>NC_090926.1:252908238-254204072 GCF_040938575.1 Ambystoma mexicanum | reverse complement strand
CCCCTACGAATTTCTTGACTTGGGGTTGAAGCATCATTTTTTTAGCACTCACGGAAAAGCTTCATTGATTAAGCAGGGTGATTGCTTGTTGAGTGTTTTGTAAGCATTGTTTTGCATGGTTCCCCATTATGAGTCAGTCATTTAGGTAGGAATATACTGGAATTCCTTGTCTGTGTAAATATGCAGTGACCACTGATTGTAGTTTTGTGAATACGTGTGCGTCAATGCAATCCCAAAAGGAAGCACTTTGGATAACAATGTCCCACTTGGAAGCGCAGGAATCATTGGTGTACCTGGAATATCATTGATAGCACATGATGAGGCCCATAGTTTTGGTCTTTCCTGGGTACAAGGAAGACTGAATAGATGCCTAGGTTTGCCCTTGTCATAGCACTTCCTCTATGGCTCCCTTTGTCCACTTCGGCTCACAGGATACAATCTAAACCATATACTCTACCGTATAACTATATGACCCCCAGAGCTTCAGCAGTCCTTCCCTACTAGGTAAGGGCCTCAATAGAGTCAAGGTTCCAGCTACGTTTCTGAGCAAGGAGCAGGAAATATGGAAAGTCCCTCAAAAACAAGATCTGGCTAAACTAAAACATGGTGCAAAGTTACAGGGAAAAAACACTTTGGGAGTTTAAAGGTAAAGTAAAAGATTTGAGGGTCCTCTGCCAATTCCACAACACTAGCGGTCACCCTGGGAGGGATCCTTGGCCAGAGGTCCACCGATCATGACCAGGCAAGGGAGAGTTAGTGAGTGGACTTTTTACACAAACAATCCCTACAGCATAAGAAGGGGGAGGGGGTGATGAGAAAACAGACATGCAGGCTCATCCGCCAAACCCCAATTTTCTGATTGACCACCCCTAGGGTACTCAGAATCACTGGGGCCACTTACTTCTGCTTTTGGTCCAGTTGGTCCAGTTGCAGGCGGTCCAGGAATCCCCTATGCAGAGGCTGAAGTTGGCATCTTGGTTGGTTTGGTCTAGATGGTGGTTACATGCTCCTCTGGGGTGGGGGGGGGGTGGGAGTCAGGCCTGGCACTTAAGGACATCAGCCACCCATGCCCAAGGATGAAAAGAGAACCTTCCCCACCCCCAAGGTCACCACAGAGACAGACTGCTGCAAAGTTCAGCGGAATCAGGGGGGGCAGACAGTATTTGTGGTGTTGAAGACATGGATCCAGGAAGGCCCCTCTTCCTGCTGGAGAGCAGAAGGAGAGATGGTCTTCAGCCACAGGTTGTCAAACTGCAAAAACCCCAAGCTCCACTTCAAGCCTGTGGCCGGTGCAGTAGAGAGGCCTTTGCAGAAGCTGAGCATGATGACTTCTGGAAGTGTGCTCCTTATTGGGGACGATTTGGTCCCACCAGTCCAAGGGTTGAAGCACCAACAAGGGTCTTCTAGGATTGCAGCAAGAAAGGCAGGGCTTCACCAGGATTTGTGTTTGGCAATGTTGTGTGTCCTCAGCAGCAAATATTCAGACATTCTAGCACAGGCTCTTCTTCTTTGGGGTTTTGGCTTAATTTGAGAAACCACTGCAGGGCTCCTCATTTTATTTAAAATTTGGATTAGGGGTTGTCCCAGCCCATTAATGCAAAGATCTGCACCATTCAAAAAGGTAAAATACATCCAATCATGGACAGCCACAAACTGCTATCTGCCAAGCTACAGACATCCCCTGGCTGGAATGTGGATTCAGCAAAACAGCTAAAGGACAGGGTGAAAAACACATGGAACAGCCATGTTTAGTATATGGTACTCAAAATAGCACTATGGGCATTATTGGATAAAAAGTAAACGTGCAGTGAGTGCACTGAAAATAAATAGTAGAAAATAGGATGCTGGCCTAATGTTCAGCCTCCCACCAGCTGCCAATGTCTTCTTGAACATCTAGATCTGACCGTTTCCAGAAAGTCAGGTGGGTGTAAAAATGTCATCCGTTATGTATTTGTGCTGTGATTTTTGGGCCACTCTTTTCTCTCTTCAACAGCAACGCCTCCTTCCACTCTTCCTCACCTACATCTTCAGATTCTTTCTCATATGGTCATTCTTCTGGCTGTTGCTTTTGAAGACCACTTGGCATAACAGTTCTGATAGAACAGATGAGGTTAATTTTAAAGCTGGCTTAGAAGCCAAACATGTTTATGTTGAGTGCATATGTGTTGAGAAACGAGGACGGGAATGGCTCACCTTGGTCCATGTAGAAGTGCAGGTTTCGGAGTGTTCTCGGGTTGCGGCCGTATAGCTTCTTGCTACCCATGGCATGCAGACTATTCGATGAGTGCTTAGGTGATTTATGTGTTTTAGTAGGATCTGATTTTTTGGATGAAAACTTTTAAAGTTTAGCCGCTTGTTTTAATTTGGTGCGTCGATGGTTGGTACCACGCTTCTGTGCACATGTACGTGCACACGTTGTCTGGCTGAAGCCTTACCCTTTTCAGCAGCAGCTTTAGACTTGCATTGCTCTTGTGCGCCATGCTTTAATTGCTTTGGAGGATGTTCAGCACCACGTATGGCTGCAAACATCAAAACCTAGGCACTACCAACACAATAGAAAGAGCGGGCCGATACAAGATCATTTTCCACAGAGCAACCAACAGTCTGTGATCTAGTGTTTCACAGGCAGCAGAAGATGGCATGACAGTCCTGCATCTCTGAGTGATCCACTTAATGGAATGCTAAAAATAAAGGAGTCATTTGTACAGGAGGTTTCACACTAGTTATGGTACACTAATACTTTTAAGCTAAAAATGCAACACAAAATGTAGGTAATTCACAGGTTGTGCAACAGAGTATACCTGAAACAACCCGAACAACCACATAAAAAAAGGCTTAGCTGGCCCAATAGCAAATATCCATGCTTTGTCAGTTTAAGCCTTTTCTTCCTCTAGATTCCGGTCACTTGTGGGCCCAGGCCTTAGTTTTATCCCAAAGAAATAGGCTAATGCTATAGTGGCTGGGGAATCAAAGGCCCCACATAGAACTTTCAGAACTGCTTTCACACAGCAGCCAAACGACCTGTCCGAGATGTAAAATGTTTTCACATTACACCTACCCAGGCTTTCGTTTGAAGAATGTGCTCTCTTTAAGCTTGGTTGCATCATTTATTGCATTCCCCATGTTTGGCAAAAAATATATTTTCTGGGATTGGCTGGGTATCCCCTATTAAAATATTTTTTTTTACTCCAAATACTAAGTTTTTAAAATGCAAACTCAAAGATCTTGTTTGGTTCCAGGCATCTGGAATAGTTTTTCCTTAAATGTATTTTTCACTCTTCCTATCTTGGTATTTTGTTGTTATTTAAAATGGCATTACCTAAATAAATGCATTTTCTTTTGGTGGTACTTTTATAGTTCTTTAAAAAAGTATTGTTTAATAGGTCTGTATTTTGAATGGGATAAAATATTGTAGCATACTGATGGGTTTCTGATGCGTCGCCTGGCACTATTCTAAGTGTTTGCTAAAATTATTGTACGTTGCTTAGTAAGAGAGCCTCCCACCGAGTGTCACCATTAATGGGAGAGTAAGAGACGGGAGAGAGCACAGAGACCATATGTAGAGTCCATAGGTCTGGCGAGGGAACGACAAAGAGGATGTCGGTGAAAGTTTGTCTGGAGGATTGACATCTTTTGTGTGTCCCCCCTTGAGTCTTTGCAGGCCCAAGGCCAGAATGTATCACTCGTATCTATAAAGAATTTCTAGCTACATTATATCATTGCAAAGTATTGTATTGATGTATCTATTTTTCGAAGAGTGAACAGCTTGGTGCTGCTATAAGCTTGTGTTCCGCCTCTAGTGGCCGCTATTTAACACATTTTCCTCCCTAGGTACTATAGTTAATGTATGGTGTGCCTTCGTATTACTTCTAATACTATGTCGTAGGTTTAGAAAACCTGTGATTGTTTAATGTTGGCACATGGGGTCATTGAAGAAGACTGTATTTGTACTGTTTAGGGTTACCCTTTTATTTCCACCCACACACCTATCTGTACTGTGTCTATCACCATAAAGTGGATTTAAATTTTGGCTTTAGGAGAAGGTTGGGTCTTAACTAACCATCACTATTGTATACATGCTCTGTTGAACCTGTGATACCTAGTTTACCTGATAGTCATTAAATGTGTAATTTTATAATAAAGTGTAAATGTTTCAGTATGCCTAGGTAGGTAGGTAGTTTCTATGCTGTGTGCAATAACTGCACTTCACTACCAGCCCTCCCCGCTCCTTTGACTCGAACCTGACTGCTCTGCCACAGCCATTAGCATCAGTCTCATTGGTCTTTCTTTTTTGGAGGGAAACAGTTCTGCATTTAGGCCCGATGGTTGCACAGCCCTCACCAGAGGGTTCTTCAAAAATCTCCTTAACAGTTTACACTTTATCAATGTTGTTCATAAATTAAATAAAAAAATGTATTTGTGCAAATATGGAATGCGATGGGAGAAATAAACTAAACTAAATTGGTGCACGGAAAGGTGATGGCAGACATGTTATACATTTTGTTTAATATTATTCATCCAGTTTATATGGCCTAGAAAGAAAACAATGTATGTTACAAATGTTTCCTTGACAAACACTTAATTCTGAAAGATACTCAAACAATCCTAAGCTTTAGAAATGAACACATTCTTAACAGTGCATGTTTAATAAAATAACAATACTAGAAATGTGGTAATAGAGCTTTAAATTGTTCCTTTTCTTCAATGATTTATGGGCATCCTTGCAATCCGATATACATACCCGCCGGTCAGCAGTTTCTCTCTCATAGTGGAGAAATCCATGGGCTTCTTGATGACCTTCCGATAGCCTGGAACCAACCTGGGGTTAACAGGCTCAAGGAATGGCCAGGCATCATCTTGAGACTCCATCTCCATCAGAATTATCCTGTGAACACAACAATACATGGTAAAGAACCATACTACAAAGGCATGATCACTTAAAATTAACCCTGGCAACAACGATTTAATACACTACCCCCATATATGCTACAATATTTCCCTTGAAGATGTCCCCATCTGCTACCCCAACCATCTTTCACATCCAAAATCCATTTCCTGTGAAAAAGCAACTTATTCACAAAGAATGCCCTGCCACTGTGAACAATTACACTTCTAACAAGAGTCTGTTCACTCATCTGCAAAAATTCCACTACAGTAATTTCACAATAAGTAATCCACCCCAACTCTCTGAAAAAACATATCATGACCCTTGAACATGTGGGATTGGAGTGTATGACCGCCAGAAGCATACAGTCTACTCTAATTTTTGTTAGGTGAAATGTGGTGAAACCACATTGCACTTCTCACAGAAAGTAATCAATTGTATAACTGATAATAATTTTGCATTTATATAGCGCTACAAACACTCAGGCATTTTAGCGCTGCTTATTATTACCCACGGTGTGTGGTGCTCATTTATCGGCCTCTGAAGGATGAAAGGCTGAGACGGGGCTGCGTCAGCAGGCTCTGCACAGATGTCAAAGCGAGCGCTCTACTCGCTGTGCTATCTGACCGTCTATCTGATGCTCAAATTGACTGTTTTTTCTATTTTTCTTTTTTTAAGAAATGTTGCTGAGCACCTTCACAGCCAAGAACCAGAATATGTACAGTGTTAGGTGCCTCACACGACTTCATAACGGAACATGTATTCACAACCAGTTTTGTAAATTGACAGGGCAAATGCTGCAAGCATATCCTTTAATTAGTAGCAACAGGCTAGTTGCTCAGGCACAATTTCTGTTGAAGATGCTAAATAGGAATTCAGACGAGAATGCAGAGGCACAAACAGATAGAATACTCACATAAATGATTTATCTGCGTTAGATGGGCTATGGTAAACTAACAGTGACCATTTATGTCCATTTAGGATATAAGGGATCTACCCAGCCATACAGACAAGAGGTGTACTAGGCACTTTTACGCTCTAAAAATTGGCAAATACTCCCAACACTTCAATAAAAAATTGTGAGTAAATATACTCCCATCAAAAAACAGGAAAGAACTGACAAAGCTTCACCGATATATTCGACTCAGTGGTACCGGCAGAGCTGTACAACAGGAAGTAGCTCAAATGATTCAGCTTCATCTGAAATGGAACACTTGGGTACAAATGAATTGCAGGGTGCAATGAAGTATTGATTTCAGAAACATACTTTTACTCTAAAAAACATCAGACCATCAATGGCAATGGAAAGTACAGTTTACTCCCTATAAATATGATTTTACTTCCAACTTTAAAAAAGAAAACAATTAAAAAAACAGGGAGTCAAATATGTCCACTTCTAATTCTTATCGCGAGTCCTGGCTCGACCCATAAGAAAATCGTACAAAGGGAAGCGAGTTGCAGGAGTTAAAGTGTATCTGTAAGAGAAATTGTACATATTGACTTTTACCACAAATTGGGTAAGGGAGGTAAAAAAGTATGGTTAAACCACTTTGGAGAAAAGAAATGTTAAATGTACTTATGTTTGCAAGATGGGATCAGCTGATAAGATATTCGGAATGTCAGGTTGAACATAAATCGAGCCCCTGGCAAAGGGCCATGTTTTTCTTTGCTCCTCCTACTTTTTTAAAAATCCTAATCCGAAGCCTTACTTGGGACATGACACTGATGTGCCCCTTAGAGACCCTGAGTCGCTGAGGGTTTACGGTGCTCCAAGGGCACCTAATACCCCCTGTGAGTAACTGCACACCATCAGCTGTATGGGTTGAACTGGTTGGAAGAAGGTTATGATACATGCGTATGGCACATATACTGTGGAGTCCAATAGCTTTCCCTTTGCTTTGAATAGGGGTGAGAGTCATTTGGAGGCATTAATACATGGCTACAGTCACTGCCTGCTTTGGAGAGAGAGAGCTGCTGTGACCAAAACTAGATATGGCTCATTATGTGAATTCTGCACCCTGCTGGAATACACCAGAGAGCCAGAAAGAAATTGTGAAAATATGTATGAGGCAGCACCCCCCAGAAGTTGCCTTGTCACCAAAAGTTTAAAAGGAGGCACCCTTCCTAATGGAAGCAGAGGGCTCAATCGACTTCTAAATTTGCTCGGGAATGAGCCCCAATGCCAAACAAGAGGACTGTGGGGGAAGCTCTGCCAGTCTGCTCCTTACAAAGCCTATCTGATGGTGAGGCTCTACCGATTGTCATGGGTAGTTGCGACAGACTGTTGAAAGAAGAGTTTGGTTTTCAATACCAATTTCCGAACAAGTAAAGTTTGAAGGATATCCTATGGGATGGGATGTTAATGAAAAGGGAAAATTCTAAGGAGTAATGAGGATTAATGTAATTTCAGTGTGATCAACTCACCTCAAAGACAGTGTACAAACTGTGTCCTATGTTTCAATCTTCCGGGAGTCTGCCAAGGACAGTATTGATCAAGTTACTCAGAGTCAAAGTGCTCCAGATCCTTTCTTTAATAATCTCCTTGCCTTTGTCATGATCCTTGGTCTTTCTATTGGCCTAGGCATTGTCTTGCTCTCTCTGTCCTGGACTGTATGATGAGTTTTAAAGCTGCTAATGGAGGAAGGCTTGCACTGGATTCCTCTTGCACTAGGGTTTTCTGCTAGGTTGATACTGGCACCTATTCTACCAGATTGGGGCGATGGGGGAGATGTTTTCCATTTCCTCTGGTGAGAGTTTAGGAAACTAACCTACAGTGCTTTGCTTTACCGCCAAGTTAGACCTGCCTCTCTCACCTTGCTAATGTGAAAGCAGCCAAACTTTACTCTCAGGGGGATATGTGAGTGTCCAATTGAATTCCAGCTTCAACAAAAAAGAATCATTCACAGAATATGAAACACTTTCAATCCAGGTTTGAACCATCAACTCCACCCAGCCTGGAGAAGCGGGGCTCCCCTCTTACCTCCTTTATCTTTTTAAAAAGACTGAATATGTACAATTTGTACGATGATCCCAATCGGCAAAAAGGAGGGTAAATCCAAACCAGAAAGCCAGATGTTTCCATCAAAAACATTTAGCCACTTCCCAATCTTTATCGGCAACAGCCCCAGACCGTACGGTATCGTCAGGGTCACTTTGGCTTTATAAAATTCTATTAGAGGATTTAGTGAATACTGGCAATATTGAGCCTGAAAAAGCTTCATCTGATTATTAAAGCCCTCAATCCTAGAGACCAGTTTCCCTGTTACAAGACAAATGATTTTTATTTGCAAAGATAAACCCCAAGTACAGAGGAAAAGAAGCGCCTTATATCTTTACTTCTTTCTGTTTTTTCTTAGTTTTAGGCTTACTACCATTGTTCTTAATCTGAAAGAGAGTTGTAGCCACCTCTTCCTCCTCTTTGGACTTCTGACCCACAATAGTACCATTTGAAACAGATTGAGTATCCAGGATAATTTTCACCTGTGGCTCCAAACAAGCGATAGAATAGTTGCAATAGCAAAATGACTCAGGTCTGAGAATCACGTAAAATGTTGCTCGGAAACGTTCTTGATCCAGAGCGGCTATTGGGTAGGCCACTTTTCTGAATTTTTGAGTTGGAGTTTTGAGGCCCCTTGGTTTTTCCTCTGGCCTTGTTTTCTATAGCTGGTGGTATATTTCTTCACCAAAGGGGGCGGGGGGAAGAGAGTGAACTAAGAAGTACAATATGCAGGCCATTAACTATGTTTGTTTCTAGAGGATCAACTACTTGCACCATCGACACCGAATGGACAAGCAAGTCATTTACCCTGTACCCGATGTCCGGCAATAATTCTGAGTGAGACCTTAATTCAGGACTAATATTATCATAAAGCGCTGGCAATACCAGATTCAGGGCAGAGAAGAACAAGTTACTTTCATACCTGGTAACGTTCTTTCGGTGGGATGTTCCTTCGACGTAGTCCACATATTTGATAGTAATTACCACAGCTGTGCTGCTTCGGAAAACTTTTTCGGCGTAGGCGTCCTGCGTCGATGACGTCGGTACGTTCTCTCGAGGACCTCCTCCGATGGTCGACGTCACTGGATGTTATATGTAGGATGCACGACGCCCATAGCCTCAGTTGTAGTTTTTTCCCGCAGAACGTGTGGCACCAATCTCCCGCTAGTATTACTACAGAAAGCCTTGTGGAAACGGAAGCTGCAATCACATAAGAAATTCTGTGGAGGGGCAGGTAGGGAGGGTACGATGTGGAATACGTCAGAGGAACATCCCATCGAAAGAACGTTAATGGGTAAGAACGTAACTTGTTCTTCGAGGGGATTTTGTCCTCTGACGTATTCCACATCTTTGACAGACTCCCAAAACAGTACCAACGTAAGGAGGTGGGAAAATAATTTAGAATTTGTTAGAATGCTCAAACAAATTGCAGAATAGAGGACTGCCTTACCAAAGGCCAAATCTTGCCCATGGATAGAGTCCAAGGAATAATGTTTCACAAAAGTATGGACAGAGGCCCATGTGGCAGATTCACAAATATTGCGAATCGGAACACCCCTCTGTAGTGCTGTGGAGGCAGCCATACCCCTAGTAGAATGAGCCTACTGGAGGGTCCTTTCCCGCCAAATGATAACACTCAGAGATCGTCAAAATGATCCATGTAGACAAGGTCTGCTTGGAAACAGCCTGACCTAAACGCATTCCAGCGTAACCAATAAAGAGCTGATGGTCCACTCTGACCCGGGACATCCGTGAGAGACAGAAACTCAAAGCTCTCCTAGGGTCCAACCTATGGAGCCTCTCCTCTTACTTAGCAGGATGTGGAGGAGGATAGAATGCCGGAAGAATTACTTTCTGGCTCAGGTGGAATTCCGACGCAACCTTCGGAAGAAAGGAAGGCCGAGCCCTAAGGACAACCCTTTCCTTATGGAACACAGTGAAGGGTGGTTTGGCGTAAAGTGCCTGCAACTCACTCACTCTGCATGCGGAAGTAACCGCAACTAAAAATACAGTTTTGAAAGACAACAGTCTCAATGGACAAGAATGTAAGGGCTCAAACGGAGCTCCCATTAGGAACTTCAAAACCAAATTCAAATCCCATCCCGGCACCTGGAAAGGTGACGGTGGAAACACATGAGTTAGCCCTTTCAGAAACTGAGAAATCAAAGGGATTTTAAAATAAGAACAGTCCTCAGACGAGCGCTTAAATATGGACAGCACCGCCAGGTACCCCTTAATGGTACCTACTTACAGGCCCTTGTGGGCTAAAGAGAGCAAAAAAGACAAAACCAAAAGGAGAACAAGTTACTTTCTTACTGGGTAACGTTCTTTCGATGGGATCTCCCGATGATGTATTCCACATCTATGACAGGTAATCACCACAGCTGTGCTGCTTCGGAAAACTTTTGCCGTCTGCGTCCGACGTCGATATGCTGTCATCGAGGGCCTCTGTCGAGCCGACATCAGCGGATGTTATAAGTAGGACGCACGACGACCATAGCCTCAGTTGTCGTTTTTTCCCAGAACGTGTGGCACCAATCTTCTAACAGAACAACCACAGAAAGCCTTGCGGAAACTTAAGCTGCAATCGCATAAGAAATTCTGTAGCGGGGCAGGCTGGGAGGGAACGATGTGGAATACGTCATCGGAACATCCCATCGAAAGAACGTTACCAGGTAAGCAAGTAACTTGTTCTTCGAAGGGATTGGTTCCTCTGACGTATTCCACATCTATGACAGACTCCCAAAGCAGTACCAACGTATGGAGGAGGGAAAAGAATTTAGAATTTTAGAATGCCCAATTAAATTGCAGAATACAGGACCGCCTTGCCAAAGGCCAAGTCCTGCCCATGGATAGAATCCAGGGAGTAGTGTTTTACAAAAGTATGGACAGAGGCCCATGTGGCTGCTTCACAAATGTTACTAATAGGAACACCCCTCTGCAAAGCAGTAGAGGCAGCCAGACCTCTAGTAGAATGGGCCCGTAAGCCTACCGGAGGGTCCTTACCTGCCAAGCGGTAACATTCAGAAATTGTCAAGATAATCCATCTAGACAAAGTCTGCTTAGTAACAGCTTGTCCCAAACGTCTTCAGGCGTATCCTACAAAGAGTTGATCGTCCCCTCTGATCCGGGACATGCGTGAGATGTAGAAACTTAAAGCTCTCCTAGGATCCAACCTATGGAGCCGCTCCTCTTCATTACCAGGATGTGGAGGAGGATAGAACGCCGGAAGAATGACCTTCTGGCTTAAATGAAATTCCGACACAACTTTCGGAAGAAAAGAAGGACGAACCCCAAGGACAACCCTGTCCTTATGAAACACAGTGAAGGGTGGCTTAACAGATAGTGTCTGCAACTCACTCACTCTACGAGCGGAAGTAACCGCAACTAAAAATACAGTTTTAAGGGTCAACAGTCTCAAAGGACAAGAATGTAAAGGCTCAAATGGAGCACTCATTAGGAATTTAAGAACCAGGTTCAAATCCCAACCGGGCACCTGGAAAGGTGACGGTGGGAACACATTAGTGAGCCCTTCCAGAAACTGCACTGTTAAAGGAATCTTAAAATAAGAACACTCCTCAGACGAGCGCTTAAATATGGACAGTGCCTCCAGGTAACCTTTAATGGTACCCACTTGCATGCCCTTGTGGGCTAACGAAGGCAAAAAACGACAGAACCACAGGAATGGCACATGAAAAAGGATCCACATTCTTGACCCTGCACCAGCCGCAGAACTTTCTCCAACGGTACAGGGACTTTGTTGCAGACCTTCTGGCCAAAAGCAACACCTCCATCACGTCTTCAGGGAGGTCCCAATCCTTATACCTCAACCTTTCAGAAGCCAAGCATGAAGGTTGAGGGACTTGACCTCTGTATGGAGAACCTGACCCCCCTCCCGTGAGAGCAGATCGTCTCGATAGGGAAGACGGCATGGGGGGCAGATGGACATGTCGAGAAGGTATGGGTACCACGTTCTCCGGGCCCATGCCCGAGCAATGAGGATCATTCAGGAACCGAACTTCCGTAACCTCCTCAGCACTTGCGGAATGACGGGGACTGGAGGAAATGCATACAGCAGTGGGAAGGACCACTCCACTACGAACACGTCCCCTAAGGCTCCTCTTGGAGGAAATTCCCACAAGCAGAATCTTTCGCACTTCCGGTTGACACTGGTGGCGAAGAGGTCCACTTGAGGGGTCCCCCAAAGGGCGAAGATCTCCAGGAGAATCTCCTGAGCCAGCTCCCACACGCGAGAGACCGTGCTCTGCCTGCTCAGAGCATCCGCCGCCTCATTTTCGTCTCCGGCCAGATGAACTGCTGAGATCGAAATTTCCTGCTCGATGGCCCATATCCAGAGCTGCATCGCGTCTCTGCACAGAGGAAATGACCCTGCACCACCCTTTTTGTTGAGGTAGTGCACGCCCACTGTGTTGTCTGTCAGAATCAGGACATTCTTCCCTCGCACAGTCGGCAGAAAAGCCTTCAAAGCTAGCCTGATGGCCATCAGCTCCAACAGATTGATTTGGAGTCTGGACTCTGACAGAGACCAACGACCGCTGACTGTCAACTCGTTGGCATGAGCTCCCCATCCCGTGAGGGATGTGTCCGTCACGATGTTCACCTCCGGCCATGGTAGCCAAAATGGAGTCCCCTTCATCAGATTACCTTTGACGGCCCACGATAGAAGATCCTGCGCGACCGAGGGTGGCACATGAACAGGATCCGACATCCTGCCAAAGGATTGTGACCAATGCATCTTGAGAGCCCACTGCAGAGATCTCATCCGCAGCCTGGCCTCTGGCACCAGAAGAATGCGGGATACCATGAGGCCTAGCAACCTCAAGAACTCTAACGCCGGGAGACTCTGGGCATGATGAAACTTGTGCACCATCTGCAGAATGTGATGAGCCCTCACCTGGGAGGGAAACACTGCCCCAGGGATGTGTCGAGCACTGCTCCGATGTACTGAAGCCGCTGGGTTGGCGTCAAGTGGGACTTCTTTAAGTTGAGGGAGAAGCCCAGCTTGTGAAGGGAGTGGCAGGTGACAGATGATCCAGGACTTCCTCGGGAAAATGTGCCCTGATCAACCAATCGTCCAGGTAGGGGTAGACGTGAATCGCCCCTTTCCTGAGATACGCTGCCACCACCACCATGAGCTTGGTGCAAACCCTCAAACCCTTGGGGTGGAGGTCAATCCGAAAGGCAGGACCCGAAACTGAAAGTGAGAGTCGCCAACAGCGAATCTCAGGAACTTCTTGTGCCTGGGATGAATCGGCACATGAAAGTAAGCGTCCTTGAGCTCGAGGGACACCAACCAGTCCTGAAGTTGAAGGGCCTGGAGGACTTGAGAGAGAGTAACCATCTTGAACTTGTCCTCCTGAGGCGCTTGTTCAAACCACGCAAGTCCATGATGGGTCTCAATCCCGTCTTTTTTCAAAACCAAAAAATAAGGGGAATACCATCCCTTGTTCCTCTCCGCTACAGGCACCAGTTCTAAGTGCGTTTATCCAGCAGGGATTTGATTTCCTGTACAAGGAGCGGATCCGGACTCTTCAAAGAGAGATTCCCTGGTGGATTATCGTGATGGCTTGTCACGATTTCTGCCCCTCATGTCCCCAGCCCTCCAAGATGTCAGGCTGGAGCCAGGCCACGATCACCTACATGGCCCTCAAGGGCCTCTCCAACCCTCCAAAGACCCACTTGGAGTCAGACTTGGCACTTGTGGCACCAGACTCACTCACTACCATAGGATGACATTGGGGATTGGACTTGTAGTGCATTGATGGGGACAAGATGGATGCCCCCACATATTTCGGTTCCCAGAATTGCATGTGCGGTCTAGTCTTTTGGGTGTGGTTCAGCCCAGAGGCACCTGGGATACCCAGAGACTATTTAAGCCACACCCAGGCTGAGAAACATGCTTTGCGTTTTCTGCACCTGCAGCGTGACACTCACCGTGTTTGGATCGGTCTCCAGTAGGCCTGCATCTTTCGTCTGCGCTCAGCTCCTAAAAGAACAAGAACACTGTTAGGAACAGCCTTACCTTGCGGCGCTTCTGCCCATCAGTCATCGCTCCTTCTGTTCTGCGCGCATCTTCGGCGGTGTCATTCCCATCCCGGCACGCCGCTTCCTAAGGAAAAGGGAAAAGAACAGAAAAAAGGCATTAGTAAGCATTCTGCAAATCTTCGCTTATTTTTAAATACTGTACAAGCTTCAAACGCTTACCTGAATCCCAGCCGCTCTGGGGGAACTCTGTTTCTGGAACTTCTCATCCATCTGCAAGAGGGAAAAGACACTCCAGGTTAGCGTGGAAACATCTAGAGGCGCCGCATACCGCGCGTACCCACCGCATTTGTTCTTCATAACCGGCATCCACGCTGAAAACGTCGTGGCACCTAAATGACACAGAAAAAGAACTCAGTTCAATGCAAATACGAAAGGGGTGCATCGCGCTCTCACTCACCTTCAGCGCTACTCATCTCAGCAGCACGCCGCCATCCCCGGACGCCGGCCATCATCTAAGGAAGGAAAGGAACGAAGTTAGAGAACTGTTCAAAAGATTCAAACTTACCTGTCGGACTCTTGCCAGTGAAGTAACTAGGCAGCAACGAGCCCGCATCAATCAACGCGCCCCTGCGCTGAAGGCAGGACGGAGAGCACACTATCCAAGAAAACAAGGTGAGCTGTGGATCAAAGGGAAGGGTTGGACCCCGGGAAGAAGGGGTTCAAGCACACAGAGACAATAGAGAGTTCAACTCTACCAATCCTGTGTTTCAGGCCCAGTCTCCAGTCGGATAGCCTCCAGGGAAGGGTTTGAGGTCGTAAGAGGTCAGAACAGGCTGAGTGACGTCCCCATGGATACCAGGTGAGAGTTACAGGCCTCTGCCGGAAAGGAAGACAGTACCCGTGGGCTATGATCTCCAGAACCCACACATCTGAAGTAATGGCATGCCATTCTACAAGATGCTGCGCCAGCCTTCCCCCCAACCGGCGAACCATGGGACATGGCCTCATGACTGAGCTGAAGCGGTTGCGGCAGTGCCTGAGGGCAAAAAGGCAACTGCCCGAGTGGCCTTGGCACCTCGAGTACCTTGTTTTCCACCTCTGGTACTCCTACGGTGGCCCCTTTGACTTGCAGCTCCCCTCGATCTACCAAAGGTAGAGTAGTATCGAAAGGAACCTCCCCTCCATTGCTGTCCCCTAAGACAAAAAGGCGGAGGTTGACGCACTGCAGCGCTTAAGGACTTTGCAGCAGCTTTGGAGGTCTGCAACCTCTCAAGGCTCTTGTCAGCCTTGTTGCCAAAAAGATTGTCACCATCAAAGGGCATGTTGAGAAGCCGGGACTGTACATCAGGAGCAAACCCCGACTTCCGCAACCAAGCAAACTTGCGCATCATGGTGCTTGCCGCCATGGACCGGCTGGGACAGTCTGCCACGTCCAGACCCAAATGAACAGTCTCACACATGGCATCCTTGCCATCCTGAACGAGGGCAAGAAAACCATCCCGTTCCTCCCCTTCGGGAATGTGTTCAGCCACCAACGACACACAATTCCACAGAGTGTGAGTGAATCTTGCAAGGGCACAAACAGAGTTGGCTGCCATTAAAGCCATACCCCCAGAAGAAAATACCTTCTTCGCCCAGCCATCAAAGTGTTTGTCGTCCTCATCAGAAGGGATCGTAGGGTACGCAGCCTACTTTGTTGGGGTCGTAGCCGCCTGCACCACCAAACTCTCCGGAGTGGGGTGCGTGGACAAGTAGCAGAGGTCGCCACAGGCTGGACAGTATTTTTCCGGTAGAGACTTATTCACTGTTGGGAAACTCTCCCGGGCAGTCCAAGCCGACGCCACCCTTCTTTGTAAGGCCATATGAAATGTCAACACCGGGTCAATGGGTGGACCTTGGTCCAAGATATCTGTCAGGTCATCCTGCAGAAAATCCACAGGTGGAGCAGACCACCCCAGATACTCCGTCACCCTCAACATGAGGCGCCTGTACGAGGAGTCAGCATGTGTACCAGGCTCAGGCCTGCCAAACTCAACCTCCGGGGAGGTATCAAGACCACTGGTGTCATGTAAAGATTAACAAAGGTCTTCTAATTGGCTATGACCAGACAACTGGTCATCCGGATCCTCAGGAGGCACAACTCCCTCTTCCTCAGAGCCCTTCTCTACCTCTGCAACATACTCCAAGGGTTGGAACAAGTCCACCCTGGGAGGAGGAACAGAGAATGGGTAAAACATAAGCCGCACAGACTTGCTGAGCGCCTTTCTCAGAGCTTCCACAGCTCTCCGGGGCACCTGTGGCAAGTTCACATCAAAAGGCGTTGAGAGCGCCGATGGGGGTGGTGTCGACGTCGAAGCCAGAGCCCCGTCCGTGTCCTTCGACGGTCTCGGCACCAATGGCGTTGATGACTTCCTCAGAGCCGGAGCCTCGAGCAAGCCCCTCAACGGAAATGGCGCTGAAGGCGTCAATGCTTCTTCGAAGGCCTCACAGGCTCCAACGGCAATGAGGACCGGGACCTGGATCAGGCACGGTGACGATCACCCTTGTCTGATCGGGACCGTGACGGTTCCCGATGATCGCGCCTACCACCCGAGCCAGAAGGCATGCGAGCGATGGCCCTAGTGCGTTCCTTGCTGGCTCCCCTCGGAGGCACGGACGGAACAGTGCCCTGCGATTCGAAAATCGCCCTCATCTGCCGGCGGAATTCATCCCATTCGGCCGGCGATTAGTGTTTCGTTGGACAAGCCACCTGCCGTCTGGCAGAGTCCTCCGACAAGGACGGGGAAGGCGACCGGTGACGGTGCTTCCGGGCATGCCTTGAAGAGGCAGAGGAATGGTGGGACCCACTCCTGGACCAAGACCCCCTGAACTTACGCCGACGCGGAGAGCCGCCCCTCGAATCGTTGGTCGAAAGTCCAGCAGACTTCGACTTACGGGGTTTGGCAAATCTACCTGCCGACAACTTCCACTCCCGCAAGAGGCCTTCGACGTCAAAGACTGCCATTCGTCGCAGTCATCGGTGGCGTGGCTCTCGCCGTGGCACCAGAGGCAGAGTCGTGCGGGTCCGTAAGAGACATCTTGAAACCGCAGTCCCGACACTTCTTGAAGCCCGACTTCGGGGTAGCAGAAGACGAAGACATACTTCACAATACAACGATAGAAGAACCGATTCAATAAGAGAGAACCGAGGCGCGCCGAGATTTCGAAGCCAACATGTTCGCTGAAAAAAACGGAACTGAGGCTACGGTCGTCGTGCGTCCTACATATAACATCCGGTGACATCGACTGTCGGAGGAGGTCCTCGAGGGAGCGTAACAACGTCATCGACGCAGGACGCCTACGCCGAAAATGTTTTCCGAAGCAGCACAGCTGTGGTAATTACTGTCAAAGATGTGGAATATGTCGGAGGACACAATCCCCTCGAAATCTGGATTAAACACAGATATACCTCCAGATCGACTCCATCAATATGCTCAAAACCTGCCTCTCGCTGATCCAGTCTTGGATGTCCAGTGCATACTTGAAGCTCAACCCCACCAAGACCGAATTTTCACCAACAACACTGAACACCCAGACATACAGGCACGGCTAGCAACCATGAACTCTGAGGGCTTCACACCCGAGCTCACCTCCTGCGCAAAGTCCAATGGGTTCCACATCGACAAACACCTCTCCTTCAAGACACACATAGCTAAGAAAACTCAGACAGCTTGATATCCACTCTCCCAGCTGCAAAATGTCAAGCCCTTTCTCTCTCTGGACAGCTTTAGATCCACCATTCAAGCACTGGTCCTATCCCACCTGAATGGGGGCAATGCACTCCTCGAAGGCCTCCCGTCCTCCTCCCTTGTGCCCCGGAGAAGTGTCCTACACGCAGCTGCATGCCTCATCAAGGGTCTACGCAGATACGACTACATCATCCCAGCCCTCATCGTCCTTTGCTGGCTCCCGCTGCACGCACAAATCACCTTCAGGTCTTGCTGCAGCATCTATGAGGCAGTCACCCAGCTACCTCATGGAGAAGCTCTACATACGCCAGTGGACAGCGCACCACCAGAAGTCAGGACACTTGCAGACAAAGGACCGCTGCTGCAAAGGACCAGAATACAAGCCTTCTCTGCCTACGCCCCAAGACTATGGAACCTCCTCCCCGTCTGCATTACGCTTGCCCCAACACTACTACAATTCAGAAAAGAAATCAAGACCAACCTCTTCAATGAGTCTCTCCCCCTCAACAACTAAGCCATCACACCCCCCCTTCGCTCCATCCAACTTACTAGATGACGCACGCCCCCCGGTACACTTGTACCCAACCTCTGGGCCCCTCTGCATCCTACCCCTGCTGTAGTTACCACTGAAAAGCACTCCATAATGCATCTGTAATGGTGTACACCTCTAAACCGCTCCTTTATGTACGTGTATTGGTGTATACTTCTGTAAAGCACTGCGTTGCTTTTCGAAACTAGGTCTGTGCTCAATACACACCATAATAATATACTCTTCACCCATGAGGGGGGGCAGTGACTCCAAAACCTAAATTGGAGCCTTCAGATTTGTTTGCCACATCACCAGATACCTGGGTTATAGATTGTGAGTGTAAGGAGATGCATGTGAGGCCCTAAGATTAGTTATTGGAATATCTAGCTTCCACAATTTTCTCAAGATTCAAAAAAGGATTTAATAAGGAGCTATTTCATTGAGCGCATCCTTTGCTGGAGAGGTAGAGCGTAAACAGACAGGTGGGCCATACCTGTGGCCAATCCAAACTCTACACGTCAGGCCATCGTTAAGCGCCTGACTAAATCATTTTAGAAAACGATACTGGCGGAGCTGTAAAAGAAACGCAAGGCTCATGGATGTCATTTAGGGGTCACAATTGCGAACCCTGAGGTCTCCCTTGCTACCCCTAAAAAAATTTATAAAAAACAAAAATAAAAGTTTTCTTTTTTCTACATTGAGGCTCATGGGTTGTGGCCAGCTGCATGTGGCTCTTTGTTTCTGGATTGGCTGGTTTTCTGATGGCTATAGCCAGTAAGATAGCTCAGTGGGTTTAGAGCGGGCTTCTGCAATGTGTGTGTGATCTACAGGTTGCTGATTCGAATCCCAGCAAAGTCAACTCAGCCTTTCATCCTGCCGAGGTTGATAAATGAGTATCAACACACGTTGGGTGATATTGTATGTATATTTGTTCTATATGAAGCGCATAAGAGTATGTGCTATATAATAACACGTCATTATCGTTTGGCCTTGGACGTCTGCTTGCATTAACAGTGATCTGGTAATATAGGCCTCTCAACATTGATAATAACGATACACATGGTGATCCATTCTTGTATGAAATGTCATCACTTTAATGTGACATAATAATCATATTTTTCGTAGTGTACTCAGAAACAATGCTATGTGATGGCACTTCCTGTTTTTTCGTGGTGTGAAAGGCCGTCTTCCATCGCTTCCCGCGATGTCACTTTAGGGTGTGGTCAAATGACATCACTTCATGTGATCAGGTCAAGGGTGGTGTGATGTCTCTTCCACTACCCCGCCATTTTGGTGAAATTACGTCCGTGGCCAGCCTCCACTAAAACGCGTGACACTTCATTATGCAGAGGGATGGCCTGCTTACTTCCCCCAGTTATAAGATTTCCTCCGACCCTGCAGATGGTCTGTAAGACGCCGTTATGCAACCAGAATTCGACACGTTCTTCTTTGCAGTGTGCCGTCTGTCCCCTGGAGCATTTTCATCAGAGGACACCAATTAATACACCCGGCACCTGCCGCGTTCACTTAATTACAGAGTCACACACACGCACTTTTGCCACCAGGGGTACATGCCTGTTGCCGGCATCACGCTGCAGAATGGTCTCAATATTTGGCTCCAAACTTCGCGCGTGCGCTCCGCGAGGCTTTAGCGAGTATATCCACCTCATCAGGTGCAGTGAACTCCAGAAGCGGAGCTCACACAAACTTGCCGCTCAGTTTCTATTGCGGTATTAACAGTGTTTTAACTGCTGACTGCTCACAACACTTGGCTCTTCCACTTTCCAAACTTCTTTTATTCGGGCTGTAGACCTCAAGTCTTATCATAGCTAAACCCCACGTCTGGCTTTACTGCAATTGCTTCTTAGCTCTGTGCCAGTCAGTCAACACACAATGTTTATTCTGCTAAAATACATAAAACCCATCATGCAATATTGACAATCGCAGGTTATCATACTTAAAAAAAATAATCTATCAGGTGCGCAGTTTAACTGAAAGTGATCTATTGTATTCCTGATATCCATCGACGTTTAAAACAATGAACAATTTAAGAGACACACGCACAAACATATTATTTACTAAACCGTCTGCGGTATCTCCAAACATAAGCTTTCTATTAATCTGACTTTTTATCATCTTGGTCTTATGTTATGTTAGCAAATTTAAGAGTTGATGTTTGTTTTAAAGCAGATCCGAGACCAGTGTATAAGTTCTAGTAGGAAAGAACGTGGAGTACTGATAAAAAGTAAAGCCGGCTGAAGATGTTGAAGTTCTGATTCCTCAAAAGGGGAACACAAGTTTGAAACAATACTTGTATGTTTCGGGAGAAAAAAGAGTAAGAGTCACCCTTTGTTCAGTAAAGGAGACATATGCAGTCATGGTATTCTTGGTGTTTCCTGGGTCCTTGAATTGTGCTTAGTGGCTAAACGTAACTGCTGGAGTGGGTAGAGCCTACAATGATTCCTCATGGGAATTAAGGACGAACATATACGTGAGGGGGTAAAAATGTAAAATCGATAACTTTTTTTAGTAGATTGCTTTTTACCTACTTAATTACTACTTTTGTGATCATCTTTGGCTTTTACCGTAGTATTTGTGCTTTATTTTTATTAGTCACTCTTAATAGCTGCACCCCACTGGACAGTGACAAGGCTAAAGACTTGAATTGGACAGAACTAGGAGTAAACACCTCTCCCTGGGAGGAGGGAGGTGAAGGGGAAGATCCATAGCCAACACTAGACTCGGAGCAAACATTTATTAGCAGACTATCAGACTCACTGAGCCAAGAGAAATACAGCAATATCATCACCCACATCCAAAGAGGACCTCAAGTTCTATAGAGTGTGTCATGCCAGCTGAAACTACTGTAGAGCTCCCCAGTGAATAAGGAAGAAAGGGAGCCACAATGAGAAGCTGCAAGCAAACGCAGCAATCACAGACACAGTGTGGTCCCAGTTGGACGCACAGGCGGAGGGCTCCAACATACATCCACTAAACCACCAGAGACACAAACAGACTTACCAACAACATTGGGACATGTTCCTCCACAATGCGAACAATTACTAGAGACTCGATACGCCACCATTCTGTGGCGATTGCCTACGGAACCAGTTGGCAGGATTTAATCCAGTTTTTAAAGATTTCATCTGCACATACATGTACCGGGCGGGGAAAGCGAATCAGATTGGCTAGGGAAAGAGAACCAATCCCTGAGAGGTATTTAAACGAAGAGAGCAAACAGGAAGTTGTGAGTGTACCCGGTGAGGTCAGCAGTGGAGGTGGTGGACGACCAAGAGACCAGAAGGAGGCAAGAAGGAACAGCGGATTGTGGAAGAGATTGTTGGAAAAGATGAGGGTTTGGTTTAGGTGGAGGATACAGGTGGGAGAGCCAGAACAGGAACAGGACTATGGGCTAGCAAAGGCTTTATACACAAAAAGGGGCAAATTTATTCAAATGAAAATTTCCTTCCCAAAATGGCAAACTGGCAGCGTGCTATTTACTGTCGTGTTGCGCACAGCTGTGTAAAAAATGCAGTTAGGCACTCAGAGTGAGTTACAGTTTGTTTTACTGATAGTTGACACATTCATTTTTGAAAGCATACGTAAAAGTTAAAAAAGGGTTCTGTGAGCAAATGTACATCAAGACCCAAGAGAGTTCACATAACAAGAAACAGGTTGTTTCATGATCAGCAAAAAGGTACAGGTACCAGCATCAGCATAATTCCAACACAGTGAATAATTTATGCATGCAATGGTGGGTTACCTTAGTAAGTGAATACCCAAACCAAGCAAGTCTTTGCATTACTTCATGCCAATGTACATTTACCAAAGTATTACCAACAGCGTTAATTGTTTTCACATATAGGGAAGGGAGAGAAAAGGAATTTCCAGCCACAAATGCATTACTTCATGCAGATGTGGCATTCCATGTGAACACTGTAGGTATGTACAAAAAAGTAAGAGAGTCCCGGATGATAGAGTCTGTACGATACGCCTTGTACTTAGGAGTGGACATTCTATGTAAAGTTATTATTTTTTTTCCTTCGGTCTTCCTTATTTCGAATGTAATCAATGTATTTCATCTAGAAGACTAGACCTTGAGAGGGTCTGTTAGAGCCAGGCTAAAGGGTGACCTTGTGAAAAGTCGACGTCTAGAAGTTAAATCAGAGATCCCGGATGGGGTTGAACCATTACGCAGCAAAAGAGTTATGCTGGTGTTCGCAGACGTTTCGGCATATGTTGTGAACAAGCCTTCTTCTGGAGCCAAGGCGCTGATCCCCTGCAAAAAGCAAGGGGACCGGAAGTTGAGGGGAAGTGATACCCATAATAGTATTGCTCAGTATAACTAACTATATGAGTGACACAACATTTTTAGCACAGACTTAAGAAGTAAGTTAAAAAAAAGCTATTTTTCTCACAAGAAAACACAATTTCCAAACGTGCACTGACCTTAACAGGAGTGGCAACAGGTGGTGTTGCCTTACTGGCTTATAGATTAGATGTTGGCTTGTGGGTAGCCCATTGCAGGAAAGGCCGCTACGGCTCATTCACCACCCAACGGAAAAAGTAGGGCACTAGATAATGTTCTAGAGAAACAAAAATAGTGCACACAGGAAAATGTCGTGAGGAAACAGTGCGGTTGCCAAAGTGGCATGAGAAGTGTAAAAACTGGGTACCTTGATGTCCGGGATGAGGTAGGCATCGGGGTTGGGTTAAGTCATCCAAAGTGCCCCAGTGTTACCGTGCAGCACATAAGTAGGTGCATGCTGCTGTACGAGGGAGAACAGACAAGAAAATATATATGTGAGTGTAGTTACTCTAGTGCTGCTAGAAAAGGCATCAAGCCTTAGGTAGGATGGCCTGCTAATGGGAGGTGCTCTAGTAACTCAAGTGACTCACCACAGACTGAGTAGGACCCGTAAGTTTTGGTCCACAATGTTCTAGTGCAGTACAGCTCTGCCGGCGAGGAACTGCTGGATGCTGTGAGCAGTTGCTGTCAGAGCTGTATCTAAAGATAGAATTATGCATGCGTGCGGGGTGGACGGCTCTCCCCGCGCGCAAGCGCATACGAGCGGAGCGGCTTGCTGGTCCCGTGTGCGTGCGCATACGCTATGGCACACGGGAAGCGCTGTATCAATCGAACTCGGGGGATGCAAGCCGGCGCAAGAATGGCAGTGAGTGCCGAGTTTCTATATGGGCGCTAGGATCGTAGATGAGACGGTCCTACCCAAGGTGGTGTGTACTGTCACCTAATTCGAGGCACAAGCATCTATATAGCAAAAAGTCATATCTAATGTACCAATGGTGCTGACTATATTTAAATTTTAAGGGCACCTGGCTAGGTCCCGATTTACCCAGGTGGGTATACGTATAATAAACAAAAATAATCAGGATGGGGAGATCCAAAACAGAGACACAGAGGTGCTAGGCGTGTGTGTTTATTCTATAATCACACAGGAAGAGGTAAGTATCTGTACAATTTATTTTACATTACTTCCGATAAGCACGAAAGGTGGTATAGAGAAGACGGACAGGGTTGGTTATGCAGTGGTGACACAGGTGGGTGCAAACCTCTGGAGTGTAGAGGTCAGCATTACATTGAGATGCATATTGCCTCGTATATCGAGGGGGTATAAGGACCCGCTGTTGAACATAAACACAAAGAGCACACAATAATCTTGAAAGTGAACAGGTACAAGTAGTGATGCTGTTGTGATGAGTAGTTCGACACAGGGAGTGACACAGGGTGTGTTTCGGCCAAAGAAAGTGGCTTTGGAAGTAGCCGTCTTTATGCTGGCCTTCGTCAGGAAAAGGGCACCAGTAGTGGTGCTGTCCGTGGTGTCTGTGGGTGAAACAAAGCTATTAGGATCTCGGGTAGTTGTTCAATAAGTACTCAAAGTATTAAATACGGGCCAAATTAATGCCCAAAAGATACCCCATACGGAGTATCTTAAAAACAGCTTACCTGCCGCCGGAGGGGAGCAGGTGGGTGCTGTCGGGTGAGCCGCGAAGAGTGCAGGCGGACCGGTGCTGGGTGTGGCACCAGGTGGAGGGCTGTGATTGCCTACGAGCCTACGTGGTCATGAGTATCACGAAGCAGGAGTGGGGCATAACTCGACCCAAGTCTGGAATGAAAATTAAAAGGTAACCTGAGGGAGTAAAGTGTTCCCGGCAACCAGGGCTATCCCGCGTGAGAGTAGGGGGACTTACTGTAGTCTGGGTGGTACGCTGCCGTGCTGGACGTAGACTGGTGGGAGCCGGATGAGTCGGACACCAAAGTGCCGTGGTTGATTATATAAATGGCCGCCCGTGGCTAGAGACAAACGAATGGGATCCCGCGGTCCAAGAGCGGCAGTCTGCTTGGGCCAATCAAACGGCAGTGCGCCGTGTTCCAATGGAAAGGCGGTACTACGTGTGTGGTGTTGGGTAATGTAGTCCGATACGGGCAGAGGGGACTTCTGTTAAAGGGAGCTCGCACGATAAGGCGGGCAGGTCACATGAAGGCCGACCAAGTGGATGGATAGTTTTCGCTGCCCACTGTGGGTGGTTCAATACAAAGGGTTCTGGTGTGTAATAATCAACAAATCATCATAAGGTGAAAAAACAACGATGTCTCGAGTGTGCCCAGAGAAGATGGTGACAGTGCACAAAGCATTTACACGGTAGAAAAACATAGGTGTCTAATGTACATATTAAGATCAATCTAGTGGAGTGGACACTGGTACGTTATCAGAGAGAGGATGTTGGTGACTCATAGCTGGTGGCAATTTATGTTCTAAAAATGTTTCCATTCAACGGTTATATTGAGGCCGTCTTGGACGGAGTTCAATTTGTGGACCCATCTTTGCTCGAGTCTGGTAAGGGCAATGTTGATGTCGCCTCCTCGTCTCTGAGGCTGAAGTTGTTGAATCACGGTCCACGTGAATTGTTCATGGGTATGTTAGAGACTCCCTGGTCCACACCTTCCTAGAACCTACCAAACCAGTCACCACGCTGTGGAATCTCCCACCAGTGGTGGGGCACTTTAGCTGTGGACATTGCGTCGCCTGCCGCTTCACCACCAACAGCAAAACGTTCATCCATAAGAACCTAATATGGAAACAGAACAGCCACACCAACTGCGAAAGCAAACACGTGATCTACGCTATCAAGTGTCCCTGTGACCTGATCTACGTCGGCAAAACCATTAGACCAGTCAAACAAAGGATCAACGAACACAGATCCTGCATCAAAAACAAAGTAGAGGACAAACCTCTGGTCGAACACTTCAGCCAGAAAAAACATACCCATGAACAATTCACGTGGACCGTGATTCAACAACTTCAGCCTCAGAGACGAGGAGGCGACATCAACATTGCCCTTACCAGACTCGAGCAAAGATGGGTCCACAAATTGAACTCCGTCCAAGACGGCCTCAATATAACCGTTGAATGGAAACATTTTTAGAACATAAATTGCCACCAGCTATGAGTCACCAACATCCTCTCTCTGATAACGTACCAGTGTCCACTCCACTAGATTGATCTTAATATGTACATTAGACACCTATGTTTTTCTACCGTGTAAATGCTTTGTGCACTGTCACCATCTTCTCTGGGCACACTCGAGACATCGTTGTTTTTTCACCTTATGATGATTTGTTGATTATTACACACCAGAACCCTTTGTATTGAACCACCCACAGTGGGCAGCGAAAACTATCCATCCACTTGGTCGGCCTTCATGTGACCTGCCCGCCTTATCGTGCGAGCTCCCTTTAACAGAAGTCCCCTCTGCCCGTATCGGACTACATTACCCAACACCACACACGTAGTACCGCCTTTCCATTGGAACACGGCGCACTGCCGTTTGATTGGCCCAAGCAGACTGCCGCTCTTGGACCGCGGGATCCCATTCGTTTGTCTCTAGCCACGGGCGGCCATTTATATAATCAACCACGGCACTTTGGTGTCCGACTCATCCGGCTCCCACCAGTCTACGTCCAGCACGGCAGCGTACCACCCAGACTACAGTAAGTCCCCCTACTCTCACGCGGGATAGCCCTGGTTGCCGGGAACACTTTACTCCCTCAGGTTACCTTTTAATTTTCATTCCAGACTTGGGTCGAGTTATGCCCCACTCCTGCTTCGTGATACTCATGACCACGTAGGCTCGTAGGCAATCACAGCCCTCCACCTGGTGCCACACCCAGCACCGGTCCGCCTGCACTCTTCGCGGCTCACCCGACAGCACCCACCTGCTCCCCTCCGGCGGCAGGTAAGCTGTTTTTTAAGATACTCCGTATGGGGTATCTTTTGGGCATTAATTTGGCCCGTATTTAATACTTTGAGTACTTATTGAACAACTACCCGAGATCCTAATAGCTTTGTTTCACCCACAGACACCACGGACAGCACCACTACTGGTGCCCTTTTCCTGACGAAGGCCAGCATAAAGACGGCTACTTCCAAAGCCACTTTCTTTGGCCGAAACACACCCTGTGTCACTCCCTGTGTCGAACTACTCATCACAACAGCATCACTACTTGTACCTGTTCACTTTCAAGATTATTGTGTGCTCTTTGTGTTTATGTTCAACAGCGGGTCCTTATACCCCCTCGATATACGAGGCAATATGCATCTCAATGTAATGCTGACCTCTACACTCCAGAGGTTTGCACCCACCTGTGTCACCACTGCATAACCAACCCTGTCCGTCTTCTCTATACCACCTTTCGTGCTTATCGGAAGTAATGTAAAATAAATTGTACAGATACTTACCTCTTCCTGTGTGATTATAGAATAAACACACACGCCTAGCACCTCTGTGTCTCTGTTTTGGATCTCCCCATCCTGATTATTTTTGTTTATTATACCAATGGTGCTGACAACATTGCAGATCTGAATGACAGCTATGTTAGACAGCCTAGCGAAGAAGTGGGCTGGGCCAATGGCTAAGGCTTGGAAGCCTGGACTATGACGCCGTGGGCTACGGTACCAGTGGGAGCCGACATGTGCGAGAACAGGGAGTGGGGAAAGTAGCCCTGGACTGGCTGGCTCGTGGTCTGTAGATGGTGGAAGCAGAGCTAATAACTAATGGTCTAGCAAGCAGGGTGGCAGGAATGGGAAAATGATAAACCACAAGTAGTGACCTGCCGGGTGCTTCAAAGTGGTCCCTGAGGGGACGTGTCCGTACCCCGATGGAAACTTCAACACAAAGTTGAGTGTAGGGTAAGGTGCCCCAAAATTATTTCAAGTATAGGTTCCTGCTGGATGTACCTCATTCAGTCCTAGTGTTATTGATTTTAGCTTGAACATCCACCAAGCTTCTTTGAAGTTAAGTGAGCTAGCGGGATTGTTCATCTGTGGTACCTTGTCCACTACCCACCAAAGGAATTTGTCGGGACCATGACGGAGTTCTTCAAAGTGTGCTACCAGTGGTGCAGTCTTGTTCTTGCACCGTATTCTGGACCTATTTTCACTGATTCTTTTGTGAATCGACCTGGAGGTTTGCCCCCACATATCTGAGGCCACAAGGACATTCGATTACATATATGACATTTGCAGATTTGCAGTTTGAAAAGTGGCGAAGATGCCAGTCCTTGTTGCTTATGGGGAACGAGGAGATTTTGCGTGTGAATTTGCACGCAGTGCAGCTCCCACAGGGGTGGTGACCTACTATTTCCCTTAGATTCCACAAGGAAGATCTAGTGCTGGTTTTGCTGACTCTTGCCTGTGTCAAAATGTCCTTTTGGTTTTTGGATCTTTTAAGAGCAATTCTCGGCGGTGGTTCATCTGGTAAGCTCAGTTGGATAAGCGGCCAGAATTTCTTGATCACGCTTTTGAGTTTGATTGTGTTGGGACAGAACGTGGTGACCCAAGTGATATTGTCCTCTCCAGTTTGGTCTCTTACTTTGATGGCAAGTAGGGTTTCTCTGGGGGTGAATCTTGCTCTCTTTTGGGTATTATGTAGAAGTTTCTTAGGATACCCTCTGGCTAATAGCTTGTTTTGCAGAAAGGATGCATGCGTCTTAAATTCATTAAGGTCAGTGCAGTTCCTTTGGATCCGTAGAAATTGACCGTAGGGTAAGTTATCGTGGAGATTTTGTGGGTTATGACTGCGATGGTGCAAGATGGTGTTGCGATCCGTCTCTTTAGTAAATAGAATGCACTCCAGTTTGCCATCCTGATGTCTGAGGGCAAGGTCCAGAAAATGTACATCTGTTTTACTAAAATGTATAGTAAATTTGATTTCGTCAGAGCAATTATTGATCCAGTTGAAGAATTCAGACAGGTTGTTTTCTTCTCCTTTCCAGATGAAGATGACATCATCTATGGATCTATGCCAAAGTATCATGTTGTCCAAAAAGGGGTTGTTGATGTTGAGAACAAAGTTGTGCTCATATTCGGCCATGAAAATAACGGCCATGCTGGGTGCAAATGCTGCACCCATAGCAGTTCCACATATCTGCATGTAGAAGGTTTCATCAAATTCAAAGAAGTTATGAGTGAGGGCTAATTCCAAAAGTTCCACTATGAAGTTAGTGGGTACTCTTTTGTTTCATATGGCGAGTCAGGTGCATCCTGATGCCTTCAATTGCCATGTGTTGTGGTATGCTGGTGTGCAAGCTGTTGATGTCCATAGTTACCAGTCGGTCTTCCGAAGGGTTGAATGGTTGATTTTCGAATTTTAGTATTGTGGCCATAGTGTCTCTGAGGTATGTCGGAGTTTCCTGACTAAGCGGCTTAAGAAAATAGTCAATACATTTACAGATGGGTTCTAAAATAGAGCCGCAGCCTGAGACGATGGGCCTGCCAGGTGGTATTGTCTGGTTTTTATGCACCTTAGGCAGGGCATAGAATGCTGGAGTCATGCCTTTGGCGGTATTTAAGAAGATCTCCTTTGACCGAGATCGAATCTTTGCTGGCTGCGAACTGTGTGATCTCCTGAATTTTTCTTTTAATGATTTCTGTGGGGTCTTTCTCGAGTCTTTTGTAGTTTCCTTCGTCATTCAGAAGAGTCATGACCATTTCTTTGTATTGGTCTTTATTTTGGACCACGATACCTCCCGCCTTATCGGCTGGTTTTATAACAATGGATTTGTTATCAGCCAGATTTATGAGAGCTTTCTGCTCACTTAGGGTCAGGTTCTGTCTTTTGGATGCAGACAGCATTTGTTCTTTTTTCATTTCCTCTTTTATGCATTTCTCAAATGCTAGAACTGTTGGTGGCATCTCATTGTCTTTAGGATTAAAGTCGGATTTAACCCTGAGTCCAGAATCGTCCTCCTTGTTAGGTATAGCTTTGTCTTGAAAGTAGATTTTTCTCCGAATGGTCCTGTAGAAGTTGGCCAGTTCTTGATCTAGTTTGAACCAGTCAGTGTGATTTGTGGGTACAAAGGAAAGGCCTTTGGCCAGAAGGCGGTTTTCTGCCTGAGTAAGGGTGATCCCTGATAAGTTGAAAATCTCCTCCGTCTCCTGCCGCGGTTGGGGGCCCTCCATTAAGGGAAGTTGTAATAAGGCATCTGTTAGAACAGTGGTGGGCCCCAGAAGCCTCCTCTGGGGCTCCCTTGCCCTAAAAAAGGCATCATTGGTGGTTGCTGTTATTGTCCTCGAGTGGCCTGACTGCCTCTGGTTGTCGCCTGCTCATCTCCTGAGGAGTTCGAACTTGAAGTGTCCCAAAAGGACAGTGTTATACGTCGATTCCTGAAAGGTCCTGTTTGGTTCTGTAATCTTTCTTATTCTTTGTTTTCTTTGTAGTCATCAGCCAGGTATGGGTAAACTACCTCTAGTTTAAAGTTTTTAATGTCTTTAGCTAGTTT
The DNA here is from genome assembly GCF_040938575.1 of Ambystoma mexicanum. Taxonomy (NCBI): domain Eukaryota; kingdom Metazoa; phylum Chordata; class Amphibia; order Caudata; family Ambystomatidae; genus Ambystoma; species Ambystoma mexicanum. The sequence continues at coordinate 254,174,126 of NC_090926.1, read as the reverse complement.
TTTATGCTTCTTCTCCAAGGTACTGGACATAAAGCTGTCCATGGTTTTGTCAATTTCCTTGAGTTTCTCACAGGCATTTTCTATTGTTTCATCATTTAAAAACTTTGCTTCTTCGGTTTTGAGTTCAGTGGAGATCTGTTGGTGGATCCTTTGGGCCGCTGTTATAGTGAGCACCATGAGGTCTCTGCTGCATTTTGTCGCAATCCTGCTGAACCCCTGCATGTAGATTTTGTCGTCAAGGAACAAAGCAGGGTCATTACGAACAAGGGGACCAAGCTGGCTCTCAAGTATTCTCTCAGGAAATGGCCATGTACCTCTGTTCGAAAACATTTTTTCTTTAGATTGAGAAGGTCATCGCTAGTAGCTGTAGACGCTAGGTTTTGCTGTGCGCCTTCCATGTTGAACAGGGTTAGGCCTTGTAGGATCTCCAAGATTTGTTCCTCTGAGAAGCTTAGTGTGTGTTCCATCTTAAAAGTAGGAAAGGTGAATATAGATGGACACCAGTAGTGTAAGGTCAGTGGGCAGAATAGGAAAGAGTAAAGGTATTTTATGAAACCAAAGTAAATGGTATAATCAGTGTGTGAAATAAATTCAAAGGATTCAGACACAGAACTGTCTGGTTCTGCAGTGCGAGTGTGTGGGCTAGTGTGAGACAATTATCTAGTGAGGGTATAGTAAGGAGTGACTGAGAAGGCTGGTGCTGGGTGAAAGGAGGGTCTTTCCGTAGCAGTGGTTGGAGTAGTCGTGGCTGGAGGGGAGACGTAGTGGCTGAAAGGAGAGTAGTAGTGGTTGAAGGAGAGTAGGAGTGTATGGGAGGTTAGTAGTACTAGTAGAGTAGTTGTAGCATGGGGAGGAGTAGTCATGGGAAAGAAAGTATGAAGAGAATAATAACATCAAAGGGTAGAGGCAGGAGACAGGGGCGATGAGTAAAGGGAAAAGGGGCAGGTAGAGTAGAAGCGAAAGGTGAAATTGGGTGAGTGGAATAGATGATTGCTACAGGGCAACTGCAGGCACTGTTCTTATTCCCATAAAAAAACAGACACAGGCCTACATTTAGGAAAATTATTGCTAGTATAAGAACAAGGACTTCGAGAGAAGGGGTCCGACATTCAATAGGACTAACCCAGAGTTACAGATTTCTGGGCTAGGGTGGGAAGCCTTGGGGCGACGTGAAAGGGATGGACCTACGCCCCAGCCCATCAAATAAAACAAACACTCTTGAACTCTCCTTGAGACCCAGAGTGGTGTCTGTGCCATCATGTTCAACATGGAACAATGGGCGAACAACAGCTATCTGTGAACTGGGTGTTTGCAAGTCACAGAGAGACTGATGGAAAAGCATACCATCTGAGGAGTTTGTGAAAGCTGCCTTGCAACCCTGAAGCACTGAAGTAGCCAATTCAGCCAGAGCTATAACAGGTCTGAGGTGCTATGGAGCAATGCATAACCGCTCTATGTATTAAAGAGAAGTCTAAGATGTTTTTGCATGCTGTAAAAATCTTCAAAGCGTCACATGCCTGTGCTAACTGACCTAAAGACTATCAAACAATTATCCGATTTGAAGAACCTATTAATAAAGTTATGAGGGTAAATGTAACTTATAACAAAACAGCTTTGAGAATTCAAATATCAATGAGGAATAACTTATGAGGAGCAACATTAGAATCCAATCCCAGGGAGTCTAAAGGAGACTGGGGAGGAGGCAGACGTGCCAGCCCTTGCTCTTTTGATGCAAGGGAAGATTCTTGAGAAGAGGAACCAGAGGAAGAAGACATCTTTCAAAAAGGCAAGGGTATTCTGGAACAGGCTGGAAACAATTAGGGCAAAAGCAGTCCAAACCTGGAGACCCTGAAAAAGAAAAATAAGCACTGTGTGTGATTAATCGCTCCCTTACCTAAAGAGAATTGGAAGGCTGAAGACAGAGGCGATCCACCAGCAACCCAGACGAAGAAAAGGGCAGCACCTCAACCCATGGGAGGATTATTGATTTTTGAGACTCCTGAAAGAAAGCCAAGGTCCTGGATGGACCTGTTGTAAATCCAAGGTCAAGGAGAGCCCAGTTATGTGAATGAAGCAGATTACAATTAATGAGAGACATGCCTGAAGCCTTGAGAATCCAATGAGGTGGAAGAAGCTTGTGATGTGATGAGGGTAAGGCTGAACAAAAACTGAGAGGGGAAATAATTATGAAACCAGAAGACCTGTGAGATGCTTGAGGAGGCATGTGAAAGCACAGAGGTCTGACTGAGCGACCTGACTTGAGTAACAGCTACATAAAATTCCCATAAGGATGCTTCTATAGGTGTGGGTTAGAATAGGGATGGAATGGTGAAGAATACGTTCATAAACTTTGCTTTGGCCCAATCCTTGTAACATATGTAACTAAAATACGGTAGCTAGTAGGCTAAATTACTTAAGAATGGGAGTTCAACATTTCATTGGCCATCTACTTTGGAACTTTTTGTTGTAGATTAGGGTGTTTTAAAGAGACAAGGACACCTCCTTCCTTTGAACACCGCCAAGCATCTCTTAACCACTCATGTCTTCTCTAAACTGGAATACTGTGCGATCATTCTCTTTGGTCTCCCCAACTATGCTTTCTGTCCTCTCGACAAGATCATTAACTTTGCTACCAGGACTCTCTTTGAACTCCCTCACTTCACACCTACCTTCCTGGTACCGTCACCAGGATGAACGGCTCATGATGCAAAACAGGGCCAGAATTAAATGTCTTTGCCTGGTTCACTAATTATCCACAGCAAGGCACCACTGTATCTATTCTCCTCTATCCAACTCTATAAACCTTCTCATAATCTGTGCTCTGCCTCCTCGACTACCCTCCTTGCCCTCCATGTGCTTCCTCTCGCTTACGCTCTTTCTCTCTTCTTGCTCCATTTGCATGAACATCCACGAAATAGTCCACACGGATTTGTTCAAAACCAAACTAAAAGCCTACCTCCTTATGCTCTTAACCTTCATCTCTCATCTGCCAGCTAGCTAACATTTTTCCCTCATCTCTAACCTGCCTCCGTGTTCCACTTCCTCTGTCTCCATTCTAGTACTTCACCCATCATGGTCACGTCCCGAGCACAGTTTGCTGTACCGCCTACCTGCACTTAAAAATGTCCAAAGTTGGTTGTCCTTAATCTATGTGTGTCCACTTAAGTATTGTCCCCAGTGACTGTTGCATTTACTCCCCTCCACAACCTGGTCAGAATGTCCCGCAAACTCACTGCATTGTAAGAAGCTCACTGCTTCCCTTCAAATTGGATTTCTTATCTATTGTTCATTCTTTTGTGATCAAAAGAGCATTGTTCCTCCGGTATTTAAATAAATAAAAAAAATAAACTGCTTTAAGTGTTACACACTTGGAAGAAAAATGCACTTGTTTGTATATCCCTTGTTCAGTTTTGCTTCGAATAAACTCCCATTTTGTTTGAGCTATTATCCTTACAATCTATAGCCATTTATCATTATCTGTCTCACATGTGGCAGTGCTCTGCCTTATCAATGGTACTAATGCATTTATTAAGCCCTGCTTCAGGCCACTATGGGCCATCGCTTTGTTTATGTGGACCGTGAGGCATGGCTGACATGCTGTTTTGCTGATGTGGGCTCATCTTGCGCCCACAAAAGCAACATCTGCTGTAGTTTTAACTGGTGTAGACTGGTTTATCCTATCCTCTGAACTTCACAATCTACATAGAGTTGGGGAGTGACAGCGTTTGGTGTTTTTTTTAGCGCTATCCTGATTGGCAGTCTGCCAAAACCTTGAGGTGCTCATCTTTTATGCAATCGGCGGGCTGTTTTAGGACAACCCCAGGGTGAATGTATCATCATAGGGGTACTCTGGGCATTCCCCATATCTGTACCTGAACTCCTGGATGACTGTTCCTTACAACACTGTTAAGGCCATATGGGCTGAACCCTGGCTCATTCGTCCTTGCACCCAGCTCGTTCCCTGCTAGTGAAACCCTATCCTGGGGCTCTTCCTTCACTTCGTGGCATCTTCCTAGCAGGCTGTTCCTTATTGAGATACCTACCCGATGACCTGCAGTGCTGCTTCCCAACAAAGACTTACTGCCTTAAAGGAGACATGCATTTAAAAAATAAATAAAAAAGAATATTCCCTATTTATCTTACTTTCAACATTTTTGTCTGCATTGTCCTTGCTATGGTTGTCCCCCATTTTGTGTTCTGCTTTCAATCCCATTAAGAGGAAGTGACATGGAAGGAAAGGAAGTGCAGTCTGCAGAACCATGATAAAGGCATAATGGCAAAGTAAAGAAGTACTTTTTATTTTACACCAATATATTTTCCGGCTCCTACCAGCAGTAGCAGTACTGGAAGTAGAGGCAATGTTACAGTTAAAACCAGTACATATACTGTCAGTAACAATAGTACTTTGGCAAGTAGTAGAAGTAGGAACAAGTTACTTACCTGTAACTGTTCTCCAGCATGGGTCTGGCATAGTTTCTGCATAATATTGCAACATGATTCAACACATGCTTGCATACCAACAGTATTACAAACGTGCTGGAGCTGAAGGCAAGTGCGAGTAACAGTGTATGCATTATTTCAAAGAACTACAATGCTAACAGAGTGACACATTTCCAAAGAAACCTGCTGAATTCATTTTGCGAGTAGGCCAGGGTCGACGCAGAGTGGCTGCGTTTCGGCGTGAATAGATTAACCACCTTTGTCAGGACAGGACTCCCAAATCTTTCTCACATCCAAAGGAACAGTCTACAGTAGGTAGAGTCCTCAGCATGGGATATTTACACAATTGTCTCTTACTTGACCATTTTCTCTGGTAATGGGGAATGCCGCATGGAAGGTAAATAAGTATGTTGGCAAAGCAGTCATGAATGGTAGAAGAGTAAATCCCTCTTTAAATGGTGACCGAATTGGGGGCCAGTTCAGATGAAAGGAGCATGCAGGAGTCGCATGCGCTCAGGAGGCAGGGCTGGATATCAGTCGCACTTAAAAGTGCTTGCAAAAACTTTGTCAAGAGCCTACAAAGGCAGGACAGCCATTTTGTACATTCATTATGTCCAATTCAACCAAAGAAAGGCTACAAAGCTAAATCAATGGGTTCAGAACTTCCAAAATGCCATGCAAGCCCAACGGCCTCTTACATGGACATTTGGCCATTAGCGCGATAAAAAGGTTAAAGCATAGTATAGCCAAAAAGAAAATACACAGCTGCCACCTGCCTACTCCTCAGCACACTATCTGGGAGAGAAGTGTGACATGGTTAGGGAACTGATTTTGTCAAGGGGGCATGGTGTAAAGACTGGAGGGGGGTATCTGTACTTCTGCTCTGTATATGTCAGAGGAGAGGCACAGAGGACTCCAGCCAAGATTCTCTATAGGGTAGCGCTGGTCGAGCAATGAAGGCCTAGCTTCTCAGGAGGTGACGCAGGCTGGTTCTTAAGTACAGTGTAGTCCCCAAGCCCCCACAAAGGAATGTCCACACACTGTATTAGTTAAAACACAGTCTTTATATAATTAATATTCAAGGTTAGGTACACTATCACAATAACTCACTTTGTGCTCAGAAAATCTACAATGGTAAATATATACAGTTCTAAAGTGGTACCACAATTATTATCAGATTTGATTAAAGTGCATCAACTATACCCTGGTCAAATGTCACACAGGTCACTTAATAAAGGTAACCAACAATAGACATAGGAGGAAAGCAGTTGGTTAGAACAATTGGCAGAATACTGGCCCCTACCACTAGACACAGTTCTGTGTGGAGATTCCCCCCCACCTGGGCAACCTGTAAAGTAAACATATATCACAAGCCCAGTCTATATATTGTTCTATAAGTCTTATTTCCTTCTATAATGTTTCTACCACCCCAATGTACCTGGAATAGCAGAGTTCGACGACAGGCCATTGACGGATCGATCCTCCTTGAGCGGCTCCCTTTAAAGCAGGAGCCACGGATCATCAAGATCCCACGAAGAAAGTGAACTCGGAGTCGAGGTGGCAGATTCGGTCCCAGCGGTGCTCATCATCGACAAAGTTATGGCGTCCTGCAAGGAAGAGGCGAGCGGGGCACCTCGATGACGATAGTTCAGGACCGCAAAGCGTTTATGAAGAACTGTGGCCAAGCAAGGGCGTCGAGTCGTCTGGCATCTCTACGGTCGTTGGGTGGCAGGAAACCCACCGGCGGATGCTCCTCGGCGCGTCGACAGCCTGGCCCTTCTCCGGCGGGATAAGGCGGGCGGCGGTGTGGACGAGTGCATCCGTGAATCAAAAGACTTAGGCAAAGGAGCGTGCGGCTCCGGTCGTTGGCGGCACAGCGTCAAGCGGTCCCCTCTTCCGGGCAACTCGGCTTCGACGGGCCTCCAGCGGTTACAGCAGACTTGCGAACCCTGGTCGACGACGGTGGACAGAATGTCCGGTGCTGATCTTCGTTCTCCTCGGCTTTCCCAGTCTCCGGTCGGCAGCCTTTCGAGGGTCTGACTTCCAGGGCGCTTTGGCGAAAGTTAGCGGTGCTCGATGGTCCCTCGGAGCACGGGAAGAGGGCGCCTAACCAGGTCCTCTCTTTGATGAGTCTCGACGGCTTTCGGATTTCGGCAAAGGGAGACAGCAGTCAACCTTCTTCAGGCTCGGCTTCGAGGTTAAGCATCAGTTTCAACTTCAGCCTCTGAAAAATTTCCAGTGGTGAGAGGTTCCCACATATACTATTCTGTCTCTCATCCACACTGCTGAGTCACACTCAGCAGCCAATCATACAGAAGGGCATTCATGCAGTCAGACAGCCAATCAGGCATGCAGTACATTCAGGCCATACTCCTCCCTCTCAGACACTCAACAACAAGGAATGTGTATTGGGACAAGCACCAAGCCATTCAACACTACACACTACATTCATACCAGTTTCGGGCAGGGCTGTCTCAGTCATTGTGTCAAACACCAGAACCCAGACATCCACAACAAGAAGTGCATTTTGGTCACACACTCCATTCACCCAGGTCCCATCCACAGAGTGTACCCACAACATACAGTCACTGGGAAGGCTCCAGCCAGTCTGGCCTGGACTTCACAACAACACCATATATGGAACGTCCACCCAACAGCCAGTCAGGGGGAAGGGACAGAGTCAGGGCTTCCCAGGACTTTGGGAAAACAAGGTAACAGGCAATAGAAAGAAAGAGGCCAGAGGGGCCATCTTGTTTCCTCAGGAAGCAACTGATTCCAATGGCAGGGCCTGGGTATCCCAAATGGAGGATACTCAGAGCACCTGTCAAATTCAGCATGGAGCTGCCACCAGCCCATCCCTGCTCTGTGGGCCACACGCAGGTGCCCAAAAACATACACTAGGGGCACAGGGTTGTACCCCCACCCATGGGTGCCATAAGGGTTTCCCATGGGTCTGTATACCAAACCACAAACAGGAAGAGCTGCACTGCCAGGAGTCCCACATGGACTCCTGGGCAGAAAACAATACAGAACATAAATGAAAAAGGACTACAGGGCAAGGACAGGGAGGCCCTGTCCCTCCAATGCATTTCCAGCATCACATATGGGTAGCCCTTTCAACCTGGGTCATGAGGCCTACCAGGGTGTATGAGCCAGTCCTAACCCTGAAGCGGGGTAAGCGAGTTGGGAGGGCCCTAGTGTCCGTCACCCTCCACATGTGCATGGTTACAAATGCCACTCGCAATAACCCCATTCCTATCTTCTCTGATGCTGGCAAGCGTTTTCTCTCTTCCTTTCCAGGACTTCTGCATTCAGAAACATTCAGGGCAGAGAGCGGCGAGAGGGACTGGCAGACAAGATGCTCATTCAACCCCAAAAATGAACTTTGAAATGTACTTTTCTCATAGTGGACTGACATTGCAATACACCAGTGGAGCAGTTTTCATGAAGACGGTGGGGCTCAAAGGGGGCTTTATGGTTTACCCATCTCTGTAACCCGGCCCATGGGGAGAACAAGGCAGCGATTGGCTTGGGGAACCAGCTGAGTGTAATGGCCAATGGAAGGGGTAGTAGGAGGAGGATGAAGGGCATGGAGAGACCAGGTAAATGCAAGGGAGGAGATGGCGAACCGAGAGATCAGGCAGGAGGACAGTGAAGCATAGCGCATAAGGACATTGAAATGGAGCGTAGAAGAGGATTATACAGCGTGTGTGCAAGGTGAGGTATTGGTTGAGGAGAGAAAGTGGTACTTGGGTGTGAGTCTGCATGTACTGCGAGTAAGGTGAGTGAGACTTAGTGGGAGTGTAGTGGAATAAGTGTGGCTGAGTGAGAAAGGGCAAAAGTGAAAGGAGGTTGACTGTGGAAGAAGTAGGCATAGAGTGGAGAGTAGTGGAGACGGGTGTAATAGGGGGAGAGGAGAGAAGTGGGGGAGAGGAGATTATTAGGGGGAGATGCGAGTAGTAGGGGGATAAGAGATTAGTGGGAGGAAAGAGTAGTGAGTGGAGCGAGTAGTGGGGAGCAGTGGGAGTGGAGAGTATTAGTGGCAAGGGGAAGAGTAGTTGGAGTGGAGTTTAGAGATTAGTAGGAATGAAGGAAGTGGAAAGTGGTGGAGTGGAGGAGGAGAGTAGGAGTAGGTGTGACATCAAAGAGAGAGAAGGAAGGAAAAGAAGGGAGGAGAGCAGTCGACACAGAGAGGAAGGCTAGAACATTGCGGTGAGGAGTACAAGAACATAAGAGGAAAGACAGTGAAGCCTTGGCGACTGGAAGGCACCACGTCCTGATATGCTCCTTCAAGTGGGACCCCAGGTTAAGATTCACCCAGAAAACCCCAGCAGTAAGACAGATAAGGCGATTGCCTTTAGACCATCAACATAAGTCAGCCAGATTGTAGATGATAGGCTTCACACATCTCTAGTGACCACCTTGCAATTTGGAGAAGAATGCACGAGAGAGAGGGGCAGCCCTTAGTTGGACCCTATTCAAGTACTTAATAAAAAATCCTGAATCATCTTTGTGAGTTGTTATATTTGTGAGGCCATTTGTGAAAGAGGTCACTACAGGACAAAATTGGGTACTTAAAAGCACCTCTGCCCTTGTGAGGATCTGGACTACCAAGGGCAGCTCATCAAAAGCGATTTGCAATTAGAGGGAGCGCTACAGAAAGAAAGTCAGAAAAAGGTCCTCAGAAATAGAATACTGCCTAAATAGTATGTTTTGTTGTGGGGTCAAAAAGGAAGTCTAAGGGCTTCATTACAAGGTGGGTGGAATGAGATTAACGGCGCCGGTAATGGTGCCGGCGCCGTTAATCCCATTCGCCCTATTACGAGGTTGCCTCGCGGGACCCGCTCTGGACGTCTGGTTTTACCAGACGTCCACAGAGGGTCCCGCGAGGGGACCAGGGAGCTAACAACGGGCCCGTTATTAATGGGCCCGTTGTTAGCTCCCCCCCATTCCCATTGAGCCCTATGGAAAAGGAAAGGACCGGGTCCGGGGTTCCCTGAAGGAGGAAATACCGGGCCCTCCAAAGTCGGAATGGCCCGGTATTTCCCCATTCAGGGAACCCCGGACCAGATTTTGGAGGCAGCCATGTCCTTATTAAGGGCATGGCTACCTCCAAAGTGGTAATGAGGCCCTAAGTCTCATTTTATGTATTAATGACTCTTCAATAGAAGTGCCTTTCTTTGATTATCTTGGCCTCAAACTGACAGGGAACTTGGCAGGATCAATGTGTGAAATCAAACCTTATTTTAAATACAAATGCTGGCGCAGTATGGAAATTTGCCTGTGAAAAAGGGGGAAGGTAAATCAACCCGGCCTTTAGTGTTTACAAATGTAAAGCCAGACACGCTTGTGCCTAAGGTGCAGAAATCTGGGGCTTTTCCAATATAAACATTAGGACAGTGAGTGAAAACAAATTCTTAAAGGAGTTAATGGTACTCCCCCTTTCAGATCCAAAATCTCCCATTCATTATGAGTCAGGATAATCACCGATTGAAGCCTTTGTTTTCTGAAGGCTGGTTTTATATTGGTGCAATTGACAGCTTATAGGGACGGATTCTTTGACCTTCTCAAACAAACAGGAATCCTACAAAGTTCTTGGTTTAAACAGGTTACATCTACCCTGTTTGAAATTGGAGGAGTAGAATTGAACATAATTACTGGAAGTGTTATTAAAAGTCTCAGCATACTGGTCAATGAAAAATACATGGTTTGGTGCTCTATCCAATTGTACAAATAGCAATCAATTTTTAAATTACTTGCTATCAAACCATGGCATTTTTATGAGCTGTACCATGACCATGTACACTTTTAGTCAGTCAGAAGTCTCTTAACGATATTAAGAATGAGCATTATTCAGTTAGCTACTTTAGTAAAGAACAGGAATCCAGATTGTTCTGATCTGTGTACAGTTCTGATCTGTGTACAGAGTGCAACCAAATTACCAAAACAATCCAACATTTTTTATTTTTCTGCCCTGCATATGCCAATATTCGTGGCAGACATTTGAAACCATGGCTGAGGGTGAGTGGTTGTTGCACCTTATACTTTGCCCTTTTGCTTTGTAAATCATTGTCCACAAGGAACGGTATTAATGCTGTTTCAAACTATATCACACATGCTTGGCCAAGAAGGATGAGCTTATCTGGAGAAACCTCATGAAATTTGGTTTATTCATCCTATGCCGCACTGCTTAACAGGTTATCTCCCAACATATGACAAATTGCTCATACGCATAGTAGGGTTCATTTAGTAATATTTATTGCAATCTTATTACTATTTTAATCTGATGATTTTATGCTTTTGTATTATTGCCATGTTTATGAATTGTATTGTTGCATGTATATTTGTATTCTAACTTTTTAATATTGATGTAACTATGACAAACTGTTGGCATTGCTGCTATGTTTAATGATGCTTTTATGACGATTCATCAACATTAAGTGAAATGAAAATAGTAATAATATAGATAACCTGTTCACACACAAAAACGGTACCATAGTTTAAACTCTGCTTTTAATGAAAAGGGTGCACCCTTTTGGAACCTTCGATACCCAATCTGTCCCACTCAGGGTGCCTGGAGCTGCCACCCACAAATAAATAGAATCCCTTTGACTCCTGACAGTAATCCGCATTCTCAGTGACTTCCTGGAATTAACAGCCAAATCTTGTCCTGACCAGATTCTGCTCTGAACTCTATCCCAGGCAGAGGCCATGACCAAATATAATAAAGTTACTCACCGTAGTGACTACCTTACTCCTAGCCCATAGTCCCCTTTCCTCCATACTTATGGGACATTCCTCTGTCTTGTGGGACGGGACCGGAACACTTTGTAAAAAGCATCATATTTTTCTAAAATGTGTCCTTCCTCTCTTTTTACACTGGGTACCACACACGGCCGTAACCCCACCCTCCTTAGCTCCGCCCAGCGCATCGCCCATCAGTCCTTTTCTATCGCCAGGTCTGAGACCTTTAAGCAATAACAGAGGAACCTTAATAGAGGGGATGGAAGGCAAGTGTATGGAGGAAAGAGGACTATGGACTAGGAGTAAGGTAGTCACTACGGTGAGTAACTTTATTATACTCCTACGTCCCGTTCCCCTTCCTCCATACTTATGGGAGATTCCCAAGCACTCCTCACAGGAATTACGGGTGGATGGAAAACTCCTTATTGAAACAGGTTTTTAAGCACAGCTTGAGCGAACTGAGCATCAGCTCTGGAGCTCAGGTCTAGACAGTAATGCCTACAAAAGGCTGATGGGGAGGCCCACGTAGCCGCTTTCGCGATGGTCACCCAGGGGACATACTTTTGAAAGGCAATGGCAGCTGCCTTGCCCCGCATAAGATGAGCATGAATCCCTTTTGGAGGTTGAAGACCCTGAACAGTGCAAGCCTCCGCAATACAGGCAGCAATCCATCTGGAGATGGTCGCTTTCGAGGCCGGCTTACCTTGTGGATTACCGAAAGTCACCAAAATCTGCGAAGAGTTCCTAAACTCAGACGTTCTGTCCAGTTAGAACTTAAGAGCTTGTCTAACCCTTTCAGCCTCTGAGGCTGTGTTTGGGAAGAAGACAGGCAAGGAGACTGACTGATTTAGATGAAAATCAGAGACCACTTTTGGAAGGAAGGAAGAATTTGTCCCAGGAAGGGATGCTCCACCGACAAGGCCTGGAGCTCACTCACACGCCTAGCCGAAGTCACAACAACCAAGAAGGACACTTTCCACAAAAGGTACTTAAGGTCTACCGTAGCCATGGGCTCAAAAGGCTTATGGCACAAGGCTGTAAGGACCACATTCAGATCCCACGTTGGATGCGGTTTGCGAACAGGAGGGTAAAGGTGCATGAGGCCCGCAAAGTGTCTTTTTAATGACTGGATTTGACAGCGAAAAAGAACACTGATCCAGGGACAGATAAGTGGCAATAGCCAACAGAGAAGTCCTGCAGGACAAGACATGAATGCCAGACTCTGCCAGATGTGAGACAAAGGACAGAACTGCGTCGATCGTAGCCTCCCTGGGGTCCAGCTGCCTAGCCAAACACCAGTGGCAGAACCGTAGCCATTTACTCTTATACTGAGATCTCATAGATGGTTTCCTGGCCGCCTCAATAATGAGCATGTTATCTGCAGACAAATTGAGGCGCTCCAAGGATCTGAACTCAGGCACCAGGCCGCCAAGTTTAATGATTGTGAGGATGGGTGCCACAACTGCTGATCGCTCTGGTGAAGCAGGTTGGGAACCATCGGAAGCCTGATCGGCGCACACACCGATAGATGCTGAAGCTCTGAAAACCAAAACCTGACCGGCCACCACAGTGCTATGAACAGAAGAGAACAATTCACTATGCCCCTCAGCTTGCAAAGCGCCTGATGAATCAGAGGCAGAGATGGAAAAGCGTAGGCCCTCATGTCGAGAGCATCTCCCAGAGAGGAGGCTCCCAGCCCGTTTCAGGGGAAGCTTCCTGTTTGTCGACGTCACAAAGAGGTCCACTTCTGGAGTACCCCAACAATGGAAAATCTGTAAGAGGACCTCCGTGTTCAGTTCCCACTCGTAGCTGACCATTGTTCGTCAGCTGAGGGCATCTGCAGTAACATTCAGCTTGCCCGGTATGTGTACTGCCACCAGCCAGATACCATGCTTAACAGCCCATTCCCAAATCTGAATGGCAAGATCCACAAGAGGAGAGGACTTGGTACCCCCCCTGCTTGTTGATATAAAACATGAACACCACATTGTCCGTGCGGATACGGACCACTTTGTTGACAATGAGAGGCTTGAACGCTTTCAGTGGCAGGAATATCGCCAGGAACTCCAGGTGATTTATATGAAGCTGTCTGTCCTGCAGCGACCAGAGATCAGAAACCTGAAGAAGATCCAACATCGCACCCCAACCCAGAAGGGAGGAATCCATAGTGACCGTTAATAACAGGCTGGGGTCTTGAAAAGCAGCACCCACTGACAGATTGCTGAGAGAGGACCACCACAGGAGGTCTATCCCCATGAAGGATGGAACCAAAATCATTTTGGAGTCTGGATCCACTGCTTGGCGCCAAGAGCTCCGAAGAGCCATCTGCGTCGTCCTCATCTTGAGACGAGCAAGAGGAAGAGCCAGCACACACGAGGCCATGAGGCTCAGAAGCCTCTGGAACCACCAGGCCGACATGCTCTCTGACCGCATAAACACTGGACACCTGGCCAACAGATCCGCCATTCTGTCCCCGGTCAGGTATACTCTGCAGTCGATCATGTTCCAACAAAAACCCAGGAAAATCAAGTCCTGAGAGACGGTCATGGAGGATTTCTGCCAGTTCACCAGAACTTTAGTCTGCACCTCTTTGGAAAACTTTGTGGCATGAAGCCAAGCCTGACGAGAGGTGTCTACGCCAAGCATGAGACCCCGGGCCGAGGTGTCGACATGATGCGCCGCAGCCTCGAGCATATCCTGCACCAGGACCCTGGCATCCGACAAACCCGCTTTAAAATTGTCTAGTTTATCTGCGGGGATGAATTACTCAAACTCCGACAGACCTTTCCACATTTTCATGTTCGCCCCCGCTAACACAAGCTCCGTGTTCGCTTGACGCAACCGCAGGGCTGAATTAGCAAAGATCTTCCTCCCCAAAGAGTCAAGAAGCTTGTCCTCTTTGACTCGAACCTGGGCTGGCGCTGTAGATGACGCTGGCGCCGGTCCGGATTCTAACGTGGCAGCTGCCACCACTGTGGAAGAAGGGGACGGACAAGAGACTAAGGCTACCTCTTCCGAAGAATGAAGCCTAGAACGAGTGTCAATCTTTTTGTTAATAATCAGTCCAGTGTGGTTTATCCCAGACCTTACGGACCTCGGCTAAAACGTCCTTCTGGAAGAACAAGCTGGTACGCTCCAGAGGAGCCAAGGTGAACGTCCCAGAAAGCACCCCTTACTGTGGAGCAGGTGCCTCGGGTACTGGAACATCCAGAAGACACATGTCCAGCACCCGGTCGTGGAAGGCTCTGAGCAAGGCTGGTCCTTGCTGTCCTGATCCCCCCTGTGCGTCATCCGACACATCCGGGTCAAGCTGCGTCGCATCTGGCCCTGCTGAAGATTTGTCCACTGGAGACAAGGGAGGAAGAACTGGAGGCTGGCCGGCCGGTATAGGCGGAGCTGCCGTAACCACTAGTGCCGCGGCTGGAACCGACGGTGCAGGAGCCACCAGAGGGCATATTTCCCTAAACAAACCTCGGAAATACTCCTTCATGGGGTCGGAGTGCATAAGCCTTTGAAATTTTCCGAAAAAGGCATCCTCTGCTGATGGATTAGGCGTGGCAGTAGGAGGCCTCTCATGAGCGGAGTAGCACCAGGGGTGTAAGGGAGAGGGCTGCCAAGAAGGTCCTTCTCCACTCAAATCAATGTAGATCAAGGGCGCATATGCCGCAGGGAGCGAGACGGTGTGGTAAAGTCATCCAAGCGTTCCAGTCAGACACTGGACGAAAACGATGCACGCAAGTAAAACTATGTTCACCTGAAAAACCGATCCCAACACCTAAAGCTGATGGCGTAGGTGTAAGGGAGGAATCCAAAATGGCCGACGTAGTCTTGGTGGGAACGGCCGCCATTTTGTCAGCACCTGAGGAGAACTGCGACACATGTGGGAGTGAGGCAGGGATCTCCACAGGCGGATCAGGGGTCTTCATTTTAGCCTTGACTCAAGGAACATGGGCAGAGCCGGTACTGTGTGGCCTAGGATGTTTCTGAGAGATGCTATCAGCCAAATTAGCCTCCAACGGAGGGACCTCGGCCATGCCGGTAACAGCGGCATTACAGTCAGAGACCTCACTCTGTGCCCCCCTCGACAGAGCCGGTGTCACTGCCAGAGTGGGAATGATGAGGAGTACACCTCACCGACAAGACCCTTACAGGCCTCTCAGAACTGTTGGTCACCTTAGCCTCAAACAGAGGAACCTCGGACCCGGTAAAAAGCTCCCTCACGAGGGGCCTCAAACCTTAGTTCGGTACAGAAAGCCTCCACGGATGCCTCAGGGCATACCTAGGTGTCTGTATGGGAAGCTCCAGACAAGGAGACGTCGAAGCAAGCTCTGGTACACCGCCTCAGTAGAACTGGGCCCACAAACAGCCCGCACAGGAGGGGCCTCGCATTGTAATCCGGTGTCGATAGGCCCCTGACGGAGACCCTCAGAGAAAACTCTGGTACACTTTTTAGGCATAGAAGGCACCTCAGGGGAAACCCTGGTAACAGAGCTTTTGAAGCTCCTCCCAGACCGGGAAGACCCCAGAAAGGAGTCCACCGGCCGGGGTGCTCTCAAAACCAAAGAACTTACCAGGCGTCTCTTCTTCTCGTCGATGAAGCTCTGAAAATGCGGAGGAGGAATGCGCTGAAACACCTCCTCCCACCGCTCCAGACGACGTTGAAGCACCCAGACCGAAAGCGAATCGCAGTAGAAGCACGAGTCCCAACGGTGGTCCGGACCCAAACACTCTAAACATAGAGGATGGGGATCCGCTCTAGCAAAGCTTTGTTCGCAGGAAGAACAACTGGGAAAATCTAACCGGAATGGCATAGACAGACTACTACGCGACCGCTAAGCTGGACCAGGAGAGGACGACACTGGAAGGAAAAAATCTCCCAAAGATGCAAGTGCGTCCAGTCCCGATCGTGCAGAGAAAAGGACTGATGGGCGATGCACTGGGCAGAGCTAAGGAGGGCGGGGGTACAGCCACGTACAGTACCCCACGTAAAAAAAGAGCATAAGTATGGAGGAAAGGGGACGGGACGTAGGAGAATGAGCACACTCATTTGCTTTCTTACAAAGGGAAGACATTTTAACAGAGAAATGTGCACTGTACTTCTCACGCTAGGGTGCACTGTACTTCTCACGCTAGGACCCCTTCTAGTGCCTCCCTTAGAAAAACATAACATTGTTTTCCAACTCCAAAAAAACACACAGGTAAAGGTGAGTAAGCTATCACCAATTCAAGTAAGGCTTGGATAACTGTGCAACATTACTTGCACAGAGAACAGTGTGCCTTTGCCTTTGGGACACTCTGCCGCTGCTCTGCAAGACATGCATAAGTTACATCCTCATCAGGGGGAAGGTGGTCAGCATAACAATCAAGGAAAGAGCAAAACATTCAGGGGACTCTTGCTAGGGCGAGTCTATGGAACGCGATCCAAGCACAGTAGGCAGTTTATCTGTAGTGATCACATGCAGAGATTTACATTTGCAAAGTACACGTTTCAACTTATGATTTCTGTGACATACATTAACAGTCTATGAAGTTGTAATGAAGGTGCTGATTCCGCACCAGACAGAGGGACGCACCTACTAATTGTGGGAATAAAAGGGATGGGCGTGGACTCCTCCTGGGGAGGAAACAGGGGGGCTCAGAGTAGTAGCCAGCCACTGACCGAGCATGGAGAGGAGCAAAGGGTGCAGGGGTTAGGGGGTGTGGGGAGGACACTCCTGTATGCACAAACGCAAGGAAAGCAAAACCTCAGGTAAGCGCTCTCCATGGAGGCGCCACAGTTTTGGCCACCCTGTAGGCCCAACTCCGGACACATGGTTGGTGCACCGCGGCTAAGGGAGGCGGAGATGGAGCTGAATTCAGATCGCCCGCAGTCACTGGGAACAGCACCAGGTGATGCTATCAAGGCCGGCAATCCAGCCCAGCGGCTACTCATGGGAACTGGGGAAATCGACCTGAACCAGAGCAGCACTTGCATGGCACGGATGAGGTTGCAAATCGCCCCTTGGCCAGGGGGTATGGGAATGAGGATGTGGAATGGAGGCGAGCTCCAATAAGAACCCATCAGATGGTAAGTTTTGGTGTCCCAGGAAAGTAACCAGTCCCCTGAGCGTCCACTACAGAGTTTGCGAAGGTCGCCATCTAGCGGGAGCCCTGTGAATGTCTCACTTCACACTAGTTCAGGGTGTCTTGTGTTACTTTCTCCTTTCTCTTTGGTGCTGACCAATGGCAGATGAATAAAGGCTCAGAGATCAGCACAGAAGAACAAGTTACTTCTTACCTTGTAACGTTCTTTCGACGGAATGTTCCTCCGACGTATACCTTATCTTTGATAATACGTTTCTAGCTTGCTGGCCTTGGAAATTTTTTCTGTAGAGGGCGCTGCGCGTCGACGCCCGCCGAGTCGATGTCCCTCGATGGCCACCGTATCAGTGCCGACGTCACCATGCCCATAAATAGCCACGCGCGGCGTCCGTTGCTCAGTTCCGTTTTGTAGTATAAGAAAAGTCATGCCTGCGTTGGTTATTGACCTTCAAGGAGCGTAAGCTGCAACCACAAGGGAAGTATTACTGCGGGGTTGGATGGGAGGGGCGATAAGGAATATGTCGGAGGAACATCCCGTCGAAAGAACGTTACAAGGTAAGAAGTAACTTGTTCTTCGAAGGGATTGTGCCCTCCGACGTATTCCTTATCTTTGATAGACTCCCATAGCAGTGGCATGTAATTGGAGGTGGGAGTAAGAATGTTATGTATCCCTTTAGGGATGGACCGAATGTAATACGGCTTTGCCAAATCTGGTCTCTTGACTAGTGGAGGAATCCAGGTTGTAAAATGTTGTGAATGTATGTGCGGACGACCATGTGGCAGCCGCACATATGTCTCTGACCGGTAACCTTCTTTGGAGGGCCGAAGAGGCTGCGATACCCCTGGTTGAATGAGCCCTAGGATTTTGGGGTGGCTCTTTCCCTGCCAGTTTGTAACATTCCAGAATGGCCAAAATAATCCACCTGGAAATGGTCCGCTTGCCTGATTCTAGCCATTCTGCTGATGTAAAAGCTTAGAGCTCGCCTTGGGTCCAGCCTATGTAGCCTTTCTTCCTCTTTCCCCAGATGGGGGGGGGAGGGTAGAACGAAGGTAAGGTAATTTTCTGAGTAATATGAAATTCAGAAACCACCTTTGGGAGGAAATTAGGCTTCACCTGTAGGACAACTTTGTCCTTGTGGAAAATTGTATGTGGGGGTTTACAGGAGAGAGCTTGTAGCTCGCTCACCCTCCTAGCAGATGTTAGTGCTACCAATAGGACAGTTCTAAGCGTGAAAAATCTCAGCGAACAAGAGTGAAGTGGTTCAAATGGAGTGCCCATTAGGAAGTTTAAGACTAAATTTAAGTCCCATAAGGGAACTTGGAATGGTTTTGGAGGATAAACATTAGTTAATCCTTTGAGAAAATGTATCACTAGAGGTAGTTTGAAATACGATGGTTCCTCCGCAGTGCGCTTGAAGATTGAAAGCGCTACGAGATAGCCTTTTACAGTGCCAACTTGAAGGCCTGAGTTTGCCAAGTAGAGTAGAAACGATAACACCGGGTCGATATCCCCTTCTCTACACAAGCTGCAAAATTTGTTCCAACGGCAGCGGTATAAAGACTTTGTTGCTGGCCTTCTGGCCGAAAGCAACACCTCCATGACGTCATCAGGGAGATCCCAATCCTTGTACCTCACCCTTTCAGAAGCCAAGCGTGAAGGTTGAGGGTTCTGGTGTCTGGATGGAGAACCTGACCTCCCTTCTGCAAGAGAAGATTCTCTTTGAGTGGAAGACGGATTGGAGGGCAGATGGACATATATAGAAGGTCCGGGTACCACGTTCTCCTGGCCCAGTCCGGGGAAATTATGATCACGGTTTTCCGGAATCTTCTCAACCTCCTGATCATTTGAGGAATAACAGGGACTGGTGGAAACGCGTAAAGGAGGGGAAACACCCAGTCCACTACGAACGCGTCTCCTAGAGCTCCTCTTGGGGGAAATTCCCTTGAACAGAACAGATCGCACTTCCTGTTGGTGCTTGTGGCGAACAGATCCACCTGAGGGGTCCCCCAAAGGGCGAAGATCTCTTGAAGCACTTCCTGAGCTAGCTCTCACTCGTGGGAGACTGTGCTCTGCCTGCTCAGAGCGTCCGCTGTCAAGTTCTTCTCTCCCACTAGGTGGGCTGCCGATAGAGAGATTCCTTCCTGAATTGCCCAAAACCAGAGCTGCATTGCCTCTCTGCACAGTGGCAGTGACCCTACGCCTCCTCTTTTGTTGAGGTAGTGCATGGCCACCGTGTTGTCTGTCATCATCAGGACATTTCTCCCCTGTACTGATGGCAGGAAAGCTTTCAGCGCTAGTCTGATCGCTCTCAGCTCCAATAGGTTGATGTGTAGTCTGGACTCCGATGGAGACCAACGACCGCTGATGGTCAAGTCGTTGGCATGGGCTCCCCACCCCGTGAGGTGTCTGTGACTACTGTTATCTCCGGCCATGGTTGCCAAAACAGTTCTCCTTTCAAGATCTTCTCTGGATAGGCCCACCATTGAAGGTCGCGGGCTACCTTGTCCGGAATCCAGAGGAGATCTGTCATTCTCCCTGAGAATTGCGACCACTGAGTTCTCAGTGCCCACTGAAGAGATCTCATTCTCAGGCGAGCCTCTGGTACAAGGAAGATGCAGGATGCCATGACGCCTAGCAACCTCAAAAAGTCGAAGGCTGGGAGACGTTGGGCATTTTGAAACTTGGTGACCATCTGCAGAATATCTTGAGCCCTCACCTCTGGTGGCGAGGCTTTTCCCAGGGAAGTGTTCAGGACCGCTCCAATGAACTGGAGTCTCTGTGATGGTATCATCTGTGACTTCTTTAAATTGAGGGAGAAGCCCAGTTTGTGAAGGAAGTGGCAGACATAATCTAGCTGGGTCTGAGCTTATTCCGAAGATACAGCCCTGATCAGCCAATCGTCCAGGTAGGGGTAGACGTGGATCCCTTTTCTCCTTAGACTCGCAGCCACTACCGACATTAGCTTGGTGAAGACCCTCGGGGCAGAGGTCAGCCCAAATGGCAGAACTCGAAATTGATAATGAGAGTCGCCAATTGCGAACCTCCGATATTTCCTGTGTTTGAGATGGATTGGCACATGGAAATAAGCATCCTGAAGGTCCAGAGATACCAGCCAGTCCTGGAGCTGGAGGCCTGAAGGATCTCGGAGAGAGTTACCATCTTGAACTTGTCCTTCCTGAGGAACTTGTTCAATTCTCGTAAGTCCAGGATGGGTCTCAGTCCTCCGTCCTTCTTTGGTATGAGAAAGTAGGGGGAGTACCAGCCCTTGTTCCTGTCCTCTAAGGCACCGGTTCTATGGCACCTTTCCCTAGCAGGTCCATAATTTCCTGCAAGAGGAGCGGATCTGGAACTTTTAGAGAGCTGTTCCCCGGTGGATGAGACTGAGGGATGTGTAGAAAGGGTAGGCAGTAACCCTGGGCAACTGTCTCCAATGCCTAAGCATCTGACGTTATAGCCTGCCATTCCGTCAGATGGTGAGTTAACCTGACACCTACAGGTAACTAGTGTGGAAAGACCGAGAATGGTTTGGGGGCGGCTGATGCAGATGCCAAGGGTAAAGAGGCACCTGCTGCTGCTGCAGCCTTAGTAGTTTTGACCCGTCCACCGCGGGTGGATCTCCTTTGGCCTCTTTGAGCCGGCTGTCCTCTGCCTTTCCCGAATGCGGAATAATAGCGAAAGAACTTTCCTCTCCCAGAGGTTCCTGAGGGGCGAAAAGGAGTTTGGCGGATAGCAGCTCCAAAAGATTTTGCTGCTGCTTTAGATGTCTGCAACTTTTCCATACCGTCATCAGCCTTTTTTTCCGAATAATGAAGAGCCGTCAAAGGGCATATTCAAAAGTCTGGCCTGTACATCTGGAGCAAAGCCAGACTTTCGCAACCACGCATGCCTGCGGATTGTTGTACTTGCCGCCATGGCCCTGCTGATACTGTCAGCGGAATCAATGCCAGTTTGAAGTGAGTCGCACATGGCATCTTTGCCATCTTTAGTAATGTTAAGGAAGGCTTCGTTTTCCTCTCCTTCGGCTATGCAGTCAGCCGCTGATGAAGCACACTCCCACAGTGTGTGACTGAACCTGGCGAGCGTACAGGTGGCGTTGATGGACTTCAACGCCATACTACAAGCAGAGAAGACTTTCTTTGCTATAGAATCGTACCTCTCGTCATCTCTATCCTGTGGGACAGTAGGGTAAGCGGTCCTGCTGCTTGATGAAGTCGCCGCTTGGACCACCAGGCTCTCTGGAATCGGGTGTTTCGATAAGTATTCAGGGTCAGCCGCAGCTACCCTATACTTGGCTGATAATCCTTTATTGACAGCAGGGATAACTTCAGAAGTTTCCCAGTTCGATGTAATCTTTCTTTGTAAGGCTGTATGGAAGGGGACCACAGGATCCTCCTGTGGACCTTTGTCTAATATGTCTGTCAGGTCATCCTGTTGAAAAACAGGCGAAGGCGCAGACCAACCCATGAATTCAATAATTCTTGCCATCAGGGTTCTATTGGGTGTTTCGGCATGTTCTCCTGGGTCTGGCTTAACAAAATCCACTTCTGGGGAAGTGTCCAACCCACTTGCCTCATGTAATGACTCCTGTAGGTCTTTCAACCTTCTTTCCTCAGAGGTGAAATCCTCTGAAACATGTAGTGTGTTCCTCTGCAACCCGAAGGTTTCCTGGTCAGAATCTTCCTCTTCTTCATAAATTGAAGATAATCCAGGGTACTCTGACCTCTGAAATGGTATAAAACCCATTTCTAAGGCAGAAGGAGCCAAACTCATCATTATTGGGCGAGAAAACATCGATGTGACAGGCTTCGAAGGCGCCGAGAACGGCGTCGAGAAAACTGGAAGAGGCCTTGAAGAACGAGAGGATCGGGATCCTACTCGAGGATGTCGACGACAGTCTCGGCATCGTGTCGGAGGCTCTTGGAATCACTGTTGGCTGTGGAGTAGCCGTGGTTTTTTCTTTCATCGGCGTCGATGTCGGCGATGGCGTCGAGTCGATCGACCGATGCGTCGAAGAACCCTTCGACAACGGCATCGATAGCGCCGATCCATGCGTCGAAGGGATCTTCGACGACGGCGAAGACGGCGCCTTCTTACCCGATGGCGCGTGGCGCTCTCGGGTGGAATGTTTCGCCGGGTGCTGCGACTCGCAGCGTTTTGATTTGTTGGGTTTTTCACCCGGGGTATCACCCTCAGCTGTCTTCGAGGGGGTCGAGGCCGCTTTCTCGAAGATGTTTAACATTTTCTTCCTGAATTCCTCACACTCAGCCTGAGAGCTGTGTTTTGTGGGGGAGGAGACGCTTTCTGGGGAAACAGAAGACGACGAGGAAGGGGATCTTCGATGTCTCTTCTTTGAGTGTCTTGATCTCGACGAATGGTGGGAGCTACTTCGAGATCTAGAATGGGAATGTTTTCAACGGCGAGGAGACGAATGCCTCGACTCAGCCGAAGAAACTTTCAAGGAGGTTTTGACTGATTTACCCCTCTCGAGCTTCCCCTTGCGCTCCTTCAAGGCCTTCGCCGTCATGGACATGCAGTCCTCACACTCCGAACAATGGTGCTCGGCTCCCAAGAACCACAAGCAGATCCTGTGTGGATCCGTTAAGACATTTCTTTTTCCGCAGTCTCGACATTTCTTGAAGCCGGATCGCGGCGTTGTCGGTTTCGATGAAGATGCCATCGAGAACGAGTTGGATTATCTGACTGAACTGAGCAACGATGTTCCGAGGCCCCACGAAGCGCGGAAAAACAGAACCGAGCAACGGACGCCGCGTGTGGCTATTTATGGGCATGGTGACGTCAGCGCCGATACGGTGGTCGTCGAGGGACATCGACTCGGCGGACATCGACGCGCAGCGCCCTCTACAGAAAAAATTCCCGAGGCCAGCAAGCTGGAAACGTATTATCAAAGATAAGGAATACGACGGAGGACACAATCCCTTCGAAATGTTATTACTAATTGCAAACTGTTTGCAGGTGGCGTGCAAAGCAATGTGGCGACACACGGGGAGGAGATGAGCTGGGTGGGAGAGGGCAGGCCAGTTTGCTCCAATCATGTCTGACTAATGTATATCTAGCTATACGGGTATGACGTATTCTAACCAGTTAGCTTTGTGGGAACCGCAAAGATGGGAAGTTTGAAGTGCAACTGTTTAACTCCATGAACATTGTATTAGTATAAAAATGATGTCCTCTGTGTGCCAATTTGTCGACTCTCACCAACCAGCTCTGTTCTACTGTGCTGTTTGATTTGTGCTTGGCCAGCAGTAATAAACAGCTTTACTTCTTTCCCAGTGTGTGCTCCTTTTTAGACTACTAGTGGTAACTTATTTATTACAAGCCTTTGAGGACCTCTGAGGTGGAAGTCGTCTGTGGAAAGCAACAGGTTGTAATATAGCTTGAGGTTTGTTTTCAGAAAGCTAGCAGGCATCTTGATTTGAACCTGGATAGCACAGAGTTCAAGAAGTCGAGAAGACGTACATAGAAGATGGACCACACAGGTTTTGGTCAATTCTTTAGCAATATGGCAATGCTTTCTGATACCACATTCAAAGAGGAACGAGATTTCATGGGCAAGAAGAAACAAGATTTTGTATATTAACAGTGAGAGTGTATTCATGGGGGAATGACTGTGTAAGAGAGGGTCCCTTCCTTCTGTGTAGACTAAAATAAATAGGGGTACCAGGAAAAAGAGGTTGCTGATTTAAACAAGAAATAAAAACAAAGGGCATTGAGCAGCGGCCACAGGACAAATTGGGTGAAATTCTGCCCACTGAAAACTCTCATTCGTGCACTTTAAAGTTCTTTTACGTCCTTAAAAACACTTTAAATTCATAAAACAATTTGCATTACCAAAACCCTGCTTCAGTATCTCCAAAAACTGTGTATTCGATAAAATCTCTACCTTTCAAAACAACAATCCCCCCTCTCCAAATCCTCAGTCTTATTCACAAATACAACACTCACTTTCTAAAAATTACAATTGCTGGCTTTGTGTACTCACTCGCAAAAAGCAAGGTCACCGTTGTCGTCATTTCTAACAGATATTCGCCTCCGTTTCGAGGGGGACAGTCCTTCACCGGAGTATCGCGACACACCCATACCACAGTTGTCACGCCGCCGCATCGTCATAGTTGTCTTTGGGGTATCATCCAGAAAGCTAGGGGGTACTGTTCGCCTCTTTGTACCTCGGTTCTGCGAGCTCTGCGGCCAGAAGTATTCTCCATCCGCTTGCTGCAAAAATGGGATAAAATCCATGCAGATGGGAAGGCAGGATCAATGTTAAACCATGCTCACAAAGCATTTGTCGAACTTAAAGGTGATACTAAATAATGAACAACTAGAAAAACGTGAGTTCAAAGTCTATACAGCAAAGACAATCTCATTACATACCTTTAATGTAAGGCAAGTTAAAAGACGACCAGAGGAAACGGCTATAGCAAAGCAAAAGCCTTGGGAGAGTCGTTCTCTGCAAAGATTCCACAGAATGATACTGATGCAGCCATAAAATTGAGGCCACCTTCAGCTCAAAAGTTACAAGCTCATCACTAATCATTTACACATTTAAAGTAGCACATCATAAGCCGGATTTGTAGCTGTGTGACGAGTGCTGTGTAGGCCGGCAGTGAATCCATAGTGAAGGTGGAAAGCAGTCGTTTAACACCTATATTTAATAATAACTACTCCTATTGGTGCTAGGTGAGTCTCATGGACAACAGAGGATATTGTAATCAATTTAGAAAAGTGAGTTACCTGAAGCCAGTCATTTTAAGCTAATTCCACAGTATCTAAATGAGAATTATTATTATTAATTTAGTGCAAATCTCAACTTTTTTTTTATAACATGCAATGATCTTTTGTGAACTGGTTTGCACCAGAAAACAAAATAATCTAGGTTTACTTTCCATGCAGACTACAAGATAGTTTAAATTGGGAGTGGCAGCAATCCAAACGGGTCTTCACATACCCTTTATGTCAACTAAAAGCTGTAATTTCCTCTCTGGTAATACATTGATACTTGGTAAAGCATCACTTGCTGGGCAATAGATTTCAACTTCCACATTCAAAATAGTCGACTTTGTTTTAATAACTTGACTATCGCTCCATCTGGAGTGTCTCAAGTTCCGACATCCTGAACCATGGAAGAGGCATTGTGTTGTGCTGAATACTCAAAGTGGTGTACAACTGATGACTTAACATTATGTGATCCTTGATCGTATGGTTCTAGGAGTTTCCCATACAATTGCATTGCTGTGTGAGGGCTCAATTATGCAATGCCTTGTGTGATGAATCCGCTGAAGTCATCAATGATTCCCCGGCACCGACTTCTCTCATGTGGCCTGGGGACGGCAGCCGCTACCCTGTCCTGACCTTGGGGGCGGCTATATGTGGGAGGATCACATGGGAGGAGACGACTATCGGAAGGTGGAGGTGGCACCTTCAGATGAGATGTAGTATCCCCCCTTACCCTTGAGGAAGACCCTATAGTACACAAGTACTTAATGGCTTCGTGTCACCTAGCGATTCCCCCTTATAGTGAAAGTCAGAACACCTTTCCTCTATGTGCCTCTAGACAAGCCCCCATCTAGGACACTAACATTCACAACATACATATAACATCTCCTGTTTCCGATATGTCTTTTTTTTAAACTTTTGAAAAACAGCATCCAAGAAATCCAGTAACATCTATGGACTTCAACTCCCATAAATCTTCAAGTACTGAGACGAGGAGGAGAAGGAAGGAGTTTATGCAAACTAAGAAAAGCCTGAAGCCTAACATGCAGGCTGGTTTTTTTGCTGGACCTAAAGTGCACAGGACATTTAAAAATGGCAGAAGCAATACGGCAGAGGAGCGTGCAGGAGAAAGCAGTGCGAAAGAAGTGCAAATCCAACGAGAGGTACAGCAGGCACACCTGAAGGACTGTTGCAGTACTTGGGGCTGTAGCGGAGCTCCTGGGGGTATGGTCGTGCCAAGAAGCAGTGTTCTCCAGTCCAGGCCATGGAGGAAAACCGGTGAGTGATCGCAGAGCTACAGGAAACGCTTGGGGAACATCTGCACCATGTGAGAAGCCGACCCAGTGAGGAAGCTTCATCGCAGAGGCACGCCAAGAGGCAGAGATGCTGTGGACAACCAGTGTGTCTGCCCAAAGTCGTTAGGGACCCCGGGCCGTACCGACACGCATGCAATCGAGTGACAATGGTATGAGATTGCTAATTTGGACAATACTCAAAAATTGTATGAATGCAGACAAAACCCAGTACCAATTGAATATCCAATAAGAAGAATATTTGAATACCGACAAGACAAAGTGCAGTAACAAACCCCAAGCAAGTATAGATGTATGAGATGCCAAAGTGGAGGAGAGCTGAAGCAAGTGTTATCCTAGATAAATATAGAGCACATCAGGATATATGCTACTATGGTATAGTGAAAAGAACAGTGAAGCAAATAAGAAGCCCTGGCAAGCGAATACACCAGGCTAATGACATTGTAGGAAGATACCTAGCAGGAGTATACCAGGGGATCTGAAAAGCCCATACAAGGATTCCTGGCAGAGGAGTAGACCAGGCAATCCACCAATGTTGTATAAATAGTCTGACATTGGGGGAGGATAACTGGCAGGGGAGTATACCAGGGATCTGAAAAACCCATGAAAGAAGTTCTGGCAGACAAGAATACCAGGCACCTGAAGTTGTAAAGACATTTTGAAATTGTGGCAAGATACCTGGCAAGGGAGTATACCAATCAATCCTCAAAGGTCACAAGAATTGCTAAAGAAATTAAAATGACTTACTGTAGTGACTAGAGTGCTCATAGTCTTTAATGCCCTTTCCTCCATCCCTGTGCGCGTCCCCCAACGTGAGGACAGTACCGGAACCTTTAGCAGCAAAAAATGAGTTACCCCTTTAAATTTAGCAAAGCGCTTGGGGCCATAGCCCCGGGCGTGGGATCTACTGTGAAGCCCCACCCACCGGGGCCTCGCCTCATTCCCCTTTTTACACATGGAACACTGTAATACATGGCTATTCTGACACTTTTAGCCCCGGGTATACAAGCGGGGGAAGGTGGGTGGGACGTATGGAGGAAAGGGGACTAAGGACTAGGAGTACTCTAGTCACTACAGTGAGTAACTTTAATTACGCATACTTCCTGTACCCTTTCCTCCATCCTTGTAGGAGTTTCTACCGAACAAGACGAAAGGGTGGAGCGTTGACGATACAATGTCCTTTCATCGTGGGACGTTTTTTCGCTGGGTTTTTTAGCGAGAATTTTTTAACGAAAAAAAAATCACATTTTTGGGGGGGCTAGAAAATTATATGTATGGGATGTGGGTGTTTGGGAATAGATGAAAAATGTAAGGGAATGGGAAGTTTGGAGGGGACCCCCCCAAAATAATTGTAAAAAAATGTGATGGGTTTTTTTCGTAAAAAGAATTGCGTTAAAAAAACCAACAAAAAAACATCCTGCGATGAAATGACATGGAACCGCTGTGACAACTGGGCTTGTGCTTAAGAAGAAGTAAAAAGGTTATTAAGAACCGCCTGATCGAACTCTGCATCTCGCCTGAAGCTAGTGTCCAGGGAATAGTGCCTTGCAGAGTGGCCCACGTAGCTGCCTTGCTAATGACTTCCCAGGAAGTGTGTCTCCGAAAGGAGACAGTCGTAGCCTTGGCCCTGACTGCATGGGCATGAATCCCTGCGGGAACAGTCTTTCCCATGGCCACATATGCCTCCGAAATGGCCTGGACCATCCAACAGGCTATGGAGGCCTTGGAAGCTTGTGTGACGGGAGCTGAGCCCCCGAAGGTGACAACACCTCAGATTACTGGAAAGATCACGTCCGGCAGAGGTAGAACTTGAGCACTCTTCTCAAGTCCAAAGAATGCAATGCCCTTTCAGCCTCCGACTGTGGGTTCAACTGAAACAGGGAGATCACCTAGGGCATGAAGTTTGTATGAGTGTGCAAGGTGACCTTGCCGTTGTGGAAGGTGGTGAAGGGCTCGCACGACGACAGTGCCTGCAGTTCACGGATTCTTCAGACAGAGTTGAGAGCTACCAGCAGAACCGCCTTGAGCGTCACAAGCCGGATGTCCACCGACACCATCTGCTCAAACGGTTTGCGCTGTAAAGCTGCAAGCACCAAGTTGAGGTCCCAGACAGGATGGGGCCTCTTTACCAGAGGAAACAACCTGCACAATCTCTTGAGGTGGGCCTTAAAGACCAGGTTGACCGCTGAGAAGATGTGATCCTACGAGTTCTTGTAGGCCCCAATGGCTGCCAAGTAGGTGTGGCAAGCATCGACCAGGACACATGGAAAAAGACAGCACGTCATCCAGGTAGCAAGTGAGGGGTCCAGCCCCTTGTTGCAAGCCCAGAGGCAGAACCTAGTCCACTTACTCTTGTACTGCATGAAAGGTCTCCTGTCCTCCTGTATGATCTCCGAGCTGCCATCCGACAACTGGGAGTGTTGAAGTCTCAGTTGATCAGGAGCCAGGCCAAGAGGACCAGCCTGGCCAGGTGCAGGTGCTCCACTGCCCTGCCCTGCTGCGTTAGGAAGTCCTTGCTGGGGATCAGAAGATGCATCAGCCCCTGGGGGCATTACTGCAGCAGGTCTGAGAACCACGCCCTCGTCGGCCAGCGCGGGGCGATCAGGAGGAGGCTATATTCCACTGAGGTCTGAAATTTGCATAGGGTCCGCTGTGGCAATGGCGGAGGAGGAAATGCATAGCACCTGTAGCCGTGCCAGCAGAGCTGGAACGTGTCCCCCGGAGATCCCTGGCTTCACCCCGCCCATTAAGCGAAGAGGGGGCACTTGGAATTCAGGTGAGATGCAAATAAATCCAGATCGGGAAACCCCAATTCCTGGAAGAGGGGCAACAAGCAGTTGATGTGTAACTCCCATTCGTAGGTGTTGAAACGCAGGCGGCTGAGCTCGTCGGCTTCTGCATGGTTGTCCCCCGGAAAATGGACGGCGGAGATCCATATCCCCTCCGACAGGGCCCACTCCCACATGGAAACTGCCTCCATGCATAGCGGGGAGCGTACCCCTGTCCTGCTTGTTCAAGTAGAACATAGTCATAAAATTGTCTATCCTGACCAGAACCGTCTTGCCCCCGATGACTGGTAAAGCCCTGAACGCCAGGCCTACCGCCATGAGCTCCGGAAGATTGATAGGCAGACGAGTCTACGGCCTGGACAATGCGCCGTGAATTGAATAACCACCCAGGGTAGGCCCCCCCCCAGCCCATGAGGGAGGAATCTGTCGGCACCAGAGTAGGCTCTGGATGAGTAAAGGGGGCTTCCACTGTCACATTGTAGTCCATAAGCAACCGGTGAAGCTCTAGAAGCAGGGACAGAGGAATATGAAGCCTGTCTGACTGTGCCCCCGTTTCTTGGCCCAAATTGGCCACCAGGTGGAGCCGGAGGCATCTCATCCTGAGTAGGTGTGCAGCACTGAGATGAATGCAGGACGCCATCAGCCACACAATGTGCCCAATTGCACTCCTAAAGGACTGAAGCCTTTTGCTCGTGTAGAAAACCCTCTGCACAGCCGTGTCCCATTGAAATCAGAGAAATACCAAGTCTGAGGAAGGGGTCAACTGCAACTTCTGCTGGTTGAGAGAAAGCTCCAGCTGGTGAAGAACATCTGCTAGCAGGAGTGCACCACCCACTCTGGCGAACTGGCCCTCACCACCCAGTCGTACAGATAGGGCTATAGGGGGTGGACCTCCAAGTGAAGGAGGCCCGCCACTGCATTCATGAGCTTTGTGAACACATGAAGGGCTGAATTGAGGCCCAACGGCAGCAGCCTGTATTGTAAGTGGTGGGACAATCGTGAACTGCAGAAACCTCTGGTACCGTTGGTAGATGGCGACGCAAATGTATCTTTGAGGTCTAGGGAACACATTCAAGCCCCCTGCGCACGGCAACTCAGCTATATGCGCTGGGGCGATCATCTTAAAGCGCTCGAGTGGTAAAGACAGGTTGAGGAACGAAAGGTCCACGACTACCCTCAGGCCAGCCTGGTTGTTTCTGGGCACTGCTAAAATCCATCCGTAGAACCCAGAGCCCCTCTCTGACAGAGGCACCAGCTCCACCGCCTGCATGTCCAAAGGAAGAAGGATCTCAGCACAGGTGACCCCATCTGCAACAGGGGAGGAGAAGGGGGTGGAGGAAAAGGAGGAGGTAGACTGAAGCCCGTGGAGACTATGGAAAGAATCCAAGTATTCCTCAAAGAACACTTCCAGCTGTCTGCGAAGAGAGCCAGCCGGCCTCCTACAGGCGAGCTGTGTTCCCTGTCCGAAATGTTATTGCTTTTTGGTGTCCGAGGAGGGGGAGCGAAAGAAGGCCTGCAAAGTCCTCTTCTGCTTCCTCCTATGGTCGCTGGGGGACCTGTCTGGCCGCCACTTACCACAGTCCCTGAACCCCTTGAAGGCCCTGAAGGAGCAGGGTTTGATCTCGGACCTGCCCTGGGGCTGAGGAAAGTACTTTGCCCCAGCTTTTGCCAGGATGGCCAAGTACTTAGCGGTCTGCGTTGCAGTCTTTGTTAGCTCGTCATCAGTGGATGAATGAAAAATGTCAGTCCCTTAGGACAGCAGGTCTAGGATCCTCTCATGCACGTCATTGGAGAATTTTGTGGCGTGATTCCAAGCCATCCGCCTCTGCTTGCTGTGTGGGAGACTGAGAAATCCATAAGATCATGCGCAACCGCGTGGGCCTCTGCCAGCCCCGCTTTGGAGGAGGCCTGTATCTCTAGGGGCAGGTCTGGCAGAAACTCCCTGATCTCTCGTCACAGTGGCTAGGAGAGTGTCAGCGTTAGCCTGTCAGAGGCTAATACAATAATGCCGCCACCACAACTGAATTGTGTGGTTAAGGGTGGGACGCCAGGAGGAGTGGCTCCTCCATCCAATAGCAAAAACAGTCTGTTTACTTGAGTGTTGGCCCGAGGCTTCGCCCAGGCATTCTTATTCAAGGAAAGGGCATCTTTCTGAAGGGGAAGGCCGAGCGGCCCCTGGCGTGCACGGACAAGACCTCTGCCAGCACCCTTGGCTCCTGGGGGGCCCGCTGCAGATGGAGGACCCCAAAAAAATCAGCAAAGCCTTGAGGACTGTCATGAAAGGCCTTCACCGAGGCAGAAGGCTCTTCCTACTGCATGTTATTGCCCACCACCCCGTTTTTGCCAGGCAGAGGGAAAACCAGATTTTGCATGAGAGGAGTCGGAGGGGTCCCCCCCTGGTCAGCTCTCAAAGGTAGCTGAGAATCGACAGGTACAGAGGAGGACATGGCATTGGTGGCACCAGTGGCGCTGGAGATGGAAGACACGGAGGCCCCAAATGGACCTGGGGTGGAGGGGACAGGCTGCAGCACTGGAACCCCCCCCCAGAGGGACTGGAGGATGGCCCAGGGGAAGCGGCCTTGGAGGCACAACCTGCGGGACTACCTACTTGATGAGGTCCTTGAGGAACCCTGACATCTGAGGGGAGCCCATGAGGAGGAAGCGTGCAAAAAAGCTATCCTCACAGGCCACAGGGTCACGTGAGGGTGCACTTCCCTCCGCCGCGCTGGGACTCCTGTCCTGGTCAAAGCACAGAGGAACCCGAGAGGGGTGTCGGAATGGCTGGGAGGCATAGATTTACCCTTGAGTGGACCAACCACCTGAGGCCTGGAGCCTGACTCTACTCCCCGACGGAAGAGGACAAGATTCGATTGGGCAGCACAAGGCGGAAGGTGATAGGCCATGCCTGAGGCCTGGAATCTTAATCTAAGATGGCAGGCTCTGCCACCTGCTTGTCCACCACCTTGGGGCCTTGTGCCAGGCCCTGGGAGAGAGCGTGTGAAGGCCCCGAACCCTGTGACGGGTCCAACATAGAGGAGGACTGTTTGCACCCCAAATCAGACCAGGATGCCGACCTCCGAGATGGCACTGGTAGGCCCTGGTCCATCGGCCATCAGAGCAGTGGTCGTATTGTCCCCTTGTGACACGACCTCCGAGATGGCTCTGGTAGGCTGTGAGCCCTCAGCTGGGGATCTGGTAGTCGTATGGGAATGCTCCTCAGGCTTCTGCCTGGAACCCGAGCCTGAAAGCTCCTGGTGCCGAAGAAGAGCTGGAGCACCCCTCGGTTGACCGCCCAGAAGAGTCCCTCGGCCTTGGAGCCGTTAGCCTTAACAGCCATGGGTCTGGTCAAGGATCATCCAGAGGAGCCCCTCTGCATTAGATTTGCTGCCAGTACCAGAGTCCGAGTTACCCTTCCCAGCTGGAGATCCCGGGAAGGAGTCTCTGTGCTGGGGGCCTTGGTGAACATAGCAGCTACCTTCTCCTGACTTGAGGACCTGGCGTGGAAGTTTTTTAGATGACCAGGTGGTGAAGAATGTAAGATCTCTCTGCAGCGGGAAAGACGATTCTTCAAGGATCAGTGACCAAGAAATCTGAAAGCAGCACACAAGTCCCAGCGGTGGTCGGCCCCAGGTAAGGCAGAGCGTGCATGGGGGTCCGAGGCCGGAAATGACTGATCGCAGGATGTGCATCTCGTGAAGCCTCCTGAAGCCGACATGTGCCGGGGAGGCGAGGCACCAAAGGGAGGTAGAAATTAGAAGGAAAAATGAACAGGGAGCACGCAGAATATGTTAATGTTAATGTTAATGTTAAAGGTCATTTGTACCGCGCACTATCACCACCGGAGTGGTCCCCTGGCGCTCTGGCGGCTCTGAAAGAGGGGGGGGATGGTGGGTTAGTGGGTGGAGGCTGGAAAAGTGCAAGATTGCAGTGATGTGCTGTTGGCAGCCTCAGCCCGGTGGTTCCGTCGGCTGGGCCTGGGGTGTATGCGGCCGGTAGTCGTCGTGTGCTGATGTGCGAGTCTATGTGTTTTTTTTGTTTTGTTGTTGCAGTGTAGTGAAGTTCGTGCGGTTTGCTGCGCTAGAGGTTTGTGGTTGTGTTTGGTTTGGAGTTTGAGAGGTGTATGCAGAGAAGGAAATTGTTAATGGTATTCGTTAGTCATCTCTATCCTGGACTGAACCGTGTAATCTTACCCGACGGGATGCTTGTACACCCTGAGCCTCAGGAGGTATGTGCCCGATTTTCCATTCGAGGCCGTTTGAGGATCTAGCTGCCCCCTCCGCCCGCTCCCTTAATAACCTTGCATGCTCCTCCCCCCCTCCACATGACTAGCGCCGCTGCTAGTGTCCATACACCCGGTTGTGTGGTGATTGGTGGTATATTGTCTGTTCCACAGCCTCGTGGGACCTAGTTGTGGCTGTAAGGGCGGTGGGGGATGGTAAGGGTTGGCTGGAGTAGTTGTATCCGTTTCTCTGTGTCTCGCGGGTGGACCCCTGTGTCCAGCGTCAGCCCTGTTGGTGCCCCGGGTACTTCTGTCGGTTCTAGCGGTTTGTCACTGTCCTTTTTTGATGATTCGTTTGTCTTATTGTTGTTTTGGTTTTATTCTCCGGTGTTGAAGAGGTAGGTTTTTAGTAATTTTCTGAATTTAAGGTGGTCTTTGGTGTTCCTTATTAATTTTGGGATGTTGTTCCAGGTTTTCGCGGCTAGGTGGTAGAAAGCGGTGCCTCCGAGTTTCTTCTTGATGTAAGGTTTTTGTTCCAGTCGGATTTCGTTGGTTGACCTGAGTGGTCTCGTTGGCTTGTAGATTGTTATTTTTTTTGTAGGAATTCAGCTCCTTGTCCGCTGATTGCCCTGTGCGTTATGCACATTGTTTTGAAGATGATACGCTGTTTTACTGGGAGCCAGTGTAGTGTTTTTAGGGCCGGGGTGATGTGGTCTCTTCTGGATAGTTTGAGGAGTAGTCTGGCTGCAGTGTTTTGGATCCGTTGTAGCTTCTTCAGTAGGTATTCCGGTATACCGAGGTAGAGGCTGTTTGCATAGTCGATACTTGACATGATGAGGCCGACGATGGTGAGTGTTTTGTGTGTGAAGGAGAGGAAAGGTAGTATTTTTCTTGCCGTGTGGAGGAGGAAGAAGCATTTCTTGACTGTTGCGTTTATTTGCGGTTCTAAGGTTAGGGTGTTGTCCATCAGGACTCCCAGATTTTTTACTACCTTAGATGGTGATGGTATAGATCCCATTTCCGTTGGCCACGGGATGGCGGTTTCCTTCTCTTGGTCTTTGGATATGATCATGATTTCTGTTTTTCCTGGGTTGATTTTCAGGTTGTTGGCATTCATCCAGTTGAAGACTTCTTTTAGACAGTCGGTTAGGTTCGAATGATCGGCTTGGGTGTCTTCGATCTTGTAGATGATTTGAGTGTCGTCTGCATAGTTGTAGCATTTGATGTTGCGTTTCTTGAAGATTCTGATTACAGGGGTTTGGTAGATGTTGAAGTACAATGGAGATAGTGAGGATCCTTGTGGTACTCCACAGTCGTTGACTCGTGGGGTGGATTTGAAGGGTTTGATCCAGACGGTTTCAGTTCTGTCTGCTAGGAATGATTTAGTCCAGCGTAGCGCTGTGTCTGTTATGCCTATGTCTTCTAGTCTTTTGGTTAGGGTGTCATGGCTAACTGTGTCGAAGGCTGCTGAGAGATCGAGCAGGATAAGGGCAGATGTTGTGTTGGAGTCTGCGTTTGTTTTTAGGTCATCCCAGATGGATAGTAGTGCTGTTTCTGTACCTCTTGTGGGTCTGAAGCCGACTTGAGCTTGGTCTAGCAGGTGGTGTTCTTCAACGTATTCTTGGGTTAGTTTGTATACGTAGGTTTCGAGGAGTTTGGCTGGGTAGGGGATGTTGGAGATTGGTCTGAATACTAAAAAAGTTTCAGCACCTAGCTCCCAGGTCTTGCACCGTCCGTGTGGAAAAAGGGACTGAGGTGAGGTGCCAGAGGGTGTGGCCTCTGGGGCGTTCTCACGCCCGGCGCTGCGCCCCTGCCCGCTATGCTAAATGTAAAGGGGTAGCTAATATATTGTTGACAAAGGTTCCGGTACTGTCCCCATGTTGGGGGACGCCCACAAGGATGGAGGAAAGGGGACGGGACGTATGAGCAAGACTGTTATGGAATTTATTGTTTGAACAATAAATTTATGACTCCAGTCCTATAGAAGGATTCCTGGAATGGAAGTATACCAGGTAATAATTATGATAATAATGTATTTCTCATATAGAGCTACAGACCAATAGGTCTCAAAGCACTGAAATAAGAGAAGACATTATAGACCTTGGAAGGATGAAAGGCTGAGTTGACCCTGCTGGGATTCTAACCTGTCACAGCAGGCTGAAAACAGATATCAGGGGTGAGCGCTTAATTCACTGTGCTATCTGACCAGCTTAAATTTGGAAAAGTTACAAGACCAGCTAAAGAAAGGCTTATGGAATTTATCTTTTTAACAATAACTTTGTATATCCAGTACAAAACACAAAGGAATTGTTGGATAAAGACACTTTTTGACACAAAGGAACGGTTAGAAAGAAACACTTTTGCCATCCTACTTAAAAATCCAGGGGAAGGATCTTTCCTTGGAGAAGACTTTTATTGAAATCATTCTTATATTTTTGTTGTGAACACTTTTTGCTAACATCAAGTCAAAGACATTTCCTTGCACCCCTTTATTGTTTTGTTTCCAGTTTGAGGGTCAGCTTAGGGTGTTTTGGACAAAAGGAAGGCTTTTAAGTTACTGACTACTTGACACTGACTGATCTTTAGTTTTTCTAGGGTAGGAGAATTCCTGTTTAGAATAGGACTACAGAGGTGTTCACCCAACCCATTTCTGTTTAATAAAAACGTCCAACTTTGAGAATACCACAACTTTGTGTCCGTCTCTCATTTCTGACTCCTTACACTTGGCAAGCATAAAAGGATCACGCAAGAGAAACTGTCAGCTGTCCAAGACCTGTCCTAGTATTTCAGTTCATAGAAGGCCATTTTGTGGCCAGTCTCTCTAGCATACTGGTAAGGACATGCATGCAAGGACACACCTAATGTCAGATGAATGAATGAATTCAATGTAGTAAGTTTGATGGAGGACCTTTTGACAGAATTCATAGTTCAGTTGAATAACATGAGTGTTGGAATATTATGTTTGGACTACATAATATGGTATGGCAGCAATTAGTTGATATTAAGTCTACATGAAAGCCACTAAAGAGTTAAAGTATGTTGTCACCCAGATGAAAACATTTCAAATGGCATTGTTTTGTGTTACAACACCAACTGTAACTGAACAATCTACTCTGAAAGGGACAATTGTAGCCCTAAACAATGATCCAACTGCTCAATCACACATAGAAGAAAGACAAGACTGCGCTCGGCATTGTGGAGAGCAGTGAGAAAGCAAGACAAAAAAAGAAGAGAAGACAGAGTCAGCAGTCCTTCAATAAAAATACAGAAACGCTCCAGTGCCACAGGATAATTCCAGTAACTAAAGATTCCAATCACTGGATAGAAGTCTTTCTAGATTATGGTTTGGACATTTCCAAATTTGGTGGAAAAGCGACCAACATTTAATTACCATACCTACACTACAAGTATTCATAACTACTTCCACAGGACAAGTGGTAGAAAACAATTACATTTATTTAGTTACAACTCACCTAGAGGGAGAACAACAAAAATAGACGAAGGCAATGTTTTGGCCCAATTAACATTTAAAACAAGATCAACTTTTGCAGCTAAGCACTGGCCCCTAACATATATGAGAAAACATCCTAGGAGAGAAGAGGCTTTTAAACTGGATTTTTCAAAACAAGTTGAGTAACACTAAATAAATGCAGCCCCATAATCTTGGCTGTTCTAGGAGCAGTTCAACTATTGAAGCACCATGTTGGTCATGACAGTGAATGCCCACCACAAAAACGACTAATGTACTCACCACCTAGTTCTCAGAAACAAAACCCCATTAAAGCACAAGCTATTCCTTACATAAAGTTGAGTTGCGGGCATCGGCACCAGATATGTTCCGTTGACCCCCACCGCCCCCAAATTCCCACCAACACAATGAGGAGTGCGAGGTGTACATTGTCGGAGTACAATACCACCTATGTAGCAACTTAAATTGCAGCTCCCGAAGCTGTACCAAGGTGCATGGGCTGTACCACACCTTTAAAGCATGTCCCCACTCCCTATCCATGAATACCCTCCCTAGGCTGGCCTCCCATTTATTCCTCTCTGCACAGTTCGCCTGCCCCTTCTGGATCTTATAGATGGCGGAAATCAGACTCCTTTTATTCTGGCTAAATGATCGCAGCCTATCTCATTATGTCAAATCCCTTGCGACCCGTTCTATTATCGGTGGAACACCCACCTAGCTTTTTAACTGCTGATAAACATAGAAGAACAAGTTACTTACCAACTGGTAACGTTCTTTCGATTGGATGTTCCTCCAACGTATTCCTCATCTTAGATGTATTCCATCCAGCTTTAGCTGCTTTGGAAATTCTTTCTCGTCAGAGGGCGCCGTGCGTCGTCGTCGTTGAGTCGATGGTCCATCGAAGGCCTGCGTCGAGGGTGATGTCATCGGGGTATACAAGGAGCACGCGCGGCGCCCGTTGGCCTCAGTTCTGTTTTTCCCCCCTCTTGCGCTACAGTGTAGATTGTGCCAGTAGTCAGGTATTAGCCTTGCGAGAGTTGAAGTGGCAATAACCCGGAAAATCTACAGAGAGGTAGGATGGGAGGGTGATGAGGAATACATTTGAGGAACATCCAATCGAAAGAACGTTACCAGTTGGTAAGTAACTTGTTCTTCGAATAGATTGTGCCTGTGTCATCCAACGTATTCCTCATCTTAGATAGACTCCCAAGGCAGTATAGAAAATTCTCCGGAGTAGGGAGTAGATTTTTGATACCATTATATGGCGGAATATAGCACTGCTTTACCAAAAGCCAGCTCCTTAGACTGGGAAGCATCCAGACTATAGAATTTTGAAAAAGTGTGCAGCGATGACCAAGTTTCTGCTTCACAAATGGATTTTATGGGAACACCTCTTTGAAGGGCTGTCGAAGAGGCATTTCCTCTGGTGGAATGGGCCCTTAAGCCTTCTGGTGGGTCTTTTTGCACCAATCTGTAGCATTCTGAAATGCAAAGCACAATCCAACGTAATATGGTTTGTTTTGACACCGATTGACCCAATTTCCTTCCGGTGTAGCCAATGAAAAGTTGATTATCCACTAAGCTTGGAAAGCCTAGAAATGTAAAAGCTTAGAGCTCTTCTCGGGTCCAACCTGTGCAATCTTTCCTCCTCTTCACTAGGATGAGGTGGAGGGGAGAATGCGGGTAGAACAATTTTCTGATTTAAATGAAAATCGGACACAACTTTAGGTAAAAATTAGGGTTTAACCCTTAATAGCACTCTGCCCCTATGGAACACAGTATAGGGTGGCCCAGAAGACAGTGCCTGCAATTCGCTCACTCTTCTTGCAGATGTTAAAGCAACTAGGAAAGCAGTTTTCCATGTTCGCAATCTTAATGGACAAGTGTGCAAGGGTTCAAAAGGGGCACACACACTAAGAATTTTAGAACCAGATTAAGATCCCAAATTGGTAATTGGAAGGTGTAAGGACGAAACACATTGGTGAGAACTTTTAAGAATTGTACTATTAAAGGAATTTTTAAATAGGAGCATTCTTCCGACGAGCGCTTGAAAATGGAAAGCGCAGCAAGTTAACCTTTGATGGTCCCAACATTTAGACCTCTATGTGCTAGGGACAAGAGGAAGGACAACACTTCTGGAATGGAACATAGAAAAGGATCAACATTCTTTTCTCTGCACCAGTTGCAAAACGTTTTCCAACGGCAACGGTAGAGAGATTTTGTTGCTGGCCTTCTTGCCGAGAGAAACACCTCCATGACGTCATCTGGAAGGTCCCAATCCTTGTATCTCAGCCTTTCAGATACCAAGCATGAAGGTTGAGAATCTTGACCTCTGGATGGAGAACCTGGCCCTCCATTTGTGAGAGAAGGACCTCTCTCTGAGGAAGACGTAACGGATAACAGATGGACATGTCTAGAAGGTCCGGGTACTACGTTCTCCTGGCCCAATCCGGGGCAATTAGGATCATGCGGTTTCCAAATCATCTCAATCTCCTGATGACCTGAGGAATGATGGGAATCGGAGGGAACGTGTATAATAGTGGGAAGTTCCATTCCACCACGAACGCGTCCCCTAGGGCTCCTCTCGGGGGAAATTCCCTTGAGCAATA
The DNA here is from genome assembly GCF_040938575.1 of Ambystoma mexicanum. NCBI lineage: Eukaryota > Metazoa > Chordata > Amphibia > Caudata > Ambystomatidae > Ambystoma > Ambystoma mexicanum. The sequence continues at coordinate 254,134,730 of NC_090926.1, read as the reverse complement.
CCTTTCTCACTTCCACTTGATTCCGGTCGCAAACAGGTCTACTTCAGGGGTTGCCCAAAGGGCGAAGATCTCTTGAATGACTTCCTGAGCCAGTTCCCACTCGTAGGACACCGTGCTCTGCCTGCTCAGAGCGTCCGCCGTCATATTCTCCTACTGGCTAGATGAACTGCTGTTAAGGAGATTCCTTCTTGAATTGCCCAATACCAGAGCCGCATTGCCTCTCTGCACAGAGGTAGTGACCCCACACCTCCTCTTTTGTTTAGATAATGCATGGCCACTGTGTTGTCCGTCATTATCAGGACATTTTTCCTCTGACAGATGGCAGAAAAGCTTTCAGCGCTTGTCTGATTGCTCTCAGCTCTAAAAGGTTGATGTGTAGTTGTCATGATCACAGAGAAGAGTCCTAGAGTAACACCTAAAAAGAACTGGACATCTGCTTATCACTGCTGGATAGTGGGACAGCAATACAGTGTAGTGGGTAGGCTTAAATAGCCACTTCCTGGCTCCACAACAGGGACGCCCTAGTTGTTCTCCTGTTGGTTCAGAGCAGGTCTAGTTGTTAGCACTCCAACTGTATTTAAGCGCCTCCCAGCATGTGTTCAGAGCTTCGTGTCACATCTGTCAGAGTCAATGCTTACCAATGCCCAGTCACTTCAGTCAAAACTGTAAATATCGATTTTGTTCAACGTTCTCAGACCACAGTTATATTTCTAGCTGCTGCGCACAGTAGGGTTCCTAGTCCGGTGACAGAAAACCATTTGTAATAATCTTTTGTCAATCACGGCAAGTTAGATCTCTGTCAGTGCTCCTCGTTCCTGTCAGGCGGCATAGGCTACAAGCGTCTTGCTGTCAAAAGCCTTCCGCGATAGCGATAGTCGCAGCGAGTCTTCGTCACAGCAAGTATTTCCATTACCGTTGTATATATGTAGCAGCTATTCTTCAATTGTATTTACAAGCGTTGTGTGAAGCGTTTCATAACGCTGTTGCCGGGTGGTTAAATTTCCTTCTTTCTTTCATTACATGCACCTAGGCTAGTTTGAAGAAGCGCCTTTCCCAATGCACGTAGCTTTTATGTTTTTTTCAAATTAAATACTCACTCAGTGAATCTTATTTTGACACGTGAAAACATATTAGGAAGGCATTCCGTAGTCTCCATTCTATTCCCTTTTAGGCACTTTTAGGCATTGTTAGTCAGGGCTTTTATAGTAGGAACTCCACCCTGGTTTTGAGACATATTCTGTTCCTTAGCGCCATTTTAATTTTTTCATGAGCAATTGTATTTCACCAAATTATTTCTAGTGCTGAATCTAGCTCTCCACACCAGTAGCCATCTCCAGCATTGCTATTCTTCAGAACTAAGAGCCCCTGCACAGGTGCAGGATGGAGAGCTAACCCAAAAAAGAATATTAGGTAAGATAACTAGTGTAAAGAGAGTTTTGCAAGTAAACTAGAAACTAAACCAGTTGCTGTATTTTAAGGTGTGTACCACACTCACACTAAGGAAATTATTGTGTATTATAATAGGTCAACCTTTTCACAGAAGAAGTCGTAGATTGTTAAACATCGCTAGCTAAGGAGAGTCATTGAAGTTGTTCCTTGTGCGTGTCCCCGCAAGTTAAGGTAAGCGTTACAGTAGTTAGGACTCCGATCGAGACCAACGACCGCTGACTGTCGGATCGTTGGCATGAGCTCCCCACCCCATGAATGAGGCGTCCGTCACTACTGTAATCTCTGGCCATGGTTGCCAAAACTGTTCTCCTTTTAGGATATTCGCTGTGCAAGTCCACCACAGAAGATCCTGCCGAACCTTGTTCGGAATCTGAAGAAAATCCGTCATTTGACCCGAGAACTGGGACCACTGAGTCTTTAGAGCCCATTGAAGGGATCACATCCTCAGGCGTGCCTCTGGCACTAGGAAGATGCAGGATGCCATGAGGCCGAGCAACCTTAAGAATTCGTAGGCCTGGAGATTTTGGGCATTTTGGAATTTGGAAACCATCTGAAGAATGTCTTGAGCCCTCGACTTGGGAGGCGAGCTCTTTCCAAGGATGTGTCTAATACAGCCCCCCCCTATGTACTGGAGCTGTTGGGAAGGTGTCATTTGTGACTTCTTGAAATTGAGGGAGAAGCCCAGTCTGTGGAGGAAGTGGCAGGTGACTTTCAGATGATCCAGTGCTTGTTCGGCAGAACGTGCCCTGATCAACCAATCGTCCAGGTAGGGGTAGACGTGAATCCCTCCTCTCCTGAGGCACGCTGCCACCACTACCATTAACTTGGTGAAAACCCTTGGGGCGGAGGTCAATCCGAATGGCAGGACTCGAAACTGATAGTGTGAGTCACCAACTACGAAACTCAGGTATTTTCTGTGCTTCAGATGAATTGGCACATGAAAATAAGCATCCTAGAGGTCCAATGACACCAACCAATCCTGAAGTTGCAGGGTCTGAAGGATCTGAGAAAGAGTAACCATCTTGAACTTGTCCTTCCTGAAGAGCTTGTTGAAGCCTCTTAAATCCAAGATGGGTCTCAGTCCTCCGTCCTTTTTGGGGATCAAAAAATAAGGGGCGTACCATCCCTTGTTCCTCTCAGCTACAGGTACTGGCTCTATTGCACCTTTCTCCAGCAGGGTTAGAACTTCCTGCTGTAGGAGGGGACTGAAAACTTCAAAGGGTGTCTCTCTGGTGGATTGCTTTGAGGTTGCGTTAGAAAAGGAAGGCAGTAACCTTGGGCTATTATTTCTAGAGCCCAAACATCTGAAGTAATGGCTCGCCATTCTTGCAGATGCTGTGACAGCCTGCCTCCCACAGGTGTCTTGTGATGCAAGTCCTCAAAGTGGTTTTGTGGGGGCGCTGTTGTGCACGTCGAAGATGGCCGCCTAGGTGGAGAGCTCCGGCTCGAGCGAAATGCTGTTACCCCGAATATCCTTCCAGTCAGCAACTGCTCAGAAAATATTTACAAAATACGGTGGCGGAGGACCCGAGGAAGCGCCCCTTAAAAAACGGAGCTCGCCGACACTAGGATTGAGGAGATATTGGTTGGTGAAGTCGCGGCGCTCAGAGAGCTGAGACGTAACCACTGCTGGGCTACACGCTGCTCCCGCGCGAGCCCGGAGGGGTAGGTGTGGCCTACTAACATACGGGCGCTGCAAAGGGGCAGCGGCGCTCCGGCTCACTCTCTTCGCCGAACGAGAGGTTGGGGCAGCTCCCTCCGCATCGGGCCTGTGAGGGCCCACACAGAGTACTTGAAGACGGCCGGGATTGCAGCGCGCACCCCGGACCCCTGCGACAGAAGTCCTGAGGAGACACACTAGTGAAGTAAGTGGGCCGCTGTAGGAGGCGGGGAGCGCCAGGGGCCCTGTAACATCGGGAGGCACGGCGAGAGGCGAGACACCCTGCGATACAGCCTCGGTCGCATGGGCACGGGGAGTAAACACATCAACAAGACCGAGGCCTCAATGCGTTGGTGGCGGCTCGGAGGAGAGGCGGGCAGCGTGGCTGGCCGCAGGGCGTGAAATTTGCTTAGCACACCGAGTACCTCACCAACTTGGAGAACTGCACTGTCACGCACGCCAGATAAATTAACACTGGACTAGACGGCATACCCTGTGGCCAATACCCGTTCATACGCCGGAGCTGTGGGGTTCCGTAGCTAGGCCCCTGCAGTGAAGATCTTTCTCCCATAACGACAAAGGCCCAGTTTCCTGCCTGCACTGCAGCGCCCCCTGGCTGTGGGATCAGGGCAGGGGCTGCACTGTCAACCTCCATTGTAGCCACAGTGGGCAATAACTGAACACAGGGACAGCGGTTCCATTCACGTGGGAGAGCACAATCCATTCTGCAGGTGGTCACTTTGCCTAATGGGCCGCACTGAGAAGAAGGCCACAGGGGGCAGAAAGACAGGCCCAATGGACCCCTTTGCCAGCTCCCAGCCGCAGGGGACAACAGGAGGGGCAACACAAACACCGGAAAATCGAGACACAGATCCCCTGGACCGCCTGGCAACAATTGTGCAGAATGGGTTCCTTGCTGTCAACGTAAAACTGGATGACATAGTGGCGACTATTGGATCCTTGAAAGCGCAAGTGGAAAAGGAAAGCGAACGCATTTCGGAAGCAGAAAACAGAATAGGTGTAAATGAAGATGTGCTTTCGCAACATGGCCGTGATATAGCCCTACTCCAGACGGAGCTACGCAAGACTATATGAGGATCTCGAATCCAGGTCCCGCAGGAACAATATCCGTATTGTAGGGGTGGCGGAGGCGTTTGGCAAAGGCTCCATGGAAAGGCAGGTGGAAGAACTGCTGAAATCCGTACTGGGGGAAGAATCTCTTTCAAACCATTTCCTCGTTGAAAGAGCTCACCGCACCCTTGCACCAACCCCCAATCCGGGCACTCCACCCCAAACCATTATTGCACATCTCCTGAATTATAGGGACAGGGACACGATACTCCGTCTGGCCAGGGAAAAAGGGACATTGCACCATGAAGAAAACAGGATCCATATATATCCAGACTTTTCTGCAAACATACAAGCACAACGCAGATCCTATGAGTTGGTCAAGGAACAGTTACGGCTCTGCAATACGCCCTATGCTCTAATTTTCCCTGCGAAAATGAGAATCCAACATGGAGGCAGGGCCCATTTTTTTTAAAACCCTACAGGGGCAATGGCATACGTGGAGGCCTCCATTCCACTGCCCCCCAGATATCGCATAAGGGACCCAAATGCAAGACCCGGCCCGGGCGAAGGCAGAGGAGATCCGATACGGATGAATTGCGCCTCCTTTGCAGCAGTAACATGCTTTTCTTTCCGCAAAGTCAACACAGCTGTACTGGACTAAGATCCAATGTTATCGGGCCGTAGAGTCTCCCATGTGGGCGACCAGGCGGCTGGTCATTGGACGGCAACGAAGCACCCTCAGGAATGTTCCAATTGGTTATTTGGGTCCATCGTCAAGTTGGGGCGGATGATGTGGGTGGAGGGTGGGATAAGGCGAAGGGGGAAGTTTTTTTGTAGTGATAACCAACCGGACGAGTTTTAGCCTAGGAGGAGAGTTTGCACCGTTGAAGGTTGTTGGTTTGTTGAAATGAGGTCTCGCAGGTACTGGTGCTACCCTAGTTCTGGTCACTCGTGCATTTATGGTTGTTATAATACATTGCAATGTATATATATAGGAAATGGGTGACGGGTTGAAGATTAAACTAATGTCATGGAATGTTCGAGGCCTAAATAACCCAATGAAGGCCAGGAAGGTTGGTAATTATGTCACCAGACATGGGCCCCACATTTTAATGTTGCAAGAAACGCATGCACAGGGCTCGGCTAATGAGAAAATACTGGCAAAATGGGGCAAACAGCGCTACTACACAAATTACTCCTCGCAGTCCATAGGGGTATGCACTCTTATTCACAAATCACTAGGTTTCATCGACAAGGGCCACCTTGTGGACCCGATGGGCAGATGTGTTGGTCTGGGGGGAAATTGCGGGAGAACACACGACCCTGGTGAACACCTATGGCCCCAATCTCGATGACTCAGACTTCTACTTACACATACTGGAGATCCTTGTTAAGCACGAAACGGCAACTATACTATGGGGAGGGGACTTTAATGTGGTGCTCGACCAGACCCTGGACAGATCCGCCAAGGCAATCAGGCCGCCTTCCAAGACGGCGCTAGCTTTGAAACAGATCATCCAGCAACTATCCATGCTGGATGCCTGGAGAGTGCTCCACCCAAAAGCAAGCGTTACACGTTCTACTCTTCCGTACATGACAGCGAGTCGCGCATAGACTATTGGTTCGTCCCCTCAAATACAACACACGCCCTACATAATTGCGAAATCCTTCCCCGCACACTATCTGATCACTCCCCGGTGACACTGGAAATTAGTTTGTGAAATGCCCCTAGGTCGACTAGGAGATGGAGAATGCCTAGAGATATATTAAAAGACCCAAACGTTGCTGAAACCCTACACACAGAAATCAACCACATCTCGTCGGTTTGGGAAGCATTCAAAATCTGGGCGAGAGGGACCCCGATATCTAAAACAACGGGCCTTCTAAAGGAGGTACGACGGGACCTTGAGAGGGTGGAAAAGGAACTGAACGTACTAGAGGAAGTTTACAGCCGAACGCGAGGTGGAGACACCCTGGCTGAAATACACAAATCTCTTAGGGAATTTGACCGACTGGCAGTAAGGGAGGTGCAATATATAGCAGCCCCTGCAAGGGCTCGCAGAAATGGGGAAGGGAATAAAGCAGGGAAAATGCTGGCCAATCTGGTTAAGCATGAAAAACAAATGGCCCCGATCGCATCAATTCATACGACACAAAACGTGATAACAAGCGAGCAGGGAATAAATGATGAATTTGTTGATTTTTACAAAACACTATACGCGAACAAAGATAGGAAATCCCCAGATGAGATGAGATTAAAAACTACCTTGCTACATTGGACCTCCCTTAACTTACAGAAGAAAATAAACTAATATTGGAGCAACCTGTCACGGCAGAGGAGCTCACTGAGGCAATCAAGGGGCTTGTGTCTGGCAAAGCGCCGGGCAAAGCGCCGGGCTCGGACGGCCTTGGAGTGGAATTTTATAAGGAATTCCGGGAAGAATTGGTCCCCATTTTGCTGGAAGTGTGGGGAGAGGCCCTGGGTAAACAAATTTTGCCACAATCGATGCGCAAGGCCATAATCACAGTGCTGCCCAAACCCCGACGCCCGCCACAGGATATGTCATCCTATAGTCCCCTGTCCCTGATAAATGTGGATGCCAAGATTTTTGGGAAAGTACTGGCGAACCGCATGCTACCCGTAACGCCAATACTAGTACACACGGATCAAAGCGGGTTTATTCCCCAAAGATCCACTGCCTTAAACCTACGTAGGCTATTCGGCACAATGTCACAGATTAATCCCAATAAGCAAGCAGTAGCGATATCCCTTGACGCCGAGAAAGCGTTTGACTCTGTCTCTTGGAGGCGTTCGGGGTGGGCCCGTATTTCATCCAATATGTCAAACTGCTTTATACAGCTCTATGTGCGAAAGTATGCACGAACAGGACTATATAGTAACTGTTCAAGCTAGGCAGGGGTACCAGGCAGGGGTGTCCCTTCTCCCCTATCCTTTTTGCCCTGACAATTGAACCCATGGAAGCGGATATACGGTTAAGACATAACAACAGAGGCATAACGCTGAAGGGAGCCACCCAATTAATATCATTATACGCAGATGATACGCTGCTTTATGTCCGTGAACCCGACAAAAACATTGTCCCTATCATGACAGACATCAACAAATTTGCAGAGTACTCGGGATATACGGTTAACAGTGCCAAATCAGAAGTATTTCCGCTCATCCCCTCCACAAAATGCCCAGCTCAAATGTGCAGCCTCAAATGGTCTGAACACCATATCAGATACCTTGGGGTACTGGTTTCTAGCAATAAACAAACCTTATACCCTGATAATCATGATCAGGCACTACAAACACTTAACACTAAACTGCAGGTTTGGAGGCATCTCCCAACTTCATTACATGGCAGGATCGCCATTCTTAAAATGATTGTACTTCCAAAACTGCTATATCTATTTGTAGATATCCCTATATGGCCAGGGAGGGAGTTCTTCTCCAGGCTTCGATCCATGGTGGTGTTGTTTCTTTCGAACGGGAAGACGGCTAGGATCAGCTGGGAGAGAATGACAGAACCATATGAAACGGGGGTTATAGCTGCACCAGACTTTGAGCTTTATTACATGGTGGCACAGGCACAGTTTGCAAGGTAATGGTACGATGAATCGGACAACTCACCGCACACGCGAATAGAAGAATACACCACGATGCCCACCGACATTAGGTCGGTCATCTTCAGCGCTCGACATAAGGACTCTTGTGAATTTGACCCTGTGAGCTGCACGGTAAAGGCCTGGGGAGCTATATATAAAAAACTGAAAATAGAGATCCCGTTTAACCCCAACATCCCTCTGTGGAAATACCCCAACCTCCCCCCCACATTTGACACCAGTATACAGGAAGCTTGGGACCCGAACATAGAGATGAAAGTGGGAGACATGTACATAGAAGGAAAATTCGCGACCCTGGCTGTGTTCACGAGGGGTATGGGAAGTGGGCAACTCCAGACACTACAGTACTACCGAATGAGGTCCGCATATCAAGCACGCTGGTCATCCTTCCCTGATGAACCCCCTTCCCACCCATGCGTACAGCTGGTCACAACACAGGGTGGACTGGGAATTTCCAAACTTTACAAGATAATACAGACTTACTCCTCTACGACCAATCAGGTGAAGGAGAAATGGGAAGCAGATATGAAAATGCCAATACCCGATGATAAGTGGGCAAGATACTGCGCACTCACGAAGAGAGTGTCCCTTAATGCGGGACTGCACTAAATACAGTTTAAAATCCTAAACAGACTGCACTATACCCCCGCCAGGATCGCTACATTTACAACTGACGACCCAGGCAACTGCCCCAAGTGTGGGTCCCCGGCAGCGGGATCTTACCATATGTATTGGGAGTGTCCAGCTGTTGCACGGTTCTGGGAGAGGGTTGCAGATATGTTAACTGAAATCACACAGATTCCCCCCACACTTGACCCCACAAAAATATCTGTTTGGTGATATTGGTAAATGTTTAGAGAAAATCAGGAGACTGTTCAATGTGTCATGTATCATAGCCAAGAGATGTATACTGAAAGCGTGGAAGAGCCCGAACACCCCCACCATGGACACTTTCCTGCGTGAGTTAACCTACATTAATGAATGCGAGGAGCAGTATGTACTGACTCAACCAAGTATGAGCAGGCCAAAGAACATCTGGGGCCCCTTCCGGGCATACCTCTGTGATATGCTTTCAGACAACGAAACAACCATGTAAACGACAGATTGTTAAATACTCAATGGTAATATTGTTGTATATGCAACTGTAAACTGTGTTAATTGGGTGCCAATGTAACTGCTGAGACCATCAATAAAAAAATGTTTAAAAAAAAAACAAAAAGTGGTTTTGTGGCGGTTGCTGCAGCTGCTGATGGCAAAGAGGCTGCAGCTGGCTTTGCATGCTTTCCTCGTCCACCGCGAGTGATCTTTCTCTGGCCCCTTTGACTGGCCATTCGTAACGATAGGATTGTCCCCTCCAAGATTGTCGTCACGCACGAAAAGGCTGAGGTTGTCTAATAGCAGCTCCTAAAGACTTGGCAGCTGCTTTTGAGGTCTGCAACTTCTCAAGGCTCTTGTCAGTCTTCTTGTCAAAAAGGTGAGACCCGTCAAAGGGCATGTTCAGAAGACGGTTTTGCACGTCTGGTGCGAACCCCAACTTCCGCAACCACGCAAATCTGCGTATTACTGTGCTAGTGCCCATGGACCTGCTCAGACTATCTGCAGTGTCCAATCCAGACTGAAGGGATTCCTGCATGGCCTCCTTTCCATCTTCAACAATGGTTAGGAATCCGTCCCTTTCTGGTATGTGCTCCGCCGCCATTGAAAAGCGCTCCCACAGAGTGTACGAAAATTTTGCCAAGGCACATGTGGAGTTGGTTGATTTTAACACCATACTCCGAGCTGAAAATACCTTGCGTGCCCAACCATCCACATGCTTGTCGTCCCTATCCGGAGTGATAGAAGGGTACGCCACCTTATTTGAAGCTGTGGCTGCCTGGACCACTAGACTCTTGGGAGTAGGGTGTTTAGACAGATAGCTGGGGTCGCTACTGGAAGGGCGGTATTTCGAAGTAAGGGATTTATTCACCGGAGGAATAGAATCCGGAGTCTCCCAATTTTTGGCCACCCTATTTTGTAAGACTACATGGAAGAGTAAAATCAGATCTTCGGTGGGACCATGATCCAATATATCAGTCAGATCATCATGGATGAATTGAGTAGGTGGTCTAGCCCATCCTAAATATTCTACCACCTTTGTCATTAGTTGACGGTATGAGGGGCTGGCATGTTCCCCTGGTTCTGGCCCCCCAAAATCTGTTTGAGGCGAAGTATCAATACCACTTGCATTATGCTAGGTTTCCACCAGGTCCCTCATCCTGCTTTCCTCAGAAATCAGGCATTCTGGGACATTTGGGGTGCCATATTTCAGTCCAAAAGGAACATTCTCCTCATCAGACCCCTCCTGTTCTTCAAATATGGAAGTTAAGGATTTGAAAAATTCTTTCCTTGGAAGAGGTTTAAAAACCTTTTCTGGGAGAGGTGGGAGAGGTGTATCAGTGGAACCTGAAGGCATTACAGCCTTTGCAGCCTTCTCTTTTGCTGTTATTTTTACAGCTTCTGGCTGAGTTGGCTGAGTTGGAGCCTTTGGAATATTTGGCGCCAAGGGCTTCGGGGTCGACCTCGACAAAGGTGCCGATGAAATAGTGGTCGTCGACAGAGCTGGCTTCGAGGGCATGGAGGCGCTCTTCGAAGACTTACCCTTTGAGGTGTGTCGGGTTTCAGACGGCGTTGGTGACCTAGACTGGTCGACTCGAGCAGTCTTTTTCGCTTGGCGTCCTGGAGGGTTCCCGATCCATCCTCCTTCGATCACCCGGGCTCGAGGGCGTGCGAGTGTCAGTACGATAACGCTCCCGGCCGGCTTCCGAAGAAGGCACGGACCGAGGCTTAGCTTTTTCAAACACCTCCATCATTTTTACCCTGAATGCTTCCCACTCTTCGGAGGACAAATGTTTTGTAGGGCATTTCATTCTTTTTGGGGATTCGTCCGAGGACGAGGTGGAAGGGGACCGGTAGCGTCTTTTTTTGGTTTTTTTTCGTCGAAGTGATGAGAATCACTTCGGGACCTACACCAATGCCTTTCGCGTCAAGGAGATTTCTCCTCACAGGACCTCGACTCGACGCTAGAGGCTTTTCGGTTGGGTTTAGGACCTACCTGCAGTTTTCCCTTCCTCTCTCGCAAGGCCTTCCCCGTCATCGCCTGACACTTTGTACAGGCCTCCATGTCATGGCCTTCACCGAGACACCACAGACATTCCCGGTGCGGGACATTTTCAAACCGCATGATTTACACTTTTTGAATCCCGATCGCAGGGTCGACGACGAGGACATATCGAATATCTTCAGTAACTGCGTCACAGAACTACTCGAGGCGCGCACAGTCTCCGAAGAAACACATACTGCGGGATAACGGAACTGAGGCCAACGGGCGCTGCGTGTGCTACTTGTATACCCGATGACGTCATCCTCGACAGAGGCCTTCGAGGGACCATCGACTCGATGACATCAACGCACGGCGCCCTCTGCCGAGAAAACATTTCCCAAGCAGCTAAAGCTGGATGGAATACATCTAAGATAAGGAATACGTTGGAGGACACAATCCATTCAAAGTCCCCATTTGCTAAGTTATACTCACTATGGCAATCTTCGAATGATTTGAGATGAGTACCTTCATAGAGCGCTCCAATTTATCTTACCCCTCTCACAATTCACAGTTTGAACCAATTGCAATCCATCCCCGGCGGGAAATGCAGGATTACGAAAGATGGAGGTCTGCCGCGACAGCCACAGCGCCAGTCTAAGCCTCTTGTTGAACCGATAACAGATCCCCAGGCTGCTCCTTGTGATTGGATTCTCCATAAGCCCACCTGGCCTATCTGCCTTTTTCATCCAGGGCCTTTTCCAAAGATATTCTCCCGCCACTGACTGTTGCATGGCTACGCAGTGCTTCTGGTTATCCTCTCTCCCCCGCTCTCAGCTGTGCTGTCTGAAGTAATTTCACCACACTGGGGAAGCCCCCTCTGCCTTTTACCTCTACATAGAATGTTCCTCCCTAATCAGGGTTTCTTCATGTTCCATATGAAACCCATGATATCCTCATGGAACTCCATCATCTTCTGCTGTATTGGTAAGGGAATCCTTCCTAACCATGATACATACAGCCCCTTCCACTGTGTAAGATCTGTTTTAATTTGCCTCATCAGTGGGGCATAATTTGCCCCGATTATTTGGTTTATAGTTGCCGTCATATTCACACTCCGATACCTAACCAGGCCTGCCACCAACCTGAATGGGGTATTACTCACTAAACTTTCCTGCTCTTTCTTCCCTATCGACAGATTTAGTATCTCTGACTTTGAAAAGTTTACCTTGAATTCAAACACCTCAGAGAAAGCCTGCATCTCACTCATTATTGCTGACAGTGACATTTCCGGATTAGTGACCATGAGAACCACACCGTCAGCAAATAGGCTGATTTTGTGATGCGATTTCGGCCATCTGACCCCCTGCACCTCCATGTTCTCCCTTATCCGATGCGCAAAGGGCTCTTTCATTTGCGCAAAGTGTAGGGGAGAGAGCCTTGTTTGGTTCCCCCGAATGATTGAAAACAGGTTTGTCAACCCCCCATTCACTTTGTCCCTAGCTTGGAGATTCTGGCAGTTTGCCTGGACAATCCTCAAAGTTTGGTCCCACCTTGCTCAGCGGTTGATTCATGAAACCCCAGTTCACACGGTCAAACGCCTTCTTGGCACAAGAATTAGTAAATAGGGAGGTGTAGAACCCCCCACACTCCTTGTGGCTTTGTCAATTATGTGCAGAACCCTCCTTATGTTAAACATGTTCCGCCCCTGGATGAACCCTGACTGTTCTTGTGCTTTTAAGGTTGGAAGCCTCCTCTCTAGCCTGGCCGCTAGCACCCTTGTATATAATTTGGCGTCTATGTTAAGACGTGCAATCGGCCTGCATGGGGAGCTCAGCTTTGGGTTCTTCCCCGGTTTGGGGATGAGAGTGATGTGTGTCATTTCCATGGATGGCATGATCTTGCCCCTTTCTTAGAAGTCATTGAATACCTCTGCTAGCCCTTTGGATAGCAGCTGGCTGATTGTTGTGTAAAACGCTGCTGTCAGTCCGTCTTCACCCAGACTTTTGTATGGTTTTAGCCATGCTATCGCACGCTGCACCTCCTACCACGATATTGGCTCCTCCAATTGCTCTGTTTGTTCAGTGGATAGCCGCAGTCCTGACTATCCTGCAAGGCATGCACGCCGCCCTGCCATGTCACATGGTTTCTCCTTATAGAGATCAGCAAGGAATTCCTGGATGACACTGTGCTTAACTCCCTCCGTACCCAGTAACCTTCCCCCCTTTATCCTCCAAGTTAGCTATGAATGTTCTATGTACCTTGGCCCTTAAATGCCACGCTAGCACCATCCAGACCTTATTCTTGTGCTCGTAGAATGTCTGCCTACTCTTCAATATAGTGCTCTCCACCGACCTGCCAACAATGTGACCGGCGCGTTCTCCGAGATAGTCATGCTCCCTACGTGCACCCTCGCAGCAGCCTGTACTACCCTCTGCGTTGCCATAATGAAATCTGTCCAGAATATTTTTTATGGACGTGCAAATAAAATTAGTAATCCCTATGCTCTGGGTGATATCTGCCATGTGTCCTTAAGACCCATTTCCTCAATTGTCTCTCAACTGTTTGAACATTGTCCCCACTGCGTGCCCCTTCACCCCGCCCGACCGGTCCATATTCTGATCCACAGCTAAATTACAATCCCCTGGCATTACCGGTTCACCCTCCCCAAACCTGCCCAAATCAGCCAGGTACCCCTCCGGAAACCTTTTCTGCCCCTCGTTAGGTGCATTATACTAATGCCCACATGTCCATTTGGCCTCCCAATCTCCCCTTCACCATCACAAATCTGCCATAAAGGTCTCGCTTTGCCATGGCGCCTTCCAGCTTTATTGACTTGTGAAAAAGGATGGCCACCCCTGCCCTTTTGCACCCCGCAACAGCATGGTATTGAAGTGGATATTCTCGATTATGGAGACGCCCCACATCTCCCTTCATCAGATGTGTTTCCTGCAGGCAGATTATCCCTGCTCCCCCTTTCCCAATCTCCTGCAGCATTGTCACTCTTTTGCTCGGGCTATTCAGTCCCCTCACATTACATGAGTTTAGACTATACATCTCTCTTTGATTGTAGATGCTCCTACTTCCCCCGGACATCTCCCAGACCAAGCCCAATTAACCATGTTTTACCCATCTGCCCCCTAGACTAGTAACGTGTACCCAACCCAAAATTATCCCTGGATCTTTCGTTGAGGCTCTCGACCTGACCACGATATACGAGCATCATGCAATTCCTGTCCCCCCCCCCGCTCACCCTTGTCCCACCCTCATCTCCTGCGATAGCCTTCTATTGCGAGGCTTGCAAACATATCCGATAACCTTTCCTAGGTCTATCTGACAAACTCACGCCTTCATCCCTATTTTTTTTAGCTCCACCACTGAAGGTTGTTTTGCTCTGCTTTCGAGGCTCTCCCCTGCTGCCTTGCCACCCCCTTCTCCATAGGGTCTCTGGGGCACATGCCCAGTGCTCTCAAGCCATCCTCCACCCGAGAGACAATCTTTTCTTCATTCCCCATGTGAAACTGAAGCCTTTTCGGGAAGAGCCACCGGTACCTCATCTTCCTCCTTTTAAGTCCCTTCGTGAGTGGTTTGAACAGCCTTCTCCTTGCCAGTGTTGCTTGAGACAAGTCATCCTATAGTGGAATATCACTCCCTCTCAATCGAATGTTCCCTTTACCTATGGCCATACTCATAAGCCGTGATTTGTCTTTAAAACTGTGCATCTTCAGAACGTCCCATGGCCCCCCGACTACCCGCTGTGCACTCTTTCAATCTCCATGTTTCGGCCTTGCTCCCCCCTCCGCGATATCTACAAACATCTCCCAGATGCAGACCTCCAGGTCCAAACCTGCCACCCCTTCCTTAAGGTCTTTGATCTGGATATTGTCCCTCTGTGACATGTTTTCCAGATCCTCGCAATTCTCCTCCAGGGCCTGCATCCGTTCATCCACGCCTTGTGCCTGCTGTGTCTGTCCAGGTACTTTTCCGGCCAGTTACGTGATGTGACCCTCCATTTCCGATTCACTGTGATCACCTGTGAGAGTTCCTCCCTGATACTGGCTGCCTCTGTTTTGACCGCCTCCGCTATCGCCCCTTAAATTTGGCCAGGGACACATGCAGATCCTCCTTGGTGAATGCCCTCTTCTCCAAAGTGCACCATCAGGTTCCCAAAGTGGAGTGTTGTCTGAGTATGCCCCCGTGGGTGTCTCCCCTGCTCTCAAACTCCAGACGTGGCTCCTTTCCTCTTCGGTCCCATCAACATTCCCCAGGCTGCCTCCGCTAGTTGCCTCCAGCACTCCAGTGGGGCACTATGCTACTTCTCCACTCCTTATTGCCCCTCCAACACCATCCACCGTAGCACCTGGGAGCCTTCCCAGTTGGTGGATGAGCTTCTTAGCTGGTCCCCCCTTCAGGGACGAGGCCAAGCCACTTGCCATTGTCCACCTCCACCCAGTCAGTGCACCATTAACACCTGAAGGCCCCTGTTCACAGACCCCTACTGGCGCTCCTGCTTGATGCTCCAGATGGCACACCTTTCTCATGGAGTAGCATTAAAAGGCTCCTTCTTGCCTCTGCATCTCCCAACCAAGGTTGTTTGCCTTCTCTTTAGCCTTCCTTCCAGTCTTCTTCCCTCTCACTTGCACCTTCCTCCTTAATGAGCAGCCCACAGCCCCCTCCGTCAATGCTCCAGCTTGCCTTCTGCCTGCTCTGCTTCTTTCAGCATTTTCTAGTCCCCCAGGGCCCTCCCTCCTCGCTCTGCTCCCCGGGCCTCGTCTCCCCGACAGGGCTATCTTACCGGGCCAATCCTGGCTGTTCTGCAGAACAGACACCATTCTGCAGCTGGTGCCTCCAGGCTCTGCCCTTTCTTCCTCCACCGCCTGCCGCTCCCAAGGTCTCTCTCCCTCTCCTGCTGTTCCTCATCAAGCCGCTCCCAGCCATTCTCCACTGCGGGCACATCGCTGCTGTCGGCACTCCCAGGTTGTCATTGTCCTGTCTCTGCCGTGTGGGCACGGGAGCCCCTCCACTCTGTGCCCGGCTTCCGTGCCGCACGGCAGGAGAGAGGTGCGGCAAGCCCCCAGTCACACTAATGCTGCCTCTTGTTCCAGGCACACCCTCAGCGGAAACGATAAAAAGCTTCTCCCACGCCACACTGCATTCCCATCACTGGGCTCTCTGCTGGATCTTCGGGTGAGCCTTCTGCTTCTCTCTACCGGCTGTGACGAAATAGGCGGCAAACACCAGCCCCCGGCTCACTGCTTCTCCCCTCTCCCAAGCAGAGTGTGGCTCGGCTCCCACCAGGACAGCAGCACATCTGGCCCACCTACACTTTGCCACCTGACATTTTCACTGCAGGCCCCTCTCCTTGGCTAGTGACACTCGTCTCTCACCTCCTGCAACCTGGTCTCTCTGGGTTGTACCTCTGCTCTCTCGTGAACTATGTGCAGTCGGCAGCCTTCCCCAAACACCTGGGATCGATCACTGTATGGGAGCTGCTGGAATCCACTTTGTTTCCTCATATGCAGGGACAAAGCTCACATTGCCCACGTCCGCTCAGCCCGACATCTTGGCCACGCCACCCACTTCTTGGTTATTTTAAACAAAACCCCTACTGGTTTGCTACAGCTCACGTTGCCTTCTGTTTTCTCCGGGCAGTTTACGGGTTCTTCCTTGCGTGTGAGGTGGTCTCTCTTCTTCCGGGCACTGACAACACCCCTCTTGCCGTTTTCTGATACTCGGTCATCTGCTCTGCGAGACTCTTGTTCGCTGAGGTTCCCGCTACATCTGGACGACTCAGCGAGCGGTTGTGGAGTCTTTCGGTGTCGGCATTGTTAATAGACCGAACGGTCCACCTTAAATACGTCATACCACCTTCAACTTCCGCAAAGCTTCTCCACCAGTCATGTCCCCTCTGGACATTGGAGGACTCCACTGCCCTCTCTCCGGCATCCTCTTGGCTAAGGGCAGGCTTCTCTGCAAGTCTTCCTCTGACCCAGGTTCAGGTTTCACCACTGGTACCGTTTTCTTGAAGTCCCTTCTCAGTTTTTATGTTTCCAAGCTGGGCTATCCCCAGCGTAGGATGGTCCTTTGTTTGTTTTGGTGATGTATTCTTTATGCCTCCTATTCCCAGTACTTTTGCTGTCACATGAAGGAGTGGTCCGCATTACTCCTGTGATCATTTTTTTTAAAAACAATTTTTATTAACTTTTACAACAACCAAACAACAAAAAAAAAAGAAAAAAGAACAAAAAACGAACGCAACAGTGCATATCATGTAAAGCAAGTATCATATACAGTATTGTGAAATGGCCACAGTCTCTTCCCCAATCTCCCCCCCCCCCCCAACTCGAGTTTACTCCGGTTCGCCATCTGCCGTTGTCTCCTCAAGGGGTATCTCCCCCACTGTATTTCCGGAAGAACCATGTTCACTTGGGCAAGCCTGGGTGGACCCAGATAGTGTGGTCAAGTGTCTCCAGGCCATCAGGATCTCGGCTTCCTCATCCCCCTCTATTGGCCGTTTCATTACATACCACTGTTTCCGCTTCTGCCCATTTCTGGAGATCGTGCCACCAAACATCTACCTTGGGTCTATAGTTTACTTTCCAACCCATGGCAATCCTGCGCTTGGCCAGTATATAGGCCAAGTCCTTGAGTTTACTCACATGTTTCAGTTTGCGCGGTCTGGAGAACCCCCCCCCCCTACCATGCATGCCCACACAGATTTCACATCTAGTGTGATCCCTTTCTCGATTAAGCGGCAGGCTGCTTCCTCCCAGAATTTCCCAATTTCTGGGAATGCCCAAAACATATGTATCATCCCCACGTTCATTTCCCCACATTTGGGACATGTTTGTATCCCTGCATTCTTGAATTGAGCAATCCTCTGGGGGTCATGTACGCTCTGTGAGTAACATATAGCTAAATCTGTTGCAGCCTCGCATTCATGGACACTTTTTTTGTGGTACCTCTGAACTCTCACCCACAACCCATCATTCATGGGTTCTCCAGCTTCCTCTTCCCAATCCTGCCTTAGCTGCGTCACCTCCTTTCCCGCCCTGGACATTAGCAGTTCATAAATTCGAGAGATCTCGTGCCCTACCTCTGAGATATTGTAAATTGTTTCTATGGCCGTGTCAGGCTGACTTCCAGCACTATTTCTGACCATGTCTCTTTCACCCGCCTCACCAATCTAGTGCAAGTAATATACTGTCCTGAGTGTAGACCAGTTTCTTCAGCTAATACATTAAATTCCGTTATCTTGCCATACATCTTCCAGCGTTGCAATGCCCACCGGTTCCCAATACATGCAAATTGTCTTCCTCAGTTGCTCGTCTCCACCAGTCAATACCATTAGCAGCACATGCAGAGAACACTGGGTCGGGTTTTCTATGACCTGGCAGGCCTTGCGCCACATCTTCCATCCTAGTTCTAGCATCCTCGTGCCCCCCTTTAACTCTGGTTTTGGCAGCCATATCCATTCTTTCAAGAAATACGGTACACATTCAGACCTCAACAATTTAGACTCCGCTGTCGAGTCTTCCGTTAACCACCTAACACATATTGTAGTTGACTGCCCAAATAATAAACCTCAAAGTTGGCCAATTTATGCCCCCCTTGTCATACATGTTCTGTAGTTTCCACAGGGCTATCCTATTCCTGGTGTTATGCCATATGAACCCTCTACATATGCTTTGTAGTTTAACGAAGAATCGCTTGGGTATCATATGGTATATTCCCAAAAAAGTGAAACAACCTCGGCAATACAACCATCTTCAACAGTGCCACCCTCCCTACCATGGACAAAGGGAGCTTAGTCCAGAATCTCATGCTATTCTCAACTTTAGCCACTGCCTTCTCTGTGTTCTGTTTATATTCATCCTCAACCGTTGTGATAAATATCAATTCCCAGGTATCTAAAGGTTCTAGTCTCCCAATATATTAGTAACACTGGTAGATTTTCTCGCGGGATCCCCTATATCTTCCCAAGGGGAATATACATGATTTTTTAGGATTAACTGTAATGCCAGAAAGCATTGCAAATCGTTCCATTACTTCTAAGATGTATTGCAAGTTTTCCTCAGGATACTTCAGGTATAACAGCATATCATCAGCATACATTGATATTAAATGTGGCCCTCCTTTCATATAGAGCCCCACCTCCTCATATTGTTGCCTCAGACATATCGCTAAGGGTTCCAGAGCAAGGATAAACAACATCGGGGACCAAGCGCATCCCTGTCTGGTGCCCCTACTGAGTTGCCACTTCTTTGAGATGATTGCTCCCGTCTTGACTCTAGCTAGTGGCGTACTGTACAGTAGTTTCAGGTACCTGGGCCCTATACCATATTCTTATAGGGCTGACATCAACCAAGGCCATTTGACAGAATCAAAGGCCTTCAGTGCATCCAATGAGATAATAGCGACTTCGTGCGAGTCCCTTTCTGTTTGCTCTATGACATGGTGAAGCCTTCTAAGGTTATCGGATATGCTTCTATGCGGGACATATCCGGTCTGGTCAGGATGTATGAGTTTGTGGATGACTTGTCTCAGCCTATTTGCCAGGACAGCGCGAGTATCTTGCTGTCCTGGTTCAGCATGGATGGCGGTCTGTACGACCCGCAGTCCATGCTCGGGTCGTTAGGCTTGAGAAGCAGAATAATGATTGCCCCTCAGGGATTCCAGCAGTGTCCCCGTTTCTAACGCTTCGTTCAACATTGCCGGTAGCGGGGGGAGCACCTCCGTCTTATATGTTTTGTAGAACTCACTAGGGAGTCTGTCTGCTCCCGGGGCCTTGCTTGAAGGTAAATGCTTTATCGCTGCTTCTAGTTCCTCCAACGTAATTGGAGTATCTAGGTTCTCTCTCTCTCTTTACTTCCCAATTTAGGCAAGCCAATATCCTTCAGCGTTTCAACCATCTCACTCCGATCACCCTCTTCAGCGTCTCCATACAATTGTTGGTAGAACTCAAGGAACCTGCCGTGTACGCCCTCTTGGGGGTCGTGTATCTGTCCATTCTCCCCCTTTATCGCTCTGATCGTTGCTCTGGGCGTCTCATTTTTATACAACCATGCTAGCAACCTCCCCGGCTTGTCCCCACCAGCATGCTACCTCTCTATATATGTCATGATGCCTACCCCCAGGGACCCAGACCAAGTCCAGCAACCTCGGAAGCAGGCATCAAGTTATCCCAAGCAAGCCCAACAACCCCTGCTAGGGGCTATTTGGGTGCAATCCTGGCGTCTATGGCGCCAGGCTCATATGGAGAGTCAGTCCTGGCGCCATAGGCACCAGGCTCATAGATTAAAACTTACCTGATGCAGACCATGCTGCAAACTTACCTGATGCAGACCATGCTGCAAACTTACCTGATGCAGACCATGCTGCAAGAGCTCCAAGCCAAAAGAGGCTTGGAAGGGACTACTTTACCTAGGGACTATTTTTTACTCGGGTGGGGCTGGGGAGGAATACTTACCTGGGACTACTTTGGAGGCTGTTTAAACCATGCCCGAAGAGCAGCACACGCTTCGCATTATTCTGCATCCAGCAGCGTAACGCTCACCGTGCCTGCAAGTCTGCATCCAGTCTTCTGCCACGCCCGCCTCGAGTCTGGAGCTCCTAGAAAAAGGGAGAAAGAAGGAGAAAAGGTTAGAACAAGAGCAATACCTGAATTCCCGATCCATCGCGCCTTCGAGCTGGAAAAAAGAAGTTATTTTATGCGCGTCGCCTCGCCTGCTGCAGCGCCGCGCTGAACTCACTGGCCTTCGCAGCATCTTCACATTCCACCGCATCCTCCTGCATGTTCCCGCCGCACTCCGGCACCTTAGGGGAAGACAAGAACAGCAAGGGGAGCCAAGGGAATACACAGAGGTAATATTAGTTACCCTCCCATAGACTTACCTGATTTTACCACCGGGGGTACTATTCCTCTTCACGGGTCGGCGCAGCTTCCACTGCATCTTCGCCAAACCCCGGCCCCTAAGGGGAAACAAAAGGACAGCAAGGTGAAACAAAGGGACAAACAAGTGGAAACCTCCTCACCACAATAGACTTACCTGATTTTACCGCCGGAAGCATTATTCCCAGAGACTTCATACTTTCTCTCAGCGCCTGAATAAGGGAGAAAGCAACAGGTTACATATTGACATTATTTTATCGGACTGTGTTGGATAATACAAATCCTTACCTGAATATTACCGGTTGCCACGAGGAACTCTTCGCTAGGGTCAAGCTGCAACCTGCAAGTTATTGGACAAGAGTGAAAGTCAGACATTTGAACTCTTACGAACTACATACTTACGGCATCTTGCCGGGAATCTCGGAGTCAATATTGTTCCTTCGAGCCAGTGAAACAAATGGTTATCTACGCTCCCCTGCACTCTATGCAGGATGGAGAGCTCATCTTTCCAAACCATCAGGTGAGACTATAAGAGGGGAC
This sequence comes from Ambystoma mexicanum, assembly GCF_040938575.1. Taxonomy (NCBI): domain Eukaryota; kingdom Metazoa; phylum Chordata; class Amphibia; order Caudata; family Ambystomatidae; genus Ambystoma; species Ambystoma mexicanum. The sequence goes on along the minus strand of NC_090926.1, from coordinate 254,113,412 downwards.
ATCAAAGGTGATCAGTGGGGAGAACAGCGGGAATGGGAGGGGGTGGGGGGGTTAACGCTCAACCCCACGGGTGGTTAATTCCCTTTCTCCATTTGCAGAAGAATATTCCTACGGGCCAAGCAAACGAAGCTAGGTGGGCGAGTCCAGTCCGTCATCTCGGCACTACGCTTCACATTGGTGGAGACCGCAGCTGTCCAGTTCAGATCGATGCCCCTGTGGGAGCCAGGTGAGCGTAACAATATAATTCTTGTAGTTCAAGTTGCATAATCTCTCCCAGTGCTCTCCACACTCCTGCTGCAATTGACTTATGGTTTCGGCTTCCTCGAGGGAGTTCTCTCCTCTATGCATAATTGCCTCTAATTTTGCCTCTGCCTTTTGCAACTCCTGCGTTATACCTCTTTGTAAACCTTTGGATCTAGATATAGCTGCTCCTCTTAACACCACCTTAAATGCCTCCCATAAAGTGCCAGCTGATTCTACGCTTACAGTGTTATTTTCGAAGTATTCTATAATTTCTTTTCTCAGGTCCCCTCTGAACACTGTATTTCAGTGCTTCGGATCTGAGCCGCCACGTTGGGATGCTAGCTCTAGGAGGCAAATATTGCCATGTCAAGATCAGTCAGGAGTGGTCTGGGAGGACTCTCGCTTTGTATTCCGACCGTACTAGCTCCCCCATCAACTCCGTAGAAGCAAACATATAGACTTTCCGTGTATGCAAGTTTTGTGGGGCTGAGTAATGAGAATACTGTCTTTCATGTGGGTGGTGCAGTCTCCATACAGCCTCCAAGTAAGAGTCTCCCAATAGGGTCCTCAAGGTTTCGGCTGCGGGGGTAGGTCTATCTCGCTTCCCGTCTGATCTGTCCATCCTGGGGTCCAGCATGCAATTAAAGTCCCCTCCCCATATAACTACGCCCTCGAGGTACGGGCTGACTTTACTATACAAGGTCTTAAAATAGGACATAGTATCTTGGTTCGGGGCATACGTGTTAATAATGCGAAGCTCTCTATTTTCTATCAATCCCTGTATCGCCACCATCCTCCCATCAGACTCCACAGTGGACTGTAACAATTGAATGGGGACATGTGGTGCTATCCAAATGATTACCCCTCTGGCATATGCCGAGTACGCTGCCCCTATAGTGGTCCCCTTCAATTTCTTCCTCATCACTTCCTGTTTTTCCTTCGTGAGGCAAGTTTCTTGTAATAGGGCGATGTCTATTCTCTGCCTCCTTTTATACATAATTATCTTATTCCTCTTCTAGTAACTATTGATCCCTCTGACGTTCCACGTTGCTATCTTAAGGTCTCCCATCTCTCACCCATATCCAGCCCTGCCTCTATCCCCCCTTATCTTCCGCTTCATGCGCAGTAGCGCGTGGGTGTGAGCTTGTGTCCCTCTCTCTTGTCTCCCCTTGTATCATACCCCTTGCGCAATGGCGTGCAGGTGTAAGCTCATTTTAACTCCCAGTCAAACTCCCCACCTTTCCCAACCCCAACTGTAGCACAGCTCTATCCCTGGATCTCAGGCCCCTCCCCAACAAGTCCACATGATGAGTGTGCCAAATTGTCAGTTTCTACTCCCCGCTGACATGCTCCGCGCACCACCTCTAGTTATCACTACCACATTAACATCTAATCTTAGCAATCAGTAGTATGGCGCCGGTTCACTTATCCTGTCCGCCCCGCTCTGGTCTATCAGCATACACTGGGCAGCCTTGGGCGTCCTACGGCACTTCGAAGAAGTTTGCCGCGCCCTTGTGTAGAACTTTAAGCTTTGCAGGATACAAAAGTATGTTTTTGAAACCAGCTGCTCTCAATTGTCTCTTCACTGCCACGTAGCTGAAACGCTGTCTCTGCACCAGCATGGTGTAATCTGGGTACACAGTGACAGTTGCTGATGCTTGGATTGTCATTCTGCCTTTACGAAAATGATCCAGGATCAAAATCCCTGGATCCCAGGAACTACAGGGATTCTCTATCCCTGTAGTTAAACATTTTGGCAATAATTGCGCAGGGCGGAGCCCCTGGCTGAGGTCTCCTCATCTGGGCCCTATGTGCCCGTTCAACCGCAAACCCTTGGGAGAGCTTGTCAGTCCCTATTTCTTGGATCAGCATATTCCCCAAGTAGTCCGTAGGGTCCGAGCTTTCCTCCCCTTCAGGCAGCCCCACCACACTGATGTTGTTGCGTCTAGCTCGACCTTCCGCCTCCTCCGCTCGGTTCTCCAAGTGGCGCACCTGTTTCAGTATGTGGACATCCTTGGCATTGGCACTGCTAACATCCGTATTAGTTTTCACACTGCTTTCTAGATGACGCGTGCGTTCCGTCAGCGCTCTCACATCCTGTCTCAGGAGGTTGACGCCCACGCCCACTGTGAAATGAAGCAGTGCTAGCCTCATGTGCTGTCTGGCATGGGGTAAGATCAAGATGCACAAGGCTTTACTTCCAGGAGAAGCGTCCTTCCCCGGAATTCCTTGCACCCAATGTGTATGCACAGGATTCGCTCGATTCGGGGACTGACCCCACCTCTGTGCACAATCCCAGATAAGGCCAATATAATGCAATCTCTGTGTGGGGGAGTGAGTAATTTTGCCTCAATTGATGTCCTCAATTGATGGGGAGTCTCAGCACAAAAGCCAGTTGGACGTTATAGCTCACTGAATCAACCAACCGTGAGAGTGTGGCACCACAAATCAGTCATTAATTCAGGCAGCGATAGAAGACGCAGGTGAGACAAAGTGCATTCATTAGTTTGCTAAACACCTTGGTGAGGAGCTTAAGCTGTAGAGCAGGATTTTGGGATGGACTCTCCAATTCAATCTACTCTAAAGCATCCAACTTCAGAAGTTTCTGAAGTCTTTTCTTTTGCTATTTCATCGTCCGTGCGGGACTGGAAGCGGGCGACGCCATCGAAGGGCAGAGCCCAGACCTCTCCTGTACTTGTGGCAACAGCTTTGATCTCTTTAGCCAGGCCCTCCTGGAGAGGTCTAACCCTAAACACATTCCCCTTGTGGATGTAGCCATGTGTCCAGCTGCGGACTGCAGCATATCGTGGGCCACCATTTTTCTTCCTGCAGGCCAGCTAGAAATTGCTCCTTTCTGTCACGGCCAAGTGTCCCGCAAAGTTCTCCATTTCTTTCCAAAATGTGTTGCTGCAGGCCACCAAGATAGCATCAGAATTTGCCTGAAGCAAATGTAGAGCACTGTTCAAGTATTTTTTATTATATTACCTAGCAGTTCATTGCCTTCTCTTCCCTGCCCAAAGGAGTAACAAAGAAGCTGCCAAATATGGAAGACAAGACAAGAATGAATTTGCTTTTCCATTGTGCCAGCACAGCAGTGACGACCATGGATTAGGCTGGAGCTGATGCAGAGTGTCTCTGCGGGATTCAGAGTATAGCGTATGTCCAACATCTTGTTTGTGAGTGCCAGATTGTGTGGCTTCTGCCAGAACCTTTTTCCCTTTGCAAGGATGTATGGTTGAGGTGGGATTCCGTTTTGCCTGGCTGCTTGGTGAGGGGCTCTGGCAATACACCTGTTGCTACAGGTGAGATCTCTGTGAGAGGGAGATCAACAAACTCATTGATATCTGACAACCATTTGTGGAACACCAAAACAGAGTGGAGTGTCTCACCCTGTGCCTCCTTGTCAGTTTCAGCAGGTTGTTGGGGGTCTGTGGGCATGTGTCTATAGGTTGGTTCTTTGGGGCACCAGGGAGAGCTTGTGAGTGCTCAGCATGCACTGTATGTAGCCAAGGGTCCCACAGGTTGGAGAGTTTCCTTCATGATGTCCTTAAGAAATAATCGTATGTCTGGATTTGTCATTAATAGTTAGAACCTTCTCATTAGAGACTCACTAACGGGCCCATGAAATGTCCTCTGGCTCCTTCCTTTTGAGAAAATAGGCTTCTGTGGTTGTGGTTGTGTGCTCTGTCCAGCCATGAACAAGTGTGCATGTACTGGGTGCCGAGAGGGGGCACTTAGGAATGGTTCCCGAACTGGAGGCGCCCACTGTACCTGTGGCTCAAATGAGTGTGGGAGCGGCACCTGTATGGATGTCAGTGGTATTCTCATCCTGACAGGGAGCAGGAGTACCTTTCCCCTTCCTGGTTGGGTGCATGGCCCTATGTTACCGAAACGCATCTCTTGTGGGATTTCCCCATGTGTGCCACTTGCACGTGCAGATACATTTTGGTCATTAGCAGGGGAACCACAGGCTTCACATGAGGCTGTTCTGCTAGATGCAGAAGCCCAGTGAAGTGGCACATATGCTGCAAGCTTGTGTGCTGAGTTTTGTTCAGGCGTTGTCTGAGCTCTCCCGTGTGTACGTGTGGATGCCTGTGCTGCTTTATCTTTAATGCATTTCACTGCTGCCAGTCCAGAGTGTGGAGTCAGCAAGGGGCCTAGGTACGTACAGCAGGGATTTTCTCCCCCCCTGTGCTAGAGCTTGTGTGAACAGGCAAGGGGAGAAGGGTGAGGCCAATCAGCAGCTAGGAGAGTGGTCCAGGTCATGTCTGTGTTCTTTTGAATGGACACAAGTGTCTGGTGGACTCACCTTGTGAGGAGCGAGCTACCTCTGGTGTCCATGTTCTTTCGTACCTGCTCCCGATGTGCGTGAGGCACTTGGGCTTTTAGTAGATATTTCTGTCTCGGTCCATTGACGCACAGGTGCACCAGGGTGGGGCCTGGTGTACCCCACTTGTGGGCATGGGGTGTGAGGATGGGTAGTTCTGTGTGACCCCTCTCACGTGGGGAGAAACCTGAAAGGTTGACTTATCTGTGACTTGTCCTTGGCTTTCAACACAACAAAATATGTCCTGTGGCAGAGGTTCTCCGAAGTTCTCCTACCAGCACAAAGGTCTGTGGAGGAGTGTGTCCCTATAAGGAGCCACACATTTCACAGGTTTGCAACACATGGCGCTGTCCAAAGTCATGCAGAAACTGCAAGTAAGAAGAGGCAAAACCTGTTGGGCATGGGCAGCGGAAGAATGCAGGCACAGCTGCAGTGTTTGGCTCTGTCCCATCCGACACATAAAAAGGGACCGACGGTAGGGCAGAACGTGCAGGGAAGAGCTGTGCAGGAGCATGGCTAAAACGTGCCTCCTCAGATGCTTGCCAGAAAGTTAAGATATGCTGCTTTGCAACAGGCTCCATTCTGTGGAACGTTCCAAGAGTATGTAAGAAAGGGGATGGGATTTAAGAATACTCAGGGCTAGAGACACAGTTTAGGACTTTCAAAATCCCTATGAATACTTAGAGGGATGTAAGCACTAAACCATCATGGTTGTTAAATCATATAACAACTGCCTTGGGCACTGCGGATTTCACAGGCTTGGGCTCGGCCTTCTGGGGCGCTCGGCATGCTGGCACTTGGGCATAGCATCACCACACACAATCATTTGGGGGTTTAATATTAATTTCCTTTTATTTCCCTCTTTCCTCTGATTGTGATTCCTTTCACTGCCCCCTTTTCTTGCCCGGTGACGGGGAAGGGTATAGTGAATGACACGTTCAGCTGGAGGTTCTTTTATGTAGATGTCACCCCTCTGGCTAGGTGTGGTTTTCTGCTTACACACAGTAGCTTGGTGTTTTGTTAGTGGAGGCTCTCTTTCTCCCCACGTTTTTACATATTACTTTTCCAGCAGCTGGTTTTTTGGTTGCTGGCTCTTTAATATGTTTTTATATGACAGTAAATGTATTATTTATCACATCCACAGAGCTCCATTTCCCTTGGGGTCCTGATGAAGGCAGTATAATTGACGTCCTGCCGAAACATCCCTTGCATTACTCTATGTCATCGAGTTATGCTGTATGGTTCAACAACGCCACCATGGACGTATACCTGGGATGTGTTTTTTCGGTCATGAATAATTAATTTTGTCATGTACAATCAATTTTAGAACATGAAATAGGTGACACCGCTTTATGGAGGATATCTGTGACTTATTAGCCAGGTAGGGCCAAGAAGATAGTGTTTGTGCCCGCTCTCCTCCACACTATGGAATTTTTTCCGTGTCACTTTAGGTTTTATGATTCAATCACAAAATGCCATTGGATGTATGCATACATCTTTCATATTGACATATGTATTTATGTGGTTTGTTTTATTCTGTAAACATAGGACCAATGGCCTATGCAATAAATTGTAACCATTTTATATAAAATGACAAATACCTTGCACTGTGTGTAACATTCTGTGTGGTGATTCGAATAGCCTATGGAATGGGACCCAGTATGAGCTAAGACTGGGCCATTAAATTAGTTGCTGAATGGTTCATTTGGGGGACCCCCCCAATGTGTGTTGTTAAATCATATACATCAGAAAAAGCAAGAAATTGGCAGACATTTTTTTACTTTTGTTAAACTAATAACGAACATGAACTTTGTGTGTTACCTTGGTCATTTGAATGCAGCGACTACGGCTCATTATCCATTAAAGCTCAACGGGAGTCTGAATAATTAGGACCCTTAACTAGTGCCACAGTCCTCATGAACGTCTGAACAGAAGAATGAAAGAAAAGGGAAAATGCAGCTTCAAGGAGATTCTGGTTCCCATAGTCCTTCCTCTACATCCTTCACAACTGGTTTGGAATTATCTATGCCACAGGCAGACCGAGAAAGCACTTTAAGAAGTTTGGAATAAAGCTCTACACACTGTGCTCCTTTGCATGCCGACCCAGAATTTTCCAGGTGTTAGTACAGTTCTACATCCCGCAATGGATACATCTGTTGCTAGTTCCCTCCTCGGTGGAAGGGGCGTGTAGGGCACTATCATAGTGAGGTGCCCCATCCTCCACTGGAACTCAGAATGTAGAATCTATGGCACAGAAATTTGCTGTGTTTGTGGTTGAGTTTGACACGACGACAACCTCAGGTGTAGCTGTAACAGTCGCATATGTAACCAGGCATGAGATCACAAGGCATAGGCATGGCATAGTAATCGTAGTTGCCTGTCTTTCGCAGCCACCCTTCCTCTCCCTTCCCCTTTTACAACCCTCCCTCTGTCCTTTTAGTCATTTGGCACTTACTCCTATCACTTGTCTCTTGACCTTTTGATAGCAGCTTGTCTGCCCCCCCCCCCCCACCCCCTGCCCTCCTTGTCTTCTCCCTCTTTTCCCCTCCGGATCTATGCTCGTCACCGGTCCATACAGGATAGTCATTTGTTTGTCCCTCTCCTTTCCCCCCTTCCTCTTGTTATACTCATGCCCTACATCAATTGTCGTCAGACATAGTAATGTTACTGCCCGTTTGCTCCCATTTTCTTTTCCCTCACCCTCCCCTCCTTAATTGTTTCAGCACTTGCACTGTGCCAGAACTGCCATTCCATTGAATTGCATTATCCCCTGCTTTACCACTGTACTGTAGTACCCCGTGATCGGATCTGCCATGCCATGGCGCATAGAACTTAGCCATTACTGCACCTCTGAACTCCACTGACTTGCATCTGGACATTTAGACTGTCACCCTACCCTATTAGACCTGCCTACTCCCAGATAGCATCCACACAGCTATTCCCGCCTTGCTCACACAACGCCAGCGCTGATTTGCAGAAAATGCTAACTATATTACTCACCCTCTGTGCGATGGCCACGCTCGCATCCCCGGATACTCCCATTCAGGATACCGACTCAGGAGCCCCCCCTCTCAGTTAGCCACCAGTCCTCCTAATGATTCCTACACAGCCAGCCATTATCTTGACCCTTCTGGCCCAAGGTATCATTGCAGGTCAGGACCAACAACCCTTGCCTCCCGGCCTTGCCCTACCACCGAAAGAAACAACAAACTTCACGCTAGACTCTCTAAACTATATGAGCCGCCCCGAAGACTCCTCTCTGATTCCAAAGACGAAACTAAAGGCTACCATACCAGAAAATCCATCGCCCTAAACCACCCGTCTGCCCCACCTACCACCAAAAGTCCCACCATCCCCAGAACTAAGTCCAAACCAATCTCTAATACAAACATCCCGGAAAAAACAGAAGAACACTCCTATAAAGGAGCTCTCCTTAATACAAGATCACTGGTCGCACATGCCCTTGATATAGCAGACCTAATCATTAAAGACAAACTAGATTTTATCGCTCTAACTGAATCTTGGCTACACAATGCAGCAGGCCCGTCTCTAATGCTGGCCATCCCAGAGGCTATACCATATCCAGGCAGGACCGGGTGGGCAACCGTGGCGGCGGCATCGCTATCATATCTAAAGAAAGTTTAGCTCTCAGACTAGCCCCGACTCAAACCTTGCAATTGTGCGAATCCCTCACTGCCAAACTCCCTATAAATAACACCCAATCCCTCACCATCCACCTGGTCTATAGACCACCTGGTCCGCTCGGGACTTTCGAGGAAGATTTGCATAGCCTACTAACCAACAATGCGAAACCCACCTCACACTTACTGTTACTAGGTGACTTCAACCTAGGGTTTAACGATCCAGCAGACATGCATGCCTCCATCATAGCCAATACCATCTCATCACACGGACTCTCACAAAAAGTCAATCTACCCACTCACCTGAAGGGAAGAACCCTAGACTGGGTTGCTGATGCTAACTGCTCAGCGGTCATCTCCTCTACCACACCACTACCTTGGACCGACCACTCCCTGGTCTCATTTAACTTACTGACCTCCAGACCACCTACTACAACTGGGCCACTGGCACCACCCTGCCTAACAAGGAATAGGAAAAATATAACAGTAGAAAGAATCATCCCAGCCATCCTTCCAACGCAAACGCATTGCCAGACAATATAGATCCCAACACACTAGTTCACGAATATAACAAAATTATGTTAAATACCATGGACAAAATTGCCCCACTTAAACTTTGCACCAGCAAGCCCAAAACCCATTTAAATAAACGGTACACACCTGAACTCAAAGCCCTCCGCCTAAAAAAGAGAAAATGTGAATCTGCTTGGAACTATGCCCTTCCAGTGAAAAGAAAGCCACTCTAGATACAATTTCGCGTCAATACAAAGCTGAAATCGGTCTAGCTAAACGGAACTCCTACAACAACCGCATTGCCAATTCCAACTCAAGCATGAAGGAGCTCTTCTCCATTTTGAAGGAACTTGAGTCACCCATTGCCACACCCGACACCTGCACCAAGGACCAGACCTGGTGCGCAGACATCCAACAGGCTTTAGCAGATAAAATAAACACCCTACAAAATAAAATTAAACTAAAAAAAGACTCCTTAAATCTCACCAACCCTCCCAAACCTCCGCCTAATGTTTTACCTAGCACACACACTAATTCATTCTCCTTCTCTAAAACTACCACCCTGGAGGTCGAGAAAATAATACTTTCTCTCAAACCCTCAAACTGCAAAGGCGACATTTGCCCTGCACACATAATCAAGGACGCAGCCAGAGTCCTATCGCCCTTCATTTCCAAACTCAAACACATCTTTTTCCTCAGGTGCATCCCCTCCAACTTAAAACAATCCTGGGTGCTCCCCCTCCTTAAAAAGCAGACGCTTGATCCCCTCATCCTCACTAACTACCGTCCCATCACCACGGTACCCTTTCTACTGAAAATCTTGGACAAAGTGGCCTATGTCCAGATCCAAAAATTCCTAGAACTACACAAATTACTAGGCTCCAGACCATCAGGCTTCCGACCACTACACGGTACGGAAACAGCCCTCATTGACTTGAAGACCCAAATTGATGTTCTGAGCGATAAGGGAAAAACAGCACTCCTACTTGACCTCTCTGCGGCATTCGACCTTGTCGACCACAAGGTCCTCTGCAGACACCTGGACTCAGCTACTCATTTCTCCCCAGAAGCCATCAGATGGATTGAATCCTTTCTGAGCGAGAGAACAATGAGAGTCTTCTCCCCATCAGCAGCAGCAGACCCCTCTCCTATTACTTGCGGAGTCCCGCAGGGTTCATGCGTCTCCCCCACACTATACAACATCTTCACCAAACCTCTGTTCGACGATCTGGATCATCTGGGTGTCACCTACACCAACTACGCAGATGACACTCAGATTCTCCTCCCACTTTCAGGGGATCACAGTAAGGACAGAGAGTTGGTGAACAGGGTGTATCTCATCATTCAGGCATGGATGGCATCTCATGGCCTATGCCTGAATGATGACAAGACAGAGCTCATCATCCTGGGTACCCCCACCAATATCAACAAATTAGGCCTCGAATATGCCGAATTCAACATAGACGGCAACATTATCAAAGTATCAAGGGAGGTAAAAACTCTCGGCTTTTACCTGGATGCCACTATGTCATTCACTAAACAGGTCAACTCACTAGCATCTACCACTGCGTACACCTGCAAATTAATAAGAGCAGGCAGACCATTCCTGTCTAATGATAGCTGCATGATCCTGGCAAGAGCACTCATACTCTCCAGGCTCGATTATTGTAATGCCCTATATAGCGGTGCTAACAAAGCCATTACCCATAGGTTACAAATCCTACAAAATAATGCCTTGAGAGCTGCCCTCTGCATTAATAAAAGAGAACACATCTCCACTACCAGACGCCAACACAATTGCCTTTCCACCGATAATAAAATCAAACTAAAGTTGGCCTCCCTAACCCATAAAGCCCTCTACAATGCTGCCCCCAGCTATTTGATGGACAAAGTAAAGAGAAAGTCATCCATTAGACAAACAAGAACTATCAATTCCAACTGTCTGATAATTCCCAGATTCAAACTCTCCACCATTGGAGGTAACAGCTTCCCTGTGAAAGCCGCCACATTCTGGAATTCTTTGCTACACAACCTGAGAGCCGATCAACCCTACCTGCACTTTAGAAGGAATCTCATCAGTCATTTGAACTCCAACAACCCCTGTACTTAATTGTACATTTTACACCTCTGTATAGATACTGATACCTCCTGCTTGAGGCCTTTGTTCTCGCCACAAACAGCCCTATACATATCTGTATATTTCACTCCTTTGTATAGATATTATATTTTTATGTGTAAAGTTTTGTATATGTCTCATTCCTATAATCCTTAATTGCATATGTCTATAATTTTATCTTAATTGTATATTTCTGTAACATTTTAAGCCTCGCATATCCTTTCTGCCTGCGCCCTGCTGCCCCTGGGTATGGTGCGCCATATAAATAAATAAACAAACAAACGAACAAAACTATCAGAAATGCCATCAGGCTTATTATGATAGTTATTTCACATTCTGAATTGTATCAAGGACTTGAAAGAATGTAATTGTTTTTTCTCCCATGTTCCCCCCCCTTCTTGAAGTGCTTTGAAACACATTGCGTATAGGCGCTATACAAATAAACAATCAATCAAGGACACATGATGCCATCAAGCCTAGGAGTTGCTGAAAGTTCATATCCTGAAAGAGATGTGTTAATCAGGAATGTTTTCTCAGGTTTTCCTACCTGTCTGACAGTGGAAACACACTTCCCCGAGCACAAACCATACTATTTCAATGAATTGTAATCAACACATTTTTCTAGATTCCGAATCAAGCCCAGTGCAAATGCCTATTGCATAACCAGTAAGACAGACTCCATCAGATGTGACTGTGTTGAACCCCTGAACCAGGCAGTCGTCTAGATAAGGGTAAATATGAACCCCTTGTAGACGGAGGAGTGACATAAATGCATCCATCACTTTTGTGAAGACCTGTAAGTTTAGGCTAAAAGGAAGAAGCTTGTACTAATAGCAAACCCCTTGTATCATGAAGCTCAGAAACCTCTAGTGCAGTCCCCAAATTGGTACGTGCATATAGGCATCCTGGATATCTAGGGCACATAACCAGTGCCCCTCCAGATGAGCCATAAGGATCTGATACAGAGTGACTATCTTAAACCTCTCCTGAGCGAGGTAATAGTTGAACTTCAACAGACTGAGGGTGGTCCTCCAACCGGCCTTGTCCTTCTTTGGGAGAGCAAAAAAGCATGAAAAATAATCCAGCACCCGAGTTTTCAACTGGACCTGTTCTATGGTATACAGTTTCTTCAACTTCAGGAATCCTCCCGTTAGATTTGATGACATTGTTGGGGAAGGAGCATGCGGGTGGGAGGGGAAGGAGATGGTCAAGACTCACCACCGCCAGAGTCAATGGGTTCCTAAAAGTTGGAAGATGGAGGGATATTCTTCCTATTACAGGCTTTAAATGCTGCTGTGCAACCGGCAAGTCAAACATTTGGCTTGTCCGACTGTGCCAGCGCTGTATATAAAAAGGGTTTTCCTGTCCTCAGTTGCTTCTTTGGTGGTTGACCCGATACCTGTCCTATTCTGTCTCTGTGCAGAGTATGGGTGAGGAAACCTCTATAGCCGCTAGTAGTACGTTGTGGCTTTTGCCGGTAGGAGTATGAAGTCATCTTACCTGTAGGCCATACTATTGCTGAAAAGCTTTTTGCTGTCCGGGTATGTGCTCTTTCTTTTGTTAATTCATTACCTGTAGATTGGTGAAACATGTTAATCCCTAAAGCCCTCGCAGGACAAGGCCGCATGGTTGAGCAACGCAGGTGCGCAGGAGACGCTGCCAGATTACACATAGGACACTGCGCTACGTCCATGTATCTGTGCCTATAAGAACCGAGGTATGGACCCCTCTGTGGCAAAGCCCTCGCAGGACAAGTCTGCGGTGTTGAGCGATCCAGGTTCGCAGGAGACGCTGCCCGATTGCACGCTGCGCTACGCCCATGCATCCATGCCTAAAAGAACCGAGGTATGGACCCTCTGCGGCAAAGTCCTTGCAGGAAAAGGCTGTGGTGTTGAGTGACGCAAGTGTTTGGTGGCGAAGGGGTAGCGACGTAGACAGTGAGTGCGGATGACCTAACTCTCATATCTGCGGTAGCAAGTTAAGGTGTGGGTCGTGTTAGCTTGCTATTCTCCACGCAACCCCCCCTGACCTGGTGCCCTTCTCAATCACAAAGAAGCTCAAAAAGGAAATCCTGGTTTCCAACCCAGGCCTCCCTATCGCTGATACCTACACCAGACCTTCCTTCAGACAGACCCTTACAGACATCCTCTTTATCGTTCACTCTCTCAGCCTATGAACCCCCCCCCCCCCCAATATGGTAACTGTTCTCTCTCCTTTTTCCCTCTTCTCCCATTAATGGGAGGCCCTCCTGACCCCCTTCCACTCCTACAAGACCATCTTTAATGTCTACTTAAATTGCACTGTCATGGTCCAGGGCCCACAGGCCAACCTCTGCCTCTTTGATAGACGCTTCCCAAGCTTTATCAACTTCCTTTCCTCTCCTGCTATCCCTTCTTTCCCCTCTCTGGCTCCTCCGTCGCCTCCATCCTCTGCCACCTCTATGGCAGACGCTGCTGCTTCTGTGGCCACCCAGTTGCCTCCTTCCTCCGACACGCCTTTGGCACTGTCTTCCTCCTTCCTCCTCCCTGGCTACCTTGCATTCTACTCCTCCCTCCTTTGCCCGTCCTTTGGCACCTCCAACACTTCTGCAGGGCGTACCTCTGGCCTGTACCACTTTATGGAAGTCCTAAGTGGAAAACCTGCTTCACATCGCTACTCTGAACTCTCACTCTGCTGTCAAACACTCCTCTGACATCTGCTGTCTCATGGAAGAACATGATTTGGATGTACTCGGTCTCACTGAGACTTGCTTCATGGGCTGCTCTGCCACGAGCTTTGACACTCTCCTTCCTGAGGGCTACAAGATCCTCTCCCAACCCAGAACCAACCATCCGGCGGGGTTGTAGCCTTGATCTTCCTGGAGTGGATCCCTGATTCTATCATTCCTATGCAGGCCAGGACGCCCCTTCCTCTCCAAGTGGGCTGACATCTCCTACTCCCTCCTTGCCTCTACCTCTATACTCCTCCTCGTCGGAGACCTGAACATCCACCTTGGTTCTAGCTGCCCTTCTTCGGGGTCGGTTTCTCTCTTGGTGTCTCTCTCTCTCTCTCTGTCTCTGTCTCGCTCTCTGTGTCTCTCTCGGTCTAGTTGTCAGCAATTGCCTGACTCTTGTGTTGGGACATGTCAGGTAAACGGCTCTGGTGTTAGTCCGTTTTTGCTCATGTAATGAGAAAGTGTTTGTGTCAGAAAGGGGGGTGGGGTAGACTTCGTCATACCCTTCGGTGTCCCACTTCCACTCCCCTAAGACCACTCATCCAGATGATCCTCCCCCACTGGCCCACCCCCAGCAACTGGACCCAATAGCGATGGCAGTGTCCTGGCCACCTGGATAACAGCTGGCCGGGAACTAGTAGGTGAGACACCTTCAGGTTTCTCACAACAATCATGTAATTGAGGCGCAATGTGGGAAGGTGTGCGACGTCACGAGGGGATTAAATGTAAATGTGGCCAAAAAGTGCATCACCCAATTAGGAGCACTCAACATATTTTTGGATATAGGGGACTGACTTAGTCCAACCAATCAGCTCCTGTGGCCTGCCTCAAAAATTTAACTAAATGTTGTATGGTAATTGGGTTATGTATAAAATGTTCAGCCGCAGTGGGCGGCGTTGACAGCTCACTTTATTCAGTTCAGTTCCAAGGGGCTGTCTGAACCATGCTTCCCAGCTGTTTGGGTCCAATAAATGTGCGCTACTTCTTTCTTGTTGTACGATCCTTTTTAGCATTAAATGTATTCCCTGGAGTTACTTTTGGTGGAGGTCCCCTGATAAAATAGCAGGGAATTCTTTAAAGTTTTTTTTGGAACAATGTAATATTACAATAAGTCATGGAACCAAGGGGGGCGTGGCTTGATGGCTACGTGAGAGGACGTTCCTTGGAGGAGCTCCCGATGATCCGATCCTGGAAAAAAGTGATGGTTTTTGGCGGACTTTCGAGCCCACGGTGCATCTAAAGGCATATGAAAGTGGGGGGCACACGGTGCGTGCCCTCCCCAAAGGCGAGACTGCATATTCACGGAACCAGACCCCGAAGAAGGTGGCGGTCGTGCAAAGGAAGGGGAGCACCCAAGATGGCTACCTGTGGACAAAGGGCCATAAAAGGTCCGACGAACTGAGGAAGACAAGGTTGGTCGGAACGTGGGCGAGCCCAACCAGATAGACGGGTCGCATGCGCCTCGGGCTGAAGGCAAGAACTAAGGCCGAGCCCCCACTGCAGAGGCCATGGGTCGTGGCGAGCTAGCAGAGTGAATCCAGGTTCAGCGAAACCTCGCTGTGAAGGGGCCGGCGAGCGAACCCCGCGAGGATACAGCTGGGCGCGGGGGCCCAATCGACGCAACAAGATGTCTTCCAAGGTGGTGCGACCTCGGATCAAACAGCCTACGATGGAGACCTATGCTAGGTCGCCCTCGGGCGCGGAAGGGGGCAAGAGCAAAGAAACCCCTGCGGCAGCGACGGACCCACCGGGTACTATCCAGGAGGTGCTGGCAGCAATTGCCGACTTGAAGGTGGCCTGGGAGACGAAGCTGGGCCTGGCCATGAAAGAGTTGCAAGAGGGCCTAAACCTCAAGATAGGAGCGGTCCGAGAAGAAGTGAACCTGTTACGCCAGGATGTGCGAACGATCGCGGAGCGCACTGGGGAACTGGAGAAGGAGCTGGCGCCGACCGTGGAGGCGTGCAATACACACGCCAAGGAACTTCATGCCCTCGTGCAACGAGTGGGCAATTTGGAGGACAGAGCAGAGCAGGCGGAGGGGCGCGCCAGGCGCAATAACATTCGCATAGTGGGGGTACCGGAGGGAATGGAAGGATCGAACCCCACGGATTTTGTTGAAACCATGCTTTTGCAGGAGATTACAGGCGGAGAGCTGACCCAGGGGTTCGCGGTCGAAAAGGCACACAGGGCCCTGACCAGGAAACCGGCCCCAGGAGCCCCCCGCGCCCGTTGATTGCAAAGATCTTGAACTATCGTGACCGCGAGAAGATTCTCGATTTTTCCGGAAAGGGGGCATGATAGAAAGGGGGTCAGCGAATATAACAGCGTATCCGGATTACACGCTGCTTGTACAACGGAGTCGAATGAACTTTGGAACGGTGAAGAGGAGGCTCAGAGAGGCAGGCCACGTCTACATGTTGCTTTACCCCGCTAGGTTAAAGGTGATTCATAAGAACAGATCCCTCTTCTTTGAGACGCCGAGCGACGCGATGGAATAGCTGGATATGCAAGGTCGACCACAGGAATCGGATGCCCAGACAGAAGCGGATGGAGATAAGTAGCACGCTGCAGAGGCACCCGTGAGGCCATCGCTATGACATTGGGACTAGAATATAGTTTGATATTGTGCTTGTGTGGGGGAAGTCACGGCATCTGCCGGCGGGTCCCGTTGAATTCACTTCTCCTAAATAGATGACTGGGAGCTCCTGGGGAGCAACCTCTGCACCCAATAGTAGTACACTTAGTTAGGTCACTGTTAGATTGGTGACACCCCGCGGGGTCCTTGTTCTTGGTCATGAGACGGGTCCAGACGTGGGTAGGCCTGAGATCCAGGGATGGAGCTGGGCTAGTGTTGGGGGTTGGTGGGGAGGGGGGAGGGAATTGTGTGCAGTGGTGTGAGGTTGGGGAAGGGGGAGGGGCGTAAGGTTCGTTAACAGAAGGGAAAGAGCCAGGAAGCGACCCTACATGGGGAACATTATGGGGAGGGATGGGACGGAGACAGACCGACTAGATGGCATCGGGTAATGTCAGAATTGTGACCTGGAATGTACGGGGCCTCAACAGCTCCCTTAAATGTAACAAAGTGATGATGTATTTAAAGAGGATGCGCGTAGACATAGCCCTGCTGCAAGAGACCTACCTCACTAGGGAAAGGTTGGAGGTGGTCGGGAGGAAATGGAAGGGCACCGTTGTGGGGGCGGCGTACTCAGCGTATGCCAGAGGGGTTGTCACTTGGGTGGCGCCCCACGTGCAGTTTCGAGTGCTTGATTCTACGGTGGACCCGGAGGGTAGAATGGTGGTGGTAACGGGTCTCTTGGAAAACAGAGAAGTACACATCATAAATTTGTACGCCCCCAATAACGATACAGCGGCTTACTTTAGGACCCTCTACGGTAAACTTGGCCCCCTGGCGGGGGTACGGTAGTGTGGGGGGGGGGATTTTAACTGTACCGTAGACACCAGTATGGATAGGTCCAAGAACAGGGCAGGAAAAACGGCACCGGCGGCTAAAGCGCTGAGTACTCTACTGAAAGACATAAGCCTAGCGGATGCGTGGAGAATGCTGCATCCCACGGATAGACAGTACTCGCACTACACAGCGCCACATGATTTGTACACAAGGTTAGACTACATGTTTGTAACATCCGGGATAGTGAGAGAAATAGAAGGAGCAGAATACAAAGCCCGAGTGCTGTCGGACCACTCGCCCTTGGTGGTGGACTGGAGACACGAGCCCCCACGACCGCAGATCCCTACATGGAGACTTGGGACCGAGGCTCTGCAGGATGAGGGGTTTCGGGAGGGCCTGAGGGACGCCATTGAAGAATATTTTGATACAAACACAGGAAGCGTAAGCTCTGTGGGCACATTGTGGGAAGCGTTTAAGGTGGTGGTGCGTGGGGTAGCTATCTCCCAAGTTAAGGGGCTACAGGGGGGGGTCAAAAGGGAGCTCCGGGAGGCGGAAAGGGAGCTAGAGGAGCTCACGTGTTGCGTGAGCACCGCTCATGATAACAGAACCAAGGTAGAGGAGCTACAGTTGTCCTGCAGTGCACTCTGGGATAGACTGTGTAGACTCAGCCACAGGAAATATACGGAGAGGATACACGCAGGGGGCGACAAGCCGGGCAGATTGCTGGCTTGGCTGTACAAGAGTGAGACCCCCCCGCTCGGTGATTAGTGAGATTCAGGACGAAGGAGGTAGCATATGCAACACCCAGAAAGAGGTAAATGAGGAATTCCTTAAGTTTTACAGACACTTGTATGAGGACACGGGGGAGGATATGAGCCAAGACATACTAGACACATTGGGGGACATTGAGCTGCCCACCTTAGATGATCTAGAACGTTCTGAGTTGGACGCACCCGTCACCTCGGATGAGCTGGAGGTAGTGATTCGGAACTTGCCCACTTGTAAGGCGCCGGGTTCGGATGGGCTGCCCAGCGAGTACTACAAAACATACCAGCAAGAGTTGCTCCAGCCACTGCTTGCCACTTTCAACGAGGCCTATGAGAAGGGTGAACTCCCATTGTCCCTCCGTGAGGCTGTAATCATTCCACTCCTGAAACCAGGCAAGCCGGCCGTGGAGCGCAGGTTTTACAGACCGTTGTCCATGCTCAACCAGGACAGCAAAATACTCACGGCGGTGCTGGCTAATAGACTAAAGAGGGCGATTAAGAAACTAATACACCCAGATCAGACGGGATATGTTCCGGGTAGGAACATCACCGATAACCACCGGAGGCTACACCATGTCATAGACCAAACTGAGGAGGATACGGGCGAGCTGGCTATAGTGCCGTTAGATGCGGTCAAGGCCTTCGACTCGGTACGATGGCCCTGGCTGAAAGCAGTCCTGAAGGGGTACAGAGTGGGACCCGGATACCTCAGATGGGTACAGTTGTTTTACAGCACCCCGATGGCGAGGGTCAAGACAGGGTCCACAGTCTCAGATTCTTGGCAACTGAGCAGGGGGACCAGACAGGGATGTCCCTGGTCACCTATGCTATATATACTGGCATTGGAGCCGCTGGCAATATGCCTGCGTCAACAATATGGGGAGGTGGGCATAAACACGGCCAGTGGAGAGCATCTGATATCATTATATGCGGATGATATGCTCCTTTATTTGCGCTACCCAGAAGAAAACCTACAGTACGTCCTAGAGGTGATAGAACGGTACGCCATCCTCTCCGGTATATCGGTGAACTCTGGAAAGTCCCGCCTGTTCCCTTTGGGTAGATATAGGAATGTCCCGGTGCAGAGACTGCCTGTTCTGCCAATACCATGGCAGCCCGCAACATTTAGGTATTTGGGAATAAACATTTATCACAAGATCGAGACAGAACACAAGCACAACACGGAAAAGGCGATAGAGGGGATTAAGGACAGTATGGTATTCTGGTCCAGATTGCCCCTGACCATGATGGGGAGGGCGGCCTTGCTCAAGATGGTGGTCCTGCCTAGACTCTTGCACTTCTTTATAAACGTCCCGTTTCTGATACCAAGGAGCCTATTCGCGAAACTTCACAGCGTGTGTAGGGGTTTCGTGTGGGGCAGCTCTAGGAATAGGGTGGCTCTGTGGAAGCTCCAGAACCCGTGTGACAGGGGGGGATAGGCCTGCCTAACTTCGAACTCTACTACCTGGCGGGGCAGCTGCAGTACGTGGCCAGGTGGCTCTCGACTGAAGATTCGACGGAAGCCAGGCTCCTGCGTGAAGATACAGCCCCATACTTTCTGATGGAAGTGGTGTGGTTGGGCAGAGATAAACTGGTGGGCAAGGGGCGGCTACTGAGGTTGGGCTGCGAGATCTGGCACAGGACATGGAAGATTGGGGGGGACTCGGAACCATACTCCCAGCAGGCCCCTTTGGCAGCTCTGTGTGGGAGCGACTCAACTATTTGAATCGGTCTGCAGATACTGGGAACAGGTAGGCCTAGCCACCCTCGGGGACATATGGCAGGAAGGGGAGGCGGTGGACTTTCAGCGGCTGCAGGAAGAGACGGGAGTACATGGTGGCCAATATATAACCTACACTAGGCTGGTGAAAAAGACTAGAGAAAGATGGCCGGAGACAGTGCTCGCGGAGGATCCAGATGCCTCCCTAGAAACCATGTATGATGTATCGGAGGGCGAGCACGAAATATCGAGGATATATGAGCTCCTGCGAGCAAGGGCAGGAAAGGAGTTGCTCCAATTGAGACAAGATTGGGAGGAGGAGGTGGGAGGACCCATGACGGATGGGCAGTGGGAACGGGCCCAGAGGTACCATAAAAAGGTGTCCCGTAACGCGAGATTCCAACAGCTTCAATTGTATGTTACCCACAGGGCTTATTTAACCCCCGGGAAGATTGCAAAGTTTGGGGGATCAGCTATGCAGCAATGCCTCAGGTGTGGGGAGGTGAACGCAGGACTGCTACACATGTTTTGGGCTTGCCCAGAGGTGCATAGATTTTGGAACAAGGTCAAGACGAGACTGGCTGGCGGGGGGGGGGGGTGGTGCTGGATGTGGAATCGGCCTGGTCATGCATGCTTGGACTATTCCCTAGACACCGGTATTTGAAACACATAAGCAAGATGAAGGACCTGGCCTATGTCTTGGCCAAACGTAGGATCGCCATGGGCTGGAAGGCGGTCCACAGACCTAGGGTGGAGTTATGGTGGACAGACCTCTTGAGGTGGGCGGAAGCTGAATCCGTAGTCTAGTTTGAAGCGGTCACCAGGGGGGGTGAAGAAGAAGCAGAGCCCTTGCTGGCCTGGCGGCAATTGGTGGCCTCGTTAGCAAACCCCCACCAGGGTGACAACGTAACAGAGGACCCGATTGATGGCTGTCTAGGTAGTGTGCCACCCAATGATGTTCCTGTAAACAATATGTGAGAACCGGCTCTAGTTTAAAGGGGGAGGGGGGAGTTGGGGAGTTTGAAAATGTGTGGAATATGATGCTTTCTATGTTTTGAAACAGTTGTAGTGTGTTTGTTTGACCTTAAAAAATAAAATAAAAATATATTTTTTAAAAAAAAGTCATGGAACCAATAGGGCTGCCAAAATAAATGTAGCTATTGACAACCTCAATGCAATTGTTGTCAATTTTCCAGACACAGTTTTTACATGTGTTTTTCCC
The DNA here is from genome assembly GCF_040938575.1 of Ambystoma mexicanum. Taxonomy (NCBI): domain Eukaryota; kingdom Metazoa; phylum Chordata; class Amphibia; order Caudata; family Ambystomatidae; genus Ambystoma; species Ambystoma mexicanum. The sequence continues at coordinate 254,092,741 of NC_090926.1, read as the reverse complement.
CAATCACCATTATCTTTGCTGTGCTATAATTAATTCAAAGATAGTTGGCGTCAGAGTATGTAATGCTTGCAGGGGTATGATCAAGAAGAACAAGTTACTTACCAACTGTAACATTCTTTCGACTGGATGTTCCTCCCACGTATTCCTCATCTTATGATAACTCGTCTCCAGCTTCGCTGCTTCGGAAAAAAAATTCTCTCGGCAGAGGCCGCTGTGCCGAGGTTGTGGCGTTGATTGTCCCTCGACGGACTCCGTACTCTGTCGACGTCACCGATGGTATAAATAGCTCGAGCCGCGCCCGTTGCTTCAGTTCTGTTTTTACGATGAAACATATAGGAGGAACACCCAGGCGTGCCCCATAACTGATGCACTCATCGTGAGAGGAAAGTGTAAGAAAACCTAAACTGTACTGTGGGGTAGAATGGGAGGGTCGATGAGGAACACGTGGGAGGAACATCCAGTCGTAAGAACGTTACAGTTGGTAAGTAACTTGTTCTTCGAGAGGATTGTGTCCGCCCACGTATTCCTCATCTTATGATAGACTCCCATAGCAGTGACAATTTTGGAGGCAGGAGTACTAGTTTTAGTTTTCGTGAACGGAATGCAGAACTGCCTTGGCAAATCCCTCATTGGAGGAGGCAGTATCCAAGCAGTAATGCTTCACAAAAGTATGCATTGTTTTCCAAGTTGCAGCTGCACAAATATCTGCTGCTGGGACCCCCCTCTTTAGAGCCGCAGAAGTAGCCATTCCCCTTGTAGAATGTGCACGAAACCCATCTGGTGGGTCTTTTCCCGCTAATCTGTAGCATTTAATTATGGCTAAAATAATCCAGCGGGATATGGTCTGTTTTGTTACAGATAAGCCTAGTTTATGACCAGTATAACCCACAAATAATTGGTCATCTTGTCGCAATTTAGACATCCTTGAGATGTAAAAACTAAGAGCCCTCTTGGGATCTAGTCTGTGCAGTCTCTCCTCTTCCTTGCCCAAATGAGGAGGAGGATAAAAAGTTGGTAGTACTATTTTTTGTGACAAATGGAAGTCCGAAACTACCTTTGGTAAGAATGAAGGTTTAACTTTAAGGACTATATTTTTTATTTGTATGTAATCTATACAGATTTTCTAACAAAAGAACACTCAGGTAGCAGAAACACTTCGACACTTCGTCCGTCCGGCGAATCTGCACAAAGGTGACTAGAATTAGTTTGAAGATGCAGGTGGAACAATAGTTTGGGTCTTCGAAGGGAGGATCACATTAAAGATGTGTTGCATGATGTTTATTGTGGCAAGCTGCCATGACGGTTTGTCGCCGCCCAACAATTTGTTCCAACAGGTTTCCTCGTCTTGAAGAATAAAGTTTGAGAAGATATCTTTCAAGTAAGTAGAGCGAATGGCTTGTGTCGCCGGACAGTTCAAGAGAAGATGATGGATGGTTTCCTTTGCAGTGGGAGAGTTACAAATTCGGCAGCAGTTGGATGGTGAGAGTTGTCGAATAGCTAAAATTTCATTAGTTTCTAGAAGGTTCAATCAGATCTTTAAGAAATAGTTTCGCGCCAACCTATTTGGAAAGAGTTTTAGGTAAGGTTGAACAGTGTCCAGTTTCTTGAGGAAAGGAGGGAGATGATATTGATATATATGATATAAACATGATATAAACTGGTGAGTTTATATTTGGCAGTGGTCTCATTTGTATTGATCCAATCCAGCTCTCTGATCTGTTTGATGACCCTGACTGGGTTTGTTTTAAGCTCTTCCGTGTCACATTCTACTGAGTTTAAGATGGTCAAGTTCTTGGTTTCCCATCTTCTCAGCATTTGGCAGGATCCAAGCCGAATTTCCTCGCTTATCAGTTGGTAAGCGTAGGGAGTATCTTGCTGTATACATTTCCGGTAAAGCAGGACGCTGTTACAGTCAATCGATGTTTTTAGGGACGCAAGGGACAGTTTTCGTCTGATTAATGTTATCGGTGTGGTTTTTGGAAGGCCCGGGGTTGTTCTCCAAAGAATTGCTTCAAGTTTAGGCCATAATTCTGGGGGAAGATTCGGCATTGCGTCCGCACCATAGGTCAAAGATGGTATCACCTTCTTTTTGTAAAAGTCTTGGACGGGAATGATTGAAAATCTGCCGAATTTGAAGTCAATTGCTTTTCCTTGGGATGCCAAATTAGTTGTTTTTGCGTACAGGGCCTCTTGCATCGCTTTTTCTTTGGGTGTGCTGTCTATTATAACACCAAGGTACTTAAAATTGGTGACACTCTCGATTGTTGACGTGGCCAATTTAAGGCAAATTTGTTCTTTCTTTTTCACAGTCTTTCCGATAACCATAATTTTGGTTTTTGATTCGTTAATTTCCAGGTTATTTGTCGTATTTGTCGTGATGTATTGTTGCAAGTTAGTTAGCTGGCGTTGTAGGCCTATTGGAGTGTTAACCAGAAGAATTAGGTCGTCGGCGTATAGAAGGCGACTGATCAGGTCGCCTCCTAGCTTTGGAGGGAAAGCTCGAACCGATTTTTCTGTTTCCTGGAAGTCACCTAATTAGGTCCAAAACAGGGCCGGGGCCAAAGGGCAGCCCTGTTTGACACTTCTGGCCGTTGTTATTTCTTCTGATAGAGCCCTTTGTTGGTTGAGGCGGACCCGCATGGACGTGTTGGTATAAAGGGCCTTGATCGGATGAAGGATATCGGGTGGGCATTTCCATTGGGTAAGTTTCAGCCACAATCTTGCGCGGTCCACTTTATCAAACGCCTGGGTAAGGTCGACGAAAGTGATGAATAGACACGGTCGGCCTTCCAGAACTTTACTTTTGAGTGAGCTCAATATTAGGATGTTAGCGTTTGTGCCCAAGTTCTTTTTGAAGCCAGTGTTCTATTTATCCTGGCATGGGGCTTTGTTGGCCCAAGAGGTGAAGTGTTTTAGAAGGAGGGACCAAAACAGTTTACCTATAGGGTCCAGAAGGGTGATGGGGCGGTAGCTGACTGGATCTGACCTATTTCCTTTTTTGTAAATAGGGACAACATTTGCACGTGGCCAAGATGGAGGGATGGATTTGCTGGAGGAGCAAAAAATTTGGCTCAAAAGAGGCGACCAAGCTTCGGGGTTTGATTTCAGGTCGAAGTTGGTAATTCCATCTGGACCTGGAGCATGCGATGGTTTCAGTTTTTTGATCATGTCTTGGATGTCTTTGGTGTTGTCCAGGAAAATCTAAGGAGCTTTGCTAATTGCCGGTGCTGGGTCAAAAGTTGTAGGGCTCCGGAAGAGGGTTTTAAAGTGGACTTCCCAAGCCGATTGGCCAATTCCATTCAGTTGGCACGGACGAGCACCTGGTGTTGTTGAGTGGAGCAATGACCAAAAGTCTCTGGCATGATTGCCAGCGATAGCCTTGAGGATGTCTTCAGCGTCTTGTTGGAAAAGTTTGTGTCGATGTCCCCTCAGCCATGATTTGTAGACTTTCACAGCTGTTTTGATGATGATAGAAGATTGCTGGAAATCAAGTTTCAGTGCCTGTCTTTTTATTTTCCTTAGGTCTCGTTTTTTTTCAGCTATCAGTTTGTCGTAAATGTGTTTTTGATCTGTCGTTGTTGGCTTTTTTTTTTCTGCGGGACTCTAAAGGTGGTCAAAAGTGGAGTATAATCCACATCCGTCCTTGATGGTTGGTTGCCAATATCTTTGTATAATGCTGATATAGAAGTTATGGCCTTTTCTGTCATCCTGAGTCTTGTTCCCTGCGATGTTAATTCAATGTTTGCAGTTATTGTTTGGTAAGTTGGGGAGTTCGAAATCCAGGTAGTTTCTAAGAGGTTGTGATCGCTTTCCAATGTTTTGACCACCGTGTATGAAGTGATGTGTAGAAGTAAGGAACGAGAAACAAAAATATGGTCAATTGATGAATTTGAGCTCCCTCGTTCCCAGGTGGGCAGTCTGTTTTGGTCCGGGAAGACTTGGTCCAGGTTATCCAGTGATCTGGTATTCATCAGATTTAGCCATTTAGTTGATCTCAGATCAGTTGGCGGTTTTTTTGATTTGGACGTTGCAGCTATGGCTGGAGGTTGGCAGTTAATATTGAGGTCTCCACATAAAACTACGTGGTCCGGTTGGTAGGAGACTTGGGCTTGGTCGAATTCTTGTTCAATAGTGCTGACGAATTTTGAACAGTCTATGGTGGCTGGGTTCCAGTAGATTGAAACGACTATAATTGTCTTTGTCGTTATTTTGTTTGTGTTTTCATCTCTTGTTAGCCAATTGAGTTTCACCATCAGCATGAAATTGGTTTCCTTTAGTTTTTGTATTTCAGTTAATCCTCGTCCACTGCGAATTGCAATGAGGAGGCCTGCTGTTGGACGACCTGAGGGACCTTTCTTAGCCAACACTATGTTGGTCTCGTAGCCATCCAAAATTGGAGGTCGGAGAAGCCATGTCTCTTGCAGACAGATGATATCATAGTCGTTCAGGTTTATGGAACCAGGTGCTGTCAGATGGCGAAATCCATGAGCACATTTTTATTCGATCTTGATCACTGGATTTCAAAGTGACACTTGTTTTGCAGTAGATCTTGTTCTTGAGTGGCTATTTCTGTTGATTTATCTTTAGGTCTTTTGGTAGCCATGACCAAATTGAGAGTAGTGACGAACTTGAGGGAGATGTAGTTGCCTTAGAGCAATGCTCGTTCGGAACTTTTCTTTGAATTTTCAAATCTTCTTTTGAGAGGTTGGTCTTGACCTGTAAGTCAGGAACTTTTAAGTTTTTGTACACCGATTTTGATGAGTTTGCAGGACGACTTGTAGTCGACGTTGTTTCCTTTGCTTTATTAGAACTTTCTTTAAATTCCGAATTAAGGACTTTCTTATCCTTATAAAAAATAGTATATGGTGGTCTGCATGAGAGAGCCTGAAGTTCACCCACCCTGCGGGCTGATGATAGGGCCACAAGAAGGACAGTTTTTAGTGTTAAAAGCCTCAATGGAGATGAGTGCAGAGGCTCAAAGGTATGCAAGTCAAGAATTTTAATGCTAAATTTAAGTCCCAAGTTGGGACATGAAAAGGTACTGGAGGGTATACATTAGTAAGTCCTTTTAAGAATTGAATTATTAGTGGTATTTTGAAATATGAAACCTCTTCCGAGGTGCACTTGAAAATGGACAGCGTAGCAAAGTATCCTTTGATTGTTCCTATCTGGAGCCCCAGATTGGCTAGATGTAATAGAAAAGAGAGCACTTGTCATGAGCTTGGGTCATGCCCCTAGATTAGTCTCTAAGAATTTGTGGACCATGGCTTATCATGCTTGGTCCGTAACACGGAAAGAACCATGTTTAGGCTATGGGGGGAAAGACACTTCCTCATCACCTAAGATGGCGGCTTAGGGTTTCTATGAAAAGTAACCGTCATGGTCTAGTGCTTCACACTCACAGCATATATAAGTCCCTCCTCTCACCTGCTCCGCGCTTCGCGTCGTCTGCTTTGCAGTGTACGCTTACCGCGGATCCAGTTCCTGTCACAGTTTTCCTCAGCCCACTCTTATGACCTTCTGCCGTGGTTCCATAGTTTTCCCTCTGTAGTTAGTGTACATTTCCCGTCACTTCCACAGTATTTCCCTGGTGTCTGATTTTAGGCATTCTCGCAAGTTGCCTTCACGGTTACCTCAGTACAATTGCCGCGCTCATGCCTGTCAGCGGAACATTTGCAAATCTCCCTCAGCAGTTTTGAAGCCTGTTGTTTCGTCAAGCAGCTGTTACCGCAAGTATTGGCTGTTTATGTTGTTGCGCCCTTGTTTTTTAGCGTGCCTTTTCAGTCAGCAGAGTTTCATGGTTTTTGTAACAACAGTAATAAATTGTTCCCCTGTCAGTCAGCCTTTCCACACATGCTAGGTAGTATTCCAATTCGGTGATAAGGTTTTGAGTCGTCAATTCTGGGGAATGTTACAGTTGCTTCCAGTCAGTAAAACTACTTGAGTCATGTTGTTAGTTGTGGAAAGTCTTCTTCACGAGTTAGCATACACCACACGTTTAATGTGAAAAAGAATTATACTTTATCTCTGCAGTTAACCTTTTTCTGGCCAATTGTTCACACGCATATTGAGTTGCTCCTCATAGTTGGGTTGGATGTGACTAGGTGTTCATGCACGTCAATATAATGGAACAGCTTATCATAGCTATTCTTGCCGGGAATAGTATCTAACTCCTTATCTATTCCTATCACCCCATTCTTTGCATGTCACGCACACCTGCTATCCTTCCTTCCCTCAGAAAATCGCATTTCATTTCCCTTCTTCAGAACAAGCGCCCCTGCGTAGAAGCAGGATGGAGAACTCCCAAAAAACAAACTACAGGTAACGCCTCCCGAAGTGTATGAGAGATAATTCCTGAACGGGTGCATTAGACTAGTATACTAAGGATTACTGAATGTTTCTTGTAGATCACCAGACTGCATAGATTAACTACGCACACTGAGAATAGCACCAAACAGATTTCCAGAGAAGTGCTCCCGCAGAGTTTCTGAGGTAAGCGTTACAGCACTACTGGAGTGCCACATTGAAAAGGGTCCACATCCTTATCTCTGCACCAGTTACTAAACCTGTTCCAGCGACGTCGACACACAGATTTTGTTGCTGGCCTTCTGGCCGAAAGCAAGACTTCCATTACGACATCCGGAAGATCCCAATCCTTGTATCTCAACTTCTCAGAAACCATGCGTGAAGGTTGAGTGTCTTGACCTCTGGATGGAGAACCCGACCTTCCTCTTGCGAGAGAAGATCCTCTCTCTTTGCGGAAGACATATTGGAGGGCAGATGGACATGTCTAGAAGGTCCGGGTACCACGTCCTCCTAGCCCAATCCGGGGCAATTAGGATCATGGTTTTCCTGAACTTTCTCAACCTCCTGATTACTTGAGGAATCACCGGGAATGAGGGAAACGCATACAGCAGCGGAAACTTCCACTCCACTACGAATGCGTCTCCCAGAGCTCCTCTTTGAGGAAATTCTCTTGAGCAGTACTGATTGCACTTCCGGTTGATCGCGGTGGCAAACAGATCCACTTGGGGGTTCCCCAAAGGGCAAAGATCTTCAGAAGGACTTCCAGAGCCAACTCCCACTCGTGGGAGACTGAACTCTGCCTGCTCAGAGCGTCTGCCGCCGAGTTCCTCTCTCCGGCTAGGTGAATTGCCGATAGAGAGATTCCTTCTTTCATTGCCCAGAAGCAGAGCTGCATTGCCTCTCTGCACAGTGGTAGTGACCTTAAACCTCCTCTCTTGTTGAGGTAGTACATTGCCACTGTATTGTCCGTCATTATCAGGACATTCTTTCCCTGGACAGAGGGCAGAAAGGCCTTCAGCGCTAGTCTGATTGCCCTCAGCTCCAAAAGATTGATGTGTAGTTTGGACTCCGATGGAGACCAACGACCGCTGATTGTCAGATTGTTGGTGTGTGCTCCCCACCCTGTGAGTGAGGCGTCCGTCACTACTGTTATTTCCGGCCATGGTTGCCAAAAAGACTCTCCCTTGAGAATGTTGTCGTTGCAAGCCCACCATAGAAGATCCTGAGCAACTGCGCTCGGGACTTGCAGAAGATCCAACATATTCCCAGAGAACTGGGACCACTGAGTTCTGAGTGCCCATTGAAGGGATCTCATTCTCAACCTGGCCTCTGGTACTAGGAAAATGCAGGATGCCATGAGGCCGAGCAACCTGAGAAAATCGAAGGCCGGTAGACGTTGGGCATTCTGGAATTTTGTTACCATCTGCAGGATGTGGAGAGCTCTCACTTCGGGAGGCGAGGCTATTCCAGAGGAAGTGTCCAAGACTGCTCCGATAAACTGGAGCTTCTGGGATGGTATCATGTGGGACGTCTTGAAATTGAGGGAGAAGCCCAATTTGTGGAGGAAGTGGCAGGTGATCGAAAGATGTTCCTGAGCTTGTTCTGGAGAAATTGCTCTGATCAACCAGTCGTCCAGGTAGGGATATATGTGAATACCTCCTCTCCTGAGACTCGCTGCCACAACCGCCAACAATTTGGTGAAAACCCTCGGGCGGAGGTGAACCCGAATGGCAGAACTCAAAACTGATAATGAGAATTGCCAATCGCGAATCTCAGGTACTTTCTGTGCTTTGAATGGATTGGCACATGAAAGTAAGCATCCTGAAGGTCCAATGATACCAACCAATCTTGGTGTTGGAGAGCCTGAAGGATCTGAGAAAGTCACCATCTTGAACTTGTCCTTCCTGAGGAACTTGTTCAAGTTTCTCAAGTCCAAGATGGGTCTCAGTCCGCCGTCCTTTTTTGGAATGAGAAAATATGGGGAGTACCAACCCCTGTTCCTCTCCGCTACAGGTACCAGTTCTATGGCACTTTTCTCTAGCAGGGTTAAAATGTCCTGCAACAGGATTCTGAGGCCTTTTTAGGAAGGGGAGACAGTAACCTTGGGCTACTGTTTCCAGTGCCCAAGCATCTGAGGTAATGCCCCGCCATTCCTTCAGATGCTGAGAGATCCTGCCTCCCACTGGTGTTTTGGGTAACAAGGTCTCAGAGGGATTTGGAGGCGGCTGCAGGAGTGGCTGAGGGTACAGATGCCGCTCCTGAGGCTGATTTTGCACCTCTTGCTCGTGCTCCACGGGGGAAGTTTCTTTTGCCCCTTTGAGAAGCCTTTCCTCTTCCTCTACCAAAAGAGGAGTAGTATCGAAACGAACAACCCCTCCAGGAAGATGAGCCGGAATAGGGTTTTTAGAGGCTGGCGCATAGAGGCGCTTAGCGATTTAGCTGCCGCTTTCGAGGTCTGAAGTTTTTCTAGGCTTTCATCAGCCTTGCTGCCAAACAGCCTCGAGCCATTAAAGGGCATGTTAAGGAGTCTGGCTTGCACATCTGGTGCAAACCCCGACTTCCTCAACCACGCAAATCTGCATAGCACAACGCTTGCATCCATGGACCTGCTGATACTATCAGAGTATCCAGTCCAGACTGAAGACATTGCCCCATTGCCTCCTTCCCGTTTTTGACTATATTCAGGAAGCCTTCCCTTTCCTTGCCTTCTGGAATATGATCAGCCGCCGCCGAAATACAGTCCCACAGGGTATGGGTAAACCTGGCCAGGGTACAGGTGACATTTGTCGATTTAAGGGCCATATTGCCTGACGTGAAAACTTTAAGCGCCCATGCGTCAACTTTTCTATCCTCTCTATTTGGAGGAATAGTGGGATATGCAGTCTGTCTTGATGTAGATGCTGCCTGGATGACTACACTTTCTGGAGTCGGATGCACATTTAAGAATTCAGGATCCGTTCCAGCTGGTCTATATATTTTTGGAAAAGTGCTATCTGCAGCAGCAATACTCTCAGGTCTATCCCAGTTTTTCTCCACCGTCCTCTGAAGAGCCCTGTGAAAGGGGAGAACTGGATCTTTTTGAGGCCCTCTGACAATTATATCCGTCATGTCATCCTGTTCAAAAACGGGTGAAGTGTTACCCCAGCCCATATATTCTATTACTCTGGTCATAAGACCCCTGTACCCAGCATCTGCATGCTCTGCAGGATCAGGTCTGGCAAACTAATTCTGGGGAGGTGTCAATTCCACTGGCAGAATGTAGAGTATCACTCAGGTCTCTCATTCTAGATTCCTGGTCAATAGGTTCCTCAGGAACTTGCTTTGTGCCATAAGAAACTTCAAAATGAGTAACTTCGTCTTCTTCTGAACCAGATTCCTCAAATTGAGGACATGGACTTAAAAAAGTCTGACCTGGGCAAAGGAGTGAATCTCCTTTCTTCTTCTACCATACGCGTCGAAGGGATTGATAAATCCTTCGAAGTTGTCTTCAATGACTTCAAAGATGACTTCGACACGGGCATCGAGGGCGTTTTTGGTTTTGGTGCCGAAACGGTCGACGGCGTCGATGAAGTCGTCGAAGCCTTCGACGACTTGTGTTTTTTGTATGGCACCGGAGAAGTGCTCGACTCTCGAATAGTCTTCGACGGCTTGGCGTCGACTCGAGTTTTTTTTTAGTATCCTCGACACTACTGGTTTTTACCATTGTAGTCTTGGACTTCCCTTTGTCGTCTAATGGAGCGACCTTAGGGGTATGGCTTTTTTGAGGTTCTTTCGAGGGGGTCGGGGCCGCGTTCTCGAAAACCATCATCTTTTTACAGAATTCTTCCCATTTACTGGGAGAATCCGATTTTGTCGGACATCGAATTTCTTCGGTCGACTCTGAAGAAGATGATGAGGGAGATCCATGTCTCCTCTTCATTTTTTTAGACGATGACGAAGAGTGTCTCGATCTACTCCTAGATCAAGATCTCTTGGAGTTCCTTTGGTGATCCGATTCCTTTGAATCAGTCGCTTTCTTATGTTTTTTAGACGTAGCCTTCTTAGAGGCTTCCCTCCACACCGACAGTTTACCTCTCCTCTTACAAAGAGCTTTCTTAGTCATGGATTGGCCGGAACCGCAGTCGTCGGTTCGGTGACTGGAACCGAGACACCAGAGACAAACCAGGTGGGGATCCGTGATCGACATTTTTGATCCACAATCTACACACTTCTTGAACCCAGTCTTGGATGTCGAAGGAGTCGAAGATGACATTTTCTTCACAGAAAATCTGAAGCGCGCCGTTCTCAATAGCGAAGCGATCGGAAAAACGGAACTGAAGCAACAAGCGTGGCTCGAGCTATTTATACCATCGGTGACGTTGACAGAGTACGGAGTCCGTCAAGGGACAATCGACGCCACGACCTCGAGCACAGCGCCCTCTGCCGAGAGAACATTTTTTCCGAAGCAGCGAAGCTGGAGACAACGAGTTATCATAAGATGAGGAATACGTGGGAGGACACAATCCATTCGAATGACATCATTCAATAACCATTTAATACATAGCTTATTTAATCATGGTAGAAATTACATTTGTTAATGCGTTCCTGTAGATCAGCCACAAAGATTTTAAAGCAATGGGGCAAGAATACAGCCGTGTTTAAGGCCAAAATGACTTTCAATGAATGCAGAGGTAGAGCCCACATCATTTAGTCGAACAGTTTCATAGGTAGAATCGTAAATCTGTCGTATAACATTAAATAAAGCATGCAGAATGTTCCAATTAACTAATTTGCCCCATAACCTATGGCGATCAATGCTATTGAACACTCCTGAATAGTCTATGATTGCTAGAAGTTAGGGAGAATTCTCATAAATGTGCCAATTCCCTTCACCTTAGAGACCCCCCAGCAACTTTGCTGGATTTTGAGGACTTCTCTTTATACCAGGAAAGAGTGTGAGCCTTTTTCCCACTCTTTCATGTATTTTGCTGTGTGTTTTACTCTTGTGTGTTCTTTGATTATGGAGTTTTAGACAACTCCATAGGCATCCTCTTTTCATGTGTGTCACACAGCACCCCCAGTGCAGTGACACATGGTAACCTTTTAGGCTGTCCCAAGGTTTAAATACCTTCTCTGGGATAAACTGTTTGCCAGAGAATGTAAAGTTAAATTGACTTTACTAGTCTTTAATTCCTAGACCCAGAACACACTATCTTACAAAACAGTGCTGGAGGGGTTACCTAGTATCCACTAAGTCTATAAACTCATGTAGCAGTCAAATGCTACCCTTTTCCTATCGAAATGGCTGGTGGCAGTGGTTTTACAACGAACTACCATGATTTTTCCTGACCGCGAACACTGGTAGCTAAATATCACACAAGCCATATTTTTCAAGATGGTGTCTGAGCCCCTTTGTTTAAACGGTCCGGTCTTCTGTTTTTTGACATTTCTTTATGGAAAGGTCCTTCTAGTGTTGGTCTCTGTGCCCCAACCTAGGTTTGGTCCCTTTGTTCCGACGCCTTTGGCGGGCTTCAGGACTGAAGACCGCCTCTGGCACCAGAGTGCCTGGGGTGCTTAGTCTCCTAGGAGACCCAAATGGACTCTGGCGTGATTGGCTGGCTGGCTGGCCGGCAAGGACAGCCACCCTGCTGGGTGTGTAGCAGCTAGGCTGGAATGAATGGGAGAAAACGGTTTAAAAAGGTGAGTCTCTTGGACTGGAAAGCAGAGTCGACTACTGGAACGAAAGAACCGAAGACGAGCTGGAAGAGGACAGCTGCTGCAACTACTGGACTGTTGGTTTGCCCGGTGGAGCCCTGCTGCAGGTCTGATTCGCCAAGTTCACCTCGACAGAGAAGCCTTCAAGGACGACTTCTTCCTTTGAGTTGGTAGGACCAATCAACTCGTAAGCCACCTGCATACCATTCTCAGAGCTGGTTAGGATTAACCAGGGGGAAGGACACCAGCTTGTGTGCTTGAAGAACAGCAACCGGAGATTTGCCAATTTGCCTGCTTTGCGACCAGTCCCCGTGCAGTGCAGGAGTTCCCAGCCGTCCTCCCTCTCGTGTCCACGACTGAGGCTCAGGAACAGCGAGATCTGCAGGAACTGCCAGGAACAGAAGTCTTCAGCTGCATCTTTTTCTTCAATCTAAGGTACTGTGAAAACCCTAACGAGAGAACTTACCTCTCACTGCGAAAGTGCGTACAACTTTGGCAACTTGCCGGCCTAGTCAACTTGTGACCAGACATACATACCTTTCTTCCGTGAACTACTTCTGAGAACCGTGGCAAACACTTTTCCGTTTAAATACCAGAACCGTTTTTACCTATCCAAGACACTAGTCCATTGTCTCTGGCCTACCTATTGGATTGAATCAACTCCTCTGGTGAACTCAAACTATTTGCAATGTTGAAAAGAACACTATTATTTGTTTTATTAACTTATTCCTTTTTGCTTCCACTTCGAATGCTCTGAATGTCAGTTTGCTCTTACTTTAAAGTAGTTTAACTGTCTCAGAACCTGATAGTGTAAAGTACTATAGGATATTTCCATGTGATATTGATTTCCCCCTTCTAGTGAATGTTTTCTAACTGACCGTGTAATAAATTAAGAAGTGTTTTACCAAGAAACCTTGAATATAAGTGTCTATCTGAATACTTGTAATTATAGACCTATGTGTAACACCCTTACAAGCTCATATTCACTCTTGAGATAAGCCTGGCTGCTCAGCTCGCTACCAAAAACGGTGTAGTACAGACTTGTACGAAAGGATGGTTTTGCTTACATATGTAGTCCTAGTTGTGTGTAGTGGTCCCACAGGGTACTGCATACAAACTTTGCCTAACACTAGATAAAGGTTCTTTTCGGGAGTAAGTCACGTTTTCCTAATTAAGAATTGTATTGTCCAAATAATATATAAGGTACTGTGGAGGATCAGAAGGAGGACACAGACGCGGTAAAGGCATGTTCTTACTGTGAAGTTTACTTAAAGTAAAATGAGGCCTATCTCTCGCTTTAACTATGGGGTGTTCCCTACCTATGTTTCTAACTAAAGTGCTCATCAGTCCAGATGAATATCCAAACACAAATCCGTCATCTGTCCAGATCTGACCTTACCACTATTATAACTAACGAAAGAGAAATGACTTTGTTTTCCAGGTGATGCAAATAGTCTCTTGTCATCCACTGTATCAAGTTTTGCAGTTCTTATAAGGGACTGGTACTTCCCTGGTCCTTATTCTTCCTAGTACGCTTAACTCTATATAGATTCCTTTCCTCCTTATTGTAGGGTTCCTGAATCTCTATTACAATCTCCTCCTCTCTTTTATAGTAGTTCAAGTTCCAAATACAATTCCCTCATTCCCAGGGTGCAGTTTCATATATGAGTTTGGGCTTCCTGCGTTCTCAGGTTTGTTCTCCAAAAATGTCTCTTTTCTATGTTTTCTTTCTTATCTTCGATATATGAGTGGTCCTTCCCTTTTCCCCAAAGTGACATGTCTCCAATTTCTGTTTAACTGGATTATTTCCAATAGTTTTCCCTTTAGTACTGTGACAAGTTTAGCTTAAGTTATGAGTCCTGCTGTGTTTGCCGGTATTCCCATTCCCTGTTTTACCTTCCGAGTTCTGTGGCAACATCAGCGGTACCTGCAGGCTCTTGGATTCACTTTCATTTTCGGCACTGCTCCGCGGCTTGCTCTCCATTGCGTCTCCTTTGTGTATGTGCCGTTCTCATTTTTGGGAGATTGAGGGGGAACGGGACTTGGTGTTAGGGAGAATTCTGCGTTTAGGCTGAATTTCCTAACCTAGTGAGTCCCCCAGCAGCTTTGCTGGATTTTTGGGGTTTATTTTTTTCTCCTGCCAAGAGTGAGACTCTTTTACACTCACTCTTGGGCATGATTTGAGTGTGTTTCTTTGAATCTAGATGTGTTTAATGGGCTATGGGGTCTTTTACCCCATAGGGCTTCATGTGTTTTTGTGATGTGTGTTACACAGCACCCTCAGTGCAGTAACACAGGGGTGTCATAGTGACCCCCTGTTAGGGAGAATTCTCTGTTTAGGCTCAATTTCCTAACCTAGTGAGTCCCCCAGCAGCTTTGCTGGATTTTTGGGGTTTATTTTTTTCTCCTGCCAAGAGTGAGACTCTTGTACCCTCACTCTTGGGCATGATTTGAGTGTGTTTCTTTGATTCTAGATGTGTTTAATGGGCTATGGGGTCTTTTACCCCGTAGGGCTTCATGTGTTTTTGTGATGTGTGTTACACAGCACTCTCAGTGCAGTGACACAGGGGTGTCATAGTGACCCCCCAGTATAGACTCCATACCCTGGGACTGACTACTGTCTCCCAGGGCATGTAAAGTCACCATTGACTTTACTAGTCTTAAATTCTGAACAGAACCAGTACAAACCATCATATTGTGGACGTACTGGCTGGGGCAATTCAATTGCCCCGGGGTCTGTTAGTCGAGGGGGCACGTCTCCGCCCCCCCTGATCGAGTTTTGGCTGGTGGCAGTGGATACTACTTTTTATATTCAACCGCAAATATTTTCCTATGGGATTTCCCATTGTTTTAGGCTACTACCTTTATTTCATTATTTACGGTAGCCTCGAACATGCCGCCGGTTTATTTAATTAATACTAATTCTCCGGTTGGTATTTTTTGCCAAAACTTGATTCTAAAATGGCGTTTGTGTTCTCTTCTGTGACTCCAACCCAAGTCGAGCCCTTTGTTCCACTTTTTGGCGGGCTTCTCCACAGAAGCCCTCCAAAGTGGTGCCACTGTGTCTGGGGTACTTAGGAGTGGTGGAGGGGAATTTAGGCACCCTGGACTGAGTTGCCTAGGCAACTCAAGTCGCACTTCGTCCTGATTGGCCCAAGTGGTGAGCCGGCCGGCTCACCACTTAGCATGTTTGAGTGACAGCTAGGCTGAGTGAATGGGGGTTTGCTGCATAAAAGCAGGGCTTTCGGGACTGGAACTTCAGAAGTCGCCACAGGACCTAAGAATCCGACGAGGGAGAAGCTGAGCCCACCTGCCACGACCCCAATACCGGTGGAGCCCTGCAGGACTGCCTCACCACTTTTCCCAACGACAGAGGAGATCTCCCGCCGGAGAGTCTTCTTCCTTTGACTGGTGGGCATAACCAGTTTCACCGCCTTTTCGCTTTCCCAACGTATCTCGTGGCCGCCTTGCCCGTGACAAGCACCCCGGCAACCGGGATACCACGTTTTACCACGACCGCGAGACAAAGGTACCACCTTTAACCGGAAAACTCCGCGGCTGGTTTCTGCCCTGGTAGTGCAACAACCTTCATCTTTCCTCCAAGTCGAGATCTTCTCTTCCACTGGACGAGGACGCAACTTGCACCCTCTACCAGGAACAACTGCCACCGCTGGAGGATCCTTCCCACTTAAGGTACCGTGTCCCGCCTGGCTTCCCTTGCTACCGACTGTACGGGGTAGATTTAGCTTTCGAACCTGGGTTAGCCTGGGACACCTTGGCTAAACTTTTCTAAGCCTCTCACAACGCTTGTCTGAACCCTCTGCAAGACTTTCTAAGCCTAGTGTAACTGTGTGATCTTGGGCGCATTTGTGCTCTGCTCTCTCTAAGAGTGGGCCCAGCCTTTGGACTTTGACTCACCAGTGACTGTTTGCTCTCTGCCTTGATAACAGTGTTCTGGAATCGTAGAGTGGTGTACCTCTTCCTATTCTGTCTTTTTCCCTCCCTTTTTCACAAACTTATTAGAGTGCAATCGAGTTAAGCGCTCACCTCTGTATGAAAATAAGTGGTGTTTTACTGTGATTTTCTAATAGGGAAAAAGGGGTGTATATATCATAATAGTAACTGTGTTTAGAATATTTTACAATAAGAGTGCTGGAGTGTTTCAACTGTGTGTTTTTTAATAAATAATTATATACTTTGATACCAAAGCTCTGGTCAGTGTTTGCTTGTATTATTGTATCTGAGTGCCTATTGAGTATACTTTGCATACTGCCTAACTCGTCTTGAGGGAAGTCTGACTGCTCAGCCACAGCTACCAGGTAAATCTGGGTGGTACAGACTGCTACCAAGTGGGTTTACTGCTAACACCTGTAGTCCTAAATCTTTTGCAGTGTTCCCTAAGGGAACTGCACAGGTTTCTGCCTAACACTTAGACTGGGAGCTTCTTACTCCCCTGGATGGTCTTGGTGCTGTTGTACAGACAGATTGCCCACCACTCCGATTCCATGGTCACGCCACCACTGCTCTTTCTCCTCTGCCTTGTTTGGCTTCCTTCCACTTTTGTATGCTTGGCGTTTCTGGTTCCACGCTGGAGCGGCTCTGTCTCACGTTGGCTCCAAATTCTACATTATTGCATAGATCTATTGCTGCTCCCATCGCTCATAGCGACTTGCCCTATTGCATTATATGTAATACTTGATTAACTGTGTGGCCCCTCCATGTGGTTCACTGATGCCACGCCACGCATTGGTCCATTACTGCCCACTGTACCGAACTGAATGCCGCTGTTGACTCCATTTCTGCCTAGACTTACTGGCACACATTCTAGCTCATAGCGTCCCGCCCTAATGCATTACCTGTAATATTGGATTTACAGCGCTACCCGCTTCACGTGTCTTACTGTGATGCCTCGCATTGGTTCACTACTGCCCACTGCACCAAATTGATTGCTGCTGTTGTCATATTTTTTACTGCACAGTTTTACTGATGCACCTCTTGGCACATAGCTTCCTTACTCTAATGTACTATATGTAATACTGAATACTGATTACTGCGCTGCCCTACTCACGCGACTCACTATGATGTCATGTCTAAGATTCTTCCTTACCCAATGCATTGAATTGATCCTCGCAGTTGCTTAGAGCGACCCATTCGCACTGTGCTACCTATTGTGTTGCTCCCAAGTCAACTAACAGCCATCATAGCCATGAAAGAACGCTAACAAACGTTAGTTAGCCTATTTAGTTGTTTGGCTTATTTGAACTCGCCAATATCAGGACTCGCCTCAACCCGACACCTATGAATTCCCTCGACCCACCCCAGTGTGCCTACCATTCGCCTGTCATTGTCACCTAACCTACCACTATCGGCCTCGATACCACCATCTAGCTTCTTACCACCTTGTCTTTACTATATATCCACTCGGCCCCACAAGACAACGTAACTAGGTTTAGACCCCAAACCTATAGTTCCGTATCCACACAATGCCCTTCCTCTTAACACTACAACAACCCTATACTCCATTGACCCCCTGATACCACTAATGACACACTTTACCAAGTACGTACACTAAATGCTTCATCTACCCAGCCTTGCTCCACATTCTACAGAAACAACAGATTTAGCTCCAGATTTACACAACATCACCCTACACCTAACACACAAGACACTACTACAGGAATTACTACAGCCATTCCAGTGGCCTCACATGCCTCCGAAAAACCAGCCTGAAATCACATAATGGTATACATAACATCTCATCACCCATGAAAGCGGCCCATATCAATGCCAGATCCCTACAGGCACATGCCTTAGACATCGCAGATCTCATAACTTCACACAACCTTGACTTCATTGCGATTATGGAGACCTAGTTGCACATAGCCGCAGGCCCCTCACTTGCCCTCGCCATTCCGGATAACTACTCGATTATCCGTGCAGATAGAGATGCCAAAATCTCCAAAGGAGGAGGCATTGCATTTATACACAAGACTTCAATAGGCCTGAGAAAAACACCAATCTTCCCCTGCCCTCAGCAGAACTCTTATCTGTCCAATTATCCACGTCACCTACCTCCACCATCACTCTACTCTGCATCTTATTTATCGTCCACCAGGTCCAACCACCTCCTTTGAAAATGGCATCTAACACATGCTATCCTCCAATACTAAGAATAAGTCACAAGTCATCATTCCTCTGATTTCAACCTAGGTCTACATGACTCCAATGATCAGAAAGCCTGCGCCCTTAAGGACACTGACTGAATTAGGATTTTCCCACCGCATCTCAGCACCCACCCATAATAAAGTCAGAATCCTTGACTGGATAGCTGACCTTAACTGTAACATTGATACCCTTTCGAGCAACCCTTGCGCCTGGACCGACAATCATCTCATCCGGTTCAACATCAACAAAACTGCTTCATCTACCCCAAAAACTACTCAAGCGCCATGATGACCGGGAACAAACTTAATCTAACATTAGATAAACTCATCCCATTAGTGCAGCCTATCACTAACCCCACCACGACCTCCACAGACACTACAGTTCTAGTTGACTTATATAATCACACTGTTCTCAAGGCGATCGATACACTAGCACCCATGAAACTACGCAAATCTAAACCACATACCCACCTCAATACCTGGTACTCTACTCATCTCAAGTCTCTCAGGAAAATCAAAAGAAACTCAGAGTCACTTTGGAAAAACACTCCCTCTGTAGCAAATAAAGTCAACTTTGCCGCAGCTTCCTTGAACTACAAAATAGCTATAATCCAAGTAAAGAAAGATAACTACAATGACCGTATTTCCAAAGCGGAGTCCAACAGCAAGGAATTCTTCAATATCTTGAAGGAGTTAGAATCTCCTCCTCTGCCTCCCGACACATGCATTAAAGACACCCAATGGTGTACCAATATAGAGAATGCACTCTAAGACAAAATCACTATGCCCCAAAACAAAATATAAATGAAGAAATCCCTCATCTCCAACACTGACACCATTTCGAACTCACAGTCGTCGACCAAGAGAACACAACCCCAATTTAATTTCTCTCCGCTCTCCATCAAAGAGGTCGAAAACATTATCCGGAAACTCAAACCTTCTAACTGTCAAGGAGATGCATGTCCTGCCCCCCTTGTCAAGGAAACTGCTGGAATTAGCCCCTTTCACTACATCAGTTATTAACGCCTCATTCAAATTTAGCATAGTACCCAACAACTTGAAAGATGCTTGGGTACTCCTGCTTCTTAAAAAACCCTCCCTACACCCTAATAACCCAGCCAACTACAGACCCATCATGACGGTTCCATTTTTACAAAAAATACTTGACCGTGCTGCATATTTGCAGATACAACAATACCTTGAAACCAACAACTTTTCAGGACTGAGGCAGCCAGGTTTCAGACGTGGACATGGAAATGAAACCGCCCTGATCGACCTCAAGACCCAAATCCAGACACTGAAAGACAAAGGCAAACTAGCTCTGCTCCTCTTACTTGACCTATCAGCAGCTTTTGATCTGGTGGATCATAAAATCTTAAGCAAACACCTGTCTTCAGCTGCAAACTTCTCAGACCAAGCCAACGCCTGGATTGAGTCTTTCCTCAACAATAGATCCACGAGAGTCTTTGCACTGTCTGCTTCTGCCTCATCGACCCCCGTTACCTGTGGGGTGCCCCAAGGTTCTTGTGTATCCACCACTCTCTACAATGTATTCACCAAGCCACTTTTTGATTAGCTTTACAATCTGGGTATCATGTACACTAATTACGCTGATGACACACAGATACACATCCCCATTACTGGTGATTACACTGTGGACAGCGAGACTCTCAACATTACCTCATCATACAAGCCTGGAAGACGAAGCATGGACTGTCTTAATGATGATAAAACAGAGTTGCTCCTTCTGGGCTCGCCTGCCAACTTGAATAATCTGAACGCATCATTCTGCTCCTTCAATATTGATGGCAATATAATAAAAGTCGCCAAGGTTGTGAAAACACTAGGAATTTATATAGACTCTGCACTAACATTAACTAGACAAACCATCCGCCTACACTTGCAAGCTCATCAGAGCTTGACGACCCTACCTGTCCCCAGCCAATTGCATCACAATATCTAGAGCCTTAGTCCTCTCCAAGCTAGATTATTGCAACACACTTTACCTCGGCACATCTCAACAAAACCAACAAAATGCATGTCCGGCAAACTAACGCCATTCGAGCAGCTCTAAATATTGCAAGGAATCACTACAGCTCTGAAAGTAGACTCTCGCTAAAATGGCTTCACATCAACCAAAGAATAGCTTAGAAAACCCTGTCCCTCACTCATAAGTGCCTCTCCAACCAAGCTCCTATCTACCTGTCCAGCACTATCTCTCGCCGCACAGCCACACAACCCATTAGAACTACCATGAGGCACTGTGTCAATATACCCCGATTTAGGCAACAATGTGCAGGTGGGGCTAGCTTCCCTGTCCTTGCGGCCAGAAAATGGAACGCCCTCCCCCTCTCTAAAACTAAAGCCTGGCTCCACGAGCAAGATCTGTTACCTACCACTAAATCTTGTCCAGTCAGACATCTACTGTAATTATCTTGTACTGTGCAAATCCGATGTATATACCCAAACGTGTACCATTTTTTGCCCATATCCTGTATTTTTGTAAATATTTTTTTTTTCTATACTGTGTATCCTTTATATTGTCTGTATATCGCAAAATGTAAATTCAGCGCCCAGTTGCCCAAGGGCTCGGAGCGCTCTATAAATAAACTGAACTACATCCAGCGAGTGCAAAGCTCTTTCAGCCGGCGACTAAGGTTTCGGAAAGAACACAGGCAACACCAAAGGTTTGTTGAGGTTTAATTCCAACGGAACCTTTGACATGAAAGAGGGATGCATCCGCAGCACCACCCTCGAGTCATGAAAAATAAAATAAGACTGTTTGCAGGATAGGGCCTGGATCTCGCCTACCCTCCTGGAAGAGGTGATGGCCGTGAGGAAAGCCGTTTTCCATGAAAGGAACTTGAGAGGGGCCTGATGCAAAGGCTCGAAGGGGGCCCCCTTGAGCCTCGTCAGTACCACATTGAGTTGCCAGGCCGGGGCAGGTGCCTTCACTGGCGGGAACGATCAAAACAATCCTTGACGAGACGGTGGGACCGAAGAGAAGACCGTCCTGGAGACCTGGTGTATAGCCGCCAGATGCACCTTGATAGAGGCATGCGCCAGCCCCGCCTTGGCCAAGGACAAAAAGTACAAAGAATCTGCAGGGCTGTCACCCTGAGGGGATTGATCTGCGTCCAGCACCACGTCGCAGAATGCTGTCACTTGTGCCCGTAGCACTTAACAGTCGACGAGGCTCTGACCCCATCAACGATTTCCCTGCAGCCCGCCGGCAGCTCGCACCCTCCAAACTCTAAGATGGGTCATGATGTAGGATTGCACCTCCTTCTCTGGCGAGAAGATCCACGACCGCTGGTAGCTTGACCGGGGGTGACGTTGACAGGCTGAGAAGATCCGGGTACCAAATCTGCCTCGGCCACACCAGGGCGAAGAGGATCACCCTGCATCGGCACCGTTTGAGTTGATTGGTGACTCGCAGCAGGAGAGGCAACAGAGGGAACGTGTACTGAACAGGCCTTCCCATGGAGAGTTAAACATGTCCCCCATGCTCCTCGCCTGGTGGAAACTGCTGGCAAATTTTTGGCATTTGGAATTTGTCGTTGTCGCAAATAGATCAATCTGGGGCCTGCCCCAGTTGAGGAAGAGGTGGTCCACTTGATCCTGTTGAAAGTTCCCACTCATGGCAGGAGCACAGCTCCCTGCTGAGGGAGTCAGCGATGGTGTTCTCGACGCCTGCTAGGTGAAAAGGGATGAGGAACATCTCCTGGGCGATGGCCCAGTGCCACAAGTCCTGTGCCTCTCTGGAGAGTGCTGGGGATCTCGTGCCCCCTGCTTCCTGATGTAGGATATTGTGGTGGTATTTTCCATGAAGACCTTCGCGACGTTGCGCTTGAGGGGCGGAAGTAACAACTTGAGGGCCCAGAACACTGCCTGTAGCTCCAGCACATTCATGTGGAGATCCCTCTCCTCTGGCAGCCACAGGCCTCTGGCATGGAGACGTCCGGTGTGGGCTCCCCAGCCCTCCAGGGAAGTGTACATGGTGACCGTCTCCTGGTACAGGGGCTCTGGAAACCAGTGCTTACGGATATGTTGGAACGCACACCCCGCTTGACGGAACTCCTCGTCGAGGGCAGTCTTGTAGGCAAAGCTTCTGGACACCAGGATCAACCAAACGTCCAAGAATTCCTGAAGGGGTTGCATACGCAACCTGCAGAGCTGGATCAGGTAGATGCACGACAACATCATGCCGAGCAGCGACTTGAAGGTCCGCACTGTGGCGGTTGTTAGGCAGAAACCTGTGCAGTTCCCTCTGGGACCACTGCAAAAGATTTAAGACTACAGGTGGTTGGCAGTAAACCCAATTGGTAGCAGTCTGTACCACCCAGATTTACCTGGTAGCTGTGGCTGAGCAGTCAGACTTCTCTCAAGAAGAGTTAGGCAGTATACAGAGTATTCACAATAGGTCAAAAGAACACAGTAGAACAAGCAAACACTGACCAGAGGTTGGTGTAATAGAGATATAATTATTTATTTAAAAACACATCTAGTAAAACACACTGGCACTAATATTGAGCAGTTCAAAAACATGGTCACTAAAAGATACACACTCCCTTCAACGATTAGACAAGTCTTAAGTAAAGCAACACTTATTTTCAGACAGCGGTGAGCGCTTAACGAAGATGGCACTCTATCCAATCGGTTTAAAAGGGAGAGAAAGGCAGAGCAAAGATAGAAACAGATCCCAACACTTTCGGAAGAACACAGTAGGAGAAGAAGGCAGGTTAAAACCATAAAGTCAATGTTAACAAGGCCGGACCCACTTTAAGAGGCTCCGGTCGAAATGTGTCCAAGGTCACATGGTTCAAAGTGCCCAAAAGTCTTGCAATAAGTTCAGAAAGAGTTGGACCAAAAAGAAAGGGACCAGTTAGATGGTCAAGGCGGCCAGCCCAGTCCAGAAGGTTAAGGGATTATTGTTACCTTGTAGCAATCTTTAGAAAGGGAGGCCTGGCGGACACAGTATCTTAAAATGGTGAGAACGCTCCAGCAGGGGCAGTTGTTCCTGGCAGCGGGTGCAAGTCGGTGCTTCGTCTGGGGGAAGAGAGGATCTCGCTGGGGAGGAAAGCAGGAGTCTGTTGCACTACCAGGGAAGAAACCAGCCGGGGAGTTCTCAATTAAAAGGAGCGGTCCTTTTAGTCGCGGTCCAGTGGTAAGTGGCTATCCGGTTGCCGGGGTGCATGGCACGGGCAATTCGACCACAAGACGTCCTGGGATGCGAGAAAGGAAGGTAAACTGGTTGTGCCCACCAGTCAGGGGAAGAAGACTCTCCAGCCGGGAGATCTCCTCTGTCGTTCGGAAGTGGTGAGTCAATTCAGCAGGGCTCCACCGGTGGTGTCGTCGTAGCAGGCCGGCTCAGCTTCTCCCTCGTCGGATTTTCAGGTCCTGTGGCGACTTCTGAAATTCCAGTCCCAAAAGCCCTGCTTTTATGCGGCACACCCCCATTCACTCAGCCTAGCTGTCAATCAAACATGCTAAGTGGTGAGCCGGCCGGCTCACCACTTGGGCCAATCACACAAGAGTGCGACTTGAGTTACCAAGGTAACTCAATCCAGGGTGCCTAAACCCCCTCCCATACCCACTGTGGTACCCAGACAGAGTGGCACCACTTTTGGAGGCTTCTGTGGAGAAGCCCGCCAAAAAGTGGAACAAAGGGCTCGACCTTTGGTTTGGAGTTACAGAGGCGAACACAAACGCCATTTTAAAACTGAGTTCTGGCAGAAAATACCAACCGGTGAATTAATATTAAATAAATAAACCGGCGGTATGTTAGAGGCTATGTTAAAAAGTATTAGCCTCGAACAATGGGAAAATCCCATAGAGATATTTTCGCGGTTGAATATAAAAAGTGGTATCCACTGCCACCAGCCAGAACTCGACGAGGGGGGACGGGACAGTGCCCCCTCGAATAACAGACCCAGGGGCAATCGAATTGCCCCTACCAGTACGTCCACAATATGATGGTTTGTACTGGTTCTGTTAGTAATTTGGGACTAGTAAAGCCAATGGTGGCTTTACATGCCCTGGGAGACAGTAGTCAGTCCCAGGGTATGGAGTCTATACTGGGGGGTCACTATGACACCCCGGTGTTACTGCAAGTAGGGTGCTGTGTAACACACATACAAAAACATATGAGACCCTATGGAGTAAAAGACCCCATAGCCCATGAAACACATTAACATTCAAAGGAACACCATAAATCATGTCCAAGAGTGGGAAAAAAAAAAGAGTCTTACTCTTGGCAGGAGAAAGAACCAAACTCCAGAAATCCAGCAAAGCTGCTGGGGGACTCACTAGGTTAGGAAATTCAGCCCCAACAGAGAATTCTCCATAACAGCGGTCTTCAGTGCCAACAGCATTGCACCTTGCCCAGCAGGGCCGCTCTCTTCTCCTCCCAGGGGGCCACCAGGCAGGAGACCGTGTTGAGCCTGGCCCCCAGGAACAGCACGTTCTGCAATGGTATCGAGCAGGAATTTGGATAGTTGACGGAGAACCCCAGATCCGTCAGCAGCCGGACGTTCCTCTCTGTGTGTTTGACGGCTACTTCCCTTGACTTCGCCCGTATGAGCCAGTCGTGGAGGTACTGGTACACGTGTATTCCCTGTAGACGCAGATGGGCCGCCACTGGTGCAAGGCACTTTGTAAACACCCTGGGTGCCAACTTCAGTCCGAAGGGGAGGAAATTGAATTGGTAGTGCCTTCCCTGTAATACAAAGTGCAGGAACTTCCAATGCTTCTCGTGAATGGGGATGGGGATGTGGAAGTATGCGGCCTCCAGATACAGCGACTTCAATAAGTCTCCTTCCTCCAGTTGGCCGAGCACGTGCTGCAACGTGACCATCCTGAATTTTTGGGACTGGAGGTATTTGTTGAGACCCCGCAGGTCTAGAATGGGCCTACAGCCTCCTGTCGTCTTCCTTTCCAAGAAGTATCTGGAGTAGACTCTGGCACCCCGGAGTCACTTTGGAACCAGCTCAATCACCCCTTTTATCATCATGGCCCGTACTTCCTGCAGGAGCTGAAGCATGTGCTGTTCCTGCCGGGCCACCGGAGGTATGCGGGGACACTTCTGCTGGAACCCTAGAGTGTGTCCGTGTACGAGAGAGTCCAGCACCCATCGGTCGGTAGAGATCATCTTCCACTCGCTGATCAAGCCCGCCAGCCGGCCTCCCACCGGGGTGCATCGGTGTGGGCCAGACACCCTCACCGGTTCAATCCTGCTTTAGAGCTTGTGTGCCGCCTTAGGAGCTATGACGACACCGGCCTACCTACTAGGCCTCATGGGTCATGGATCGGGAGGGTTGACGGTATGAAGAGGACTCTCTGCGAAAACCGTTCAACGATCTGCTAGATTTTCCGCCAGAGGCATGAAAGGACAGGCAGAGTTGAATGGTGCCCAAGGCGCAGGCGTCTCAGTGTTCGTCTTAATGGCCTGCAACGACTTGTCGACGGCCTTCCCAAAGAGGTTGTTCCCGAAGGGCATGTCCAGAACCCTCGTCTGGACTTCCTGACGGAAGTTGGTGGCCTTCAGCGAGCCACGACGACGGAGACAGACACCATTCCCCATCTGTCGGAACCCCGTGTCTGCAAGGTCCAGGGCCACCATGATGGCATGGTCCGATGCCATCTCCCCCTCCTGGAGAATGGAGAATGGTTCGACCCGCTTGTCGTCGGGTAGGAACCCCATAGTGGGGCCATCTTATACCACAGCTCCCTGTTGTATCTGGCTAAGATAGCAAAGGCGTTGTCCACCTTGACTGTTGACGCCGCCAAGTAGATTACTTTTCTTCCCATGGCATCCAACCTCTTCACCTCGCTATCTGGTGGGATATAGGATGAAGACGAGGGGTTAGATGACTTCTTCCTTGCCGCCCCGCTTAGACCACTAAGTCCGTGGAAGGCTGTGAACGTAGGAACTTTGGTGCAGACTCAGGCACCCGGTATTTCTTCTCCAGCCAAACCCTTTGTGCCAGGGCCGTGGCCGGGTTCCTAATCAAAGTCAGGCCGTCCTCCCAAGCGTCATCCAGGAGAGACATCGTCAAGATAGTCTTCCTCTTGGCCTTGTGTCGTTGATATAAGAAACCTTCCTTCCTGGTCTCCTCCGGTGTCAGTTGGAAGAGTTCCGACGCTCTGGCGACCATGGCATGGAACAACCCCACCTCATCCAGGGAAGAGGCCCTTGGCTGCGGTGAACCAACTGACATGCCCATGTCGTCCGTGTCCGTTGTCGTGTCCGTCCCAGTTTCCCTTGGGGGAGGGCATGTGTGGAGGTTGATCTAGTGGCGTAGGGTGCCGCTTCCTCTTTTTGGCTGGAGGTTGGTCCAGGGCCACTGGGGCCGGCGGTGTCGTCGGAATCTATTTCTGAATCTCAGACACCAAGGTGTGCAGGGTCGAAAGAATGTCCAGCACATCCCTTGGAGGGGGTCGGACGGTAGGCCTACTGGGCCCTACGCCGTTGTCGCCGGCAGGTCTGCTGTCATCACCTCTGTCGTCGTCCCCATAGGGTTTTTTCCGTCGTCATCTCCCACATCCCCCTGGATCGTGTGGACGGATGCCTGGTCTTCCTCGTCTGAGGAAGAAATATCTGTGCCTTGGAGTATGGTTGAGGTCTCCACTCCCCCTTGCCCCCTTTTTGCATCCCGTGGAGTTGGGTTCGGGCTCAGGGATGGCATCCTCTTCTCTGGTGTCCTCCCGTCTTGGGCGATGGGATACTCTGGGCACTGCCGAGGCTACCTTGCCTGGGTCATTCCCCTTGGCCTTCGAGAGGGCGGCTGCCACCTACTCTATTGTCAACGACAACAGCTGGGCCTTCTGTGGTAAGTTGGTAATCTTTTCCTGCGCTTTCATCTTCTCTGGCTTTTCCCGCAACTTCGCCGGGTTAGCCGATTTCCTCTTCGCAGAGGAGCTGGAGCGATGGCTGGAGATGGAGGCAGATGGTCAAGATGAGCGCGCCCTGACCGTCACGAGAACCGCCTGCGACGGAAACAGACTTGCGGTGCTTTTCCTGGTCTTGGGCCCCTGCAGCTGGACCGCCCTCAGAGGACTTAGAAGCCCGCTCTGCGGACCGGTCGGTCCTAGGTGAAGCATGCCCCTGCTTTCCGTATTGGGCAAGGGACTTGGCGCTGAGCCGCGCCGCCAGCCTACTGTGATGATCATTTGCGGTTCCGCTTCCTTGTGGTCCGGATGGAGGCATTAGAGTCACTGGAGGAGTTTGTCCTCTACAAACACATTCCGCAGTCCGCAGTTGGAGCAGAGCTTAAAAAGGGAACTTCCCTCCTTCTGCTCTGACATGGTCTGGAGTGCAGCGTAGGCCAGATGGCCGTCTGGAATCTGCGATAAAACTTCGATGATTATTGCCCTTGAGAGGCATTGAAATTCACTGACAATGGATCCCCAGTTGTTGGATGATGTAGAAAGAACACACTAGCTCTGCTTGAACCCAAAAAAAAAAAGCTGAACTTTTTACCGAAAATGCACAAAAAACGTATATCAGCTCACAGAGCAAAACACAAGGACTCCCAACACTTGAACATGCGGTAAAAATCTGAAGACTGCTGCCAGAGGAGGGGCTTAGGGAGAAAGCAGTCATTGGCTGGGGGCAGTATGACCCAGAGCCCAGTGATTGGTTTAGAGGAGAAGAACAAGTTACTCTCTTACCTGGTAACGTTCTTTCGATGGGATGGTCCGACGACGTATTCCATATCTATGAAAGTAATCACCACAGCTGTGCTGCTTCGGAAAATCTTTCGGCGTCTGCGTCCTGTGTCAATGACGTCGATAAGCCGCCCTCGAGGACCTCCTCTGACGGCCGACGTCACTGGATGTTATAAGTAGGAAGTACGATGCCCGTAGCCTCAGTTGTAGTTTTTTCCCAGAACGTGTGGCACCAGTCTTCTGCCAGTCTGACCACACAAAGCCTTGCGGAAACGTAAGCTGCAATCGCATAAGAAATTCTGTAGCGGGGAAGGCAGGGAGGGAGCGATATGGAATACGTCGTCGGACTATCCCATCGAAAGAACGTTACCAGGTAAGAGAGTAACTTGTTCTTCGAAGGGATTGGATCCTCCGACGTATTCCATATCTATGACAAGACTCCCAAAGCAGTACCAATGCAAGGAGGTGGGAAAAGAATTTAGAAAACAGAAATTTAGAATGCGCAATCAAATTGCGGAGTAAAGGACCGCCTTGCCAAAGGCCAGATCCTGCCCCCGGATGGAATCGAGGGAGTAGTGAAGTACAAAAGTATGTACCGAAGCCCAGGTGGCTGCATCACAGATGTTACGAATAGGAACAGCCCTCTGTAGGGCAGTAGAGGCAGCCATACCCCTGATAGAATGGGCCCATAAGCCGACCGGTGGGTCCTTACCCGCCAAGTAGTAACACTCCGAGATAGCCAAAATAATCCATCGAGACAAAGTCTTTTTCGTCGCAGCTTGTCCGAAACGCTTTCCAGCGTAACCAATGAAGAGTTGATCGTCGACTCTGACCTGGGACATGCGTGAAATATAAAAGCTTAACGCTCTCCTAGGATCAAGCCTACGGAGCCTCTCCTCTTCCTTACCAGGATGTGAGGAGGATAAAACGCCAGAACAACCACCTTCTGGCCTAAATGAAATTCCGACACCACCTTCGGAAGAAAGGAAGGACGAACTCTAAGGACAACCCTGTCCTTATGAAACACAGTGAAGGGTGGCTTAACTGAAAGTGCCTGTAACTCACTCACTCGGCGAGCGGAAGTGACTGCAACCAAAAACACAGTTTTAAGAGTTAACAGTCTCAAAGGGCATGAATGTAAAGGCTCAAACGGAGCACCCATCAGAAACTTGAGAACAAGGTTCAAATCCCAACCGTGCACCTGGAAAGGTGTCGGAGGGAACACATTAGTGAGCCCTTTCAGAAACTGATTAATTAAAGGAATTTTAAAATAGGAACACTCTTCAGACGAGCGCTTAAATATGGACAGCGACGCCAGGTAACCTTTAATGGTACCCACTTGAAGGCCCCTGTGGGCCAAAGAAAGCAAAAAAGACAGAACCATGGGAATGTCACAAGGATCCATATTCTTAACCCTGCACCAGTCGCAGAACTTACGCCAATGGCAATGGTACATGGACTTTGTTGCTGGCCGTCTGGCCGAGAGCAACACCTCCATCACGTCTTCAGGGAGGTCCCAATCCTTATACCTCAACCTTTCAGAAACCAAGCGTGAAGGTTGAGGGATCTGACCTCTGGATGGAGAACCTGACCCCCCCCTCCCGTGAGAGCAGATCGTCTCGGTAGGGAAGACGACATGGAGGGGACAAGTCGAGAAGGTCCGGTTACCACGTCCTCCGGGCCCATGCCGGAGCAATGAGGATCATCCGGGAACCGAACCTCCGTAACCTCCGCAGCACTTGCGGAATGACGGGGACTGGAGGAAACGCGTACAGCAGTGGGAATGACCACTCCACCACAAATGCATCTCCCAAGGCTCCTTTAGGAGGAAATACCCGCAAGCAGAACCTCTCGCACTTCCGGTTGACACTGGAGGCGAAGCGATTCACTTGAGGGGTCCCCCAAAGGGCAAAGATCTCCAGGAGAATCTCCTGAGCCAACTCCCACTCGTGAGAGATCGCACTCTGCCTTCTCAGAGCGTCCGCCATCTCGTTTTTGCTCCGGCCAGATGAACTGCCGAGATCGAAACTTCCTGCTGGATTGCCCAGAACCAGAGCTGCATCGCCTCCCTGCACAGAGGAAGTGACCCTGCACCCCCTTTTTGTTGAGGTAGTGCATGGCCACCGTGTTGTCTGTCAGGATCAGGACCTTCTTCACTTGCACATTCGGCAGAAAAGCCTTCAGGGCTAGCCTAACGACCCTCAGCTCCAACAGATTGATATGGAGTCTGGACTCCGACGGAGACCAATGACCACTGACTGTCAACTCGTTGGCACGAGCTCACCAACCCGTAAGGAATGCGTCCGTCACGATCGTCACCTCCGGCCAGGGTAGCCAAAATGGAGCCCCCTTCATCAGATTGTCTTCGATGCCCCACCACAGAAGGTCCTGGGCGACCGAGGACGGCACCTGAACAGGGTCCGACATCCTGCCGGGGACAGACCACTGGAGCTTGAGTGCCCATTGCAAAGATCTCATCCGCAACCTGGCCTCCGGCACCAGAAGAATGCAGGATGCTATGAGGCCGAGCAATCTCAAGAATTCGAACGCTGGGAGACTCTGGGCAAGCTGAAACTTGTGCACCATCTGCTGAATGTGATGAGCCCTCACCTGGGGAGGAAAACACTGCCCCAGGGACGTGTCGAGCACTGCTCTGATGTACTGGAGCCTCTGAGTTGGTGTCTAATGGGACTTCTTTAAGTTGAGGGAGAAGCCCAGCTTGTGGAGAGAGTGGCAGGTGGCTGACAGATGACCCAGGACTTGCTCGGGAGAGCGCGCCCTGATCAACCAATCGTCCAGGTAGGGGTGGACGTGAATCCCCCCTTTCCTGAGGTGCGCTGCCAACACTACCATGAGCTTGGTGAAAACCCTTGGGGCGGAGGTCGTTATATTAAAAAAAGACAGTCACAAGGGGGCAGGACCCGAAACTGAAAGTGCGAGTCGCCAACCGCGAACCTCAGGTAATTCTTGTGCTTTGGATGTATCTGCACATGAACATAAGCGTCCTTGAGGTCGAGAGACACCAACCAGTCCTGAAGTTAAAGGGCCTGGAGGACTTGAGAGAGAGTAACCATCTTGAACTTGTCCTTCCTGAGGAGTTTGTTCAAACCGTGCAAGTCCATGATGGGTCTCAAGCCCCCGTCTTTCTTGTAAATCAAAAAATAAGGGGAATACCATCCCTTGTTCCTCTCCGCTACAGGCACCAGTTCTATGGCGCCTTTCTCCAGCAGGGATTGAATTTCCTGCGCAAGGAGCGGATCCGGACTCTTCAAAGAGATTCCCCGGTGGATTGTCTTGAGGCCTCTGCCGGAAAGGAAGACAGCAGCCGTGGGTTATGATCTCCAGAACCCACACATCTGAAGTAATGGCGCGCCACCCTGCAAGATGCTGCGCCAGCCTTCCCCCAACTGGCGAACCATGGGACATGGCCTCATGACTGAGCTGAAGCGGCTGCGGCGTTGCCTGAGGGCAAAGATGCAACAGCCCGAGCGGCCTTGGCACCTCGAGTACCTTGTTTTCCACCTCTGGCACTCCAACGGTGGCCCCTTTGACTGGCAGCTACTCTCGCTTTACCAAAGGATGAGTAATAACGAAAGGAACCTCCCCTCCATTGCTGTCCACTAGGACGAAAAGGCGCAGGTTGTCGAACTGCAGCGCCCAACGACTTGGCTGCAGCTTTTGAGGTCTGCAACCTCTCAAGGCTTTCGTCAGCCTTGCTGCCAAAAAGATGTTCCCCGTCAAAGGGCATGTTGAGGAGCCAGGCCTGCACATCAGGAAAAAACCCCGACATCTGCAACCATGCAAACCTGCGTATCACGGTGCTCGCTGCCATGGACCGGCGGACGGAATCTGCCATGTCCAAAACCGACTAAACAGCCTCACACATGGCATCCTTGCTATCCTGAACCATGGCAAGGAAACCATCCCGTTTGTCCCCTTCGGGAATATGTTCAGTAGCTAAGGAAACACAGTTCCACAGAGTGTGCGTTAAAAACGTGACAAGGCACATACGGAGTTGGCCGCCTGAAGCGCCATACCCCCTGAAGAAAACACTTTCTTTGCACAGCCGTCAAAACGTTTGTCGTCCCTATCAGGAGGGATGGTAGGATACGATGCCTGGTTTGCCGGGGCCGTAGCCGCCTGCACCACCAAACTCTCCGGAGTGGGGTGCTTGGACAAGTAGCAGGGGTCGCTACTGGCTGGGTGGTATTTTCGCGGCAAAGACTTGCCCACTGCCGGGAGACTCTCCGGAGCAGTCCAAGCCGCCGCCACCCTCCTCTGTAGAGCCATATGAACGGCAGTACCGGGTCAGTTGGTGGACCAAGGTCAAGGATATACGTAAGGTCATCCTGAAGAAACTCCCCCGGGGGAGCAGACCATCCCAAGTACTTGGTGACCCTTGACATAAGGCGCTGGTACGAGGAGTCGGCATGAATGCCAGGCACAGGCCTACAAAACTCCACCTCCGGAGAGGTGTCCAGCCCACTAGCATCGTGCAGGGACTTCCTCAGGTCCTCAAATTGGCTATGGCCCGAGAGAATCTCGTCTGGCACCGTATTAGGAACCATGCCATCATCAGAGCCCTCATCCACCTCTGAAATAGACTCAAGATGGCGGTAAGAAGGCACAGAATGTGAACCAAAGCCATGCTTGACCTTGGCCAGAGCCTTTCTAGGGGGTTCCACTGAGCCTCGGGGTACCCCCGTCGACACAGCCTCGAAAGATGTCGAGGGCATCGAGTGAATCGGCGTCGACGCCGAACGCGTCGCCGACAGCATCGATGGCGTCGACACAGACCTCGAGGCCGGAGCCCCGAGCGTGTCCTTCGACAGCCTGGGCGCCGACGACTTCTTCGGAGGTGGGGCCTCGAAAGAGTCCGTCGACTACCTCGGCGCCACCGGCGTCGACGTCCTACTCGAAGACATCACAGGTTCATACGGTCTCGAGCACGTCGAGGACCGAGCACGACTAGAACGATTCCCCTTGTCCGAGCGGGACCTCTCCCGCGAATCGTGCCGACCACCCGAGCCCGAAGGCATGCGAGCGGTGTCTCTCGACCGATCACGACCAACCCCACTCGGAGGCGCGGACTGAACGGTGCCCTGCGATTCGAGAATTGCTAACATTTTCTTCCCGAAGGAAGCCCATTCCTCCGGCGTCGCCTGCTTGGTAGGGTAAGCGACCCGCCGACGGGCGGAGTCCTCGGAAGAGGACGGGGAAGGCGACCGATGACAGCGCTTCCGGGAGTGCCTCGAAGAGGCAGAGGAGTGGCGGGACCCACTCCGGACCGAGACCCACTGGACTTCCGACGACAACACAGAGTCGCCTCTTGAATCGTCCGTAGAAAGCCCCGCAGACCTCGACTTCCGTGGCTTAGACACCTTACCTACCGATAACTTCTTCTTGCGCTCCCACAAGGCTTTAGACGTGAGCGACTGGCAGTCGACACAGTCATCCGTGTCATGGGCCTCCCCGAGGCACCAGAGGCAGGCGTCGTGCGAGTCCGTAACCGACATCTGGGACCCACAGTCCCCGCACTTCTTAAATCCCGGACGCGGGGTGGAAGACGAGGTAGACATCCTTCACGAAGAAGAAACTTCACAAAACGAACAGGTTCGAAGAACCGAGAAACAACAGAAACTCCAAAGAGTCGAGGCGCGCTGAGATTCCCGAAGCGAACACGTTCGTGGAAAAAACGGAACTGAGGCTACGGGCGTCGTGCGTCCTACTTATAACATCCAGTGACGTCGGCCGTCGGAGTAGGTCCTGGAGGGTGGCGTATCGACGTCATTTATGCAGGATGCAGACGCCGAAAGATTTTCCGAAGCAGCACAGCTGTGGTGATTACTGTCATAGATATGGAATACGTCGGAGGACCCAATCCCCTCGAAATACAGTTTGTAATTGAAAGTGTAACTTTTTTCTTTTACAGAGGATTCGCAGCCTGACGACAGGGAATATTCATGAGCATGTGAATCCATGCCAGACCCCATGCTGGAGAAGAAAGGCTTGCTGTATGGTAAACAGATGGTGCAGCTACAACATAGGCTAATGCTGCCAGCAATCAGAACCTGGAGAGCATAGGTTTTACCCACTGCGTCAGTGCCCCCACCCATGTGAAAGGTTGCACCTTAGACTGGATAGTGAACCTCAACTACCAGGTTGTTATGAGTGATATCACCCCCTGCCCTTGGTCTGACCACCACATTATCTTCACCAGCCCACCTTCCATGACTATCAGGAATATCCACTCTCCCTTGCCACCTATATGGGCCCCCAGCACCCGTAAAATTACGAAAGATGACATTGCCCCCTTGCTAAAGGCACTCCAACTCGAACACCTTCTCCACCTCTCTGAAGACCCTAGTGCTCTGGCCGACCTCTACTTGAAGACATTGACAACTGCGGTTCACGCAGTGGTCCCGCTCACACCTCGCAAGCCCAAGCCTGCTGGCCACATTCACTCCTGGTTCACCAACAACTACAATAACAGACTTAAAAAACGCTAGGCTGAAGTAAACTGGAAAACATCCCCATCTGACGCCAACCAACAGAACTTTAGATGAGTCTCCAGAGAATCGACTCCATACATAAGAAAATCTATGCCAAACTAGCTCTATGTTACGCTCACCTGGTATCCACGGGGGCGCCACACGATACTGGATGGATGTCCAAGCGCTATCCCGGACCCCTCTCTGCTTGATTATGTGCCAGACATTGGGTAGCACCTATAACAGGAGAATGTAGGGTTAAGATACTGGTTCTGTGATGGGTGGACTCCCCATCTCCCTCTGGTCCAAATCCCCTCCCTTGGGGTTATTGCTCATCTTAAGTTTTTGTGCGTTGAACTCTGTCCTGCGTCTCTGTGCAGGGGCGCGTGGTTGGTGTGGGCGTTCCGTGGACCTAGTTGCTTCACTGGTCCGTGTGCCCGTATGTCGGGTCCAGACCGGCTGTGACTCCTACTCTGCTTGCTGTCTTCCAGGTGAGTTATGTCTTTTCCGTCTTTAGTCTGTCTCTTTCTTTCCCTCTGTTTTCTCTGTCTTCTCTTTGTTTTCACTGGGATGGTTGCGATCTCTGAGTTGCTGCGACAATGGCGAAGACCACGGTGAGTTATTGATGCGCGCTGCGCTGTTTATTGGGGTTAATTGCTAACCTGTGTTCTCTTCTCTTCTTTGTACAGGTTGCGGTGATGTTCCGGAGTGATGAGCGATCGAAGCGCTGCTTGCCAGGCTAAGTGCTTTGTTAATGCTGACCTTGTTCCTTCTCCCTTGCAGGTTGCGGTAAAACCCAGAGATGGGCGAAGTAAGAGAAGCGGATGGTGCTGCCAGGACTCGCTGCTTGCCCAGTTAAGAAATGTTATTAATGCGGTCCGTGTTTCTTTACCTTTGCAGGTTGCGGCGAACTCCAGAAATGGGCGAGCTAAGCAAAGCGCAGGATGGATTCAAGGCCGTTTACTTCACAGGTAAGTGTTCTTGCTTGCTAATGCTGTTCTTGTTCTTCCAGGTTATTAATGGAATCCGGATCTAGGGCTTCAGGTTCCGGCCACCGGAGAAGCAGATGAGCAGGAGCTGGACATGGTGAGCATTAGGCTGCAGGAGTGCAGGATAACTCAAATCGCGTTCTGCTGTTTGGGTATGGTTTAAATAGCCCAGGTAAAGTAGTTCCAGGCCAAGTAGTTCCAGGCCCAGCCACACCCAAAACACTAGACCGCATGGCTTGGTTCTAAAGAACTGAGCTGTGTAATAGGCCTCCATGTTGGATTAAGGTCCAAAACCGGTATTGCTTTATTCCTGATAATGAGCCTGGCACCAAAGGCACCAGGACTGACTCCATGTAAGTTTCTGATGGGGTTTTAAGGCCCTTGGGGCCAGTGTGAAGGTCTTTAGCCCCACTGCTGCTAGGGGGCTGTTATACCTGAGGGGGGTCAGGGGCATGGATCATGACACTCTACTCATAGACCTATCCCCAACAGCACCTGCTAACTCTCCGCCTACCCCCGTTTCCCTGGACCACCCTGCATTTCACTTCCACAATGTGTCTGAAACTGAGGTTGCAGCCATCCTCAAGAGCCTGAAACCCTCCACGTGTAAAGGGGATATTTGCCATGCCAACATTATTAAGGAGTTCGCAGAACCTCTAATTCCCTTCCTCACCAGCTTTATCAATGCCGCCTCCTCCTCAGGCTCAGTCCAGGCTAGCCTGAAGGAAGCCTGGGTCTTCCCCTTAATCAAAAAAACCCATGCTAAACCCCTTAGTTCCTAACCACTACCCCCTTATCACAACAGTCACCTTCCTCCTAAAAATCTCCAACAGGGCGGCCTACATTCAAATACAGCACCACCTTGAAAGCAACCACATTTTGGGTATGTGCCTATCAGGATTCCGACCAGGCCATGGAACGGAATCAGCCCTGCAAAATCTAAAAAATCAGTTTGATGCCATCAGAGCTAAGTGAAAGCTGGCCGCCCTCCTTCTTTTGGACCTCTCAGCTGCCTTTTGACTTGGTCGACCACAAAATCCTCTGCCACCACCCAACGTCACCTGCCAACTTTTCAATGAAAGCCACATCCTGGGTAGCGTCTTTCCTTGCTGATAGAACATGCTCCGTGTTTGCTGAAACAGCGTGCAGCCCCCCCCCCCACTCCCTACTTCTTGCAGAGTGTCCCAAGGCTCCTTTGTCCCCCCTACCTTCTACAATATACTCACCAAACCCCCTTTGGGATGGACAGCGTTTCGTACACAAACTATGCCGATGATACCCAAATCCTCCTACCACTTTCTGCAAACCACACTGAAGACTTGCTCACCTTAAAGTATTTACATGACCATCCAAGTCTGGATGGCTACTGAATATAAAACAAAAAGAGGATCCCATATGGCTATGATTCTAACACAATTTGAAAAACTAGCAGTATCTATTCAACTGATAGTTCATAGAGAGTGAATTATTACATTTTTAAGCAGATATACTTATTTCAACAGCCATTCTGAGCCCGAGTGGCGCCATTTGCTAAGGCACCA
The DNA here is from genome assembly GCF_040938575.1 of Ambystoma mexicanum. Lineage (NCBI taxonomy): Eukaryota > Metazoa > Chordata > Amphibia > Caudata > Ambystomatidae > Ambystoma > Ambystoma mexicanum. The sequence goes on along the minus strand of NC_090926.1, from coordinate 254,055,887 downwards.
GACATGGGAAATTCAATAGATAAATGTAACCAAAAAGTTGGAAGAACATTTATTTAGCAAAAACATATAAAAACAGAAGGACAACATATGTACAAATATTCTTCAAATATGTGTGAAAAAATATATATACATCCTAAATTGACAACACTTCAAATATATACAAAAAAATACATCCTACGTAGTGAAAAATTAAACAGGAAAAAGAAACAGAAGGGGAAGAAAGGAAAAGAATGTTTTAAAATGCAAAAAGAAGGAACAAAATAGGACCGACAAATTAAGAGAAAACACTTGGTCTAGTAGAGATCTTTAACTATCTCAATTACATGCGTAATTCTTATTCTAATGCATGTTAAGTAATTTAAACAAAATTCAGTCGAGGGAACGGTTAAACTTCCTAAGCCTTATCAAGTCAAAAAAACAATTCTCACATTTAGTTATGACAAGGGTAACCGTCAGATATATACCCTTTTGTACAAAACAAATAACTCTACAGAACAGGTCAAAGGACACAAATCCTGTTCAAATTTAGAGGAGAAAACAGCAAATCAGATTGAGAGTAATATGTGGAATTGTTTTTTAATACAATCCGAAGAGATTATACATCAGGCTGAAGTGATATCCTACGCCTTCCGCCAGTAAGCGCGACAGCCAACAAACAAAGGTGCATGTACACCTGTGCCTAGGGAGTGGAGAAATTGACGTTTCGGTGGAGTGTAGAGAAGTCAAAACACCTTCTTCAGGAAGTTCAATCCTAAATTCAGCCCCTACAAAATGGTCAAATGACATACCATCATATTATTTATGTGATTGTTTTCTTATGTAAACGTTTAGTTAGCAGCATCTAGCATAACTGGTGATAGAAAAGATTACCAAAAAATGGTCCATAACACCAAGTAAACACCCCTGAACAATATGGCAAGCGTGCCCCAAATAGTCACCTCCGTTCAAACACAATCTGATGTGATGAAAACGGAGATGAAAGAGCCGATAGCCGAGAAAGACCCAACACCAGAAAAAGAACTGACAAAAATACTCAGAATCATCACATAGAAGAGTGCAATAAGCCGTGAGAGTATATTATGATGTGAAATGGAGTAGAATCACAAATAGGCATTCCCCATCAGGTGCCAAACAGAGAAAATTAGGTCCATATCTAATGGTGCTCAAATGGAGCCTCCTAACTCCTAGTACAGACACCTAAACAGCGGGCACCTCATATGATGTATTCATAGATGTCTGAGTGACGTGTAAGGCATCGAAAAAAAGTCTATGATGAACTAATATAGCAATAGTGTATATAGCTCAGAACCAATTGGCCAATGTTCGTTCACGTGCACTACACGTAAACATTCTTAAAGAAATGCGCCTACCTGCACATGTGGGTAAAATCATGTTTAAGATGCGCCAATATATTGCGGCGTCAGGAAGGACAAGAAGTGAAACTGTCTCAGCGAGCCATCAGAGTAGTGACAATCAGGGGCAACGTCTGCGATCCCGATGTATGCTAGTATGAAGAAAAGCATACAAACTCAGATACCTTTACGCGCAGATGAAAGCCAGCAAACCTTGAGATGAGCATGTTGACCGCTCAGTAACGCTCACCTGATGGACGTGTCACCGGCATACAAGCTGCGCTTAAGAGTGAAGCGTGTAACCGCGTATACGGCCGAACTGGAATAATACACATTTGCATTTACGGCAGGTGTGGCTACGTGCTCACTTGGCGGCAGAGAAAGAGGACTGCATAGTTTTACAGTCAACTCTAACTAAATGCACATGGAAAGCAGCTAATGTGTATTAAAGGATCATGGTGTAAATCAGCAAGTCTGTTCTCAAGTATGGGTGGAAAGTGAACGAATAAAACATCACTTGGTAAAGAAGAGATGTTATAATAAACAAGCAGTAGAAAAATAAAAGGGCAGCATTGATAAACCAAATGGAGCCCAGCTGAAATCAGTAAAACAGACACTGGCACCACGCTTGAGATATTGCATTTAAAACGTATTCATACATGGTATTAGTGAAAGCCATTAGAAAGAAATCTCAGCAAGCGGCAATAGTGGTCTGATGCAGGGGACAGGCCTTAGACAACTGGGAGACCCTGAGCAGATAGATTAGCCCAACGTGGGCGTTGTTTCATTAAGGCCATGTTCAAATGTATCCAATAAAAAAATCCAGCGTGTCTCTTTGTCGGCTAGCGCTTGAGGGGGGGTTTGAGGCATTCCTGACCACATCAATCACCAACCAACGTAAGTGCTCAGGGGAGTGGCCATATTCCATAAAATGGCTCACAAGAGGCGCATTAATGGCTTTACAACGTATCCGGGAACAGTGTTTCGTAATGAATGTATGCACCGGTCGTGTTGTTTTACCGATGTATTTCAACCCACATGGACACTCAATACAGTAGACAACCCAGGGTGTCTTACAATTAGAGTGATGTCGTAGTTCCCAAGTTTTGCCATGCATGGGGAAAGTGTTTATTTTCACCGTAAATTTGCAAATTGAACATGTACCACACGGGAAATTACCAGTCAGTGGGCGTAGGTCCCAACTTGTTGTCGTCGAACTTGAGGATTTGTTTGAAGTTGAAGCATGAACCAATTGGTGCTTTAGGTTTTTCTGCCTTTTCATGGCAAATATCAGTGCTGGTTCTGCTGGTAAACAGAGTTGTGCCACGGACCAGTGTTTTTTGATAACTTTTTTTGATTCGAAACGTATGAGGGCTATAAGTCAAAGCACAGACCAATTTCTCAAGAGGTAAAACCTCTTTGGGTTGCAGTAAGATATCTTGAGGAGTGAATCTGGCTCGTTTGAAAGAATTAGTAACCAATTTCTTAGGGTACCCACGTTGATGGAGTTTGCTTGAGAGGAGCCGTGCATGAAAGTCATAGTCCGAAATCGAAGTGCAGTTCCTCCGGAGTCTTACGAATTGGGAATATGGCAAATTCTCTTTTTGCGTGCGTGGGTGATAACTTTTAAAGTGCAATAATGTATTGCGATCTGTTGGTTTTGTGAAAAGGGAGCAGACCAGTTTGTTGGTATCCTGCTGAATTAGCAGATCGAGGATAGGGATTTGTATATAACTTTTGGCAAGTGTAAATTGGATAGTGCGGTGGCACTGATTCAACCATGCCAAAAAAGCATTCAGATTATCTGAAGTGCTGTGCCAGATTAAAATAATATCGTCTATATAACGCTTCCAATTTTCGATATGTTGACGAAAAGGATTGAGGTCTGAAAAGACAAATTTATTTTCGAAGTCAGCCATGAAAATGATGGCAAGACTTGGGGAAAATGCTGCCCCCATGGCAGTCCCTTGGGTTTGCTCATAAAACTGGTCCTGATATTTGAAGTAGTTCTTGGTTAGTGCCAGAGAAACAAGTTCCATAATGAATTCCACCGGGACTTTACTACTTGTTAGAGTCCGCGTGAGGTTCATGTGGATCGATTCCATAGCTTTCTCATGAGGAATATTAGTATAGAGTGCTACGATATCTAGCGTAACCAAAAAACTAGTAGAGGGTTGAAGGGTATACCTTCAAAAAGTGAGATGACCGAGGTACTGTCCCCTAAAATATGTAGATGTTTCTTGACTAATGGGCTGGAGATATGTGTCAATGAATTGACAAACAGGTTCGAGGACCGTTCCACAGCCTGCTAGTATCGGTCTGCCTGGTAGTTGAACTGCGTCCTTATGGATTTTAGGGATCGCGTAAAATTTAGGAATAGAGCAATTTTGCTTGTTGAGAAATTGGGCTTCTTTATCAGTAATCCACATACGTTGAAGTGCAAAATCCGTAATCTCACGGATAGACTGCTGGATTTCCGTGGTAGGATCTTTATGTAGGGAACGGTAACCCCCAGGTACGTTAAGGAGTTCTGAAACCATAGTGTGGTATTGTGCCCGGTTGAGAACCACTATGCCTCCATCCTTGTCTGCGGGTTTTATTACAATATGTGAATTGTTGCTAAGGGATTTGAGCGTTTCTTTCTCCGATTGTGTCAGATTATGGCGTGTAGTCTCATGTTGTGTTTGTAGTTTCCTGAGATCTTTGAGGATGCATTTTTCAAATGTTAATAATTCACTTGGCATGGTATTGTCCTCTGGTGTAGATGTAGAGGGAGGATGTAGACCTGTTTCACTTTCATCTGTGGGGTTATCCTTGTCCGAAAAGAAAATCTTAAGTCTCAATGACCTGAAGAATCTTCTAATCTCAGTTTGTGTTTTAAACCAGTCAGTAGGCTGGGTCAGAATAAAGGACAACCCTTTAGCCAGGACTTGGACTTCAGCCTCAGATAACGGAATCTGAGAGAGATTAAATATGGGTAAAGTTACTGACTCCATGTTGGTCTGGTGTTCCTCCTGCGATATCGGGGTCGCCTCTGTTCGTCCCCATGGTTGAAATTAGGGAGGATAATGAGGGGGGTACCAACCTGGGACCGGGCTGTGAGATGGACCTACCCCTAAAAAAGGCTGTGGAGGGCCTCGGGAGGGGCTATGGAAAGGAGAGTAAAAGTACTCCTCGTCAGATCCTGATGAGTTAGTGCCACTAATGGATGGCTACTGAAGGCAAGCCACTAAACGGTCACACCAGATAATAAGTTTCATTTCTACAAAAATAGGTGCATCAGCAAAGAACTCTGCTGCCATGGAACATTCTGGGCAAAAAGGGTGCAAGCAGAAGCTTAAAGGAGACACAGCTTCATAGGCGACGTCATTACATATGGTGAAAAACAGCATGGCTCGTTGGTGCAACCCTATACATGGTCAGCCTACTCCATACGGGATGCCAGGCCACTGGTTCCAGACTTGTTCGTCTGTCTGCTATCACGTGGGGTCTGCTGGGCTCATCGTCTTCAGGGAACCAAGGCTGAAGAAACAGTTAGCTACATTTTGCTTACAGTGCTACTCTATCATTATTCAGTGCATCTGGCATGCTCAGACTGGTATAGAGGAGTCTCGATGTCTCACTGACCCACACACATTTCACTCATCCCAATCGCGTCTTTCGAATTCCAAGGCTTCCACCCTCGCTTTTGTACTATAATGTATCCCTTCCTGTACCTCGCATTACAAATAATGAAATTATAAAATAAAGGTAGGGTGATCATGCTCTTAGATCTTTTATGGCTGATTGGTTTATGGTCGGTGGTCCGGGGTCAGTTGGTATCTCTGAATTCAGAGGTCTTGGGACTAGGACAGTTGTGGGGTCTATAACTCGTAGTTGACTGGGTGGGGGGGTCAGAGTCCTTCTATGGCCTGCTTGTGATAACACGTGCACCAAGGCACCCAGCAATGTCTCATGGCCTTGCAAGGCACATTCTTTCTTAGAACAAACATATTGGCAACATCCTTAGATCAAAGAAGTGTTTCTGTGGAAGTTAGCAGCCTGAGCCTCATCAGCGCTTGGGCCTGTACAGCTTTCCCTTTCAGACTCGCGGCCTGTGTCTAACGCACTAAATATTGCATGGCCAGCCAGGCTTCATGCTTCAATCCATCTACAAAATGGAGTCTGCTTACATGCGCACACTGTGTCTAAACTAGGCGTGTACCGAACTTCGGCTTCGAGTAAGTATTTGGCCGAATTCCGGCTGAAAAAAAGCTATTCGGCTCCGGCCGAATAGTTTCTTGCTATTCGGCTCTGGCCGAATACTTTGACATTCTCATTTGAATACAATGCAACATGAACTCAGAAAGGCAAATATAGACTTCAGTTTGCAAAACTGAACAGAATTAGACCAGACAAATTGCTATCACACAGCTGAAAAAAACTCTTCTATTGTAATCTGCTCTTTAGGGCATGTTTTGTTACAGATTCTTGGACAAAAAAGATGCTCATCTTTTATACTTAGCCTGCAACAATACAGGACCATCTTTTCTTTTGGCGAATGTGTATATGCAATGTGCAATTTTTTCAGCTGGAAAAAACAAATTGAAAGAAATGTGCATAGATACTTTCTGTTCCTGTCATGTCACTTCCCATTCCCATCTTTTATACTTAGCCTGCAACAATACAGGACCATCTTTTCTTTTGGCGAATGTGTATATGCAATGTGCAATTTTTTCAGCTGGAAAAAACAAATTGAAAAGAAATGTGCATAGATACTTTCTGTTCCTGTCATGTCACTTCCCATTGCGTAAGTTTTCTTTTTTTAAGGACTTAAATCCTGAGTTTAACATTATCTGATATTTTATCAGGAATTATAAGTTGCATTTGTTTGTGTATTGGCGAGAAAGTGTGGCTAGGATAAGTGAAAAGTGAGTTGCATTTGTTTGGGTGGGGTGAATAGTTGTCAGATGTAGTTCACGCATTTCAGATTTCCTCTCGACTTGTGTCCTGCATGAGCCGACATGAACCATTTTATACATTTCTATGTGAGCTGCAAAGAAGTTTCGAAACTCGACTGCATCGACTTTGCAAGTGGATAGAGAATGCAATGCATCTGATTCACAAAGGCAGTCCTTTTGCATTTGTGAAGCCTCCTACTTTAACTGGCACTGAATATGCAACAATCTTCTGTACATTTGGTCACTTCATTTTCGTTATATCTGCTTTTTTCTGGCTTTTATACTTTAAATAAAGTTGCTACATTAATTACAATGAAGAGAAATTAAAGTATAGAATGCATTTAAAATGGTCTGTTCTTTGTTTTTTTAATAAGTGCTTTTTTTCGAAGTTTGGAACATGATTTATTAAATAAAGCAACTATTCGGCTTCATATTTGGCTTCGGCAGAATAGTTGACAAACTATTCAGTATTTGGCCGAATACTAAATATGCTATTCAGTACAGCCCTAGTCTAAACATCTAAATTACGTATAATATGATTGTGTGGGGGTCCTTAGGAGTCCCCGCTGGTCTATTACAGCTCTCCTAATGGGGCTTGCTTCACCCTAAAGCGCCTAATGGAGTGGGATGGGTTTGTTCCCCTACCAACATTCCCCCCTTTCGTTACTTCTACAGCAACAACCTCCCCCCCACTCATGTGCTCATTCCCTCTTCTCACTGCCTCCTCATACGGCGGGGTCCCCTTTTGTGGTATGCAGGCCCTGTACACTGACTGCAAACTTTCCTCTGATCGCACATATTCTTCAGGCATGCATGTCATATAGATACATCCGCCATCACTTGCTAGATCCACCCATACATCCTCATAGTTCTCAGGGTCAGGGTGTGGGACAATAGTGGTATGATATAAGCGGTCCACTTCGTCTCAATATGGGATAGGAATCATGTGGGGGATGGCGTGGTCAGCTTGTATCTCACTATCTTTTTTATTGTGAGGTACTTTTGAAACCCCAATCGACACCATCATCATTGCGCTACTAGGCATTGCTTTGGCACAACACCGGAGGCCCAATTGGCAGGTGCAGAAGATGAACACGATGACAGGTACCAGCATCTTCACGATGGCGCCCAACAAGGACGGGGCTCAATCGAATGCGACATTGCACTAGTAATTTCCTTGTATTCCACCCTTTTTCTTCATGTGGACTCCCAGACCATGTACAGCTGCAATTATGTGGGATAATGACCCATTCTCTGCGTCTTCGGGAGGCACGAATGTGAAGCGGGAATCCTGGATTTTTCTGCACAGACCTCCTTCCATCGCCATAAGCTTATCGAGGACGTACCTGTTCTGCATCGTCATCAGCCTTAGGGCATGCAGCTCGACCTTTATGACATTGAACCAATGCTCGGTGTCATTTGCCAACTGGACCACCTCCAAGCGTACAATTTGCAGCCATTTTGCATTGGCCACTGCTTGCACGCTGGGTAACCATAGGGAGGCCAAGAAGGTCTCTGCCGAACTGAACAGTCTATTTTCTTCAGGGATTTCAGCAAGCAGTGCGGCTGAGTCTCTAGATAGTTTGACCTCTTCTTCCTCCTCAGTTTCTCGTACTGCCCTTTTCTAGGTAGGATGCTAAGCTCTGGTGGTGGTAATGTGTTCTGTTCTTCAAATGGCCCCCCCTTACAATTATTCTTTTGGTATTACTAAGACTGCTAAGTGCAGCTTGGCCAGCAACCAATAGCCCCTCCATGATGGTGGGAGGTGCAAGTACGCTTGTTGGCCACAGAGCCAGTAGTAACCCATCACCGCTGCCGTGCCCTTCTTCATGTCTGGAATCAGGAGGGCCCTGTTGCATTTTTCATTTGAGCCGATAAAAGTAGTTCCTTCATTGTGGAAGCACAGTTCATAGGTTTCCTCACGGTGTACTTTCATCCATTGCTGCAATCCATGTCAACTTTGTAATGTGCTCTGTCCAAATTGGTGCGCAGGTTGCTTCCACTCGAGCCAGGAGTCACTCTTCATATCCTAGGAGTCCTTCTGCCAGGCAACTGAGTGTGGTGTTCTGACATTTGCTGTTCATATATTTAAGTCCTTGGATCACCAAATATGGCTGCTGCAGGCATTTAAGGTCTCTCGGATTACCGTTACATTGCAGGGGATCCGGATGGCTGAGCTTTAGTTGCATTCTGTGTGCCTGGAAGATGCCTTTAACCCTACATAGCGTAAGATGAACCAGACACTAGCCTCTATGATTGGTACTTCTGGTGGTAATGATACCTTGGATGCCCTGGACATGTGTGGGATTAGTGCACACACACACACAACAGCTGCCATTTGCTGGTTGTCTGCCTACTGCACTCATATCCACGTACCAGTTGTTGGTAATATCAGGATGTTGAACGTCTTCAATAGCATCCAGGCCAAGGCCATGGTATGCATTGTACTTCGCGCCTGCCGTTTCCTCCTGCTATGTGGGCCAAAGGGTTTACTCACAACACCTCTAGTGCTAATATAAATGGTTATATTACTAAAAATATTGTTAAAAACAAAGGGGAAAAAAGTGTTCTAATATTGTACTCCTAGTCATAATACATAGGGCATAGGGTGGTATTTGTTGTCATTAATATTATGCTCATTGCTAGTATACAAATGTACAGTGCCGTTTGTGTATTCACCTCTTCCTCCCCCTCTCCATTAAATTTCTATTCAAAATAGTCCTACACTAAAATGCATTCCACACATATACGAATACGAACTTCTAGGTGCAACTTCATAGCTAACATTTTTCTTAGTATATACAGAAGTGTGTGAAGTCGCTGGTTCAGTGTTCTTTCACCTACAAGGGAAGGAAAAAAAATATGAGAGCGAGGGAGGGTGAGGGAGAGAGAGAAGGGGAGAAAAAGGGGGCTAGGTAAGGGGACGGGGAGCAGAAGGGAGAGCTGGAGGGGAGAGTGCTTATAAAATGTGTACGTTTAAGGAAATGTGCGCATGCACCACAAAAATAAGGGCTAACAAACATGGGTCTCTGGAAGTCGAATGAATGCTAAGGTATATGAATATTAGGTGTTTCTTCTTAAGGCGTCTGGGAAATGGTTTGAGGTGGCCTATGGACATCTGAAAGGTGTATCCAAGAGGGAAGCCCCTTTACCTTTACAGCAAGGGGAGAGGAAAACACCACTTCGTATGGAACCTAGGGTTGTTCCACTTGCAAACAAAACTCCTTACGTAAATGAGTTCTCCAGGCAGCAGCGGTGGGCGGGCGGGCGGGCAGCCTGTTGCTGTTGTGTGTGCAGTGTCCGATGTGTCCTCTGTTCAGGGCAGTGCAATCTGGCTGGAGGTAAACTTAATAGCACGTGTTAAGAAGTCCGATACTCTTTAAACTTCACCTTAGGCTGCTGCTGCCTTGTGCGCATCTGATGCCCTCCTGACAGGGGATATTGGCGTGCTTATGCGCAGACCCGTTACCACATCATGGGGCGACAAGTGGTGGCCCTTTCTTGGGTTGTGTGCATAAACTGAAGAGGGCCAAGGGCAACCAGTGCAGACAATTCTTTTTCAATGCGGTGCAGAGTTTAGATAGTTTGCTCTTGAGCAGGCTGTTAGGAAAGATTTCCATTTAGGAGTAATTTCGCCTCCAGTTGTGAACCCCCCAACTTTTTGCTGTTGTCCGACCATCCTAGCCTGACTTTTTCCAGTGGAGCCCAGCCTTCTGCTTTACCCCGCTGGGTTTTCGCTGACTTTGTTATGGGGAAACTGGCATGCCCTTAAAGACAGTCAGTACTGGGAGACTTTGTTTCCCTTAGTCTCTTTCTTGCTAGTTCTTAGCAACATTTTATCAGTGCACAACGTACATTACAGTACAGTGCGCTGGGGTCTCCCTCTCATCTTTAAGGCCCTAGAAAACCACAAAGGATTTTTCAGTAGATGTACAAATGTGCTTTGGACAGAGCTGGTGGCGGCTATTATTTTTCACATATTTGTAACCCTTTTCTATGGTCCATACCGCGTTCACCACGTTTATCCCAGGACAGTGGCCTGGCCGAAATCGTCCCTGTGGAGTGGTGGCCGATTTCTGGGCACTCCTGGGACGATTTTGAGAAAAAAAAAAAAAAAGTGAGATTATTTTTTTCTTTAATAAAAATAAAATACCTGCAACGTGCAATATGGATCTATACACACAGATATTAATGATGCATATGGTGATCAATTCTTGTATGAAATGTACATCACATTAGTGAAATCCTAACCATATTTTTCATCGCTTCCCAGGATGTCACTGGGGTGTGGTCAAATTTCATCACTTCTGGTGATGTCATCAGAGGTCAAGGACCATGAGGCGAGGGGTGGGCCACTTTTTTTTGGGTGTCCGGGCCTATTTCTTGTCCCAGTCCGACCCTGGTGGCCTGTGCCTAAAATGGCCATGACACAAGGTCCTTTGTTTTGTCCTTGGGCCATCTTGTCCCTTTGCCTTCCCCAGGTCGAGCAGACCCAGGAAAGTCCTTATTTGGTCATGCAGACCCCAGCGCAAACACAAGCTTTTGCAGACTTCTGCATGCCTTGTGTGTGTGCTTCCAGGATGTGGGCTGGACTGTCTAGTTCCAATACACATCCTGGGTGCCAGGATGTTTGGTGTGCTTGGAATGACTGGGACCACTGTGGTCCGTTATTGGTCCACGTCTGGGATGGCTGTATGTGAGCAGATCTCTCATTGGTTCCTCTTTGTTTTGGTGCGAAGAGAGATTCTGGATAAGAGAAGGCATCTTACACCCATTCCAGGTCAATCTCTTGAGTTCACACCAAACTTAGGATAGGAGCCAAGTATCCTGAAACCAAGAAGCTGAGCCGAGGAGCCGCTGGTGACCCGCTGGAAGGTTTGGGAACCCTGAGCCGGCTGTCGTCCCGTTGGACCCCCTCTTTCTGATCGAATATACAAGGTCTGCAGAGGCGCTTCGACCCATTGGAATAGTGGGACTAACTATTCTTGGCACCTCCACCTTAACCTGTAAGCGAGCCTTCTAGGAAGTGTTCCTGGACGGCACAGTGAACTGACCAGCTTGTACAAGACCTTTGCCCTGGAACCACCGCTGTTTCGAGTTGACACTTGAGTATTTGGAGACTGTAAGCTCTGGGTATAAGGCACTCTCCAGCTGAGCTTCGTACACCTAGCATTCCTAGGTCTAGAATTAGGAGAGTATGCCTGAACCCGAGCGCACACGGTCACTGTATCGCCCCGCTGTGGTGCCGAACTTTGTGTTTGCCTTGCTGCTGGGCCCCCCTGTGCCCTCAGACCCGCTGCAGTGGAATTGGTCTGATTCCTTCATCAAGAGCTGAGAAATCACCACTGTGCCACCATTGAATCACCCCGGGAACGCAGCCGTGAAAGCCGCAGAGCCGCAAAATTGCAGGATTCGCACCTACGATCGTAGTGGACTCGACTGCCGAAGTTTGTTCTGGAGTGCGCCGAGGGTCGGTGAGTACTTGCAACCCTTACCGGTAGCCCATGGCGCATCCATCCATTTTCACGCACAAGTGTCCCCTGAGGACCACTCTTCTTCATCGAGGTAGCCTGGTCTACCGAGGTGTTCCCAATTCTTGGATCCTGCTCTGCCCTCTTGGGGAGCCCCTCCTCGAATATGGGGAACTTATTCTTTATTGCCTCACCCACCTTCCTGGGCTGCTAAAGTCCCTGCAAGAGATCCCGTTTTGGCCCAACTGCACGATCGCGTGCATCAGCACTGAAAGTACTTTTGTGCACAAGGCTCCTCTCATTTTAGGGATTGGACTGCCTCTCATTTAGCGTTTGATAAGTGGAGGACTGCCTAAACATTATTTGGACTGTATGCTCCCTTTCTTCACAGCTCTGAACCCTTACTGTGAACTATTCCTTTAGGACATTGGTAACTGTATATATATGTTTAATAGTAGTGTAGTGTTGGTTTAGTTATTACTGATGATATTTGCTTTGTTTGATTTAAAAGGCCTTTAATAAATGTATATGTAGTTTTGATATATATACACCTGACAGAGTAATTTGTAGTGTCATTTACTGTGTGTGCTCATTGTGGGCTTTCGATCACCCTCACCCCTCCTGAGACCTAGTCTAGACCGTGGCCAATGTTGCTGTCATGACCACTGCTTTCAAGGAGTCAGGACCTACCCAACATCCTTGGAAGCAGGCTCATAACATGTCTTATCGGCACCAGGAAGTCCCAATAGGGACCTTTTGGACCTTGTCCTGGCACTGGTGGTGCCAGGCTCATAGTAAGGATCCGTCCCGGCACAGGAAGCGCCGGGCTCATATCAAGTGTAAAGGTGCTTGGGTGAACCTACCTGGAGCAGACCATGCTGCTTACTTACCAGCAAGATGATGCTTTACTCTCTTCTGGCAGGGACTACTTTTCCTTCTGGGTGGAGCAGGCACCACTCCCTGGATCATTGCTGCTGGAGCCCTTCTGGAAGCAGGAACTCTTTTACCTGGGCGAGGCTGCTGTGGAAGAAGACACCTAAGCACTCCTATGGGCTATTTAAACCACACCCGATTGGTACCACATGCTTCGCGTTTTTCTGCATCTGCAGCAGGACGCTCACCGTGTCAGCTCCAGCGAATCTTCAGCTCCGGATCCTGTAATTACGAAAATTACCTGCTGGGAACCAATCTTCAATCTTCAGCGGCTCCTGCAAAACAAAAGGCACAGGTTAGACAAAGGCAAAGTTAGCGCTTCAACTCACCCGATCCATCGGCAGCATCCAAGACGTTTTTTCTGCATATCTCGTCCGGCATCGGGTCTGCAAAGACAAAGAACATTGGTTAGTAACGCTTGGTTACAATACTGCTTACCTGTGTGGCGCTTGCTCCAACCTTGCTTGCACTGCATTCCGGCACCTGTAGAGACAAAAGGGGACATTAAGGTGCATTCTACGGCCCCAAAGCAGCCTTCCTACTTACGTGCCTTCGAATTCATCATCTTCTTGTTACGCTCTCTGCCACGAATCGGGGAGAGAATCTTCTTTGGCATCGACAGCATCTGAAAAGTAAAAGACATAGACATTAGGGAAAAAGACATTTGAAGAGAGCAATCTAAAGAGAACTTTAATACTTACAAGTCACGCTCGTGCAGCAAACGGCGGCTTCGCTCTCAACTACCCTCTGCAATCAAGAGGCGGAACTCACATCCAGTGAAGTAACTGGATCCAGCGCCCCTGCACAAGACGCAGGATGGAGAGCTCAGCATTCACTTACTTAAGGTGAGCACAACAATCATCCGAGTACCACGGGAAGAGAGGGAGAGAGGGGCTAAGAACTTCTCCCAACCTTCCAGCCACTAATACCTTGATTTTCCACTTGCAGACACCTCACTCTGCAGGTCAAGCTTTCGGTGAGGAAGGGGTCAAATCCGGGAGCCAAACGAATCCTACGCCTAACGTTGAAGACGTTTTCACCGCCCAGTCAAGACCAGTGCCTCCGAGGGAACCAGGTGAGCGTTACAGTTACCTCTTAATTGGTCTGGCTTGTCCAGAGGATTACCCTGGTCCAAGAAACTAGGCTGGCCTTCTGAATCTCTGCACACCAGAAATCCATCTTAACAGCCATTGACCCTCTCCACAACGCCGATGTCCTGGGGGTGATAAATTGAACACACCCTGTGTTTAATGGCAAGTTGTGCTGTGATCTCCTTAAAGAGCTCATTGAAAAAATGTTATCTGTTATCGGACCGTAGAACATCGCACACACCCAATCAGGGAAATACTTCACGCACAAGAAATTTGGCAGCACATTTGGCATCTGGGTGACCATGCTTCAACCCACTGTGAAAAGGGGCAGACCACAACACTCAGGTACCAGAACCCATTACATCTTTCTCCCGTCTCCGCATAGTCTATGTGTAGCTCGCGGAACAGCCCAATGGGGCGGGGCAGAGTGCCTCGCAATGTTCGGAGCATCAGGACTGTGCTGAAACTTTGACATGTGGTGCAGTGTATTATCATGTTTGTGAGGTGTTCCTGAAGTTTGGACACAAACCAATCTTCCTTTATGTCAGCAGCAATACGTTTTTTTGAGCTGTGGGAGGGGTGGTGAAGGTGGTCGAAAGCTATTGTTAATAGTTCCTGGGGCATGACCACTTTAACTGTGCACTCTTGCTTCCAAAAAAGAACAGTCGGGGATTGTTTGCACCCCTCTGTCCACAATTCTTTCTCTTCATTTGGCACCTTGCATTGTAGTTTGATGTGCTGGGAAATAGGCACTGCTGTCTAAGGGGTGTTCTGCTGATTATGTGGAGGCGTAGTATCAACGTACTCAGCAAGTGTAGGTACTGGGAGGTAAGCCACCCTTTTAGCCGCTGCGTCTGCAGGTGCGTTCCCCAGTGAGATTAAGGTTGTGTTGTTGGTATGGTGGAGCACTTAATGACCACCACTACGGAGGGTTGGGACAATGCGGAGATCAATATGTCTAGCAGTGCAGCATGTTGTATTAGGGAACCGTCCGCTATCTCCGGAAAGCCTTCCTCTTTCTACCGCAACAGCCCAGCATGCACTGTTGTAGTGACGAATGCAGAGTCGGAACAAAAGGTCATGTGGCACCCTTGCGACGCCCCCATAGCTTCAATGAGTGTTACAAGCTCTACTGCTTGAGCCGAGTAATACATCAGCAGTCTTTTCATAACCAATATCTCATATTCACCTCCCTCGAGGCACACCACTGCGGCACCCGTATGTGTCTGTCCCGTCTCCTGGCCAATTGTTGCTGCTCCATCAAAGAGAACCTTCCCCTCTGCCAATGGGCTGCCTCTTGCCTTGGGGATGTCATCTTCTCCTTCGTACGTGACACAGTCATGTATTACCAAGTCCTCGTCTGTACACATTTCTGTCAAAAAGGTGGCAGGGTTAACTTTTACATCGCACAACATGGATGGCTGAGCTCGAGAATATATTCTCATATGCTGTAGCTCTCTGTGTGGTCAGGGTAGACGTCGATCCCTCCAAAATGGTAAATACTGAATGCTCCATATGCAAAGTGACGGAGCATCCCATCACAATTGTGGAGCCAATTGTGGAGATTTTTTCGTAAACGAACGCAGCTGCAGCATGTGCTTGCGCGCACGTGAACTGCCCATGCATGACTGAGTCAAGCGTATCACTGTAATAGGAAAATGGCTTGTGGCCCGTTGTACTTTTCTGGGTTAGTACTGCAGTCATGAGTTTACCAATAGAATGTGAGAATACGTAGAACTTCTGTATATAGTCTGGGGTGGCAAGCACTGGGCTGTTGATATCACTTCCTTTAGGTCATTAAAGTATTTTATTGTGTCTGCTGTTTGCGATTGCCTTTTTGTGCTTCCTTGAGGGCCTGTAGGAGAGGTCTGGTATATTCTGCATAGTCTAAAATCCATGCTCTGCAACAGTTGCATAGCCGTAAACATTTCTGCATTTCTTTCACTGTTAGGGGTCTGGGAGTGGCGCGCACAGACGCTGCTGTGTCTGGTTTAATTCTTTTGCTGTTTGCTGATATTAGCTGACCTGGATCCAGCACTTCCTGCAGGCAGTACTATAGTTTGGCCTTATCAACCTTTTACCACTTCTCCCTTGCAGGCCTGAAGTTGTAGGAGGGTGATAGAGTCTCTTCAGCAGTGCTGCTCACTGTCGCTACATACAAGCAAGTCGTCCAAGTACTGGATGATCGTGCTGGGCACTTGAATGTTTCCTAGGTCAGCATAGTCTATTAAAGATGCTTGGGCTCTCGCAGTACCCCTGAGGCAAACGAGCATGTTCGTAGCGTATTATTCCACCATGGGGAAATGCTGTAAGATACTGTAGGTCGGGGTGTAAAGGTATCAAAAAGAAGGCTTTTTTTAGATCAACCACTGTAAAGTGGGTCTTCTCCCCGTGGGGATACTACACAAAATGGTGGCAGGGTTAGTAAATACAGGAAACTCCTTCTGTACCAGATCATTTGGAGGGCGTAAATCCTGGATCATTCTAGAATTGCTCCCTATTGCCTTTTCACAGGGTAGAGCGCTGTTTTACACAGTGATGTGGATGGCACTATTATCCCTTGATTGAGCAGGGCCTGTATAGTGGCTTTGATTCCCTCCTCTGCTTCTCTTCATAGCAGGTATTGTTTCACCCAGTGTACCACTGCTCCTGTCTTTAGTGTAATGTGTACTGGGGTCCCTTCCTTTAATAGTGCAACGTCATGTGGGTTGGTGGTCCATAACTGCTCGTGTACATATTTTAAGTCTGCCTCAATGAAGCGGGCGAGGCCACAACAGCCAACAGGGGGCACTGCACTCTTCGGTACTGCACCATGGTCTCGCAAGAGATGCAAATCTCTAGATTTATTTCTCCATCACGGTCATTGTTTTCCACAAACACTGCAACCGTCACCTCTTTAAGAGGTACAGTGGGGTCAATGCAAAGCACTGTGCACCACTCACACACATGCCTGTCCGTCCCTAGTACGACCACTCTCTTTGCCGACACCAACAACCCATGCAGGTCTAGGGCCAAAATTGTGCCTGCTACTAATTCAGGGGACACACGGGGCGAAAGATTACATTTGTAGGCACTCTCCAACAACCTTTGGCGATTGTGGCACCAACTCCATGAGAATGTTTATTCCATAAAGGAACATGCCTGGGTCTACGGGTATCCCTTGGACCAAAACCTCTCCTGCCATTGCATGTATTACCATTGCTCTAATTGCACACATTCCTGGCGTGGCGCAAACAATGCCTTGATCAGTGAATGATATTGTCATGTTCAACTTACTGAGCAGGCCTCTGCTCAGCAAGTTAACAGGGGGCGCGCGCACCACCTCACTCCCACCTTTACATCCATATCTTTTGTGTACGGAACCATAGAAATAGCCGCAGAGAAGCCATGCATGTCAAAAGTCCTCCTCGCTGATACATGATTTCACAGCACACGAATCAAGCATGCAAGTGAATTAGTTGTTCCCTATCTCTGCCCTCACCTATCTCTGTTCCTAGTCAGGGTTGAGGGTCATTGACAGGACCGGACATGCAAGAATTCTCTGTGGGCTGTCCTAATCAGGCTATGTGTTTGCCCCGGGAAAGGAAAAGGGGTTTCCCCCACTATGGGTGCACCTCGAAAAGGGGGCGACCGTACCGTCTGGTGTTGCGTTGAATGGGGTTGTGCCACCACCTTGTTGGAATGTGCGCTGTGGTGTGTATTGTTATACTGCTTGCTGCTGCTGCGCAGGTGGGCCTGGGATCTGTGGAGACAACTGTGTATAAGCCTGGTGTATTTTGTGGGGTATAGAAGTAATTCTGGGCGTAGACCCTTGTGGGGGCACCCGGGGTGGTGGGTCATAATACACCAACCCTTGTCTGCTCCTACACTCTCTGGAAAAGGGTCCCCATTTCCCACTGTTCCAACACTTTGAAGGCACCATTCCTCCCCCTCTGGGCCTCATTCCCCCAAAACGGCCTCTCCTCGCACCTCGAAACCCACCTCTTCCTTGTGGCTGGCCTCCTTATTTCCACTGTGGGCCGGGGTACTGCGGATTCCTCCCCCACTGTCCTTTCCATCCTTCCGACCAAACCGCCGCTATTCTAGCATTCACAAACTCTTGCGCGTTCCCTGCCACCTCTGTCTGCACTGGCGTTGATACGGACGCCTCCACAGCAATGTTAGCTAATTTGGTTTGTACTTTCGCTTCCTCTGCTTGATGCCTCTGAGCCGTTTCCTTGTCATGCTCCTTTACTCTCTTGCAATGGTGCATTATTCGCTTTGATGCCCACGATTTTGTCCAGTGCCTTCTGCACTTCTTTGGGCAGACCTTTTATAATGATAAAATAGAAAAAGGCTATCCACCAGTCCCATGAGCTACTAGTCTCTGCTCTCCACATCTCCTGAGCCTTAAGAATTAACTCAGAGGGATCTTCATAATCGCCCACATTACATAGCATTACTGATTGTAGATCAGGTGCGTTGGGGAATGCTTGCCGCAGCACGTCCCATACTTTTGCCCAGATCTTGTTAAATGATGCTCCATCATGTGTATCATTCCCCAAAGTTACTCCCGGTTATCTTGCTTTCACCCACACATCCCCTGCTTGGTCTCCAATATCCACTACCAGTAAGCTTTTTATGTCGTCGACTGACAGGGGTACCCTGGCGTTCTCTTTTTTGGAATGCATAAATCCACTTGCCCACACCAGCCACGGGAGCGTCTTCATCAGATTGTCTTGATCCATCTTTGACCATGGCACATAGTACGGCCTGCCGGACTCCTTGTGTATAAGGGGCATCTGCATCTTTGCTCTACCCCAGTCAACCAGTTTTACACTTACTTTTTCCTTGCCACTGCCATCCGGCCGAATCTGCTCCTTAACCTGCCCTCACACAAACTCTACACCCGGGGAGTTTGTTCAGGCGCCTGCTCTGCCTCCTTGTCATCATCCTCATAATCATATGTACTCCACCCGTCTTCCTCTCCTCGACAAGATCCTAGATTCTCGTACCCTAAACTGTCTCCTCTTCCCCCTCCTTTTCTATGTAAACATTCTTTATAGCTGTGCTATCTATCCTGAACAAAAAGTCCCCTGCCTTCCACCTATTCGATCACTGCTCTGCTGGTTTGTCAGGCTTCACTTCAGTGTATGCTGCTCGCAATCTATTCAATTCAGTTTGCGCCGCTGCCAGGATCACTTCTAGGTCTCTTATTGACATCAGCATGCGCTGGGACATCCGGTGAGGATGCATATGGGTTTGGTGGGGCTGTCACTGTGGTGGACAGATAGATCGGGTTAGTGTAGCTTACGGCGGGGCGAGCTGAAAAGGGGTAAATTCCCCAATGCTCCGCTGGTGCTCCGCCCTCCTTTCCTGTACAGTCGCCCCTGCTATCACATTGCGCTCTTCCTCCCTCAAGATCTTCCGTATCTTCAAACATTTTCCAGAGATCCAATATATCCTTCCTCTTTTGCAACTGTTTCCACTTATATTTAGCTGTTAAAAATGTAGCCGTGTCCTAGAATTCCCTTATTGTGGGATCCCTGCTCTGGCCAGGAGCGGGGCAACCCCCCCCTCCTCTTGTTTCCAGCACCCACTGCTTATAGTACTTCTCGATTCTGTCACAATAAAGTGGCAGGGCCTTGTACATATACACTGTGGGTGTTACTACTCCCATTATAATAATCTGTGCTTCCTCACTGTCTCTACCCTCTGTTATTGCGCCACGCACGCTGCTGCCCTTCAAAAAAGTCAGTCCGTCATCCCCTCCCATCAAAAAATAACCTCTCCCACTGCCTCCATCTCACCATACCCCTGCTGTCACACTCCACACACACAAAACACACTACTAATTACACAATGCCCCTCCTCGGGCCTCCACCCTACACAATAAAAACATGAATAAAAAAAGTTAAAATAAGCTAAAATAAAAACAAATACTATTTGCGAGCCCACCAATTATGGCAAGGCTCCAACCTGTTTCTTTTTTCCTCTGTTACACAATATATGCGGCACCACCTTTTAACCTCACTCGGGAAGGGTCCCTACCATTCCATTTTCCTTTCCTTAATATTCTCCTAAAAAAATAAAACAAACCACACCAACAATTTCACAATCTGCGTGTTCAGACACTTCCCATATACCTGTACCCTGCTTGTTATCACTTGCAAGTTTAAACAAGTTTAAACTGTGGTGTTCACCTGAACTCCTCCATCACAGGATCCCCAATAACACCTGCCTGTATTCTCCTCAGAGCTGTGCCCCGCTCCAAAGAGCAGACAGGAATTCTGTCAATACGGCACCTGTAAAACCACTTGGGAATACCCGTTTTTCGGGACTGGTTCCTGTAGGTGGGCGCATCCCCTCTGGAGAAGCGGCCTGGACACATCTGCAGGTACGGGGGGGGGGGGGGGGGGGGGAAGGTGCTGGTATCACATCGGGGGTCACCAACTGAAGGCACGGCTCTAAATGCTCACACCAGAAAACATACAACCTCTAGGGGAAAAAGGCCCAAGAAACTCTTGCAAGGATAACAAGTTTTATTTCTACAAAAAAAGGTGCGTCAGCAAAGAACTCTGCTGCCATGGAACGTTCTGGGCAAAAAGGGTTCAAGCAGAAGCTTAAAATACCCCAGGATGTGGCGCGCTCTATAAATAATAAACAAACTGCGTCATAGGAGACGTCATTACATATGGTGAAAACCCTGCATGGCTGATTGGTGCGACCCTAAACATGGTCGGCCTACTCCATAGGGGATGCAAGGCCATTATACAGTGCACCTGGCATGCTCACAGACTGGCACAGGGGAAGGCTCAAGGTCTCACTGACCCACACATATTTCACTGTTAATGTGATTTTAACAAACTAAAAAAGAATGCATTTTTAACAAATCCAAAACAATGAAAAAATATGTATTTTTTTGTTTCTTTTTTGGGGGGCACAGTTTTCCTCCTAAACCCCCCTTTCCGCTTGTTTTAAACCCCCTCCCAACCATATTTCACCCCTTACCCCACCCCCACAAGTATATATTTAATTCGATATTTTATCGTTTTTTGATTCGTTAAAATATCATTTAATTTTCAATTCGTTAAAATCACTGCATACCACATTTCACTCATCCCAATCACGTCTTTCGACTTCCAAGGCTTCCACCCTCGCTTTTGAACTATAATTTATCCCTCCATGTACCTCGCATTACAAATCATGTCCTAATGAACTAAAGGTAGGCTGAGCATACTCTTAGATCTTTTATGGCTGATTGGTTTATGGTCGGTGATCCGGGGTCAGCTGGTATCTCGGAATTCAGGGGTCTTGGGACTAGGACAGTTGTAGGGGTTATAACTCGTAGTTGGCTGGGTGGGATTTGAGGCCTTCTCTGGCCTGCTTGTGATAAAACGTGCACCAAGGCGCCTATCACTGTCTTGTGGCCTTGCAGGGCACATTCTTTCTTAGAACAAACATATTGGCAACAACCTTAGATCAAACAAGTGTTTCTGTGGAAGTTAGCAGCATGGACCTCTCTCATCAGCACTTGGGCCTGTTAAGATTTCCCCTTCAGACTCACGGTCTCTGTTTAACGCACTAAATACTTAATGGCCGTTCAGGACTTCTGCTTCAATTGTGTCTACAAAATGGTGTCTGCTTATATGCGCGCACTGTGTCTAAACATCTAAAGTACGTAAAATATAATCGTGTGGGGACCCCTTAGGATGCCCCTCCCCCTGGTCTATTACAGCTCTCCTAATGGGGCTTGCCTCACCCTAAAGTGCCTAGGTGGGTGGGATGGTTTTGCTCCCGCTCAAACACTACTAATGGCTTCTGTCTAAATGACGAGAAGACAGATCTTGTTGGTGGGGCCGCCAGCAGTAATCAAGAATCTGAACTCATCATACTCCACTTTCAACATTGATGGCATTCAGATCTCAGTCTCATCGGTGAAGACCTTGGGCGTCTATCTTGATGCCACGCTCTCCCTCTTGTGCCCGGTTAACGCCACTGCTTGCGCCATGGCCTATTCCACTAAGCTAATCGACGTGTCCAGACCATTCTTATGCCACAAAAGGAGAAATTACTTACCATAATGTTCTTTCTATGTATTCTACTCCAACAGATTCTTCATCTGATAGACATCCTCATCCAGCTCTGCTGCTCGAAAAATTCTTCGACTGTGGTCGTAGTGGACCTCGATTCAGCAGTCGATCCGTCTTGCTCGGTGCTTGATTGTCGGCTCCGGATGGGACGTCAGGCTTTGTATTTATACCACGTCACTACGCTCTGCACCTCAATTCCAACCTCAGTTCCACCTTTTTTCCCCGTGCTTGATCGCTGCAGTGGAAAACTAAGGGAGACGAGGCTAACCAGCCAGTTTAAACTTATCGCAACATCCCCATGGGATAAAAAATAAAAAAAGACTTTGGTATAAGGCTTTTAAGTATCAGAAAACATTAAATATTATTTATTTTTTATTTTTATTTATTTTTTTTAAAATGGTAGCACAGACATTCATCTATCCATATAGAACCAGTGACCTCGGGCCAACACCAGGTGTCCCCTCACTTTAGAAAGATGTGCAACAACCGCCAATGCTTTCTGGGCGGGGATGGATGGGAGGGACGATGCGGAATCTGCGGGAGAAGAATCCATGTGCAGATTCCTCATCCGATAAGACTCCCCAAGCAGTGAGACAACAGAGGAGGGCAGAATGCTTTATAGCAACATATTTTGCAGCACTGCCCTGCCAAAACGCACATCAGCCCGTCTGCAACGAAGACCATGTGGCTTTCCCAGCAAATATCCCTAATGGGAACTCCTCTATGTAAGGCCATAGAAGCCTAGACCCCTCTGGTCGAGTACGCCCTGATGCCAGGAGGAAGTTCCCTGCCTGCAGATGGATAGCATTCCGCGATGGAAAGGATAATCCACCAGGATAGAGTCTGCTTTGTTACTGCCAGACCACTGCGGGATAGAGCATGGGCCACAAACAGAAACTCAGATGTTCTAGCCACGTAAAGTTATTTTCAGACCCAAATGATGGAACTGCTCCTCTTCCTTAGTGCACAGAGGATAAAAGACCGGCAAGCCTAGGGCTTGGGAGAGGTGATATTCAGATACCACCTTTGGTAGAAATCCAGGCCGTACCTTAAGTGAGAACTTTTCCAGAAAGAATCACAAAAATGGGGGTTTGCAACTCAGACTGTAGCTCGCCGACCCTCCTGGCCGAAGTAATTGCGACCAAGAAAGCCATCTTCAGGTAGAGCAGCCGCAGAGAACAGGACTGCATGGGCTCAAAGCAAGCTGCCATGAAAAAGATCAAAACTATATTTAAATCCCAATCTGGGACAACAAAGGGAGTTGGCGGGAGCCTATTCACTAGGCCCTTTAGGAATTGGGCCATAAACGGGATCGTAAAGAAGAAACCTTGATCAGGGGACCTCATGAACAGAGACAAGGCCGCCAAATTTCTTTTGACTGTGGTAACTTGAAGGCCTGTTGAATCCAGTGACAGTACCACACCTCTAATCTTCTCCACCTGCACAAATACAGAGACCTGGTAGACGGCCTGCATGCAGCCAGCAACACCTCAATCACCTCCTCAGAGAGGTCCTGGTCATCTTATCTCATCCTCTCAAGAGCCACGCATGTAGGTTGAGGGAATCCAGGTTCGGTTGAAGCATCTGACCTTCCGACTGAGTTAGGAGATCCGGGCACTGACGCAACCGGGGAGGTTGGCAGATGGTCAGATCCAGAAGGTCCAAGTACCACGCCTCCTGGGAACCCAAGGAATTATGGGAATCGCAGGGAAGGCGCAGTGGAAAGGGAAGGTCCATTCCACCAGAAACACATTCCCTAGAGTGCTGTTAGCTGGGAATTGCCTAGAGCAAAACGGTCTGCACTTCCTGTTGGACTTTGCGGCAAACAGGTTCACTGGTGGGGTACCACAGCGAAAGAAGACCTCTAGTACTTCCTAGCACACTTCCCACTTGTGCAAGACCATGCTCTGCTTGCTCAGAGCATCCGCCAAATTGTTCTCTGTCCCCGCCAGATGAACTGCTGAGACCAAGATGCGGTTCTCCAATAGCCAGAACCACAGCTGCACTGCCTCTCTGCGGAGAGGCATCTTGTTTGTTCAGGTAGTGCATGGCCACCGTATTGTCCACTAGAATTTGGACATGCTTCCCATTCAGAGACAGAGCAAACACTCTCACGGATAACCTGATTGCTCGTAATTCCAGCCTGTTGATGTTCCACCTGGCTTCCATTGCTGACCGAAGGGCTCTCCTGCCATGAGAGTGCTGCTGTTGGCCCACCAACCAAAGTGGTCGACCACTGCCCTGGATACCTCAAGGGAGTCCGAAAGGGTTCCGAGGTACTGGGAACACTGGCCCCGTAGGAGCCATTGAAGAGATCTCATGCGCAGCCTCGCCTCTGGTACTGGAAAACAGGAGGCCATGAGGCCTAAAGGCAGATGAACGAAGTTGCTGGTAAGGTAGAGTGGTTCCGCAACTGGTTCACCATATGCGCAATGCTGTTGGCTCTCTCCTGAGGGGGAAAAGGCCTTTCCCACTCGAGTGTCTAGAACTGCTACAATGAACTGGAGTCTCTGAACTGGCATCAGGGGGGACTTCAAGTTCAGGGGGAAGCCCTGCCTGTGGATTAGTGAGCAGGTGTCCTCCAGGTGAGAGAAAACCTGCTCCGCCAACTTCCCCCAGATCAGTCAGTTGTCCAGGTACGTGAATACGTGGACTCCGGATCTCCCGAGGTGAGCCGTGACTACTGCCATGAGCTTGGTGAAGACACTTGGAGTGGAGGTCAACCCAAAGGGAAGCACCTTGAACTGACAGTGATTGTCCCGTATGAGGAACCTCAGGCACTTCCTGTGCTTGCGATGCATCGGCACATGGAAATAAGCGCCCTGCAGATCTATTGCCACCAGCCAGCCCTGCAATTCGCGAGTGTGGAGATTCTCTCTCGACGTCACCATCCTGAATTTGTCTTTCCTCAGAAACTTGTTCAAGGCCCTGAGGTCCACAATAGGACGGCTACCTCCTCCCTTCTTGGGCACCAGACAAGGGTATACCCGCCTGATCTCCTCTGCTCAAGAGGTACCTCTCCCACAGCACCCTTCGAAAACAGGACTTGCAGTACTTCCTGGAGCTCCTGCCCCGGTTGGCTTGGAGGTGGTGGGGGTCTGTCCAATGGTTTCCTTAAGAAGGTCAGACCATTACCCCACCGCAGAAGCTCCAGGGCACAGGAGTCGGCGGTAATTCCCTGCCACTTGGACCAATGCTCTGTCAGCCGTCAACCGGTAATTCGTGGGAGGGAAATCAAAGCGGCTTAAAGGGTTTAGCCGCCCTGCCTCTGCTTGCTGGCCTCTGGAAGCCCCTCTGCCCCTTATGGAGCGCGAGAAACGCTTCTGCTCCTGTCTGGCTTGCGGGAGCCTCGCCTTTCTGCTGTAAAGCACATCGCGCATATAGCCTCTCCCTCTAGAGGCAAAGCTGATGGCAGGTTTACGTTCAGCAATTCTGCAGCTAACCGACTCCTTCAAAAGGCATGTCCAGCAGCCTGTTCTGGACGTTTGGAAAGAAGCCTGAAGTTCTCAGATAGTCTTGTCTCCTTAAGGCTACCACTTATCCCTGTGAGCATCCAATGCAGTCGGCCACATCCAGGCCTGTTTGCACCAACTGCTTGGTTACCCTCCTTTCAATCTTTCACCAGCCGTGAGAATCCATCCAGCATTTCTCCTTCGGGAATGTATTGAGCTGCCTGCTCACAGCCTTCCAAAGGCCGAAATGAATATTTAGTGTACCCACAGGCTACGTTGGTGGCTTTCAGGGCCATGCTGCCAGAAGTAAAAATGTTCTTAGCCATTGCGCCAAAGCTCTTACCTTCTCTGTCCAGGGGCAGATTTGAGGACGCAGGTCTAGTGGAGATTGTGGCTGCCTACACAACAAGATATCTAGGGATTTAACTAGGGAGCACTTCTGTTACTTCAATGATTTAATGCTCATTTAGAAAAGTGGCCTACTTAAGGTGCCCTGGGTGCAACCCTCGCCACAGAGGGAACAAACTAAAAATCCGGTGTCGAACGGGGCCTGGCCGCCGGTGTCGAACGGTGCCTGGCCACCAAGGAGACATCGGGGGCAGGGGTGCCCAGCGCCGCTGCTGACACTGAGGCCTGCTGATTGTGTGGCATACCCGTACCTGCAGCTGCCTGTTTTTTGAACAAGGCCAACATTTGGCTTTTAAACTCTTCCCACTCCTGCCGAGTGGTCAGCCCAGCCAAGGTCTTACCCCTTTCCAATGAGGAGTCAGACTTGTGACGGTGGCGCTGCTCTTTCTTATGAGATGAATACGAGGAATAGTGGCTCCTTTAGTGTGACCATTTCTTGGCCTTCCGCCGATGTCTCTCTTTTTTGAGGGTAGGCCCCTCAGCCTCAGAGGACCGGATGGTCGATCACGCAGGGCTTTTGAAGGTGGTCCTGCTAAAGTGAGTTTTGCTGTCCACTCAAATAGCGACTTCAGGTTCATTTTTTAACACAACGCACACCCCTCCGTGTCGTGATCTGCAACGAGACACCACAGACATACGTCACTGACATTTTAGAGTGGCAGTCCGTGAAACCCGAAATCCAAGGGGCGGTCATAAGAATCATTAAAAAAAGAAAAAAACATTTGGACGAAATGACAACGCCCGACGTAACGTTGGTTGCCGACGATCGACCACCGAGCAAGACGGATCGACGATAGAGTCGAGGTCCACTATGCCCACTGTCAAAGAATTTCCAAGCAGCAGCGCTTGATGAGGATATTTATCAAATGGGGAATTTGCGGGAGAAAGGCAATTCATTGAAACTTCCTCAACACTGCGAGAGTTCTCATTGGGTCAAAGCTTGAATACTGTAACACTCTTTGCTGGAACCTCCACACAAAAAAATCTGCAAGCTGCAGGCGATCCAGACAATGCCATCCGTGCTGTCCTTAACATTCCTAAACAAGAGCACATTTCACGGGCCAGACGAGATGCCCACTGGCTGCCAATACGAGAAAGAATCATTTTCAAGACATCACACACAGATGCCTATACAACTCGGCGTCTCCTTACCTCTCCCAGAGGTTCACGAAAAGCCAAACAACCAGGCCAGTTAGACCAGCATACGCACATTGGCTCATCCAAATTATGTTTTGTCGAGTCCAAGGTGGCGATACCAGCTTCCCTACCGTGGCAGCTAGACAATAGAACTCTCTTCCACACAGAGAGACGAACACTCTTTCTGGGCCTTAAGAAAAGCCTTAGAAACTTGGCTGCTTGACTAAAGCTCCGAGAGTCAGCCTTACTGTCTCTCTTGACATGCCCCAGAGTTTTTGTGCGCTTTATAAATGTAAAAATAAATATACATGCAAAGAGCACCGCCTGCCTATCTCTCTGGAATTTCTTTTAAGTCATACTTGAATTTTGAACATGGTGTACATGGAAAGAGCATGTCTAGAGGACAACAAGCAAGCTACCACATAACAACCATCAGGGTGCTTTTTTGTTGACAACTTCAAGATCACTACAATTTAAAGTTTGGCAATTAATTGACAACATGAAATACACATTACAATGTAAAGGTATCTGCTTTGTGCTCGCTTGCTTAACATTCTGGGAAAGCTCGACCCAAAAAGACGAACCAACTAACAATTTTGAGAAATGCTTAGCAACTTTAACATGACAGACTTTTACCAAGAGAAAACAGTTTGATAAAGTTAACATCCAAGGTAACAGCAGGAAAGCATCACCACTTACTACTCACCCTAGAGATACAGATAGGGCAGAACCAGTCTTCAGAGGGCACTTCACTAATCTTCGGACGATGGCAGTAGGTGTGGCAGCCCCGGTCACAGCTCTCACAGAGCAGCAGCAGTTCATCATTGTCACCCTTACGACAGACCAGGCATGTCTACAAAAAGGGAAGAAAGACCTTGGTCACTTCTTGGCCGACCTCATGCACCATGCTCCAAGACTGGAATCTCATGCATTTGTAGGACGTATCTTCAGGGAGGATGAGAGGGCCTGGGTGGTGGATTGTGTGAGGGTGGATGAGTCTGAGACCAAGGGCAAGAGCCTCAAGAAGTATGGATTTCTTCCTTGCCATTCAATGCAAACTGCAGTTTCTCACGTGTCTAGCTCTCAACTCTGTTTGTCATGCCACACTTTCTTTGATTCTCATTCTCCTAGAACTATCTGATGCCTTTACACTATTGGTAATCCTGCTCTTCTTACCACACTCTCCCTCGGGTTCTCAGGCTCTGTCCCTTCAATGGTGCTGCTGCAACTGTAAAGATCAGACGTACTATGCCTCTTTGGCTGGAAACATCTCATCCCTGAAAACACTGCAATCCGGGGTTGCCCAAGGCTCTGTCCAAGGCCCCCGCCTCTTCCCCCCCCTCCCCCAAGACTATTTTTCTAGCCCTAGCTATACCATCAAAATTGGTCTTCAACTAATACAACATGAGGCAGAGGCTATGATGAAGTAGGGTTATTGTATCTTCCATGTAACAAACAAAAGGAAGTATGAATCTTTGAAAGACCATAAGAAAATAAAACTAGAACTACTAGGAGCAAACCAAACACTATTAAATTGGGATGAAAATCTTAAAATCATTATCCACTGCAACAACACTGGATCCCAAATAGTGGCCCTTCATGAAGCGGAAGGAAATCGTAAAGTGGATGATTGGTTTTGGCTACCAGAGATTCTGACCCAAACTGATAATCTGCAAGGAAAAGGGTCCTATATGTAGTTGATAATCAACCGTCTATTCTATGTTGGAATGCGCAGGGTTTTAATGGTATCCAACAGTTGACTTTACTGCACTTTCAAGAGAATTGACTATCAGAAAAACCAGCCACTGGTGGCTTTTCCATATTTGTTCAAAAGGCTTGACAGGGCCCTAAAGGGCACTCTGTTGGTATTTTTTAATAGTTGTACGCAACAGATTTGAAACAGAAGTCAGTATATAGGAGGACAACGTTGAGAGCCTCCTCAGAGTGGCATTACATTTTTCAAATTTCCCTAAAATGGATAAAATCCTAATTCTAAATTAATATAGACATCTTATGCAGGAGTAGGAAGATCAGTTCTTGCATTTGTTAAACAATGTCTTAATTCCATGGTTCGAGAGAAAGGGAAAAATTCAGGTAATCTTAATGGGAAGCGTAAACTGTATCTGATTTGGTACTTATGAAAACTCTTATGCCCTAAAAATGTACTTCAAAATGGCAGGAAGGAATAAATTAAGGTGGTAAAAGGAAAATGTGATACAGCAGGGTAAACGATGGAATGAAGCCATGGATTCTTGGGACATGCATATAACAAATGGTAGTATACAAGGAGACTCCCTCCAGCAATGAAATAAATGGTTTAGAGATACTGCTTGTTCAATAATTGATTATATATTTGTTACTAGGAGTCTATATTCACAATGTTCTAACATGATTGTAAAAAAAAAAAAAAAACACTGATCTAAGTGACCATGCCATGTTGATATTACAAATTAATCTTCTGGGGTCAAAAGACTGCCATTGGTAGGCCCTACGTACGTAATGGTGAATTCTAAGAGTACTGCACTTAGTAGGAAACCATATCTCAATGTTAAGGGCTATAGGAGAATAAAATACCTACGGGATGAGATGGATAAGATGGAAAGGTCAACTGTGTGCATGCTAAACAATTTCTCTGAGTTTAAAAATTTGCTATGAATGAAATCCATGAAGACATCCTTCTCTAGTAAGAATTGTGGCGGGAAGAAACAACAGCAACCATTTGAAGTGAAAAAGAAAAATGTTCATGAGGATATTCGATGAACTAGTGCAACATTGCTTCACACATAGACATGAGCGACAAAGAAGCTGTTTGATGCAAAATTATAGTTAGATGCAACTCAAGTTTTATTATTGAGGGTTATTCATGTATTTCAGTTGGCCCGCTGTGGCAACACATGTTTCGGCATACACTATGCCTTTGTCAAATCAGGGCAAATCAAAAGTGAACCCAAATTCTGTAACATATTTTTCATCTCAAATCAAAAGTAAACCTAATTGTTTTATACAATTTTTTTGAAAAGAACAAGAAAAGAATGTATAATATAGGTAATGAGAATTTTGAAAAATGTTGACAAATTATTGTCGTTTCATTGTATCAATTGATCAATACAGATGTAATCGGTGCAGTTACAAAGGTATATGCCAACCGTATACCATATATTCCATATGTCAATCCAACATCATATTATTCAAATTTCATTTCATTAACCATTTCATATAATGAATATTCAGAAAATAAAATATTTTATATTGGTAAATGGATAATCCACAGAGAAGCGGGGTGGGGGGAGGACAAGGTAGGGTGGTTTAGGAATTGGGAGAAAACAATTCAAAAGCGCGGGAGAAATGGAAAAATGTCAATAAGCACATATGGTAAAAAGAGCTTCAATAGATATATGGTATGGGCCTTTTTTAGGTGGCATCCCACCTCTTACCCAGATTCTGTAGCATATTTATTAATCTTTGATACTGCAGTGCGCATATTATAGTATAGGATGTTGGTCCTATGCTCAAATGACCCATTTACGGTGCATATGGGTTGTATCTCATGGTCATTTCCTTTTAAAAAAGTCAAACCTTTCTATGACACACACATAATTGTGAATACCCATTATGTTCTTATTTCTGTCAGATACATATAATTAGCAACATTTCTTGTTTGATTGCATATCCAAAGTATTTCTTGTCTAACAGTATCCTCAGCAACATAAATAAAATTCCTTAATTAAAAGGTTCCGGAAGTTTTGTTATTGTGCGCAAACATTGACCATTGAAATTCAGCTCTTTTTACCGAGTTATCGCTGCGTGCGATTCACACATGGTCAGAACTAGAAAAAGACTGTTCCTCTGGTTTTCTAGTCATGATTGCAACTAGTAGTCTTGAATTAAGCTTGTAATTGTCATTACCTATATGTTACGCTCACCTGGTTCCACGGGGGCGCCATCCAGCAATCGGTGTCAAGGTATCCCTCCCTGCGATGCCCAGTAGTGACCAGCGGAAGAATCCTGCCAGAAATACAGGTAAACAATGTTTAGGACCGGGTAACTGGGATTAACAGCCTCCCACCACCTGGTATGTCTGCGGTCCCTCTGGGCTTCCTCTCACCTTGTTCTTGATGTTGGCGGGTTCTCCGTCTTGCTGTCTCGGCAGGGGCGCATGGTGCTTTGCGGGCTATGGCGGTCGAGTTACTTCACTGATGCCGGCCCGACGTGAGTCTTTCAGGTAGGTCTTATTGCTATGATGTTTTGCTGTCCTAGCATGCCTTTCTGGAATTAACAATGTCTTTTTTCTCTTCCTTAGGTACGTGGAAGTCCAATTCGTGGCGAAGATTGGGTTCGGGGTTCGCTGTTAAGTATTAGCGTTTTTGGAGCGCCTAGACGCGGCGAGTTGGCGCTTAACGCAGCGCTATGGTGCCTTGCCTTTGCTAACCTGTTATCTTTTGTCTTCACAGGTCGCGGTGCTCCGCCAGAGTGTAGAATTCCAGAGATGTTGTGGAACTAAGTGTGAGTGGGAAGGTAAGCCTTTTGGCAGAGTTTGTTAATTGTGTAAAATGTCTAATGCCTTGTCTTTCCTTTTCTGCAGGTCCGTCGATCCGAAGGAGCGCTGGTTCCAGGATGCCGGTCGGAAGAGCTGAGGACCGCTAATGATGGAATTCAGGTAAGCTGCAACCTTTTTTCGAACGATGTCTTCTTTCTTTTTCTGCAGATGCTGTTTATCCGAGGTTCGTGGCTGAAGCTGAACGGGGTGAGCGTCACGTTGCAGAATTGCACACTAACGCAAAGCGTGTCGGTCCAGTCGGGCGTGGTTTAAATAGCTTCAAGAAAGAAGTCCAGGTAAAAGAGCTCCAAGGTGCCACACCCAAACCATCCTTCTGCAAGCCAGGTTCCAAGAAGCCTGATTCTGTGGATGCTTCCACGTTGAATGACAGTAACAAAAAGTAGTTCCCAAGCACAAACTCATTAAGTATGAGCCTGGCGCCAAAGGCGCCGGGACTGGCCCCAAGAAGGCCTAGGTTGGGATTTAGTGGAGACTGGGGTCAAGGCTCCCCCTGGCCCATGGGTAGGCCGGGGGGCTTCGGGTGAGAGTCGTGACACTATATTATACATTCTTTTCTTTTCGGAAATTATATAAAACAATTAGGTTTACTTTTGATTTGAGATGAAAAATATGCTACAGAATTTGGGTTCACTTCTGATTTGCCCTGATTTGACAAAGGGATAGTGTATGCCGAAACACGTGTTATCACAGAGGGCCAACTGAAATACATGAATACCACTCAATAATAAAACTTAAATTGGATCTAACTATAATTTCGCATCAAACAGCTTCTTTGTGGCGCGTATGTATATGTGAAGCAATGTTGCACCATTTCATGTAAAACGGAGTAGACAAACTCATGTCTCCGTTTATGGTTTATGCCTTCACACACATGCAACATTTTTTTTACAAGACTTTAAAAGAAACATAGGGTGCCGAGGCCAAGGAGTTGATATCACCAAATAAGTTCCTCATAAGGTTTCACATTTCTTGAATCTGATATCAACAACCTCACTGGCCAGGACATATATTCTCTTTTTTGAAAAATATGGCAGAGTATCTAGGAAATAGAGAAGAGGAGGCCAGTAACCTGTTCACACCCAAAGGAAGTAATCTACATGCCTTTACATCCAGCACCCCAAAACCAAAGGAAGATTTGCGCTACAAATTCAACAAGTTAGAAAGAGCATCATGAAAAGAAAGACAAATATTGGGAAATTATCTCTCTCAAAAATGACATAACTAAACAAAAAATTCCAAGGGGACTAAGTATGTTGATCTTTCCGGATTTCACAAAAGATGAAGATAAAGATTTGGTGAAATTGTGGGAAAAAAACCTGAACCAAAGCCCAAAAATATGCTAGAACTACTAGTAGATCATGCAACTCGGGAACATAAAAGAATAACGGAACAGATTGAAACTATCAAGAAAGAAATAACAGATGCTAAAGCATTGGAAGTTACAAGAGAAAAGCTATCAAATAATGTTTGAGGTATTTAAAGACTATCAAGATGAAATTAAATTAAGAAAACTCAGAACATTTTCCAGAGATGAACGAGACTACCAAGACGATAGGGTTTACACTTCCCAGGAAAAATACAAACAATTTACTAAACCAGTGTCAAGAAGGAGTACCCCGAATACCTCGTCTGGCAGTGCTCATGCAGAATCAGAAGTAGAAAAAGATATGGAACAACCGGATAATGGGAACAAAGACACAACAGGACATGGCTTCCTCAACCAGTTAAGAATATACAAAAAAGGCAATAGAAACACCTATCAAAAACAAGTCCATTTTCAATTACCCCTACCTACAAATCAGAAACAACCTACATCTGGAGGAGAGGAAGGAGGGGGAAATCGGTAGACCGAGGCAATCCAGACGCCTTGGAAGATTACAGGCGGTTAACGAGGGCAGGCGCCAGGGAAGCAGCCAAAAAGAACAAATGAAAGATTTAGTCATGAACCTACCGGACAGAACCTTGACAACTGATGAAATCTCTTTGTTAAACAGAGGACTCTCATTGCACCGACATAAGATTTCGACATCACAGAAGTGCATATAGACATTTTTAAATTTGTAAGGAAATTAAAACTGAAGAAATATTTTGCAACTCAAGTGACCAGACATGTTCAGAAAACAGACCCAATAACTGAGTGAAGTGACAATTGAAGATATAGGAAACATCTATCTTTTGAGATCCCTACAAGAAGAGACAGACTTTCCAATACATTAAACAATGCAGGAATTACGAATACAGAAAACCGGCATTATGTCAGAAGAGCTTAAATCAAAATCAAGATTTACACACAGTTGGCACCATAGAACATGGTAGATATGCCTTCTACAAATCAGTCACCAAAGATCTAAATGACACTACGGATCGCAAATGGAAGACACTTACAAATACTACACATAAAACCACACACAAGAATCTAATGACGAAAGAATGGAAAGCTCTCACGGATCTCAAACTTGACACTGAGATAGTCATCAAGGAAGACGACAAAGGCTGAAACATAGTTGTCATGAACAGGCAAGACTATTTACAGATGGCAGATAACCATCTAAGAACATCACTTTGCTATGTCAAATTATAGAGCAATCCCAAACAGGAGATACTACAGGAACTAGAAGATCTAATTCAAGGGTGGCACCGCAAGGGGATGATAACAGATGATGAAAATAGATACTTACAAATCAAGCAGCCCGTACTACCCACAATATATTTCTCACTTAAGGTGCACAAAACTTTTCTAAAAATACCAGAAGGTCGACCTATACTCAGTGGTATCGGTTGGGTGACCAAAACCATCGCAGAATATATAGACAATGTACTCAGACCAAGAGTTTCTAAAGTCAAATCCTACTTGAAAGACACAACAGCAGCAATTAACAAAATTGCACAAATTCAATGGCTACCGAATTTACTATTAGTCACATGGGACGTCAAAGCATTATATACCTCAATCAGTTATGAATTAGCGGTAGAAACCATAGAGTACACATTACAGCAAGACTCGGCTTCAGTTTACCATTTTGTGAACATGTTAAAAGAAATGCTTATGACAACACTTCAGAACAACAATTTCTTATTGAACAACGAGTTCTATAAACAAATCAGAGGAGTTGCCATGGGAATTAAATACGCTGCCGTACTAGCCAATCTGTTCATGGCAATTTTGAAGACAAATACATATATACAGACCAGGCATACACAACAAATGTCATCATGTGGACCAGATGTATAGATTACATGCTTTTGATTTGGAAGGGAGCCCAACAAGACCGAGATGAGTTCATGGAGAGCGCTAATTCCAACCTATTAGGAATCGAATTTATTGGAACAAGTAGTCACACAAGCATCAACTTTTTGGATTTAACCATTTATGTACCCGGGAACCAACTTATAACCAAAACACATCGAAAGGAAACAGAGGTCAACTCCACGCTTTTTGCCACCAGTCGCCACCACAACCCTGTCAAAAGAAATATTTCAAAAGGGGAATTTATTAGAGCATGTAGGAACTGTGCTGACCAAAAAGTCTCCAAAGATGAATGTGCTCTTCTGTCCACACGGTTCAAGGCTAGAGGGTATAAGCACAGCACAAGACAAATCTCCAGACGCACATGCTCTCAAAATTGGAACATGGAAAGTCGGAGCTGCTGATGCTACTAGATCTATCAGCAGTTTTTGACTCGCTAGATCATAAAATCCTGTTGGAGCGTATGGCTACAGTTGGAGGACTCTCGCCAGAGGCAATTACATAGCTCAGATCCTTTCTGGAGGGCCGTCTCTCGCAAGTTGATTGGGGTGACAATGCCTCTGATGTGGAAACCATCGTATGTGGGGTGCCACAGGGGGCTCGTCTTTCCCCTCTGCTATTCAACATTTATATTCTACCATTCTGTAACGAGTTGACACAGATGTTTTTTTCTGCAATTATCCAGATGATTTCCAACTGGTCCTAGAAATCATCGGGGACCACGATAAGGATCAGCTATTGCTGGATACAATCTACCTGACCATCAAAGGATGGATGTCAACAAACTGGCTGTGTTTGAATGCAGCCAAGACAGAGCTTATGCTGTTTGGTCCAAGACTCGCAAGAGCAGGCCTTAGCCAGAAGTATTCCAACTTTATCTTTGATGGCAGCCAAATAAAGGTTGTGCCCAAAGTTAAGACTCTCGGCACCTACATGAAGGAAAGCCTGGATTGTAATGCCCATGTAGCTGCTATCACAAAAAACACTAATTATCATCTCAAGGTGCTATGACAAATTGCCCCCTTAATTTCAATAGAAAATAGAACCAAGTTGGTGAGGGCCGTGATCCTCCCTCGAGTTGATTACTGTAACGCCCTACTGGGAGGTGCTACCAGGTCAGATGTCCAAGAACTACAAAAAATTCAAAATTCAGCCACACGTATCATCTTTCAGCCGAAACGTTTGGAACCAACCACTGCAGCACGGAAAAGATTACATTGGTTACCAGTGGCAGCTCGTATTCAATTTAAACTACTAACGACTTGCCACAAATGTATTTATGGGAATGTGCCTGTGTATTTGAAAGCGCAAGTAATAATATCCCACCCCCAAAGGAACCTAAGATCCGCCAAGAGCTGTTCTTTGAAACACCCGGTCAAACGTGCTAGGGGCCTTGGCCGGACTTTCCACGTCCCAGGGGAAATAGCTTGGAATTCTTTGCCATCAATAGTACGTACAATTGAAAACCACCTTCAATTTAGAAAGCAGTTAACAGTAATTTTTAACCAATGTGACTGATTATGTAGTAGCTGCCCCATACTTCTGTCTCTCTGCGCCTGGATGCCCACGGGCTTTGGCGCAATACAAATAAAATAACATAACATAAAATAACAAAGCACAGAGACTAACCAGAGAACAAACTTTGACAAAGAACGAAGGAACATCAACAGCCAGAGAAAAGTCAAATTAATAAGTACATATTGTGTCAACAGATGAAAAAGATTCTTAAGAAGAACTGGAACTTGCCAAAATTGGACAAACATATTTGTGACTTTGTAGAAGACTTCCCATCTATTATTTATAGACTGGGCAAAAACACTAAAATCCAACCTGGGTCCGTCTTTGCTTCCAGAAATCAAGAAAGAAAAAATCAATACATGACTACAACACCACACATCAGAGTTTAGAAAATGCGGCACGTGCTCAATGTGCAGACATGCATTGGAAAGTACTGACAAATTCAACGACTCAAATGGAATTTGGATCAAGATCAGAGACAATATCAACGGTCGGTCAAAATACGTAATTTATGCAATTGTGTGTAAATGTGGATTGATATACATAGGATCCGAGAACATCTATCTTCGAATGGAAGTCAAGACACATTACCCCCTAGCCTTCCACTGGCAGCAGAAGCACAAAGGATGTGACAAGAAAGAAATCAAGTTTATTGGTCTTAAGAAGGTCAGTCTAGGACCAAAAGGCAGCAACCAAGAACTAAGGTTAACACAAGAAGAAGCTAAATTAATCTGCAAATTCAGAACAGTGGAAAGAGGACTGCATTAGGACAGTGACATGTCTTGTAGGAAAATAAAACTGCGTCAACTGGAGTTGTACACACTTCAAGATATAGCCAAGTATTTACAGTACAAGAATAATATGTTTTTCTTAAACAGCAATAAGGGTGGGAAGAAATGAAAAGATACACACCAGAGAACCAATCAAATACAAAATATAATGAACAATCAAGAGTAACTAATTACCAAAGAATAAGAGATGTAATTTTACTGAGAACCTCCAGAGGTAATGAGTAATAGACTCATAGTTATTTAGATTGCACACCAATGTTGTCACCATATGACAATTAATGTCCTTAAATAGTGCTCAACATATACCCTAAAGATCAAGATAACAATCAGGACAATTAGCAGTCCCACAAAAATGTACTTAAGGTTGAAAATTGATAAGGCATTCTGTATCAAAATAACGGGTAATTAATACGGGCACGGCCCGCTTATGTTTCAAAAAAACTCTCTCCTAAAAATGCGTTTATTAAAAACAATTCTTCTAAATTACTTACAAGTTAACATTTCAAACACAAGACCAGCTCTAATTGCTTTAAATGGTATTTAAAACATTTTTGACACCATCTACAGGTGGTGTCAAAACATTTTTGACACCATCTACAGGTGGTTTATACATTTATAAATGTATATATGGAACCCTGTTAGGGATAATTCTCTGTTTAGGCTGAATTTCCTAACCTAGTGAGTCCCCCAGCAGCTTTGCTGGATTTTTGGGGTTTATTTTTTTTCTCCTGCCAAGAGTGAGACTCTTTTACCCTCACTCTTGGACATGATTTGAGTGTGTTTCTTTGACTCTAGATGTGTTTAATGGGCTATGGGGTCTTTTACTCCATAGGGCTTCATGTGTTTTTGTGATGTGTGTTACACAGCACTCTCAGTGCAGTAACACAGGGGTGTCATAGTGACTCCCCAGTATAGACTCCATACCCTGGGACTGACTACTGTCTCCCAGGGCCTGTAAAGTCACCATTGACTTTACTAGTCTTAAATTCTGAACAGAACCAGTACAAACCATCATATTGTGGACGTACTGGCTGGGGCAATTCAATTGCCCCGGGGTCTGTTAGTCGAGGGGGCACGTCTCCGTCCCCCCTGATTGAGTTTTGGCTGGTGGCAGTGGATACTACTTTTTATATTCAACCGCAAATATTTCTCTATGGGATTTTCCCATTGTTCGAGGCTACTATCTTTATTTATTTAATTACGATAGCCTCGAACATACCGCTGGTTTATTTAATTAATATTAATTCTCCGGTTGGTAATTTGTGCCAAAACTCGGTTCTAAAATGGCGTTTGTGTTCTCTTCTGTGACTCCAACTCAAGTCGAGCCCTTTGTTCCACTTTTTGGCGGGCTTCTCCACAGAAGCCCTCCAAAGTGGTGCCACTCTGTCTGTGGTACTTAGGAGGGGTGGAGGGGGATTTAGGCACCCTGGACTGAGTTGCCTAGGCAACTCAAGTCGCACTCCGTCCTGATTGGCCCAAGTGGTGAGCCGGCCGGCTCACCACTTAGCATGTTTGAGTGACAGCTAGGCTGAGTGAATGGGGGTTTTCTTCATAAAAGCAGGGCTTTGGGGAGTGGAACTTCAGAAGTCGCCACAGGACCTAAGAATCCGATGAGGGAGAAGCTGAGCCGACCTGCCACGACACCACCGGTGGAGCCCTGCTGGACCGTCTCACCACTTTTCCCAACGACATAGGAGATCTCCCGCCGGAGAGTCTTCTTCCTTTGACTGGTGGAGATAACCAGTTTCACTGTCTTTTCACCTTCCCGACGTATCTCGTGGCCGCCTTGCCTGTGCCAAGCACCCCAGCAACCGGGATACCACGTTTTACCACGACCGCAAATTAAAGGGTAATACCTTTAACCGGAAAACTCTGCGGCTGGTTTCTTCCCTGGCAGTGCAACGACCTTCATCTTTCCTCCAATTCGAGATCTTCTCTTCCCCTGGACGAGGACGAGACTTGCACCCACTGCCAGGAACAACTGCCACCGCTGGAGGATCCTTCCCACTTAAGGTACCGTGTCCCGCCCGGCTTCCCTTGCCACCGACTGTACGGGGTAGATTTAGCCCCCGGTTTTCGAACCTGGGTTAGCCTGGGACACCCTGGCTAAACTTTTCTGAGCCTCTCAGAACTCTTTTCGAACTCTCTGCAAGACTTTCCAAGCCTAGTGTAACTGTGTGATCTTGGGCGCATTTGTGCTCTGCTCTCTCTAAGAGTGGGCCCAGCCTATGGACTTTGGCTCACAAGTGACTTTTGCTCTTCTGCCTTGCTAATAGTGTTCCTAAATCTTAGAGTGGTGTACCTTCCCATATTCTGTCTTTTTCCCTCCATTCTTCATAAACATATTGGAGTGCCATCTATAGTTAAGCGCTCACCTCTGTATGGAAATAAGTGGTGTTAACTAAGACTTTTCTGATAAGGAACAAGGGTTGTATATATTATAATAGTAACTGTGTTTAGAGTGTTTTACCATAAGAGTGCTGGAGTGTTTCAATCAGTGTGTTTTTTAAAATAAATAATGATATACTTTGATACCAAAGCTCTGGTCAGTGTTTGCTTGTATTGTTGTATCTGAGTGCCTATTGTGTATACTTTGCATACTGCCTAACTCTTCTTGAGGGAAGTCCGACTGCTCAGCCACAGCTACCAGGTAAATCTGGGTGGTACAGACTGCTACCAAGTGGGTTTACTGCTAACACCTGTAGTCCTAAATCTTTTGCAGTGTTCCCAAAGGGAACTGCACAGGTTTCTGCCTAACAAACCCAAAATATGGCAACATAAAAATTAGACAGAGAAGAAATTCAACAGCGGTAACCATGGTTATGCATACCAACCAAAAGTGGCTTGTTTTTTTTTACCGCGGAGGAACGCGTGAATGAACGGACGTGAGGGGCACGGATCTTTGCAAGTAACCCCTTAGGATGCTAATAGACCCATTAACAAGCTTAATTCAAGACAACTAGTTGCAATCATGACTAGATAACAAAAGGAACCGTCTTTTTGTAGTTCTGACCGTGTGTGAATCACACGCAGCGATGACTCGGTAAACAGAGCTGAATTTCAATGGTCAACGTTTGCGTGCAATAACAAAACTTCTGGAACCTTTCAATTAAAGAGTTTTATTTATGTTGCTGAGGATACTGTTAGACAAGAAATACATTGGATATGGAATCAAACAAGAAATGTAGCTATTTATATATATCTGACTGAAATAAGTACATAACTGGTATTCACAATTACTTGTGTGCCAAAGAAAGGTTTGATTTTCCCAAAAAAAAAAAAAAGGAAATTACCATGAGATACACCCCATACGCACTATAAATGGCCAATTTGAGCATAGGAACAAAATACTATACTATAATAAGCACACTGCAGTATCAAAGATTAATGAAGGCCTTTATTATCCCTAGGAGGGATTTACCCATGACACAGCAACCTTAATTTCGAGAATAGATGAAGAATATACTACAGAATTTGGGTAAGAGGTGGGAACCCACCTAAAGAGGTCCATACCATATATCTATACAAGCACTTTTTACCATATGTGATTGTTAGGGAGAATTCTCTCTTTAGGCTGAATTTCCTAACCTAGTGAGACCCCAGCAGCTTTGCTGGATTTCTGGAGTTTGTTTTTTTCTCCTGCCAAGAGTGAGACTCTTTTTCTCCCACTCTTGGACATGATTTATGGTGTTCCTTTGACTGTTAATGTGTTTCATGGGCTATGGGGTCCTTTACTCCATAGGGTCTCATGTGTTTTTACTATGTGTGTTACACAGCACCCTCCGTGCAGTGACACAGGGGTGTCATAGTGACACCCCACTATAGACTCCATACCCTGGGACTGACTGTCTCCCAGGGCATGTAAAGTCACCATTGGCTTTACTAGTCCCAAATTATTAACAGAAACCGGTACAAACCATCATATTGTGGACGTACTGGTCAGGGCAACTCGATTGCCCCGGGGTCTGTTAGTCGAGGGGGCACGTCTCCGTCCCCCCTGATCGAGTTTTGGCTGGTGGCAGTGGATACTACTTTTTATATTCGACCGCGAATATATCCCTATGGGATTTTCCCATTGTTCGAGGCTACCAACTTTAATTATTTAATTCTCATAGCCTCGAACATACCGCCGGTTTATTTATTTAATATTAATTCGCCGGTTGGTATTTTTTGCCAGGACTCAATTCTAAAATGGCGTTTGTGTTCCCTTCTGTGACTCCAACCCAAGTCGAGCCCTTTGTTCCACTTTTTGGCGGGCTTCTCCACAGAAGCCTCCAAAAGTGGTGCCACTCTGTCTGGGTACCACAGGGGGTGTGGGAGGGGGTTTAGGCACCATGGACTGAGTTACCTTGGTAACTCAAGTAACACTCTTGTGTGATTAGCCTAAGTGGTCAGCCGGCCAGCTCACCACTTAGCATGTTTGATTGACAGCTAGGCGGAGTGAATGGGAGTGTGCTGCATAAAAGCAGGGCTTTGGGGACTGGAACTTCAGAAGTCGCCACAGGACCTGAGAATCCGACGAGGGAGAAGCTGAGCCGACCTACCACGACGACACCACCGGTGGAGCCCTGCGGAACCGACTCACCACTTCCCTACGACAGAGAAGATCTCCGGGCTGGAGAGGCTTCTTCCCCTGACTGGTGGGCACAACCAGTTTACCTTCTTTTTCTCGCATCCCAGGACGTCTTGGGGTCGAATTGCCCGTGCCAAGCACCCCGGCAACCGGATAGCAACTTACCACTGGACCGCGAATAAAAGGACCACTCCTTTTACCTGAGAACTCCGCGGCTGGTTTCTTCCCTGGCAGTGCAATGGACTCCTGTCTTCCTCCCCGATGAGATCCTCTCTTCCCCCGGACGAAGCACCGACTTGCATCCGCTGCCAGGAACAACTGCCTCCGCTGGAGTATACTCACCAGTTCAAGGTACCGTGTCCGCCA
The DNA here is from genome assembly GCF_040938575.1 of Ambystoma mexicanum. NCBI lineage: Eukaryota > Metazoa > Chordata > Amphibia > Caudata > Ambystomatidae > Ambystoma > Ambystoma mexicanum. The sequence continues at coordinate 254,013,978 of NC_090926.1, read as the reverse complement.
GGCCTCCCTTTCTAAAGATTGCTACAAGGTCATAATAATCCCTTAACCTTCTGGACTGGGCTGGCCGCTTTGACCTTCTAACTGGTCCCTTTCTTTTGGTCCAACTCTTTTTGAACCTTTGCAAGACTCTTGTGCACTTCAACCGTGTGACCTTGGACACATTTCGTTCTGATCCTCTTAAAGTGGATCCGGCCTTCTGAACTCTAACTTCACGGTTTTACTTGCCTTCCTCTCTTGTTTTGTTCTTGTGAAAGTGTTGGGATCTGTTTCAAATTATACTCTGCTTTTCTCTCCCTTTTAAAACGAATTATTAGAGTGCCATCTGCGTTAAGGGCACACCGCTGTCTGAAAATAAGTGGGGCTTTACTTAAGACTTGTCTAATATTCTTCTAAGGGAGTGTATATCTTTTAGTGACCGTGTTTTTGAACTGCTTAACATTAGTGCCTGTGTGTTTTTCTAGATGTGGTTTTGAATAAAAAATTATATCTCTTTTACACCAAGCTCTGGTCAGTGTCTACTTGTTCTACTGTGTTCTTCTGATCTATTGTGAATACTCTGTATACTGCCTAACTCTTCTTGAGGGAAGTCTGACTGCTCAGCCACAGCTACCATGTGAATCTGTGTGGTACAGACTGCTACCAAGTGGGTTTACTGCCAAACACCTGTAGTCTTAAATCTGTTGCAGTGGTCCCAGAGGGAACTGCACAGGTTTCTGCCTAACAATACTCTGACATTTTTTCATTTCTCCCCCCCCTTTTTGCATTGTTTTCTCCTAATTCCTAAACCTCCCAACCTCGTCTCCCCCCCCACTTCTCTGTGGATTATCCATTTACCAATGTAAAATATTGCATTTTCGGAATATTCATTATATGATATGGTTAATGAAATGAAATAATATGATGGTGGATTGACATATGAAATATATGGTATTCGGTTGGGTATATACCTTTGTAAATGCACCGATTACATCTGTATTGATCAAATTGATACAATGAAACAAAAATAATTTGTCAACATTTTTCAAAATAGTCATTACCTATATAATACATTCTTTTTCTTTTAGAAAATTATATAAAAACAATTTTGTTTACTTTTGATTTGAGATGAAAAATATGCTACAGAATTTTGGTTCACTTTTGATTTGCCCTGATTTGACAAAGGCATAGTGTATGCCGAAACACGTGTTATCACAGAGGGCCAACTGAAATACATGAATACCACTCAATAATAAAACTTGAGTTGGATCCAACTATAATTTCTCATCAAACAGCTTCTTTGTGGTGCGTGTGTATGTGTGAAGCAATTTTGCACCATTTCATGTGAAACGGAGTAGAGGAACTCATGTCTCCGTGTAGGCCTTCACACACATGCAACATTTTTTTGACAAGACTTTCAAGGAAACATAGGGCGCACAGGCCAAGGAGTTGGAGTCCCCAATAAGTTCCTCATAAGGTTTCATATTCTATGAACTAATCCACTAAGAGTGAAAACCAAATTGTGGGAACTTGATTGGGAAGGGACATTACAACAAGTCAGCTCTTACAAATTATTTGCAGGCTGTATACGTGTGGGTGCGAAATATGGCACATCCACAAGATATCTGAATATATTCCCAGGCTCTAAAATATGAATCCTTTTTAAGGTTTCACTTAAATGTTCTCCCCAGTAAACAATGGAAACTATTAGATCACAAGAGAGAACCTCAGATTAGCATTGCAGATTTTGCAGTCCGAGCCCAATGATTGAAACCCTGGAGCACTTTATTTTAAAATGCCCAGGACTGGGTGAGCTGACCAAGATGGCCGCCTCAAAATATAGCTCCACATTCTCTAAAATCCTTCCAGTTATATCCTGCGTTACAGATGAACCTCCATAGAAGATAAGCACAGGATTCAACTACAGAACCCAATGGGCATCTGCAGAGGACGTTTGGTTGAAAACTGCACTGCCCGCTACCCGAATCGGTGACTGCCCAGCTGGGATGACTCGGAGGCAACCGCGCTGCCCGTGTGCCAAAAACAAAGCTCCTCGTCTGCAGTGACAAACTGAGTGCAATGTGCCGCGCAGCATCTGGCCCCATTGAAGGGGTGGTGTCAAGATCCCATGGCACATTTCCACATTTTCAAAGAGACATTCCACTAGAAAACTTTCATTTAGGAGATTTCATCATCACATATATATGTAGGAGTAATGGTTGAGTGATGTTTGGGTGTTGGTTCTGAATTTAACATCTTACTATTTACATAAGTTTCCTTAATGTTAAACTATTCAGGAAGTGCCTATTTTCCCAAGCCAAGATGGAGGATCAGTTCCACAACAGTGATTGGAGGAGAAGTTATATGAGGTAGTTCGGAACTTTCACCAAGATTCTAAACTGCCTTTCATTCCAGTTCCCTTAGAGGAAGGTTGCAGTTATTTTAGCTCTGAAAATATTTATCAGTAGGAATCTATAGTAACAGGGTGTTAAGAACAAACTACAGAGAAGAAATCATCAGTTTCTTATAGAGTCAAGATCATCACAGATGAAGCAAGCTAAGTCAAATGTTGGAAAAACTCCTTTATTGTTACTAATTGATTTTAATTAATCAACAATTTTCAAGTCAAGAAGTTATCCTGCTAAGTATTTAGAAACTGTAATTTTATGAGGACATGAACTTCTTTGTGCTCTTTTGCTCGTGTCGTTTTTTCTGAGATAAGTTAACGTTCATTTTATTGTATTTTCGGCTGCATCTACATTTTTTCTTCATTAGAGTTATTACAATATCTTTATTTATATATGTGTGCTTAGCGTGAGCAGTTCTTGCCAGTGTTCAAATACTGTTCTCTCGTGTTCAACATTACTAACTTGTTGCGCATTTTTAATTATATTTCTTAGTGTGCGCGTGTAGCTCGTAACGGATACTTTAAAGTAAAGGACCCGCTAACGTAATCGTGCGTGCGTTCAATTGTGCTCCTTCACTTCCTGGTAGTGACGTATGCATATTTCTTTGCGCGCTTCTTAGCATGGTAATTTTATTGAAGGCGACGTTATCGGTGCCGTCGTGTTTTTTCTACACCTTTGCGCGGTCAAGGAGTCATCTCACCTCGGTTCAGAGTGCGCGGTTCATCTTCTATGTGCGCGGTTTCGTGGGCGTCGTGAATAGTTGTTTTCGTTTCAATACAAGAGCACTGTATCATTGTCGACGCGCGTGTCTTCATCAGTTTTGAAGGTACTTGTTACGCTACATATGGATGGCAATTGTAGCATCAATTTCATCATTTTAAAAGCAAAGTAAACTATTTTAATCTAAATATTAAGAGATCTATCTACAGAGAATCGACTACAGAAGGAATACAAATAAGAACTTTTCAAATTTGCTTAGAATTTTATTCAAGAAAAAAGAAAATCTTCTTAAAATGATTATTTGAACTATTCTTCAGACAAGTTAATTCTTTACAACATATTAAGAGCCATGAGACTATGAATTCGAGAAGTAAGACTGCAGAGAAGAAATATAGTTAAGAAGATAAATACTAAAATAATAATATATAATTAAGCCTATCAGCAATCAAGCATAGGCTACAGGTATTTACATTTATTTTGATAAAATATATAAACATACTAGTAGTTAAAATACAGAATAGAGTAATATTAATAGTGTATCACTTGTGTTTAGATTTTCACAGACACAGAGGAACCATATTTCCAGTAATCCAGTTCCAGATGATTAATGAGTTGTCGAGTGATCAACATTGAAAACCAGTGAAGATCTGCTTTTGTTTTGTTCTCCATTCCCCTTTCCCCTTGGGTTTGCCAGTTTGATAATTATATCTTTTTGAGATTGTTGAGCCGGCATACCTGGGGGGGGGGGGGGGTCTGGTGGGCCAGCATCACTCCTGCAGGAAGATTCAAGACTGGACCTTGACAGGCGGCTGCGATCCGGGCAGTTGCATGCATCCGTCTGAAGACACCAGTGTATGCAGATGGTGACACACATCGAACAGCGGCACAAAGAGGGACTCAGTCTTCGTTTGCTGGAGGTACGTGGATGCGTCTCCCCCACAGTTCGAGTGCTAACTGGACAACTGTAGCAGCACCAACCACCCGGGGAGCGAAGCTAGATGGAAGGGGATGACGCAATGGAAATCTAGTTTACTACCATCCGGATACTAAAGCAGGCGTCCCCGCGAGTCATATTTGCAGGCTGTGAAGCCCAAAACAGAACGCGAGTGAAGCGAAGCCGGCTCCCACTCAGTAACAATAAAGTCCTGTGCTGCCTGGGAGAAAACGGCAGCCCGAACGCACTCCCTCCTCATATTACGGGGCTCTGGAGCCCGGCCGTGGCCACACAAGGAGCAGCGCGGCGCAATCAGAGGTCTGAGTCCGGTGCTGCCTAGACAGTGGTCCAAGCAGGAACGCACTCCCATGTTACAAAGTTGGAATCCATACCACTCAGGCCCCACCACATAAGGGCACATTGGGAGACAAAAGGGTGGAACTGACCGAAAGCGCATTCGCAGAGAAGCTAACAAGACATAGCTGCAATTAACACAAGCAGCAATACATGTGCTCACCCGGAACCGTTGACCTGCACCACATAAACTTGGATCAGAACGGAGGTAATCCAGGAGCACCTGGTGCTGCAGATCGCAGCCGCAGGGTCGAGGGAAGATAACATCCGCAGCACTCGAGCCCTAAGGGGAGATATAAGCAGTTCGATTACGCTCCCACAACCCATCTCACCCGGGTGAAGAAACAGTAATAACAGCAGCAAGCAGGAGTGCTCCATATAACGCTGTCGGGGACGGCTGGACTAGGTGGAGAGGACATGAAACGTGGAGCGAAGGGAGGCAAGAAAGGCCCCATGGATGCCTACACAGGTGCAAACAATATGGACGAGACCAGGGGAACCCAACCGGATGCCCCAGCATCCAGCCAAGCCCACACCAGAAAAAACATGAACTCCTACATGGCGGCACTACAAGCAGGCTTTTCAGCTGATAACAACAAACTGGACGTCATTAGAAACAACATTGTTTCCATCAGAGCTGACCTCCAGAAAGGGAACACCAGGGTTACGGAAGCAGAGGCTAGGTGCCCTGGAGGACACCACTGTCACCCACAGCAAAGACATTGAGGAAATCAAAAAGTCTCTAAAAGGCATTGCGGGTCAAGTGTGAGGACCTAGAACCTAGGTCAAGCCGCAACAATATACGAGTGGTGGGGATGGCCGAGAGTCCCATAAATGTTCCGATGGAGGTGTTCCTGGAAGAGGCTTTCCGCACAATGTCTCGGGAGGTGCAGTTTTCACAGCAATTCCTTGTGGAGAGGGCCCACAGATCCCTGGCCCCAAAACCAGGTGCACCGCCGCGTACCATCATCGCACGCCTACTAAATTGCCGGGACTGGGACTTGATACTCCTTTTGTCACAAGAAAGCGGAACCTTACTATACGACTCAACCCGGATCCACATTTATCCTGACTTTTCTAATGGGGTGCAAGCAGCCCGACACATACGACCACGTCAAGAAGATCCTCAGAGACAGGACAGTTCCATACGCCATGCTGTTTCCTGCAAAGCTCCACCTGCAACATGCGGGCAAGGCCCATTTCTCCGAAACACCGGAGGAGGCCCCTACGTATATTGAACAGAACATTCCGGCACCGCCGAACAATGGTTGACAGCGGCTCCTGCCAATTACACATTTTGCAATGTTCAATAATATATAGCCCACTGGGCACATACAGAGTGAGGTTCTTCTGTTCGACTTGAGTCATATGATGCGGCTCTGGTAAGCGGTATGGTTTGGTGTTACCAGTTGTGGCCACGCAGAGCCACCCACCGTTTCAGATATGGAATTTGGGGTACAGGAATACACTGTCCAGTTGGAGGTGAGGGTTGGGGGGATGTTTGGATACATGTAAAAACTGATGGTTGTGACGAGCACAAAACGTGCAGAGTTTTTTGGGCGATGGTTCAATATGTAGATACAGTCATGAGATGGCAAAGTTGAACAGTACGAATAAACTCCTTACCTGGAACATTAGAGGGTTGGCTAATCCCATTAAAGCAAGGAAAATCCTGGCGTATGCTAAGAGGCATAAGGTTGATATCCTGTTGGTATAGGAGAAACACGTTACACGAAAAGTAGTGGAGTCACATTTGCTCGAGAATGGGGAACCCTGCGAGTGGGAACAGAGTATTCCACGCAGTCCAGAGGGGTGCTGACACTCATTCATCAGCGTACAGGGGTCCAACTAACTAGATACACGGTGGACCCGGGGGGGACACTAATTATATGGGGATCACTGCCAAACCAGGAGACAGTTTTGATCAATAAATATGGGCCAAATACAGATGAACCTGACTTTTGCCTACACGTCATCGCACAGATGTTGCCAGTGGGCGATGCTTAAGTTATATGGGGGGAGACCAACACTATCCTGAACCCGCAAATAGATAGAACATCTAGAAACACCAGACCACACTCCAAAGCAGTGTCGACAATACTTCAGAGTATGTCTGTACTACCTCTCATGGACGCATGGAGAGAGCTCCATCCCAATGTGGAGAAGTATACTTTCTACTCCCAGTGCATGGCTCCAGTTCCTGTATAGATTATTGGCTGTGCTCCCGGAATACTTACCCCAGATGACGTACTGTGGCATAGTTCCACGGACGTTATCCAACAACTCACTGGTATTGTTGTAATTAACTATAGTGGATATGGAGCGAGGTCTATGACTATGGCGTATGCTGCCGGCCTTGCTGCGAGATGGTGCTATAACTGAGCCCTTGAGAGCGGACATTACAGATTGCTTTGACTGGAACGTGGGATCAGTGGATTCTGTCGCCACCGTATGGGAAGCTTTTAAGGTCTGGATCCGTGGACACCTGTTGTCACCGACTCATGGCAAACCGAGAGATATTAGAAAAGAACTACAATTAATGGTGGATGCCCTACGATCTCTAGAAATCACACACGCTAAGTCACCGCGGACTGAGACTCTTAAAACCCTACAAATACAGGGACCTCGCTGACCGGGAAATAATATACACCACACGTCCAATAAGGGCTAGGAGATCTGGTGAGGGCAATAAGGCCAGCAAGACCAAGGCCAATTTTATTAAAACAGAACATGGTTTCAAACCAATTTCGAGTATTGAGGGGCCAGACCGGGCTGTTTGCACAGATGCCCGAAAGATTAATAACGTTTTCTTAGACTTTTACACAACATTGTACGCAAACTCAGACCAGGTGACATTAACCGTATTAGAACAGTACATGGATTCCTTCCCCCTTCCCACAGTAGAGCATGAGGAAAGAGAAGAACAAGTTACTTCTTACCTTGTAACGTTCTTTCGATGGGATGTTCCTCCGACGTATTCCTTATCTTTGATAATATGTTTCCAGCTTGCTGGCCTCGGAAATTATTTCTGTAGAGGGCACTGCGCGTCGACGTCCGCCGAGTCTTTGTCCCTCGACGGCCACCGTATCAGCACCGACGTCACCATGCCCATAAATAGACACGCGCGGCGTCCGTTGCTCAGTTCCGTTTTGTAGCATAAGAAAAGTCATGCCTGAATTGGTTATTGACCTTGAAGGAGCGTAAGCTGCAACCACAAGGGAAGTATTACTGCGGGGATGGATGGGAGGGGCGATAAGGAATACGTCGGAGGAACATCCCATCGAAAGAACGTTACAAGGTAAGAAGTAACTTGCTCTTCAAAGGGATTGTGTCCTCCGACGTATTCCTGATCTTTTATAGACTCCCATAGCAGCGGCATGTAATTGGAGGTGGGAGTAAGACTGCCATGTATCCCTTTAGGGATGGACCGAATGTAATACGGCTGGTCTCTTGACTAGTGGAGAAATCCAGGTTGTAAAATTTTGTGAATGTATGTGCGGACGACCATGTGGCAGCCGCACTTATGTCTCTGACCGGTACTCCTCTTTGGAGGGCCGAAGAGGCTGCAATACCCCTGGTTGAATGAGCCCTAAGATTTTGGGGTGGCTCTTTCCCTGCCAGTTTGTAACATTCCAGAATGGCCAAAATAATCCACCTGGAAATGGTTTGTTTTGTTATGGGTAATCCCAACTTGTGACCTGAGTATCCTACAAACATTTGGTCTGCTTGCCTGATCCTAGCCATTCTGCTGATGTAAAAGCTTAGAGCTCGCCTTGGGTCCAGCCTATGTAGTCTTTCTTCCTCTTTCCCGGGTGGGGAGGAGGGTAGAACGAAGGTACGGTAATTTTCTGAGTAATATGAAATTCAGAAACCACCTTTGGGAGGAAATTAAGCTTCACCTGTAGGACAACTTTGTCCTTGTGGAAAATTGTATGTGGGGGTTTACAGGAGAGAGCTTGTAGCTCGCTCACCCTCCTAGCAGATGTTAGTGCTACCAATAGAACAGTTTTAAGCGTGAGAAATCTCAGCGAACAAGAGTGAAGTGGTTCGAATGGAGTGCCCATTAGGAAGTTTAAGACTAAATTTAAGTCGCATAGGGGAACTTGGAATGGTTTTGGAGGATAAACATTAGTTAACCCCTTGAGAAATGGTATCACTAGAGGTAGTTTGAAATACGATGGTTCCTCCACAGTGCGCTTGAAGATTGAAAGCGCTGCGAGATAGCCTTTTACAGTGTCAACTTGAAGGCCTGAGTTTGCCAAGTAGAGTAGAAACGATAACACAGTTGGTGTACCACATGAAAAAGGGTCGATATACTCTTCTCTACACCAGCTGCAAAATTTGTTCCAACGGCAGCGGTATAAAGACTTTGTTGCTGGCCTTCTGGCCGAAAGCAACACCTCCATGACGTCATCAGGGAGATCCCAAACCTTGTACCTCACCCTTTCAGAAGCCAAGCGTGAAGGTGAGGGTTCTGATGTCTGGATGGAGAACCTGACCTCCCTTCTGCGAGAGAAGATTCTCTTTGAGTGGAAGACGGATTGGAGGGCAGATGGACATATCTAGAAGGTCCGGGTACCACGTTCTCCTGGCCCAGTCCGGGGCAATTAGGATCATGGTTTTCTGGAATCTTCTCAACCTCCTGATCATTTGAGGAAGAACAGGTACTGGTGGAAACGCGTAAAAGTGTGGAAACTCCCAGTCCACTACGAACGCGTCTCCTAGAGCTCCTCTCGGGGTAAATTCCCTTGAACAGAACAGATCGAACTTCATGTTGGTGCTTGCGGCGAACAGATCCACCTGTTCAAAGGGCGAAGATCTCTTGAAGGACTTCCTGAGCTAGCTCCCACTCGTGGGAGACTGTGCTCTGCCTGCTCAGAGCGTCCGCTGTCAAGTTCTTCTCTCCGGCTAGGTGGACTGCCGATAGAGAGATTCCTTCCTGAATTGCCCAAAATGAGAGCTGCATTGCCTCTCTGCACAGTGGCAGTGACCCCTACGGCTCATCTTTTGTTGAGGTAGTGCATGGCCACCGTGTTGTCCGTCATTATTAGGACATTTCTCCCCTGTACTGATGGCAGGAAAGCTTTCAGCGCTAGTCTGATCGCTCTCAGCTCCAATAGGTTGATGTGTAGTCTGGACTCCGATGGAGACCAACGACCGCTGATGGTCAAGTCGTTGGCATGGGCTCCCCAACCCGTGAGGTGTCTGTGACTACTGTTATCTCCGGCCATGGTTGCCAAAACAGTTCTCCTTTCAAGATGTTCTCTGGATAGGCCCACCATTGAAGGTCGCGGGCTACCTTGTCCGGAATCCAGAGGAGATCTGTTATTCTCCCTGAGAATTGCGACCACTGAGTTCTCAGTGCCCACTGAAGAGATCTCATTCTCAGGCGAGCCTCTGGCAAAAGGAAGATGCAGGATGCCATGAGGCCTAGCAAGCTCAAAAAGGCGAAGGGTGGGAGACGTTGGGCATTTTGAAACTTGTTGACCATCTGCAGAATATCTTGTGCCCTCGCCTCTGGTGGCGAGGCTTTTCCCAGGGAAGTGTCCAGGACCGCTCCAATGAACTGGAGTCTCTGTGATGGTATCATCTGTGACTTCTTTAAATTGAGGGAGAAGCCCAGTTTGTGAAGGAAGTGGCAGACAATCTAGCTGGGTCTGAGCTTGTTCCGAAGATACGCCCTGATCAGCCAATCGTCCAGGTAGGGCTAGACGTGGATTCCTTCCCATCTTAGACTCGCAGCCACTACCGACATTAGCTTGGTGAAGACCCTCGGGGCGGAGGTCAGCCCAAATGGCAGAACTCGAAATTGATAATGAGAGTCGCCAATTGCGAACCTCAGGTATTTCCTATGTTTGAGATGGATTGGCACATGGAAATAAGCATCCTGAAGGTCCAGAGATACCAGCCAGTCCCGGAGCTGGAGGGCCTGAAGGATCTGAGAGAGAGTTACCATCTTGAACTTGTCCTTCCTGAGGAACTTGTTCAATTCTCGTAAGCCCAGGATGGGTCTCAGTCCTCCGTTCTTCTTTGGTATGAGAAAGTAGGGGGAGTACCAGCCCTTGTTCCTGTTCGCTACAGGTACCGGTTCTATGGCACCTTTCTCTAGCAGGTCTATAATTTCCTGCAAGAGGAGCGCATCTGGAACTTTAGAGAGCTGTTCCCCGGTGGATGACTGAGGGATGTGTAGAAAGGGTAGGCAGTAACCCTGGGCAAATGTCTCTAATTCCCAAGCATCTGACGTAATAGCCTGCCATTCCGTCAGATGAGTTAACCTGCCCCCTACAGGTGTCTTGTGTGGAAAGACCTCAGAGTGGTTTGGGGGCGGCTGATGCAGATGCCGAGGGTAAAGAGGCACCTGCTGCTGCTGCGGTCTTAGTACTTTTGACCCGTCCACCTCGGGTGGATCTCCTTTGGCCTCTTTGAGCCGGCTGTCCTCTGCCTTTCCCGAATGCGGAATAATAGCGAAAAGACTTTCCTCTCCGCGAGGTTCCTGAGGGGCGAAAAGGAGTTTGGCGGATAGCAGCTCCTAAAGATTTTGCTGCTGCTTTAGATGTCTGCAACTTTTCCATACTGTCATCAGCCTTTTTTCCGAATAATGAAGAGCCGTCAAAGGTCTGGCCTGTACATCTGGAGCAAAGCCAGACTTTCGCAACCACGCATGCCTGCGGAATGTTGTACTTGCCGCCATGGCCCTGCTGATACTGTCAGCGGAATCGATTCCAGTTTGAAGTGACTCGCACATGGCATCTTTGCCATCTTTAATAATGTTAAGGAAGGCTTCCTTTTCCTCTCCTTCGGGTATGCAGTCAGCAGCTGATGAAGCTCACTCCCACAGTGTGTGACTGAACCTGGCAAGCGTACAGGTGGCGTTGATGGACTTCAACACCATACTACAAGCAGAGAAGACTTTCTTTGCCATAGAATCATACCTCTTGTCATCTCTATCCTGTGGGACAGTAGGGTAAGCGGTCCTGCTGCTTGATGAAGTTGCCGCTTGGACCACCAGGCTCTCTGGAGTCGGGTGTTTTGATAAGTATTCAGGGTCAGCAGCAGCTACCCTATACTTGGCTGATAATCTTTTATTGACAGCAGGGATAACTTCAGAAGTTTCCCAGTTAGATGTAATTTTTCTTTGTAAGGCTGTATGGAAGGGGACCACAGGATCCTCCTGTGGACCTCTGTCTAGTATGTCTGTCAGGTCATCCTGTTGAAAAACAGGCAAAGGCGCAGACCAACCCATGAATTCAATCATTCTTGCCATCAGGGTTCTATAGGGTGTTTCGGCATGTTCCCCTGGGTCTGGCTTAACAAAATCCACTTCTGGGGAAGTGTCCAGCCCACTTGCCTCATGTAATGACTCCTGTATGTCTTTCAACCTTCTTTCCTCAGAGGTGAGATCCTCTGAAATAGGTAGTGTGGTCCTCTGCAACCCGAAGGTTTCCTGGTCAGAAGCTTCTCCTTCTTCATAAAATGAAGATAATCCAGGGTACTCTGACCTCTGAAATGGTATAAAACCCATTTCTAAGGCAGAAGGAGCCAAACTCGTCATTATTGGGCGAGAAAACGTTGATGTCGTCGACGCTGATGTGACAGTCTTCGAAAGCGCCGAGAATGGCGTCCAGAAAACTGGAAGAGGCCTCGAAGAACTCGAGAGGATCGGGATCCTACTCGAGGATGTCGACGACGGTCTCGGCGTCGTGTCGGAGGCTCTTGGAATCACCGTTGGCTGTGGAGTAGCCGTGGTTTTTTCTTTCATCGGCAGCGAAGTCGGCATCGACGATGGCGTCGAGTATATCGACCGATACGTCGAAGAACCCTTCGACAACGGCGTCGATCCATGCGTCAAAGGGATCTTCGACAACGGCATCGAAGACAGTGCCTTCTTACCCGATGGCCCGTGGCGCTCTCGGGTGGAATGTTTCGCCGGGTGCTGCGACTCGCTGAGTTTAGATTTTTTGTGTTTTTCACCCGGGGTATCACCCTCAGCTGTCTTCGAGGGGGTCGAGGCCGCTTTCTCGAAGACGCTTAACATTTTCAGCCTGAGAGCTGTGTTTTGTGGGGCAGGAGACCCTTTCTGGGGAAACAGAATACGACGAGGAAGGGGATCTTCGACGTCTCTTTTTTGAGTGTCTACTCGGCCGAAGAAACTTTCGAGGAGGTTTTGACTGACTTACCTCTCTCGAGCTTCCCCTTGCGCTCCTTCAAGGCTTTCGCCGTCATGGACATGCAGTCCTCACACTCCGAACAATGGTGCTCGGCTCCCAAGCACCACCGTAACAGATCCTGTGTGGATCTATTATCGACATTTTTTTACTGCAGTCTCGACATTTTTTTAAGCCGGATCGCAGCGTTGTCAATTCCGATGAAGATGCCATTGAGAACGAGTTGGTATATTTCGAGTAGATGTAGATTAGATTATCTGACTGAACTGAGCAACGATGTTCCGAGGCCCCACGAAGCACGGAAAAACAGAACTGAGCAACAGACGCCGCGCGTGGCTATTTATGGGCATGGTGACGTCAGCGCTGATACGGTGGCCGTCGAGGGACATCGACTCGGCGGACGTCGACGCGCAGCGCCCTCTACAGAAAAAATGTCCTAGGCCAGCAAGCTGGAAACGTATTATCTAAGATAAGGAATATGTCAGAGGATCGCCCTCTCACACTAGATGAAATTGGGCAGGCAATTAAAGACCTAGCTGCTGGGAAGGCCCTGGGACCAGACGGACTCCCGGGAAATCTATACAAATGCTACGTGACAGAACTGGCCCCTAGACTACTAAAGGTGTGGGAGGAGGCCCTAGCAGTCGGTACATTACCCAATTACATGCAGGAGGCGATTGTTACAGTCCTGCTCAAACCGACATAAGCCCCCACATGAACCCACTTCCTACCATCCCCCGTCATTGATAAACACTGACAAAAAAATATTTGCCAAAGCTATTGCAAACAGACTTTTACCCCACATGAATAAACTAGTACACCCTGACTAGTCGGGTTTCATTCCCTCCAGATCCACTTCCTTAAATTTACTCAGGCTGTTCGCCATAATCTCCCAGCTAGACCCCAGGGCAAAGGAAATCGCGATTTCACTCGACTCTGAGAAAGCTTTTGGCAGTATATGTATGCAATACTTCGGCAGATGGGCTTCGGGCCAGGGTTCCTGCGATAAATTTGGTTACTATATAAAGATCCCAGAGCCAGAATAAGAACAAATAACACTCGCTCATCTGGGTTTGCACTACACAGAGGCACATGGCAGGGTTGCCCATTGTCCCCCCTCATTTTTGCCCTCACCATAGAAGGTATGGCTGCATTTCTGCGACAGACGCACATGCCGAGGGGTACAGATCAGGGCCCCCCCCAATTAATCTCACTCTACGCAGATGACACTCTGCTATACATTAGAAATCCAAAAATCAACTTGGCCCCAGTAATACAAGATGTGAAATTTGCAAAATACTCTGGATACAAAATCATCCAGGCAAAGTCTGAGATTATCTCACTGACGCAGGCAACGATACGTTCTGAAAACATGGCAGACTTTCGTTGGTCCGCAGGCTCGGATCGATTTCTGGGAGTCATTGTGGCCATGGACAGGAATAACTTGTACAACACTAATTACGAACCTTACTTGGCGTTACTGGAGACCAAATTACATCTATGGTCCAAGCTCCTGATATCAATGTACAGCTGCATCACGCTACTGAAAATGGTTGTGGTACCAAAGCTTCTTTATCTGTTCAGCAACATCCCGATTTGGCCCGGAAGCAGGTTCTTTGACAAACTGCAGAAGATCGCTTCCAACTTCGTATGGGGTGGGGGGACTGTTAAAATGAACTGGTCCAAATTATGCAAAAAATATGACACTGGGGGCTTAGCTGCCCCTGATTTGGAGCTCTATTACCAGGCCGCCCAGGCACACTTTGCAAAGTTCTAGTTCTATAACACAGAAAACTATGCCCACATACAGGTAGAGAAATACGCTGCTGCCCCTATATATTTACGCTCAATGATATTTTATTCACAAAGACAAGGGAGAACACCGCAGAGGTGGACCCAGTGGTCAGCATAGTGCAAGCCTGGGCAGCTTTGTTCCGGAAGGTGAAGTGTACAGAGCCATACAGTCCCGACTCAACACTTTGGCACTACCCCGACATAGCCCCTACATTGGGGATGCAAAGAACATGGGACCCAGAGAAGGCACTGACCATAAGGAAACTGTTCCCGGGTGGCACATTCGTTAAATTGGAAGAAGTTCAAGAAAAAGTAGGGTCTGGGCTCACCACAACACTACAATACCATAGCCTGAAAGCAGAATGTAGACGCATTCCCTGCTGGACCGGACCCCCATCCGTTCGTACTTAGCATTATGACACAAGAAGGGATCAAGGCGGGCATATCCACGATATATAGTATGGCGCAGACCTACTCCCCATCCACTAATTCGGTGAAAGCAAAATGGGAAAGAGACCTAGATATGATAAGATATGACATGCAATGGATCAAATGTTGCCTGCTTACTAAATCCATTCCACTCAACGCTAATTTCAGATTAGTTCATTTCAAAATCCTTAATCACTTGAACATCATTCCGGGGAAGATGGCAAAATTTGATCAATACAAGCATGTACAAATGCAAAACCCTGAATGCCAATTTCATGTACATGTACTGGCATTGCCCTCCCATACGGCAATTCTGGGAAGAGGTTGCCAACACACTCAGCGATATGCTGGATACACATATTTCTGCCACCCCATTGAAATATCTACTGGGGGATATAGGGAAAGTCCAGTGGGGGATATAGGGAAAATCCATCAGGAAACACAGGCTATTCTTGGGGTAGCCAGGGTGGTGGCCTGAGAGCATAGCTCAGCGGCAACATGCTCGCCTTGGAAACAAGACGACACGAAGCAACACAGGTCGGATCCCCGGGTCCGCGCTTAGAAACCTCTGGGTATTAAGCGTGTTATAAACATGCAACTAAGACATATTCCTGTAACAGCGCCTTGGCTGTGCGAGTGCTTTAAAAATACACATAAATAAAATAAATACATGGAATATCCTTTGAGGCTGGAAGGCGAGAAGGGCACCAACGGTTCACGCTTGGCTTAAAGATTTGTTGTATGTTTGTGGATGTGAAGAAAGCTATGCTGCTGGGATTAGCCCCACATTTAGACCAAAGGACATATGGGCCCCACTCTGCCATTATTTGGAAGGAATCCAATAAGAACCCCTGACCGAGACAAGCTTAGACGAAATGGACTTGCACCAATGAACCCATCCACAATACTGTATCTATATACCTTTAAAAGGCACTTGGTAATTGACTGCATGCTTTGTATAAGAATAGGTTGTAAACTTGAGGAGAATCATCTCCGGTTCTGGAAGCACCTCAAAACCTTTCTCTTTGCTTATGCTTTTTCTCCTCCTCTCCCCTGCTGACCCACTGGCTGAAACTGCACTGGTTACCTGGCCACCCTCTGATCTCGTACCCATGTCCCTCCCCCGCCAGTCACACACACCTGCACTGCCTTTCTGGCAACCCCCGCACTTGGGGACTGTTTTCTGTATCCCTACAGTCCAACTACCAGCACTTGACATCCGATGTCTGCACTTAACCTTGCACTTGCCACCTGCTGGTCATACTTTTACTTATTGTTATTTATTTTATTATCCCATGTACTGCACTGACCCCTCCCCCTTCCCATGCACTTGCGCAAGCTGAATGACACCTGGCCTAGTAGGATCGTTGTCTGTCTCGCTTTAAGCGGCATGGCTACCCCATAACGGGTACTGGGTCCGGGTTCCAGGAATAGGGAATTACCGGGCCATTCCGAACTTGGAGGGCCCGGTAATTCCCTTTCATGGGACCCAGACCCGGTACATCCCCATTCCCATTTGAACCCGCATAGGGCTCAATAGGAATGGGGAGGATGCCAACAACGGGCCAGTTAATGACAGGCCGTTGTTAGCATCCTGGTCTGCTAGCGGGTCCCGCTAAGGACGCTTGGTTTTACCAGGCGTCCTTAACGGGACCCGCGGGCAGACCTCATAATGAGGCAGTAGAGGGTTAACAGCGCTGGCAGCTCTAATGGCGCCGTTAACCCTCTACCGCCTGGGTCGTAATGAGGCCCAATGAGTTATAACATTGACAGAGCCATAGATACTTAAAAAGGTCCAACATGGATAAATATGATATTACGTGCACATTTTGCGTCAAGGTGCAACAGGATCATATAAAAAGCTATGCTATGCCTTGTTCCCCAGTTTTTGTACATTGGAAACAGATATTTCTGTCTGCCTCTGCATTCATGGGGCACAGTAGCATACAATGCACTAAATTATCATCGCCATGCCATTTGTAAAACACTTGCTCTAACCCATACTTCCTTTATCTAATGAGAGAAGTGTGCCTTTTGTAAATAACGAGTTTGTTCTTAAACAAAGCAGAATGCCCATCTTGCTTGGATTGCTGAACCATTGAACATAGCTTGGTGCACCTATTGAATAAAATGCTCCTGAAATAAAGTTGAACACTCCCTTTTTGTGCTTTATTTCTCTTTGTCTATGGCAAAAATATTCTTTCATCCACATTCTGTGCTCTTATTACCAAGAAATTAATTATCTTTTCTTTGTATTAATTCGGAGTATTGATGACCCCAAACATAGTCACTGATACAGACTTGGTTTGGTAAATATGTATGGTGTGGTCCATGGGGAGGCCTCCTCGTTAATTCTGATATTAATTGAATTATGTTTTTACTAGTGAACTGTAGAAAAGAATTTGAGAAGGAAATTATGTACCAATTAATCTAGCCACAGTGAAATTCTTAGAAGTTCTTGATAGATTTTAAAAGATTAAGAAATAGTTTGTTTTATCATATAGAAAAATGTGTGCGAAATGGTCACAATGTGCTTGGCATATAAATCAACTAAACCAATATTCATCTCTTCTCTTATTGTCTCAGATAATTTGTCATGCCACTGCTACGCTGATGATGGCCAGATTCTTATTTCCCTCTAATCCTCTGATTCTCCCTTTCTCCACAACCCAGACAAAAACTGATGTACTGTTCTTTCCACCCACATCTCCTCACCCCACCCCACCCCACTTTCGTTACCTACCTCATCACTGCTTTTTTTCCTCATCCAACCGTAATCTTGGTGACAATTGATTTTGCCCTCTCTTTTTCTCTACACAGTTCTAAAACAACTCAAACATATTGTTTCCATCTCCATAACATATGTAAAGTATACCCTTTCCATTCTTTTAATTCCAATAAGCTCCTTACCCTCTCTCCCATCTGGACTGCTGTTCAGCTCTCTAAGTTGGACTACCTGCATCTCACCTAGCTCCTTATTACTCAGTCTTTAATCCGGCTGTTTGTCTTCTCTTCTCCATCTCCTCATATTTCCATCAATCCTCCTCTTCTCTGTCTTCCTTCTTCCCTTTGAATTGCGTCTATTCCATTTCCTCGACAAAGTATACAAAAGCATCCATGGCCTTGTTCCACTCTACCTTTCCTCTGATTTCTTCCCAACAACCTTCTCTGCACCCAAGCACTTCACATTCTCTCCATTCCCAAACTTCCCTGTGCTTAACCCCATACCACCGCTTCTTCTTTCTCGAACCAACCTTACCTTCTGCATCCACCTTAAAATCTCTCCCCTCCGATTCTTAAATTGTATCCACAGTTCTTGATTTATGTAACCTCATTAAACACATACTACAATGTTTACCACTATATTGTTTAGTGTTTTGATGAAAATACTATATAAATGCCCAGAAACTACAAAAAACAAAGAAGCTTAAAAGGACTAGGAAAATAGGAAATCAGCCAATACATTTTAGAAGTCTGAAATCAGGCATTTACATTCTATGGGCCCAAGCATCATTTGGGTGCAATGAATAGGACCTACCACTTTATTAACAGATTTCTCCCAAGCAATAGATTTGTCCAGCTGATACACACAGAGGCTCAGCTGGGCAGCACTGCGACATCTTTCCACTGTCTGACGCCATATACGTAAACGAGGAGTGATTTCATATTCTCTAGAGGGTGAAAAACACAAAACAATGTTATTAGCTTATACAGATTTGTACATCTCAGAGGGAAAGAACTACCAGATGCATAGGACCAACACGACTAGATATTGGACAGGCTTAGAGGCACAGGAGGGCCCTGACTTTAATCACCAACATGCACTCACCCACTAACCCCAAGTACAGTGGTTTCCAGGCTGACATTACTCACAGTTCGGTCTGGCTGACTTCCCCATTCTCAGACTGCGTCAGAACCAGTTTCTCAGTGAACACCTCACTCAGCACCCAAAGCGGCTCCTTAAGATAGCGCCGTTCAATATTGAGCTCCAGGTCAGCCAGCCGCTGCACTGCTCGGTCAAGAGGATGAGTATTAACCCGCCACAGCTCCATCCCTTCCTTTTTCACCTTGATAGTGATGTCTTCTAAGGGATCCACTTTGTGCTCATAGTATTGCAGGTCTTCTCTTGTGGAGTCCAAAGCTGGGAGCATCCATCCCTGAAAACAAATTAAAGTGAGTGACTTTTGTTAAACATATAACCTAATTCATGCCCATAGGACTTGGTCCCTATATGAGAAGACATTCCGTAATTACACTACAACTTCAAAGATGTTAACCGGACACTTTTTGGTAACTGGTTTGAGAATGAAACCTAAAAACACAACATTAGAGGCTTTAACTGATCTGCTACTAAACGCTGTGACAGCTTTCTCTAGAGCATAAGTGTAGGGTAAAAGATATTTATTTAGCACTTAAGTAACTGACAAGTCAAGGATGAGGTAGAAAGAGTGCGCAACAAGGAAGCAAATGAATAGTGGGCAGAAATGCATAAAGTAGAGTTGACTAAATGGTGAATGGATGCAACTTGAGAGCTTGGGTGAAACAGTGATATTTCTGTTCTTCAAGCAGCTGTAGAGGCAAGGTGTTGAAGGGGGGGGGACTTGGATTGCAAATGAGCATCACAAAACATTCCTGGAGAGTTGTGGCACTGAGAGAAGTGAAGCATATCATTGGGGATATTGAGTTCTTATGTAGATGCACCCTTGGCCATGTACAGCCTTGTTAGTCAGGCTGAGAGCTTTATATTTTATACTGGAAGCCACAGGGAGATAGTACAGGTCAGACAGAGTATTTGAACTGTGTCAGATAGAGGGATAAAGAGGACTATGGAAGTTTTACTTTGGACAGACTGAAGCTTAATGTTAAGGCAATTTCTGTACCACACTCTGCTGAGGGCACTACAAGCACTAACCCACCTGACAAGAAAGTGAAGCAAAACCTCTCTTAAGAAAGGTAACGTAGACAGAGTGAAAAGGCTTAACTCTCATGTTGAGTAGACGGCAGAACAAAGGTACAATTAGTCCACACGCATATGTCTAGAAAATACACTACACGATGTACTGAAACAGAAAGGTTACTCACCGTAGTGACATCGGTACTAAGTTAATGGTCCCATTTCCTCCATACTGTGGGGGATGTCCGACGGAAGGGGGTCGAGCTAGAGCGTGTTTCTAAGCAGCATTCTAGAATTGTTTTTACGCCTGAATGCCCTGACATGCCCTACGCGGCACTTCCGAGGTCCTCTGTGCAGATGTGATGACAACCCCAAGAAAGGTTGTTTTCTGAGTAACCCATATTAGGTCTGTGGATGCCATAGGTTCAAAACGTCTCTGCATGAGAGCAAAAAGTACGATATTCAGATCCCATGCAGTTTTTCGCCGCCTTGGCGGGTAGTAGAGTTTCAACAGCCCAATAAAGTGCCCTTTGACCACCTTGTTGGACAAGGAAAAATCCTGCTCTTCCTTGCTCAGATATGCTCCTATCGCCGACAAATATGTCCGGCAAGTTTCTACTGACACCCCACATTCCGCCAGGTGTGTTATTTAAAAGAGAGGACGTCAGTGTGTGATGCATGTCATGGCTGCTTTTGTACCTCTAAACAACAGTGGCAAAAACGAGTCCACTTGCTCATGTATTGGGGCCTTAGTGCTGTCCTTGCGTTCAGCTTTAATAATCTTTACATTTTTTGTCTGAAAGAACAATGTGCATATAGACTATGTCCTCAGGGACCAAGCTGACAAGGACAGCGATTGAGGGTTGGGGTGTAAGAACCTGCCCTTCTCTTTAGAAAGCAGGTCCGTCCACTCGGACATCTTCCACGCGTTCTGACATTTTAGCGATTTAAGATCTGAAAACCAGAAGGGAGTCATTGGGATCATATTGCAATGTTTCGATCGTTTCAATTTGTGAAGCACTTTGCTCATTAGAGGAAGCAGCGGAAAAGCTAAAAGGGTCTGCTCGTCCCACACAAACATCCCCCAGCTCATCTTGCCAGATCTCCTTCCATGAGGCGTAAATGTCTATTTCTTGTTCTCCTCAGTCACAAAAAGGTCCATTATCAGTGTACCCCAGGCCCGAAAATCTGTTAACAGCCCCCTGCTATCGATTTCCCATTCGTGCGAAAAATGGGTTATACAACCCACCACATCCACTCTGATATTCTGCATGCATGGTCGGTGGGCAGCCATCGGCAAGATTGCATGATCTAGACTCTGTTAGGGAGAATTCTCTGTAAAGGCTAATTTCCCAAACCTAGTGAGTTCCCCAGCAGCTTTGCTGGATTTTTGGGGTTTATGTTTTTCTCCTGCTAAGAGTGAGACTCTTTTTCTCCCACTCTTAGACATGATTTGAGGTGTTCCTTTGACTTTGTATGTGTTTTATGGACTATGGGGTCCTTTACCCCATAGGGCTTCGTGTGTTTTTGGTATGTGGGTTACACAGCACCCTCCGTGCAGTAACCCAGGGGTGTTGTAGCGACCCCCAAACATAGACTCCATACCCTGGGACTGACTACTGTTTCCGAGGGCATGTAAAGTCACCATTGGCTTTACTAGTCTTAAATTGTGAACAGAACCAGTACAAAACATCATATTGTGGACGCACTGGTCGGGGCAATTCGATTGCCCCGGGGTCTGTTGTTCGAGGGGGCACTGTCCAGTCCCCCCCGACCGAGTTTTGGCTGGTGGCAGTGGATACTACTTTTTATATTCGACCGCGAAGATATCCCTACGGGATATTCCCATTGTTCGAGGCTACCACTTTTTAAAATAGCCTCGAACATACCGCCGTTTTATTAAATTAATATAAATTCACCGGTTGGTATTTTTTGCCGAAACTCTGTTCCAAAATGGCGTTTGTGTTCGCTTCTGTGACTCCAACCCAAGTCGAGCCCTTTGGTCCACTTTTTGGCGGGCTTCTCCACAGAAGCCTCCAAAAGTGGTGCCACTCTGTCTGGGTACCACAGGGGGCGTGAGAGGGGGTTTAGGCACGCTGGAATGAGTTGCCTTGGCAACTCAAGTCGCACTCTGGTGTGATTGGCCCAGTGGTGAGCCGCCCGGTTCACCACTTAGCACGTTTGAGTGACAGCTAGGACTGATGAATGGGGGTTTTCTGCATAAAAGCAGGGCTTTGGGGACTGGAACTTGAGGAGTCGTCACAGGACCTAAAGAATCCGAGGAGGGAGAAGCCGAGCCGAACTGCAACGACGACACCACCGGTGGAGCCCTGCTGAACCGTCTCACCACTTTTCCCGACGACAGAGGAGATCTCCTTTCCGGAGAGTCTTCTTCCTTTGACTAGTGGGGATAACCAGTTTGCCCGTCTTTTCGCCTTCCTGGATCATCTAGTGGCCGCCTTGCCTGTGCCAAGCACCCCGTCAACCGGAATACCACGGTTTACCACTACCGTGAAGAAAAGGGTAGTACCTTGTAACTGGAAAACTCAGCGGCTGGTTTCTTCCCTGGCAGTGCAACGACCTTCATCTTTCCTTCACTTTGAGACCTCCTCTTCCTCTGGACGGAACACAGACTTGCACCCGCTGCCAGGAACAACTGCCCCCGCTGGAGCGTTCTTCCCATTTCAGGTACTGTGTCCCGCCAGGCTTCCCTTGCGACAGATCGTTCGGGGTGACAGTAAATCCTCGACTTTCTAACCTGGGTTAGCCTGGGGCCTGTTAACTAATTTTTCCTGACTTGATCTCAATCTTTTGTGAACTATCTACAAAGACTCTTTGGGCAGAACCCCACTGTGTGATCCTGGACACATTTTGCTTGCTCTCTCTAAGAGTGGGCCTGGCATTTGAACGTCCTTGCTCTCCAGTAGACTTTGCCTAACCTGCCTCACTGTGGTTCTTTTAAAAGTATTGAAATTGTGTGCTTTCATAACTCTGCCTTTTTCCCTCCCTTTTTTTTTATAACTTATTAGAGTGCCATCTTAGGTTAAGCGCTCACCTCTGTCTGAAAATAAGTGGTGTTTCTCACTAAGACTTGTCTAATAAGTAATCGGGTCGTATATCTATAATAGTGACTGTGTGTGGAATTTACTTACCTTTTTGTGCTAGTGTAATTTACAAGTGTGTCTTTAAATAAATAATTATATATTTTTACACCAAAGCTCTGGTCAGTGTTTGCTTGTGCTACTGTATCTCTATACCTATTGTGTATACTCTATATACTGCCTAACTCATCTTGAGAGAAGTCTGACTGCTCAGCCACAGCTACCAGGTAAATCTGGGTGGTACAGACTGCTACCAATTGGGTTTACTGCCAACACCTGTAGTCTTAAGCCTTTTGCAGTGGTCCCTAAGGGAACTGCACAGGTTTCTGCCTAACAGACTCCATGCCCAGATCTCCATAGCAAAGTGACAAAGGGTCACTGATTTTGTCCCACCCTTATTGTTTAAATAAAATGTGGCAGTGGTGTTGTCTGTGTAAATCAGGACCTGTCTGGTGCTTAATTCCAGCAAAAAAGCCCTCAGTCTGAGGAAGATAGCTTTCAGTTCTGAATAATTCATGTGTTGTTGACGGTGCTCCTTCCACCCCAAGATTGTTTATTTTGCATGCACTCATCACGGCCCCCCTTCCAGCAAGAAACATCCACTGGAAACTCTCTCGTGGGTTAAGGGAAGTCCTGTTGTGAGGTTTCCCTCTTCTATCCACCACCGTAGATCTGAATGCAGAGACAAGGGAATTGTGATTTGTTGTGTCTGCGGTTGAGTCACCTGATTTCACACCGAGTATAAATGCAACTGCAACTGTTGCATCTGCAAACTTGAAAGGGGGATCACTGTTAAGATGGAACAGTGAGGTCTATCATAACTTAGTTACACAAACCTTTGTTAGGAACATATGTTAAGTATGCTCTAGGTGCCATAGACAATTTGCTGGGACGTCTATACTGATATGAATTTTTATGACGGAACTCACTGTGCAAACATTAGGTGTAGTTGTACAGCATAATGCTGGCTTCAAACACAATGTACAAAATGCTAATAACCTTTTAAATGATTTTCTTGTCCCCCCCTCTCCAAGGCCTTCCCCTCCACCCCCCATTATTTCCTTCTCTATTTTCATATTTTGCTCCCTTTTTTGCCATCCAATTTGGACATTGTATTATTTTCTATGCTTGGATTTCTATATTCACAAACGTTGTGTAAATATATGTCACTAATTGTTTGCTTTACACGATTTGGTTTTGGAAGAACCTTCATGTTGTAACAATTCTGCCAACCAATTTGATGTCATTTAATGGCTAATTGAACAGTTTGTTAAGCTATTGCCTTGAAAAAGGACCGCAAAGGTTGAAACATGTGTTGGCAAAAAGGGCACTATTGACACCATTTTGCATGATGTTAATGCAAATTAAAATAACTTTCAAACTCTTTTTGACTGGTGAGAAAATCGCACAACACTCATTTAAAAACATATATAGTCACCATAGGTTCCTAAAATGCATTAAATGACTTTAATCGATGAAAGAATGTAAGTAAGTGATGCAGTAAAATGGAGCCAAGTCACAAGAAATATGCCCTAGCTCCAGAAGTTCAATCCCTATGAAGAGTGGGGTCTTGTGCCCAAAAGTCACAATTATCTGCCCAGAATGTATCTGATGCAGGTAAAGTACTCGTGTTGGTGATTGTTCAAGAGAAAAGATGCAATACATTTACTGATAAGTAAAAATGTGTTCTTATCTTTCAGGTTTCACTGCTCAGGTGCGACAATCAAAAAGTAGTGAAATGGAAGGATACAAAGACTTGTTCTCAGTGTCATTCTATGGAAGACAGGGGGAGACAAGTGCATTGCATTTACATACCTCCATGACTCTGATTTTCCCAGGTGACTGGATGGGTCGACTGGGGGCCGGGGGAGGAGTGTTGCTCCGGGGGCAAGGAAGGGGGTTGCTGGAGTTTGGATTTCCCATTGTTGGTTACAGTGAGAGGTGCCCATGAGTTGCAGGTGAAAGGATTCTTTCGGTCTGGTCCAGGAGCAGATTGCAGTCATTGGCGATGGACAAATGCAGAAAACACTGATACAGACCTCTTCAGGACACTTCACAGGACTGGGGGAAAACGTGTTACAGTGATGGCCACCGCATACAGACGATGGCATGCGTATTTCTAGTCGCGGACGTAGAGGTCCTACCAGAACAGGATCCCTTAAAGCTGGGAGGCTGGAAATCGGCAGGACGGCGACTTACACCACAAGATGGCAACCACCGAAATTCTGGCTGCAAATGCGGAACAGCGACGGTTCTAGCAAGGTAGCTTACTGGAGAGCTGGCCAGTCCACCAGGTGGTCCAGGGACACTTCTGAAGGCTCAGGACAGCTGGATCCTCAGGAACACATTGAAGCTAGTTGGTGCCACCAGTACCGGGGTTGAAGCACAGCACAGGGCCTTTGCATATCAGGTAGTCCAACAGGGCTTCATGAGGTCAGACGCAGGAAGGGATGCTGGGTCTCTTCAGGAGTCTTCTTCAGATCTTCAGTCGGCTGTTCTTCTATGAGGGATTCTTGACTCCAACACTGAGCTGAAGAAATGGCTGCAGGAGTCCTCTTATCCAAAATCCAGCCTGGAATCAAGTACAAGCCCATTAGTGGTAACGACTGGCAACATTCAAATAGCAATGAGTTGTATAATCAGGGACTGCTATTAGTTTCACTCATGCCCCACACCTAGACTCACTGGTATCACAGATGTGGAGTGGGACCAGACAGTCCCACGCTCTGCCTGACCAATGTATACACAAAGGTATCACTAGCCTGTGAAAGCAGCAGTTAAGCAGATCTCTTGTGGTTCTGCATTGAGAAACGACCAGTCAAACACTTGTCAACATACTTGCTTATAAGGAACGGCTGTGGATTTTCAATTTCAAGACAATTGAACAGGGTCTTAAATCAGCTAGAAGAGTGGCAATCATGCATCTAACAGGTACAGATACCAGTCCAATGTCTACCACTTTTTGACAGGAATATGATACTCTTATCCTGTTAAGTCCCCTTTTTATGTCAATTTGTTTCAAAGCCTGTCTCATATACATGTGTTTTAATATAAGATCTATCGGTAGGTTGGACATATTAGTCTGTCCTCCGTGGAGTCCCATTTTTTATGTCTGTTGTGATTGAAGCCTGCTTTGTATATAAACGATCAGTTTGCGCCGCGGGTCCGGTGAGCATCATTAAGCACGTCAACAGACCATCTATGAAGAATTGGCTATTAATATTAAGGTATGTGCTTGTTTACCTCGTCTGGAGAGAATCCACATTTGAAGCATATACTTTCCATTGCTAGGCTCCAATTTGCCATGGGGTTGAATAATACAATTTATCTTTCCAAAGTTAATAGTTTCCGAGGGCTAGTGCTGTCTCAGCTTTTGGAGAGATATATCCTTGGCCTTAAGCCCTGGGACTGCATCTCTCCGGCGCTGAAATCCACCCACTGGCTTCCAATGTCTACGAGCATCAAGTTCAAGATCCTCTGCATAATCCAAAAGGCTTTCTGGGGCCGAACCCGCACTATCTACAACGCTCGCTTCCTAAATACTCTCCCTCTAGAGCACTCCGCTCATTATCCTCCAATAAACTCAACAGGCGAGCAGCTTTCACAGAGATTTGGAGGTAGAGCCTTACCCTCTGATGGTGCCTCCCCTCTGGAACAGCCTCCCTGCCTCTCTCTGTCTTGAGCCAAGTTCCGGAAACTCAAGACCTTCCTTTTCTCTTCCTGCTTCTCTCTCCCTCGCTAACCTCCTTTCTTTTCTCTCCACCCTCTGTCTCCCCCCTAATTCTGTTCAGTTTGCTGACTGGTTGCCTGGTTCACCTCCAGAGCATACAGGTCCCAACCTTCCCCACCAATCTTTTTGCACTTGCATCAGGGCCGTTGCACTTTGTTCAGCATTATTGCACTTTCAGCTTATGCTCCATGAGTGGGGCAATCCTCTCTGCACTTAACACAGGGCCCTGCTGGACCGGACTCGTTTTGTTCTCCAGCACTACCACGCCCCACCCGCACCTACGTCTGTACGTATGCTTTACCTAAAGGTACTAGGACCAGTTAGATGTCTGTCCCCCCAACCGCATTCTCTTGCCCCCCCCTCCCGAGCTGGTCGCAACTGTAACACTTCATGCACTTGCACTAGGAGAAATGTCGTCAGGCCTAGTATTCTAGTTTCTCAGTTTAGATCATTCAGAATCTTCAAGGACTAAGAATGATTACTGTAGTCCTTGGTTCCCTTCCTGCCTTGAAGCGCTTCGAAGCACTTGAACCTGTGTATAAGCGCTATATAAATAAAAATAAATACATACATTTTAGGACAATTTATTTGCATTTCTGCAGTCTCTTCCTTTGGATTTTGCTGTGGGGTAAGTGCCCAGGTGTAGCCTAACTTGGGGTGCAGTATTTGATGCCGGGGTTGAGAGAACACTATTATTGTTTCTCCCTCCTCTTTTTCAGACAATTACTGAATTCTTGGCCGTATGCCTGTGAGCATTACAATTTATTCTTGAATTTGCCCTTTAAATATTGGATAGCGGTTTGGCAAATAAGAGTCGGTCCTACTTTAAGCGTGGTTTCCTTTTTAGTAATTTGTTACCCCAAGGAAGACGTGCAATAATGAGCTGCTTACGTCGAAACCGGCCGGCTATATTTGAAGGCATAGAGCTTCCTGCTTCAGTGTCCCAAATTACATTGAATTTGTTCCTTAACTTTATGGAATTGCCACTGTACTTTGTATTTTATTGTCTATCGCTGAATTCTAATATGATAGATACATTTATCTCAGATGCACCTTAAATGACTGTTTATTTAGATGCACTTCAGCTATCTGTTTACATTTTTTATGTGTGTTTTTACTGTGCTGTACAGGATGATTTTTGTGTGATATTCTGATGAACTTTTTTTGGCATGTAATTTAAAAAAAGATGTTTTTTCTATAGTTGTCCATTACAAAACAATTTTTTCAACATTAGCGGGTTTATAAATAAATGATGTGCAAATGTATATTTTTGTCAATTTTGTCCACAGACCTCTACACATCTGCTGTTATAGTATTTTCCTGAGTGGTCTGTGGGGTATGGGAATACCTGCGTTTCTGATGTTAGTATTTTAGGGCACAAGGCAAGTTTAGCAGGTTCCAAGCATTAAAATGGTGGCAAAAATGGCCGTGGACACAAAATATTTTGGCAAAAAAGGTGGTGGTTTTGCCTCTACAATCCATGTAAAAGATGCAGGGGACACCACCGCGATCCTTGGACCCATTATACCATTTAAGGAGTGTAATGGGTTACACTTTTAACGGGTCAAACCACAGCATTTCTGCCACGATATTTTGTACAGGCGATATTTCTGCCGCGATTTTATCACTGCATACCATTTAGTAACCATGCATGGTAACACAAACATGGTAAAAAGAATTGCTACCACCAGCTGGTCTTTAGGCACATATAAAAGTAACGCAAAATTGCAAGTGTAAACTCTCCCACATGTACAGTCCCATATAATTGCAATTAATTGCAGTTTTTATGCTGGATTAAAAAATCTACTGATTTAAGGTTAGGCCCAGTGCATAAGCCTGTTGCATTACAAACAAGATGGAAACTCTGACCTGTGACAGGGTGGTACACCCGTATCAGCCAGTCGTCTAAATATGGGTATATATGTACCCCTTGAAGGCAGAGGTGTGCCATGAAGGCATCCATAACCTTTGTGAACACCTGCGGTCCTGAGTTCAGTCAGAAGGGAAGGACTTTGTATTAGTAGTATACCCCCTGTATCGAGAAGCGAAGGAATTTGCGGTGCGGGTCCCAAATGGGTATTTGCATGTAAGCATCCTGGAGATCCAAAATGCACATCCAGGGTCCTCCCCTGTGCTCAGGCTCTGGTCGGGGAGGACCATCTTTAACTTCTCCATTGGGAGGAATTTGTTGAAAAGTGAGAGGACGAGAATAGTTCTCCACCCGGCTATGTCTTTTTTGGTGGAGTTTGAAAAACCTTTAAAAGAAACCGTGCACCGGATTCTCTATTGAACTTACTCTAGAGTATCCAGTATATTCAGCTTTATTAAACCCTCTGACAGATTTGATGAAAACTGTTGTGGGAGGGAAGCTGGTGGAGGGGAAGGAATGGGAAGGAAGGTATCCTGAACTCACCACCGATAGTGTCCATGCATCTGATGCTATGAGCTGTTAAATGGAGGGATATTCTTTCACCGACCGGTATCAAATGCTGCTGGGGTTAGGTGTGTGTAACCTTGTGTTTGTCCGACTATGCCGGCGCTGTGCTTTGGAAATATTTTCCTGATCTGATGGGCTCTGTCAAATGGTTGTTTTCCAGATTTTCTTATGCACATGTCAATATTTTTGTGCACTTTAATCAGGCACTCCAGCACAGATCGATGCCTAGGATCAATCCTCTGGCCGCCATATCCACATGGCCAGTGGCTGCCTCCAACATATCACAAGTCACCACCCTGGCATCACATGGGCCAGCCAGAAACTGCTCTTTTCTCACACCAGTTAGGTCCTGCGCAAATGTTTCCATTTCCCAACAGCTTATTGACTGTGGTAACAGTTTCAATTTCCCAACAGCTTATTGGCTGTGGTAACCTGAAGGCCTGCTGAGGCCAGTGACAGAAGGAACAACATCACTGAAGTGGTGGGGCAAGAGATGGGGTCAATCTTGCACTCAATGCACCACGCCTCAAATCTTCTCTATCTTCACACGCACAGATATGTTGTAGATGGTCTATGTGCAGCCAGCAACACCTCAAGCACCTCCTCAAAGAGATCCCACTCATATCTCATCCTCTCAAGAGCCACGCTATTAGGTGAAGCACCCGACCTTGCGACTGTTAGTAGATCCGGCTACTGAGGCAACCGTTGAGGTGGGCAGATGGTCAGATCCAGAAGGTTCAAGTACCACGTCCACCACATCCAGTCCGGGGCGATCAAGATCATGTTTTCTCAAAACTCTTGAGCCTCCTGAGAACACAAGGATTGACGGGAATCAAAAGGAAGGCATAGTCGAGAGGGAAAGTCCAATCCACTAGAAACCCGTCCCCTAGCGCACCGTTCGCTGGAAATTCCCTCAAGCAAAACTGTCTGCAGTTCCTGTTGGACTCTGTGGTATAGAGGTCCACTGATGGGGTCCCCCAGTGAGAGAAGACCTCTTCTAGGACTTCGTGGCACACTTCCCACTCGTGCAAAACCATGCTCTGCCTACTCAGAGCATCCATCAAACTGTTCTCTGTCCCCACCAGAAGGACTGCCGAGACCGAGATACGGTCCTCCAATAGCCAGAACCACAGCTGCATCGCCTCTCTCCAGAGCAGGGAGGGAGCGCATGGCACATTGCTTGTTCAGGTAGTGCATGGCCACCGTATCGTCCATCAGAAACAGGACATGCTTCCCCTTCAGAGATGGATCAAATGATCTCAGGGCTAACCTGAAGGCTTGCAACTCCAGCCTGTTGATGTGCCACCTGACTTCCATTGCTGACCAAAGGCTGTTCACCTGCAAGTCCTTGCAGTCAGCGCCCCAGCCCTTCAAAGACGCATCCGTGGCCGCAGAGGCCATAAGGGCTCCCCCTGCCATGAAATTGTTGCAGTTGGCCCACTAAACAAGGTCGTCAAACACTGCCCTGGATACCCTGTAGGAGCCATTGAAGTTATAACATGCACGCCTGGCCTCTGGCACGAGAAAAATACAGGGGGCCATGAGGCCTAAAAGGGGGGGGGGGGAGGAAGCTGCTGGTAAGGCGGCGTGGTTCCGGAACTGGTTCACCATCTGCACAATGCTGTTGGCTCTCTCCTCTGGAGAAGGTGGTGGGGGGGGGGTTAGGAGGAGGGTATAATTTTCCTTCCCCATCAGAGTGTCTAGGATTGCTCCGAGGAACTGGAGCCTCTGGACTGGAGTCACTTGGGACTTGTTCAAGTTCAGGGAGAAACCCAGCCTGTGGAGTAGTGAGCAAAAACCTGCTCCGCTGACTTCCCCCGGATTAGCCAGTCCAGGTACGGGAATACATGGACTCCGGATCTCCTGAGGTGAGCTGCGACTACTGCCATGAGCTTGGTGAAGACACTTGGAGCAGAGGTCAACCCAAAGGGAAGCACCTTCAACTGATAGTGCTGGTTTCCTATGAGGAACCTCAGGAACTTCCTGTGCGTTTGATGTATCTGCACATGGAAATAAGCGTCCTGCAGAACTATTGACACCAGCCAGTCCTGCAATTCTAAAGCGTGTAGAATTTCTCTCAACGTCACCATCTTGAACTTGTCTTTCCTCAGGAACTTGCTCAAGGCCCTGCAGTCCAAAATGGGACAGAGATCTCCTCCCTTCTTGGGCACTATGAAATACTGCGAATGCCAGCCCAATCCTCTCTGCTAGGGTGGTACCTCTTCCATGGCACCCTTCAGCAACAGGGCTCTCAGGTCTTCCTGGAGCTCCTGTCCCAGTTGGCTTGGAGGTGGTCTGGCCAGAGTTTTCCTTAAGAAGGCAGACAATAGCCCCAGCGCACAAGCTCATGGGCCCAGGCGTCTGAGGTAATCTCCCGCCATTGGGGCCAATGCTCTGACGGTTGTCCACCAAAAGGTAAGTCATGGGAGGGGAAAATCAAAGCGGCTTAGAGGCCAGAGCTGCCCCCGCTGCTGCTTGTTGGCCCCTGGAAGCCCCCTTGCCCTTGCCGCGGCACGAGAAAAGCTTCTGCCCTTGCCTGGCCTGCAGGTGCTGCACCTTCCTGGCTTAAGGCACATAGCGCCTATAGCTTCTGCCCCTCATGCGACTAAAGGCAAACTCTATAGGAATGACTGGAGATTGACTATCGAAGCCATGTAAGCCATGTCTGCCTATTCTTCTTACCTTAAATACGCTAGGTTCCCACATAAGAGAGGTCATCTGTGTTAGGCAAAGTTTGTATGCAGTACCCTTTGGGACCACTACCCACAACTAGCACTACAGGTGTAAGCAAAACCAGTCTTTGGTATAAGTCTGTACTACACAGTTTTGGTAGCGTTGCTGAGCGGCCATGCTTATCTAATAAGAGGGGAATGTGAGCTGTAATGATGTTACACAGAGGTCTACAATCACAAGTATTCAAATAGACTCTTATACTCAAGGTTTCTTGGTAAAAAAACATATAATTTATTTCACAGTCAGTTATAAAACATTCACTAGAAGGAGGCAATCTATATCACACAAAAATATACTTCAGTACTTTACACGGTACGGGTCTGAGGAATTTAAACTACTTTGAAGGAGGAGCAAAATGGCATTCAGAGTACTTTGAAGTAGGAGCAAAAAGGTATAGGTTAATAAAAAGAATATTACAGTTACTTTTAGACAGTGCAAATAGTTTGGGTTCACCAGAGGAGCCAATTCAATGCAATAGGGTAGGCCAAAGTCAATGGGCTAAAGTCTTGAATAGGCTAAAGCAGTTGTGGTAGTTAAACAGAAAAGTCTTTGCCAAAGTTCTCAGAAGTAGTTAGTAAAAGAAAGGTTGGGTCACAAGCTGACTAGGCCTGCAAGTTGTCAAAGTTTCAAGCACTTTCGCAGTGAGAGGTACGTTCTCTCGTTCGGGTTTTCACAGGACCTTAAAATGAAGAAAAAGATGCAGCTGAAGACTTCTGTTCCTGGCAGTTCCTGCAGATATCGCTGTTCCTGAGCCTCAGTCATGGGGACACGAGGGAGGACGCCAGGGGACTCCTGCACTGCACTGAGACTGGTCGCAAACCTGGCAACTGGCAAATCTTCGATTCCGATAGCTGTAGTAAAGCACACAAACTAGTGTCCCTCTCCCTGGTTATTCGGTTTCCTGCAGCACTCTGATGAAAATACAACCAGCTCCGAGAATGGTATCCAGGTGGCTTATGAGTCGAGTTGATTGGTCCCACCAACTCAAAGGGAGAAGTCGTCCTTACAGGGCTTCTCCGTCGAGACGGACTTGGCGATTCGGACCTGCTGCGGGGCTTCACCGGGCAAACCAACAGTCCAGGAGTTGCAGCAGCCGTCCTCTTCAAGCTCGTCTTCGGTTCTTTCGTTCCAGTGGTCAACTCTGCCTTCCAAGCCAAGAGACTCGCATTTTATACAGTTCTTTCCCATTCATTCCAGCCTAGCTGCCACTCACCCAGCAGGGTGGCTGTCCTTGCCAGACACTCAGCCAGCCAATCACGCCAGAGTGCATTTGTGTCTCCTAGGAGTCTAAGCACATGGAGTTTTGGGCACCTCCCTCACTTCCTGCCCACCCCAGACCCTTGGGTGCCAGAGGAGGTCTTCAGTCCTGAAGCCCGCCAAAGGCGTAGGAACAAAGGGACCAAACCTGGTTTGGCGCGCAGAGACAAACTCTAGGAGGACCTTTCCAAAACGAAATGGCAAACAAAGAAGAACGGGACCGGTTTAAGCAAAGGGGGCCCATACGCCATCTTGAAAAATATGGCTCCCGCAATTTAACACTACCGGTGTTAGCGGTCAGGACAAATCATGGTAGTTCATTGTAAAACCACTGCCACTGGCCATTTCGAGACGAAAGGGTAGCATTTGACTGCTACATGAGTTTCTAGACATTGGGGATACTAGGTAAACCCTGCAGCACTCTATTGTAAGATAGGGTGGGCTGGGTCAAGGAATTTGAAAATACTAGTAAAGTCAATTTCACTTTACTTTCTCTGGGAAACAGTAGTTTATCCCAGAGAAGGTATTTAAACCTTGTGACAGCCTAAAAGGCTTCCCTGTGTCACTGCACTGAGGGTGCTGTGTGACACACATGAAAAGATGATGCCTATAGAGTTTTTCTAAAAACTCCATAACCAAAGGAACACAAGAGTAAAACACATTCAAAATACATCAGAGAATGGGGAAAAAAGGCTCACACTCTCTCCAGGTAAAAAATTCAAGTTGTGGTGTGCTCGTAGTGTGTCTGGTGGAGTGTTGGCGCAAGGTTCTGTTTTTCTTTGCTCCGTGACAAATTGGAACTCTACTGCAGCATTGGGATTCAGCACAGTTCTCTGTCTATCTCTTTGACAAACCTAAGTTTTACTTCATATCCACCACGCAAGCGCAGTGTGCTTGCAGTGTTTCTGGCGTCCGGTGTGTGGGCCACTTTATTTACATTGTGGTAAGCTTTGGATAACTGACTTGGCACGGCTCAGTGAACATCATCGAATAACCGCTCTGGGAACTTTTTAAACTGTATGCACCAATTCATACAGATCTTCTATCTCAAACAATTTGTGTCTGGGCTGTAATACGGTTGTTGCTTATGCACGGTCTGCAATTGCAGCAACAATTATCAACTGTGAAAAACTACTTTGCTGGTACTAACTGCAAGCTGTGGGGGTAACAGAAGTTCCGTACACAACACTGGGATAAGCCACGCTGAAACGTGGCTCGTGACTTGCATTGATTTAGTGTCTTTTATCACACAAGTGCACTCGCGGAGCGACTAACTGCTGGGCTAGACCCTTTGAGCAGTCGCCTGCGATACACTGGTGTTTGGTGTATATAAGGGAAGCATCCTAACGTGGAGTGACTGCAATTGTGGGGCAAGACCACTATTCTCTTGGCTTGGTCTGCTGATTTGAAGTGACGCGTTGTGACTAACTGCAGGGCTAGGCCCTTTGAGCAGTCGCCCATCACCGCTTTTCGGTCAGCAGTGATAATCTGTGTGTTTTCACTTGGTGCGATTGCAATTGTGAGGAAAAGCTTCTTCAGTAGCCAATGGTAATCTGTTTGGACTGTGCGCATTTAATAATATCAGCATCACGCAGTACAATCACAATTGCAATTGAAGTTGATCAGCCACTTTTACAGTTGAAAACATTCGACAGCTAGTGCTGGACGCGAGTACTTGAAGTTACACGGTAACTTTGCGTTAGACATTGCAAGCCAAGGAACAGTCTAACATAAGTTTTGATTTCATGTCCTCAGTGGGCTACTCTTTAAAAACAGGTATGCCCAACACCCTGAAAATATCAAGCACTTCATTAGTTTTAAAGTCAACGCCTGTCTGCCCAACTTCGCTGAGTGCGTTGAAATGCAAAATGTACAATTATCCACTCGTCAATCCCGAAAAGAAAATGTCTGCGGGCGATATAAGAGACTATTGTAAACCTTCATCAACTACCTCTGTTGTCAGTACAGAGGAAAACTTAGAGCTGCCACACAGTGTATCTCAAACAGTAGTGGCATATTCAGAGTCTTGCAATACGTCTATTACTGATACCCAATTGATGTCAGTTGAAGGGCAGCACATGTTGATTTCCAAAGTAACACCACCTACTAATGTCTTAAAAGATCTATTGCCATCTGATGGCGTACCACAGACTGCTCCCCCACTGAATTTGTCACTGAATGAAGCACATGGCTTAATTTCTCATATGTCATCTATTCACTCTTTGCAACAAATTGACGATAGCCATAATACTGTTGAAGACATATATCTAACTGCCTTGTCCTCTCTACTAACTTCTGAAGTCAATAGTTTGTTTGATAATTCTGTGCATTCTGTTCATACACTTTCTCCTAGCCCGATTGCTAATAGATCTACTTCACGGAGACATAGTGATGTCTGTTTACCAAACGCATTACCACCAGTACATTCACAAAATGTTTTGCTTGAAATGACACTCAATGTCATGAACATGACAATAGTTACTTTAACCAAATTGAAACGTTGGACTTTAAATTAACTGAGCAAGCTATGCAAATTAACCAACTTGTGGTATGGATGTGTGACATGACTAATCAAAAGACACGTCCCTCCTTAGGTGGAGAAATATTGAGTACACAGAAAAATGAGCCCGAGTCAGTACCTACAGTGCACCCTAACGATCAAACCAATGGCTCAAGACACCCAGAATTTTGTAAAACTGCGTTGCCTGAAATTGGATTTATAATTGGTGTGCATGCGGCCCACAATAGTGAGAGTGAGTTTCAACAGCCAGTTAAATCCAATAGTGTGAATAAACATCCAAATAGAATTCACAACGCCTCTGATACATTACCATCTTGTGATTTAAAACAAATAGCAAACCCCAGAGACAACTTGCCTAATACTCCCATAACTACAAATCAGATTTCCAGCTGGGCTGAAGAGACTGTGGGACAGAAGATTTCGTATAATCTTTTTAATCCCAAAGTAGCTAAGGGAAAATGTGCAGTGTCTTCTTGTTTATCTAAGAAATCCAAAAATCAAAAGGCGTTGCCGTTGAGAGTTAGAGCCAATATTAAACAGTTAATCAAGCGATTGGCTCCTCAAAACAAATCTGCTCCTA
The DNA here is from genome assembly GCF_040938575.1 of Ambystoma mexicanum. Lineage (NCBI taxonomy): Eukaryota > Metazoa > Chordata > Amphibia > Caudata > Ambystomatidae > Ambystoma > Ambystoma mexicanum. Next base: position 253,977,945 of record NC_090926.1, on the reverse strand, counting down.
AAGCACGATTGACAAAACCTAAATCACAAATACCTCCAACACAAGAAAGCAACGATGGGGCCTCCCAGACCATTGAAGTAGAGGATTATCCTCCCCTTAATGACCTGATAGCTTCCATCTCGCTATCAAATGAGACAAAGGAGGTTACGGACACTCCCCAGTTAACTCTAGTCGGACCACACTTGCCCAGTACAACAAGCAAACAGGTAAAGCTCACCAGTGGTGAACAGGACACAAGTCAACTTTCTGTCTAAACGGACATACGAGTACACATTGAGAGATCGATTAAACAATATGTCTCCATGCAACAAACTAACAGTGCTCATCCTGCAACACCCAAGCAACAAGCCCAGGAAGTAACTAGTGATAGTTGCTTTAACCTTCTGACTCACCATCCAGGAGATCTTCTTTATAGTGGAGAAGGAACTCAGAAATTGGATGGGCAGGACAAAATGGCCAAGCAATTGATGTCGTATAAACAAGAAGTGGGAAAGATCATATCATTTAGTGGCATATCTTCGGAAGGTCCGGTTAGGCCCTTGGGACAGACAATGAGGGATTCTTTGGTGGCACGAGGGGGTCAATTCACCAACAGCATTGAGGCATCTAAGGCCAATCATAGAATACCTCAGTATGAAAATACGGTTGGGCAGTCAAATGAATCAAAGTCAGATTAAGTCACTATTTACTCTTTCAGTAATAGAGTGCAACATTCACCTAGCGAATCCATCGAAGAGCAAATTGCCAAGGCAGTTGACAATTATCTAAGACATAACGTTGCCATCAAGCAATCGCTGATTGAATCTAGTAACCCCGTTTCCTGTAGTCACGTGCAAAACTTCACACGCACCACAAGCCTCATCCATTAAAAAATGCTGTGACCTCAATAATGATGGTCCTCAAAATCCTAGTGAGCAGGTAGCCCAAGCTATCGAACATAAAAAGAAAAGACAAAAAAAAAAGAGACGACAAACTGGGACAAGTTTCATCGGCTTATCCTAAAATGCCGCCTGGCACCCTTTACACCTTATGTAATGAATAGGACTAGCATTTTGGCCATATGCCATGTGGTGAGTAGTCTACAAGACATTATAACAACAGATATAGAACAGGTGGAATTCGTTAATGAAAATGACCCTTCAAACGTAAGGATATGGCTTCAATCTCGTCAGAAATGCCTTTTGGCAGGCGCACATGGAGATTTTTGCCTTTGGGTTTGCCTTGGCACGCGACCCTATCATTATGGACACCAATGGTGAACAAAGAAAAGGAAGTAAGTTGAATTTCATGTCATCCGAAAAAATAAAAATAAAAATAAAAATGCTGTTAACCAGGGGAAATTAACTAATAGCAATCATGACACACCCACTCACTTGCACGAGGGAACTTGTGATCCTAATTGATAATCAATAGCGAAGAACGACACGTACCATATTCTTAATCAGTTGGAACACATGTGGGTTCTCTCATTTGTTGGGAGCCAGTGCCGACTTTCTAGCAGTCCACGATATAATATTTCAAGAGTCTTGGCTAGTTGAAACGCCAACTTGGGAAGATCATACTATCATATTACATGCGGACAAGTCTTCTGCTTGTGGTCGGCCATCCTCTGGCCTGGTAATTGCCATTAATAATCACAAGAACTGGCACTTATCATTTTGGGTGGCACCCAATCTGTATTTACTTATGGCAAAAATAATCTATCCCGCTGGTGTGATTGCTATAATTAACATGTATCGTAACCCCAGGGGGATAACTGATGACTTTCTTTTTCGACCTAGAAAACTTAATGAATATCATTTTAGCAAAACCTGAAATAACTAATACCATTTTGACTGGTGATCTTGATTTGCAATTACTGCCTCCTCAAAATCCTAAATACAATTTGACTTGTCTGAGGTGGAGCTTGTTGATGAAAGATAGAGAGTTTCTAATGTGCAATGGGTCTGTACCTGGAGACACTCCGGCAGAGGTCACTTGGCGAAGACTGGCGAGCGCATCGACAATTGATTATGCCTTTGTTGATCCATGCATGTTTGATGCGGCTACGAGCTTCAAAGTGTTGCCCCAAACTTATAGTGATCATGAAATGCTGAATTTAACTTGGGAAGTATTCATGTGTCACCAGAATCTGCTTGCAAAAGATTTCGACAACCCATGATAGTAAACAACGCTCGAACACGTTTTACGTGGAATATCCGCGCTTTGGCAGCGTTTAATAGTAACGTGGAGAGCAGTTACCCAGATGGCATTACGGATAAAAGGGACTACACATCCTTTCTTCATTTATACCAGACGCAACTGCAAATGAAAACTACCATCTACCATAAACCTAGACACAAATTCGATGCTATGGTTCAGACAAAAAAATCTCTGCTGTGCAAGACGTAGAAGCTTGTTGCTGCATCAAACTGCCTTGACAAAAAGAGAGTCATAAGATCACTTAATTGTCAATATAAAAACTGGCTTTGCTCGCATAAAATGCATTTGTTACAGACAGACAGGGCGGCCATGTTGTGCAGTGTCCTTCAGAAAGATACTGCCCAAATCTGGACTTTAATTAATATTGCAAACAATGCCGCTCAAAAGCCAGTGCAGTTGAACGGTGTGAATGAAAATGATTGGGTGTCACACTTTACTACTATCTATATGAGACCATTGTGCCATAACGACGATACCATCTCTGAGTCGTCTAACTATGAGGGATTACTTATTTTATTTTAGAGGAAGATATCCTATTCTATATAAATAAACTCAATAATTCTCGAGCTCCTGGCCCTGATGGGTTATGCAACCTCATGTTCAAACAGAACCCAATCTTTGGTCAAAAATGTTGTACAACATCTTTAACCAAACCATAGCAACCAATGTAATCCCTCCATCATGGCGCTTGTCAGTGACCGTTTCAATTTCTAAGAAAGGTGATCACTCTGCTCCAGGTAACAGATCGATTGCGCTCCTAGATGCACCCGGTAAACTCTTCTCTAAATTCATTTTGAGGGACTTTAACAAGTGGACCTCTGCATTTTGCAGGAGAGACCTGTTCCAAACTGGATTCATTCCAGGTATGCATACTAGCGTGAATTTATTCACTCTCACTTCTATCATTGAACATCATCACACAATAAATCAACCTTTATATCTAACTTTTATCGATCTGCGAGCTGCATTTGACTCGATTTCTAGGGAATTATTATTCCAGAAATTGTGCCAACAAGGGTGTTCTTCCTACATCGTGTCGCTCATAAAAGATCTTCACACTAATAACATCATACAAGTGAGATTAACAGCTGATGGGAGATTGTCTGTACCAATAACATTTAGAGGGCGGAGGCAGGGTTGTACCCTATCCTCAGCCCTCTAACTTTTTCATCTCAGATGTGGGAAGAGCTTTTTTGAACATTCTTACTGATCCCCCAAAATTCACCGCCTTCTCCGTATTAAGTTTGTGTTCATCCTCGACTTTGTGGTATACATCCACCCCCAGGTACCTAACAGTCTCGGTTGTCCATCTTATCTGTAGCACTGGCAGCTTATGGCGTGGTATTCCTACAGAGCTACCAAGGTGGAATATGCATGACTTTTTAGGGTTGATCGTTATACCAGAGAGCATTGCGTATCGTTCCATAATCTCTAAAATATATTGTAAGTGCTCTTCATGATATTTCAAGTATAGCAGCATATCATCTGCGTACAAAGATATCAGATGCTGCCCCCCCCCTTTGTGCTGAATCTCACCTCCCAGGATTGCTGCCTTAAGAACGCCGCTAGAGGTTCCAATGCCAGAATAAAGAGCATCGGGGACCAGGGGCATCTCTGTCTAGTACCCCTGCTCAGTGACCATTGTTCTGATGCGATTGTGCCTGTTCTAACTTGAGCCACCGGCTCACTATACAGTAGCTGAGCCCATTGCAAATACACTGGTCCCATCCCATATTCCTTTTGAACCGCCATCAGCCACGGCCATTTGAGCGAATCGAAGGCTGTCACTGCATCTAGTAAAACTACTACCACCTCCTGGGGGCTCCCCTTCGTCCGGTCTACAACGTGATGAAGTCTTTTGAGATTGTCTGATATACTCCTGCGCGGGACGTACCCAGTCTGATCAGGGTGTACATGTTTATTTATAACCGGCCGCAATCTGTTGGCCATCACTGCAGCAAGTATCTGGCTGTCCTCGTTGAGCATCAATAACGGTCTATAAGATCCCCAATCCGTGCTCGGCTTATCAGGCTTGAGGAGCGGAATAATGATTGCTTCCCTAGTCTCTGTCAAAGGCCTTGTTTAACATGGCTAACATCGGTGGGAGCAGATCTGTCCTGTATGGTTTATAGAACTCGCTCGGGAGTCCATCAGCCCCTGGATCCTTATTTGTAGGTAGTGATTGAATCACTTGTTCTAATTCATCCAGCGTGAGTGGGACCTCTAAATTCTCCCTTTCTGCTTCCTCCAACTTAGGCAAATTGATCTCTGCCACCGTTTCTTGTAGGTCAATTTCCTCCTCTTCCATAATGTTTGCATATAACCTCTGATAATATTCAAAAAAACATCTGTTTACTCCTTCTGGAGTATCTTTTACCATCCTGTCCTCCTATTTCATCTCCTGGATGGTTTGTCTAGGGGTCTCACTCTTGAATAACCAGGCCAGCAACCTGCCCGGCTTGTCACCTTCTGTACATTGCCTTTCTATAGTTCAGGTTGCATAGTCTCTCCCAGTGGTCTCTGCATTCCTGCTGTAGGTGGTGTATGGCCTCGGCCTCTCGTGGGGAACTTACTCCTTTCTGCATTTTAACCTCTATCTTCTTCTCCGTGCCCTGCAATTTGGATATTGCCGCTCCTCTCACCACCACCTTGAATGCCTCCCACAACATGCCGACTGATCTCACGCTCCTTGTGTTATGTTCTAAGTATTCCTTTATTGCTACCCTCAGGTCTTCTCTGAACACTGTCTTTCAGCGCCTCAGGTCTGAGCCTCTATGTCGGATTCTCACCCTAGGTGGAAATATCTGCCACTCTATGAACAACGGCACGTGGTCCGAGAGGACTGCAGCCTTGTATTCTGCACTCTTCATTTCTCCTGCTAGTTCACTAGTAGCAAATATATAGTCTAATCTGGTGTATAAGTTGTGTGGGGCAGAATAGTGCAAGTATTCTGTGTGCTGTGGATGGAACATCCTCCACACATCAATCAACCGGAAATCACTTAATAAGGTCCCCAAGGGCTTCGCCGCTAGGGTAGGCCGGACAACCTTCTCGTCCGATCTGTCGAGCTTGGGGTCTAGTGTGCAACTGAAGTCCCCCGCCGCCCAGTATAAGTGCTCCCTCCATATATGGGCTAATCTTGGCATACAGATTCCTGAAATATATCGTGGCGTCATTATTCGGAGCATATGTATTAATAATGTTCACTTTTTGTTCTCTACCAACCTTTTTAGCAACACCATCCTGCCGTCTGTCTCTGCGTTAGATTGTAATAACTTAAAGGGGACATGTGGTGCTATCCATGTGATAACCCCTCTAGCGTACATTGAGTATGTTGCCCCTAAAGTGGTCCCTTTACATTTCCTCCTCAACACCTCTAACTTATCTCTGGTCAAGTGTGTTTCTTGTAACAATGCAATATTTATTTTCTGTCTTCTCAGGTACATCATGACCGTATTCCGTTTGATATAACTATTTAGCCCTCTGACATTCCAGGTCACTATCTTCAGGTCTCTCATATCATCCTTTCCCTACTCCGCCCGACTCCCCTCCCACCCTCCTTTTCTTAATATCTGGCTTGTGATTGCAGGCTCTATCCCCCCTGTCCCTCCAAACTCCCCTTCCCCCAGCCCCCACGTACCCCCCCAACTGCCCTACTGCACTTCACACCCCTCCCCCAAACTGTTGCCCAGCTCCATCCATGGATCTCAGGCTATCCCACATCTAGTCTTTTCTCATGCCTAGCCGATACTCAGAACTCTGTGGGGGAGATACCGCTCTAGCAGTATCCCAACTAAACTAACTTCTGGGGTTGTTCGCACATTACTCTGACAACTCCCTTAAACTACTTAGGTGACTTAGGCTCTTTTCATGTGCGAATCATCTTTGAGCTCCCCATATTACGAGTTATAATCTAGTCCAAGTCAATATATAAGCCCCTTTTATTACATGTTATATTATAGTCCAAAGACCTGTCTTGCGTAATGTAACCCTCCCCCTTTGTTCAGCTCAGAATACTTTCCAGAAACACCCATATTCACTTATCCGGTCTGCTCTCTGACTGGTCAACTGTTCCTGCTGGACAATTCCGAGCGTCAAGCCATGCCGTTGCATCCGGCGAAGTCTCTGAGAAGTGCACCCTGTTGTTGTGCATCACTTTCAATTTCTCGGGGTACAACAACATGTATTTGTAGCCTGCCTCACGAAGCCTCCTCTTGATGGATACATATCCCAGTCGCTGTCTTTGTACCATAAAGGTGTAGTCCGGGTACACAGTAATGGTTGCGGATCCCCTGCTTATGGGCCCCCCCCCCCTTACGGAAGTGCTCCAGTAGCTTCTCCCTGTCTTTGCAATTCAAAATCTTAGCGATGAGCGGCCAGGAGGGTGCCCCTGGCGGCGGCCTTCTAGTCTGGGCCCTATGCGCCCTCTCCAAAGAGAATCCCGGGGTGAGCATCCCCCCCCCAATCTATTTCCTGCAGCAGCATATTCTCAATATAGCCTGTCGATCGGAGCCTTCTGTTCCTTCTGGGAGTCCCACGATGCGCCCTTCTGCCTCCTCCGCTCTGTTTTCCAAGTTGCGCATGTATTGTTGTAGCACAGCGACTTCCTTAGCGTTCGCAGTGCTGGTACCTGTATTGGCCTCCACGTCCTTTTCCAGCACGCTTGTGTGCTCCGCCAGCCTCCCAACGTCCTGTCGCAGTAGATTAACATCTGCACTCACAGCATCCATTTTGTGTTCCAGCAAGGTCTTTAATTCCGAGATAGCTGTGTCCATCTTGCATGCCCATGATGTCTTCAGCTCCGCTATGGCTTCCAGGATCTTCTGATCCTTTTGTGTCGGGGATGCCTCCCCTTGCGTGTCCTGTTTCTTAGGTTTACTCCTTCCATACTTAGTGTTGACTCGGAAAAATCCTCCATGGTTGGCGGTTTCTCTTTGGTCTTGCCTACTTTAGATGCCATGTCCATTCCTGCCTCTGCGCAATCCCGGCTACCAATGTATAGATAACAAATCTGTTCCGCCGCTGGATTCCAGAACCCAGTTTCGTGACTTTGGTGCAACAATGTGACCCCTCGGCTTCTGTCTCCTGCGCTGAGCTGCGGCCTCTTGGCTCTGGTGTGCCTGGGTTCCACTTGCTGCAATACTTGTCTTCTCCAGCTCCTGTTTTATCCAGGGTCATTCTATGGGTCCGGTGCCCATGCAGTGTTCCGTGTCTTAACGAGGTTGGGCTTTTATGTGGATGACCTCCATCATCCTCTGCGGGTTCCGTATTCGCCCATATGCCCCGAGGATGCACCTGTCCACCCAAGGTTAACCTCACCAGTTGTGATAATCTTTGAAGTCCTGCTGTGAGGGGGTATGTTGTTACTCTCTTGTTGTGCCCTGCGCTCAGCAGTGGTCCCAGGGTGCCTCCAGAATCCCTGCAATCTCCAGAGCTGTGCCCAGTTGTTTGCTTTATTCTACAAGCGCTGTCCTCATGTTCCACCGTGCATTCCCGGAGCTGCAAATGCAATTTCCATTCCCCCCACTCCCGTCAAGCGATCACAGTCTGCTGCTAGCCCTTGTGGTTATGTGGGGCCTCTTGTCTGTGTTCTCACACTGGGCAGGGATGTTTGATATATACTTGCAAGCACCAGTCTACTCCACTGTGGTCTGCTGTGCGGCACCAGCATTGCCTGTGGGTAACTGGATCCTCCTTCTCAGGCATCAGCACCTTCGTGCCCAGTCCTCTCTGCCTGTCTGTTGCAATAGGCAGTCATTTAATACACAGCAGGATCAACTCTTGAGCTCGTCCGGGCCTTTTACTGCTCAGTTGGCACGGCTTGCTGCAGATCCACTTTGCAGCGCCGTTGGGTCTTTACACTTTCAATGGGCGATACAATGCATCTCCCAGCCTCATGTTTCTGTCTGCAACTCGCCTTTGTAGTTCGGGCACAGCGCTCTTTTCTATGTCCACAGCTTGCTCACTGCTCTCATAGGGAACAGCTGTGAGCCCTGGGCGGGCCCCAATGGGGACAGCTTTCTTTCTGTACTAATGCGCAGGGCCGCTCTCAGTAGTTCAGGGCTGACCGTAGTGTAGCCTGATGTCCCATAATAAATGTTTTATGGCACGAAGCCCGCCGGACCACAGTGGAGGCAGCTCAATTGTGTTCTGTCGCCGCTTCTTCGCGTAGTAAAAGGAATCCTCCCGACCACTTACTGTCATGCCGTGAGCTGGCGTATTGTCACCCCCCCAGTGCAGACTGCCCCTCTCACGGCGAAGCAGACCGCACCGAATGTCGTGGCATTTATAACAAGGGCCCACCACCCAGGGCGGACCGCACTGGAAGTAGCACCTTAGTTAGTTTAACAATGCTCCATTCAGTCCACTGGCGGTTTCATTCCCGACCGTGGTTTAATGTTATGTGCCCCTTCGGTGGCAGTGATTCCGGGACCTCTCCTCCTCCGTTCATGACAGATTTCGCCCTCTCCTCTCTGTACCAGTATGTTGCCAGCCTTCTTCGGAGGAACACTGCAGCCCAAGTTCTTACTCCCAACCCCCCTGCAGCGGGGTGCCCACCGGTGCAGCCTGACCTCTCTGCCCTGTCTCCATACCACGTCTGCCAGAGATGGTGTTCGCCCCCTGCACCGCAGGCGTCATGTACTATGCGCTGTCTCTTGTGTTCCGACTCCCGCTGTCCGTGGTGTTTATAGCAGGCAGTCATGGCTCGATGTCCTCTTCTCCAGCAGCCGATATTTCCTCTGTACGATCGGCTCACCCTGCCCTTTGTTCTAGGCACGTCGCCATCTTGCCTGTGCGCACTTTCAGGCCGGCACCTCTTCTAGGCTCGATCTCCGAACCGGTGTTCTGCACAAACTGAGAATTAGTGCCACATTGAGCCCTACATCTTCGTGCTTCTGCTGACGTTTCTGTTTGCATCTGCACTCGGGATAGCCATCACGATTCCCAGGATCAGTGTTGGATCAGCGGGAGCGACTTGGAATGCGTCCTTCTACATGGCTGTCAAGCCACGCCCTGTAGTGCATGTCGTTTATCAGCGCCCACTCCCAAATGTTGACTGCTAGAGTGCATGGTGGGGGTGGAGATCTGGTGCCACCCAGCTTGTTGATGTAATACATGCTGGTGGAGCTGTCGGTCTGAAAAGGATCACCCTGACGCTGATCATAGGGAGCCAGATGATTTGAGCTGCCTGCTCCTGTCGGGACCAGACCTTGTGGATGCTGTGGCTACCCAAAGTAGCTCCCCAACCCTCTAGGGACGAGTCCGTGGTAATGGTGACCTGAGGCACTGGTTGATGGAAGGGCCTACCTATCCGCAGGTGCTGCCCTGCTCCACCAGACTGGGTCCTGTTGGAGAAGAGGTGGGATGCTGACGATCTCTGTCTGGGACCCCTTCTCCTGGCTCCAGGAGGCTGCAAAGTGTAGCTGCAAGCACCTCATCCTGAGACTTGTATGCGGAACAACGAGGAGACGTGCCGCCATGATGCCCAGGGGGTGTTGGTACCACCACGCCGAGGTCACTGCTCTGCTGAGAAAATGTCCCATGGCTGTGATATTGTCAACGCGTCAAAGGGGACTGAGGAGTGGCGCCGTGGGAGGAGTGAGGGGAGCGCATGCTCCCAGGGCCGAGCCCCAGCGTGCATCTAAATTTTGTGGGAAGATGATTTTTCCTGGTGAAAAAGGTTCTCCCGTCCCTAGAGAGGAGCGCTCATACAGTATAGAGGAAAAGGGGCGGGAAGTAGGAGTATATTTCATTAATCATTGCTTTGGTTGGTTTTTTGAATGAAATTGATCTGTAAATTGTGATTTTTATAGGAGATTGACTTGTTTTTTTGTTTCCATTTTCTTCTGTATATTGATGTTACTTTTTCATTTTGTGTTTTTTCAAACTTGTTGTTAGGTTTTATGCAACCTAATCACAATAAAAAAAATAGCCTCTGCCCCTGAAGGCAATGCTGAAGGCAGGTTTGGCCGGCTTCGCAGCCAGGCCCAGTGACTGCACCGATCTTTGACTCTTTAAATTTCTATAAGGAATCATTCACCTTCTGGCCGAAAAGAAGTTCGCCCTCAAAGGGCATGTCCAGCAATTTGTTTTGGACATTAGGCGAAAAGTCTGAAGGCCTCCAATAGGCCTGCCTCCTCAAAGCAATCGCTGATGCCATTGAGCGCCTACGCAGTCAGCCACTTCCAGGCACGTTTGCAGCGACTGGCCGACCACTTCTTTCCCATCCTCCATCAGCGGTACGAGGCCGTGTCACATTTCCCCCTAAGGTATATACTGCATAGCATTTCTACTGCCTTCGAGAGGCCAAAGGAGTACTTTGCAAAACAACTAGCCACGTTTGTGGCTTTCAGAGCTATGTTGCCTGATGTAAATCTTTCTTGGCCATGGCGTCAAATCTCTTGCCTTCTGTATCAGGTGGCAGATTTGAAATCGAAGATGCTGGTCTGGTGGAGACTGTGGCAGCTTGTACAACAAGACCTTCCAGCGAAGGGTTTGAGAAGACAGAAATAATGGGTCTCCTCTTGCCGGCCTATAATTTCCAGTCATGGTGGAGCTGACCGGGAGGATGGAGCAAGGATGCTGCCGACAGAGAGGCTACAGGGTCAGCAATCGCTGGATTCAGAGGCATGTTCCGTTCCGTAACTGGACCCTCATCCAGTATATCTGTAAGTTCATACCCTTGGACTGGCACTGATGTAGTCTGCAGTCCCAAGGTGTCAACCACCCTCTCTACCAGTGCCTAAAACTTGGCCTGGGTGTGATATGATATTTTGTTTGTATTGCGCTCATACACAAGTGTTTCAGAGCGCAAGTGTGAGTATAAGGTTGGCTTTGCTGAAACTCCAGGTCAGGTGAAGTGTCCAGCCCGCTGGCATCATGAAGCCCATGTGCCAGCTCTCATAGCCAAGCCTGATAGTCGAAATAATCAACACCCCCCCGTGCCCATGAACATGGGATTGACACCTCCCTGGTCATCCACATCATCAAGCCGAAAATGGATGACATAGTGTCGAAGAAAATTGGTCCTGGAGAGCAGGTAAAGTATTTGTCGCTGAGTGTTGGCGCTGAGGGCTTGTCCTTCAGCACCGATAAGGGACAGCGTCGGAGACGCTCAAACCTTGATTTGCACGGGAAGGCCCAGGCAATGAAGGTTTCAGTGCCTTTTTGGCTTTGTGTCTGAAGGCTTTCCTGGCACTGGGGCTTGTAAGGGTTCGGTATTACTGAGCGCTGCTGTCACCTCCGAGGCCTGCTGCTTGGGGGGGGATCGGGGACACCCACACCTGCAGTGGCATGTTTCTGAAACATTTCAAGCATGGAGAGCTTGAAATCTTCCCACTCTTGATAAGTGGTCGGCCTAGCCGAAGGCTTACCTCCTTCCGTCCACAAATCGGAGTCTCAATGGTGGGAGTGGCACCTCTTTCCTTCACGATGACAAGGAAGAATGGCTCTTAGAATTGTACCGCTTCTTCTTCCGCCAATGTTTCTTCTCATCTTTTTCTGGGGTGGGCCCCTTGTTCTCAGCCTCCGAGGACCAGACGGTCGAACGCGCTTGAGATTTTGAAGGCACACGTTTGCACACCGATTTCGGGTGCATTTTTAGTAAACAATGCACTCCCCTCCCTGTTGTGACCCGTGCCGAGGCACCAGAGGCAGGTCTCATGAGGGTCGTAACCAATAACATGGAGTGGCAGTCGGAACACCTCTTGAAACTCGAAACTGGGACGACAGACATCTTGTGGTCGAGAAAAAATATCGAATTCTGATGAAAATTTGTCAAGTAGAGTCGAAGACTCGATGCACGTGTTCCTAAAGCAGCATGTCGAGAGTGCGGAAAAAAGGAAGGGGGGAGTAGTGATGTGGTATATATATATGACGCCTGAAGCCACGTCCAGAATTGACGATCGACCAAGATGGATCGACGTTAGACAGCTATGAGGTCCCCTATGCCCCTGTCAAAGTTTTTCCAAAGCAGTAGAGCTAGATGAGGAATCTCTGCGAGAAAGGCAATCCACTGAAGCTCATCGCTTTATTGCTATAGGCAACTGGAGCCGCCGGAACCAAATGACTTAGGACGCGGGGAATGCCAGAGCTGGCAGGTAAATCCCAAGAAAGCAAGTGGGTTACCAGAGCCCTTGAGAGCGAGTGTTGCATATCATTAACAACATGAGAAGGCCCAATTAAAGTAACTGGAGAAACTGATACAAATACAGACAGTATTAATAAAGGTTCAGTGACCCAATACTCGGAGAGAGAGAGGTTGATGCAACCAGTGTGAAGAAAGGGTCGCGGGACCCACTATTTGAAAAGAGGAGTTGATACCAATAAAAACTTTGCTGAGAAAGGGCAAGTGACCCAATACTAGAAAACATTATTTCTTGTATGAGATAAAGAGTGAACAGAAAACGGAAAAGCCCTGGCAGGAGAGTGAACCAGGGAAACAATGAGTCTGGGACTCACATCCATAAAAGGATGGAAAACTCTGGCAGGAGAGTAAAGCAGGCACTGTGCGAGTCTTGGACCCGCAACGAAAAAGCAAAACTAAGATATCCTGGCAGGAGAGTAAACCAGGAGTCAGAAGAGAAGTAACTGAAACAGTGAGAACGAATACAAAAGGCAAGACCCATACCCCTTTCAAGAATCAATGATAAAGTCGCAATACCCTGGCAGGAGAGTACACCAGAGGTAAAAAGAGAAACAGTCATAGGAAAAGGGAAGAACCATACCCTTTAAGGTTAATTGAGATACATAGTGGGATAAACTGTATGTTTTAAAGAACTGTGTATGAAAGGAGATTCAAGGGAAGAGTCTTCCTCCTTGAGCTGCGATAAAGTGACATTCAAACTACCGGAAGAAATCTAGGGGAAGGAAAGACCAGTTTTCTGGTGGAACTTTATTCCTTTGTTTTCGACACCTTAGAACTTTGTTTTGAACTCTGAAAGAAAGCTACAAATACCTAGCTTACAGAAGAAGAAGTTATTCTCTTACCTGGTAACGTCCTTTCGATGGGATGGTCCGACGACGTATTCCATATCTATGACAGTAATCACCACAGCTGTGCTGCTTCGGAAAATCTTTCGGAGTCTGCGTCCTGCGTCGATACGCCACCCTCGAGGACCTCCTCCGACGGCCGACGTCAGTGGATGTTATAAGTAGGACGCACAACGCCCGTACCCTCAGTTGTAGTTTTTTCCCCAGAACGTGTGGCACCAGTCTTCTGCCAGTCTGACCACACAAAGCCTTGCGGAAACGTAAGCTGCAATCGCATAAGAAATTCTGTAGCGGGGGAAGGCAGGGAGGGAGCAATATGGAATACGTTGTAGGGCCATCCCATCGAAAGAACGTTACCAGGTAAGAGAGTAACTTGTTCTTCGAGGGGATTGGGTCCTCCGACGTATTTCATATCTATGACAGACTCCCAAAGCAGTACCAATGCAAGGAGGTGGGAAAAGAATTTAGAAAACAGAAATTTAGAATGCCCAATCAAATTGTGGAGTAAAGGACCGCCTTGCCAAAGGCCAGATCCTGCCCACGGATGGAATCGAGGGAGTAGTGATGTACAAAAGTGTGTACCGAAGCCCAGGTGGCTGCATCACAGATGTTACGAATAGGAACACCCCTCTGTAGGGCAGTAGAGGCAGCCATACCCCTGGTAGAATGGGCCTGCAAGTCGACCGGTGGGTCCTTACCCGCCAAGCAGCAACACTCAGAAATAGCCAGAATAATCCAGCGAGACAAAGTCTGCTTAGTCACAGCTTGTTCCACACGCTTTCCAGCGTAATCAATTAAGAGTTGATCGTCCACTCTGACCCGGGACATGCGTGAAATATAAAAGCTTAACGCTCTCCTAGGATCAAGCCTATGGAGCCTCTCCTCTTCCTTACCAGGATGTGGAGGAGGATAAAACACCGGAAGAACAACCTTCTGGCCTAAATGAAACTCCGACACCACCTTCGGAAGAAAGGAAGGACGAATTCTAAGGACAACCCTGTCCTTATGAAACACAGTGAAGGGTGGCTTAGCTGAAAGTGCCTGTAACTCACTCACTCTGCGAGCGGAAGTGACCGCAACCAAAAACACTGTTTTAAGAGTTAACAGTCTCAAAGGGCATGAATGCAAAGGCTCAAACGGAGCACCCATCAGAAAATTGAGAACAAGGTTCAAATCCCAAGCAGGCACCTGGAAAGGTGACGGAGGGAACACATTAGTGAGCCCTTTCAGAAACTGAGAAATTAAAGGAATTTTAAAATAGGAACACTCTTCAGATGAGCGCTTAAATATGGACACCACCGCCAGGTAACCTTTTATGGTACCCACTTGCAAGCCCCCGTGGCCCAAAGAAAGCAAAAAAGACAGAACCATGGGAATGTCACATGCAAAAGGATCCACATTCTTAACCCTGCACCAGTCGCAGAACTTGCGCCAACGGCAACGGTACAGGGACTTTGTTGCGGGCCTTCTAGCCGAGAGCAACACCTCCAACACGTCTTCAGGGAGGTCCCAATCCTTATACCTCAACCTTTCAGAAACCAAGCGTGAAAGTTGAGGGATCTGACCTCTGGATGGAGAACCTGACACCCCTCCCGTGAGACCAGATCATCTCGGTAGGCAAGACGATGTGGAGGGCAAATGGACAAGTCGAGAAGGTCCGGGTACCACGTCCTCCAGGCCCACGCTGGACCAATGAGGATCATCCGGGAACCGAACCTCTGTAACCTCCGCAGTACTTGCGGGATGACGGGGACTGGAGGAAAGTGGGAATGACCACTCCACCACGAACATGTCTCCTAAGGCTCATTTTGGAGGAAATTCTCGCAAGCAGAACCTCTCGCACTTCCGGTTGACACTGGAGGCGAAGAGATCCACTTGAGGGGTCCCTCAAAGGGTGAAGATCTCCAAGAGAATCTCCTGAGCCAACTCCTACTCATGAGAGATCGCGCTCTGCCTGTTCAGAGCATCCGCCGTCTCGTTTTCGTCTCCGGCCAGATGAACTGCCGAGATCGAAACTTCCTGCTGGATTGCCCAGAGCCAGAGCTGCATCGCCTCCCTGCACAGAGGAAGTGACCGTGCCCCCCCCTTTTTGTTGAGGTAGTGCATGGCCACCGTGTTGTCCGTCAGGATCAGGACCAGGACATTCTTCCCTTGCACAGTCGGCAGAAAAGCCCTCAGGGCTAGCCTGACGGCCCTCAGCTCCAACAGATTGATAAGGAGTCTGGACTCCGACAGAGACCAACGACCACTGACTGTCAACTTGTTGGCATGAGCTCCCCATCCCGTGAGGGATGCGTCCGTCACGATCGTCCCCTCTGGCCAGGGTAGCCAAAATGGAGCCCCCTTCATAAGATTGTCTTCGACAGCCCACCACAGAAGGTCCTGGGCGACCGAGGACAGCACCTCAACAGGGTCCGACATCCTGCTGGAGGACTGAGACCACTGGAGCTTGAGTGCCCATTGCAAAGATCTCATCCGCAACCTGGCCTATGGCACCAGAAGAATGCAGGACGCCATGAGGCCAAGCAATCTCAAGAACTCTAATGTTGGGAGAGACTGGGCAAGCTGAAACCTGTGCACCATCTGCTGAATGTGATGAGCCCTCACCTGGGGAGGAAAACACTGCCCCAGGGACGTGTCGAGCACTGCTCCGATGTACTGGAGCCTCTGAGTTGGTGTCAAATGGGACTTCTTTAAGTTGAGGGAGAAGCCCAGCTTGTGGAAGGAGTGGCAGGTGACTGACAGATGATCCAGAACTTGCTCGGGAGAGCGCACCCGGATCAACCAATCGTCCAGGTAGGGGTAGACATGAATCCCCCCTTTCCTGAGGTGCGCTGCCACCACTACCATGAGCTTGGTGAAGACCCCCGGGGCGGAGGTCAATCCAAACGGCACATGAAAATAAGCGTCCTTGAGGTCGAGAAACCCAAAACTG
This sequence comes from Ambystoma mexicanum, assembly GCF_040938575.1. NCBI lineage: Eukaryota > Metazoa > Chordata > Amphibia > Caudata > Ambystomatidae > Ambystoma > Ambystoma mexicanum. The sequence continues at coordinate 253,961,816 of NC_090926.1, read as the reverse complement.
AAAGCGCGAGTCGCCAACCGCGAACCTCAGGTACTTCTTGTGCTTTGGATGTATCGGCACGTGCGAGCGGTGTCTCTCGACCGATCACGAATGACCCCACTAGGAGGCGTGGACGGACCAGTGCCCTGCGATTCAAGAATCGCTAACATTTTCTTCCCGGAGGAAGCCAATTCCTCTGGCGTCGCATGCTTGGCCGGGACCGAGACCCACTGGACTTCCGACGACGATGCGGAGAGTCGCCCCTCAAATCGTCTGTCGAAAGCCCTGCAGACCTCAACTTCCGTGGCTTGGACACCTTACCTACCGACAACAACTTCTTGCACTCCCGCAAGGCTTTGGACATGTGCAACTGGCAGTCGACACAGTCATCCGTGTCATGGGCCTCCCCAAGGCACCAGAGGCAGGCGTCGTGCGAGTCCTTCACCGACATCTTGGACCCACAGTCGCTGCACTTCTTAAAGCCCGGACGCGGGGTGGAAGACGAGGTAGACATCTTCACGAAGAATATACTTCACAATACGAACAGGTTCGAAGAACCGAGAAAGAACAGAAACTCCAAAGAGTTGAGGCGCGCCGAGATCTCCTAAGCGAACACGTACGCGGAAAAAACAGAACTGAGGCTACGGGCGTCGTGCGTCCTACTTATAACATCCAGTGACGTCGGCCGTCGGAGGAGGTCCTCGAGGGCGGCGTATCGACGTCATTGACGCAGGACGCAGAAGCCGAAAGATTTTCCAAAGCAGCACAGCTGTGGTGATTACTGTCATAGATATCGAATACGTTGGAGGACCCAATCCCCTCGAAATCTCCTTTTACACCTTATATTGAGTTGAAGATCTTTTTGGTTTAACATCCTGGCAGAGGTTCCTTGGTATTGTTGAGGCAGGGAAACCCCTCTTAGAATTAGGGATGGATAGGATTTCTCCCAACTCCCTCATTTTGTGATAAAGGTTTATAATCAACACTTAACATGCCATTGTGTCCGAGTTGTACTCTTGAGCCCTTACACCTCTTCTCAGAATCTCGCCAGTCTATGTCACTCTGAGGGATGGCCCACAGCAGATTTCCCCCCACCCTCCAAATTTCCACCACATTCCCTGTAAACGCAGTCCACTCCAGGCTCTTTCCTTCGTCAGCTGTGCAATCCTGAATTTATCGGTCTGGGGTCTGCCAGGATATGATAATACCCAACTGAAAACAAAGCTGCCATGCCTCAAGGGCTGCATTCACTTACCAACTAATTTCTATACTGCTCTGTAAGAACTAGAAACTGCCAACAAGGTAAGCGCTCTTTAACAGGAGCATTAAGCATTTGCCCTTTTCTGATCAGCACTATGTTTTCATCATCCACTACCGGTATGCACACTATCACAAACTCCATCCCTACCCCTCATTTAGCTTCTTACCAAAGCTTTCATGTCCATGAGAACCTTTCACCCCCTTCACTGTTTCCCTTCCTCTGCTGCCCTTTTCTTTTCTCTCACCATACAAGCCTCAGTGCTGTTAGACCATTAGGACCATAAAACTCTTGTAGGCATTCCCTTTTCAACATGAAATATTGCACGAGCACTGTTGGTAAAGATTTTCTTTTTTATGCTTTCCCTCCATAGACATTTATGGAAGTCCTACCTCAACTATTTGCTGTTCTGAACCTGACCTGACTTTTGGAGATGAGTAAAGCCTTTTTGCTTCACTTACCCTGCTTAGCTCATCAGTTTCGGGGACACTGATCAGCTCTGATGTCTCAGTGCAGGGGGACTCTCCATTACAAAATTCTTACAGAGAGGTGAGGTTAGGCTATTTTGTTTTGTATATGAATGTTTACTTGGATGATGTGTCCAGGATGGGCACATGCCAGCGGATATTTTACTACAGCGTTTTTTACATTCCCAGATGCACTTTTGAATTTTACAGCATAATACATTTTAGAGTACCATTTACTCTAAAACGGCTGTGCCACAAGAATGTGCCCTTTCCTTTGGCCACTTTCACTTTTGTCCTTCCTGCCATCTCATGGCAGGATTTACTGTTTATGGTAAGCCCTTTCCCAGGCAAAAAGTCTTGCTTCCCCCGACAAAAGGGCAGTATGCATTTGTGGCCAGATGTGGGGTCTGACACTGTCTTTTCCCAGTCCACATCCTGGCCAAAGTGTGTTTGTTGCTGGGCAGAGGTGTTGGCTTTTTTTTTAATAGTGCAGCTACTTACTATTGGTGGACTTTGTGGCAGGGCCAGGTCGAATTAAGGATAAAAGGAGGATTCCTGCAGCTATTCTTCAGATCATTGAAGCCAAGAGCCATTCCAAGAAGAGCATCCGGCTGAAGACCCGGACCTCCTTGTTGCAGCGCTCCAGCATTGTCTTCTTCAACGATGCCAGAGAAGCCATGCTTCTTTGCTGATCTCCAAAAGGCCATCATTGGTGCTTCGGCCCGTGGCCTAGTGGGAAAAAGCAGTCTAGAGCCCTGCTTGAGGATCCTGACCTTGGAAGCCTACGGAAAAGTCCCTAAACCATCCTGTGGGCTGACAAGCTTCTTCTTGGGCTACCGTGCTGCATCAGATACTGTCCTGATTTCGAACGTGTACCTACGTAGAGCCTTGAATTGTGGAACAAGAGGCCTTTCTCAGCAGTTGCAGCGACACCAGCACGAAGAGGGGCCTTGCAGGACCTACTTCTTTGTTTCTCCCAGAATGGTCGACTTCTGACATTTGACTGTGGTGCCCCTCGCGATTTTTCTGCCTGCGTTGTGTTCTGGGGTCCTCTGAGGTAGTCATTATCGTGGTGGTCCTTTCTTGATCGTACCAGGGTGGTCCTGCTGTCCAGTGTAACCAGAACACAGAACTGCCAATTAGTCGGACCGAAAGCCAGATGCCAAAATGGACTGCTGTATCTGAGATTTCTAAACCCTCTCCAACAGATCCCAGATATGAAGCAAGGGGGCCCAGTGAATTCAGAAGTCCTTTAAATGGTCACGGAGCATATTGTAGTCCACAAGGCGAGTTACCATACATGTTTCTACATCCCAACCCCCCAACTCCACCTCCATAGAGTTTAACAGGCATATAGTCCTTGCCCTACCTCCTGACTGATCAGTGGCATTCTGGTGAATGATCCTTCCCTGGGTCCCCCTAAATTGGTCGGATTGGGAAAGGACATCTAAGAACTTTACTCCCTCTGTTCTTAACTCTTAAAACTGCTTGTTGGCTTTGTCAACACTTGCTCAGCCTATTTTAAAAACTCCTATTATGGGGTTCTGCTGGGACTTGTGACCTTATGAGCACTAGGTCCCACCTCTTCTAGCAAGGGAAGGACTTTACGTAGAGCCTTATATTTTTAAGGCTGTGTATTGTGTTTTAATATTTTTACCTATTAATGCTTAAATTGGTTTAATACTTACCTTGTCTTTTTCTTCCCTAGCTTTGCTATACTACAGTGTACTACAGTGTGATCTGAGTTCAAAGTAAAGTGTTGGTGCTCTGTAGCCAAAGCCCCCCACCCCCAAAAGTGAAGGTATATATATTAGTAGTAGGGTATGTTTAATGATTTACTTACCTGTGGTTTTAAATTGATAACAGTTGTCCAAGGCCTAAATAATAGTATTTGTATGCATTCTGTCTAACTTGTGTTAAAGGTGCTCTATGTGTGTTTAACTGAACCATTCACCACTCTACTGAGCCTAAGCTTTAGTGCTTAGCCACACTACCTTGATAGAGTTTGGCTTTCCCTGTTTTCCTGAGTAGGGTGGACTCTCAGAATCCGTGTTCAGGGCTGATTCTGAAAATCCATCTTAACAGGCACCCACTACAAGGCCCACATAATTTTATGGCACACATCATTTCATACCATTAGGGTGCCAAAGCTTGTACAGCTTCCCATTATATGGACTTAACGTCACTCACCTTACCCAGTGTTTTACAATCACCTATCACACAGTTCATTACTATGCTGGTGTTTGTTTTGTCGGTTAAATTAAACGGCATCTCAGACAGCATAAGCCTCCAAACCTCAAGAAGTCGTTTGAGTACATCTCGAATCAGTCATATAGATATACCCTACAATTTGAAATAGCTTACACCAAAGTGCCCTCTAGTAAACCATCCTTTATTCACAGACACCTACTTACTTCTCACATTACACAATATTTGTACATTTATGGTTCTTGGTGTTTCACACTCACTCCACAATCACTACCTCTCGCCTTTTCCTTACTTGCTTGTCTTACCCAGTTTGTCCTTCATTTGGTTTCTTCTTTCTCTTTATTTGTACCGCTTCTGTTTTTCAGTGGTCGAAGTGTTTGAAAATAAGTAGTGGAACTATGTTGCCTGCTGGGCCGACCCCGCTCCCCACAACCCAATTTTCACACCCCTTCCAACGCGCAATACAAACCCCATACTTCAGTGTCGCCTTTCCTTCATTCCACCCCATCACTGTGTAAAGACTGAAAGAAATTGAGGTAACGATCCCCATTACCTTTATTACTTTTTACTGGAAATTTTGGAAAAAATTGAGTTTTGATATTAATAAACTGTTTTGGGATATGTTATTGGACATTTTCGAAAAAACTGAAGTTTTGATATTAATGAAGTGTTTCGTGATATGATGTTAACGTTTTCTTTTTCTTTTCTTCTTTAACTGTGATTTTCTTACTGTACAAGTTGTACTTGGGAAAGGATTATTTTATAAGGCAAAACACAATGACAATGAAAAGCTAAAAGAAATTGTCTCCCGCATGCTAAAGATTAAAGCCACTTCCCCACCTACCCATTAACTGCATTTACAGCTCTGCCTGCAGTATTTTCACATTAATTTGCTTAAGTGAAAAAGAAAAAAATCTGATTAGTGTAGGAGCAGGGCTATGATGGGGCTTGGGAATGGGCTTTATACCAAGTAGGCCACTAAACAAATAACAGCAATTCTGCAGCTCTATGATAGCTAAGCATTATGTGAGGCTGGAGCTGATCCAGCAGGTCCCAGCTTCAAATCCGCAGTAAGGCAAAAGCAACAAGCAAATGCCCCTGCTGTTTAGAGGTACGCTGAAGTGCAAGTTTCAAATTCTTCCCACACTTTTATCTTTAAAAAAAAACATTCCAGAATGGTTTATTCTTAAAATAAAAGTATAGGAACTGTAAAACTTGAACCAGAACACAGTTCTGCCACTGGTGAACTTTGTCAAACCCACAAACTTTGGCAGCTAACCTTTCCTTGAATACCGGGCGTCACGATTGAGCCCCATCTATGACGTTGCGCAAATACTGACCATTGTGGAGTACTACGGCAATGTGAACTGTATCCCACAATGCCCCTTAGAAGCCTTTACATTTCATTCATTTCGAACGGAAACTGCCCTCTAGTTGAGCAGATGTATATTATTTGAAGGCCCCATTGGGGACGTGAGCACCAGAGTGTGCGTATTTAGTATCTGCTGCACTTTGTGCATTCAGCATGAACCTAACAAGCAGCAATGGGGAGATGACTTCTTAAGCCCAGGTGTATGCAACCCATATCAACCTACTTGGCTTACTGGGGTCTCCTCAGAGTATTCTGACTTTCCAATAAATATAGTTGAGGTGGAGTGGGCAAGACTACTCTATTGGGAAAGCTGAGCAAAAGCTGGTTTTGACCGTAGAAAAGGTGGTGATTAACTGTAGTTGGCATGGCAAATCATTCAGTAACTTGAGTGCCAAATGGGAGGTGGATATGGGGTGTTTGGTGAATGGAATGAAACGTTGATGGGGCCCAAAGCGGTGGGGATCTTGTGCATATTCAGTCAGTTAAATGGAGAAATGACTTCCGAGTAATGTTCCTTCTGTGGATTCTTCTCCCATAGATTCCTCATCTGAAAGATATCCCTTCTAGCATCAGCTGCTCATAAACTTTACGCCTCAACATCGACCGATCCACTCGACTACGGACATGACTTCTACATATGTACGTCACAATGCTCCCTTCACTGACTCCCCTTCAGTACCCGTCTTCCCTCCACCCCCCGAGAAAGAAACCTAAGGATTCAGTTTAAAGAAAGCCAAAAAAGAGGGTCTTTTTTGTGAGGAACAGAAACCATACTGTGAGCAAAAGCCTGGCAGTATACAATAAGAATAAATAAGAATAATAGTAAATGTTTATGACATGCTATCGATAAGAAGAGAAAACACTTGGAAAGAGCATTAACCAATATAATACCAGCTGAAAGTTGGGAATCATTTGTTGCGGATTAATGTATTGCTTGCTCTTGTCCGGAGATAATTCCCTGGGCAATGATAAAACTTGATATATGTAGAGCGTTCATAGTACTTATAATTGGGAAATTAAAATAATCTGAAGCCTCCAGCCCCGATGGGGTTTGCAACATGGCTATCCGTGCTAACCCCGAGTTTTGGGCTGATATCTTAATGAAGCTCTTTGAATGAATTGTGTATACAGGACATATCCCAATATCATGGGCCCAATCTTACATTATTCCTGTGTTCAAAAAGGGCAAAAGAGATGATCCAACAAACTACATACTGCTGTCTGTTTTGGTCCGGTTGAGTAAAATCTTTGCTACTTGTATTCTCAGAGACATTGAATAATGGATCAAAAACAAAAACATTTTGAGTACATATCAGATTGCTTTCCAGCAGGGTCTGTAATGTATTTACAATAAACTGGGACCGGAAGCAGTAGATGAGCATGGACGTGAGCTGTGCGAGTTCCGTCGAGGCTTGCTGTACCCTGTTTAATATCCTTCAGATGAGTGACTCTCACACTGACACGGGCGTCGGAGCACCCGTTGTTGATCCCGAGCACCCAGCGCTTCTCTCCCGGATGCAATCGGAGCACATAAACTGAAGATAGTGTTCCTCCTTGGCGCTGCAGCGTGCCGGGTGCAATTTTCAATCTTTTATGCGGCTGTCCATCCTAGGAGTGACCTCTCCCCACAGCCATGCGGGGGCTTACACCCGACAGATCCTTCAGAGCTGCCGGGGGTTATGATGGGGAGTTGGTGACATGGCAGGGCAATGAGATGAATGGCGAGACAGTGAGGTGGGGGCACTGCAGGTCGCTCTGTTCGCAGCTGCAACCTGGCTGTATAGTGCTACACTGGTTGTGGTGTGCACTGCCCCCCACTCGGAGGTTCACAGAGACCAGGAGTGGCTCCCTGACTAAGCCACCCTATTGAAACTGGAGCTTGTTGTTGGCCTGCAATGCGGCAAGCCTGGCGCAGCATAGAGGCCTTGAGCGACGACACAAAAGCTAGAGGCCCGGTGGCAAAGGCATCGGAGAGACAACAGCGCTAACAAAGAGCAGAGAGTTGCACACGTCTCATTGGTGCCAACGGGGCAAGCAGTTTCGTGGTGAGGACCGCGTGTGCTCCGGAGTGGCAAGGAGCAAGCTTCCAACAAGTGGATGACTGCAGCACCAGAATGGGACAGATTTTGAGTGTTGGGTGCAGTACGGCAAACCGGCGTACGGTCTGCAATGCTGGGGACAACAGGCTCCAGTAAAGAACAGGCTTTTTTTATTGAGAGTTGGTGCAGGCGAAATTGTCCGCCTGGAGTGACAGTGGAAGGGATAGGTTGGATAGGCCTGGGGTCACCATAACGTGGACAAAAATAAAAAAGCCTCCTCCCTCCTGCCCCTGCCCCCCGTAGGCCATCTTGAGGAGTTTGTAGTCTTAAATTCTGTTCTCCTGCTCCTAGGCCGATAACTTACCCAGGGAGCCACACCATGGACCATCACTTAGTTTCTGTTCCCGGGCCAGCCTTTCCAACATGCCCCGGGCTGCAGTGAGGATTGCTGGCTCCCGATTCAGCAACTGAGGCCAACAATAACCATCTGTCTGTTTGTGCCGCCTGACAATTACCTGCTTTATTATTTGTAAAATAAAAATGCATTTTTCGCTGCATCCATCCTGCTAGGAGGGACTGACTGGCCGGGTGGCTCTGAAGAGTTTGTTTTCTACCTGCCAGTCCATCGGCTGCCAGGCTGCCTGGTGAGTTTCTTCTTACACTGTGCAGCTACTCAATCTCTTTCCCCCCACTCCCATGGTGCTCTCTAGCCCCTCCCTATCTATTCTAACTGTTACTCTATCACCTATCCTACCTGCCCCTTGTGGAGTGAGCTCTTGGTGTGAAAGGCAGTGTTTTGCTTGATAAAGAGTAAAACTGCTGTATGCATCGGACTATCCATCTGTAGATGGCATTCTTGGAAATGCAGTCTACTTCTCTGCCTGGTGCTACGGAGACAAACAGTTGGTCTGTTTTCCAGAGCAGTCTGGTCTTGTTTCATTAGTTTCGCAGCTGAGCTTGTTGGGTTCTGAGAGAAGGTCGGTAGCTCAATAGATTGGTGTACATGACATTTGGAAATGAGCTTAGGTGAAAACCTAGGGTGTGCTCTCAATACAAATTTGTCCTTGTGGATGACAAAGAAAGGGTTTTGCACTGAATGTTTGAAGTGCACTGACTCTTCTTATGGAGGTTATAGCCACTAAGAAAGCAGTCTTGTAAGTGAGGTGTTTAAGACTTGACTCATGCATAGGCTCAAACGGGGTCCAATGAGCTTAGCAAGTACTACTTTGAGATCCCAGCCTGGCAGTGGGTTAGAAATAGGAGGGTGGAGTCTTTTTACTCACTCCATAAATGTCATAATGACAGGAACTTTCCACCACAATATTTTATTGTGAGAGGTGGTGTAGGCTGATAAAGCCGCCAGGTGAACCTTTATAGAGTTAAAGACTAACCTTGAGTCTAGCAAGTGGAGCATGTACTGAAGAAAGTGAGATGGGGTACCTTCCATGGGGTTTATTTGTTTAGACTGGCACCAAATGACAAATCTCCTCCACTTGTCGAAATAACGGTGTCTGGTGTTTGGTTTACAAGCCTCCTTGAGGATATCCATACACCTTTGTGGTAGATTTAGATGTCCAAACTCTATGACCTCAGGAGCCACTCTGCCAAGTTCAATAACTGAGATTGAGGGTGTAATGTTATTGTGTGCTGGGTCAGCAAATTGGTCTGGCACAGAAGTTTGATGGGATCACACATCGCCAGAGTGCGCAGATGTGGATACCAGGGTTGTCTTTCCCACTGTGAGATGATGTCATCTACGACACATGTGTTGAGTCACCATTTTGTGATCTCCTAGTAGGGTATCTCTGCTTAGTGAGTCTGCTAGGGTGTTGAGTTCCCCTGGAACATGTTGGGAAGATAGTAACATCCTCTGTCTGAGTGCCCATTTCCATATTTTCTGTCAGCTGTGCTTCGAATGCTTGAAGCACCTTCAATACCGCTAGAAGTTCCAGTAGGTTGATATGGTTCTGTGTCGTGATGTGAGTCCACAGACCATGTGCTGTGAGATGAAGGTGATGTGCACCCACTGGCGTAATAGGGGCCCCTGCAGTGCGGGGGGCCCCGCGGTGTGGGGGGCCCCGTTAGCACATGTCCTGGGCGGGGGCCCCACTTTAAAACATTTTTTAAAAAAAACATTTTTTGCAAAAAAAAAAAAAAAAAAGTTTCTTTTGAAATTCACTCTGCATTCACAAAGAAAATTTCTGTAACAGAAATCATCAAAGAGTGACTACAAATAGAAACTTTATTTTTGAAGTCCGAGGGCCCCCCTACCCCATGACATGGAAGACCCTAGGCTGGAGGCCTCTATGTCATGGGGTGGGGGGGAGCCCTATGCCTTCAAAAAGAAATAGTTTGTTTTTGAAGTCACTCAGCCATCATGAAGAAATTATTTCGGTTATGGTTCGGTCCTTAATGAAATAATTTCTTAATGAAGTTATAGTGACTTAAAAAAAGGAACAATGGGGCTCATTCTGACCATGCCGATCTGGAAACAACGGTGCTGGTAAACTTACAGGCACTGTTGTTTCCAGACTGGCATATTACAGGTCTGCCTGGCAGGGCTGCTGTGCCCGACAGGTCTGACCCTGCCAGGCACAGCAGCCACGGTAGGCAGACCCTTCACGGAAGCACCGGCACTGTTAACAGTGCCGGTGCTTCCGTGTCCCCATTCCCGTGGAGTCTGGGGATTAACGAAATTACTGGCACCTGATTTCCCGGCCGCCGGGATTGAAATAGCACGGTGGCACCGGGAAGTCAGGCGCTAGTAATTTTTTACGGGTCCGGCGGCAACCCGTCGGTAGCACCGGCACGGTTACCGCTGGACCCATAATGAGCCCAAATTTCTTTTTGAAGTAATAGGGCTCCCCTCAACTCCATGACGTGTGTGTGTGTGTGTGTGTGGGAGTCTATGGTGAAAGGGTGCACACTCAAATGTATAGCTGGCTGCCTGTGTGAGTATATGGTGAAAGGGTGCACACTTAAATGTATGGATGACTGGGTGTGTATATGGTGAATGGTGTGTGTGCTTGTGTACAGGGGCACAACAAAACCTTCATTTTGGGGGGCTAACCCTTCAAATGTTGGGAGAGGTGCTAACTTCACAGGCGGTGTGGAGGGGGAAACTTATTTGTGTGGGCGCATCCAAACTATTTACACATTTTAATGAGACTATTCTAGTACAGATTCAATGTTACAAGCAGTTAACTCTCTCCTATAAGTCTCCTGTTCCCTCTCTACCCTTCCAATCACTCCCCTGGCATGCAAGTACTAAACCCACATCACGATTTCAATTGCCTAAACAATGTGGCATTTGAATGCAGGTACTAACAGTGAAATGCTTTACGTTGGTAATTGCTTGGTTCTTGTTAACAGCAAAAACCAGGTGCCGCTTAAGATCTGTTTGGTCCGGCAACTGCTCTAAAGGTTTGCCAGGTTGAGTCAATATAGCCCAAAATGTCAGGGGGGTAGTGCTGAAGCCCAGTCAACTCAATGGTGTTGCGCTACTAATTGTGTTTAATGCCTTGCTTACTCCTAGCCCTATTCTTCCTCGTCCCAGTACTTATGTATGAGGCAGTACTTATGTGTGAGGCACTCTGCCTCATACACAAGTACTGGGAAGAGGTAGAGTTACATGGAGGTAATGCCTGATTTAGCTACCTGTAATCTTCATCACTCCTAGTCCCACTGTTCCTCATCCCCGTACTTACCTATGCGACAAGGAGCCTTATACGTAAGCTCTGGGACAAGGAAGAGGGACGTGGAGGTAATTCTGGGCCAAGGAGCTGATTGTGGAGGTTGGGGTAGTGTTTGGGAGGGAGAGGGGATGTGTGTGTGTGGGGGGGGAGGGTTGTGTGATAAATCATAATGGTTGTCCATGTCCAGGCTAAGCAGGCATGATATGTGGTATTAGTGGTTAGAGAGGCATTTTGATGCAGCCGGTCTAGTCATTCCTCAGTTTGGTATGACTTTCTTTTAACTGGACATTTCTGATAAATCAGTCCTGCTAACTTTAATTACATGGATAGATTGGCATTTGGGTTTTGCCAGTTTAGCCATTTCTTACTGAGGCATTGTATATTTTTCTGGGCATCTGTGATAAAATCATATGATATGATACAAGTCATTTATAACGCGCCTGTACACAAGTGTACACAAGGGAGGGATGATAGAGGGAGGACAAGACAAACAATCTCACTAGGCCTTGTGTCATTGCGAGAACGAGAAGTGCAAGGGGAAAGGGAGGGTGTGAAGTGCAAGTGAGAGAGGAGGGGAAAACAGGGCAGCAATGCTCTGAGTAAGTGCAGCCAGGACAGAGCGGCTATTGGTTGTGCAAGGAGAACAAGGGACTGCAGGGTTAGAGTTACAGCCCTTAAGTGCATGGTAGGCCCGGAGGCAGTTCAAGGGTGACCAATCAAGAAAGAGCCTGGACTCAGAGGGACTCTGAGGGTAGCCAAGCAGCCAGTGGGTACAGCAGACAGGTAGGTCAGCAGGGGGGGGGGGGGGGGGGAGAGAGAGAAAGCAGTGGAGAAGAGGAAAGTTTTGAGCTGCTTCCGAAACTTCAGGTTGTCCGCCTCAAGTTTGAGAGGGCCAGGGAGGCCATTTCAGAGGGAGGCACCAGCAGAGGAGAGAGGTCTACCCCCGCTCTCTGCCTGGAGAAATGTCTAAACCTTAGAGAGTTGGAGGTAGCTGAGTGAAGGGATAGAGAAATAAGGTATTTTGGAAGACAACATTGGATTTAGTGTGGGCCCTGGCCCCAGAAAGCCTTGTGCACAATGCAAAGGTTCTTGAAATTGATCCTTGCAGCCAGTGGAGAGATTTCAGGGCTGGAGAAATACAATCCCAGAGTTTGAGGCCAAGGGTAAGTCTTGCAGTCTGTTCTGGATTAGTTGCAGATGACGGAGACTAGAGGAAGACAGATTGAGAAAGTGGCTGTTGGAGTAGTCCAGCCTAGAGACAGTGAGCTTCTGGTGGAGAGTGATAAAGGGAAGAGTCCCTTTGAGGAGGAGCAGCTGGTAGTGGGACTTCTTGGTGATGTCCGAGATGTGAGGAGAGAAAGAGTGTGGCGTTGAAGATGAGACCAAGGTTTTTTGCCTCGCAGGAACGCAAAGGAAGAGGGCCCAAGGCGGTCTGCTATAGTGAGAGAGGAAACGCAGAGGCAAGGGTCCCAATGATAAGGATCTCCGTCTTACTGGCATTAAGGCAGAAGCGCACCAATCCTGAATCGTGGATAGACAGTCAGGAATGAGCAAGAGAGGAGAGGAGGCTGAAGGGAGCCTGAAGGAAAGCTGAGTCATCCGCATAACACTGAAAGTTAGAGGAGAAGGTAGAGATCAGGGAGGCCAAAGTGGCCAAGTAGAGGTTGAAAAACCAGCGTGAGAGGATAGAGCCCTGGGGAATGACACAGGTAGAGAGAGGTGAAGGAGAGAATGGGACCAAGATGAACCTGGGAGCAGAGGGGCGGTCCAAGTGGCAGGAGGTCAGTCACTCTAGGGTCTGATCCGTGATGCGCAGGTTCTCACAGAGTGGATTGATCAGGATGGAGACGTTGACCCTGTCGAAAGCAGAGGAAAGATGAAGGATGAGAACAGAAGGAATGCTGGGATCAAGGTTATAGAGCAGCACAGGTGTTAAGGAGAGCAGTTTGCATGCCTCTGGCAGCTCTGATGCCAGGCTGATGTTCATGGAGACAACCAACAGATTCAGTGTGGAGAGTAAGCTGGGAGATGGCAAGCTTTTCCAAGAGTTTGCTCAGGAAAGGGTTGATGGGGATTGAGCGATAGTTTGCCGGGCAGGTAGGATCAGCAGACGGCTTCTTGAGGAGTGGTGCACAAGGGAGTGCTTAAAGGGAGAGGAGAACATTGCAGTGGCGAAAGAGTGATTACAGAAATCGGCCAAGGCTGGAGCGAGGGTGTCAATATGGGCTTTGGTGGTTCTGGAGGAGCAGCGGAGCACCTGTTTGGATGACACTTTCATAGATCAGACTTGTCTAGAAACCTTGTCAGGTGTTGTCAGAGAGAAAGAGGAAGGAGGAGGAGAGGTAGAGATGGCCAAAAGGGGCTGAGAGAGGAAGAGGAGATAGAGGACAGGATGTCCTGAGATTTAGCAGAGAAGCGAGAGGCCAGAGCTGTACAGAGGGTCTGGGAGGGAACAGGAGAGGTACAGACCACAACAAGATTCACCAGTTCCTTGCAGATTTTAAAGAGTTTGACTGTTGTTAGAGGCCGCGGAGACACATGCTTTAATGTGTGCTCTCTTCTTGATGTGTTATTGCTTCGACTGGCATTTTGCTGCAACCAGTCTAGGTATGTCTAAATGTCGCCTGGCATGCTTTACTATAATGTTATTACGTGTTTACACTGGTCTACATTGTGTGTGCAGACAGTTGGACATGTTTTCATTGTGGCATGGCATTCTTAATAGCAAAGCATTAATGTTCCGGTGCACTGTTGGTGACTTGCATGTATTGGATTGTGTTACCCTACAAAACAATTGCAAACACTCTGGCTTTATAGCCAATTTATCTCAGAAAGTGTGCTGTATATTGCATTAAAACACATATTTATATCTTTCTCCTAGTTCAGTGTGCAGCATACCCCTTGAGCAGCACGTTCATGCATTTTTCATAAGCGTGACAATCTAGGCCGGCCCAGAGTGTGGCGCGACCTGTGATTTGTTGCCGAGTTGGGGGGCCCCCGCAGTATGGCTCACAAGGGGGCCCCCACATTTTGTGTTACGCCACTGTGTGCAACCCCACCCGGAGAGTGACGCGTCTGTTGTAACTACCGCTTGCACTGCCGGATTGTGGAGGGTTTTCGCTTTAACAGATTCTCCTTTGTCCACCAGCTAAGGGCTTGTACTAGTGTTGGCGAAACAACCACTAGATCGTCCCACTGACTGCTTGCCTGAGGCCACTGTTGCCAACCACTGCTGCATCGGGCTCATGTGCAAATGTGCGTGTGGGACCAGGTAAATGCAAGATGCCATCATGCCAATCCAACGCATAGCTTTGCGTACGCTTATCTGGTGACCGGCTTGATACCGAGGTATTTACAGTAGCATGTTTTGGATTCTTTCCTTTGATGGAAAGACTAGCCCTTCTTCTGTGTTTATGACAGCTCCTAGGAACTGTTTGGTCTTGTTTGGTACAAGGCTTGATTTTTTCTTTTTTATTGAGAAAACCAATTGGAAAAGAAGGTTAATTGTTTTTTGTGTATTTTGCCTGCACATTTGGGGAGACTCCCATGTAATCAGCCAGTCGGCCAAGTACACTGGGATTACCTCCCTGCGCAGGTGCACCGCCACCGCCGCCAGTACCTTGGTGAATACCCTTGGAGCGGATGCTATTCCAAAGGGTAGCACCTTGAATAGGTAGTGCTGGTTTTCTATCTTGAAATGCAAGGAGTTGACAGAGGTTGCACACCCGGTGCTCGTCTTTTCAGGGGAACTTTTAGTTGCAATCGGGGAAAAAATGAAATGGTGTATTTTCCATAATTGGATGGAAGGGCAGCTAGGCGAAAATGGAGCCGGAATAGGGGAATATGCATTCTCTTAGTGGCCTAAGAAATGTCCATCCCCGCTCACCCTACTGTCTGGGCCAAGGCGCGGTGTGGCCTTCCAAGGTGTCGTCAAGTCAAATTCTTTGTCCGATGACGTTTCTCCTTAGCACTACTGTCAAAGATGATCATCGAAGGTCGGCAATATAAAGGACAGAAGAATAACTAGCTCTAATAAGGTCATTAATTAATGAAGTTAGCCGAAACGGAACTCGTTATAGCGTCCGACGATGGCGGAAAAAAACAATCTGAGGGACCTCGACGCATGGAGGACCATGGGTACAGTGGACATCACACTAGGGATAGTATTACTGCCGACGTCCCTTTTCGAGTTTCGAAAACAACTAATACTCTGCAGCTTCCACTAGATGTCGGTGTATGCATAGCATGTGATCTAAGCAGATTCCACACGCCTCAGAAATACAGTTACCAAGTGGCCTAAAGGAATAGTGCACAGAATGGGCAACAACCTATGTAGAAAGGGAGCAAATAGTGCAAATAGACTTTAGGCAGTGCTTCATCAATCAATCTCTAAGAGGCAGTTACAGTCCCTACGAAGAGTGGAGCCTGGCGCTCAAAAGTACTTTCGGATGCAGGTGCAAGCGATGGTGTGGTAGAGCGTAAATGGGGCCTCTTGCAGTGCCTGCTGTGACTTAGGAAGGTGGGTGAGGCGGTGAAGAATAGGTTCAAACTATTGAAGGAGGGTCTCCCCAAGAGTGCAGAACAGGTTCCAGGAGTTGGTAATAAGACAGTAGCACAGGCTACCTGTGGAAAGGTGTGTGTGGCCCACAGGGGATACTTGTGCGTACAATTGGATGGATGCGCTAGGGGCCACCTGTAAGGGCTGCAAGTACTCACCGACCCCAGGCGCACTCCAGAATAAACTTCGGCAGTCGAGTCCACTAAGGTTGCAGGTTCAAATGCCGCAATTGTGCGGCTCTGCAGTTATGATTCTGTGGCAGGACAGTGGAGATTTCTCCGCTCCTGATGAAGGGATCAGGCCAATTTCAATTCAGCAGGATTCAGGGCACCGAGGGGTACTGCAGCCAGGCAACTGCGAAGTTCATCACCACGGCTGGACGACATGGTGACCGCGTGCACTCAGGTTCAGGCGTACTCTCCTACCAAGTTTCAAGTGACAACTCGAAACAGCGGTTTCAGAGCAAAGATCCTGCACAAGCTGGTCAATTCACTGGTTGGCCCAGGAACACTTCCGAAGAGCCTCGCTTGCAGGTTAAGATGACCGTGTTGTGAATAGTTGTTCCGGCTATTCAAATGGGTCAGATCGCCTTTGCAGAACCTCTAGTTCGATCAGATGCAGAGGGGTCCTGTGGGACAACAGTGGGCTCAGTGTACCAAACCTTCAAGCAGGTCACCAGAGGTTCCTCGACTCTTCTTCTTAGTTTCAGGATATTTGGATCCTATCCTAGGTTCAGTGACAACTCTAGAGATCGACCTGGTATGGGTGTTTGGAGCCTTCTCTTATCCAGTATCTCCTTCGCGCCAAAACCAAGAGGACCCAATAGGAGATCTGCTCACATACAGGCACACCAGATGTGGACCAATCACGGACCACAGTGGTCCCAGTCATTTCCAGCACATCAGACTCTGGCACCCAGGATGTGTATTGGAACTAGACAGTCAGCCCACATCCTGGAGGCATACACACAAAGCATGCAGAAGCCCGCGAAAGCTTGACGTTCCACGGGAGAATGCATGACCAAATAAGTACTGACCAATGTCTGCTCGACCTGGGGAAGGCAAAGGGACAAGGCCAAAGGACAGGAGAAAGAACCTCATGTCATGGTCATTTTGTAGCCAGCCCACCTTCCTGTGCCAACTGCGGTAACACAGCATGGCAAGAAAGGGTTAAAAATATGCAAAAAGATAAGCTGCCACCAGCCCTGTACAAGGCACATCTACCAAAAAATCCTTTCAGGGAGTCTAGGGCCTTTGGAAAGAAAAGGAAGACCCAAGTGCACTGTACTCGAAGGTACTTTGTGCACTTCTAACATGTTGCAGAAAAGTTGCAACATAGGAAAGGACTAAGGGAAACAAAGTCTCTCAGTACTGACTTGTCTTTAAGGGCATGCCAGTTTCCTCATAAAGTGAGCTAAAACCCAGCGGAGTGCAGCAGAAGGCTGTGCTCCACTGGCAAAAGTCAGGATAGGCTTGTCAGACAACAGCATCAAGTTAGGGGGTACACAAGTGGAGGGAAAATTACACATAAATGGGAATCTTTCCTAATACTACACATGTAGGTTGAGGGATGCACCCGACCTTTAGACTGGTATCAAAAAATATGCTTCTTGGGAAGTGGGCAGATGGGCTTTTCCAGGAGATCAGATTACCAAGTTCTCTTCGCTCAATATGGCGCAATCAACAATATGGTGGCCTGGAACTTCCTCAACCTCCTGAGAACCTGTGGGATGACAGGTGTCAGTGTAAATGCATAGTGGAGATGGAAGACCTACTCCACAAGGAACGCGTCCCCTAGTGCACCCCTCACTGGGAATTACACCAAGCAGAACTGCGTGCAAATTGCGCTGACACTTGTGGCAAACAGATCCACTATCGGTGTACCCCACAGAGCGAAGTTCTCCTCCAGGACATCCTGTCCCACTCGTGTGAGACAGTGGTCTGGCTGCTCAGAGCGTCCGTCCAGCACGTTTCTGCTCCTGCTAGATCCCATTCTCCATCAACTAGAACCACAGTTGCAAGGCCTCCCTGCAAAGGGGCAGGAACCGCAGACACCCTTGCTTGTTGAGGTAATGCATGGCCGCTGTGTTGTCTGTCAGAATCGGGAACTGTTTCCCCCTCGGGGAAGGTGCAAAAGCCATCAGGACTAGATCCGATTGCTCGCAACACCAACCTGTTGATGTGCCATTGGCGTTCCACTGGAGACCAAAGGCCGTTCACCTGCTGATACCCACAGTGAGCACCCCATCCCTTCAGGGACGCATAGGTGACACCAAGGCCTGCGGCCACCACATCCAAAAAGGTTACCCCACCAACATGCTCTCCATACTGGAGCACGGAGAGGTCGTTTGCAACCAACTTCAACTCCAGGAGGATGTCCATCATGGTGCTGAAGGACTGGGATCACTGATCCCGCAAAAGCCAGTGGCAGGATTGCATCCATAGGCTGGCTTCTGGCACCAGAAAGATGCAGGAAGCCATGAGGCCTAAGAGGCTGAGGAACGGAACCGCAGGGGTAAGCTGTTGTGTTTCAGGAAAAGATAGACCATCTTTCGGACACTGGTGATTCTCTCCCAGGAAGGGAAAGCCTTCCAGGCCTGGGCGTTCAGGACTGCCCCAATGAACTGGAGCTTCTGAGTTGGTGTGACATGGGACTTCTGGAAGTTCAGGGAGAAGCCCAGACTGAAGCAATGAACAGGTTTCCTTGAGCTGCGTCAATACCTGCTCCGGAGGCTTTAAGATCAGCCAGTCATCCAGGCAAGGAAACACGTGGACACCCGATCTCCTCAGGTGTGCCGCCACCACTGCAATTAGGCTAGTGAAAACCCAGGGAATAGAAGTTAATTAAGCCAAAATGGAGCACTGAATCGTGTTACACTCACCTGGTATCCACGGGGACGCCACCCAGCCCTAGTTGGATGATTTGCACTCTTGAACCCTCTCCCGGTCCCTTGGTAAGGCCTCTGGTTAAAGATGGGTTGGCAATATAGGAGAGCTGGATTCAATACCAGATTGTCTTTATGTTTTCCCACCTCCTTTGGCCTCAACTCCTTCCTCCCCCTTGGGCCTTCTCCTCACCATAATAGTGTAAGAGGTGGATTCTCCATCCTGCTTCTCGTGGCAGGGGCGCGTAGATGTGGGGGGCGAGCAGTGACCAAGTTACTTCTCTGGTGCAAGCCCCCCTGTGGGAATCCAGGCCAGCTGCGACTCCGTAGGTTTGCTGCTTTACAGTCTTTATATGCAGTTCTTATGTGCCTCTTAGTTCGAATAATAATGTCTTGCTTCTTTCCTTTTAGGTATGGAAAGGTAATTTGGTGTTGTCATGCAGTTTGAAGATGAGCATGGGCCGGTAGCTGAAAGCGCGGTGTGCGTGATGCTGTCCGGTGAGTAATGCACGATGCGCGGCATTGTTTTGCTTTTTATATTGCTAACCCGTGTCTTTTCTCTCCTTGCAGGTTGTGATGTTCCTCGCCGAGCGCTGTAATGTTCCAGCAATGATACGGACCAGGAGATGACTACCCAGGTAAGAATTGTGTGGCTTTCTTCATTCGGGAGGAAACGTGAGTAAACGCTTACTAATGCTGTCTTTCTTTCTTCTCTTTCCTGGTTATGGTATTCCAGGATGCATGCGGTGCCGGATGATGGAGTCCGTACCTTCAGGTGAGTGGAACTGAAGTCAGCGATGGATTGAAGATACTGTTCAGGTAAGTTTCGTAGTGTTCTTTCTCTCTCTGCAGGTCCTTGGTTTCAGGTAAACTGGCATCAAAGAACTGGACACCGTGTGCGTTACGCGGCCCACAGCAGAATAACGCAAAACATGTTCTGCTGTTTGGGTGTGGTTTAAATAGTCTCAGGTAAAGTAGTCCTGGTAAAATAGTCCCAGGCCTGCCACACCCAAAGTAGTCTCCAGGTAAAGTAGTCCCAGGTCTGCCACACCCAAAAGACTAGACCGCATAGCTCAGTTCCTTGTAACTGAGCTATATGTGTGCCTCCATGTTGGCTGAACACCCCCCAACCCCAAGTTAAATAGTCCCATTCTAATGTTGGTCTTCATTGTGGTTATGGACTGACTCCAAGAGAGTCTTGGATGTGGTTTTATGGTCTTTGACCTGGCCCTAACTAGAAGGCTGACTTGGCCAGTGAGGGCCAGGGCCAAGGGTCATGACAATCGTGTGTGCTTCAGAATGATCGGCACATGGAAATATCACCCTGAACGCCCAGCAACACCAACCAGTCCTGGAGCCGTAGAGCACGGAGAATTTATTTTAATGTCACCATCATGAACATGTCCTTCCTCAGGCGCTTGTTCAAAGCACTGATGTCCAGGATGGGATGGAGTTGTCCTCCTTTCTTGCGTACCACAAAGTATCGAGAATACCAGCCAGATCCTCTCGCCTTGGGTGGCATCTCTACCACCGAACCCTTTAATAACAGGGCTCTCAGTTCTTCCTGAAGCTCCTGTTCCGGTTGGTCAGGAGTGGTGTGGGTGGCAAGATTGGTCTGTCTGGGGGTCTTATTTTTTGAAAGGGCAGACAGTAACTATCTGACTAGCTAAAAGGCCCAGGTGTTGGAAGTAACCTCCTTCAACTTGTCTCAATGCTCAGAGAGACTGCCTCCAACCCTTGGGAACATGTGGGGAGAACTCAAGTTGGCTCAGCCGGCGCCGTCGCTCCTGCAGTCTGCTGGCCCCAAGAGACCCCTCGCCTCTTGGGGCATCCGGGATGTGAGGAACACCTCTAGCCTTGCCTGGCTTGGGGGAGCTGTGCCTTCCTTCCATACGGGACATACCACCCGTTACCTCTACCTCTAGAGGAGAAGCTGAAGGATTGCTTGGCTGGCTATTGCAGAGCTAAGCCCAGGGACTTAGCAGCTAACTTGGAGTCCTTACATTTCTCCAGAGACTCATCAGTTGTCAGGCCGAACAGGTGCTCACCATCAAATGCTATGTCCAGGAGCTTGGCTTGGACGCTAGGAAAGAACCCTGAACTGTGGCGGTAAGCAGACCTCCACAATACTGTGAATGTTCCCATGGCACGGCCTGTGCAATCTGCATTGTCCAGGCCTGCCCCCCGCCACCTCCTTGCTATCATCAATCGGATAAAAAAAAACATCCCTCACCTCTCCAGCTGGGAGGTGATCCACGGATTCCGCTTTAATCCTCCACAGCCTGTGGGAGTATTCAGCAAAGACGTAGGAGGCACTGACTGTCGTCAGGCCCATGCAAAGATTTTCTTGACCAGGGCATACTTTTCTTGCACTCCCTGTCTGTAAGATGGTTGGAGGTGGATGTGGCCAGTCTAGAGCTCACTGTGGCGGCAAGAAACACCATCATTTCTACAGTTTTCCTGTGCTGGACACTGGTGGGGTGACCATAGGGGGGATACCTGTTGCAAATAGGGGTCAGGAGAGGTGTCAAGTGCAGTTGCCTTGAGCAGACCTTCAGCCAGGGCCAGCAAATCTGCATTGTCTGAAAAAAATCATTTCCTCCAACTCCGCCACTCATTGGCTCTAAGCCCAAGGGATCTGATCCCCCTCGTCATCATAAATCAACCTCATGGAGTCGAAGAACACTGATCAAAAGGGAGACAAAAGAATGCTCAACTGCCGGCATCGACATGGTCTAGGGTCTGTCCCTTGAAACATTTGAGATTTTGGGATCAGTGGGATGCCCACAAACCCAAAAGCCAAAGTAAATGTTGCATCAGATGTACATTGCCAATGTCTATGTGATTAATGAGACACCTGTTGATTGAGTTTTATGCTTAATGTTTTCCTTTGACAGCTTAACGATTTTAACCAGGTGTGCACACATTTATTTCATTACAGTGATAAAGAGGACATGTTCATAGTGAAACTATGTATCATCATAGTGATATACAATCTATTATCCTGTCATGTCATGTGATTTGGGGGAAGGCTCAACCTTTTCATGTGATGGCCTTGCTGTAGCAATGTACAGAGGTTTGGAAGATTTGACACTCCGAACTGCCAATCAACCTCAGGACACTCTGTGCTTCAACAGCTTTCAGCCGAAGCAAGCTGACCCTTCTGCTATGCCATAAGAGTATCTTAAACAGGTTCACAGGTACAGCAGAAACCTGGATCTTGGGTTGATTCCTGCATTCTTGTATAAGACTTTCCTAATCAGGAGTGGAAGGTCCCAGAGTGTGGGTTTCAACCCTCACTCAAAGACAGGGCTAGTTTCTGCAACATGCCCACCAATCCAACTCCCCTTACATAAATCCAGAGGCATATGACCAGCAAGGAAATATATGATTGCCTGTGGTACCAGAGCCCTCAAGGACACTGAGTGAAGACAAGTTCTCAATCCCAGCACCATCTTGGCAAGGAAAACGCAGGATAACAGTTTCCAAGGAAATCAAGCTCGACAGAGGACAGGAAGTGCTCAGAACACCATTGCAATCTCGGACCAGATTGGCAAGGGCATTGCGAAAGGAGACAAAACTTGATGTAAACATTGATTGTCCAATTAAAGAATGAAGCGTAGTTCCACCTTTTCAAAGAAGCAAACGAGTGTATGGATAAAGGTACCTCGCTTGTGAAAAGGAAGGATACAGCTGAGATTTGCTTCTCTGACCTAAATATAAGAAAAAACAAGACTGCCTGGCAGCTTGTGGTGCACTTATGTAGGGGGGGCAGCAAGTATGCAGAGGCATGGGGCATGCACAGATGATATTTCAAAATTCATAGAGACAGAATTTCTTTTGAATGAATTTCCCAGGCCTGCCTGCGGTGCAAGTAATTCCAGACCAATTAATAAGGATAAAGAGCATGAAGCTAGTTTATTAATAGCTATTTGATATACATAGCAGGTTCTTCAAGGGAACTGAAGGTAATCGGTCCTTTATCTTCGTCCCTCTGAGGGGCACATGCCCCAAAACAGCAGCTGTATAGGGATTCTCACTCTCTTTGCAGCGGCTATCTGAACCTTGCCATGTTCTTGCACTGCAGCATGCTGCAGTGCCTCAGAGCACTCGGAAGCAGGGAGAAGGCAGCATGTTAAAACTATGCAAAATACCAAAACAAAAAACGGACTACAAAAGTCTCTTGCAGTGTGGAGCTGGCCAGCCACAAGCCAAACCCACAGCTCAGAACAGACAAGGCCTGAGCCTGCTCTGGCATCAACACAGTACATACCCGTAGCTGTAGATCGGAGTAGACCACCCTCTGCTCCAGCTCCTCCACCCACTGAAGAATCGATAAGTCCACTTCCAAAGCCCGTTCCACAGTTGACCACTTCTCCCGTGCATATGGACACATATTGTGACCTGCGTCAGGCCTCAATTGAAAGATAGGATCTAAGGGCGAGATGTACAGACAACCGTTAGCAAGACAAAAACTTAAATTCCTCTGGTCAATTCTGGAAACAAATGTTAGGTGCACTTCACTAATGCATGTTCTATCATTATATGGTAAATAAGAGAACCCCTATGTTTTCTGTGTCAACAGCAGATAAGGACAGTCATCACATTCTTGCATAATTGTGTTGAGTTCCCAATGTTTCTTTCTATGGATTCTTCTCCCACAGATTCCTCGTCTGATAGATCTCCTCACCCAGCTCTGCTGCTTGGAAACCTTTTTGACAGATGGCATAGTGGACCTCGATTCGGCTGTCGATCTGTCTTGCTCGGTGCTCGATCGGCGGCTCCGGACGTGACATCAGGTGTCGTATATGTACCATTTCACCATGCCCCATACTGCAGTTCCTCCCTTTTTCCCTGTGCTTGAACACTGCAGAGGAAAACGATGGAAGCAAGGCTAACCAGCCTGTAAAAAACTTAACAATGGGAAACATCCCAACGAGGAGACCTCGCAGAATTAGAAAATGGAAAGATTATTTATTCATTTAAAACAAAAAAACAAGCGACTAGCCAGATAGAAGCGGTCTCCTCAGAGCCATCACCAGGCATCGCTTCGCTAAGACAGATGTGCCAAGCCGTAAGAACTTTCTGAGAGGGGATGGATGGGAGGAGCAATGAGGAATCTGCAGGAGAAGAATCCATAGAGAGAAAATTACAGTAAGTAATTTCTCCTTCCATGGATTGCTTTTCTCCCACAGATTCCTCATCTGACAGACTCCCCAAGAAGTTAGGACGACAGAGGCGGGCAGAAAGTGCTTCATTAGCAGATGCTGCAGAACTGCCTTACGAAACCGTGCATCAGCCCCACGGGAAACATCCAGATCCAGACAATAGTGCCTGTAAAACGTGTGCAAGGATGGACCCTCTCGTCGAGTGTGCCCTGCTTACAGACTGGTAACATTCTGCGATGCAAAATATAATCCAACAAGACGGTCTGCTTAGTTACAGTCAGGCCCTTGCAGGATAATGAATGGGCCATGAAACAGCTGGTCAGATTTTTGCAACTCAAAAGTCCTAGCGACATAAAAGCTCAAGGCTCTTTTGGGATCGAAATGGTGGAACCGCTCTTCCTCCTTAGAGAGGTGTGGAGGAAGATAGAAGACAGGTAAATCTATGGAGAGAAAGATGGAACTCAGAAAGCACTTTCAGGACAAAGCCAGGCCTGACTTTAAGGGAAACATTTTCCCAAAAAAATGCATGGGCTCAATCGGAGCCGCCATCAAGAATGTCAGAACCAGATTAAGATCCCAATATGGGACAACAAAGCAAGTTAGTGGAAACCTATTCATAAGGCCCTTCAGGAAATGGGCCATAAATGGGATCGCAAAGAAAGAACCTTTATCCAGGGACCTTTCCAACACAGACAAGGCCGCCAAGTATCCTTTTACTGTAGTAACCTGAAGGCCTGCTGAGGAGGAACTCCATCACTGTAGTGGTGGGGCAAGAGATGGGTCGATCTCACATTTCCTGCAACACGCCTCAAATCTTCTCCACCTGCATGCAAAGAACTCTTGTAGACGGTCTGCGGGCAGCCAGCAACACCTCAAGTACCTCCTCTGAGAGGTCCTAGTCCTCATACCTCAACCTCTCAAGAGCCATGCATGTAGGTTGAGGGACTCTGTGGGTCGGGAGATCTGGGTGCTGAGGCAACCAGTGAGATGGACAGATCCAAGTGATCAGGGTGCCATGTTCTCCTCGCCTAGTCCAGGGCGATTAAGATCACAGTCACTGCAAACCTCTTCAACCTCCTGAGAATCCAAGAAATGCAGGAATTGGGGGGTGGGGGTGCAGGGGGGAGGCATAGATGAGAGGGATGGTACAATATCCAAAATGAACGTGTCCCCCAGTGCACCGTTCGCTGGGAATTTGCGCAAGCAAAACTGCCTGGACTTCCTGTTGGACTCCGTGGCAAACAGATCCACTACTGAGGTACACCAACAACAAGAGACCTCCTCCAGGACTTCTTGGCACACTTTCCCCACTCGTGTGAGACCGTGCTCTGCCTGCTCAGAGAATCCACCAAACTGTTCTCTGTCCCCGCCAGATGAACTGCTGAGACCAAGATCCGGTTCTCCAGCAACCAGAACCCCAGCTGCATCGCGCCTCTGCAAATGGGGAGGGAGCGCACCCCACCTTGCTTGTTCAGGTAGTGCATTGCCACTGTGTTGTCCGTCAGAATCAGGACATGCTACCCTAGAGATATGGTGCAAAAGCCCTCAGGCTTGCAACTCCAGCCTGTTGATATTCCACCTGGCTTCCATTGCTGATCAAAGGCCGCTCAACTGCAAGTCCTCACAGTGTGCACCTTAACCCTTCAGAGATGCATCCGTGACCACTCAGGCCTGAGGCCAAGGGGCCAGAAGGGTTCTCCCGCCACAGGATTGCCACGGACGGTCCACCAGGGAGGTATCTCTTCCACTGCACCCTTCGACAACAGGGCTTGCAGTTCTTCCAAGCGCTCCTGACCTGGTTAGATTGGAGGTGGTGGGGTCTGTCTGTGGTTTTTCTTAAGAAGCCTCTCTGCCCCTTCCGGGACATGAGTAACGCCTCTGCCTGGCCCGTGGGAGCTGCACTTTCCTGCCGTAAGGCACATAGCACATGTAGCCTCTGCCCCTAGAGGCAAAGCTGAAGGCAGGGTTGGCCGGCTGTGCAGCTGCACCCAGCGATTTTGCAGCTATTTTAGACTCTTTGAACTTTTCCAGAGAGCCATCAGCCTTCTGGCCAACAAGAAACTCTCCCTCGAAAGGCATGTCCAGTAGCCTATTCTGGATGCTCAGTGAGAAAGCAGATGTTTAGCCAGTCTGCAACGACTGCTTGGCTACCTCCTTCCCATCTTCCACCAGCCGTGTAAACCCATCCCGGATTTCACCCTCGGAGATGTACTGTGTTGCCTGAGCTACGGCTTTACATATACCAAATGAGTATTTCGCAAATCCACAGGGCCACATTGGTGGCTTTTAATGCCATGCTGCCCGAAGTAAAGACCTTCTTGGCCATTGCGTCCAACCTTTTACCCTCTCTGTCTGGAGGCAGATTTGAAGTGGATGCCTCAGGTCTGGTGGTGATTGTGGCTGCCTGCACAACAAGCCCTTCCTGAGAAGGGTGAGAAGCCAGGAAAGATGGATCTCCTCTTGCCGGCCTGTACTTCCCAGTGAAGTGAGAGATGACTGGGGGAATGGAGCTGGGATGTTGCCACAAGGAGGCTAGGGGGTCTGCAATTGCCAAATTAAGTGGCATGTTATGCTCAGTTACAGGACCTTCATCCAAGATGTCCATCAGCTCGCAGACCTGAACAGGTGCTGAAGAGTACTTCAAACCTAGGGTGTCTACTATCCATCAAGGTCCTAAATGTAGCATGGGTATTCGTATAAGGTTGTCCCTGTTAAAATTCGACCTCTGGAGACATGTCCAGGCCGCTGGTGTCGTGCAACCCTTGGGCTAATGCCAACAGGTCAGCTTGGTCGTCGAAAAAAAGACACCTCCCAACCCTGTGTACATGGGATCAATGTCCCCCTGGTCATCGCCCTGCTTGGCACCGAAAATGGATTGTATGGATTCCAAGAATCACGACCTGGAGAGCGGAGCGAAAGATCTGTGGCCCATAGCTGGCACTGAATGTCTTTCTTTTGATACAGATGGAACGGCCGTCCGCACCAGTGAGGCTTGGGTAATACATGGACACCAGGGACGTCAGCCTCTCAACGCTCTAGAGAAGGACCAGCTGTCGATGGTTTACGTGCCTTTTTCGGCATCAAGCCCGAAGGTTTCTCCGACACCGATGGTGTCGACGAAATTGGCAAGCGTGGGGTCGGGCGTGTCACTTTAGCCGCTGTGGCCTACTATTCGGGGGCATGGGGACACCCACACCTGCAGCAGCCTGAGTTTTCAACATTTCCAGCATTTCTTTCTTGAAATGTTCTCGCCCTTCTCTAGTGGTCAGCCCAGCCATGGGCTTACCTTTCTCCAACGACAAGCTAGACTCGTGTGGATGGCCGTGGCGTAGATTCTTCGTACGTGATGAAAATGAGAAACAGTGGCTCCTTGAGTGTGACCACTTTTTGGCTTTTCGCCAACGTTTTTCCTTCTCCTTTTCGGGGGTGGGCCCTTCTGTCTCGGCCTCGAAGGACCGGACGAGCGATCACGCTCGAGAAGATTTTGGGGACGGTCCGCCCACAGCAAGTTTGGCGGCCCGCTCATGAATGGATTTAGACTGCATTTTGTAGCACAACGTAGACCCCTTTGTGTCGTGATCCGCACTCAGACAAACAGACAGACAGAGGTCAAGTGGGTCGGTCACTGACATTTTGGAATGGCAGTTGTGCACTTTTTAAAGCCCTAAACCCAGTGAGTGGACATTGCGATCAAGGATTTATGAGGGAAAAGTTGATTAGTCAAAAACACAGAGTGTTCCCGAAGCAGCATGCAAGTGTGCGGAAAAAAGGAACTGAAGTATGGGGCATAATGATGTGGTGTATATTTACGATGCTTGACATCACATCCGGAGCAGATGATCAAGCACCGAGCAAGACAGATCGATAATCGAGTCAAGGTCGACAACGCCCCCCTGTCGAAAACGTTTCCGAGCAGCACAGCTGTATGAGGAGATCTATCAGATGAGGAATCTGCAGGAGAAAAGAAATCCATTGAAAATATGTCCCCATTTAACTATTGGACAATAACTGGGACTCACAGGTTAGTGTGTGGCGAGAGGAAAAAGGACTCCCCAGTATTCATCCTATAGTACAGCGCCAGTGTTGCATACTTCAGAAAAGCAGTTGACCAATATTTGTTTCCATTAAATATATGGGGACTATGTTTTGTGCTTGAAGACTCCAAGAACTACCAATTAACAACTAAGGAACAAAGTCAAAGTAATGAATATGTTGCACTTAATTTTATTTTGCTACAAACAGCAATAAGTGGCCATACTAAAATACAAATTCAGGACATAACCTAGGATTGACTAAGGTGTCCTCAAGAGAGCAACCTGTATTTCAAAACAAGCAGCATGCACAAGGAATCCTGCAGGCTTTTATATGGCCCCAAGCAAGGACTTGTGTGTTTTGCAGCAAGTGACCCATTATATACATTTCAACTTAAACCATTAGAGTATTAACTGCTGATGAGATTGTTGCTGAACAGAGCCCCCTTACACCATGACAGACTTATAGCACTATTTTATGACTTGATGGGACGGCCAGCATGTACCGTTATTGGGTCGCACGCACACTTCCTTGAGGTATTCCTTGTGTTTGGCAAGATGCTTGAGCAGCGTCTTCTCACGTATTCCTCGTGGGTGAAGCACTTTGAGGACCGCTTCAAATTCTGCTGGGTCCCGGATCCACCACCAGCCTGACTGCATTGCTGAAAAGCAATAGAATGTATGGTAAATTAGTAATCACAAGATCATCCTATATTAACAGGGGCCAGACTTTAAGAAAGCATATGTGTCAGAAACCCCACATCAAGGACTAGAAGGAGACCGATATCAAGTAAACAATACAGGCACACAGGAATGACCAAATGTTTCATGCCGGTGAATCAGAAAACCAATCTGCAATAGCCAAGTGTTAACCAGAAACGGAAAAGAAACCATAACCACATCACTTCTCCTCCAATAAACACAAAGTTAAAAGCCTAGAATTAAAACACATTTCATTGGATGTTTCACAGCAATAATCCAACACAAAGGAAAAAATGCATCATTTAAATATCAGAAGACAATTTCATATATGCCTCATCAACTGGGAAGACGTTTTGGGCCTGTTTTGTGCTCTTTTGGGAGGATATTTGTGTATTCTCTTGTTATTTACTGCCCACTTTTTCTCTGGACTACTCCTAGACTGCACTGTGTTTGTGGCCTAGTTCTTTGTTTTTGGCTTTTTCCTTTCCCCTCCCACTCACGATCTCTTAAGCACTACACTCCTAGGTAAGCAACTGCCTCGGCGCCAGGCGACGGGCAGTGGCAAAGGGTGCCGCCTGTTAGCCTTTTGCCCCGGCCTGTCCTCAGTGCCACCACCGTTTTGGGCATAGAAAACCCATCATACAGGTAACGCGAATCAGTGTTTAAATTCTACACTGCACTCCGAGCACATAACTTGTCTGAATCTACTGACTTTGTGCAGTAAATCTGTATGGCTCTTGATATCTATGCCTGAACACTTTAGCACACATCTAGATTGAATCATTATGCTAGCCACACACATCTATGATTAGTTACACTGCAGCTGATATATCTGGCACATACTATGACCTGACTCTCTGCACTTTTCTCCAGCATACCCAATACATAGCCATATAGACTCCTCTGTTTTTATATGCACCTCTCAACTGTCTAGATTGTAATATATATGTCTCTGAACACCTAGCAGAGTTATATTGAATTATTGTGCTAGCCTAAACAACAATGTTAATTGGCATAGTTCATTATACTACGGACCCTATAACACATAGCTAGATTGACTCTTGATATGACTCTGGTTATGCCTGAAATCCTAGCTAATATCACGATGGGCCCATTGTGTTAGACTGCATGGCTAGCAATTGTCTAGACTGAATTCGTGTTTAGCATCCACCACGTGTACAGCCAACTATATTGCCACATTCATATCAAACACATAGCTACAGTGACCCATTGAGTTAGCCTACCTAGCTTGTTGGAGGCTGTGTGTTCAGCTATCTATATTACAGCAGGCATACCTAACACAAACTGATAATCATTGAGTTAGTCACCACAACAATCTCCATTCTAACCATACTGCTCACTGCATTCCTAACCCAAGGGTCTGATTCTTCCCCATTAATGCCCCGTTGCCACTTTCCCCGTACTTACGTGCACTTCTACAGGCAGCCCCGGGCATTGTACATCCTTTTCTCCGTGGCCATGCATCTATCTATTTCTATGACCTACCGGCTTAGCCCAGGATGATCCGCCAGCCCCCACATTGATGTAATAAGACGGTTCATCAGACCAATAGCATTCGACAGAACTAGCTTCTCATATTTAGTCATGGCCTTTTCACCCCACAAACCCAGGAGCAGCAGCCGTGGGTCCCCAGGAATGACCAGTCTTGAAACAGAGTGAATGTTATTAAGAGATTTCTGTCAAAAGAAACAAACCGGAGGGCATTCCCAGATAATATGAAACGTTCCTTCCATCCCCTCGCATTTAAGACAGAGCTATACACTCAGCCCCACCTAGACAATGCAGTGCAAGAGTAATACACCCTATGAATCATTGAGTTTTAGCAGTCGTAATTTTGCGGATATCCCCATTTCCCTAGAGGACATCAAGGTCTCAAACCATTTCTCAGATTCCAATGGGCTTACGTCCTCTTCCCACCTAACCTTAAGAGTGGTCAAATCTTTGGGCCCAAATGCAGCAAGAACCTGGTATAATGTGGACAAACCCTGGCCTCTAAGTGCTCCAGGACGAAATTGGCCTCCAGCAGGAATTGGGACGGACCTGCTGGAGTGTCTGAAACTGGGCCTGTAGAGCGTGTGCTAATTGTAAGTAGTGGTATCTTTCTGTCCCCGGGAGGCAGAACATGGTTTGCAGGCTGGCAAATGAGACAAATAAACCTTCCTTTACCACATTTGCTATATGCAAAACCCCACACCTTTCTAAGACCCTCAGCCGCCCAATCTTATTTACCTCCGGCAGATGCCTATTGCCCTAACGCGGTTGGCATAGGGTTGCATTACCCCCCTCGCCCCATCCCATATGCCGGTGCACATCTTTCCACACCTGTATAGTGTGCTGCATCATGGGTGGAAGCGGCCAACCCTCCGGGCCAGTATAAAGAATCCAAATAGGAGGAAAACCCCACATCTACCGTCTCGCCGACCTAACATGCGGCAAAGATGTGCGTCCATGTAGCCAGTCATTTACAACCACCAGCTGGCCCGCCCAGTAATAGCTATGCAGGTTGGGGAGCACAATACCCCCCTTCCCATACCGAATGCCGGAGTGTCACCATGGCGATAAAGGGCTGGCCCCCACCCACAGAGTAGGGAACGGAGGTTAGCATCAATTCTATCGAACTGAGTTTTGGGGATCTGAAGGGCACCATTCTGGAGCACGTACAGATATTGTGGCAAAGCTAACATCTTGAACAAGGCCGCCTAGGTAATTAGCATCAGTGGGAGAGTTCTCCAATGAGTGACATCCCTGGTGAACCTGTTTGGGATAGGCTGAAGATTGGCACGTACAAAGTCCCCAAGGTCAGAACCCATACGCACCCCCAGTTATTGAAACCCCCTCAACCGATACCTTGTATGGGCAATCCTGAGGGATGGCCTTGTCTGTGCCTTGAAGCGGGAAAAAGATAGATTTCCCCAAATTCACCCGTAGCCCACTAACCTCCTGAAATTCCTGCAGCATATGTGTGACCCAGCAGCAAGCAACACTCGGTTATCCACGTAAAGTGAACCTCTGTCCCTCTACTCATCCTGCCAGAGGAACCCTGACCAGGTGGATCCGCCTGCAGATGAATCCCCAAAGGATCAATTGCCAACATGAATAACAAAGGTGAGCGGGGGCAGCCGTACCTCGTCCCACTCTCCAGGGTGAGGGTCCAGGAGGGCAGTCCATTCACCCAAACTTCCACAATCGGTGATGCATACAACAGGCGAACCAAGCTCAGGAAATTCGCCCCAAACCCCATGTGAGTCATCACTTCCCAGCGAAACCAACACTCCATGGAGTCAAAAGCCTTCCCAAACTCTACCAAAAGCGGAGCTAATGGATACGGAAGTTTAGATGCCCGAGATATGGCCATCCACAAACTTCGGATGTTCATGCGGGTGGATTTGCCAGACATAAAACCACACTGGTCTGGAGGGACCGGGGGAGTCACCACCCTACCCAAGCGGTCCACCAACACTTGCGCCAGAATCTTCACATCGCCATTAATCAGGGAAATTGGCCTGTAGGATGCACAGGACTCGGGCAGGTTGCCTGCCTTGGGTATGACAACAATACAGGCCCTCTGAATGTCCGGAGCGAGGAGCCTATTTGTCTTCGAATGGGTGAAGAGTTAATGCATGTGCTGGGATGTTAGATCTCCAAGCCTCTTCCAGACCTCAATCGGGAAACCATTCGGCTTGGGGGCTTTCCCAGACTGAAGGTGCGAGATGGCTGCAGACATTTCTTCCCTCGTAATTTCTGCCTCAAGGTCAGACCTCTGTGCAGGGGTCAGTCATGGCAGGGAACGCCACCCAGAAAAGGGAAGCCCAGTGATGAGCCTAGGGCCTGCCTGGAGATATAGAGTTCCTCATAATAAGTGACAAACACTTCTGCAATATCCACTGCCTGGCGCTATGTAGAGCAATGTTTTTGAGCCGGTATTGGGCACTAATGAGAGCCTCCCGCTTGTCCGGGGTTCCTGCCTCCAGGTATTCCTCCTCCGCTGCAATCTCGAGGTCCTCTGCCTCCCGGACCGCCTGCCTGTGGTTCCGTTACCAGAGAAATCATCTCACCCCGGAGCACTGCCTTCTAGCCCTCCCACAGTATCCCCGGTTTATTCACATAAAAGTACTCAGCTGTTTTGGCAGTCAGACCCAGGGACGGAGGGGTGTATACACACACTATACCACAGACCTCTCCCCACAACTTCCCCCTTAACAAGACAAAGCAGCCACGGGGGTCCTGTGTCACAGTCAGAATGGGAGACGGAAATGTACCAGTAACATCAGTCGTCTCTTGACACACGACCCCAACCCATTCACGTTCCAGGTCAAAAAGGAGAGTGATCTAGAGCCAAGCATGATGGTCATGTAGGAAAAGTATTACACAGGAAGAGAACCCAATCCCCTCACCAGGGTCTAAGAAAACACAGAAATCCTGTCCCGTCCTGAAATCCTTGCAGGTAAACCAACCATTACAACAGACTACAAAAGAACTTAGTCCAACCTATCCCTACCACTCTCCCTCACAACCCAATCCAACGTCTCCCACCCCATACTTCCCCCCCAACTAGAAGCACCTGTCGCCTAAACCCCCTGCCGCCATTGCATGAGAAAACCAAATCAAACATTAACAGGCTTATCGAGAGTGCAGCCAGAACCCCCTTTGAGCCCTTACGAGGGGCACACCGTACATAACAGCTTCCAATGTAGGCTACATGAAGCTGAAGAAAGCTTCATGGTCGCTGTTCAAAAGTCAATATGGAAAGGGTGTTACTGTTACGCTCACCTGGTATCCACGGGGACGCCACCCAGCCCTGGTTGGAGGATTTCCACTCTCAAGCCCTCTCCCTGTCCCTTGGTAAGGCCTCTGGTTAAAGATGGGTCTTAATACTGTAAAAGGTGGATTCTCCGTCCTGCTCCTTGTGGCAGGGGCGCGTAGATGTGGGGGGCGAGCAGCGACCAAGTTACTTCACTGGTGCAAGCCCCACTGTGGGAATTCCGGGCCTGCTGCGACTGCGTAGGTTTGCTGCTTTACAGTCTTTATATGCAGTTCTTATGTTCCTCTTAGTTCGAATAATAATGTCTTCCTTCTTTCCT
Source organism: Ambystoma mexicanum (assembly GCF_040938575.1). Taxonomy (NCBI): domain Eukaryota; kingdom Metazoa; phylum Chordata; class Amphibia; order Caudata; family Ambystomatidae; genus Ambystoma; species Ambystoma mexicanum. The sequence continues at coordinate 253,928,353 of NC_090926.1, read as the reverse complement.
TTTAGGTATGGAAAGGTATTTTGGTGTTGTCATACAGTTTGAAGATGAGCATGGGCCGGTAGGCGAAAGCGCGGTGTGCGCGATGCTGTCCGGCGAGTAATGCGCGATGCGCAGCGCTGTTTCGCCTTTTATATTGCTAACCAGTGTCTTTTCTCTCCTTGCAGGTTGCGATGTTCCTCGCTGAGCGCCATAATGTTCCAGCAATGATACTGACCAGGTAAGAATTGTGTGGCTTTCTTCATTCGGGAGGAAACGTGAGTAAACGCTTACTAATGCTGTCTTTCTTTCTCCTCTTTCCAGGTTATGGTATTACAGGATGCATGCAGTGCCAGATGATGGAATTCGTACCTTCAGGTGAGCAGAAATGAAATCGGCGATGGTTTGAAGACAGGATACTGTTGCGTAGTGTTCTTTCTCTCTCTGCAGGTCCTTGGTTTCAGGTAAGCTGGCATCAAAGAACTGGACACAGTGAGCGTTACGCTGCCCACAGCAGAATAACGCAAAGCATGTTCTGCTGTTTGGCTGCGGTTTAAATAGTCTCAGGTAAAGTAGTCCAGGTAAAATAGTCCCAGGCCTGCCACACCCAAAGTAGTCTCCAGGTAAAGTAGTCCCAGGCCTGCCACACCCAAAAGACTAGCTCGCATAGCTCATTTCCCTGTAACTGAGCTATGTGTGTACCTCCATGTTGGCTGAACACCCGCCCCCCCCCCTAGTTAAATAGTCCCAAGTAAATAGTCCCATTCTAATGTTGGTCTTCATGATGGTTATGAGCCTGGCGCCAAAGGCGACAGGACTGACTCCAAGAGAGTCTTGGATGAGGTTTTAAGGCCTTTGACATGGCCCTAACTGGAAGGCTGACTTGCCAGTGAGGGCCAGGGGCAAGGGTCATGACAGCACTCCCCCACAAGGCCCCTCTCACGGTGGCACTTGTGCCTGGTCCTGGTTTGGCGGGGTAATTCTGATGGAACTTTTTATCTAAGCGAGCTGCATGGATGTATTCATGATCTGTCTTGAGGGCGTATCCCTTCCAATCAACTAAGTAGTATAGTTTGGATCTGGTGTATTTTGTGTCTAGGATATCCTTTACTTTAAACTCTGGTTCTCCGTCAACTAATACTGGTTTTTGTGGTGTTGTAACCAGAGTATCGGGTTGTACCAGTTTCAGGAGTGATACGTGAAACACAGGATGAATATGCATAGTGTGTGGTAGGGCTAATTTAACTGCCACTGGATTTATTATGGATTCAATAGAATAAGGTCCCAGATATCGGGACAAAAGGTCTGAGTCCCTTTTATGGGCACATATTTTGATGCTAACCAGACCTTGTTTCCAATTTGATAGTCGGGGGCTTTACTACGATGTTGGTCAGCAAATTTTTTTTGTCTGTTCTTGGCATGAAGTAAATGTTCTGCTGCTTCTTTCAAGGCCTGGGAAATAGTCGTATGTAGGGTTTTAACCGCTGGCATTTCCAAAGGGGTTGGGAGATCCAATTCTAAAGTACGTGGATGTCTACCATATATAGTGTAGAAAGGGGTTTGTCCAGTGCTGGTGTGTAATTAATTATTATAGGCATATTCAGCTATCCATAACAAGTCTTTCCAATTTCTTTCCACTTGATGTAACATGCAACGTAAGTATTGCTCGAGGGTTTGGTTTGTTCTTTCTGTCTGGCCATCTGTTTGAGGATGGTGACTTGTGGATAGTCGAATGTCAATTTGGGCCATTGAACAGCATTTCCTTCCGAAGTTGGATACGAACTGACTACCTCGATTTGAGATCAAGATCGATGGACAGCCATTTAGCCGTACAATTTCCTCCAGGAATACTTTTGCTAAATCGGATGCATTTGGAAGACCTTTAAAATGAATAAAGTGTGCCATTTTAGAGAACAAGTCTACAACTACTAAGATGGTGTTGAATCCTTGACTGGGAGGTAGATCTGTAATGAAATCAAGGGACAATGTGTGCCATGGTGTGGGAGGAATTTCCAATGGTTGGAGAAGACCAGCTGGTTTCTGCTTTTCGGACTTGTTTTGTGCACACACACCACAAGATTGGATAAATTGTATGATGTATTTACATCAGATAAATTGTATGATGTATTTACGTCAGCCTTTACGTTTCGGACTCCTGGCCGGTAGATGATCACATAGTCATATTCAGCGAAGAAAAGAGCCCACTGCAGTTGACGGGATGATTGAGCCTTTGCTGTTTTTAGGTATTGCAGGTTTAGATGATCAGTTATGACTGTGACAGTATGTCGAGCACCAAGGAGATAGTGTCGCCATGCCTTGAAAGCTGATTTTATAGCCAAGAGTTCTTTGTCTGTGATCGCATAGTTGAGTTCGGGAGGTGAGAATTTTCATGACCAGAGGGCCACAGGGTATAACTGGCCAGTTCCTGGGTCCCTTTGTGAGAGAACAGCTCCCATAGCCATGCTAGAGGCATCTGTTTCAACTATATAAGGGAGGTCTGGGCGAGGATGCCGTAGAACTGGAGCCGAAGTGAATTTTTTCTTAAGTTCTTGAAAAGCCTTCTCTGCTTCTTCGGTCCAATGGAACTTTATATTGTTTTTTCTCAATAGTGATGTAATTGGATGCACTATTTGGGAAAAATCTGGGATGAATCGGCGGTAAAAGTTTGCAAAGCCCAACATACTCTGGATTCCTTTAAATGAAGTTGGTGATGGCCAGTTAAGAATGGCATCTACCTTGTGCCTATCCATTCTGATACCTTTTGGTGCGAGGAACTCCACTTCAGTGACATGAAAAGAGCATTTTTCAAGTTTAGCATACAGTTTATGTTGGCTGAGTTTAGTAAGGACAGAGCGGACATGCCTGACATGGTCTTCTTTTGTAGCAGAATACACCAAGATGTCATCAATGTAAACCAGGGCGCAAACGTCGATTAACTCCGGCAAAACCTCATTCATAAAGTACTGGAATGCAGCAGGAGCGTTGCAAAGTCCAAAAGGCATTACCTGGTATTCATACAAGCCGTATTTGGTGTGAAAGGTGGTTTTCCATCTGTCTCCTTTCTTCATTCGAACAAGATGGTACACCACCCCCTAAGGTCCAGTTTGGTATAGATTTGGGACTCTTTGACTTGATCCAATAATTCAGGAATAAGGGCAGTGGATAACGTTTTTTTACTGTGATCTGGTTTAATGCACGATAGTCGATGCAAGTCCTCAAATCTCCTTCCTTCTTTGGTACGAAGAATAAGGAACTGGCTGCCGGTGATTTAGATGGACGGATAAATCCATTTGCCAGGTACTGATCAAGATAAGATTTCAAATGGAGGTTTTCTGGTTCAGTAAGTGCATAGATTCAACCACAAGGAATCTGCACACCAGGTATGAGGTCGATCTGACAATCGTAGGGCCTGTGCGGTGGTAGAGTATTGGCTTGCTCTTTCTGGAACACGTCTTGAAAATCTTGGTATTCATTTGGTAGAGTACTAGTCACACCTAGTACAATCGCCGCCACACTGGGCGTAGCATATGTACATAAGTCTGTTTTCCCCTTTTCTTGGTAATAACAGGTGCAAGCACAATCATCGGAAAAGGCCAACTGATTGGTGTGCCAATCTATTAGAGGGTTGTGAGCTACCAACCATGGCATCCCTAAGATTAGTCGAAACTGAGGAGCTTTGATGAGATCGAATGCAATAGATTCTTGGTGTCCATATCCTGGCACAGTAGGTTACTGCTGCTGTGCATTTGGTTACTGGTCCGGAAGCTATTTCTGTCCCATCAACAGTAGTAACTTTTTCAGTAGTTGACTTAGAGCATAAGGGAAGCCCCATTTCTGCTGCCAGATCTTGGTCTACATAATTCCCAACTGCTCCGCTGCCTATGTATGCTTCGACAGCATGCATCCGAGATGGTTGTTGGTGATCAAAATTACTGGTAATGCAAAGTGTGAGGTCTGTGGCTCATCCTTCTTGCTCGACAAGCGGACCTCTATGCTTGCCGGGCTTGGTAGTTTTCCGACTCCTTGTTATTATCTTCCTTCTCTGTGGCTCCAACAGTTCTCCTTGGTGGTTTCACTGGACATTCTTTGAGGAAGTGGCCTGATTTTCCGCAATTTAAGCCTAATTGCTGTTGCCGTCTCTTTCAGTTTTAGTTAAAGGGGGCCGTACACCTCCGATTTGCATGGGTTCCACCGTGTTTTCCAATGTACGTGGAACATTATCCTTTGACCGGACAAACACACCTCAAGTGTCTAACCTTATCCTGTCTGCTTTTTGGTCTTGTAATCTGTGATCTAATTGCACCACAGGTTGATGAATTCTCCACAGTCTTTCGGTGGGTTAACCACTTGAGCAAGGACATCCTTTAGTTCTCCTCGTAGACCCCGATGAAATAGTGTGGTCCTTTTTTCCTCAGGCCATCCAGCTTCAACGACTAGTCTGTTAAATTTTGCTATATATGTAAGCAAATCTTGACTTCTTTGACGTAGTGACAAAAGTTTGTTGTCTAATGCTTGGCCTTGGGTATGACGAGCAAAGAGTTTTTCCATTTCCATCTGGAAACCCCCAAAGTCATGTAACAACGGGTTATCCTGACTTACCAATGGTACCGACCAATCCGTAGCACTGCCACTCAGATATGACTAGACAAAAGCAACCCTTGGTCGTTGGGAAAAGCCCCAGGTCTGCAAAGGAAATTAAGACGACACTGGTTCATGAACTTTGCGTACTTCTTGGGGTCCCCTGTAAATCGTTCAGGTGGAGCTAAAGGAACTGCCCCAGGAAGGGTTATTTGTACTGGATTGTGGAAGAAGTTGGTACAGTTGCTGGCGAAATGTTACCAGGCAATGGGGTCCGTCCTGCCTGTGATTGGAGCAATTGTCTACTTATTTCGTCGGAACGATCCATACTAACAATCAAATCCCTCCTAAGAGCATTGGTTTCTTGCCTGGCTGAATGTACTTCAGTGTGTAATTATCCCAACAACTGAACTAACTAGTCAGTCTCTGACACCCAGCGCCTGCCAGTTCTCCATGACGCCCAGGTGGATAATATTATTGAGGCTTTGCGTTCCATTACGCTCACCTGGTATCCACGGGGACGCCGCCCAGTCCTGGTTGGATGATTTGCACTCTCAAACCCTCTCCCGGTCCCTTGGTAAGGCCTATGGTTAAAGATGTGTCTTAATATTGTAAAAGGTGGATTCTCCGTCCTGCTCCTCGTGGCAGGGGCACGTAGATGTGGGGGGAGAGCATCGACCAAGTTACTTCACTGGTGCAAGCCCCCCTGTAGGAATCCAGGCCTGCTGTGACTCTGTAGGTTTGCTGCTTTACAGTCTTTATATGCAGTTCTTATGTTCCTCTTAGTTCGAATGATAATGTCTTGCTTCTTTCCTTTTAGGTATGGAACGGTATTTTGGTGTCGTCATGCAGTTTGAAGATGAGCATGGGCCGGTAGGCGAAAACACGGTGTGCGCGATGCTGTCCGGTGAATAATGCGCAATGCGCTGTTTCGCCTTTTATATTGCTAACCTGTGTCTTTTCACTCCTTGCAGGCTGTGATGTACCTCTCCGAGCGCCATAATGTTCCAGCAATGATACTGACCAGGAGGTGACTACCCAGGTAAGAATTGTGTGGCTTTCTTCATTCGGGAGGAAACTTGAGTAAACGCTTACTAATGCTGTCTTTCTTTCTCCTCTTTCCAGGTTATGGTATTCCAGGATGCATGCGGTGCCGGATGATGCAGTTCGTACCTTCAGGTGAGTGGAAATGAAGACGGCGATGGATTGAAGACAGGATACTGTTCCAGGTAAGGTTCGTAGTGTTCTTTCTCTCTCTGCAGGTCCTTGGTTTCAGGTAAGCTGGCATCAAAGAACTGGACACCGTGAGCGTTACACTGCCCACAGCAGAATAACGCAAAGCATGTTCTGCTGTTTGGGTGCGGTTTAAATCGTCTCAGGTAAAGTAGTCCAGGTAAAATATTCCCAGGCCTGCCACACCCCAAAAACTAGACTGCATAGCTCAGTTCCTTGTAACTGAGCTATGTGTGTGCCTCCATGTTGGCTGAACTCCACCCCCCCACCCCCCTCCCCCAAGTTAAATAGTCCCAAGTAAATAGTCCCATTCTAATGTTGGTCTTCATGATGGTTATGAGGCTGGCGCCAAAGGCGCCAGGACTGACTCCAAGAGAGTCTTGGATGAGGTTTTACGGTCACGGTCTGGACTGTTCCCTCAGCAATCTGGACCTGGGTTCCATTAGGAAACGCGTCTCCACCCAGTCCAAGCTTCTTTAGGATTATGGAAAAGGTGAAACGTTCCCTTGCGTTACACCTTAAGCTGCGCTGGGAAAATGAGGGCATACTTGATACCGAGGGACAACGGCTTCTTCTTGACGGAATTGACATACTGGCGAGCAGGCTCTACCTCCCTCCCTCCCTCCTGTAGTCTGGAAAGAATCCAATCTGGTCTCATTATACGTGATCGGGCCAGTGGCCCTCACCATGTGGAGGAGGGTGTTGCAGTCCCTTTAATGAAGGAGCCACATGATAATAGTGCGCAGAGGCGCCCCTGAAAAGGTTTAACTGTTTCCTCTGTGCCATCAGGTCTGTTATCCATTTTTCCAAGAAGAGTTCTATACTAGGCCCTTCATCCTTTTCCAGGAGCTGAAGTATGCAGTCACCAGTTGTTTCTCCATCCACTTGAGCGCATCCTCCCAGTGCGAAATGTGCTGTTCAGCCTCGCCCACTGGCGAAGATAGCTTGCGGAGCTCCTGCCGCAGGAAGGATAACTCTGACGCCAGGCCATCTATCTGCCCCTCCACTGAGGATCTAGCATCCTCAATAGCGCTCATGATATCCTTAAGTGAAATCTGGAGTTCACTTCCCACTGCCGGCTGGTAGACGTTTGTGGACCGCGTGGGGTGGCCGGGGTTAGCTTACTCACTGTGTAGTGAACCATTTTATTTTCGGAGACTCCCTCTTCGTCTTATCCTTTGGGATCATGTAAAAAGTGCTGCTCTGTAGAACAATCCAGCCGCAAGTGTCAGGCCGTGAAACCAGGGGACCCCAGGAGGGCCAGGCTCGTAGAGAATGCAGGCCCCCAATGTAGTCCCATGTCGCCCATACACAGCCAGGTGGGCACCACCGTACTGCCACCAAATATGGCGGTCACCCCACCACCCGGTGCCACCAACCTCCAAGCAGCTGCAGTCAGCTAGTTCAGCAGGCACTAGTCCAGATCACCAGAGGGGCCCAAACTGAGGGGACACAATCGAGCCCGGCCCTGCACCTCTCCACAGCTTAGGATCCACTCAGCCCTCCCAAGCTAATGTTACCCAGTCCTTTGCGGTCTCTGCTCCACCAGCTACTTCCATGAAGGGCCCAGCAGGGAGTACCTGAAGGCCTTTAATTCAGGAGATACCGCCTGAGGAGTAGGATAGAGTCATTGTGCAATCAGTCCCAAAAGATGGTTATAGGTGTGGCTGCAGTGCCAGGCTTTCTGTAACATGCCCAAGATGATCAGAGGTGGGAGCACCAGGGAGCTCCCACTGTGAGGTCAGTTCTCCTTCCCTATTCGGGCACTCTACCTATTCTTCGTGGGTCCTGCAGCTCACTGTTGTAGCGCCGGTAAGGGATGGTCTCCTCGCCTCCCCGATCTGCTCAGAACTCAGCAGGCCCTGCAGGGCACAGCAGTCGGTCAGGCCGCAAAGAGGGCACCTCCGACACACACTCCATCGTCCTGGGGTACTCGACTTCAGCAAAGTTATCTCAGGATAAAGGCACAGCAGGGGACATCAGCTCCAGTCACAGCAGGACCAGTCTGGGGCTGCCACCCCGGACCACTGTCCACCACCGAATGATGCAGGCACGTCAGAATAGGTCTTCCAGGTGCCGATTCTGCCCAGGAAGCAGACAGCGTGTAGCCAAGACAGTTCGAGCCAGCTCCACATTAAAAGAAACAGCAAGATCGAGCAAATCAAACATGCAATTTCAATCGGGATGTTGCCAGCCCCGGCGGAGCTCTGCGACTTGGGTCTCCATGTGCCGGCTGCCCAACAGCACCCCCCCCCCAAACATCCCTTCTTAGCGAAAAATGGTGAAACTGTCAGGATGTCAAATAAAACGTTAGTCACAGCCGTGTCCAAAAACCCTAATTCCAACTTCGAGACTAATAACGTAAATCTAAAGTGCAAAGATGTTCTCTTCTCAAAAGGTGATGATGAAACTCCTCTTTCAAAGGAAAGTTCCAAATATCAATGGTCGTATTAATAAAAGGAAATGTTCTCTTCCAAAGATACAATGTTCCAATATCCAGTTAATTACTCCTTTCCCCTGGATACTTGTTTGCTCCACTTTACAAGCTAAGAAGTTGGCTCCTGAGAAACAATATTTAGTCAACCTGGGAACTTGCCTCCCTTTCCCTAGCTTTTCCACTCTTTCATAAATAGTCAGCATCCTGTCGAAACCTGGTTTCTCATTTATTCCCACGATAGGTCTGGTTCACTATCCTGCCAATTACTATCCAAGGGAATATGAACGTTTTTAAGAGTCTCTTCCTGTTGTGTACTAGACCGTGTAATGTAAATAAAGCTCACTTTTTAATTGAACTCCAATAAGGGTGTGGGTCCTAGACTCACCCTGCTGTTTGCAACCAGCTTGGTTTACTCTCCTGCCAAGCATGGATTTCTTCAGTATTTCCTTCTCTTTCTTACAAATTCCCTGACCCTCTTATTCTCAGTTTCAAATATGGGTGCGAGTCCCAGACTTGAACTAAAGGTCCTTGATAGCTTGCTTTAATCTGCTGCAAAGCAAAGCTTTCTCTCTTCACAGGTTCTGTTATTGGTAGGGTCCCAGACCCTCGCATTATTTTTCTCTTACTCAGAGAGCTAGTCAGTCTTCATCTCTAGCTTCCCGTTCAAATATGGGTGCAGGTCCCAGACTCGCCAAGCTGTTCTTGGGTAGCTTGGTTTACTCTGCTACCAATCTAGACTTTTTTCCTTTGAGGGTTATCTTGTGGCTAGGGTCCCAGGCCTTTGTATTATGTGTCCCTCACTCAGGATGCCAGTCCATCCTATTCTCTGACTTTCAGGCTCCCTGACCCTCTCAATCTGTTCACACTCAGCATCTCCAGGCTTCTCCGCACCTCCTGTCCCTTTCAATCTGCCTGTGTAACTTTTTGTACGGTTCGCGTCTTCTGGCCAGCAGGACTTCCTCACAAGGCTTTGGTAGCGTTCGGGGTCTTCCAGTCATCGGGCACAGCTCTGCAGACTTCTGCACCGCTCTCAGAGTTTCTTCTCGGCTTGCTGTTGCTTCAGGAATCGTGGGACGCCCAATGGTCTGCTCAGGAAGAGAGGCTTGTAGTTCCCACGCCTTGGGCTACGGCCGGTTTCTCTTCCCTCTCTGTGTGCAGCATCTTCCTGCTTTACGGTAGCTGGCTCGATGACGATTCTCCTCTACCTGGTTTCCCTCGTCAATTTGTTATCTCGTTGGTCCAATGAGATATGGCGGAAGACTAGACCGCTCACCGTAGTTCATTGGAGTAATCTTCCTACTCCTAGCCACCATCTTTTTTCCAGTACTTATGTTCATGGTGTATGGAAGGCAATCTTTATTTTCCTTAACCATACTCATGTCTATTGTGTTAGTTTGACTGACTTTACAATGAAACATGCAGGTAATGTTTGGCAAAAGATTCTGGCTTTAGCAGATAGAGAGGGTGACCCACAGGCGGTATATACTGGGTTCTCTGGGGATAGTCGTCCCTAATCTCATAAGTGGCTCCATCTCCCATGTGATCCACCCAGTGTACAACCCCCAGCTGGATTATGGTACTGTGGATGCACCACCTTGGCCCGATGGGCAAGGTCTCCCCTGGGGGAGAAGGGACATCCGAAGATTCAGTTCTTTGCTCATAACATCTGCATGATAGATTAGTTGACTTTTGCACCTGCTTCACTACTGCACAGCTCCACTGTGTGCTTTCATCCCTAGCATTTAGGGAAGTTGAATTGGTGCTTGTGCCTCCAAAATACCTGCAGACCAATTACTGCTGCCTATACATCTAGTACATAACTAGTTTAATTTTAGATTGTGCATATGTACTAACACATACAGGCTTTTCAGAAAAATCACATACAGACCTTAACTCAATGTGCTATTAACTGTGTAACTCATGGTTTTTCATCTGGACCCTTAACACAACTGGTTGGACTCCGTATTTGCCTATCTCACTGAAATTAGGCCCCTCACACAGAGTAATAGGCACAAACAATTCCTCATAAATTCTGGATTCATTACACCATAGCTGCATATAGCCACACCTATACCACCACTATAGCCACACCTATAACCACCACTACTACACTGAAGGAACCCTTTCCATAACACGACCCCTGATGAATCATCTTATCTGTATTGTCTACAAGCCAATTGGCCTATAGCATACTTGGAACAGTTCCATAATCTCCCAGCTAACCACTGACACAGAGGGATAACAAAATCATTAAAAGAACCAACCAGAAATGCAGGCATGAAGAAAATCGAAAGATAAATATTACCACACCAACCTCTCCCTACCATATCCCTGCCTGTTACAGATCCTTAACAAATACAGGGTGAAAACAGAGACAAGATGCATAGAAACCGCAAAGCTAGAAGAATCAGAAAGAGAAATATTTGGAAACCGCCATTCATTACCTCTTCCGATCAGGCACGCAGAGACTCTACAATCGGATCTACGTTAAAAGAATGCATTCCGAAAAGCACGAGTTACAAAATACCATTTTATAACTCCAGCTTTTTCGGAATGTCTATATTTGTCCACGGCTTTACATTTAATGTATGTGCGGGGGACAACTCTGATCTTTTCTGCCATTTCATTTTTAGACTTTTGTTTTTTTACATACTGGCGTGTCCAGGTGCACTTTTTCACATCAAGACGACAAAAATTCAATTGAGTTTCCTCAGAAATTTACAGGAACCTCTATTCTTTTTTACACAGCACATTCCTCACCTTCTTCAATTCTTTACACTTTTTTCATCCATCTTTCATGCCCTTTAAAGACGCAGGCTTATCCTGGCTCCCAAACTTTGTCACTGGTATTCACTGTGATGATAGGATCAGTTATTTCTCCCCTCAGGGGTTCCCGCATTATCTGACTTTCTTCCAGCTCCATACTAGTTTGATCGTGAAATGTAACCACTGATAGAAAATCATCCTGAATACTGACTTGCACAAGTACCTCCTCCCTAGATGTACTGCCCTAATTTCTCAGTATGGTATGCCCTTTCATGGATGGGGTATGAAAACCAGTAGTTTGCAGATCTCTGCAACTCTGTGCATGGGCCTGGACCACGATGTAGCCTTCTAAAAAGCAGATCTTGGAATTCAGCGTTTTGCAGCTGGAAGTTGACAATCTTGTATACTGAAACCAGTGAGCTAAATCTGAAATTTAGAGCTGAAATAGATGATCCTCCTGGGATTTCGAGCATTTTGTCATTTATTTTTCTATGTCTTCCTCATCCGTATAATAACCAACATGATCATCCCGAATTGGCACAGATTTACGATTGGGTGTAGATTATTGATGTGACCAGGCCATTAAGAAATGTTGACAACCCCTTGCGGAACCCCGTTTGGAATGTACTCAGAATCCCGTGACTCCTGATCCACTCTTCCAGGTTTTTAAGCACTACTGAGGCAAATATCTTCCCATCTACATCTAACAGGGCGATCGGACGATAGTTCGAAGGCACCTCCCGATCACCCTGTTTGTATATGGATATAATGGCTGCTGTCTTCCAAGAGGTTGGCAGTTTTTTTACTCAGATTCTTCGAAGGAGGACATCAAAATAGAGGCCCATAACTCAGTATCTGACTTCAAGATGGCATTTGTGAGCCCCATGGGACCACCGGATCTTGATGCTGAATTTCTTGATTAGATCTTTCACTATGTCTTTGTCTAAGTGACACATTAGCGTTTAATGCTCTTTGACGACATTTTCTGACTCTTGAAAATCTCTCTAAAGTAATTACACCAAGTCTGTTCAGATATCACATTACTTTGCATTTGATGCTGCGGATTACACGTTATTCAATACTTCCCAAAAATTACATGAATTCTTTGATGGTGTTTAACATCAGTTCTGCATCTTTCTGTATCTGCAGGTCAGGTATCTATGTGCCCTTGACCAATTTCTAAAAGCATATCTAAGGGCTTTTGCGTCTTCTGACGGTCTCTCTAGTGAGTTTCCGGACTGTTTAAGTTTACTAATGGCTTTCCTCAGTTCTTGCTTTCTAACCCATGTTTCTTCTTCGAACCTGTGTGAGTGCTTTTTTGGCTCTCTCAGGTGAATGGTACTCTGTTGTTCAAATTCCTAAAGAAAATGTGTGAAATTGTCTGGCCGACTCATTCTCTCTTATGTCCCTTCCTTATTCTCCTTTCCAATTTTACACAATTTAGTTGTAGACTTACCATTTTGTTTACAATTTTTGACTATTTTTTTACCATTATTCACCTCTAAATGCTCCATACATTTAGATCCGTTTTGATGGCTTTCCAGTTTTAGGATCGCCAATAGTCTTTTAGGATCACTCATGCCTCCACTTAGAATGCTGAAGCATTTGCAGTATTCAAACAGAACATTGGATAGAATTAGGTAATCTAGTATTGCGCCACTCCCACCACTCGACCAAGTTGTGGAGGCTGGAATATGACTCCTCATGTTCCCGTTCACAATTGTCAAATTCTAGTCGCTCAGAAACTTTATCCACTTTTCACCATTATCCGTTGCTTCTTTGAATATCTTCCCTGTAAACTTGTCACATATGTTACGTTATTTGGCATTTATATAGCGCTCTATATATCATTGGTATAACCTCAAAGCGCTGGTAGGTTGAGCGCTCTCAGGGCCGTAGTCCAGGTCAGTTGGGAGAGTAGGGTGTTAGGTGTGATGTATTGATATCGGTTGAATGTGTGCAGTCTGGCAGGTGAGCACCAAGACTGGGTTCTGGCTGTGTTGGGCCTGTAGGACGCTTATGTGTGCAGCTAGGCCGGTTTGTCATGGGATATAGCGGTGTTTTATTAGAGTGATGAGGTGTTCATGGGGTGATGTTTGTATGTGAGCAGCTAAGCCGAATTTATCGAGGGGTATAGCTGAACTATTTGTGAGTGGTGGTGTAGAGAATAGAGTAGGCATAGATATATGGGAGGAGAGTGTTTGCGTGCAATTATGATCTAAGTAGATCGATATTCTGCATTTCAGGTATGCGGTTGCTTCTTAGCGGTGACCTCTGCCCACCGCTCCGCTCCAGGTAAGCAGACCTGCGACAGTCAGTGCTCCCATAACTATGAATGGCAAACAGACTCGCATCTCCCGCTTTCCTTAAAAATGACTCTCTGCCTCTGTGTATCCACACGTCGGCAACCCCTCTGTAAAGCCGCAATCACAGTTCTCACTACTGTTTCTACCATACTGTATGTACCACATTGCTTATTGCCTTAGTAGCCTCTAATGCAACAGAATGTATAGGCACTTTATTCGTCGCCTCTTACCTTGCTGTAATCTTTTAAAGCGCATGTAACTGCAGACGGGTTACCATAATAGACACCCAATACTCTGAATATCTTTGCTTGTTAGCCAAACTAGTGCTCTGAAATCATCTATACTGCCATTATTGCTCCCTAACCTCTAGAGACTGCCTTGCCACTACTTTTGTCTAGCCCATATTGATTGCATTGCTAGTGCTGCTCCTTAGCTTCTAGTGACTGCCTGCCACTACTGTTGTCTAGCCCATATTGATTGCATTGCTAGTGCTGCTCCTCAGCTTCCAGTGACTGCCTGCCACTTATTCATTCCAGCCCCCATCGATTGCAGTGCCACTAATATCTCTCAGCCCTAGTGTTTGGATACTGCCCATAATGCTAACAGCCTCTTCAGGTTAGTACTGTCATAGGGCTTAAAAGCCAGTTAGTCTGAGCAGTCCAGACTTCCACTCCCATCCAACATGTACACCCTGCCTCTACTCATATACACGTTAGGCACACTACTCGCACGCGATTGCAGGCCAGGTCCAGACAACCGCGCGCACAACAGCTGCCTTAACACCAACACCATCGACTTCAGGCCCTTTCCCTTCCAACACACCACGCGCGCAGCCATGAACCCCACTACACTGTACTCCAGACTACACAGACACAGGAACCGCGCGCTCACCCTATGAACCTCGCCACCGTACCCTCCTCTATCTCACTCAGAAAAAATTCACTAGGATCCAGGACTTTCCTTGGGGCCAACACCAGTCACCTCTGCCTAACCAACATTAGCACTAGCAGCACGAAGATGCGCCACCTGACTCCCATCCACAATAACACAAAACAATCCAAACATTCCTCCTCAGCTCATAAATCAGAAGCCTCAGAACCTACTAAAAGTAACAACCAACCCCTTCGCTACAAATGCGCCCTACTCAATGTTCGCTCGCTTAATGCCCATGCGCTAGAAGTCAATGATCTCATCTCCAGCTCATCTCCAGCCAAGACCTAGACATAATTGCCATCACTGAAACTTGGCTCCATGAGGCCTCAGGCCCAGCCATCACAATTGCAATGCCCAAAGGTTACTCTATCCTCAGACAGGACAGGTTAGCCAAAACAGGAGGAGTAGCAGCCCTAATATTCAAAGAAAGCATATCTATCAGACCTATACCCCACCAGGGAGAAGGAAAGGTAGACATCCTGTCTGCTAAAATAGCCCTATCACCAAAAAGTACCATAAATTTACATTTGGTTTGCCGCCCACCAGGAACTCCATCAGACTTCATAGGACAAGTTACCCACCTTTTAGGAAACAACCTCAAAAAATCTACTAAAACGCTACTCCCAGGTGACATCAATCTAGGCTTCAATGACGCCAACGACAAAACCGCCACATCCTTCACAAAGGACCTTAGTGACCTTGGCTTCTCTCAGAAAGTCACATCGCACACACACACACACACACAAAAGGTTGCATCATAGATTGGATTATAGACCACAACTGTGACACAAACATGGTGTCCAATACTGCCCTCCCATGCACAGACCACAAATACCTACAATTTACCATCCCCATAACTCCAGGCGTCAAGCTCACTACATCAGCACCAGCTACAGTAGCCAGAAGCGCTAAAAAACTCACTGCAGAGAACATCAGTGCCCATCTCAATCTCCATGCGTAGCGCGCACCTTTCTCACCTGACCCTGTGATACTAGCGAAATTATTCAAAGAGACACTGACCAGCGCCATCAACACAGTCACCCCGTTAGAAAACAAAAAAGAAAAAAAATCATTCCACTCCAACTCATGGTTCACAGAACAGCTCCTAAATCTGTGCAACTCCAAACGACAGGCGCTAAAAACTTGGCAGGCTAACCCCTGTGACACCACTAAAGATATCTTTCGAACCATCGCAAAAAAATACATAGACTCCATATTCAAAGCCAAATCAGAATCCTACAACAATAGAATCTCGTCGGCCAATTCACAATCTAAAGAACCCTTTACCATCTTTAAAGAACTAACAGTACCTCCCACCTGCACTGACAAAATCGTTAAAGATGAAGCCTGGTGCACCAGCATACAAGCTTCCATGCTAAAAAAAATAGACCTCCTCCAAAACAAAATCTCTGACCATTACAAAGCTTTACCTAAACAGAACCACCAAAAGCAAACCCACAACATTCGCACAGGCAACAACCCTCCTAAATTCTCATTCTCTGAAATATCAGAAGTAGATGTCCTAGACATTATAAAACATCTCAAACCCTCACTTTGCAAGGGCGATGTATGCCCACCCAAAATCATCAAAGAATGCGCGGAGCAACTCGCTCCTCTAATTACCGCCTTCATAAACGCCTCATTCAAAACAGCTATAGTCCCCAACTGCCTCAAAGAGGCTTGGGTGCGGCCACTCCTTAAAAAACCTACTCTAGACCCCTCTCAACCTAATAATTACAGACCAATTACAACCGTCCCATTTCTTCTTAAAATATTAGACAAGGCTGCCCACAGGCAAATCCAACTGTACCTCGAAACCAACTCTATCCTTGGTAAGAGACAATCAGGGTTCCGCAAAGGACACGGAACAGAAACCGCCTTACTAGATCTTAAAAACCAAATCACCTCCATCCTTGACATGGGTAAGCCCGCCTTACTCCTGCTCCTAGATCTCTCAGCACCGTTTGATCTCGTTGACCATAACACACTCACCAACCACCTCACCAATGCAGCGCACTTCTCTAAGCACGCAGCAATGTGGATCACTTCCTTCCTAGAAGGCAGAGCCATGAAAGTGTTCTCCAATATAGCAAACGCCGAACCCACTGTCATACACTGTGGCGTTCCCAAGGGATCTTGTACTGCACCAACGCTTTACAATCTATTTACCAAACCACTCTTTGATAAACTGGATGCACTTGGGATCACAACCACAAACTATGCTGATGATACCCAGGTGCTCCTTCCCCTCACCGGGAGCTATCTCCTAGATGCTTCTTCCCTTCAACAAATTTACTCCACAATCCAAGCCTGGATGGCCACTAATGGCTTATGCCTCAACGGGGACAAAACTGAAATCCTCATCCTCAGTCAAAAACCTACGCTAGCCAAACTGGATCCGACTTATCAAAACTTCTGCATTGACAACTGTGTCATCCCATTCCTATCCTCAGTTAAAACACTCGGGAGTCCACATTGATGCTACACTATGTATGGATAAACAAGTTAGCGCCATTGTATCGGCCTCCGCTTTGAGTACCAAACTGATCAATGCCATACAACCGTTTCTAACAAAAGATAACTGCCTTTCCATTGCGAGAGCCACCATAGGAGCCAAACTGAACTATTGCAATTCCCTCCTAGCGGTTACATAAAAAAAAAAACCTAGCCAGACTCCAAACCACTCAAAACAATTCCCTCAGAGCAGCCCTCAGTATCCCTAAAAGAGAACACATCTCTCAAGCAAGAAAAAATGCTCACTGGCTATCAGTTAAAGACTGAATCACTTTCAAGATTCTCTCCACACAAGTGCATCAACCTAACCTCACCCTCATACTTATCGGACACACTAGTCAGAACTCAATCCACTAGACTCGCTAGACTAGAGTACACCAACCAACTCACAGTACCACGACTTACCAGGGCCAAGGCAGAAGGAACTGGATTCCCCTACCTAGCACCCAAGCTTTGGAACACGCTACCCACAGCCCTCAGAGCTGAAACCTCTCTCCATGCCTTCCGCAAAAAGCTAAAAACGACTCTTCAACTAGCTACTAGCTCTCTGTATGTACTTGCTCACAGCCTTGCCCTCCACACCTAGTGCTCCAGTGCCACAATGCCACTTCATGTGTATGTGTTTACATGACCACTGTAACTAAGATATGAACATCTACTGTGACTAGCGCCACAATGCCCACGGGCGGTTGTGCGCTTCATGTTAGTATATGTTTTACATGACCACTGTAACCAAGATATGTACATCTACTGTAACCAGCGCCACAATGCCCACGGGCTGCTGTGCGCTTAACAAATGTGAATAAATAAATAAATATCTCATTGAGTATTAGTCATCGGGTTGCTAAGGTTGGTATTATGGAAAGAGCCACGTATTTAGAGCTTTGCGAAATGTCATATAGACTTGGCTGTGTCGATTATGAGGTGGCAGTGAGTTCCACAGAGTTGGGGCCAAGGTTGACAAGGTGGATTCTACAACCCTGACAGAGTAAGAGGGTAGAATCACTAGAAGGCTAGAAGGAGGGCAATGCTTGATCTTAGAGTGCGGCAACAGAGGTATGGTTTTATCTTATCCTGTAGGCACAATGGGCCGGTCTTGTGCACTCCTCTGAGTGATGCATAGGATTGTGAAAGTGGCCCTTCGTCCGACTGGGAGCCAGTGGAGGGAGAGCGGATGAGATGTGGTCTCTTTGGCCTAGGGCAAGTAGCAGTTTTGCAGCAGCGTTTTGGGCTCTTTGTAGTTTGTTGAGATGGTATACCGGGGCTCCTATGTATAGGGAGTTGGCATAGTCCAGTCTTCACATCACAATAGACATTATTGCGGCAAGTCTGTTAGGGTAGGAGAGGTAGGGAAAAATGTGTCTGAGAAGTTTGAGGTGGTAGTGACAGGATTTTGACACTTTGTTGATCTGATGGGAGAGGCTCAGGCCTGGGTTCATAGTGCAGCCTAGGTTTTTCACTGAGTCGTAAGGGGCTGGAGGTGGGCCGAGGGATGGGGGCCATGGGAGCAGATGTGGTAGAAGGGCAGTATTGCCACACACCATGATTTCTGTTTAAGCAGGGTTAAAAAAAGGTGGTTTATTGTAATCCATCTATCAATATCGCGGAGACAGGTTTCAAGGTCGGGGAGGGGGGTCGTGCCTGACTTGGAAGTTCTTAGGATAATTTGGGTATCCTCAGCGTAGTTGTAACAGGAGAAGTTGTGCATGCGGATGATTCCAGGTAGAGTGCTATATAGAGGTTGAACAGGAGAGCGGACAGGCATGCGCTGTGGGATACTCCAGTGTTCACAGAGCGAGCAGTTGAGACATAAGGGGAGAGGAGGGTTATTTGTTTCCTGTTGCTGAGGAAGAATCACGGGTGGGAGGGAGGGCCGGGAGACGGGGGGAAAGGAAGAGAAAACAAAGCCTGGAAGGGGTCGGGAGACTACTGCGCTGTACGCGGGGCTCACCAATAAAGATGTTGAACCAGCAAAACAAGGCCCAAGAGGGTCAGACACACCAGCTCACCTGGGGAAGGCCAGCGGTAAGAAAGCCACGCACTAGCAGTGCCGGTGGCTAGGTCTGGCGGGTAGATCACAAACAGCCAATCATGGTTGGAGGGAGGGGAAGAGAAACCAAAGCACAGAAGGGGTACGGAGACGACCGCGCTGCACGCAGGGCTTGGGGGTCATCAATGAAGATGTTGAACCAGCAAAACAAGGCCCAAGAGGGTCACAGACACACCAGCTCACCTGGCGAAGACCAGCGGTATGAAAGCCTAGTGGAATACATTGAAAGTCAAGATCTCCTAATATAAAAATACTGATTCTACCGTATAGGTCGTTTACTTTAAACAATAGATTTGATAGGGACTGAAGGAAATCAATCCGGGTCTAACTTGCAGGGTTCCAGTACACATTAATGACTATGATATCTGATAAATGACCAACAGTCCTTGCTGTCACTTTAGAGGCTAGGAGTCCGAGGCACCCCATAGGGATACTCAAGTGCTACACACAGAGAGATCCTAGCAGATATTAAACCACTAGTGCACCCGCCGTGGCCAATTGCTCTATTGTCAAGAAACCATCCACTTGAATTTTTTCAAAAGCCATGTTTCTTGGAAAACTATCAAATCATATGTAGTGAAGTTGTGTTCCCTCTTAGTTTCAGACTTGAAGGAACTGGAATCCCCTTGTGTTCCATCCGAAGATTCGCAACTCAGACCACTAAAGTGAGTTTGCATGTTCCCACCATTTTCTCATAGACCAAACTCATTTATTTCTAGTACAATTGTCCACATAACTGATTTGGGATTCATTCAGTTCTTGTCTTTCTCTTGTACATTCTGTCTGAGCTTGTCTTCTCCTGGTGAGGAGACTATTTTAGTTGTGCATTCCACACTCTCAGCTCCTTTACCAAGCTTACCCCTGTATAGGTCATCTTGTTTTTTTATCAAGCTGGTAGAATATCGATGCCAAAATCTTGCAGTCTTAGTATGGGCCAACAGAGCCTCTGCACCTATTCTTGTTTTGAGGCCCAACTCCACTATATTTGTACAACCTTCATGAGGAAATCTGACATACTCAATATAATTTGTGGAAAAAAAGCTATAGGCCCTGGATTTTTCTCGTTATTGCTAAAATCCCAGCCCTATTCAGGGCTTTAAAGTCATTCCTTCTCCTGAACTGATAAAGCCACACTCTTGGAATTGCAAAGGGCGTTAAGGGGGTAACAGAACTCATAGTTGTCATAGTTGTATTACAGTCTTGGCGTTCTGAATCCTCCTGTTTTCCCGATGCAAACGTCCTTTGCACTTGCTGATTTTCATCAACAAGTGTTGCTTGAGGGACTAAGGTTGTTTTTTCAGCCTCGTCTGAGCCAATATTACAGGCGGTTGATTTTGGAATACTCAAGGAAGGCAACTTATTCACTTGAGGGTGACTCCTTGCCTCTACTACACTGGACTCTGTTTCTCTTGCGTCCATCGATCACCTTTCCCGGGGCCTTTCCCGGGGCACATGTGACTGACTTGACTGTAGTCTGATACTTTTTGCATGCATACAATATGGGTTCCAACTCTGGGCTTATTACTGGTAAGGTTGTCTGTGATCCTGTGGAAGTTTTTCGTACTGTGCCCTTTTTACAGGAAGACTGGGAAGGGATTTTTTTGTTTTCTGTTGGGGGATTCGGTAATAAAGGAGTAGTTCCTGAGACTGGAGTTTTCAACCCCTACTTTCTTTTCCTCTTTGACTATTTTCGTGGAGACGGTCTCCGGGAGCGTGAAAGATCGTGCAAACGCTGTTTTTATAGAGTTCTTTATTTTTTGCCCTTTTTTAGTTTTTGACTTGGAGTCTGTCCCGTGGAGAGTGGGTAATTCTACCATCGATTCTTTGCTTGACCTTTTCTTCTCGGTATTCTTACTCTTGCTGAGTGGTCGAAGTGTACGAAAAGAAGTAGTAGAGCTATGTTCCCTGCTTCCCACACACAATACACCCCCCAAACACGCTCACCTGCTGTGTAAAGGAATGTTGAGTGCAGAGCACTAAAAGTGAAGGCAAAGGTTTCAACTTCTTCCTACACTTCCATTTTAAAACGAAACCATCCCGGAACGGTTTCTTTTTAAAATAAAAGTATAGGAGCTGTAAAAGGTAATTTAAAAAAGTGGAGCACCGCTCCCGCTCACTTCGACCACTGCTCTTGCTTTGCGATGGTTGAAGACACTCAGTGGTCGAAGTGGGTGGGAGCGGTGCTCCTCTACTACTTTTAATTAATTTTTACCATTCCTATACATTAATTTTAAAAAGAAACCGTTCCCGAACTGCTTCGCTTTAAAATAACAGTGTAGGAAGAAGTTGAAACTTGCACTTTCAGTGCACTGCACTGGGTGTTCCCTTAAACAGCAGGCGCGTGTGTTTTGGGGTTTGCATTTTGCATGGTAGGGGGCGTGGCGATTGGGTTTGTGGGGAGCGGTGCAGACCAGTAGGGAACATAGTTCCACTACTTATTTTCGTATACTTCGACCAATGAAGACACTGATACCTCACACATTATGTTAAGATTCTGTACCGACTTCCTTTCCTCCTCTCCATCATCTAGGATCTCCACTATATTATTATCTCACAAATTCTTCCAATACGGCATCATAGGGAAGTGTGGGGGATGAGGGGAGGAGTTTGAGTATCATTCAAGAAGTCCCAGCTTACCTCCTCGGGCTGTACACTGTCCACAATTAATGCTTGACCTTTCGCTGAATAGTTGACCCTCTCGCGGGTGTCCGTCTCTGCTAGCAGATGTTCCACACGAGTAAAGGATTCCACCATAATGTTCTGCAATTTATCAATTTTCAAATCGTGGCTCATAGTTATGCCTTTAATAACTTATCTCGTTCATCAGGGACATATTAATGGCTGACTTTACAACTACTACTTCAGACTCACAGTTTCCCATTTTTTTTTGATAGTTCTAGCAGACTGCAGGAATGGGATTGTACTTCAGATCTCAATAGTTCCAACACACTGACAAGTAAGTTTAGGACAACATTTAGGGCCGAGAGGGTTACGTCTGGTTGATTACTTAATTGACCCCCGTCAATTCCTGTGGTGTCTAGTCTATTTTCGACAGGTGCTACTTGCACTGGTAATGGAGAATTTGGCATGCCCATTTCTCTTTCTCTCTCCCCCAGAATACTAATAACCCGTTGGTATTCAGTTCCAGAGCTTGTTGCTGGTTCTAATTCGCTCTCCAATGTCAGCTGTCTAACAATTGGAGGCACAGATGCTCCCTGAATTTCCACAGAGTCAGTGTCACCAGAACTCCGTTTGTTTTTGAAGTATTCGTTTATTTTTCACTTCATATTTTTGCCCGTAACCGTGTACTCCAAACCTTTTGCCCAAAATGTTTGCGAAAGCCCACCACTCTCAACTCCATCAACAAATCATCCTGGGCACATAACTCCCAATTACCACTGCCTGATGTTTCTTTATTCAGAGAGTTCAGAGTGCATTGACGTGTTTTGTTGAATGAACCTGTACGGGTCTGTTGGGCCGACATGCCCCACTCACCATTATCTAGTTCGGGTGTGCGCAAGTCATCCATTAGAACGCCGCTCCTTAGATTGTAATTGTTCGGAAGCGTTCTAATATTTTTTTGAACTGGCATCTTTAAAATTGACATGCAATATGACTTCACAGTACAAGCTGTGAGATGCTGCCCACTTTGGCACTTATGCATTGAGCAGTAATATCTACCTCATCGCTTCAAGCTCGAACAGCCACACGCTTGGCCAGACACTTTGCTGCAAGTGCGCAAGCAAGGCACGAGTCTGTATGACTTGGTAGTAGACACTCCCTAAGTGGGCATGTTTTCAGAGCATGGTAGAGATTACAACAGGAAAGAAAATTGAACTAGCAGCACACAGAGCTTCCGGCCGAACAGCCACACACTTGGCCGTTAACCTTGCTGCACCAGAAGAGTCCCAGCTCAGTTGAAATCAGCATGAATCAGACCTTTGCTTAAAAAGCCCAGAGCTCACCTATATGATCCAGCCAGCTATCGCCCCATCACAAACACCCCTTTCATCTAGAACAATTCTTAAATCGTTAACTCTGAAACAAACCAACTTCTGAATGAGCCACATGACAGATTTCGACCATCTAGGAGTACAGAATCTATTCTGTGATCCATTGGGATATACTTAAAGTACACTCATCCTGCTAGACAACTCAGCCACTTTTGACACGATCAGTCACAATATCCTCCTTAAAAGACTGGAAGATATCGGTATTAATTAAACAGCTCTACCCCGGATCACTGCTTTCCTTACAGGTAGAGCAGAAACCACTATCTTGGGCCCTTACAGTTCACGGCCTCGCCCACTTACCCGAGGAGTACCCCCAAGGATCCACACCTCTACTTTTCAACATCTACAGGACACCCCTACCAGACAGTATCAGAAAATTGGTCATCTTCTGATACGACTATGCAAATGAGACAAATAATCACACATTTTTTAACCATTCATCACCACAAGCCCCAGACATTAAAAACTGCCTTGCACAGGTGGACAATGGATGACAGCCAGTCAGTTAGGTTTATTTGCGGAATTAATACTTCCATAAAACAATTCACAATAGAAAACATACATATTACAACAATATATAAAAATGTGAAACATGTACAGCTCCAATATAGTTCTTCCTTATGTTGAGGACCTGTCTTAAATATTACTAACAAGCCCAGGCTACACAGGGTGAATTAGCCATGTGGAGATAAAAGAGCAGGTCGACACTGGTAAAAATGAATCGATCTTAAAATCAATAAAATAGTTCTCTTTATAATGTACACATATGCAGGGCAAAACATTACAAAATGTAACAAGTCTTCAATTGGGCTGTTACACAGTGGGCAATTTGCAACATTTGGATAATTTTTCCATTTTGCAGTGATGGCTTTGAGTGGTAGACTATTAAAGCGTGCTCCGGTGATTAGCCATCTGTTATAAGCCTTACGACAACATGTCAAGTAATCTGCAAAATGTCAGGAGTAGAATAAACATATATGCAATGAGAATTGATCAAAAGCTCTCTAGATTCTCGTGCATATTTGCTATGGATGACAGCAAACAGACTAAAAACCTAGAAAAAAAAGAACTGAGGCTCTGTAATCCTACAAGTTCTTACTACACAATTCCTTGGCCTGACAAGATAGACCGTTGTCCAAACAAGTCAGCCATAGTAAGGGATCTTGGAATGACAATGGACAACACCCTCACGCATGATCCAAGGCTACAGCCATTGTCCGAAGCAGTTTCTCCCAACTGTGCTGTGCATGCTTCCCCACATCTTACCTTACTTAACATTGACCCAAAGTGCCATGGCTACTTCTGAGAATTAAGCTTTTGAACATTTCACGCCAGCATTATGTATTCTCTACTGGCTATTCATCAACAAAAAGGGTTAATTTCAAAACCTTGGGCATCTCCCATCGCTCATAACACGGAGGGGGGCCCCTCCCTCCTTCAGAAATAAGTTTCAACACTACAATCCCACCCAGGCACTTAGGTCCAGCAAAGCTAAATCATCGCCATGTTTGGGCAAACTGGTGTTTGAATATCTACTGTAATGCCCACCACTGTTCGCCCATTAGGAAGGACTACCAGCCAATGGTTACTCTAGCTCTCATGCAGATTTGCTCACCCTAAATCGGTTTTAGGGAGTAGGCTGGTGGCAGCTGTTATTTAGGTTTGACTTCAGCATGGATGCATGCCATTTTACCGCACTGGAAGCCCAATGTACCATTGTTGGTTATCATTGGTGTACCAATGTATTTTCTTCAGTCCCGTTCTCAGCCATTTTACTTTAGGGGCTTCCTTGGTTCAGAGCAACTGAAAAGTATGCTCACGATGACTGTCCTGCTGATGAGGGTTCTTCGATAGCCCTCATGGCAGACTCCATGGTGGATTTTACAGATTTAGAATAGTATACAATCCTGTGCTAGCCTCAACACATTCTGTGGGGGTGGTCTGGGGGTGGAGTGACAGTTTCAGGGGCCAGCCAGATTATATGGCCTCCTTACACTTTGTCCCTAATCCTCTAATGAGATTGGAGGGTTGGTTTTGGCCAGCTCCTTTGAGTGGTGGCATCTAAGGGGAAACCATGCATCTAAGATCTCTTTAACAACTGGAATTTTCAAAGAGGTTTACTTACCTGCTTCTGGACTTCCAAAAAATGAAGCAATTTTAGGACCACATGTGGCCATGCTGACTGTATGCTGAGTAAGTGTGTTTCTGGAAGCAAACACTGTGAGTACTTTCCTTTGGGTCCTGGGGCAGAGGGTTATTCACAGTTCTGACTCCCAGGGATCACCATGGTACGGAGACGAGACTTACACAAAAAGAAAATATATAATCATTTGGATTTTTATATTGTGCTTAATGTCAGGGGTCCAGCCTCGAAGTGCAAGACCGGGCATTGAACCCATGCTGATTGCTGTGGTCTTTCTTCCCCTGAGCTCTCCTCACGGTCTTTTCGCAAATGAGTCTTAACTGCAGTTTCCCATTGACTAATATTGCGGATCTTCCTGCTGTGCTGCATCTTTTGAAGCTTTAGATTCTTGAACCAACCTCATGGCCTCCACATGGAGGTAAGACTTTGGTCCCCCCTGATGTTGTGTGCCCACAAATCTGCATTTGTGGGGCAAACTGGGACTTATTTCCTTTCTCCCCATTCAGGCAGATGGCCTACTGGCTTGGTCCCGCTAATTTCTAGGGAATGTTATACCACATTGAAACACTCCTAATGTGACTTTGGGGGTACTTAGCATCCTCTACACATTTTTCTTGTTTTCATTTAGGATCCAATTTTAGGGCAAGAACTCAAATATTCTTACATACCATTGATCTTTAATGTACTTTTAAAATCATGCGTCCAATTTTTCGACTGTGAATGTATATTTAGACTATTTATCCCTGAAGTGTATGGCGGCATATCTGTTGCTAAAGTTTATCTATATTTCTTATTTTTGGGTGTCCTACAGCTGTGATTTACAATTGTGTTCCTCCCTCTAGCATCTTATTTGACTGTGATGTGCGCATTTGTATTTTCCAGATACTATGCTCTAGAATGCTAGCAATACAGTGACTTGTTTGACTGGCCTAAGAATCCTGGATAACAGGTGCCCCTCACCAAGGTAATAAAGACAGATTCTACAGGGATCTGAGATGGACATCTGATGTCCACAGTCCACGGAGGATTAAAACCCTGAAGACTTTGATGGAGTTGGCAAAACGTTGAAAGTAGGAGAAACAGTAAACCTTCGAAAGAAGCATTGTTTCTAAAGCAAGCAGAATGTGCGGAAATAAGGAACTAAGGTCACAAGGCGCGGCATCTCTATGTATACTGATATCTATGTCATGTCTGGCAGGGGGTGCATACAAGGGCGGGGTGCATACAAGGGCGCTGCGCCCCCAGGTGGTGGAAAGGTTTCCCCAAGAGCAGCTCACTGGGAAATATATAGCAAGGAATAAGTTGCTTACCTTTAACTCCAGTTCTCCAGCATTGATATCTGTCATAGATTCATATGCTGTTTAAATATTCCACGTCAAGCTAGAAATCCTCAGTAATAGTAACACAGTTTATGTTTACATTTTTAACATGCTGTCGCTTTTGTGCTCCATCATAGTAATTTTGGGGCACATTGCCCCACAACCAATAGACAGGGCTCCCTTAGCTCCATCCCCAAGTGCAAATGAACGTGGCAATGAGTCAAGAAGAGCCATAATAGGGTCAGACAGGAGGGACGCATGTGAATCTATGAAAGAGAACAATGCTGGAGAACAGGAGTTCCAGGTAAGTAACCTATTCCTTCTCTAGCATTGGCTCTTTCATAGAATCACGTGCTGTTTGAATAGATTAAAAAGCAGTACACACAATACTAACAAAGGGAGGAGTACACCTCAGAAAACCTCAGCCAAAAAGGTTGCTAGCACTGCCTGGCTGACCCTGGACTCCTCTGTGGAATTCCGGTTGATGCAGTAAAACCTTGTGAAGGTATGCACTGATCTCCACATGCCAGCCATGCAAATTGTCAGCAGGGGAACAGCAAAGAAGAAAGCCATGTTAGCAGCCATAGCTCTTGTGGAATGAGCTCTGGGCATGCCTGGAAGAGACCCGTTAGCCAGTTGACAGTAGGAAATGTAGGAGGACAGCTAACTAGCAATGGAGGCTCTGGAAAGAGCATTGCCCGTGCCGGTCAGACCAAAAGTCACAAACAGTAAGGAGGACCTGCAAAAGCGTTTTGTGTGGGAAACTGAGAAATTTAAGGCTTGCATCACGGCCAAGGAGTGCAAAGGAGTGTTCCTCAGGAGAGGGCAGAGAACCAGAAAAGACAGGTAGTACCACTGATTTGTTTAGGTGGAACAAAGACAGAACCTTGGCCATGAAAGCTGGGTTAGTACGAAGGATGCATTTGTGGAAAGCCAAGCAGGGCGGCCTGTACGAGAAAGCCTGGAATTGCTGCACATGTCTTGCGGAGGTGATGGCAACCAACAGAGTAATCTTCCAGGACAAAATCTTTAGAGAGGCTTTGTGTAAGGGCTTGAAAGGAGGTCTCATGAGCTTGGAGAGGACCACATTCAACTCCCACGCTGGAGCAGGTCCTGTGACAGGAGGGAAAGTGCGTAACAGTACTTTAAGGAATTACTTGATGAGTCTGTGTGACAACAGAGAAGGGGTTCCAGAGGAACAGGTAAAAGTGGAGATAGCAGCCCGGTGTACATTGTTGGATGAATGGGCCAGACCGGGCTGCGCCAAAGACAAGAAGGTAAGTAAAGATGTCCACAGCTTGCACATGGAAGGAGTCGAGCCAAAACCAAAACACCAAGTGGAGAAACACTCACTTGTAGCAGGAAACTGTGGCGGAAGCCTGGGCTTTGGCCAGAACCTTGCAACAGTCTGGTGGCATAGGTGTTCCTCAAACTCTATAGTGTAGCACCACTCCTTGGTCCCTGGACAGAAGGTTGACAAGAGGTGGTAGTAGCTTGATGGGAGGTGCCAATGGGAGGCTGGGGAGATCCGAGAACCAGTACTGCCTTGACCAAGCTGGGGCCACCAAGATCAGTTTTTACAGATACTACCTGAACACGTCGATCACTTGAGGGACAAGACGAATTGGAAGGAACGCATACAGGAGCATGCCATCCCACAGGAACTTAAAGGCATCTCATAGGCTCCTTGCATGGAGGAATCTGCTGGCAAAGGCCCCACATTTTTAGTTCTCCCAGGCTGCAAATAGCTCGACATCTGGAGTTCTCCACCTGCTGAAGATGCAGAGGACCTGATCATCCAAAAGTTCCCATTCGTGGCAGGATCTCAATTTCCTGCTGAGGGAATCCGCCACTGTTCTGTATCCATGGAAAGGGATGAGGAAGAGGTTGTGGGACAGAGCCAAGTCCATAGGGCTAAAATGTCCGATGACAGAACAGAGGACTGGGTGCTCCCCTGCATGCAGGTGTAAAATATTGTAGTCCTGTGGTTGGCAAACACACAAACCACTCGGCCCTGTTGTTGCGGTAGAAAAGACATCAGGCCCTAGAACACAGTGCAATTAATGTTCAACCGTTCACCTCCGGCGGCTAGAGATTCCTGGAATGGAGATGACATGTGTGGGCTCCCAAGCCTTCCAGGGGAGCATCTGTTGTGACTCTGACCTGATGGTCCAGCAGATGAAAGGGTGAGATTGGAGTGAAGCATCCAACAGCAAAGAGTGTAGCGAAAGGTGTGCGTTAACAGAATCTTGACTTCCCATGCGCCGTAGATCTGTTTCCATTGAGCATCTAGGAACTCCTGGTGAGGACGCATTCGAAGCCTGCAGTGCTGAATGACATAATCCTAGCAGAGACTACAACATGCAGACTGATGCTGAAGCCTTTTGTGATAGCAGTAGAGTTTTCACTCTGTCCTCTGAAAGGGTAGCACTGCAGGATGTGTCCAGCCAAGCGCCTAAGAACAAGCAGGATTTGGCAAATTTGGAGAATCACAGCAATGGAGTGTGGTTTCTTTGTGCCGATGAGCCATTCGAAGAGAGGGTCTGCCCGAACCAGCCAATTGTCGAAGTACCGGAAGACGTGCACCTCTGAACACATAGGTGAGTGGCCAACGTAGCAGACATTTCGCGAATACCCTCGGAACTGGGCTGAGGCTGAAGGGCAAGACCTTATATTGAAAATGTCCAATGACAGTGAATTGTAGGTAAAGTGGATTGTGATGTGAAACTATGTGCCTTCTACGTCCAAGGCGAACAGGAAATCCCCTTCCTGCAGCTGCCTAAGAATATGCCGGAGGGTGACTATCTTGAAGGTTTGAGCACACAGGAACTTGTTGAGGTGGTGTAGGTCGAGAATGTGTCTCCAACACCCTGATTTTATTTTTAAGATAAAGTATCTCGAGTACACTCTTTGTCCTTGCTGCTGGGGGGGGGGGGTGAGATGCTCAATTGCCCTTTTGGAGAGACTGAACTACTCAAAACAAAAGTGCAAGTATCAGTTTTCTATCAGATTCAGATGTATTCAAAGCCAAAAACAAAACAGCATTTCCCATTGTGCACTGCTGCACATAGCTAGTTCTAAACCCCCCATGTCTCTCAAAAGACATCAATGCTAGTTTCTCTGTGTATCAGTACTAGTGTCTCAGTCTACAAGTGCATCTATAATCATGCCTGGCTAATCATGCCTCATGATGTGTTTCTCCGTTCCTGTCTTTTTCAAACCAAAACAAAAACAGCCCATTTCACGTACTCCAAAAATTGCGCATTCAAAAATTGCACATTCAAATGCTGCACCACTGCATTCCTCTCATTCAATTGCACTCCATGTCCTGCATTTCCATGTCTTCCAGCCACACATTCCCCTTTCAGCATTAAGTATTCACAACGACACTGAATGTTGAAAAAACAAATAGATTTCATTCAAACGGACACTGCAGTGTGTAATACAATTCAAAATCAAACAACATTCCTTCTCAAATACACAGTCTGCGCGATGTTTCTAATGTCAACAAACTTTCTCTCCATGCACTCATACAAACTCAAAAAATTCCAGGAATCCTTTATCCCAAAACATCCAATTTTAGCACGATTCACTCTATCTACTTTCTTCTTCAATGCTATCCAAGTTTCTATGTCATTAGACAAAAAGAAAATTTCACTCGATAACATAGGCAAAATACTGATGTTATCATTCCTGCCAACAATGTCATTACAAATGCCCTTACTATTCAAATCAAAGATTTTCACATAAGTGCCTCCATGCACATAACTGTTTTCATGCAAAGGTGTCTCCAATAATACAGTTTCACAAAGCAAATCTTCATAGGCAATTCCTCTATGCACTCTCTTCATGTCCTCTATTTCCTGGCAAACCCCTCGTTCAATCTGTTCAATTTGTTGCTCTGCTGTTGCTTCAATCTCTTCATTTATTGCTGCCTTATCAGTGGAACAAACTGCTTTCTGGATCACACTATTTCTGTACAAATTCTGAGGTAACTTTCTCCCCATGTACAATATTAATTTCTCTAGGAACTCTGTTCCCGCCCATCACTGCTGTTGAAAAATGTTTCAATGGATCTGCTTTTAAAGCTGCTGCTGGGACATTTTCCCAGTCTTTAATTAAATGTCTGAGACGATATATTACTGCTCGCATGTCACCAATATATGGACTCATGTCTGTTCCTGCTACTTCACTATTCACTTTCAATTTGGTTGGTGCTGGTGAAACTACTTCTTCCCAGGCCTCACGCATATTTCTAAGCCGATTTCTTATTGATTTCAAATCATTAAAAAATTAGCTCATGTTGCAGTTTTAATTATTCACCCTCGGGATTTCTCTCCAAACAAATCTCACGACACTCAAGTGAGTTTCAAAGAACAAGTTCCAAGACTTCTCTAAACATGCAGATACAGTCGTCTACTTGCCAAAAATGTGCACACAAATTTCAACCAATAGGAATCCAAAACAAAGGACAGATTTCCCCAAAAAGTGTCGGTCTCTGCGGATTTCCAAACAAACAAAATACCACAAGCGTCTTCAAGAAAAAACTGTTTCTCTAGCTCAGCTAAATAAATGTACATTTATTTCCAAACAGACAAAACCTAAACATGAAAATATCTATTCCCACGAACTAACAGAAAACAAAACACAGCTGTACACTATGTTCAAACTTCGACTGCTGCAAAATCGATAAGTGGAACCTTCTGTTCCATGTTATCAGTCAGCATTAGTGAAGCCCCACGGTGGGTGACATTTTGTGAGACCGTAAAACAATTCCTACCATGGTCTAGCCCCGCATGGGCGACCATGCATCAGTCTTAGACAATCTCCTAGGGGGGTGTGGATCACTATACCCCCCTGCTTTCGTATCCAGGGCCTATGTGCACTGTGTTACTCCTAGATTACTTACTCCTATGCTATGCAACATACTCCTATGGACACAATAACATAAGACACAAAGAAAACACAAGAATCAATTCAATTATAACAATAGAATACATTTATTCATACATAATGCATGATGCAAAAACTACTAAAACTATGCAAATCTCGAATTTGCACCTTTATACTTTTGGTGCAAATCTACCATGCAGTGAATAACTATAAGCCTTACAGGCCTCTAATGCAAGCCTGTGATTAGCTGGATCTATCAGTGTCTAATGCAATATACATATGGCAAGTGCCAGCATTCAGCATTCCTCTCCATTCCACACCATACTTCACTCTCTCTCTCTAAGACAATCCTTGTCTGATTTCCCCTTTCCCCCTAAACCCAAAGCGCTTTGTGTGAGTCTGTTCTAATTCCCCCATGCACCCATGTCTTTTTCAGCAATACTCCCCGTCTCCAATCTAGCCAAGTCTGGTCACAAACTGCCTCAAGCCTCTGCCAAGCTCATCGATCTCGCCTCTCGTCAGAATGCTTCCCCAAGCTTTCGAACTCCCAAAGTCTCTCCTATACCACCGCCAAACATCTCTCTTCCCTCATCAAAGAGCAGCTCCCAAGATCTCAGAACTGCATCTCCAACAACATCCCATAGAACAGACCAGCAGAGCAGCAACAACCCCAAAACCTCATCTCCAACAACGAGAGAACTCCCCTTTCTCTGTTCTCTCCATTATACTGTCCAATGACGTATACATAGCCATGGTTACACTCGTCTCTCTAAGCCAAAATTCCTCTTTCTGTTCTGTCAGCGTTTCTAAATATGAGCAATGCCTGAAAGTCTGTTTGCATGTACTTTCACTCCGTGTTCTGGTAGTGTTTTGTCAATGTGACATTGGTCGTCATATCTACTGGCATTGCCCTCTTCTGTCTGCCTGCAATCCTACCATCTTCATATTTCTCCATTCATATCCATTCACTATCCCTCTCTCTCAGAGAGCAAACCATCTCTCCCAGTGCAAAAGCACTCCCTGCATGTGTCCGCCACCCTCTTCTCTCTGTGCGGAACTAGCCATGCTGATAAGCCTCCTTCACCTTCTCCACTCGGACAAGGTTCAGCTGTGCCTGCCAAGAAACTGTTTACATTCCTTTCTTTCACAGTGTAACATAACTTCGCACAGAAACAAATGGCGCTTCTGTGCGTCTCCATTCAGAAATGGCTTTATAATGCCATAGGCCTCATGCTTTCTAGCGTTTACTCTTTCTCTCGCAAACCCAAGCGCTATCTATATGTTCAAAGCATATTCCAAGTGCAATTGCTTACATAATACATAACAGTCTCTACAAGTGTCTCTACATAACATATCTCTACATGTATAACGTGTCTCTAAATGGCTCTACATGACAACGCGAATATGACTGTCATTCTATAAGCAAATGCAAATGCTACCTATATACCTATATGTGGCAGAATATTGTTGATAGTGTAATGTTACTAGACAGTACTAATCAGAGTGTATGATGGATAACTAAACAGGATGCAATAATTCCTAAAGGGGTAATAACGGTTAATGGTTCTGTAATGATTGCGTGTGCCCCTGCTGGATCAGTGAGAACATCCCATCCTCTGTGGTGAATGTCACTGCTCGATGAACTTTGAGAGTAGCCCTCTCATTGTGGTGTGAAAGTGGAGGGGAACCTGGTCCTGCCTGTTTGGAGGATTGGCCCCTGGTGTTCTAGGAGCCTCAATGGTGCAGATTCCCCCTTGTAGGTACCAGATGTGGGGTAGGTGCTGGACCGGTAGGACTGGGACCGATAGGAAGGCCTGTAATCGTGGGACATCCATGAAAACAGTGTCTTCTCGGACAGAAAGGATTGGCTCCATTGTTGCGTGTACAGGGAGCAGGCGTTGTCCGTGTCCGCTTTGATGGCTTGAAGTGTCTCATCTACCATCTTGCTGAACAGCTCTTCCCTGTTGTAGGGCATGTCCACCACTTTTGATTGTACTTCCAGATGGAAATTAGTAGTCTTGAGCTAACCCTGATGGCGTAGGATAGCTCCATTTCCCATCTGATGGAAGCCAGTGTCTGCAATACCTACTGCCACTGAAATTGCATGGCCAAAGGCAGCCTCCCTTCTGCAAAGGAGGGCAAAAGCTTCATCCTTCTCGTTGTCTGAAAGGAAATCCAATATTGCGCCCATCTTGATCCATAGCTCCCTGTCATAGCAGAACAGTATAGTCATAGCATTAGCCGCCTTGATGGTAGTTGTGGCCGTAGAGATAATGTGCTTCCAGCGGAAGTCTAGCTGTTTCCCCTAATTGTCGGGTCATACTGAACAAGACGAGAAAGGATTTGCAGAACAATTCCGAGCTGCCACTGACACTACGTAATCTGGACTGGGTAAGACACTCAGGTGCTGAATCAGGAGTCTTGTACTTTTTTTCGAAACTGTCCTTTTTTGGAGGGGCCGAAGCAGGATTTCTCATGGACAAAAGACCATCTTCCCAGATGTCTTCGAGGACAGGTATGACAACCACAAGACTTTCTCATCTGCTTCCCTTGCTGGTATAAGAAGCCTTCCTTCTTTGGCTTGGGATGAGACCAAACAACTTGGCAGCCCTGAACATAAGGGTGTGGAAGGAGCCAATTTCGACAGGAAGATAATCTTAAAGAGGAGGATCCTCTGGTTCGCCATCCCCTGGTACGACATCAAACTCATCCGAAATATTAGTGTGGGTAGACGCATCACCTTGCAAGACATCATCCTCTGCATCATTTAACGTGAAGGTGGTAGGAGGAGGGAGAGAAGGCATGTGGGTGTGTAAAGGGCACCCAGTAGGTGGTGGAAGAGCAAGCAACGGGCCAGCAAGAAGCTCCTGGCATTGAGGCACAGATGGGGCAGGAAACCTATGCTGCAGCTGATACCAAAATTTGCAGCGTGGACAACATCTGGCCTTGGAGATTGGAATTTGTTGCTCCGTAGACGCAGTCACCGACAGGACCGTCGACTAGATTGTCACAGAACAGAGGACTTGGTCTATTTGCGAGTGGTCGTGGGGTCGTAGAGGAAGCTGCTGTTGACCGGCCAGAAAGAAGTGTGGATGAATGCTTCTTGGCAGCAGCTGGGTGTAGAACAGAAGAGAATGCCAACGGGCGCTTTGCTGCAAAAGACAAAGATGCAACTTTTGTATACAAATTCAACACCGTTGGGGACAAGGTGGCAGCCTGAGTGTGGGTCGCATGACCCTTTTAGCTCTTTTTCCATGCAAAGAGTAATTGTGGGACCTAGATCTCTTGGACGAAGAGATGCATTCCAGGGGTCTGCTCTGCCCGAGGGAAGCATGTCTAAGTACAGAGGCTATATCAGTGGCTTCAGCACCATCATCTAGCCAAGTCACTAAACTCTGGTGACAGTCTCAAAGATTCTTGTTGGAGAACGTCTGGCAGATTGAACAGTCGCCGTGGCCATCCTCCACAGACATTCTTTAGATGACCGGTAGCAAATGCCTTGAAAAGACTCTCCTTCCTGTTGTCAGCCACACCTTTACGGATAGGTCCAAGGCCTCAATAAGAATACACCAAACGGTTTTCTCCAGAGGAGCTGGGAAGCTGGAATGAAACCACAGACGGACTGAGGACATTCCTGGTGTTGTGAAAAGTTGATGGAAAGTCAAAGAAATGTAGAAATAGTATACAAATTGAAGAAATTTAGAGATTCCCAACACTGAACAGGAGGTAAAAAATCTGAAGATGGCCTCTGGGGAGGTGCTAAGAGAGACCTGTCAATTGGATGTGAAGCAATATGACCCCAAAAACACTCAGTTTAGAAATGTAAACAAACTGCTTTACTATTACTGAGGATCCCCAGCCTGACGACAGGGAATATTGAAATAACATGTGAATCTATGAAAACGACAATGCTGGAGAAAGATGAGGAATCTGTGGGAGGAAAGAATCTTTTAGAACTGGGAAATACTGCCACCTACTGTGGATTTGTAGGGGAATTTCCACTCTGAGGGGCTTTGGGGTTTCTGAGGTGATTATGGAGGAGGTAAACAGTGCCTCTATGAACAACTCTGCATCTACCCCCTGCGGAAAAACAAGTGTCGACTTGGGGCAGACTGACCTCTCCCATGAGGGGCATAGGTGGTGGAGGGTTGAAACCAAAAATCCCTGCCAGGTGGCACTGATTGCTATTGAACAGCCATGCCTTCAGACTTGGCTGTCATCTTAGAGGACTGGAACCTCTGTAGAGATAAGTCATCCTTTCCTCCGAATAAGTCATGTCGATCAAAGGGCATATCCAGGAGCTTCATCTGAACATCCTGTGCGGCACTGAATCTCCTCATCTGACTACTGTACAGATAGCCATTGCACGCCCCACAAATTCAGCTGTCTCTACCCGATTGGTGGATTTGACGGGAAACTCTGTTACCAACAAAGACAATGCTCTCAAAGCCTTCACGGAAATCCCCCCTCAGGGAGGTGTTCGGCCGCTTAACTCCCAGATTAATGGAGGCCAAAAGAGAATCTGGCTAAGGCATAGGAGGTGTTAATCGCCCAGAGTGCAAGCTGCTTGAGGCGGAAATTTACTTCCCCATCCATCAAACCTCTTGCTTTGCCTGTAGGCAGGGAAGGCAGATCTCTGCAGGCTGGCAACAGCAGCTTGAACCACACCAAGCTTTCAGGGGGTCATGGGTGGAGAGAAAAGCTGGGTCAAAGGGGGATGGTCGAGGTTTACCTGCAAGCTCCCTATCTAGAGCTGGGACTCAGGCTTCTAGTACCGGAGCCTCAACAGCCACATTGAAAGGCAGTAACGTTTCTTTTTTTGGGCCCTTTATTCAGGATATCCATACATTTGTACTGAACTTTTGTTTTGGATGAGGCTGCCATTTCTAGGGTGTCGATCACTTTGGCCATCAAGCATTGAAAGGATGCTCTAGGCTTCTCGAGAGTTAGAGATGTACGCACATCCAGTTCTGGGGAAGTATCCAGGCCGCTGGCTTCCTGGTGGTCTGAGGCCAGTTCCACCAAACCTCACCCTCGACATAGAACTCCTCTGGGGAGTAGCTCCTCTTCTCTTCATGGCCCAAGGTTCCATCCCAAGGGGAATGGAGTACCCTTCCTTGTCAAAGAAATGACCCATCTTTGACATAAAAAACTTCATATGGAGAGGAGCATATTAAAGGGTCACCTTGGCACCAAGGTAGCAGTTGGTGCAGGGGCTGAGGTCTCTAGACCCGAAGGCAGAGCCTGTCTGCGCCAGGATGGGTCTAGGCCCATAGGTGTGGGGCCGAGATCTCTACAGGTTAACCTGCCAGCCATTGTATGTATGGTGGACACCAAAAATAACTTTTTCAAAACCCAGGTTAATGAGGCCACAAACAGTACCAGAACACTGTTTGAAATCCTAAAATCACTGGAGAAACCCAAGGCGCACT
Organism: Ambystoma mexicanum; assembly: GCF_040938575.1. NCBI lineage: Eukaryota > Metazoa > Chordata > Amphibia > Caudata > Ambystomatidae > Ambystoma > Ambystoma mexicanum. The sequence goes on along the minus strand of NC_090926.1, from coordinate 253,891,760 downwards.
GAGGTCATGTGGTGCAGCGCTTCAATACATACCGGCCCGGACATCAGGTTTGGTACAGGGTGCGTGGAGGCTACAGGCAGAGCCGAGGAAGACGCTTGCTGCGCCCACCCTAGTGGTGGAAATGTTTTATAACATCTGCTGCCTTGGGGATAGAATAGCATAGTGGAATCAATCCATTAGAAGGTTTTGGTGTGGGCATAGACCCCTGACCAATAGAACCTGACGAGAACTTTCCTTTGGATTGTTTCCAGCCCTATATGCGAGGTGGGGGTGGGCCAGCTCCAGAACAGATTTTTGAAAAGGGTCTTGGGACTAGTCGCAGATATTAGTTTAGCACATCACCATTCGGATTTACATTGACCCAGTACAGGTGCCCTCTTCATGCCATAAATTGCAGGGAATTCTTTGCTTTCTTTCTCCGATACTAAGCTTTTTTCGAGCTTGCTCAAGCAGTGGCTCATCTCATTGAGCTTCAGCGAACTCGACTGATGCCGGGCCGGGAATCTGTGGTAGGCTCTCTCCTATGTCCCCCAGCTCCTCCCATAGGTGCCTACAGGTACCAGCAATCAGAGTCCTATCTTGATTAGGGCCTTTCCTCTAGGTGGTACCGCCCCCTCCTCATCCCCATATGAATCACAGGCAGTGGCTCTAGGGGTAGCCCTGGTAGGAAGTCTGGCTGTCAACGAGTTTCAGACTTATTTCAACATGTTCAGCGGAGGGTGGCCCCTATAGCACTAACAATCCCACAAGGTCACCACTTGCATTGGATGACTTGAAGAATGCGTGGACGAGCATATACATTTCAGGTGTTTATATTAAACTTGCCAGGCCTCGTGAGTTGGGAGGACTTGGGCAGGCCAGAGGGGGGTGGAGGGGTGACTCCCTAAAGTAACCCTTTACCTCCAAGTGGGAATGATCCACCCTGGTCCAGGCATCTCAACACCCCCCCAAACAATCTCAAAATGAAATACTAGCAACACACTAGACTCTTACGGTCTAAACCTATCCTAGCCTCAATGGAGTGTCTAAAAGGTTGGGGCCTTTTCGATCGGTATGCCTAAGGATTCCTGACTCTAATGTTCCCGAAAGTGTTAGTTTCTGTAATGTCTAGTGATGTTTTTCTCCACATACACTCTCTCTGACCTATGCTCTCCCAGATACTCTTCCTCTCTATCCACTGTTTCTTCTCATATCCCTGTTCTGCATCTAATATCTCTCTCTCTCTCTCTCTGCTCTTCCTTGGCAATCTGTGTGTCTCTCCTTTCTGATGCACTTCTCTCCCTCCAGATCCTCCTCTTCTCCTCTCTCTACTTCCTTGGCAATCTGTGTGTCTCTCCTTTCTGATGCACTTCTCTCCCTCCAGATCCTCTTCTCCTCCTCTCTCGAGTTACTCCCTTGTTTCATTCTCCCTACTCCTTTAGTTCTTAAACTACTTTCTCACTCCTTTCTGTTCTCTGCCTCTCCTAACATCCTTCCTCCTGCGCCATCATACCCTAATACTACTAGCCTCTCTTACGCCCTTGCTTTTTTGCTCTCCGTAACAGCCTCACCTGCCACTACCTGACTTATCCCCTTTTCTACTCTTACACTCTCTTCCTCATCACTCACTCTACCACACGCATTCAATACACTCCCAAGATTGGTACCACACTCTCTCACGCGTACACACACACCTTACCTGCATTGTTATCCAGCAGTAAACTGCTCAGAACTCCTTTCCACCTCCACCTCTCCACCGCCTGGTCCCTCAGTCCTCAAACTCTCCCCCTGACCTCATCCAAACACCTGTGTAAGTGCAGATTTTTTTAGCCCTCTTTCTTCTGGCTTAGCGCGACTCCCAGATCCGAACAGTTCCTCGCACCATCTGGGCTCTTGGGCCAATCTTCTCCTATGCTTTCGGCAGGTGGTTGGGTTCCAGAATCATTACATTCCCAGTTAAGACCTGCCCTCTTTCCACTCATCGGATCCATGACTACAGTGAGACATGGCATAGCTCTGGTGGGATGGCCTATTGGGGCTCATTCCGAGTTTGGTGGTATCTCGGTGGAAATACCACAGAGATACCACAAAACGATATTACTGTTACCACCACTTGGTCTGGTGGTATTAACAATGGCAGTATTCCCTTTGGGGGTAATACCACCAGATTACAAGTGGCAGTTTGGCAGTGTAAATCCCCATTTTATGGGAAATTTCTGGCGGTATTACCTCCGGCAGAATTATCAGGTGGTAATACTGCTGATTTTTTGGGGTAAAGTGGAGGATCACCACCAAGTGAATGTCTAGGGGTAGGGTTGCAGTGTCTTTCCTTGGTCCTGAGACAGCATGTTGGATGTGCAGTGCAGTTTCCTAGGAGGGGAGGCTGACATTACCATGAGATGAGAGAACCATGGCGGTCAAGCCCACATTGGTGCCACCAGGATCAATGTGACTTGTTCCTGGTGCATCTTGTGCACTATCCTTTTAAGAATGGGAATCGGGGGAAAGCGTAGGCAAATCTCATGGACCATGTTATCCAGAGACCGTTACTTCTGGATGGTTTGAGGGTACCTGGAGGCGTAAATCTGTGAATTGTGTGTTCTAGAGAGTCACGAACAAATCGATGTCTGGATGACCCCATCCTGCAAAGAAGTTGAGTAGAATAGAATATGTTCTTGCAATCGTCACTTGTGTTCTATGGGTAGGTGCAAGTCTCTGCAGAGCACGTCTGCCAGAAGACTTTCTCCCTGGAACATTTTTTGATAGTAGGAACATGTTGAATTTGAGTGCCCACTTCGAGATGTTCTTTGACAGTTTGGATACCCCTGGAGAGTGAGTGGGGACAAGAACTGTTTTCCCATTGTGAGAAACCCATGGGTATTTTCACTCTTACTCCCCTTGGACCCTCTGCTCAGGTGGGCAGAGAAAGGCCATCGCTCTTGGATCCTGACCCTCGGAGTGGAGGAGCGCGGGAGGATGACCTGGGTGGAGGGTCCTGGGGGATTGGGAGTGGGGAACACACAGAGAAGACATGGTACCCCCTTTTCCTGTTGAAGACCCCTCCCCAGCGTGACGAGGAGCTCTTAAGTTGAAGACCAACCTAACCCTAGCCCAACCTTTATGGGTTACTATAAAGCAGTTCCCACCATTTCCTCACATGTGACACTTGACAGTACTGGGTCGAAGAAAGGCAACTAAGAGTAGTGAACACTATATCATTTCATCACTCTAGTACTGGGATGAAGAATATGCCTGCAGAGTGCTGTAAGAGTCAGGCCTGTTCGCTTAATCAAAGTCAGGCAGACCCAGTTGAGAGAGCACACCTGCAATCTATTAACTGGTTGCAGCTGTATAAAATGAGAGACAGAGAACACCAAGGAGAGCAACAGGGAGGCCTCTGGTGAGAGATCAGCTGGGGACTCTTGATAAAAGCAGCCGACAGTGGAGCCAAGACGCCGGCATACATGCCAGATGACTTGCGGGACCCAGAAAGAGCATGCTGTGTCATTGCCGCATGTCTGGGAGACTGATACTGAGCAAGCAGCAGGTGCTGCGGGAACGCCTGTAGAAGAAAGGACGCTGTCTGTGTCTGGGAAGAGGCATTCAGGTTGCTGGTGTGTTGAGGGTAACAAACAGCAGGCGAGCTGGGCTCCTAGCAACAGACTTCCCGACTCCAGAAGTGCAGAGGAAGCAGCGGGAGCCGCCGAGAGGAGACACCTGAAGCCGGTGAGTGTCAGGGAGGGCACTCAAGCACTGGGGCACTCCTAGCGGGCCAAAATGAAGTAACGGTCCGCAAAACTAATTGAAACAAATGCATATTGAATGCCGAACTGACAGAAACTTTAAATTAAGCAAATCAAATGCCTATTGAACGCCAAACTGAATGGAAACTTTACATTAAGCAACATGACTGCATATTGAATACTGATTGAAACCATGAAACTAAACATATTAAATATTGAATAGAATAACACCTTATGGGCAAAGCAAACATAGGACCTCCCAGGTGCTCATATGAAAGTTGACAGAAAAGGGCGAAAGTGTGAGAGAAAGCCATAAAAGGTGGGGTATGAATAAAATAAAAAACAAAGGGAACTTTTATGAGTGAATGCAGTGCCACAAGGCCAAAGACTGACAGGAAGCCAAAGACTGGCAAAAGGTGTGTAACACATAACGGCAAAGCCACAAGGCTGGCAAAGGGAATCCAGAGGAGTGTAAAGCAGCACATAAAGCCAAGAGGACGATTAAGATGAACTAACTGAAGGTGATTGGGTACGCAAGAACCAGTGCCAAAGAACCTGTGTGTGCTGAAAAGCCTAGGGATCCTGGTTGCGCAACCTGTGATGTGTCGACCGTGTGGTCTGACAACTGCACCTAGACCAGTGAGCCCTGAATGCTGAAAACTAACGACATTGTGAAACAAACCAATGAAAGCACTGTATGTTAACTGGTGAGGTAAGCCAGAAGTAGGGTCATGTGGACCCTGCATTGTGTGAAACCTTTTGAAGAGACTGAAAAGGGTACAAGTGGTGAAGATAAAGTCTTGGGGAAGGGAACCCTGAGATTTGGAAACCGCACGTGTTATCTTGAGAACAGAGTCTCAAGAGATTTTGTTTTTTGTACTGTGTTGCTTGGAACATGCTTGGAACATGGATAAGGAAATCCCAATGATTTTTTGGAACTGTATTGCCCTGAACTGGAGAAGTGATCTTGAGACTTTTGTGGAACCTTCGTACACTTGGAGAAGTGGAGCTGGAAGAAGTTCAGAACTTTTGAGTTAATCACTATTTTTTTTTTTTGACATCCCTACACATTGTTTAGCTTTGTGAGGGCAAGTATAGGTTTGGGACACAAACAGACTTTTGAACTCTTTGACTCAGACTTTCCTTACTTTCATTCAGGTAGGGAAATCCCACCTTAGCACAGGGCAAGTTAGACATTCTACCGTCCTGACATTTGATTCAATGAAGTATTTTATTTTGAACTGTAAGTCTGTGGTCTGTCTCTTCAGGGTGCCTTCAAACCGTGTAGGTGTGTTTGGAAGGCCTTCAGTGCCAACACTGCCAGTAGCTCCAACAGACTGATATGTTTGGATGCTACTGATGGAGACTCCACCTCTGTTCCAGGTAGTGTGTACCCCATCCAGGGAAGGATGCATCTGTGGCGAGAGTGGCTTCTACTGCGGTGTTGGTTAAGGATTTCCCTTTCCGAAGGTTTTTCTTTGACCACCACTGCAGAGTCTGAACGAGGGCTGTCGAGACAACCACTAGATTGTCCCACTGACCGACTGCCTGACAACATTGGCTCGAGAGCCACTCCTGCGTAGGGAGCATGCGCATATGGACATGTGGAACCAGGAAGATGCAGGATACTATCATCCCTAGCAACCACATGGCTTTTTGTACGGTTACTTGCCGACTGGCTATATAGTAAGGGATCTGGAACGACATATTTTGAATCCTCTCGTTGGATGGGGAATACGAGTCTGTCTTCTGTTCAAATTAGTGCTCTTAGAAATAGTTTGACGGCAGGGGACCAGAGACTGGACTTTTTCTCATTGATTGAAAACCCCAAGCTGAATAGGAGATCTGCAGTCTTCTGGGTGTTCTGAAGACAAGCCTGGTATTAGTCTCTGGTTATGAACCAGTCATCGAGTTAAGGGTACACTGGAATGGACTGCCTGCTGAGGTGAGCTGCCACCACCGCTAGTGCCTGTCAGGAGTCTGGCTGGAGAGCAAAGGGCAAAGCATATATCTCACGGTATTGTGAGGCAGGCATGGTATCACAAGTAAGGACACAGACACAAAGATACAAGTTTCAACACCTTTATTAAGTTTGACTGGGGTTGGAGACTTCCTAGCTGGCCCTAATTCTATAATGGGAGTACTCTCGAACATCAGAGTAAAATAAATTGGTCCAAATCAGTCAGTCAGTCAAACAAAGGAAAAAGTCTGTCAGAAACCTATACTTGCCCTAATGTTTCACAATAACGAAGTGTGGGAAAATGTATGAAAATAAAAGTATTAAAAGAATGTCAGAATGGCAATCAAAGTGGCACACCACTCCATTCTCTAGGTTCTTACAAAGTTCCTTTCAAGGTGGGTCGTATGCACAGTTCAAAGATGTACCCATAAATCGGATATTCTTCCCTCTCCTATTTCAATGTCAGTTCAATATGTATCACAGTTCTCCTTCAATTGATTTTTTTTGGGTGGATGTGCGACCACTCAGAAAATTGGGTTAGTTTCTATCCATGCACTTTGTTTCGCAGAACGGGCCCTCAGCCACTCTGTTCCTTATTTCACAAAAGCATATAGTTTATTAGGTCGGGCGCATGGCCACTCTGTTGCTCGTTTCACAAAAATATCCATTCACTTTCACATTAGCCTCTCAGGATCGCTGCACATCCTCTTTCCCTCATGCCCTTCCCCCCTTCAATGGTGGCTTTCAACACATTTCGCTTTCATTATTCACTGTTCTGTTAACTTGCAGGAAGCGTTTAACAACATGCATTCTGACACAGTGCTTTGTTTCTCATCGGCTCACTTGCTGAATAAATACAGTCAAGCTTTCAGTTCAATGTCTTTTTTTTTCAATGCGTACCCTTGCGTGTGACACTGTAGCTTTCACAATCGCGCGTATAACAAATCGGGCTCTCCTTTCTTTGAACTCATCACCTGGGAATGCTTTCGCTCATCCTTCTGCTTTCAGCTCATCGAGGTCAGGGTCTTGCCCACCTGCCCCTCAGACACTCCCAGGCAGCCTTGCGGCCTGTGGGAGGAAACAAGCCGTTTGCTGGCGCATGGAGGAAAGGGACTAGCCGGCCCCTCGGCTCCCAACTCTAAACTCTCGTGGCTTCTTGGAGACACGGCTCCCTGTCACGCTTTCTCTTGCCTCAACTCGCAGCATCTCAGCATTCCATTCTCCCTGGTCTGGTTCTCAGAAGCTCTCTCTCAGCTGCTCCTCCATCTCGCCATCTAGCCTTCCTTCCTTCCTTCTTGGACCCTGTCTCGCTCTCTTGTCTTTCTTTGCTTCACCTTTTATAGTTTGAAAAACGGTTCATGAGTTTGAGGTGTGTGTGATTGTGACTGAGTGCCTAACCCTGCCTGACCTTATTGGTAGGACAAGGCCAGTACATTTTACTAGTGGTAATCTTCCTATTCTCAGTCTTCCTCTTACCTGCTTCAGGTTTTTCACAGAATGCACTGTAGATTAGGGGAGATTCCTGAGGCAATGCTAGCCTATAACAAATGGTACATACCAAGCTGATCTTGAGTTGAAACAGGTATTCACAGGAACAGCAGGGGCAGAAGCTGGCTGTAAGCAAAGAGACAGAGAGAGGGCAAAGACAAGCCAATATACTGGGCAACACGGATTGATCAGAATAAAGGGTGTACTGGAATATGAGAAAGGGTTTTCATGGATTAGGGAAAGCCCTTGGGATTGGTACCAGGAGATCACACTTAACTGTCATACAGCAGCGTCATGAATTAGGCATGCCGAAGAGACTGTTGTACTCAGTGCAATGGTAAAACTGGAGACCATATACGTAGACAGGTAAAACTCCAACGGACTATGCAAAGGCACCAGAAGTCTTTCCCTTATCTGATCTGAACGGAGAGCAACCCAGTGGTCACAATGTAAACAGATACAGAGCAGAGGAACAACAGTGGACCAAGATTTAATACAGGCGGAAAGCAGCGTTGAAAGAAGTAACCAGGTACAGGACAGGATAGAGAAAAAGTGCAAAGCAGAGACTGGAATATCAGAATACACAAAGGTCACAGAAATTCAGAAAAGATATCAGTAAATAACTGAATGTCTTAACAGCAAAACAGGACAGAGCTTCTGAAGGCAAATGCTAGAAATCAAGGAAAGGGTCAAAAACAGGCAGACTAGATAGGCTGCTGCAAAGCAGCAACAAGAAACAGGATTCAAAAACCAAAAATCAGGATATTCTGATAAGGTTCAAAAGCACGCACTCCCAGTGGAAGCAGTTAACTGAACAACTGCTTCTGTTCAAAGAGCTTATTAAGACCCTCCCAGCCAACAGCCCAACATGGTGGAGAAGTTTGCAGTCTCGGGCAGCTGTGTTCAATTAAGTCCTGCCTCAGTGAATTGTAATTAAGTTCTTTCTGGCTTTTGGCAGCCTAGCCTGCCGTATCCTGTAACAAGTGAATGCAATCAGGGCCTCTCCAGCTTTTAGTAGCTTCCTGCAAAGGTACTTTGTATGCCTCCTCCAGCCCTCTGTCTCTTGGACAACATACATGTACCAGAATGCATCTGATGGTTTAACCTAAAACCCGTAATGGGCCATGAAATTACATCGGTCCAAAACTGCAGCGATAAAACAAGTAAATGAATGCAGAAGCAGTTCGCAGTTTTTAACTTTGCCATAAACAGAGTCTCTGTGCGCATGTAGCAGTGCTGGATGGCAGGTGGGTAGAATTGTGACAGCACCTTTGTAAATACCCTTGGAGCTGAGGCAATGCCGAAGGGAAGTACCTTGAAATAATAGTTGGGTAAAAGATGTTAATCGCCCCCTACTGGGGAGACATGGTGAGGACCTGCACTGCTGAGTGATTTGTTGCTGGGGGAAGGGGAGTCGCTGGCTGCAGAGGGCTGTCAAGACAACCACTAGATCTTCCCACTGAATGCTTGACTGACACCATTGGCTAGAAAGCCACCCCTGCATAGGGCGCAAACCAGCGTGTGGAACCATGAAGATGCAGTATGCCATCATCCCTAGCAGCCGCATGGCTTTTTGTATAGTTACTCGACGACTGGCTACATAGTGAGGGATTTGGAATATCATGTTTCTAACCCTCTCGTCGGAGGGGGGAGACCCTCCCATTGGAAGGGAAGACAAGTCCATCTTCTGTTTGAATAAGTGCTCATAGAAATTGTTTGACTTGGCTGGGGACCAGACTGGACTTGTTCTCATGGATTGAGAATCCTATGTTGAATAGTAGATACACAGTCTTCTGGGTGTTCAGCAGACACACTTGGTATGAGTCTCCGGTTCTGAGCCAGTGTTAGGCAGAATCCTGTGCAGTGCCCTTAGGAACCACTACACACAATTAAGACTACAGGTCGCAATACAAGTTTTACCTTTGGTACAAGCCTGTACTACTACGTCAGTGTTTTAGCAGTGGCGGCGCAGCCAGCCTTATCTCAAGAGTATATGAGCAGTAGCATAGATTACACAAAGGGACCACAGTTACAGTGACTCAAGCAAACACTGACTCAAGGTTTCAGGTAGAAAAATATAAGTACATTTATTTTTAAACCATTCGTTATAAACACAACACTTCTATTAAACTTAATTAAAAACCACACGTTAAATATACTACAACTAACCAATTCACTTTGTACAGTAAATCTCAAGGTAAGTACCCTGTGTTTGAATGAACCAGTGTTACGAACAAAACACGTTACCGCGAATACGATTGCGATCACTTTTTGACAGTTCGGTCTACTAAACAAACACGTATCCGTGACATGAAATTCTACCGGGGAAAAAACACACTTAGCACTTGAGATACCCGGAGGGAGTTGGGGACAAAAATCACAGGCAATATTTTGGTTAGGCAGGCAGAATCATGAAACACTCAAAGACAGGAGTTCAAAAGTCAAAGGGCCGGTCCCAGGATCGAAAGACACCGGGGCCAGTTGCTGAAGATCACACGGTCAAACAGTTCACGATTCAACGTAGCCAAAAGTACTTCGATATTGTCAATGTTCAGAAGCAAAAGTTATAAGGAGGGAAGACAAGGGCAATCCTTGGAAATGAAGAAAAAGGGATTCACCCAGTTTCCTCAACTGAAGTGGGGGAAAAGCTCTCACTCTTACCAAGCGGAAAAAAATAAACTCCAGAAGTCCGGCAAAGCTGCTGGGGGACTCATTAGGTGAGGGAAATTAGCCATAGATGAGAATTCTCCCTAACAGCCAGTCTTCGAGGTAAGGGTACACTGGAATGGACTGCCTGCGCAGGTGAGCTTGCACTGCCGCTAGTACCTTTGTAAATACCCTTGGAGCTGAGGCAATGCGAAGTGGAGTACCTTGAACTGATAAATCAGTGTTCTCTAGCTTGAACTTGAGGTACTTTCAGTGCGCTGGCAACACTAAAGTATGAAAGTATGCATCTTTCATATCCAATGTAGCCATTTAATCCCCTTGTTGTAGCAGTGGGATTATCTCCTGTAGAGTCATCATCCTGAACTTCTGAGGTTTGATATACTTGTTTGCAGGACGCAGATGTAAAACAGGGCGCATGGTTAGATACTTTTTGGGTACAAGAAAGTATATTGAATAAATACCCTTGTTTACCTGAGAATGTAGGAGGACCTCGATCGATGATATGATATGGCATTTGTAACGCGCCTATACACAAGTGTTTCAAGGCGCGACGAGGCAGGGAGGGGGGGAACAAGGGGAGGACAGACAACAATCCTACTAGGCCAGGTGTCATTCAGATCCCTTTAGTAGTAGGATCTGCACCTCCTCTAGCAGGATTTGTAGATGTTCCAGTGACAGCCGTCTGCTCTTGGGTGGATGAGACCAGGGTGGTTGCAGGAATTCGATGCAGTATCCACCGCCGACAGTTTTTAGTACCCACTGATCCGAGGTGATGCCCTCCCATGTATGGATAAAAGATGTTAATCGTCCCCCTACTGAGGAGACATGGGAGAGCACCTGTACTGCCGAGTCATTTGTTCGCTGGGGCAGGGGAGCTTTTGCCTGCAGAGTTCCTCCCCCTATCTTTTCCTTGCCATATTCCCTGCTGTTTAGGGGACTGGAAACTGATGCAGGTGCCTTGTCCGGAATACCTGTTCCTAGTTCCCTTGTAAAACGCAGGAAAAGGATTGCCCGCGACCGGAACAGCTGCTGTTAAAGGCGCCTCGTTCGATAAAGGGCTTACCCGAGATCTGGTTCAACAACTTCAGCGTCTCATGCTCTTTTTTTGCAGTCTCAAGCGTCTCATTGACCGCCTTACTAAAGAGTGTTTCTGGCTTAAAGCCCTAGTTTTTGAGCCATGGATGGCGTTTTAACAGGGTCCCCTGTGCGAGAATACGTCCTGCTGTCCAGAGTGTTTTTGAGGATGTTCTGAGTCACCTGACGATCTTCAGCCACCACTGTTAAGAGTTGTGTCAAGTAGGTTCTGGGACATTCTGAAGGCCTTCCTGCACAAGTCCACATTGGGCATCACTAAAGCCTCCCAAAGAGCATGGTATTATAGGCAATCCGAGTGCAGATTGTAGCTGAGGTGGTGAGCCGTTTGGCCACAGCGTAAAGCATTTTACAATCCTTGTCCGTAGGAGACTGATGAGGATAGTGGCACTCCTGCCCTTTTCCTGGTGGTTGTTACAACACGGCCTCTGATATACAAAGGATCGGAGGGCGACGGGCAGAACATCTCCACTCGAGGGGGGGGTTGAGCAGCTGGAACAGGATCCTGCAGCAGGGCCTTCTCAGGTAACGGGGAGGCCTTTTTCGGGTCAGAGACGTGAGAATGGGCCGTAGAAAGCTTCTACTAGAGCTTTGGAAGTAATTTGGATGGGTGGGCCCATTTCGGCACGTCTTTTGCACTATCGCATTGAGGGCCAAAGATTGAGCAGGCTGTGATGATGGGTGCGCAGCAGACCCTGAACCGCGAGGTTTAGTAGGTCCTGTTGAAGTTTGACAGGCCTGCGGGTGTCGAATGCTTCTTTGATGAATCCGTCGAGTGAAAGGCTTGTGGGTTTATGGGTAGAGGTATAGTGTGCGTCCTTGTTGCCGGGGTGTGGTCTCTCCATCGCACTGCCGGTGGCATGCTCATCGGGGTTGGGGATGGACACGCAGGAATTTGTAGACTCTACCGTAAATTCTACGGCCTGCTGACCAACTCCTCGTCCGATGCGCCAACGGGGGAGTGACACTCTGCTTGCATGGCTTAGGCTGCCCACCACTCGGTGCATCTCTATTTTAGGGTTATGGGCTGTAAAACTTTATAAGCCTTGCAACGCCGCTCGTCGTGGTCACGAGGGAGGCACTGATTGCACTCTTTAAGAGTATCTTTTCCAGGGGAATTTGCAGTTGCAAGACGGGCACAATTTAAAAGGGTGTTCACTCCATAACAGCAGCAGCTTCCAAAATCAAGGAAGCAGACCCTTGAAGGAAATGGTGGTAAAATGCGGAAAAAGGTCAGGAAAATGTTTCCTGGCCCCAGCAGATGTAGCAGGATGAGGAAAACTCAAGAAGGATACCAAGCAGCCAAAAACCCAATCCGAACATATCCCCAGAATACTCCATCCAGCCAGTATGACGAGAAGAGGGCCTACATATGCAGCAACAGTGTGAAATGATGGGAAATCCTCAAGGAGGTAATAAAACCTGCACCCCTTCAAAACATCAAGCTGCACTGTGCTCAGGAACAGGGTTTTTAAGCCAGTTCAAACCACTATGGAGGCTGATATCCTGGGCTTACTGAGAGCCCACATGGTCAGAATGATTATTTTTTTGGAAAATCAAGTTTTATTAGGTTTCGCACATACGTTACAACAATGCAGAACATATTTAAACATGAATAAACAGGAAACCAGTTATAACCCATCAACCCCCACCCCCCCCACCCACCACCAGTTCAAGTTCTCAATAATTGCATATTTGACGGGTTCCGAAAAGAGTGTAGCAATGTCTACATGATGTGCACTTAGCACGGCGAAGTCATGGGCCTGGCTTTGTAGGACTTGAAGTTGGACTAGTGAACAATGGGCTGAGGCCCCAGTGGGGTGTGGGGGAGTTCTCCGGGTCCGGTGCTTAAGATTATACTGAGCGGCCGTATTTTTCGAAGAAGGGGAGCCATATTTCCTCGATGTTGGATCTAGATTCGTCAAGTAGATGTGTGAGGAATTCCATGTCGTAAATGGCCCGTACCTTGGCTACCCATGCTTTTTCCCCGGGCATTGCAGAGTTCTTCCATTTTTGTGCCAGGCAGCACCTGGCCGCCACCAACATAACCTGCAGCATGTGGTCATGGGTATTTTCGTGATCATCCCCAATGTCAATTCCGAAAAGGAGAAGCCAGGGGCAGGAAGGCCGCTCCACCCCATCTATCCCCTTAATCCATGCCAATACCTCCTCCCAGTACTTTTGGACCACCGGGCACCTCCACCACATGTGAATGGAATCCCCCCTTTCGGTCCTACACTTCCAGCAATGTGGGTCATACCCTGGCTTCATTCTAGCAATCCTCTGCGGGGGGTAGTGCCAGTGATGCAATACCTTGAGGGCCTGGTGGCGATACTGGAGTGAGGCCGTGGAGCGATTGGCCCGCCTACACATCTCCCCCCCACCTCTGGTCGTCGATTTCCTCGCCCAGGTCCTTTCCACATTGTGTGTGCAGGTGGGGGGTCTCTTGGGACAGAAAAGAGGAAGAGCTTGTAGAGGTGGGATATTATTCCCTTTGAGCCCCTCGCCGAAAGGAGGAGTTTTTCAAAGTCTGTGAGGTCTCTCCTAAGGGTGTCCCCTAGGATGGTTCGGTTAGGACTCCCTTAAGCTGGAGATAGCGAAAGGGGGACAGGGTGCCTATCCCCAGGGCCTCTTCCAGATCTTTCAGGGGTAAGAAAGAGCCCCCCACCCAAAGGTGACCAGTCCTGCTAAGGCCTGCCTCGAACCACGTCTGGTACGCCGCTGGCTCTGCTATCTTGGCCAGGAAGGGGGGGGGGCCCAAATACAGCTCAATGGGGTGGGCCAGGTTGTGAGCCAGCGGTAGTAACCCCCTCCCTCCTTCCATAGGGACCACAGCACTTTTAGGACTGGGTGATACAAGACACTTCTAGGGATCTTCCTCCTTGGGACCCAGAGCCATTCCTCTATGGTGACGGGCGCAAGTGGCCCGTTGTCCATGGCTACCCATTGTTTTTTCGTACCCGGGGCAAAGTGGTCGACCAGGACCCTCAGATGGGAGGCTCTGTGGTATGTTTCAAGGTCAGGGTATCCCACCCCTCCATCCTACTTCGGTCTGTTCAGCACCACGTAGGAGATTCTATGTTTTTTACCTGACCAGAGAAAGTTGAGGACTCGCTTCGTTCCTTGAAAAATGTTTTGGGGATCAGCACCGGGAGCATTTGAAAGAGAAATAAAAACTTGGGAAGGATTACCATTTTTATGAGGTTGAGACGTGCCATTCAGGAGAGCCCCGACCCTGACCATCGCTCTATGTCTTTCCTGATTGCTGACCAGAAGGGGGGGGGGGGGAAATTGGCCGGGTATAAGCCCTCGGGATCACGGGTGACCTGGACCCCGAGGTACCGTAATCCGTCATCTCTCAGCCTAAAGGGGAGCCCGTTAACAAAAGGCATCTCTGAATCTGGTAAGTTTCCCCCTATGAACGCCACCGATTTCTCAAGATTAACTTTGTACCCCGATAGGTCCCCATAGCGCGAGAGGCCCTGCAGCATTCGGGGGACTGTTTGGGGTGGGTTTGTGATATTGAGTAGTGCATCGTCTGCAAAAAGGCAGATTTTGCACTGCATCTCTCCGACCTGTACTCCTCTGATGGCCGCATAGTTACGGATCGAGATTGCCCATGGTTCCATCACGAGTGCGTAGATTAGTGGGGACAAAGGGCATCCCTGCCGTGTACCACGCTCGAGGGGGAATGTCCTCGACTCGGTCCCATTTGCCACCACTCTAGCGGAGGGGGAGGAGTAGAGCGCGGTAATCCAACCTAGCCACCTCGGGCCCATACCCAGGGTCGTGAATACCTCCCTCATAAAAGCCCAGCTGACCCTGTCGAAGGCCTTCTCCGCGTCAAGGGCCAGTAGAAGCGCGCCTTCGTCGCGGACCCCTCTCGAGGCAAGCACATGGAGCGTCTTCCGCATATTATCAGAACCCTTCCTGTTCAAGGCAAATCCCGCTTGGTCGGGGTGTACCAGGCGCGGGAGGCAGCCCTCAAGTCTGGTGGCCAGGATTCTAGCAAAGATCTTAAGAGTCCAGGTTGAGGAGTGAGATGGGTCTATAGGACCCACATTCCGTCTGGTCCTTGCCGGGTTTGGGTATAACAGTGATGAGAGCCTGCAGAAATGTCGGTGGGATGGACTCCCGATTCCTGATCTGGTTAAACAATTTGGCCAGGGGCTTCAGCAGGACGGGTTGGGTCCGCTTGTAAAAATCGGCTGTATAGCCGTCATCTCCTGGTGCCTTTCCCACCTTCAGTCTTTTGATGGCGCCCCCCCACCTCCTCCTCCGATCTCTCTCTCTCCAGGACCTCTCGCTCCGTGTCGGACAGCCTAGGCAGAGGGTGTTCTGCCAGGTTATCGCGGATGTCCTGCAGTGATTCGCCTGCCTTTCTGGAATAGAGTTTGCTGCAATAATCAGCGAAACACACCACTATTTCCTCACGGCCCCCGTGAATCCCGCCCACTCCATCCCTGAGACGAGTGACTCCTCTCTCAACCCTACAGCCCCGAGTCCTCTGCGCCAGTAGGGTCCCCACCTTGTCTCCCCGTTCGTAGTACCTCTGCTTAGTATATCTCATTTTCTTGATAACTTCCCCTATGAGGACCGTATGGAGTTCCTGTCTTTTACCCTGCATCTCCTCCAAGAGTCCCACGATCAACCCCGGGGGGCCCAGTCTGGCTCGCAGAGCGCCCAGCTCTGCACGGAGTTTACCCTCGATTAGGCCCCTTTCCCATTTACGTCTCGAGCCCTCCGCTATGAGAAGGCCCCTGAAAGTGGCTTTTGCGGCATCCCATACCATGGACATATCCGTCTCACCGGTGTCGTTTGTCTCAAAGTAGGCCAACATTTCCTGTCTCATGAAATCACGAAATACCGGGTCCCTGAGAAGTGTATCATTACAACGCCATCGGGAAGATCTTGGGGAGATGGGCAGTGACCAATTAACTATGAGTAGTTCGTAGTCGGACCAAGTTATGGCTTCCACCTTCGCCTGTTGTGCCACCCCGTTCCCCTCTTCTGAGATTAACAAAAGGTCAATTCTGGTGTAGGTGCAATGTGGGGATGAAAAAAAGGTGTACCCACCCTGGCTCGGGTTTGCTTTTCGCCAAACGTCCACCCAATAATGCTCTCTCAGGAGGGTCTGCAGGGCCAGATTATCCTTGGAGATGCCCCTGGGTGTCCCCCCTCTCGCGGACCACCAGTCAAGCCTCGGGTCCATTATAAGGTTGAAGTCCCCGCCCAGTATCATGGCTCCCTCTGCTCATTCATCCATGACATGAAAGACATGGGTGAGGAAGTGTATTTGTTTTGAGTTGGGCGCGTATAGAGTGGCCAGGGTAATGCGCTCTCCCTCACAGGTTCCCTTAATGCCCAGGAAACGGCCACCAAAACCCCTCTTGGTTTCTATATCTGTGAGGCGGAACGTCCTGCTCAGGATTCCCACCCCTTCTTCTTAGAACTTCTATGTGAGGCCCAGTAATTGCACCCAATGTCTTTCCCCTTGATCTTCGATTCCCTACCTTGCCTGTAATGCGTCTCCTGTAGGAAGAGAACCGTTAGGTGTTGCTTACGGAAAATGTTGCTCGTGAGAGATCTCTTATTCTTGGAGTTAAGGCCCTTGACATTCAACGTGCCTATCTTTGTTTCAATCATTGTCATTTTTCGTTGCGCGCACTGTAATCACCTCCAAGTGTCTGCTACTCGGAGCCCGTTGCAAAACAAGTGTCCATAGTTTGAGCTGGTTTTCCCCTTCCCCTCGAGCCCCGCAAGGGGCACCCCCTCTCCCCCCCACCCCCCTTTACCCATTTTGTGGGGCATTCGCCGCCGGGTCCCCAGGTGGGGATGTGACTGACAACGAACCACCAGGGTCGCTTCCCTGGCCCCGGGAAAACAATTTCTTAGGTGTAGCGCTTTCCAACATGCCTTTCTTCGTTAAGTACCGGCCCTTTCTGATCCGCAGTGGGGAACTAGCTGTAGTGTCTCCCGAGCCAGGCGCCCCCCCGGCTTTAGTACTTGATCGGGCCCCTTTGCCCCTGACGGGGCGTGTCACGGCATGAGGCCTGGAGAGACACCGACATTTGTCAGTGTGGAGTCGCTGTGTAACTTTCTATGAAACCATACAACAGCCTCTAAATGAGCAACACTTCAACCCTGACCGAAGTCAATTGGACAAAGAACTCCCCACTGGTCGTGGGAAAAACACACTATGACCGGCGGGCTCCATGAGTCGTTGCGTGCTCCCGTGGGATGTAGATCAAGCCTTCTGCACAGAAAGGTGAGCCTTGGTTGCTGCTTGTGCGCTCATATAGGGTCCCCTCGGTCTGTGGGTGGATGTTTGGTTTTTCGAAATTTGCGTGAGCCTTTGACTTTTAGCTTCCCCTGGGAGAGGTCTGGGCCTCGAGGGGCACGAGGGTGATCTCTGTTGGTTTCGTTCTGATTTTCTGATGGTCCCGCGATGTCGCCTGTGAGATCCTCGGTGGCCCTTCGGATTTCCGCCTCCGTGACTAGTTGGTACCTCTGGCCCTGCCATTCGAATGCTAGTTGAAATGGGTGGCCCCAGCAATAGCGTGTCCCCTTTTCTTGTAGCCACCTGGTGATAGTGCCGCATTTATTTCGCATCTGGAGAGTGAGGGACGAGAGATCCTGGTAAATCGTCACCCTGGAGTTACCATGTTGAATATCCCGTAAGGTTCTCGCCCTCTCCAACACCCTAGCCTTGTCCTTATAGTTGTGAAATCTTGCAAGAACTGAGCGTGGGCCTCTACCCCCCCCCCCTGCCAGCCCGATGGACCCTGTCAAGCAGGAGAGTCTCCCCAGAGTCCGACCCCAGGACAATTCTGATGTTGTCTTGGATTTTGCTTTCAAGTCCAACCGGGGTCTCTCCCTCCGTCTCCTCAAGGCCGAAAATTCTCAAGTTGTTCCTCCTCTCCCGGTTCTCCATATCGTCGACCTTGAGCCGGAGGTCCTCCTCGCGGCGTTGCAGTTCCTGGAATCTAGTTTCCATTTGCACCTCGAGGATGTCCGTCGATACCTGGTTGCACTCGATCCCCTGTATCCGATCCTCCAGCGTTGAAACCTTGGCCGTGAGGTCAGCCAATTTGGCCCCCATGTCCGTCCTCATACCCCTAATCTCTTCTAGGATCGTTTGGATATTGCACTGCATGGCATTCATGTCCGGGGGCTGCGAGGCTGCAGGGCCGGTCTCCATTTCGTGGGACCCAGGCGTGAATTGATATTGCACAAGGGTGTCCCTCCAGTTCATGGGGTATCGATCGCACCAAGCTATAGGGTTCTCCTGAGGTGTCCGCCGGGTGAGTCTTAGGTGGCTGATATACCTTAGGGACCCTTGTTGCCGGTACCGCAGGTGCAGGGAGGTGGGCAGTGACCAGTTGGCTATGGAGGGCCCCAAAGGAGCCCCCGGGGGGAAGCGCTGTGTCTCACCTGCACCGCCGGTGTGTGGAACTGAGCATCGCTGGTGGGCAGGAGGCCTGAGTAGTCTTGCTCTACTGCGGAAGGCGGGGGCCACGGACTCCAGCAGGGGAACGCTCTCCAAGGGGGGGGCCCGGGAAGCGGAGTGGCCCAGGCGCGCTCCCACGACGGCCTGAGCCTTCTCCGGTGGTCGGGTGGGCTCCTCTGCCACTAATCCGAAGCCCCGCGAGGGCTTGGGGGGGTAAGCCTCGGGTGTCTTTGAGGCGGTGGTCAGGCGTGGAAACGTGGGCCATTGAGGTGGTTACGAGGCGCACTCCCACGTCGGCCTGGGCACAGACAAATCACTGGTGGTGAGAGCGGTGGGGGGAGCAGGGGCCCCCCAGGCTCCCCGGGATGAGGTAAGTATAGCGGTGGTTCCCCCGTATCCCCTAGGTTGGGGGCAGGTCACTAGTAATGGATGAGCCGGTCGCCGGCAGCTGTTGCAGCTTCTCAGAAGGCCGGCCCGGCGTTGGGCCCTGTGTGCTGTTCGCGCGGGCCGTTCCTCCTCTGTGGTGGGGACGGATGACCCGCCACATCCGGCGTGGGGCCTCCTCTGAGATGTCCGGAGAGGTGGAGGCCGTGAGCCGTGTGGCATAAGCCGCTCGTGGGGATCTCTGCAGGGCCCGCCCGAGCCGTCGACAGCACCTCAGGCCTCGGTGCACGAGTCAGAGTGGGTGGGGAATTCGACTCCTCCCCCCACTACGCAGCCAGGCGATGTGCGGCTCCCGCCCAGGGCCTTCCCTCCGGTGCCAGGAGGAGGGGGGGGGGGGTCGCCGATCACAGGTCGCTATCTGGGGAACGTGGGCATCTCCGAAGTCCGGACAAGCTTCTGGAAAGTCCACAGCGGTTCCCCTCCTCAACGATTGCTGGTAGTTGGGGTTAAAAAGCATTTAAGGCATGTCTATCCATGGGTTTCCGTGGGTTTCCCGGGGCCATATGGGGAGCTTGAGATTCAGGCGGCCATCTTGCCCGCGCCCCCTGGTGGCCTCCTAGAATGATTATTTTAAAACCAGTCTTGTGGTTCCCCTGAATCAAGGGTGCACAACTATCGGCCCGCCATGTTTTGTCCGTTCCGCCAGGGTTAAAGAATTCCCTAATGGAATGCGGCCCATAAGCAGCATGGACTGCCCTCCATTAGGAAAGTCTTTGTTCATCTGCCGGAGGAAACACTGACCCTCATTGGCTCAGCGCACATGCACCACTTAGCTCTTATGAGTCACATAGTGCATGTGTGATGCCGGAAGCCATTTTAGCCTTTTCCACGCCAGCCGTAGTACACGAATCCTGCTTGCCACTGCGAAACCTCCCCATCAATCCAGCTAGCCTGCCTTTCCGCTCTGGTAAGTACATATTTGGGGGGTGGCGGGTGGTTGGGTTGGTCTGTCTGTATGCTTGTTTTTCTGTGTATGCCCCGTGTATGCTGAGGTGGGGGTGTCGGGTCTGTCTCTGTATGTATGCATGCATGGTAATCTGTGTATGATCCTGGACTGATCACTTTCTCCTCTCCTCCTACCTCACGCTCCCTACTCCTCAGGCCAAGCCAATTCCATCACTGCCACCCACCTTCTCGGTCATCCGACCCATGAAGCGTGCGTCAGCTGAGGCTTTCGCCTCCACCTTCTCACCGCCCCCTCCACCTTTGGCTGACTCTCACCCTGACACAGCCATCTCCACGCTCCACTCTGCTATATCCGATATACTCTTGATATCCTTGCCCCTGTCATGAGAATCCGCCTGAAGCCCAAAGCCAAGTGCAACTCCTGGTACGACTCAGACCTCACCCTAAAACCCAAGTGCAGGGTGGCTGAGTGGAAATGGCGTGTTTCATGTACAACCTCTGAGAAACTGGCCTGCCGTCTGCTCCAAAGGCAATACCAGCTCTCTGTCCTAACCAAGAAGAGAGCTCTCATCCAAGCCTGCGTCTCTGCAGCATCTAACAACTCGACTGAACTCTTAAAATCTGCAAGGAACTGGCCAATCCTGTCGCAGTCTCTACCTCTCCTGTCCCTTCCCAGACCCTCTGCACGGCACTAGCTTCTCACTTCATCTCTAAAACTCAGGACATCCTGTCCTCACTCTTCTCCTATACCCTCCTTCCCCCTACTCCCTGCTCTTCCTCAGGCCCTTCTGCAGCCACCTCCCCTCCCTCCTCTGCCTTTCCCCTGTTCTCCGCTGACAAGTTTTCCAGACAAGTCCGATCTATGAAAGTTTTGTCGAAACAGGTTCACCCCTTTTCCTCCAAAACTATCAAGGACCACATCGACTCCCTGGCTCCTGCCCTGGCTGATTTCTGCAATCACTGCTTCGCCACTGGAGTCTTCCTGTCCCCCCTGAAGCACTTCCTTGTGCACCCTCTTCTTTAAAAAACCCTCTGGCGACCCCTCCTGCCCGGCCAACTATCAGCCAATGTCCATCACTCGCTTCTTCTGGGTAAGCTCCTGGAGAAACTGGCCATCTCCCAGCTTAACCTCCACACTGAATCTGTTGGTTTTCTTCATGACCATCAGTCTGGCTTCAGAGCAGTCAGAAGCACGAAAACTGCTCTCCTGAACATCCATGAAGACCTGCTCTCCAACCTTGACTCTAACACCCCTTGCATCGTCATCTTGCTTGATCTCTCAGTGCCTTTGACACTGTCAACCATGCCATCCTGCTCAATCGTCTCCTTGAAAACCTGGGTACCACTGGTCAGGCTCTGGCGTGGCTAACTTCTTTTCCCTCTGACCGACCCTCCCAGGTCCAACTTGGGTCCTTCCTCTCAGCTATCTTTTTTCTCTACCTGTGGTGTCCCCCAAGGGTCTAACCTCTCTCCCTGGCTGTTCAATCAATACCTGGCACTCCTTGCCCACCGCATCGCCGCTCTCTGCCCCAACTTTCAATGCTATGCAGATGATACCCAGCTCATTTTCAGGCTAATCTCAGCCTCTTCCTCTCCCTCCCTCATCTCTGACTGTGTCTGTCTGTCTGCTATCCAGGAGTGGTGTGCTGTCAATGACCTCTGCCTTAATGCCAGTAAGACTGAGATTCTCCTCATCAGCACACCTGCTCCCTTCTTCCCTGTAGCTCTCTGACCGGCCTCTTGGCCCTCTTCCTGCTCCCACCTGCCAGGCAAAAAACCTTGGGGTCATCTTCGACTCCACACTCTCCTTCTCCTCACATCTCTGATGTTTTTAAGAAGTCACACTACCAACTAAACCTTCTCAGAGGTATTCTTCCTTTTCTCTCCTTCCCCCAAAAGCTCACTGTCTCCAGAGCGCGGGGTCTCTCTAGGCTGGACTATTGCAACAGCCTCTTTCTAAATCTTCCTGCTTCCAATCTCAGCCCTTTGCAACTTATTGAGAACAGGACTGCAAGACTTGTCCTTGGCCTCAAGCCCAGGGATCGTATCTCTCCAGGACTGAAATCACTGCACTGGCTCCCAGTGGCTGCAAGGATTAAGTTCAAAACCCTCTGCATCGTCCACAAAGCCTTCTGGTGCCTGGGGCCTCAATACCTTCAAATCTCTCTTCCTAAATATCTTCCTTCTCAAGCTCTTCGCTCATCAGCCTCCAACTCGCTCAGGGTCAGTCGCTTCTCCAAGCGATGAGTTGGTGGTAGATCTCTTTCTTCAGCTGGTGCCTCCCTCTGAAACAGCCTCCCTGCCTCCCTTAAACTTGAGGAGAACCATTACTGGTTCAAGAAGCACCTCAAAACCCTTCTCTTTGCTTCTGCCTTTCCGCCTCCTTTCCTCTGCTGACGTCCTGGCTGTAACCGGAACTGCACTGGCTACCTAGACACCTCTGATCTCGGGCCCAGGTCCTCCCCCGCCAGCGTCACACACCTGCACTGCCCATCTGGCTACTCCCGCACTTGGGGACTGTTCTGTATCCCCACAGTCCCCCACCAGCCCTTGACACCTGATGTCCGCACTTACATGCACTTGCCACATGCTGGTCGTTATTTTACTTGTTATCTTCTTTACCATGTACTGCACTGTCCCTTCCCCTTTTCCACGCACTTGCGCGATCTGAATTACACCTGGCCTAGTAGGATAATTGTCCGTCCTCCCTTTGTTCCCCCTCCCTTGCCTCGTCGTGCCTTGAAACACTTGTGTATAGGCGCGTTACAAATGCCATATCATATGCCCCATGTATGCGGAGATGGGGGGTGGACCGGTCTGTATGTGTTTATGTATGCATGTTAATCTGTGTATGCTGAGACTGGGGGTGTCGGGTCGGTCTGTATGTGCGTATGTATGCATGTTAATCTGTGAATGCCGGGTATGCTCAGATGGGGGTGGGGTCTGTATGTATGATGTATGCTGAGATGGGGTGTCTGGTCTATATATGATATGATAGGTTATTTATAACGCGCTTAATACCCAGAGTTTTCTAAGCGCGGACCCGGGGATTGAATAATGTGTCGCTACGTCTCGTCTTGCTTCCATAGCAAGCATGTTGCCCTTGAGCTATCCTCCTGTTAGGACACATGTCTAGGTGTATGTATGCATGTTAATCTGTGTATGCCGAGATTGGGGATGGGAGGTGGGTCGGTTATGTATGTATGTATGCTTGTTAATCTGTTTATGCTGAGATGCAGGGGTGGGGGGGTGTTGGGTCTGTCTGTATGCATGCTTGTTAATCTGTGCATGCTGAGATGGGGGTGTCGGGTCTATGTATGCATGTTAATGTGTGTATTGTATTTATTAAATATTATATAGCGCTTTACACCAAAGCGTTTTACATTGTAACAACAAGAATACATTCGAATATAATCAGATAAGATCGAAGCATAATAGCAAAACATGAGACAAACCATCAAAAACCGCATGTAGAACAATTTACCTAGGTCTATAAATGAGAAATAGAACAGAGGAAGAGTAAGAGGGAAGTAATGAAAGAAGTCAGAACAGGGGATGAAGAAGATGGGATTTCAAGGAGGATCGGAAGGAGAAGAGGAAATGGAGCGGACAGACTATGTATGCCCATGCATGCTGAGATGGGGGGGGTGGTTGGAGGGGGTTGGGTTTGTATGTATGCATGCTTGTTAAGAGTGAAGGTTTTGCAGCCTTGCTGAGAAGTGCTAGTACTGCCTCATTAAATGTATTGCAGCTCTTTGAAGGAGTGCCTGTATTGCACTCTGAAGAGGTAGTACATTGGGCGTTAATATAGAGAAATATGCCTAATTACAATCCCAATGAAAGCAGGCCAACCCTGAGAAGTGTGTATACCGTAACAATGAGGTTTTGCAGCCTTGTTGAGAAGTGCTCATACTGCCTCATTAAATGTATTGCAGCTCTTCCAAAGAGTGCTTCCATGCACTCTGAAGATGGCATTGTTATGTTATGCTATGCTATGTTAAAGGTTCTTGTACCGCACTTTTGCCACCTGCATGGTCTCTTGGCGCTATGGTGGATCTGTAATGCAAGAAGGGTGGCAAGGTATGTTAGTAGGACTGAGCGGGAGAAGAGCAAGAGAGCTGTGAATTGCTGTTGGCCGCATCAGTTCGGAGAAACCGGTCACTTAGCATAGGTGCGTTTTCAGTTGGTAGCCGTCATGGTGTGTTGGGTGAGATTATGTTGTCGGTGTGTTGTGAAGCGCGTGTGGTTTGTGGTGCTGTAGAGGTATGGGTACAATATGTTTACTAACCCTGATGTTATGACTAAATGCGACCTATATATACCCTCCCTCTGTCGTTCATTCTGGTGTGTAGCAATTACCACTCCCACGAGTTCCTTCAGGAGAGATGTGTTCCCTGTCCCCTGAGGTCAATCCATGAGCTGCACAGTTTCTTTCTTCCCCCAAACACATTCCTTTATGTGTGATGAATTTCACACCCTCACCCTTCAGATTAAGTGTTACACATCTCTCTCCCCTGTTGCCACCTTCGGTGTTCTACGTTCTGGTCTCCAACCACCCTCCTGGCAAATTCCCCTTTTTGCTTTGGAGCAGCATAGTTTAACATGTACAAAAACACATGCCATAACTGGATCCATTAGAAACCATAGAATCCTCTGCCCCATACACCTCCTGCCTTTTACTGTGGGGGTTCTGGGACAGAAGAACAAGTTACTTACCAACTGTAACGTTCTTTCGACTGGATGTTCCTCCCACGTACCGAAAAAGAGGCGTAGTACCAAAAGAGGCGTAGTACCAAAAGAGGCGTAGTACCAAAAGAGGCGTAGTACCAAAAGAGGGGTAGTACCAAAAGAGGGGTAGTACCAAAAGAGGGGTAGTACCGAAAAGGACGACCCCTCCAGGAAGATGAGCCCGAATAGGGTTTCTGAGGCTGTCACATGGAGGTGCTAAGAGATTAAGCTGCCGCTTTTGAGGTCTGTAGTCTTTCTAGGCTTTCATCAGCCTTACTACCAAACCGCCTCAAGCCATCAAAAGGCATGTTGAGAAGTCTGGACTGCACATCTGGTGCAAACCCTGACTGCTACGCAAATCAGCATAGCACTGTACTTGTAGCCATGGACCTGCTGATACTTTCAGCAGTGTCCAATCCAGACTGGAGACATTCCCCCATTGCCTCCTTTCCGTCTTTGACAATATTCAGGAAGCCTTCCCTTTTCCTCGCCTTCCAGAATATGTTCAGCCGCCACCGAAATACAGTCCCACGGGGTATGTTTGAACCTGGCCAGGGTACAGGTGATGTTAGTTTACTTTAAAGCCATGCTACCCAAAGTAAAAACTTTACGGGCCCAAGCATCTACCTTCTTATCCTCTGTATCCGGAGGGATGGTTGGATATGCAGTCTGTCTTGAAATAGTTGCAGCCTGAATAACCAGACTTTCTGGAGTGGGATGCCTGTTCAAATTCTCAGGATCAGAAGTAGAAGTTCTACACTTCTTAGGAAAATTACTGTTTACTGCAGCAATGTTGTCAGAAGCTTCCCAGTTGTTTTCTACTGTTCTCTGAAGTGCCCTATGGAAAGGGAGAACTGGATCCTTCTGGGGCCCCGATCTAGAATGTCCTTCATGTCATCCTGATCAAAGGTGGGTGAGGCTGTACCCCAGCCCATATATTCCACCACTCTATTAATTAAACTCCTTTACTCTGAATCTGCATGTTCTGCAGGGTCAGGTCTCGCAAACTCTAGCTCAGGTGACATATCAATGCCACTAGCAGAGTGAAGAGTCTCACACAGGTCTCATTTTTGATTCTGGATCGATTACTTCTTATGGAACCTGTCTAGTGCCATATTGCACTCCAAAAGAAGAAACCTCCTTATTTTCAGAGCCACTTTCTTCAAATATCAAAGAAAGACTTAAAAAAAGTCTGATTTTGGTAATGGAATAAATCTCCTGTCCTGTTCATGAGTTTTAGTCGAAGGAATGGAAGGATCCTTCGATGGTATGGAACAAGTTACTTACCTGTAACTGTTGTTCTCCAGCATGGGTCTGGCATGGATTCCCATGCGCATGAATATTCCCAGTCGTCAGTCTGGGAATCCTCGGTACAGAAAAAAATCAGTATCAATTTCGTTTCTGATCTGTCTTTCCTAGTAGTAACCAATCACTGATCTCTGGGTCATACTGCCCACAGCCAATGACTGCCCTCTCCCTAAACCCCGACTCCGGCAGCGATCCTCAGATTTGGAAGCACGTAAAGTGGCAGTTTGACCAAGTGAAGAGCCGCAGAGGGGTAGGCGGGAGGGTTCGCATGTCAATCCATGCCAGACCCATGCTGGAGAACAACAGTTACAGGTAAGTAACTTGTTCCTTCTCCAGCATGGGGTCTGGCATGGATTCACATGCTCATGAATATAAGATTACATAGCAGTACACACATGCACAACCACGGGAGGTGGCAAAAGGCTCAGCATTAAGCAATACATAAACTCAACATTAAGCAACTCTTACCTCCTCACCAGGCCTTTCAGGCGAACAGGTTGCGCAGCACTGCTTGGCCGACCCTGGACTCCTCCCTGGAATCCCGATCAACGCAGTAGAATTTCGTGAAGGTGTGCGTCGACCTCCACGTAGCAGCCCTGGAGATGTCCAGCAGGGGCACACCAGACAAGAACATCGTGGTAGCAGCGATCGCTCTGGTCGAATGGGCTTTCGGACGGCCAGGCAGCGGTCGGTTTGCCAACCGGTGACAGTGCATGATACAGCCGGAGAGCCATCTGGAAATGGAAGCCTTCGAGAGAGCCTTCCCTTGATTCACAGGTCCAAAGTTCACAAAAAGCTGTGACGTCTTCCGAAAACTCTTCGTGCGGTCCACGTAGAACTTCAGCACTCTAGCTACATCCAGCGAGTGCAAAGTCCTCTCGGCCGGCGACGAATGAGACGGGAAGAAAACTGATAACACCAAGGGCGCGTTGAGGTGGAAGTCCGACGGCACCTTGGGCATGAAGGAGGGATGCGTCCTGAGCAGCACTCTCGTGTCGTGAAAAGTCAAGAAAGGGCCTGAATCTCTTCCACACGCCGTGCGGAGGCGATGGCCACAAGAAAAGCTGTTTTCCACGATAGGAACTTCAACGGTGCCGTATGCATAGGCTCGAAAGGGGCCCCCCCATGAGCCTAGTCAGCACCACGTTGAGCTCCCACGCCGGGGCTGCGGCCTTCACTGGCGGGAACGAGCGGAATAGTCCCTTCATAAATTCCTTCACCAGGCGATGAGACCACAAGGACACGCGTCCTGTTGTCCTGGTGTATCTGGAGATGGCAGCCAGATGCATCTTGATGGAGACGTGAGCTAGTCCAGCTTTGGCCAACGACAGTAGGTACGGCAGTACTTGATGGGCCGTAATCCGAAGGAGGGTTAATGTTCTGTGCCCGGCACCAGACAGAGAACCTCTTCCATTTGTGTCCGTAACACTTGAGAGTTGAGGACGCCCTGGCCTTTGCAAGAACCTCTGCAGTCGGCCAGTATATGGTATCCTCCAAACTCTAGTGCTGCAGGAGCCACACCTGCAAGTTCAGCGACTTCGGGTCGTGATGAAGAATGGCACCTTCTTCTCCGGAGAGAAGATCCGCGTCCACGGGCAGTTTGACTGGTGGGGACGCCGTTAAGTCCAGAAGGTCCGGAACCAGATCTGTCTCGGCCACGCTGGTGCGACGAGGATCATCCTGCTCCGGGACCTCTTGAGCTGGTTGACGAGCCGCAGTAGCAGTGGCAGGAAAGCATAGAGGAACAGGTTGTCCCAGGGGAACGAGAAAGCATCGCCCATGCTCTGCGGTTGGGGGAACCTGCTGGCGAACCTCTGGCACTTGGAGTTCGTTGCCGTCGCGAAGAGATCGACCTGGCGTCTGCCCCACAGCCTGAAGAGTCGATCCACTTGATCCTGGCGTAGCTCCCACTCGCGGCACGAGTGCAGCTCCCTGCTGAGTGAGTCGACAATGGTGTTCTTTATCCCTGCCAGTTGAAAAGGTACCAGAAACATCCCCTGGTCGACGGCCCAGAGCCACAGATCCTGGGCTTCCTTGGATAGGGCTGGGGATCTGGTTCCACCCTGCTTCCTGATGTAGAACATCGTGGTGGTGTTGTCAGTGAAGATCCTCACACCTTGCCCTTGAGGGACGGAAGAAAGGACCTGAGGGCCCAAAACACTGCGCGGAGCTCCAGAATGTTGATATGAAGCAGTTTTTCCTCTGGGAGCCAAAGGCCTCTCGCGTGGAGATCTCCGGTATGCGCTCCCCACCCTTCCAGGGAGGCATCCGTCGTCACCATTACCTGGTGAGCTGGGGTCAGAAAGTCTGTGCCTGCCGTCAGATGAGTGCGGGTGCCCCACCACCGGATCGATCGTCGGAAGGTCTTGTTGAGCGGTATCCTGTCCTCGAAGCTGCCCCTCACCTGGATCCAGCGTGCATCGAGGAACTCTTGCAGTGGACTCATTCGAATTCTGCACAGGCGTACCAGATGGATGCAGGACGACATCATCCCGAGAAGGGATTTGATGGATCTTACCCTGGCTACATGCGTGGCTAGCAGGCGTTGCACCTTGCCCAGGATGGCTTTCGTCCTTTCGTCAGACGGCGAGGCTAGCCGCGCCACTGTGTCGAGCTTGTCTCCCAGAAACAGGGCGACCTGCAAAGGGACAGGTGGGATTTGCGGAAGTTGATGGAGAACCCCAGGTCCGTGAGTAGCTGGACGGTCTTCGCTATGTGTTCTACAGCGAGCTGCCTTGTCCTTGCTCAGATGAGCCAGTCGTCCAGGTAGGGATAGACGTGGCTCCCTTGTAGGCGTAGCCACACCGCCACCGGTGCTAGGCACTTGGTGAACACCCTGGGTGCCGACTTTAATCCGAACGGGAGGGCCTTGAACTGGTAGTGCCGTCCTTGGACCACGAACCTGAGGAACTTCCGGTGTCCTTTTAGAATGGGGATGTGGAAGTAGGCATCCTCCAAGTCCAACGACGACAGGAAATCGTCCTCCTCCAGCTGTCCCAGCACGTGCTGGAGGGTGACCATCCGGAACTTCTGAGCCTTGATGTACTTGTTCAGTCGCCGCAGGTCCAGGATGGGACGCCAACCGCCTGTCTTCTTCTTTACGAGAAAGTATCTTGAGTAGACCCCGGAGCCCCGAAGTCTCTTTGGGATGAGCTCGATGGCACCTTTCTTGAGCATCGCCCTTACCTCTAGCAGCAGCTGGGGTACGTGGTTTTCCTTCCTGGCCACGGGTGGCACGCAAGGGCACTTCTTTAGAAACTCGAGGGCGTGCCTCTTGGCCAGGGTTTCCAGCACCCAACGGTCGGTGGAGATGGACTCCCACACGCTGACCAACTTCGCCAGCCGGCCTCCCACCGGGGTACTTCGGTGGGGACCGACGCCCCGTTCGGTTCAGTCCTGTTTTGAGGCCGCCTTGACCTCCCTGGCGACGACGGCGGGAATCTCCAGACTTGCCCAGTCCTCTATAGGCCTCCTGCGACGAGGAACGGGCCGCTTGACGGTAGGTAGAGGAGCCACTGCCGGAACCTTTGGAGGGCCCTTGCTTGCCTCCGGTGTTCCGAAAGGACGGCCGTCGTTGCTGGAGAACTCCCAGGGCCCGGGCTGTCTCCGTGTCCGTTTTGATGGCTTGCAGGGACTCATCAACTGTCTTCCCAAACAGGTTGTTCCCGTCGAAGGGCATGTCCAACACTTTGGGCTTGTATGTCGTGGTGGAAATCCGTTGCCTTAAGCCATCCGCGCCGTCTGAGGCAAACACCGTTGCCCAACTGGCGGAAACCGGTGTCAGCGATGTCCGTCGCCACCGTTATGGCGTGGTCTGATGCCACCTCGCCTTCTTGCAAGATTTCCAGGGCTTCTGCCCTCTTGTCGTCCGGCAGGAAGTCCAACAAGGGAGCAATTTGATACCAAAGTTCCCTGTCGTAATGGGCAATGATAGCCAGGGCGTTGGCCGCCTTAATCGTCGTCGCCACCGACGTGATGACTCGTCCCATCGCGTTGAGCTTCTTTCCCTCGCCGTCCGGCGGTGAAGTCGATGTCGATGCCCCCCCCCCGCCTTCTTCCTGGCAGCCGCCGAGACGACTGAATCCGGGGTCGGCTGTGCTCTAAGGCATAGAGGGGCCGCGACAGGGAAACAGTACTTCTTTTCGTATCGGTCCCTTTTAGCCAACGTCGTGGACGGGTTCTGGAGGAGGGAGAGCCCCTCGTCCCAGATGTCATCCAGTAAAGGCACCGCGAGGACCATCTTCCTCTTGGTCTCTCGACGTTGATAGAGGAACCCCTCCTTTTCTTCGGGGCAGAGCTTGAAAAGCTTGGATGCCCTGGAGATCATTGCATGGAAGGATCCAATCTCATCGGGCGGGAAAGCCCGGGGACGGGGGGACGACGGGAGGTCCATCCCGTCGTCGTTGTCGTCGGTGCCCGTTGTGGCCGTGTCCGTGCCCGTGTCATCCCCGCGGACCGTGGACGGGGAGGAGGGTTGAGCAGGCCTTGAGGGCTGGAAGGGTGTAGGAGGATGTGTCTGCCCTCTTCTTCTCCTCTTGGCTGGTGGACTTCCCGACGGGCCTGCCCCTGGCTCCTCCCTCGGGCCTGGCTCCGGCTCCTCCGTCGCGGGTAAAGGCAATCTAGTCCTTATTTCAGAGCATAAGGATTGAATTGCCATCAAAATGGCCGCCGAGTTGTCCTGCGGCACTGATTGCGACGGGCGTGACAGTTGGTCTGGGATCCCGTCGGCGCCGCCGTCGCTTTCGTCATCCCCCTCGTCGGGATGCCTCTCGCCGGGTTGGTCCTCCTCCATGCCCGCGTCGTGGCTCTCAGCAGGGACTTCGACAAGTTCCTCCTCGGAGGCTATGTCTGAATCCACGACGGTCACTGCCCCCCCTTCTTTATCCGCTGGGGGCTTCGTGGGGGTTCTTTCGATGGGCTTGAAAGATGCCTCCCTCCGAGGTGGCAGGGAGACTCTGGGCCCAGAGGTCGCTACCACAGGTGTAACCTCCGCAGGCTGCGCCAGGGTTGCCGCAACCTTCTCGATAGAGGCCTTGGCTGGGTGAATCGAGGCCTTAGTCACTGACTGCGTGCTTGTAGCCTTCACCTTGGGGGAGGGCTCCCCGCCTTGCTCCCCATCAGCCAAAATCTTCGAGATCGACCGGGGCCTCTCCAGAAGCTTGGCCGGGTTCTCGGATTTCCTCTTACCCGAGCCAGAGCGTTGGCTCATGGTCGATGGCGCCGGGGAGGATGCGCCCTGCCTGGCAGCCGAGGAGCCCGACCGTTCGGCGCTCCCGGTGCCCGCGGTGCTTAGCCTTCTGTTGGGCCCCCGTCGCCGGGGCGCCCTCACAGGACTTAGAAGACCACTCGGATTTCTTCTTTTTATTCTCACCTGACGGGCTCTTTTCCTCCAGCCAGTTGGCGAGACGAAGATGGCGGTCCCTCATGGTCTGCTCCGACATGTTCCTGCAAAACACACACAGTCCTCCTTCACGTGCGTTTTGTCCTCGTGATGACAGAGGCATAAGGAATGCTCATCTTCCTTGAACACGTTCTGCAGCTGGCATCCAGGGCAGGCCCTGAACAGCTTCCCTTGCGTCGAGCTCCCTTTCTCCTGGGCCATGTCCGGGGTAGGCCTCAGAAACTTCTGAAATCCTCCAAAAGCGTCGTTTAACGAAATCTTCACCCTTGAGGGGCTTAGAAACTTCCGAAACGGGTCCCTGTTGATTGGATGTAAAGACAGTGGAGCTTGAGGCTCAATTTAACCGAAAAATGAGAAATTCTCTTTGAAAAAGCGCTAAAACGCAGCAAAAGCTCGAGAGCTATAGCACGAGGACTCCCAACACTTGAACGTGCGGTAAAAATCTGAGGATGGTTGCCGGAGGCGGGGCTTAGGGAGAGGGCAGTCATTGGCTGTGGGCAGTATGACCCAGAGATCAGTGATTGGTTACTACTAGGAAAGACAGATCAGAAACGAAACAGATTTTTTTCTGTACCGAGGATTCCCAGCCTGACGACGGGGAATATTCATGAGCATGTAAATCCATGCCAGACCCCATGCTGGAGAACGAAGGAATCTTCGACGACACTGATGGAGTCTTCGACAAGGGCGTCGAAGACGCTTTAGGCTTTGATGGCGTCGACGAAGTCGCAGATGTTTTCAACGACTTCTGTTTTTTATGCGGTGTCAGGGAAACAATCGACTCTCGAGGATTCCTCCACGACTTGACGTCGACTGGAGTCTTATGAGTTTCACCCATACTACTGGGTTTTACCACAGTAGTTCCTGACTTCCCTGTGTCATCCGATGGAGGGACTGGGGTCTGGCTCCTTTGAGGCTTCTTTGAGAGGGTCGAGGCCGCATTCTCAAAGACCTCCATCATCTTCCTTCAAAAATCTTCCCATTTTCTTGGGGAATCCGACTTAGGCGGCCATCGTACCAATTCGGTAGATCTATCAGATGATGACAAGGGAGATCTAAGTCTCCTTTTAACTCTTTTTGAAGAGGAAGATGAAGAGCGCCTCGATCTACTACGAGATCAGGATCTCTTAGAGTGTTTTTTTGTGACACTCCGATTCTTTGAATCGGACGATTTTTTATGTCTTTTGACAAGGCCTTCGAAGAGGCCTTAGAAGCATCCCACCCCTTCACCAGTTTACCTTTCCTCTCATGAAGGGCCTTCTGCGCCATCGACTGACAGGAGCCACAGTCGCCGGTTAGATGATCTGAACCTAGGCACCAAAGACAAATGCGGTGAGGATCTGTAATCGACATCTTCGAACCGCAGTCGATACATTTTTTGAACCCCGTCTTGGGTGTAGAAGGGGTAGATGAAGATGACATTTTCTGAATAAAATTTTGAAGCGTGCCGTTCTCGAGAGCGAAGCAATCAGAAAAACGGAACTGAAGCCAACGGGCGCGGCACAAGATATTTATACTGATGGTGACATTGACAACGGTACGGAGCCCGGCGAGGGACATCAACGCCACAACTTCGTGCACAGCGCCCTCTGCTGAAAAAGAAATTCCAAAGCAGCGAAGCTGGCGAATACGAATATCACAAGATTAGGAATACGTGGGAGGACAATCCATTCGAAAGGCAAATGTCAAACTTTATATTTCTCCTTCTTACAGGTAACATCCCGCAAGTTGTTAAGCAGGTGCACCTGATGCCCCCCCCCTCCTCTTAAGGGTCACGGGCAATGCCATTTCTCAGAAATGTAGTTGTTTTATGGAGCATACTCAGTACTTTCCTTGTTTTCTCAACTGGTCCCTTGGGAGATGTTTTGTAATGTTGCAATCTCATCTCCCAATTCCAGATAGACAAGGCAGCAGACAGAACGATCAAGAAAGTGCCTGGATCCACCTTAATGCAGACAGCCTACAAACTGGGAACAAACGTAGACTTCAGACTCGCGACTAGGTTCAAACTCTTTCTTGTGACACTACAGTGACTTGGGTTTTCTGCACAACATAAAGCTAAAACAGGCAGCGTTAAGAGATGTACCTCCTTCACCTTTTGTTGAAACCTGACCCAACGAAGGCTATACTACCAAGTGTATGGCCAACCCAAACAGCAATGAAAAGCAGTCCGACATAACGGAATGTCCGATCAAGGGTCATTACAATATACATACTTTAATTAAACAGACCAAATGCAATTACTAAATGGAAAGAACTACAAATACCCACCCCTATAGAAAGAACACGGTCTAGGTATGTTTGAAGCATTAACACAGACTGGTGCGTTAGTGCTGCTCCACACTGTCCCCGCCACTGCCCTCCTATATTGAGCACTAGCTTTCCAGGGCATGTACATCTTATAGCAGTTGTAGGTTTGTAAAAATGACTTGCCTAGAAAGTTGAGGCTTCCGACAGTGCATTGTGCCAGTTTCTACATTTTGTGCTCTGGGTCAATGTTTGTTTCAAATGTGGGATTTGTACGGTGCATCTCTGCCACAATTGCAAATGGTTACTGTATTAGGGCCAGCCAATCTCTGCATTCACCACCTTAATCTCAAACATAGCAGTTTGATATGCTATGCAGCCCGCTATTCTTGAAGGAAGTATCCATCCATAAGTGCATGAAAAGTTTCCAGCAAGGCTATGTTCTTCATCTGATCTTGTTCTTTTGTTGCTTCTAGGCTCGTCTACAAAGTATATAATTTGTATATACTCTAGACTTGGACCGTCGTAGTGGGAGCATAACAGTAGAGTTTGTATCTTCCCCGAAGTACCATTGAACCCGCCCTTTACCGTTGGTGCTCCATCTCAGTACAAAGGCCCCAGGGTGCACTGCATTACTGTTTGTGCTCCAAAGATGTCCCTGCCAATGTACAGTGCAGTTAAAAAAAAAAGAAAGTTTGACCAGGAACACCATCAATTTAAGGATGAGTGGACTGAAGTTCATTTTCATCATGTCCAAAACTAATGTGTACTCATGTAATTTGTCTCTAGCGCATAGCAGTCCACAAGGAATACAATATCTGCCACCATTGTGAAACTAAACATTCACAATATAAGTAAGAATTTAGAAAGCTGGGGAGCTAAAAACACAGCTGACTAAGCAACAGGATGCTTTTGCACAGAAAACAAAAAATAATTGAATGTGCCACCTTTGCGAGTTATAAGGTTGCACAGCTTATTGCAAGGTCTGCATAGCCTTTCACAGATGGGGATTTCGTAAAAGACTGCCTGATGGAGATTTGCGAGGCAGTGTGTAAAGAAAATAAAGATGCTTTTACAAATGTTCCACTTTAACGGATGAGTATCCAGCGATATTGTAAACATGGCTGACAATTGTTACAGCCAACTGAAGATGCAATGTAAGGATATCACATTCTTTTCAGCTGCCCTTGAGAGCACAGATGCAAGTGACACAGCCCAACTCTTAATTTTCATTTGGGGGATGGGGGCGTCAATAACGAATGCAAAGTATTTCAGGAACTGGCTTCCCTCCCTGGTACCTTCGCCTGGCAGAACTACTGGTGCTGACATTATTAATGCCATTCAAAAAGTCATCGAAGATTCAAATTTGCCATGGGATACTCTGGTAGGCGTGATCACTGATGAGGCGCCAGCCATGGTTGGGGAGCAGAATGGTTTTATTGGTTGCTTGAAAAGACACATGGGCGAGAAGGCTCTCCATTTAAGAAATTATCACTGCATCATACATCAGGAGGCATTATGTGCAAAACATATGCAATTCACAGAAGTCATGGACTTCATTGTGAAAACTGTTAATTTTATCCATGCACGCTCATTAAATCACAGATCATTTCAGGCATTTTTAGAAGAGGCAAAGGCGGATTATGGTGATATCCTATATCACACTGATGTTAGATGGCTTAGTGTGGCAATGTTCTGAAGTGATTCTTTGCTATACGGCAGGAAATAAAAGCATTCCTTGATGAAAAGGAATGGACACTTCCGTCATGCAAGATATTGTTTTTCTGATTACCTGACAGGCCATTTGAAATATATAAGTTTAAAGTTGCAAGGAAGCCAAAATCTAAGATCTGATCTGTTTGAGGCAGTTTGTGCCTTTGAAATAAAGTGAAGACTTCTGACAGCCCAACTGGAGAAAGGGATGCTGGTACACTTCCCTGCATGTGCAGAGGTCTTCCCCCAGGATAAGTATGTAGGATGGCATTGGGATGTGAAGGTCCTGAATGAACTGCAACATTTTCTGAGCCTCGTTTCATACAATTCAACTCCCAGCAAGCCTCTTTTAAACGTTGTGCACAACCTTTCTCTGCTAATGTTGACAATGTACCACCTGAACTTGAACTGTAGGTGATTGAACTTCAGTGCTGTAGTGTCCTAAAAAAATAAGCACAGAGAGATGGCTTTATTAGCCTTTTATCAGTCTCTGAACACTGCTCAATTCCCCAATCTGTCACAGGAAGCATTAAAGATGTTATCTATGTTTGGCAGTACTTACATTTGTGAGCAAATGAAACTACATAAATCCAGCCTAAGCACAAGACTCACTGACCAACATAGCCATGCTATCCTGGGTGTAGGAACAACATCACTGGAGCCTAAGATGAGAATGCTGCAATGTTTATAACTGATCAAGGATGTCTGGTTCATTGTTAATTTCCACAAATACTCATGGTTAATTGCTCACTTGCAGCTGTGCCAGTTGCTGTGCAAAATGGCAGAGCTTGTGCCTTGCAAATCTAAACCAACATAACTTGTGAAATGTTTGAGCGTAGTCTTTTCATCCTGTATGATTTGCACATTTATTCTAGTGCCAATATGTGCTTTGCAAAGAAAGAAATGATAAAAGTGGAATGGTAAATGTGTACTAAAAATGTAAATAAGTTTGAAATACAAATATAGACCAGTACACCTTCAAAAAGGTATTCTTTTTCCACGTGCTTAATAAAAATAGGGGTTCAAAAAGGCCTCCCGTCCGTCCCACCCCAACTCCTGCCCCTCCCATATTTTCTTTTCGGCCCACTATAGGCAGCATGGAAGGTACATTCGGCCCTCGGGCAAAATTAGTTGTGCACCCCTGCCCTGAATAAAGGAAGTCCCTAAAACAAAATGATCAGGAGAAGGACTTAAAAAAACTCAATGGCTACGATAAAGGTGCATTGGGCCACTTATGTGGGAAATCATCATGCACCTCTGGTGAAGCCAAAACCGAATATTATCTGCTACCAGCCTACTCCCTAAAATCAATGTAGGGTGATAAGATAACTAAGGTAAAAACAAGGTACCCGAGAGGCAGCTGGTGGACTGGGCGCCTTATGGGCAATCCCAATTTCATACAAAACAAATAGGGTAAAAAGGGATGTAGAGGAGGAGGGACTTCAGTAGAAGTCTCGCCGACCACCACAAGAAATGACAAAACCCAAAAAGTATAAGAGGGAAAAAGGAGAGTAGAGGTCCCCTGAAATGAGACTGCAGAACACCCAAAAGTGGACTTTTGCCGTAACAATAAGGGTATGGACTTAAATGTATCTTTGTGTCAATGTAGATCCCCCCCCCTCCTGGAATTAAACCAAATTGTTCTGCCTTGGTACCACAGTTTAAAAGAGGCTTGGCTTCATTTTTTGCTTGGTACTCTGCCCCACCTTGGAGTTAGTGGTTGTACGGCCTTCATCAGAGGCCTGTATAAAAACAGTTTCAAGCGTTCTCTCCAAAAAAGAGAGCAACCTGGAAGCTGAGTTTGTGTCTCGCTGTAAGGTTTTTCAGAACCACTACTGGTGTATGGTTCTGGGAAGACAACCTTAGTCGATCTCCAAAGTTTTCACAAAAAAGTCTTAACTCTGACTAACGAGGAGCAGCAGTCGCACTGAGACTTAAGAAAGCAGGGATTTGGCTTAAAGACCAATTAGCACACACAAAGGACTGACAAGAATTAGACTTCCCACATGGTTAAGTATTACCAAAGTGGCAATGGAACCAGAGGGCACCACATAATTGTATTAATACATATTTTTCTTTTTGAATTGCTAGTTCTTTTCTCTAGGCTGCAGTGTCTTCCATAGGATAGTACTTAACAGGAAAAGAAATCAAACAAACACTTAAGACTGCACAGGGATAAACAGAGTATGCCAGCATAAAAACAAATTGATGCCTGGCTTTTAGCTGGAACATTTTGAAGAAGTATAATATAGACAAACAAACCCCAGTATTGCCATGGTAAGAACACACGTGATGATTTTGCACAAATAGCATTCATCCCTCCAAGGACACAAATGACAGTTTTTGCCCAAACCAGCATTTGTCCCTTTATGTACACACCTATGAGGGTTTTGTGTCAAGATTGATAGCTGCTTCCCCTGTAAGAACAAACCTGTGATGACTTTGCCTCAGCTTTTCCACATGGAAGAATATGCAATGGCTTGCATTAAGCTTGGCCATCTTAGTAAGAGTTCTGTTAAAAACTGAAGCCTTTTTACTATGACTATGCTCAAAAGTGTGCAATTAGTTAAACAGGTATTTACTGGGTAGTTGGGCTTTACTTATTAGCTAGGAAATTACAGGGTGTTCCGAGCTAGTGACCGACTCAAAATGCACTGTACTTTTGTAAAGAGTACTTAAATAATGTGCATATACCTAGCAAATACCTTTCTACACGTTAGGGTTTGCACGCTACTTAAGCATAGACCTAGTAAAAAGCCATCCAGACACAGCAGACCCATTATGTCTATATTTATGTAATGGTATTAAAATACTAAACTTTAGGCCGCACTGCCCTTGGCTCCTAACACTTCACTTACCACTATATGCATTTTCAGAAAACACAGCAGCCCCTCCATCCATTTCCTCACCTTGTAAACAGCCTCCTCACAAATGTAATCCCTACGCCCACTGGTTTCCACGGGAGCTGTCACTTTCCATTGAATGCCATGGCTGAGAGGTTTTCAGCAGACAACAACATAAAACAGCATTGCTATTGGCACCTACACATTATTTAGCAACTCGTATGCATTAAGTAAAGACACTAAGGCAATGACCTTTCCGTTCTTCAGCACTAAGCTCCACAAATCCAAACCCTTTCCAAGGAAGTACAAATAAATTGCTTTTGGTGATCTTCTTACTGTTGGACCGCCCCTCCATCCCCTCCCCACCCCCCCCCCCCCGGCTCCACAGATTCTGCACATTCAGTGATAGCTGGCAGCGGAAATATTGTTCACTAGCAGGGGTAAAGTGTCTCTCGGTCAGGCTTTTCCCAATTTTCCACTGCTTGTCTGCGGAAACGCCGTGTCCAGTATACATATAAAGCACATCACACCCTGTGACCTTAGTTAATCCTTTTTTCACCTTTTCCCAGCTGCAGAAGGAATGTGAACTAATCAAGGATAAACCTGCTTCAGTTTTTCTGAAGCTTTCTGTAAGGGGGAATAGGGGTGGGCTCAGTGGGCTATGAGAAATCTGTGGGAAGAGAATCCACAAGAAAAAACATGGCCAGGGATAAGTCATTTGTTGGTCTAATGGACTGCATCCTCAACCGAGTCCTCATCGCACACCTACTCCCCAAGCAGTAAAACAGACCAGGCAAAGCAAGGAAGAACTCATTTAAACCAAGACATTTTGCAATTCCTTTCTTCCAAAAGGAACATCCTGAGAAGCCATGAGTTCAGGCAGTAATGCTTTACAAAACAAAGGAGGCTCATGTAGCTGCCTCACAGATGTCTGAGGCCGGAACTCCCTTTAGTAAAACCAAAGTGGCCCACAGTAGAGAGAGATCTAAGGCTTGGTGGTATGTCTTTCCATGCTAATTTGTAGAATTTGGTAATGTAGAGGAAATCCATCGAGAGATGGTTGTTTTGGAAACTGTTAAGTCTGGTCGGGTCCCTACAAACACCTCAAAATTTTAGTCTTCCTTGATGAAGTCTTAAGATCTGGCAACATAGCAGCTTAATGCCCTTTTGTGGGTCAAAGCAGAGGAGGATCTCTTCTTTGAAAAGATACGGAGGCAGATAGAAAAAAGGCAAATTGATTTTGTAACTTAGATTAAATTCAGATACCAATGCAGGCAAGAATGAGAGTCGTAGACTCAATGGAATAGTCTCCCTAAAACTTGCTCAATCTTCCAGGGGAAATGATGGCCCCTTTAGAAACAAACTTCTTTAAAAAATATATGTTTATTAAGTTTTAAAAACAAACTTACAACATATCAATGTAAATCCTTCCTCCATTCCCCTCCTGCCCTCCTCATTCACTTCCAACTCAGAGAATCTCTAATACAGTCACATACCCTGTTCACGGGGGTTTCATGCCCGTTCCTCTAGTCCGTTAAGTCAGTGGGTGCCCTGTTGATCTATCCCCCTCCACACTTCTGGAAATGTCCCTGAGTGTTCTCAGTGGGGGAGGCCATCAGATGACGACTGCAAGTCATTAAGGAGTGCACTCCATTGAAGATCCACGTCCTCAGAACCTTCCTCCGTGCTCTGTTCCTTTACTAGGTCTCTCTCTGCTGAAGCCCACTAATACAGGGGTCCTTTAGGGTTCTTCCATGATATGGACATGTAGCGTTTTTCTAAGACCAGTGGGAAGGCCGCTCTTTTATTCTAGCATCTCCGCCCCCCCCCCCACAACCACTGGGGTATCCCCAGCAAGCATATCCGGGGTGTGCGGTCTATCTCCCACCCCAAGAGGGCACTGAGCAGGTTGAATTATCTGATACCCAATTATCTGAGGTAAACCCCAGACCATATTCCAAAAATCAGCTGACTCTCCATTGCATCTAGGGCATGTATGTGGGATCTCTGCATTTATCATATGTAACTTCTGCGGAGTGATATAAACCTGATGCACCACATTAAATTAAATCAGTTTGAGGCGGGCATTTTGTGAGACCCTTGAGATGGTAGCGCAGACCTTGAACCAGGTTTTCCCTTCTAGCGGTACTGCCCAATCCCTCTCCCACTTTTCCCGGACCTTTCATGGTGGCGCAGTGTTTTGCTCTCTTGTAGCACTGTGAATAACTGCGCGATCGCATGATGCTACGCCCTTTACAAACAACCTTGAGTGTTAGAAGTCTCAAATAACAGTGTGAAGTGGCTCAAAAGGTGAGCCCATAAGAAAATCTAAGAGTATATTAAAGTCCCAGGGTGGAACCACAAACGTGTTAGGGAGAAAGATGCTAACAAGCCCCCTCAAAAACTGCACTTTAGTAGGGATAGGGATAGTGAAAAAGGACCCTTTTATCAGTCCCCTATTGAACATAGAAGTAGCTGCCAAATAATATTTACCTCTGCCATCTTGTAGTGCCAACCTGGCCACGGACAAAAAGAGTTGACAAAATTGAAAATAAGAGTTTCAAGAGCCCTCTCCCTGAACCAGGTACATCTTCTACGCTGGCTATTGTAGATGGCTCTGGTAGCTGGTCTTTGTGCTGAGAGCAGATCCTCCCGTCAGGCAAGTCTTGTTAGGGAGAAGTCTCTGCTTAGGCTGAATTTCCTAACCTAGTGAGTCCCCCTGCAGCTTTGCTGGATTTTTGGGGTTTATTTTTTTTCTCCTGCCAAGAGTGACACTCTTTTACCCTCACTCCTGGGTATGCTTTGAGTGTGTTTCTTTGAATCTAGATGTGTTTAATGGGCTATGTGGTCTTTTACCCCATAGGGCTTCATTTGTTTTTGTGATGTGTGTTACACAGCACCCTCAGTGCAGTAACACAGGGGTGTCATAGTGACCCCCCAGTATAGACTCCATACCCTGGGACTGACTACTGTCCCCCAGGGCATGTAAAGTCACCATTGACTTTACTAGTCTTAAATTCTGAACAGAACCAGTACAAACCATCATATTGTGGACGTACTGGCTGGGGCAATTCAATTGCCCCGGGGTCTGTTAGTCGAGGGGGCACGTCTCCGTCCCCCCTGATCGAGTTTTGGCTGGTGGCAGTGGATACTACTTTTTATATTCAACTGCGAATATTTCTCTATGGGATTTTCTATGGGATTTTCCCATTGTTCGAGGCTACTATATTTATTTAATTACGATAGCCTCGAACATAACACAATTCTCCGGTTGGTATTTTTTGCCAAAACTCGGTTCTAAAATGGCGTTTGTGTTCTCTTCTGTGACTCCAACCCAAGTCGAGCCCTTTGTTCCACTTTTTGGCAGGCTTCTCCACAGAAGACCTCCAAAGTGGTG
Organism: Ambystoma mexicanum; assembly: GCF_040938575.1. NCBI lineage: Eukaryota > Metazoa > Chordata > Amphibia > Caudata > Ambystomatidae > Ambystoma > Ambystoma mexicanum. The sequence goes on along the minus strand of NC_090926.1, from coordinate 253,850,394 downwards.
CCACTCTGTCTGGGGTGCTTAGGAGGGGTGGAGGGGGATTTAGGCACCCTGGACTGAGTTGCATAAGCAACTCAAGTCGCACTCCGTCCTGATTGGCCAAAGTGGTGAGACGGCCGGCTCACCACTTAGCATGCTTGAGTGACAGCTAGGCTGAGTGAATGAGGGCCGACCTGCCACGACGACACCACCGGTGGAGCCCTGCTGGACCGTCTCACCACTTTTCCCAACGACAGAGGAGATCTCCCGCCGGAGAGTTTTCTTCCTTTGACTGGTGGGGATAACCAGTTTCACCGTCTTTTCGCCTTCCCGACGTATCTCGTGGCCGCCTTGCCTGTGCCAAGCACCCCGGCAACCGGGATACCACGTTTTACCACGACCGCGAATTAAAGGGTACTACCTTTAACCGGAAAACTCCGCGGCTGGTTTCTTCCATGGTAGTGCAACGACCTTCATCTTTCCTCCAAGTCGAGATCTTCTCTTCCCCTGTACGACGACGAGACTTGCACCCACTGCCAGGAACAACTGCCACCGCTGGAGGATCCTTCCCACTTGAGGTACCGTGTCCCGCCTGGCTTCCCTTCCCACCTACTGTACGGGGTAGATTTAGCCCCCAGCTTTCGAACCTTGGTTAGCCTGGGACACCCTGGCTAAACTTTTCTGAGCCTCTCTAAACTCTTTTTCGAACTCTCTGCAAGACTTTCCAAGTCTAGTGTAACTGTGTGATCTTGGGCGCATTTGTGCTCTGCTCTCTCTAAGAGTGGGCCCAGCCTATGGACTTTGGCTCACAAGTGACTTTTGCTCTTCTGCCTTGCTAATAGTGTTCCTAAATCTTAGAGTGGTGTATCTTTCCATATTCTGTCTTTTTCCCTCCCTTTTTCACAAACTTATTGGAGTGCCATCTATAGTTAAGCGCTCACCTCTGTATGAAAATAAGTGGTGTTTTACTAAGAGTTATCTGATAAGGAATAAGGGTTGTATATATTATAATGGTAACTGTGTTTAGAGTGTTTTACAATAAGAGTGCTGGAGTATTTCAAACAGTGTGTTTTTAAATAAATAATTATATACTTTGATACCAAAGCTCTGATCAGTGTTTGTTTGTATTATTGTATATGGGTGCCTATTGTGTATACTTTGCATACTGCCTAACTCTTCTTGAGGGAAGTCGGACTGCTCAGCCACAGCAACCAGGTAAATCTGGGTGGTACAGACTGCTACCAAGTGGGTTTACTGCTAACACCTGTAGTCCTAAATCTTTTGCAGTGCTCCCTAAGGGAACTGCACAGGTTTCTGCCTAACAAGTCTCAAGCCCTGTATCTTGCAAGCAGGCAGTTAAATAGTGCTGGGACTCGGGTGAGGACTTGCCTCCTCTCCCTGACTGGGAGAAAAGATCTGCTCTCTTCAGGAGATGCATGGACACCATTTGGAGGTAGTCGGGATAGCAGCTGCTATCTCTGGCAATCCCCTTTGAACACATAGCACAGTCATGGGGACACTGGCATATCGATCTACACACGTAAATGCCATATGTGATTGATTTATCACTCAGTAAAAAAATCTCTGGAATAAATAAGGTTGGTTTGGTAGTATAAGTGTGTGCAATCTCCATCATCTTTTCAAAATTACAACCGATTGTCCCACAGGAGTCACCACCACAAGATATTTCCTGCAATATTGTGAGCTTTATCCACGGGCATAAAGAAAGGACACATTTTTCCACAATAGAACTTTCAATGGCATATTCAGAAATATTAAACGGTAGGGAGTACCATTTTACTGCATATGTTCAATGAATGCGAGTATGTGTGTGTGTGCTTGTATTGTAAATCTGTCTATTACGCATGACACTTTATTTATATGTACTTTTGCACATTTAAGAAATTAGCCTTTTTATACAGTATGTATGATAAAAACTAGCAAAGGTACAGTGGGTTTATAATGTGGTGGCGGAGGCCCTGAGCAGGCAACTGCATATGCGTTTCCCCTTTACTAGTGATCATCAGTGCAGTTTTTCTTTTTTATATTTATTTTCATTTTGTACTGATTCATATGAACAATAAATCCTTCTGGAAAACAGTGCAAACTATAAACAAAACCCTTAAAAAAATACACAGTGTATAAAACCACCTCCCCCCACCCACCAGCCAAATATAATAGCAAGACGTAATGAAACTAGTACAAATCCAGAAACCTCCCCCATATTTTATCAAAAAGATTCACTTTCCCTTCCCTCCTGTAAATTGTCCTTTCCATGTCTGCGGGTTTATTCATTTCATTAATCCAGTCATCTATAGATGGAGGGATCCTGGATTTCCACCCACGTAAGATAATTTTCTTACCAGTTACAGCACCTCTAAGAAGCCACTTCATTTGAGAAATCGTCAAATCTTCCAGCAACTCACCCCGCTCAGGATCATCGTTTTAAAGTCAAAATCAATATTCTCGCCAAGCACCTCCTCACATATTGTACATACTTCCAGCCAAAAATCATGCACTCTTATTCAGTTCCACAGCATATGCTCCAGAGTACCAACCTGGTGTACACAGAACCAGCATTCATCAGAGTTAGAAATACCTTTTATACAAGCGTTCAGGACTCCATTAAACCCTGTTTACAATTTTAGTTTGCTTGGATCTTTCACCTAGATGAATTGAGCAAAGATAGACATTTTTGCACATTGTTTGTCAGAGTTCAGGAGTAATATCACAGCCCAGTCTCTTACCCCAGTTCTCCCTTAAATTGTCATTCTCTTTGTATCTTGCAACAATCAATTTATAAACCCTGCTGGCCAGACCTCCTTCTCCCTTTTTGGATTTGGTAGTAAAGCAATCCAGACCCAGGCCATTTGCCCAATCCACCTTTCCAACAGCCTTTTTCAATCGTCTGCAAGCCATGTTCGAAAAACCTGGGATGTCCCATTTTTCCTTCACTTCCTTAGGTGAGAGCCATTTTTCTTCTTTTTCAAGGTCTCCGATCCATCTGACCCCTCCCAGAAACCAATCTGACCAAATAGTGTTCTCCCATTGTCTTTAGTCCCAGCATTAAACCAAATGGAGGCATCCAGCGTTGAAGGCATCAACTGCCGTTAGGCCAAATAAATCTTTCCAAGCACCTTGCAAAAATTCAGTAGTGGGAATTTTTTTACCTCCCGGATTTGCTGTGGTAGATAACATTGCTTTACGGGTCAGTGGACCTGCAAGGCCCGCCTCTGCAATCGTCCAGTTATCTGGATTTGTATTAAGAAACGGGACAAGGAATTGAGCTGTAAACACCAGATGATATGCATGAAAATCAGGAACACTGAGTCCACCTTTATCAAGAGGTATTTGAAGCTTCCAAAGTTTAAGTCTTGGTGGTTTGCGATCCCAGATAAAGTTCTGTATCATCCTATCCAGTTCCTTCCAGTAATCTGGGCCGATCCTCACCGGTAATATGCCAAGTACATAATTGATTTTCAGAGCAGAGGTCCTTTTAAGCGCATTTACTTTCCCCCATAGCTACAGGTTTAGTAACACCCATCCCTCCAAATCCATTCTGAAATCGCTGCAAAGCTTGTTTAGGTTTTCATCCACCATGTCATCAATCATTGGTGTTAACCAAATGCTCAGGTATCGGAATATTCTCACACCACCTAAAACCCAGAGGTGTAACCGAAGATTTATTACACGTGAAAGTTAAAGGCATTACGTCAGATTTTGCCCAATTAATTTTATATCCAGATGCTTCATTGATTTTGGACAAAAGATCCATCAAGATGGGCAGCGATTCCTCCAGATCCTGCTGGACCAATAACAGATCATCTGCATAAAACCAGATCTTCTGCTCAACTCCCCAGCAACTTATTCCGCTTAATCCGGGCTCGCATCTAAGAGCGATGGCCAGAGGTTCAATCGCAATGAACAAAAGCGGCGAAAGAGGGCAGCCCTGCCTGGTACCTCTCTCCAATTTGAAAGATTCAGATCTTAATCCATTGGTTTTTAATGTCTGCCGTCGGATTAGCATTTAAAGTGATTCAAGAAATATAACTCTCACTCAGGTCCATTTTGCGCAATACAGAGTATAGGCATTTCCAATGCAGTATAGTCTGACTTCCTTGTGATTGGGGCATGTTTAGCCAACACTTGCAGGGGTATTGCCAGAGATCTAACTCTAGGTCAGCGAGCACAGGTAGTAATGTCTCTTTTTCTGGCCTTCATTCAAAATGGCTGTGAGCCCATATTGTTGGATAGGTCTAGATGGAGCTCCCAGGCCTTCAACCACATTCTGGTGACTATAGAGGGAAGCCTCAATGAACTGAAAATCTGGCGATGAATCAAGCCCCCTGGCATCTCAAAGATCAGTGGCCCATTCCATCAGATGAGTCTCATGTGTAAAACTCTTTGGGAATTTCTGCCCAGGAGGTCTGCATGGGCTCCAGTCCAAACAGTATAGGGTACTTATCCTCATACACCATGAGCATAGTCCGGAAGTAATGCACTCAAAGAAGGGGTGCAGAAATCAATGTCCCTCGAGCAGGAGGAAGTCCTGTCTCTACAACATCGTGGTTAAAGCTGTAGGGCCTGAGCTGACGCAAATGACTCCATTCACAACTTCGATGCAGAGGTACTCTAAAGCGTTTTTTTTAGGTGGGATCCGAGCCTTCTACAGAGTAGCCTAAAAGGTGCATTGGTATCTTCCTTCTAAATCACTGTTGAGGCCAAAGCCATTGACGATGCTGCTTTGGAAAAACTGTCTAGCATTTTCTTCCAAAAGGGCACCCACTCCTCCGATGAAGCAGCAGCGGTGGGGTACCTCACTTTTTTGCTGGAGGAAACAGAGTCTTTCTCAACCTCATCACGAAGGGATTAGTGCCTGCTTTACTTTTGTTAGCCACGCCATGAGATAGACCTCTACAATGCTCTTCATAGGCATTTCTGGGACTCACTCTCTGAGGAAATGTCTTTTCCAGGCGTAGGATAGTCTGTCACCCTTGCCCTCTTCTGATTATCGACCTCTGGAGAGGGATACCTGTGATTTCGACGGGAGGTGGCCAAAGGCCACCCTGCCACGCATTCACATAAGGTCTTTGGGTTTATGGTCAGACAATAACTACATATCCTGATGTTGCAGTCAACTGCCAGACACCATAAAGATGCTTTGGGGGTTAGTGATGGGCATCTTTGACAAACAGTCCCTGCAATACTTGAACCTGGAAGCTTTTGCTGAACCCAGAATGATGATGCACTTGAAAGATGTCGACAGGGGTTGAACATACCTGGTGCTATGGGCTGTGCCCTTTATATATACACTGGATGCCGTCTCTTTGTAAGCCAAGGAGTGGATCAGCGAAGGGAGTGCGCTGAGGCACACCTCAACCTCCTGCTGGTGAAACATTTCTACGGTCTACCTCCTGATGCCTGTCTGCCTTTCTAGCATAAAATAAGGAGTTTGTGGAGGGAATGCAATTGGTTAGAACAAAAGTTCAGCAATGTTCAAGGTACGTAACGCAGTTTAGAAAACTCTAGGGATACTTGACCATTTTACTCACGTAGGCTGCAATAGGCTTGCTGGAGCGGTAGTTAAGTTGTTAGCACAATATTTTCTTAGTAGGTTTAGTTTGGGTCTCCAGGGTAGGAAAGGGGCAGCTACCTATTGTGAGGGGTCAGAAATGAGAGGCGGACCCAAAGTGATATTTTCATCATCAGACATCTTTATTTAAGAATAGGGGTTGGATAAAGGCCTGTCCCTATCCCAACAAGAGTTTGCCTGCCAATGAAACTAAAACTAAAGATCAGTCTGTGTCTTGTCGTCAAAGTTATAACAACTGTCCTTGTTTCCAAAACACATCTGACCCTCACACTAAAATGCACAACTAAAAAGTGTAAGGAAAAGTGTCCATGACATGGGTTAACTGAAAATGCTCGGCGGTGAAAACACCAAAGTAAATCTAACAAAAATTATTTCTCCAAAAGAGGTCCTTAGATCCAGTGGGTGGTTCCCATTCCCATGATTACTTTAAGGAAGGATGGCACAATGAATGTCTCTTCCAAGTAACAGTTTCTCAAAGTTAGTAAAAAGATTTCTTTCACACAACTGTTGTTTCAAAGATGTGTGAAGGATCAGAGGATCTCGTCTCCATCAGCCCCAGAAGGGACAATCCCAAAGTCTAGTCCTGAAGAACCATATGGTTTTAAGTACTTTTGCAACTTGAGTCCATTTACAAAGGTTGCAAATACTACAACGAGGAGGCTGTGTCCAGAAGAAAGAAGAGTTGAACACTACACAAAGACCTTGTTAAGGTATACCTAAACAAGGCAGCTGGGGAGCAGGTATAAGGGGATCTAGGTCACCTGGCCTAAACCCCGCCCACCTGGTGCCTTCCTGGTTGCTGCTATTTTTCAACACTTAGCAAGCCCCGCCCACCTGGTGCCTTCCTGCTTGCCGATCTTTTCCCTACTAAGGAGCCCTCCAGCCTCTTTTCCTTTGCAGCTGGGGAGCATGTATAAGTGGATCTAGGTCACCTGGCCTAAGCACCACCCACCTTCTTAGCCCTGCCTCCAGAGCAGGAGGATCCAGGGTCCGACCCCCTGCTAAGACAGCAGGTAAGCATGCACCAACATGTGTTTACACCCTCTGTCCCCACAGGCCATCCCCACCCTCTCTGGTCCCCCGTGTTGTTCCCTTGTGCCCCCCCCCCCCCCCTTCCTGCACACAGGAGTCTGTCCCGATACATTCTGGTTTCACCATCACCGTCTTGTGGCCAATGCTGGATTTTACTTTTATGGATTTCATTGACTCACGGTGCATCACCCTTTCTCAACTCTTATGCTGGACTTCCTTTGCATCTTGTACTCATGGTGGCCCTGAATCATGCTGTTCCCATCTTCATCTTGTATCCTGGCTTGCAACATTATGTGTTACTACTGACTTCTGCAATTGTATTCGCTCTCCCCTCTTGCTTCTCCACTCTTTTTGGCTGCTTATTCTCTGTTCTCTCCTCCTCTCTCCCTTTTCCCCATCTCCTCCCCTTACTCTATCAGAATTGTCTCTGGACCTAGCATAATAGCAACCTCGTCTATTGCTCCCCCTTCCCCTTCCTGCCCCCCCCCCCTCCAGCACTATCTGAAACGTTGTCAGGCCTATTATGATAGTCGTTTGTTCTGTTCCTCCCCTCCCTTTCTGCACCCCTCTCCCTCACCTTTTGTTTTCCCCCGGCTCTACCAGAAATGTCTCCAGGCCTAGTATGATAGTCGCCTGTCTGTTTCGATTTCCTTCCCACTCTCCCCCTGCCTTCCTTATCTATGTTTTAGCACTTGCGCTATCTGAAATGTCGTCAGACCGAGTACGATAGTTATTTCACATCCTTACTGTTCATGGCCTGTAAGAAAGTTGTTGTATTTTCCCTTGTTCCCTCGCTTGCCTTGAAGCGCTTTGAAACATAGTGTATAGGCACTATATAAAACTATCATATCATATATCATACCAACTAGGCAATGGATAAAAGAGAAAAGGGACTAGGGAGAGAGAGAGACGGAGAGGGAGAGAGAAAGAGAGAGAGGGCGAGAGAAAGGGAGGGAGAGAGGGAGAGAGTCAGTATAACCAACGAGAGGCAAAAGGTGTAATGATCTCCAAGTACACATAAGGAGAAACTGACACCAGGAATCAAAGCCGACAGCTTCCAACTCATCCCCAGCTGTTGGAGAGTAGGTGTGGTTGGTGTACTGGGGGATCCAGCATTGTGGAGCAAAGAAGGCCGAAGACCTGTGAGGGACCAGGATACAACTGGGAGAGCAAGGGGTGCTCAAAGAAAGTTAGATGGAGGAGTGGCAAAGGAGTGCGCTGCCGCGCTCCCAGGTGCCCTGCGTCAGCGGAAGCCCACCAAAGCAGAAGAGGTGATTTCCAGCACTGATGTTAGCAGCATCTGGCTGCAGAGGACATGCAGCACTCAGGTGAGTAAAGGAAACAAAGCGCTTACAACACAGCAAGCTTGGGGAAACAGAACGGATAAGCAGATATGTTGAGTATACATGGTTGGGTGTGCCACACTTAGATGAAACTGTAAATGTTAGCAATGACACATTAAGATGGAATTGTATACATAAGCATGCGTTGCATCTAGATAGGATTGTGAATGTTAGCATATGGCACACTGAGATGAAACTGTGAATGTTAGCAATGACACACTAGATGGAATTGTATACATTAGCCTGCATCGCACCGAGATAGGTCTATGAATGTTAGCATGTGCCACACAGACGGCATTCTGAAGGTTAGCCAGTGCCACATTTATAATCATTAACATTAGCCTGCTTTGCATCTAGATCGGGTTATGAAGGTTAGCAAGCGCCACACATAAATGGAATTATGAAGATTACCAAGTGCAACACTTAAATGGATTTGGGAATGCTAGCATGTCTCACACTTGGATAGAATCCTGAACGCTAGCCTGAGTCGCTTTTTGATGGGATTGTGAAAGTTGGCAGGTGCCACACCTAGACAGAATTGTGAATGATAGCATGTTAAATATTATATAACCCACTATCCAAAAAAGCTCAACATTTCTGCATACTTATCTCACTCAAAAAAACTCACACAACCACCTCTCGCACAACAACCCGCACGCACTTCACAACACTGCATCAACACATAAGCCCCACCAACAGCACACGAGGGCTGACATTGATCCGATACTTGCACCAAAGCTCAACCCCCGGTGTGTACAGAGTTGAAGCTGCCAACAGAACACCACTCCCCCCACTATCCTACTCCCTCTTCACCTTACTAACCCTTCCCACCTTCTCATTTACAGATCCACTAGAGCGCCCAGGGACCAGCTCCGTTGGTGACGGTGCGCGGTACAAATACCTTTAACATTTAACATTATAACCTGAAAATCACCTATGTGATCGCGAGAGGGAACTGAGAGAGACGCACACAATTCTCCAGTGTGAAAGCCTGATGATTTAGTATCAGGTAGTAAAAGAGGGCAGAAGAATTATCACACTTTGCCCAAAAGGTTGATTGGCAAATCCTACTTACCGAGCCAAGGGTATGTGACCAGACCGCATAGGAAAGCCGAAAAGGACTTTGGGGCTGAATAAGAAAGTCGCCTGATAGAAGCAACCACGTCCCCTTCCGAGAGAGAACGGGAAGAGGAAACCCACGGATGTTTGTTGGCAGGAGGGACAAATGAACAATGCCAGACAAGTAAATGGGGGCAGTGGGTCAACTGAACACAGCGAAGAACATGTGCACAAACTAGGCTCATACTGGTTGGGATAAATAACTGCTTGAGACACCAATGGGAGAAAAATATATATTGCTGTGGAAGGAGAAGGAAAGACCACGGAAGGTGATTTTCCCCCCCTGGAACACTGAACAGAAGCCAAGTCCAGGGAAGGGGATTATTCCCCAGGCACTATAAAACCAAGGAAGAGGATTGTTCCCTTGGCACTCGGTGGACATCTTTCGGTCAACCACTAAGGAAGAAGGCCATGTCCTTCAAAATAGGATACTGGCATCACTGAGCCAAATAGGCAGTGAGACATCATTAGAAGAAAGGCTGCAGAAAGGCAGACAACATATTTCCTTCCTTAATAGTAGTTTTGGTAGGATTGTAATGCGAGGGTCAGAATAGGTTTTGGGCACAGGACAGTGGACTTTATTTTGGACATCCTGACAATGACTGGTCCATTAGTTAGTTTTTGTTGAGGCAGGGAAACCCCTCAGTTAGGGCAAGTGAGGCGATTTTCCCTCACCTTTTATTATTTAAATAAAAGTGTTTGTGAAGTAACCAAGACTGTGTCCGTCTCCTTACTCTGGCCTCTCACAGATGGCTCAAGTGTCTTTTCCATACAACTGTACCACAGATGGTAAAGTGTCTATTTTACACAACTGCTTCATGGATGGCAAAGAGTCTTAAAGACAGTAAAGTCTTTCTTTCATACAACTGCTTTAAAGATGAGTTCCGGGTATGTTCCCTTGCCAGGAAGTCCTCAGTGGTTTCCTCAGATCCCCTGGTATACTCTCCTGCCAGGTATCCTCATCTGGGTTTCATAGATCCCCTGGTATACCCTTCTGCCAGGTATCCTTTCACCCCATCCCTCTCAAAAGGCTCACTGCCTGATGTGTACACTTTATCAGGGCTTCTTTCAATGTTCTCTATACTTTTATCTTCTAGCATAGCGCAGTAGCACTCTTATACTGCCAATACTTCCTTGAATTTGGATTTCACTTGCCTCAAGTTACCCCACCTGGACCTCTCACATATGAAGACTTGTTCAAGTTCCACTTCTCAACTTCTTCATCAACACTTATTTGCTTAGGACAATGCTTGCTCCACTTTTCAACATATGACCCCTTCATGTATGGAGATGTGCAAATCTTGTCTTTCAGCTTCTTCGTTAACATTCATTTTCTTATGATCACATTTGCTCCAGCTTTCCCCATATTGACATTTCAGGCATGAGGAATTGTGCAAATTCAGTCTTAAATTCACTTGGTTGGTATTCAAATGGCACTTTTTGTCTGTGTGATTGTCGGTATGCCCCAGGGTTCCAGTTATCTTTAGGCCAACTCACCAGTGTTTCATTACATCCCCTACATCCTGCGCCCTACTGTGTCGAATTCTCAATGAGAGAATGGCATCCCCCCGCCTGGCAGACCTGATTCCAGCTCTTTTCTCAGTCTTCTGTTCATTCGTTTGTAACGTGGCTGCTTCCCGCTTTATCTCGCCTGGTACTGCTGCCCCGCTGCTGCCGGTTTCCTCGTGGCTTCCCCCTGGAGCATGTCACGCTCCTTTGGGCATCTCGCCACACCGGTACCAAAGGCTGATTAACAGCAGCCCAGGAGCACCTGCCTGCTCCAGCACGTCTGCCGTTTCCTGCTGTTCTGCCCTTCGCTTCGCCCAGACTGTGCCTTCTCTATTCGGCTCCTTACACAACACAAAAGTCATCTTTATATGTTCTGCGCAGCGGATTCATCCTGCAACAGCTAGTGTGCACGTTGTGCTTAGAGCTTCTCTCATATCACATAAACTCCTTGTCCCTCCTCTTCGTCCAAGTACCTGAAGCACTATGGGAGCTGGAGTCCATAGAATCAAGAGATTTTAAGGAGGTTTGGCTTGGGATTTGTGCCTAAAACAATATCATCATGAATGGGAGATGTGATTTCTGTTTTAGGTACCAATATCCTGTCTAGGGTATTTGACAAGAAGGGGTTTGGAGATTTTACAATTGGAGGGATGTGTATAATGGCAATAGGCCATCAGGAATTGTGGAATTATAGGGTCTTCCTCACATGAAAGAGAAGAATACAGTGCCTCTCTTGAGGAAATCACCACATCTCCTGACAGCCATCTCCTCCCATGTGGTCCTCCCTCACAATGCCACCCCAGGGTCAGGATCAGGTAGCGGCTGCCATCCCCTGGCCACATGGAAGGAGATCTCAGGTTGAGGGGGGGATCAGTGAGGACTCCCCAGGATTCATCACACTATCCTGTTCATACAGGGGGCCCCCCAAGCCAGGATGAACAGACTCAGGTTTCACCCCAAAAGTCAGACCCAGGTAGCTGCATGCCTGGATGCCCATCACAATGATTGATGAATAGGGGGCAGTACCATAAAACAGGTATGCACGCAGACCCCTCAAACTCTGTTCAAGGAAAGTAACAACCACAGGTAACTCAGGGCTTTCGGGTACAACTATTCATGTTGTTTGTTCAGTTGTTGAAGACCCAGGAGTCACGGGGGCATAGTTCTTATAATGAGAACTGCAAGCTGGGTCTGGAGATTTGGCAGTTCCGGACTTCATGAGCAACCATTCAGTACTAGACCACCATCAGGTTGCACCTGCTGAAGCTGCAGGAAGGATTCCCAAGACACCTTCAGGCACTTTGAGTAGTTCAGTGACCCCACATAAGGCCAGCAGGCATGAAGAAGCAGGACAGATTTAGACGACCTGAAGAGATACCTTGATACCTGTTTGAGGCATCAGCCAGATTCGACAAGGATCAATCTGGATTAGGCTCTCACAGTGGATGACCTGAAAAGAGCAGCAAACCGCCCAAAAGGGGGAAATGTTCTGGCCCATATGGCCTTCCGGCCAAGTTCTACAAGATCATACCAGATACAGTTTTTAAACTGTCATTGGAAGTTTTGCAGGCATCATGACTAAAAGGGACGCTTCCTCAATCGACATGACGTGCTTCCATATCACTACTGCTGAAGAAAGGCAAACCTCCTACCGCCATGTCAAGCTATAGACCAGTAGGTCTAAAAAACCGACAATCGAATATTTGCAAAAGCACCACAAATGCGGACTGAGGAAACTTTACTGCAACTTGTGGATGAGAATCAGTCGGTTTGTTAAAGGAAGCAGTCCGTCCTCCAATATGCAAAAATTAATACCTATGTTGCAGGAAAGTCAAAAGCAGACATTGGCTGTGGCTGCTTTCTCACATGATGCTGAAAAGGCGTTTGAGCGGATAGAGTGTAGCCTCCTCTCTAAATTGCTAGAGCGTTTCGGATTTGGACCAGAGATAAGAGTGGATGTCATTTTACACTGAGCCAACAGCAGCAGTTTATATAAATGGCTTGTCCTCAGATATGTTTGAATTTATAAGGGGCACAAGGCAGGGTTGCCCACTGTCATCTTTACTATTTGTGTTGGTGATGGAACTCTTGGATGTAAAGACCAGATCGGATGCAGAAATAAAGGGTGTTCAATACGGTGAAGCATTACAGAAAGTATGGTGTTACGTTGATGACATGCTGCTTGTGACAAAGGATCTGAGTTCTTCCTTACCGGCCTTAATTAAACAGATGGAGGCCTTCAATTCGCTCTCCGGATGTAAAATCTACAGGTCTAAATAAGAGGCTATGCCAGTGTCACCTTTGTGCAGAAATACACGTTACGAGGTTCGGTTTCAGTTGGTGTTCAGAAAGGATGAGATACCTTGGAGTGTGGCTGACGAGGGAGGTGAGATCAATGATGGTTGAAAACATGAGACACTCGATGGTGAATATGAAAATGGATCTGGCGAGATGGTCGATGTTGAACTTGTCCCTTTGGGGGAAGTTGATGCTATCAAGATGTTGGCTCCACGTGTCAATTATGTACTGAGTATGCAGCTTTTATATGTGAGGAAGAAAAGCTCATCAGACAGAGAGCCAGTTGCAAGGTTTTTTATGGAAGCAGAAACAGCCGCGCCCGAAGCTTTGGAAACTGCAGCTGCCCTGTGAAAGAGGGCGTTTAGGAGTGTGGCAAATCTGAAGGGGTCTCCTTAGCTAGTCCCTGGGGATCTGCCCTCCAGGTGGCCAGGACATGGGCATCGCTATTGGATCCAGTTCCTGGGAGTGGACCAGTGAGGGAGGATCACCTGGAAGGGGGGAGTCCTCGAAGAGTGGGACACCGACAGGTAAGACACGGTAGCCCACTTCTTTCAACACCTTTTCCCCATCCTACCACGTAGGACATTGAAAACCACTGATCCCCCGCCCCCCCTTTTCCGACACTAACACTTTCGCACGACACACTGGAGAATGGACTAACACCAGAGCAGTTTACCTGACCAGGGTAAGGCAAAGTCAGGCAACTGATCAGAATCACACACAGATGATGGCCCTCTCCCTTCTCCACAGGGATAAAAGGTGGAGCAAGCGCACAGTACGAGCAAGGTAGACCACACAACGAGACAGCAATCCAGGTGTGGCAGTTCATGAGGAGGAGAAAGGCGGCGAAAATCGAGAGGCTGACAACGAGAGACACGGCCTTGTCCTTTCCAACGCAGACCCGTGAAACCTCCGCAGAGGGAATGGTATGACCGAAGACAATAGCCCAAGTGTGCTGCAACAGATGTCAACGGTACACAGAGCGTGTCAACGCTGATAAGCGGGAGTAAGGGAAACTCCTGCTACCATGGTACCAACCTTGACTCAAGTTATGGGGAACGCCAAGCGGTCCATCACAGCTGGCGAGTCAAGGGGAGAGCCGATAAGAGCCGAGCTGTAGTGTCTAAAAGACGCAAAATGGCAAATTGAACTGGGTTCAAAGAACTGTAAAAGTGTTAAGGGGAGACCAGTTGCAGAGGGAACCAGCACCACATGGGTGCTAACACAAGACACTTTGGTCGATCCCCATCTGAAACTACAGACGCCAGAAGGCCATAGAGGAGAGATGCCAAGTTAAGTCAAAATGGTCATACAGGAGGTCAAGCAAAATTCCCATACAGTCGAAAGCCTTTGACCTACGAACTGTGAGAAAGCAAGGGAAGTGAATCCCACAAACATGTGTGAATGTGAAGTTGTCAAGAATGAACCCGACCAGGGGATGCTAACGAGATGGGGGCAAGTCTAAAATCCCAAGGAACAGTGTGTTGACTAGAGTTAAACCGACCGAGTGATGTCTACTGGAACTGTTCAAAAGATTTTGAGATTTGTGAAAGAAGGAACTCGAGAAAGCCACAGTTAACCCGGCGGAGGGAGTCTGAGAGAAGACAAGGGGTCAGCGACCAGAAGAGGGGCACAGAAGGGTGAAGCCATCACCTGAGAAATAAGTCAACTAGAACTTTGTGTTTGTTAGTTTTCGTATGGTAAACATATCAGGCCCTCCGGCCCGGAAACCAACCTCCGAAGGCCTTGATATTTAAAGGAACTGTTTTAGGATCCAATCCCAGAAGAGGGAGCTCCAAGAGGTAAAAAGCAATCACTCAACACCACGAGGAACAGGGGTCAGCGCCCGGAAGAAGGGGGCCCAGTAAAACCAGGAAACAAACTTTCATTTGAACTTGAACAACAGGAACCTTTGTTTAGTTATTTGAATATGTCAGGCCCTCAAAGGCAAGAGACTTTCAAGAGAAAACTGGAACAGAACTGTCGACTTGTGCTGGGGAAGCTTGAGTGTGTGCTGTGCTCCAAGATCCCACCTTATCCCGTGCTCAAAAGTGGGGAAAGAAGTGTTAGCAAAGATTTCCATTTATGGGTAATTTTCCCTCCAGTTGTGTACCCCCCAACTTTTTGCTGTTGTCCGACCATCCTAGCTTGACTTTTGCCAGTGGAGCCCAGCCTTTTGCTGTACTGCGCTGGGCTTTTGCTCACTTTGTTATGGGGAAACTGACATGCCCTTAAGACATTCAGTACTGGGAGACTTTGTTTCCCTCAGTCTTTCACTTTGTTGCTATTCTTTAGTATCATTTTAAAGTGCACAAAGTACCTTACAGTACAGTGCGCTGGGGTCTCTATCATTTTGAAGTCCCCCAGAAACCCTTGAAGGATTTTTGGTGAATGTACAAGTGTGCCTTGGACAGAGCTGGTGGCAGCTGCTACTTTTTATGTGTTTTCAATTATTTTCAATTGGCTGCCAGGATGTCTGGTGTGCTGGGATGACTGGGACCACCGTGGTTTCTGATTGGTCCACGTCTCAGATGGCTGTATGTGAGCAGATCTCCTACTGGATCCTCTTCGGTTTGGCGTGAAGGAGATTTTGTATAAGAGATGGCATCTTACACCCATTCCAAGTCGATCTTCTGAGTTTACACCAAAACTTAGTAAAGGAGCCAAGTATCCTGAATCAATGAGGCAGATCCGTGGAACCGCTGGTGACCAACTGGAAGGTTTGGCACCCTGAGCCCGATGTTGTCCCATCGGACCCCCTATTTCTGACGAAACCTAGAAGGCTTGCAAGGGTGCTTAGATACATTGGAATAGTGGGACTAACTATTCTCGGCACCTCCAACTTAACCTGTATACGAGCCTCTTTCGGAAGTGTTCCTGGACCGCCCAGTTAACTGACCAGCTTGAACAGGTCCTTTGCCCAGGAACCGCCACCATCTCGAGTTTCGACTTGAGCATTTGGAGACTGTAAGCTCTGGGTATAAGGCGCTCTCCCGACGGGTTTCATAGACCTAGCATTCCTAGGTCTGGAATTAGGAGAGTACGCCTGAACCAGCTGTGGTGACAAACTTCGTAGGTGCCTTGTTGCTGTGCCTCTCTGTGCCCTCAGATTCGCTGCAGAGGAATGATCCCTTCACCACGAGTGGAGAAAACACGACTGTCCTGCCAAAGAATGAATCCTGGATCTCAGCCCCGGAAAGCGGCAGAGCCGCGCAACTGCAGGATTTGAACCTGCGACTGAAGTTGACTCGACTGCCGAAGTTTGGTCCCGAGTGCGCAGAGAGTCGGTGAATACTTGCAACCCTTACCAGTGGCCCCTGGCGCATCCATCCATTTTTACGCACAAATGTCCCCGGAGGGCCACTCTTCTTTATCGAGGTAGCTTGTGCTACCGAGCTATTCCCAACTCTTGGATCCTGTTCTGCCCTCTTGGGGAGACCTTCCTCGAACAGTGCAAACTTATTCTTCACTGCCTCACCCAACTTCTTAAATCGCTACAGCCCCTTGAAGCGACCCCATTTTGACTTAACCGCACAATTGCGCGTGTCACCACCCAAAGTACTTTTGAGCTCAAGGCTCCATTCATCTGAGGGATTGGACTGCCTCTTACCTAGGGTGCGAATTGTGAAGGACTGACAGATATTCACACTGTGTAACCCCTTTCTTTACAGATTGTGGAACTGTACTGAGCAATATCCCTGTTGGCCAGTGGTTACTGTATATATGTTTGCTAGATCAGTGCTGTGTTGGTTTTGTTATTACTGCTGAAGAATTACTTTGTGTTTGACTTAAAAGGCCTTTAATAAATGCACGGGATACATTACTCACCGTAATCGTATTTCTGATGCTTGCATCTGCTTAGATTCACATGCTATTCATAGGCCGACATCTAGTGGAAGCTGCAGAGTATTACAGTTGTTTTCGAAACTCGAAAAGCGACGTAAACCGGGCATGCCAGTAATACTATTCCTCCCTAGTGTGACGTCCACTGTACCCATGGTCCTCCACGTGTCGAGGTCCCTCAGACTGTTTTGTTTCCAACATGCTAAGTGTAGCGCGAGTACAGGTGTGTTAAAGCAGATAAGTATCAGATAAATCTCAGGTAAAAATTTACGCACATTCTACTCCAAGGGGAGGAAGGGTGGGCGCATGTGAATCCAAGCAGATACAAGCATCAGAAATACAATTAGGGTGAATAATGTATCCCTTCTGAGGCTTGTGGAATCTGCTTAGATCACATGCTATGCATAAATTAGCAAGCAGTGTTAGGAGAAAGTGGTGGTTTGTGAGAAGGTCCAGCGGCAAATAGATGTTTTATAATTGCTTGTCCCACCTGTGTATCTGCTTTAGAATGAGGTTCAATGCAGTAGTGCTGAGTGAAAGTGTGTACTGAGCTCCATGTAGCTGCTTTGCAAATTGGTGTAAAAGGATGTGTCTTGTTTGATAAAGAGTAACAGAGCTGTATATATCCGACTATCTGGAGATGGCATTCTTGGAAATGCAGTCTCCTCTGCCTGGCGCTACGGAGACAAACAGTTGGTCCGTTTTCCTGAGCGGTCTGCTCTTGTTTACATAGAAAAGGACCACCCTCCTTATATCTAGTGTATGGAGTTTTTTTCTCAGCTGAGCTTGATGGGTTCTGAAAGAAGGCTGGTAGCTCGATGGACTAGTTTACGTGGAATTTGGAAATTAATTTAGGTGAGAACCTAGGATGTGTTCGTAAAATCAGTTTGTCCTTGTGAATGACAAAAGAATGGTTCTTGCACTGACAATGCTTGAAGTTTATTAACTCTTCTTATGGATGTAATAGCCACTAAGAAGGTAGTCTTATATGTGAGGTGTTTAAGACTTGACTTATGCATAGGCACAAAGGGAGGACCCATGAGCTTTGCAAGTACTACATTGAGATCCAAGCCTGGTGGTAGGTTTGAAATCGGAGGGTGGAGTCTCTTTACTCCCTCCATAAAAGACTTAATGACGCAACCTGCCTCCATGATTCCTTATTATGAGAGGTGGTGTAAGCTGATAAAGCCGCCAGGTGAACCTTTATAGAGTTGAATACTAACCCTGAGACTAGCAAATGGCGCATATACTGAAGAATGTGGGTTGGAGTACATTCTATGGGGTTTATTTTTTTAGACTGGCACCAAATTACAAATCGCTTCTACTTGTCGAAATAACAGTGACTGGTGTTTGGTTTACGTGCCTCCTTGAGGATATCCATACATCTTTGTGGTACATTTAAATGTGCAAACTCTACGACCTCTGGAGCCACGCTGCTAAATTCATTGAGTGAGGTTGAGGGTGTAATGTTATTCCCTGTACTGGGTCAGCAAATTGGTCTGATGCAGGAGTTTGATGGGATCGCACATCGCCAGTTTGCGCAGATGTGGATACCATCGTTGTCTTGCCCGTAAGGGAGGAACTAGGATGATCGTCATCTGTTCTCTGTGAATTTTGTTCACCACCCTGTTCATTAGAGGAGTTGGTGGAAAAGCGTAAGGAAATTTCCCCGACCAACTCATCCATAGGGCGTTCCCCCTTGGAGTCTGGTTGGGGAAACCTGGATGCCAAGTCTGGGCATTCCTTGTTTTCTCTTGTAGCGAACAAGTCTAGCGTGGGGTAACCCAACTGTGAGAAGATATGATCTACAACGCTTGCGTTGCGTTGCTATTCGTGTTCTTCTGGTAGGGGATCTCTGCTTAGCGAGTCTACTAGTGTGTTGCATTCCCCTGGAACATTAAGTTATTTTCTGGGCTAGTCTGGGCAGATTTGGAGAATGTGTGTCCCCCTACTTGTTTATGTAGAACATTGCAGTGGTGCTGTCGGTTAGGATCTGTATTGACCGATTTGTCTGCTGTGCTTCGAATGCTTGACCGTTAGAAGCTCCAGCAGGTTGATATGGTTCTGTGCCGTGATGCGAGTCCACAGACCATGTTCTGTGAGAAGAAGGTGATGTGCACCTTACCCGGAGAGTGACAAGTCTGTTGTGTAACTATCTCTTCCATCACAGGATCGTGGAAGGGTTTTCCCTTCAACAGAATCTCCTTTGTCCACCAACGAATGGCTTGTACTAGTGTTGGCAAAACAACCACTAGATCGTCCCACTGACCGCTTGCCTGAGACGACTTTCGCCAACCAATCCTGCATCGGGCGCATGCGCAAATGTGCATGTGGGACCAGGTAAATGCAAGAGGCCATCATGCATAGCTTTGCGTATACTCATCAGGTGACTGGATTGATACTGAGGTATTTGCAGTAGCATGTTTTGGATTCTTTCCTTTGACGGAAAGACCAGCCCTTCTTCCGTGTTTATGACAGCTCCTAGGAACTGTTTGGTACAAGGCTTGATTTTGTTCTCGTTTATTGAGAAACCCAATTGGAAAAGAAGGTTTATTGTTCTTTGCCAATTTTGCCTGCGAATTTGGGGTGACTCCCCTGTGATCAGCCAGTGGTGCAAGTAGAGGTACTCTGGGATTGCCTCGCTGCGCAGGTGCGCTGCCACCACCTCCAGGTACCTTGGTGAATACCCTTGGAGAGGATGCTATTCCTAAAGGTAGTACCTTGATTTGGTAGGACTGGTCTGTTATCTTGAAACGCAAGAATTTTCTGTGAGCTGGAAACATTGAAATATGCAAATATGCAACTTTCAGATCCAAGGTTGCCATGTAGTCCCTCCGCTGTAGCAGTGGGATTGCTTCTTGTAGCGTTGTCATGCAGAATTTTTGTGGCTTGACATAGGTGTTTGCAGGGCACAGGTGTAAGGCTGGGTGCATCGTTCTTTGGCACAAGGAAGTAGGTTGTATAGATACCCTTGTTTACCTGGTTCGCCGGGACGATTTTGATGGCATCCTTGAGCAGCAGCGTTACAACCTCTTCTAGAAGGATGCGTTGCTCCTCTTTCGCGGCGGATTTATGACGCAGGGGGTGGTTTGAGGGTCGCTGCAGTAACTCCATGCAATAACCGCCCGCCACGGTTGATAGCACATACTTGTCCGAGGTGCTTCCCTCCCATGCGTGGGTGAAGTGTGTAATACGCCCTCCTACTGAGGAGGCATGGGAGGGGACCTGAAGCGGGCGGTCATTGTTTCAGAGGTATTGCTCCATATCTGGAAGTGGAGGACCGCCCCCAGCCGCAAGATCTACGCTGGCCTCCTTGGAAGCCTTGAGAGGCTTGTCCTGGATTGGAACCCCAGGATGAGCTTTGATTCTGACTGTATCTAGAACCCCTCTGCAAGTTTTGTCCTCAAAAGAGACGGAAATTGCTTCCACCTCTTTGGCCTGATGGTTTATTTGTGAGCTGGCCTAAAGACTTGAGTGTCATACTCTTCCTTGGCTGACTTTAATGCATCCTCAACCGTTTTTCCGAACAGGACATTAGGTTCGATAGGCATGTTGAGGAGTGTTGCCTGCATTTACAGTTTAAATCCTGATTGGCGAAGCCATGCATGGCATTTTAAGTGTGTCCCCTCAGCGATTATTCTGCCCGCATTATCTGTGGCATCCAAGTTATTTTTTAGGATGCAGTTTGACAACCGCTTTTCCTTCCGCTACTGCGAGAGACAGTTGCGACTTTAGAGGTTCTGGAGCTGAGGCCATTAGTGTTACAATCTCCTCCCACTTGTGGTAGTTGTAACTTGCCAATAAAGTGGTGGTGTTGGCAATCCTTGTTTGAAAAGCCACGCAGGTGGCCACTTTTCTCCAGAGTGTGTAAAGCTTCTTGCTCTCTTATCGGGGGTCCTTCCGATGAGGCTAGCATTGCTCCTGCCCTTTTTTCGTGTTGTGGTCAGTAATAGTGAATCTGGTTTTAATTGGCCCCTAATGTACAGTGTGTCTGTGGGCGCAACATTTTTTCAATACTCAAGTTCACCGCCCGCGTTTGGCAGGGAGTCTATAGAGAGGGTTGGATTCTTCTTTGAACAGACTGAAGAATAGGTATACATTGGATAACAGCCTTCCTGTCCCCTAAAATGTCCTCTACAAAATCCCTGTCTAATTGCTTTTCCTGGGTCTGAATCGGGAACTGCTCGGCTGCTTTTATGAGCATATCATTATACTGAAGTTGGTTGTGCCACAGTGAATCTGCCACCGGTGGGTATGGGTTAACGGGAGAGGGTCAGTTATAAACATCCTCTTCATCTTAGTATTGGTCCTCCTCCTCTAGGGTTTTAATTTCCTCAGAGTCTGTATTTGGATCATAGAGATCAATTTGGACTGGGTCTTGCTGGGGATAACTAGAAGGGTGCCTGGACGTGGCCTCTTTGCTGGGGGTTGCGAAGACGTGGTACCCCTAGTTGGTGGTGTGTTTTGTAAGCTTTACATAGCCTGGGGACTTGTCTAAAAAAATGTTCCCATGACCGTAATAGCGGTCCACTGAGAGGAACTTGGTATAGTCACAGGAGTAGGCTGGCCCTTGTTTTTCAAGGCTGCTGCTATGGTACCCTCCACTTGGGAACCAATGTCTTTCACTTGGGAACCACTGTCTTTCTCCTTGTGTTGTGTATTTGTCTTTTCTCTATGATAATGGTGACTCTTTGAAGAGTGTTTTTTGGAAGTTCTCCCCTTAAGGAGAGTCTCTGGGACATGCTTTTGCACCAGATGGGCTATTTTCAAAGTCTTGGTGCTTTTTGCCGATTTTGACGTTTTTGAGGAGTGTCGAATTTCGGTTTACTGGAAGTCCAAAGCCACGTCTCCCGAAACTCGGCTGATGATTTGGACACTGCATCCGTGTCATCCTGTGACTTTGGGGGCCTGTCATGTGGCGATCGGGATCTCAAGTGTCCACAGGACAGGGAACTAGTGGACCTCCCCCTCTACGCCATGTGTGGGTGTGTGAACGATGATGTCATCGACTCTCAGTCCTTGGGTATGTGCTTATTGCGGGCTGATTTATGTGTCCTACTGCCGCCGGGTGTCGTCCCCGTAACAGCGCTGCCGGCCTGTCTGATGGTGTCGGGGGCTAGCACATGGGAATCAGTCGGTTCCCCAATGCCTTTGACGTCCAAAACGACGCTGATGCTGCAGTCACTGGATGCACCCAGCATGTCCATGGTGGCCTCGGCCTGCATGGCGGGGTGGGCCCAACGTTTGGTCTTTCGGTCCTTTGGGGTCTTTGGTTTGAAGAGCTGACAAGCTCTACAGTGGCCCTCGTCGTGGTACCTCTGGAGACAAAGGTTGCACACCCTGTGCTTGTCTTTCCAGGGGAACCTCTTGTTGCAACTGAGGCAACATTTAAATGATGTGCTTTCCATAGATGGATGGAAAGGCACCCAGGGGAAAATAGAGAGGGAAAAGGGGAAATATGCATTCTCTTAGTGGCCTAAAACAATGTCCACCCCCCACACTCCCTACTGTCTGGTCAGAGGCCCGGTGCGGCCTTCCAAAGCCGAAGGGGTGTTGTTGAGTCAGCTTGTGTGTCAACGACGTTAATCCTTTTCACCGCCAAAGATGCTCGCCGAAGGTCGGTAAATAAAGGATAGAAAGTAGTAGCTCTAGTAACATTAATTATCAATGGTGTTAGCTGAAATGGAACTCGGCATTATAGCGTCTGGCGATGATGGCGGAACAAAATAATCTGAGGCACCTCGGCATGTGAAGGACCATGGGTACAGTGGACAGCAGACTAGGGATAGTATTACTGGCACGCCCTGTCGACGTCCCTTTTTGAGTTTCAAAAACAACAACTGTAATACTCCGCAGCTTCCACTAGATGTCGGCCTATGCATAGCATGTGATCTAAGCAGATTCCACAAGCCTCAGAAGAACAAGTTACTTTCTTACCTGGTAACGTTCTTTCGATGGGATGGTCCGACGA
Source organism: Ambystoma mexicanum (assembly GCF_040938575.1). Lineage (NCBI taxonomy): Eukaryota > Metazoa > Chordata > Amphibia > Caudata > Ambystomatidae > Ambystoma > Ambystoma mexicanum. Next base: position 253,827,710 of record NC_090926.1, on the reverse strand, counting down.
CGCATTCTATATCTATGACAGTAATCACCGCAGCACAGCTGCGGTGATTACTGTCATAGATATAGAAAACGTCGGAGGACCCAATCCCCTCGAAATATATTTTTGAAATACACCTGACAGAGTAATTTGTGATTTTGTTTACTGTGTGTGCTCATCGTGGGCTTTCGATCACCCTCACCCCTCCTGAGTCCTAGTCTTGACTGCTGCCAATGCTACCTTGATTGGTCTGGCTTGTCCATAAGGTTACCCTGTTCCAAGAAACTAGGCTGGCCTTCTGAACCTCTGCCCACCAGATTAGAGTTCAGAAATCCATTTTACCAGGAAGAACCTAGCTACCGCATTCCGACATATTATTTCAGAACACTTCTATCTTTTCTTAAAAACTATCCCACACCCGTTTGTGTGCTAGTTGTAAGGTTTGGCAATAGGTTTCTTAATATAGGCCATTTTTATTTGACAACGCCACAAGGACTGCCTTATTTTCATTTGATGGTCGACACTTGCTCCCATCTTAGATTTAGGTTCAGATTAGGCATTTTTCCAACCTGCATACAGTTTAGAAAACACCCTTGAACTGTGATCACTTATGTCTGTCTGAAACTGTTGCCATCATGAGTTCCTTACAGGAGTACCTGACTTTGCCCTGTACCATCTGGCTTTTTTGGTGCTCCACGTCACAGATTTGAGTATTAATATGCTGCTTGCCCCTGAGGCACTTTTGTCAAGTGGGAACGTCAGGGATAGTGTCCCCCCCCCCCGCCTGCGACAGATTTCTTGAGAAAGGCCTGGCACAAGCTAGAGGTAATGAACGGGGAGGAACCCACAATGTCTCCTAGAACATCACTCTGGCTGAATACGAGAGTGCGGGTCGACGGGAAGCCCATTTTCTGACCGCACCGATTTCTGAATGGTGTGCAATGGATTGGAAACTTATTCATGGACAATAACTGGATACCCTTTAACAGGCTTTCGATGATGATGAATCTTCAGGACTGCACCTATGGGGAATACAGAAGATTAAAGGCGGCAATCGGAGGCGTTCAAGTGAACAAACAAGATGTTCTCAAAGAAAAAATATTGAACCTTAAGGGAAAGGATTCCTTTTCTTCCGATATCTACAAGCTTCTAGTGAACAGTATGAAATCAAATAAGCAACTGCTCAGAACGTGGTCAGATACAACTGGCACAGATATGACGGAGGGAAGATGGAAGAAACTGTGCAGGAATGTGGCCCCGACTTCATTGAATCTGGGAGACAGACTGCAGCAGATAAGGATTCTTAAATTTTAATGGACGCCAACCAAGTTGTGTGCAAGGTGTATGAGTGACACATGTTGGGGTTGTGGCCATCGGTTGGGCTCCATTGAGCACATGCTGTGGACATTTTGTAAAGTGAGATAATTCTGGTGTGAAGTTACAGAGACAATGAACAGGGTCTTGAGAACTGATCTGGATTTTGAGACCTTTGTCTTGTGGGAGGATGAGCTCTTGGATGATTTGACTTACCTGCAAAAATGTTGGTTCTTTAGGGCCTTTCCCTTCCTCTGCAAAGAAGATTATATTGCAGGATTGCAAAAGTACCACCTTTCCTTCACAGTCGACGTGGGTGGACAACCTGCGGAAAATGTCCCTGCTTGAGCGAGTCATCCTGCGCAAGCAGAAGGCTAATTTTTATGAAGAGATCTGGGGCAGATTTCTGGATCTGACAAACTCACATGTTTAGTTTGTCTGGCCTGTCGGTCGGCATTATTGTAATAAATGTTTTGATAAAAATGTGAATACAAAAAAAAAAGCAGGACAGATGTACTCAGGCTCCAGGACAGATACCCTCATGGACACAGAGCACCACTAACAGTGTTCCAATCCCATGACAAAGATGGTTGTGAAGTTTCCAGCCTCAAGTATAGACTAGGTTTGTGCAATGGGGGAGTCCTCACTCAAAAATGATGCAAGGGAGATACAGGCTCTTTCACTCTTCTGTGCTTCAGAGGTGAAAAACAGCAGAGAAGGGCTCACGACGTGTTAGGCTCACTAGTCAAAAGGCAGGAAGGCAGCAGGTACAGGCCTCGCCTGTCGAAAAGCGGTGGATTGGAATGGGCGGATGACTGTTGAGTGCCATCAGATTCCCTCCCAATATGTGGAATCCTGGGCTGAAGGTAACACCTACCACCATCAAATCCTCAACAGAATGTTTCCTCATTAGCAGCCAAGCAACTGTGATATCACTCTTGCTGTGCTCCCCCTAACCACTACCAGCCGGTTCACTTACACAGGACGGTTGGAGACTTTACCAGGCTTCCGACAAGAAGTGGAAAGGGTCAAAAAGAAAAATAGACTAAAAAAGAAAATGAGTAGGAGTTTGCCTGCAGCATTATCCAAAAGGTATGTAGTATTGCTATTCAAAAGGGGATTAAATGGGGATAGAAGCCCCTGCCAAGGAGCTGAGCAGTGGCACCAAAATAACCAGGTTACTCACCGTAGTGACCACCTTACTCCTAGTCCATAGTCCCCTTTCCTCCATACTTATGGGAATTTCCTCCTTCCTGTGGGACGGGACCGGAGCACTTTGTAAAAGCATCCAAAATTGTGCAAAAATATTTGTCCTTCCTCTCTTTCTACGCAGGGCCCGGCATGCAGCCGTAGCCCTGCCCATCTCGGCTCCGCCGCGCGCATCGCCCATCAGTCCTTTTCTATCACCAGGTCAGAGACCTTTAAACAATAACAGAGGAACCTTATTAGAGGGGGCGGAGGGCGGGACTATGGAGGAAAGGGGACTATGGACTAGGAGTAAGGTGGTCACTACGGTGAGTAACCTGGTTATACTCCTACGTTCCGTCCCCTTTCCTCCATACTTATGGGAGATTCCCAAGCACTCCTTACAGGAAAAAGGGTGGATGGAAAATCCCTTACTGAAAAAGGTTCTTCAGCACAGCCTGACCAAACTGAGCATCAGACCTGGAGCTCAGATCTAGACAATAATGTTTACAAAAGGCCGATGGGGAGACCCAAGTAGCTGCCTTTGCGATGGTCTCCCTGCAGTCCTTGGACAGTGTAAGACTCTGTAATACAGGCAGCGATCCATCTGGAGATGGTAGCCTTAGAGGCCCGCTTACCTTGTGGATTACCAAAGGTCACCAACAGTTGAGAAGAGCTCCCAAATTCGGAAGTTCTGTCCAGATAGAATTAAGAGCTCTTCTAACATCCAAGCAGTGCAGAAACCTTTCCGCTTCTGAAGCAGGGTTCGGGAAAAAGACCAGCAGGGAGATTGATTGATTTAGATGGAAATCAGAGACCACCTTCGGCAGGAAAGAAGGGTTTGTCCGTAGGACCATCTTATTTGTGAAAAGCCAAAAAGGGATGCTCCACCGACAAAGCCTGGAGCTCACTCACACGCCTTGCTGAGGTAACGGCAACCAAAAAGGACACCTTCCACGACAGGTGCTTGAGGTCCACCGTGGCCATTGGTTTGAAAGGTTTATGGCACAACGCCGTAAGGACCACATTTAGATCCCATGATGGGTGCGGACTACGAACCAGGGGGTAAGGCGCGTCAAGCCTGTAAAATGTCTCTTAACCACTGGATTAGACACAGTAAGAGCATTGGTCCGTAGAGAGATAGGCAGATACCGCCGAAAGATAAGTTCTGCATGAAAAAACGTGAATTCCCGACTCTACTAGGTGGGATACAAAGGACAGAACCGTGTCAATCGTAGCCGCCCTTGGGTCCAGTTGTTTTTGTAGACACCAATGACAGAACCTGAGCCATTTGCTTCTGTACTGGGACCTAGTCGAGGGTTTCCTGGCCCCCTGAATAATATGCATGTTATCCGCAGGCAGGCTAAGATGTTCTGAAGACCTGAACTCAGGCACCATGCCGCCAAGCTGAGCGATTGTGGGGAGGGGTGCCACAGCTGTTGCTCCCCTTGGTGAAGATGATCAGGGCTCACCGGTAACCTGATTGGCGGATACACGGTCAGGTGTTGAAGTTCTGAGAACCAAAACCTGGCTGGCCACCACAGGGCTAAGTGTAGGAGGGAACAGTTCACTGTGTTCTTCAGCTTGCAAATCGTCCGATGAACCAGAGGCAGAGGCGGGAAAGCATAAACCCTCATGTTGTGCCATGGAATCTCGAGAGCATCCTCCAGAGGGGAGGCGGCACCCAGCCCGTTCCTGGAGGCATACAGAGGAAGTTTCTTGTTTGCCGCTGTCGCGAAGAGGTCCACTTCCGGAGTGCCCCAACGCAGGAGAATCCATGATAGGATCTCTGCCTTCAATTCCCACTCGTAGCTGACCATCGTCTGCCGACTGAGGGCATCTGCCGTGACATTCAGCTGGCCCGGAATGTGTACTGCAACTAGCCAGACACCATGACGAACCGCCCACTCCCAAATCTGGATTGATAGGTCCACGAGAGGGGGAGACTTGGTGCCCCCTTGCTTCTTGATGTAATACATTGACACCACATTGTCCGTGCGGATACGGACCACTTTGTTGGCAATGATCGGTCTGAAGGCCTTGGGCGCTAAGAAGACCGCCAGAAGCTCCAGATGATTTATGTGGAGGAGCTTGTCCTGACCAAAGATCCGAGACCTGAAGAAGATCCAACGTCGCACCCCACCCTAGAAGGGAGGAGTCTGTTGTGACCGTCACCATAGGGGCTGGGTCCTGAAACCCCGCCCCCACCGACAGGTTGCTGAGAGACGACCACCACCACCCCAGGTCCACTCTCATGGAAGCCGGAATCATTATCAACTTGGAGTCCGGATCCACAGCCTGACACCAAGAACTCCAAAGAGCCATCTCAGTCCGCCTCATCTTGAGACGAGCAAGAGAAAGAGCCAATACGCACGAGGCCATGATGCTCAGAAGCCTCTGGAACCGTCAGGCCGACATGCTCTCCGACTGCACAACCATCTAACATGTGGCCAACAGTTCCGCCATTCTGTCCCCAGTCAGGTACACTCTGCAGTCGATCGTGTTCCAGCGAAAACTCAGAAAAATCAAGTCCTGAGAGACCGCCATGGAAGATTTCCGCCAGTTCACAGACAGCCCGAGGTGGAACAGGAGCTGTAGGAGAGACTGAAGAGTGGAGGCGGCTTTCAGCGGGCAAGGGCTGCATAAAAGCCAGTCGTCCAAATACGGACACACATGGATAAACTGCAGACGAAGATAGGCCGCGATCACCGATGACATCCTTGTGAAGACACGCAGCGCTGAGCTGAGGCCAAAAGGAAGCACTCCTCTCCCACAGAGAAACTGAGATATCTCCTGTGTGGATTCCAGATCAGAATATGCATGTACGGATCCTGAAGGTCCACCATGCTGAGCCAATCGCCCATCTGCAAGGAGGACCGTATCTGGCCGGGCGTGATCATCTTGAATTTCTCTTGGGTAGGAAAAGATTGAACTGGGAAAGGTCTAGGATGGTGCGCAGGCCAGCCTGGTTGGGTTTGGACACCGTAAACAGCCCAAGGGGAACGGGTTCCACAGCTCTGAGGTCCAGCAGTTTCGGAACCTCGGCTTTTAGGGAGGATGACCCCGACTGCTGGAAAAGAGGGTTGAAGGGTGGGGTAGGGGGTAAGGGTAAGCGGAAGCCCGCTCAAGTGACTTACAAGACCCACCTGTCCTCGGTGATGGTCTGCCACGCCTCCTAATGAGACGCAATGCGTCCTTCCACCGGGGTCTCGTGCGAGCGTGGAGAACCCTCATTTGGCAGGATTTTCAGTGGCGTTACCACCTGAACCTGAGGAGGAGGCTGAGGAGCGGGAGAAAAACTGAGTCAGTTGCTGCCTCTGTCAGGAATTACCCAAAGGGGTATCCACACTGTGGGATTTCCGGTCTAGAAACCCCCTGAAGCCAGAGGAAGGCCGGCTTTGCAACAAGGGTCTCTGGGTTCTAAAAGGAGTTTTAAACAGGACGGACAAGGACTTGGCTGCCTGGTGCTGTCCTTCGTTTTGGTCAGCTCCACATCTGTTGTGGAATGGAAAAGCTCCTTACCGTCAAACGGCAGGTCCAACACCTTGTCCTACACCCTCCTTTGAGAACTTGGGGGCATGCACCCACGCCTGTCGAGAGGTATCAACTCCCAGCATAAGGCCCCGAGCCGAAGTGTCGACGTGATGAACCGCGGCCTCCAGCAGATCCTGGGCCAAGACCCTGGCATCGGACAATCCCGCCTTAAAGTCTTCCAGTTTCTTGACCAGAATGAACTCCTCGAACTCCGACAGACCTTTCCACATCTTCATATTCGCCCCGCTAACACCAGTTCTGCATTGGCCTGCCGGAGCTGCAAGGCCGAGTTAGCAAACATCTTCCTCCCAAGGCGTCGAGGAGCTTGTCCTCTTTCCCCAGGACCTGAGTAGCCGTCAAAGAAGAGAATGCTGCAGGCCTGGACTGTAAAGTGGCCACAGCCACCACCGTGGAGGAGGGGGGCGGACAAGATGATAGGGCCACCTCTACCGAAGAATGCAGTCTGTATCGCGCGTCAATTTTCTTATTGACGAAAAGTCCAGAGTGTGGCTTTTACCAGACCCTACGGACCTCGGCCAAAGAACAGGCCGGTACGCTCCGAAGGAGACAGGGTGAATGCCCCCGAAAGCACACTCTCCTGCGGAGCGGGTGCCTTGGGCACTGGAACATCCAATAGGCACATCATGTCCAGTACCCGGTCATGAAAAGCTCTAATAGAGTGGGGCTGGTCTTCGCTGTCCTGATCGCCCTGTGCATCGCCCGACAGGTCAGGATCCTGCTGAACCGTGTCAGGCACCGCCTTGTCCACGGGGGACAATGGAGGCAAGGGCGGAAGGGTCAGGGGAGGCACCGTAGGCAAGGATGGCACCTGCAGAACCACCGGGGGAGCAGGTGGAGCCGGAGGCGCAGGCGGGCATATCTCCCAAAAAAGACCCTTGAAATACTCTCTCATGGGGTCGGTACGTACGAGCATCTGAAATTTGCCAAAAAAGGCGTCTTCCGGAGACGGTCTTGGAGCTGCTGGAAGAGATTTCTCATGAGGAGGATAATTTCCAGGGTGCAGAGGGGAGGGTTGCCAAACAGGCCCATCCCCCGAAGTGTCCACAAAAATCAAGGGTGCGGAACCCACAGGCAACGAGACATTGTGCGGAAGGGGCATCCGAGCGTTCCAGTCGTAAACTGGACGAAACGGATGTGCACAAGGAATCTTATGTTCACCCACTGAACCAACTCCTACACCCGAGGCCGATGGCGGTAAGTGTAGGGGAAGCGCCCAAAATGGCCGCCGTGGTCGTGGTGAGAACGGCTGCCATTTTGCCGTCACCTGAGGGGAACTGCGGCACGTGTGGAAGTGAGGCAGGGGTCCCCGTCGGTGGATCAGGGGTCTTCATTTTAGCATTTACAAAAGGAACCTCGGCCGAGCTGGTACTATGTGGCCTGGAATGTTTCTGCGACATACCACTAGCCAGACTAGCCTTCACAGGACAGACCGCGGCACTGCCGGTAAAGGAGGAACTTCCACTCCTTGCCCCCTTAACAGTTCTGGCGTCGCCACACATCCTTCACCGATAAGGTCTTGTCAGGCCTCTCAGAAATGTTGGTTTCCTTAGCCTCTGTACGAGGGACCTTGGACCCAAGTCCGGTCACAGCCTTACTAGCACGGGCCTCGAACATCCGTTCAGTAACACCAAGGCCTCGGGGCGCTCCCCGGTACTTTTGAGAGAAGCTGATAAAGAGGCCTCAGAGCGAGCTCTGGTACCCCACGACTCAGTAGAACTAGGTCTACAAGCAGCCCCCACAGGAGGGGCCTCAGAGCGTACTCCGGTACCCACAGGCCCCTTACGGAGACCCTCAGAGAAAACTCTGGTACAATTATTAGGCCCAGAAGGCACCTCGGGGCAATCCCCGGTGATAGAGCGGTCGACGCTCCTCCCGGGCCGGGAAGAACCCGGAAAGGTGTCGCCTGGCCAGGGTGCTCTGAAAATAAAGAACTTACTGGTGTTTCTTCTTTTCGTCGATAAAAGATTGAAAATGCAAAGTAGGAGTACGTCAAAACACCTCCTCCCACCGCTCCAATCGACGAAGTGCCCAGACCGAAAGGGAATCGCAATAAAAACAGGAGTCCCAACGGTGGTCCGGACCCAAACACTCTAAACAAAGAGTATGGGGATCCGCCCTCGCGAAGCGTCGATGACACGATGAACAATCTGGAAAGTCTAGTTTGAGCGACATAGACAGACTAGTACATGATCGCTAGCGAGAGCCAGAGAGGAGGAAAATAGGAAGAAAATCTTCCGCGGATGCAAGTGCGTCCAGTCCCGAACGAGCCGAGAAAAGGACTGATGGGCGATGCACGGGGCGGAGCCGAGATGGGTGGGGCTGCGGCCACGTGCCGGGCCCCGCGTAGAAAGAGAAGGACTCAAAATGTTGCAAAATTTTGGATGCTTTTACAAAGTGCTCTTGTCCCGTCCCACAGGACGGATGAATGTCCCATAAGTATGGAGGAAAGGGGACGGGACGTAGGAGTACAAGTAATTTAAGCCAGGGATAAAGGTTGAAAAAAGGCATCGATTCCAAAAATCAGTCCAGGATCACACATCCATCTGCAGATTTGCTGGAGGGTCTATTGACATAGAGGGGAAAGCTGCTAAAAGTAAAGATGTCGAAATACCCGCTTTTAATGGCCTTAAATGACCTACAGTTAAAACAAATTATAAAACTGTACGTTTTATCTTTTTCTGGAAGTACACTTCTCAGCTTTAAGTGGTCCACCCAGGATCAAATAAATTTTCCCCTACAGTAGTCCAGAGCTGCTAAATGACCAATGCCTTCTGAATGTTTCCCTCTACAACAGTATTGTGCTTTTTAGTTACTTGAACACATTGTTTTATTGAAATGTGCACTGTTTGCTCTCATTTTCTAAAATCTATCATCGGATTTATTTGAACTTCTAAAGCACTTTCGCCAAAGTGATATACAATTTAAAACAAGACAGTACAAAAATTGAAGTGGTAAACAAAAATAATTACTTTTTAAATAAAAGTGGGATACAGTTATCAGTTGGAAATTTTACACACTATACAAAAAGGATTTAAAACTTTAAACATTTACACACTAAAAGTAAACTATACATTATTAAGGACTTAATATATATTTACAGCATCGTAACTTATCCTCTTTAAAGGTTAATAATATCATTAATGCTAAAGTAAGGCGACATTGTTTACCAGTTAACCATCTTATCCAACATTCATCTGTGCACAAACAAATTTGCTAAGTGTGACGAATCACAGGGTATTGTCACTGCTTCCATAGGGGAGCCCCTCCCCTTGAAGCCAGGGAGGTGATGTTACGCTCACTTGGCTCCCACAGAGGCGTCGATCTGAACTGGACAGCTACGGTCCTCACCAATGTGACGCGTAGGGCCGAGATGACGGACTGGACTAGCCCACCTAGCTTTGTTTGCTTGGCCTGTAGGAATATTCTTCTGCAAATGGAGAAAGGGAATTAACCACCCGTGGAGTTGAGCGTAAATCCCACCCACCCCCCCTGTTCTCCCCACAGATCACCTTTGATGTCCCCTCTTGTAGTCTCACCTGATGGTTCGAAAAGATGAGCTATCCATCCTGCATTGAGCGCAGGGGCGCATTGATAACCAGTTTCTTCACTGGCTCGAAGGAATTGGTGAGTTCTAGAACAATATTGACTCCGAAAAGTATGTAGTTCCTAAGAGTTCACATGCCTGACTTTTACTCTTGTCCGATTCCTTGCAGTTTGCAGCTTGACCCCAACGAAGAGTTCCTCGTGGTAGCTGAAAAAGTTCAGGTAAGGATTTGGCTTATACTACACAGTTCAATAAAATAAGGCCAGAATGTATCCTGTTGCTAGCTCCCTCATTCGGGTGTGGAGAGAAAATATGAAGTTCGGGGAATAATGCCTCCGGCGGTAAAATTAGGTAAATCTATTGCGGTGAGAAGAGTTCCCCTTGTTTGTCCCTTTGTCACACCTTGTTGTCCTTTTGTTCCCCTCAGGGGCTGGGGTACGGCGAGGATGCAATGGAGACTGCGCCGACCCGTGAAGAGGAATAGTACCCCCGGCGGTAATCAGGTAAGTCTATGGGGGTAGTTACTATTGCCTCGGTTTATTCCCTTGGCTCACCTTTGCTGTTCTTGTGTTCCCCTTAGGTGCCAGAGTGCGGCGGGAACGTGCAGAAGGATGCGGTGGATCGTGAGGATGCTGTGAAGGCCGGTGAGTTCAGCACGGCGCTGCAGCAGGCGAGGCGGCGCGCGTAAAATGCTTCTTTCTTCCAGCTCGAAGGCGCGGACGATCCAGAATTCAGGTAAGGATCGAAGGTTTGCTCTTATTCTAACCTTTTCTCCTTCTGTTCCTCCCTTTTTCTGGGAGCTGGAGACTTGAGGCGGGCGTGGCAGAAGACTGGATGCAGGCTTGCAGACACGGTGAGCGTAACGCTGCTGGATGCAGAATAACGCGAAGCGTGTGCTGCTCTTCGGGTGTGGTTTAAATAGCCTCCAAAGTAGTCCCAGGTAAGTATTCCTCCCCAGCCCCACCCGAGTAAAAAATAGTCCTAGGTAAAATAGTCCCTTCCAAGCCTCATTTGGCTTGGAGCTCTGCAGCATGGTCTGCATCAGGTAAACTTGCAGCATGGTCTGCATCAGGTAAATTCTATTCCATGAGCCTGGCGCCTATGGCGCCAGGACTGACTCTCCATATGAGCCTGGCGCCATAGGCGCCAGGACCGCACACAAACAGCCCCTAGCAGGGGTTTTTGGGCTTTCTCAAAATAACTTGATGCCTGCTTCCGGGGTTGCTGGACCTGGTCTGGTTCCCCGGGGGTAGGCATCATGACAGGTGAGGCCACAAATCAATAGTCCCCCTGGGGATGTTATTCAGTGGGTGGATCTCATAGGAAGGGAAACCCCATGTGGCACCAGTGACACCCATATCGGGAGAACGTCATATCCCTGCCACTTACCTGACCCTACACCCGCCTCCTACAACCTTAACAATAACCCCTTCCCTAACAGGGTCATGAGCTATTGTTACCCTAACATGTGCCTAAGTAAGTACTGGGACGAAAAGGAATAGGAATTACCTAAAGGACGATCCTTTTCCCAGTACTGTGACAAGAAGGCGCTCCATTGACCCACAAGGGAGCCATAATATAAGTACTCTGACGAGGGAGAAGTGAGGAAGCATGACGCTTACCTGTGGGAACCACAGTGAGCGGTCTAGTGGTTGCCGGTTTCCTATTTGTCCAATTAGAGAAGAAATAGAGGAGCAGGGAAATTATGCAGCAGGAGAGGGGGCTGTGGAACAGAGACCCTGCCAGAGAGAGGGGAACCTTTGCTTCCCGGCAAAGAGCTAAGGACTGGGGAAAGCCTAAAATAAATCCCTCTCAAAAGAACCTGACAACAAATCTAGCCCTGCCCAGAGGAACCAGGAGTCTGGCCTTCCCTCGAGGAACCACAGGCATGGTGAATGCCTTAGCTGCTGGCGAAAAGAAGGGGCTTTAGAACAGGGGCTAGCTGAGTCTACAGAGGTGCTCCCAAACCGTTCAACGTGGAAGGAACATCCGTCTAGAAGGAGAAGCAGCAGTCCAGGCATGCCAAACCAGGGGACTGCGCAGTCACAAGGACGCGCGCTTGCTGCAAGGGACCATGGACCAAATGCTGCAGAGCCGTTGAAACGCACCAGAGAAGGGGAAAAGACTGCAGAAGCCAGAAATCGGATGGTTGTTAGGGGCAGAAGGGAGTTGCGGGGAACCATGTCCCAGTCAAACAGTGGAAGAAAGGAAGCTCAGGGTAACATAGTGAGCTTTCCAAGAGGCCAAGAGAACGGAAGTACGACGGGTCAGGGACCTGTTGCTAAGAAGAGAAAGAAAAGGGGTTTGGAACCCATATTGGAGAAGATATTACACAGGCGTCTGGGACCCAAGGCAGTCCCTGGAAGGAGAGTATACCAGGGCTGCCAGCTGGAATGTGAAAACCTGAGAAGAAGAAACTGACTGCACATGATAAGAAACGAGTGTGGGGCGGGTGTTGATCCCACATGGGCTCAGAGGGTGGCCAATGCAGATCACTTACGCACCTTAGGTCCAGCAATTGGATCAATCTTGAAGAGGATAATCAATTACTGCTGAATCTTCAATTGTAGTCAGCATTGTATGTCAACTATAAAGTGCATGAGGGTGGGCATAGCCACCGCAATTAGACATGTAAGATAGGTTGTTTTTCGCACTTGAAAGACCTAGGGTAATTTATCACTCAGAGGGTGAGTATCCACCTATTTAATTATTCATTCATTTACTGGTTTATTTCATTTAGATTGTACGTGAGACTAAGCACCGCTCTATGCATGTGGTTCGATTCTTGTGGTAGACATGGCTGTTTGTACAGCTAACCCATTTTTTCCCCTCGCACCCCACACCTTTTCTAACTTAACCAAAGGCACAGCCTCACTCCCACACACCTCGGCACGCAAATACAACAAAATCACTGCTACAAAACACCTTTGCCATAAGTATGAAGCTACTTTTCTCGACAAAAACTCAACTGTAGCTACTCACATAATTGTCTATCCACTTAAACACAACCCCCTGCTTAGTTCATAGTATACCTCCTTTCCGCCCATTCACATGCCATTCAGACATGGGTGACTAGCAGGGTCTTGGCCACCCACTTATAACTTTAAAGGCCGGAATGCATACACGCATAATAGCACCTCCCAATTTTCCCATATCTGGACAGTATCACAGCACCCATCCACTAGCCAGATCTCCATGGCTCGCTAGCAGGAACTTAACAACCCCTCCCTACTTTCATGCTGGCTAAAAAACACACAAGCATTCTAAAAATCCTCCTTTTAATTTTCATACTTTGGTCCCTCAAGGGCGTTCATCTCACAGCCCTTTGAGGCCATACCACTAGGCGCTATACAAATGCCATTTAACATAACATGTAATGGCAAATCCTCCCTCTTCTAATCAAGATATTTATTATAGAAAAATCCAAATTCCAATTAACCATCATATGAATAGTTTAGAAGAAATATTTCATATGAAAGCGATAATCATTCAATTGTTCCGATTTTCTTACTACCCGTTACCTTAGCAATAAGTGCAAAGATGGGATTATCATTCTTTTAAAATATTTTTAAATCCAACAAGCTTTTCTTCATAAGCGCAGTGGCATGCGGAAGTCAAACCCAGCTCCAAACTAATATTCTGAACTGCTAATGAGTTAGACATACCAAACACAGGACAACATATATTTGATTCAAGTTTATTCAGCCAAGTATAAGGGTATGTTACACACACTTCTTGGTCACAAAGGGTAGCAAGTACAAAGCTTTGATTGCATACCCGAATCAGACCCTTGAAACCATATCCTCCATGTTAACTAACAAAGTTCTTTACCAAAGATAATTTAATCAGGGCCTTAGTTCTACATCTCTTCCACAGTGCTTGGTCATTTAAAGATTTGGTAAATAAAACACCAAGAGACATTAAAAAAAATATTTACCTGGTTTCTTATATTGCACGCCAGACTCCAGCCTCTAAGCGTAAGACTGGGAAGGAGCGTGTAATGAGATGAGAGGTAGAGCGCAAGACCATGGAATGATTTAAAGACAATGACAAGAAAAAGAAATAGAAGTCAGGAATCGAAAGGAAAGAAGGAGATGGAGAGAAGAGGTAGGATGATAGAAGAACAAGATGGGAGAGAAAAAAGGTGACAAATAGCAGCATAATGGAGTTCAGAGTGCGAGGTTGGCGCTAGGAATACCAATTAGCAAAGTAGAGCAACAGTCATGAGAGAAAGAAATGAGAAAAATGAGTTCAGTAGCAGAAAAAGACAAAAAGGGCAGAGAACCACAAATATTATAGAGATGACAACAGATCCAAGCAGTGTTACATATGTGGGAGGAAAAGAAAAGGGCTCTAAGATGACAACTAGATATGTTTCAGAGGCTTAGAAAGCTAGAGAAGACGGGGGATATATTGAGGGTGGGGGACGAGGAGGGGGAAGGTCGAGTATTAGTAGGAAAGAAAAGAAGCTGGGAGGCCATCGATGATTAGATAGCAAAGTGACAGTTAGAAACAGTGGCATGAAGAGATTCAGAGAATGAGAAAATGATTTGGGTGTCATATGCGTAGAATTGACAAGATAGATTGTAGGAAGAAATAAGATTAGATGTAGGGATTGTATAGACATTAGTTAAAGTCCAAGAACAGAGCCATGAGGGACTAAGTAGTGTAGGGAGTGGGGAGTAGAAGTAGAACCTGACTAAGAGACTGAATAGGAGCTGTACAACAGGTAGGATTGAAACCAGTTGAGAACCCTAAAAATCCAAGAGAGGATAGTGAAGACAGAAGGAGAGAGTGGTTAACAGTATCAAAAGTCGCAGACAAATCCCAAAGAATTAAGGATTAAATGTGCACTCTGAGCTAATTTTGTAAATTATGAATCATTTACTTTGAGTACACATTCCATAATGCATACAGAGATTAAATAATCTCAGTATGCATTATGGAAATAAACAGTCTTTGTACAATATACAGTAGCCAATTGCTGCGCTCAAGCACAGCGGTATAGTACATTTGTACAGGCTTCATTTTAACGGTACGTTCTGTTGAAGTTTTATTGCTCAAGGGGAGCAACCGTTAGCATGTTTTTATGCGTTTTCCCTTTGCCCCCCAATGCCATTGTAATACCGATAGGGCTGGATCACAGATATGGAATGTCTTAACCTTCCTGTAGAGTGTCTTATCGCCTTTGGCTCCTTCAAGGTGTTTGCATCTCGGGTAGACAGAAGTCACACACCTGAAAAGATGCAAAGGCCAATCAACCCTTGATAAGGCTATACTCTATGAAACGGAACTACAGACTACAGAGAGCCTTTTGATGGCCTACGCCCTTTTAAAGGGCATGTTTTGAAGACTACCATATTATCAATCTTTGTGCATTGCTACTTTACCTGCGGTACTCTATACTTTTCTTGTTCTGCTCAATAACTACACTCCTTGGCCCAAAGTTGAGCACCAAGCTGAAGGAGTTATTTCATACGGGGCATTTCATTAAAGAAATCCAGTAATGGCTCACAACTCTCTGAATTTCTCTCATGCAGTCTGCCATTTTTCACACAAAGGGTGAATGCACAGCCACAGAAGATAAAAAAGACATTTTGATATCCGAAGCAATTGCGCCTTTTTTAAAGAATTTTTTATTGACAAAGTTTCTATTCCCAAATTTAAATCAAGTTATTTACATCCAGTGACTTTCCTCATGTCCTTTTCTTGATTATTACATCATTATTTGTTTTGTGTCTTTATTTTGACTTCATAAATTATATTCATTTAATTGTACCCAGATTTATTATTGTTTTGCCTTTTGGCTTTGCTGCTGAATTGCATTCAATCAGTTGGATTTTTTGGTTTTATTTAGGATACCTTGTTTCAGTTGTTGGTACGCATCTGTATAGCTGTCAAATTGTATTAATTCAATAGTATACAGTTCCTTGATTTGCATTTGATTTCCACATTTCAGGTTGCCAATTGCTCTCCTCTTTACGCTCCTCAACACGTGTTTCCCCGTCTTAGATATGGCGGTTCATCAGGAGGTGCTATAAAGCATTTGTATAAAAAACATATTCCCTACAGAAAACAAACCAGACATGTATTTATCCCTTTGTGTTTTACAGAGAAAATCAATTTCACATATAGTAATTAAACATTTTTTTACTTACTACTAGATCTTGTTGCATTTTCAACTTTTAACCTTTCTTGATTTCTTTATGCTTTGCAACAATTTGTTGTTCTTTTGTTTATCATGGATTCTCCCTGCAAGTATAGGGTACTTTTTTTAAAAACCTTCGTATATGATTTTAACACTATTTTGAATACTCTGACAAATCTTCACATTAATTGATAAATGCTGTTTTACCTTTTTGATTCCCAATGTTCATTAGTTGAGCCTATGGTCACTTTTAATTACTTCTGTTGCATTCTTAAACATCAGCATGGTGTGCCGTTGTAAGTGATTATTTTCCTCCAATAGAGAGAAAATAATTTTGAGCCTGGTATTTCCCATATAAGTTAGATGTAATTCTGACATATTTTACAATCATAACATTAGCGTTACACTGGGTTAAAGTAAGAAGGAGTCTCCATTTACCTGTTTTAGATGGAAGGACTCTGGTCACTTTCCTGGTGGTATGGTTGCCATTCTTTTTAACTTACACTCAATCTATTTATTTAGCGATATGATGCAAAAACATTTGTCTGCGCATTGACGTCATGCGTCAATTTGACGGTGACGTCATGAGTTAAGTTACCGCGGACGCCATTTAGTCTTGGGAAGAGAAATACTGTATTCAGGTAGCATGGTTAGTTGCTTCGAAATTCGATTGTTGATTTCAAAATTTTATAGAATTTTGTCTGGTTTGTTTAATATTCAGAAGTTACAAAATTTGTTTTAAATGTTTGTTTTATGAGACTCAATAAGACATGAATTACTCACTGTAAAAGCATTTCTGATGACTGTATCTGCTTAGATTCACATGCTTGCCCATATGGTCCGACATCCAGTGGTAACCGCGGAGTATTGCATCTTGTCTTTCGAGGACCGAAAGGGGACGTCGGCATAGGCGTGTCTCTAAGACTATCCCTATCATGACGTGTAGTGTACCCAAAATCCCTCACGCGCCGAGGTCCCTCCGATTGTATTTTTTCTACCATGACGGAGCCCCAGGCTATTGTGAGTGAGTACATAAAGAGATAAAGTAGTAAAACGTCTATGTTCCTTCCACCCCGAGCGGGGAGGCAGGACGGGCGCATGTGAATCTAAGCAGATACAATCATCACAAATGCTATTGCGGTGAGTAATGTGTGTCTTCTGATGCCTGTTAATCTGCTTAGAATCACATGCTGTGCATAGACTAGCAAGCAGTACCTGGAGTTGGAGGTGGGTTGTGAAAAGGAACAGTAGTGAAAAGATGTCTTAATACTGCTTGTCCCACCTGATAATCAGATCTAGAATGGAGTGTCTAGGCAATAGTGTTTTGTAAAGGTGTGTACAGAACTCCAGGTTGCCGCTTTGCAAATGGACTCTAGGGGAACATTTTCAATGAATGCTATGGAAGCCGCAGTGCCCGGAGAAGGGTGTGCTCTAGGCTTGAAGGCCAGTTCTCTTTTAGCAAGAGTATAAAATAGTGTGATGCATTTGACAATCCACCTTGAGATAGCCGATTTAGAGACAGGACCCCCTTCTCTACCAGCTGCCACTGAAATGAAAAAAACTGGTTTGTTTTCCTCAGTGGTTTCGTTCTTTCCAGGTAAAACATGACTGCCCTGCGCACATCTAGTGTGTCTAGGCTTCTTTCGTCCATGCTAGTGGGATTCTGGAAGAAAGTGGGTAGTTCGATTGATTGGTTCACATGGAACTTCAAAATGAATTTAGGTGCAAATCTGGGATGAGTGCCCAGAACCACCTTATCCCTGTGGACTGAAACAAAAGGGTCTAGAACTGAAAGGGCCTGTAGTTCGCTAACCCTTCTAATAGAAGTAATAGCCACTAGGAAGGCTGTCTTATAATTAAGGTCTTTTAGACTTACTTTATGCATTGGTTCAAAGGGAGACCCCATGAGTCTGGTCAAAACCACATTTAGATTCCATCCGCGAGCTGGGTTAGAAATGGGGGGGTGAATTCTCTTAACCCCTTCCATAAAAGCCTTAATAACAGGTATTTTCCAGCACAACACTTTCTGTTGTGACGTAGTGTAGGCTGATAGAGCAGCTAGATGAACCTTTAGGGAATTAAAAACCAAACCTGAGTCTAACAAATGAGTTAGGTACAACACAATGTAGGTAGGTGAGCAGTCAAGGGGATTGACACCCTTGGTTTTGTACCAAATGACAAAGCATTTCCACTTACTGGAATAGCAATAACGAGTGTTAGGTTGTATAGCCTCCCCGAGTATGTCCATGCATCTCAGAGGGAGTTGAAGGTGTCCAAACTCTATGACCTCAGGAGCCAGGCTGCTAAATTGAGAGTTTGCGGGCATGGGTGTAGTGTCTCCCCCTGTCTTGAGACAACATGTTGTATGGGCAGGGTAGTTTCACAGGGGGGGGGGGGGGGGAGAGAGGGACATCTCTATTAGATGAGCGAACCAGGGTTGGCGGGCCCACACGGGGGCCACCAGTATCATGATAACTGGTTCCTGGTGCATCTTGTGCACTATCCTGTTGAGAAATGGAGTCGGGGGATGGGGGAAGGTAGCGTAGACAAATTTCCCTGATCATGCTATCCAGAGTCCGTTCCCCTTGGAGCGGTTCTGGGGGTAACTGGAGGCGTAGTCTTGGCATTGTGCGTTCTCCCGAGTAGCGAACAGGTCTCACTCTTGGAAGCCCCATTCTGCAAAGACGTAGAAGACTGTGGCTTCGTGTAGACGCCATTCATATTCTAAGGGCAGTGGGAAATCTGCTGAGCACGTCCGTCAGAAGATTGAGTTCCCCGGGAAAGTGTTGGGACAACAGGAACATCTTGTGTTTGAGAGCCCACATCCAAATGTTTTGGGACAGCTTGGATAGGCCTGGAGAATGTGTGCCCCCCCCCCCCTGTTTGTTTAGGTAATACATGGCTGTGGTGCTGTCTGTTAGGACCAGAACTGTCTTCCCTTGTAGCTGTGTCTGAAAGGCCTGTAGTGCCTTGAATACTACTAATCGCTCTAACAGATTTATATGGTTGGATGCTACTTGAGGGGACCACACTCCATCCGCTGTCTGCTGAAGTAGTTGAGTCCCCCACCCCGTGAGAGATGAGTCTATCATGAGAGTGGCTTCCACTGCGGGGGTGGTGAAGTTCTTCCCCCTTCAAGAGGTTTTCCCTCGACCATCACTGCAGAGAGAGAACAAGGGCTGGCGAGACAACTACCAGATCTTCCCATTGCCCACTGGCCTGACACCACTGGCTGTGGAGCCACTCTTGCATGGGACACATGCGCAGCCGCGCATGGGGAACTAAATAAATGCATGATGCCATCATACCGAGCAAGCGCATTGCCTTGTGTACCGTCACTTCCCGACTGGCTACATATTGAGGGATCTGAGAAAGCATGTTCTGAACCCTCTAGTTGGAGGGGAAGATGAGACCCTCTTTTGTCTGAATAAGAGAACCTAGGAATTGTTTGGCTTGACTGAGGTCTATGCTGGATTTCTTCTCGTTGATGGAGAATCCCAGACTGAATAGGTCTATTGTCTTCAGCATATTTTCTAGGCATGTCTCGTAAGAGTCCCCTATTATGAGCCAGTCACCGAGGTAAGGGTAGAGAGGGATGGATAGTCTGTGCAGGTGTGTAAACACTTTTGGCACCGAGGTAATGCCGAAGGGGAGTACTTTGAACTGATAGTGCTTGTCCTCTATCATGAACCTTAGGTATTTTCTGTGCGCCGGCAACATTGAAATATGAAAGTATGCATCCTTCATGTCCAATGTTGCCATGTAATCCCCCTGTTTTAACAGGGGGATCACTTCCTGCAGAGTTACCATACAAAACTTTTGAGGTTTGACAAACTTGTTCACTGGGCGCAAGTCTAGTACAGGGCGCATGGTGAGGTCCTTTTTGGGTATAAGGAAGTACACTGAATAAATACCCTCGTTTACCTGAAGAATAGGGATGGCTTCTATGGCGTCCTTTTCCAGAAGTGCTTCCACCTCTAGTTTCAGGATTCGCAGATGGTCTGGCGACAGGCAGCTTGTCTTGGGCGGTCTGAACTGAGGTGGGCGAGCGAATTTCACACAGTACCCGTGGGCGACCGTTGTTAGAACCCACTGGTCTGATGTAATCCCCTCCCATGCCAAAAGGAAAGATGTTAAGCGCACCCCGACCGGGGTGACATGGGAGGGGACCTGGATCCGTAGGTCATTTCTGACCGGAGGCTGTGGCACCCCTGGAGTTGGGTGGATAGTTGGCGGGGTGCTGGATGCTTGACCCGAGTTCCAGTTGTTTCCCATGTTGTACATGTTTTGGGCAGAGCGGGATTGGCCTCGAAAGGACCGGCGGGAACCGCCTCCCCTCTGGCAGGAGGGTTTTTGTGTAATCTGTTGCAGGGACTTAAGAGTCTCATGCTCTTTTTTGGCAGTCTCCAGAGCCTCGTCGACTGCTTTACCAAAGAGATTCAACTCTTCAATAGGTTTTTTAATAAGGGATGCTTGGGTCTCCGGCTTGAAGCCAGAGTTTCGGAGCCAAGCGTGCCGTTTAAGCAGTGTGCCATGAGCCAGGGATCTTCCTGTCACCTACGCAGTATCCAGAGTGTTTATCTAAAACATTTTGGTTGACTTGCCAGCTTGCAGCCACGATGGCGAGTAATTTGGTTTTTGCGGGTTTAGGTACCTCCTGGAGACGACCTTGTATAAGGTTCCATTGCGCATCAGCATAACTGGCAAGCAATGTGGTGTTTGCTATGCGCGTGGTAAAGGTCGCTGCCGCAGTAATACGTTTACCCAAGGCATATAATCTTTTTGACTCCTTATTGGGAGGTGCCATTCCCATAGCAAGGGGTACTCCCGCCCGTTTCCGGGGGGTGGTAACCACTAGGGAATCGAAGGTGGTAACCACTAGGGAATCAGGGGTGGTGTGGCTTTTAATATATTGAGGTTCAGTAGGCGATGACCGAAATAATTTCTCCACCCTTGGATTTACTGCCCTGGTCTGGTATGACAAGAGAAGGAGCCAATCTCCTTTTAATGGACTTTAGGAGAGGAATGTCTTGACTGAAGGGGGGGTTTTCTTTAAGAATGTCCTCCACGAAATCTTGTTCAGGTATGGCTTCTTGGGTGGCAATCTGAAAGTAATCGGCTGCCTCCCTTAAGATGGCATTAAAGGCCAACTGATCGTTTACTGGGGAAGCCTGGCGGGATGGGGTGGAAGGAGGGGAATCCAAACCCAGGACATCTGTGTCCTGACTGAGTAGAGAGTGCCCATGGCTCTGTCTCAACTGGATTAATGTCCTCCCAGTTGTCCGTGGCATCCGCCTGGTCATCTGCAGTGTAGTCCTGTAGGAAGGTATTATCTTCTGCCTCATCATAAATGTCATGATATGTGTCCATTTGAATCTCATCTTCAGGGTGGATAGAAGTGAAATGGTCCTGAATATTCTAAATTTCCAGGAAACCTTAAGGTTGACATAGAAAGAGGATCCTCCCGTGGCCTCTTGGGTGTAGGGTGCTCTGAAAGCGATAACAATCACATTTTTTGGTATAGAAAAAGTAAAACTGCCACCCAGAGGAGGCCATCTAGAACAAACATTAAGGAAAAAAGAAGGCTATTGGATATGGTTAATGGACACTTACCATACCGGATTAAATATGGACCAGGAAATGTACCATGTTCTGTAATACAATATATGTCAACAAATATTTTTCTTTATACACCAAAAAAATGTAATTTTGCAAGAAACAAGTATACTGATAAGAGAATACAATCAATTGCACACAATGTATCAACTGCTCACGTACTGTATTCATATATTTTATTTTGAATGTCATGTTAGAAGTACCTTTAAGTCGAGAACAAACAATTAGTCAAGGAAATTATTGAGTCTCATAAAACTTCTAAATATTAAACAAACCAAACAAAAGTCTATAATATTTTCAAAGCAACAATCGAATTACGAAGCAACAAACCATGCTACCCGAATACAACAATATTTCTCTTCCCAAGACAAAATGGCATCCGCAGTAAACCAACGCATGACGTCAGCGTCAAATTGATGCATGCCATCAATGCACTGATGAATGTTTTCGCATCATTGCGCTAAATAAATGGATCGAGTGTAAGTTAAAAAGAATGGCAACCGTACCACGAGGAAAGCGACCAGTGCCCTTCCATCTAAAACAGGTAAATGGGGACTCCTTTTTACTTTAACCCAGTGTAACGCTAATGTTATGAATGTAAAAGATGTCAGAATGACATCTTACTTATATGGGAAATAACAGGCTCAAAATTATTTTCTCTCTTTAGGAGGGAAATCTTCACTTACAACGGCACATCATGCTGATGTTTAAGAATGCAACAGAAGTAATTAAAGGTGACCAAACTTTCCACTAATGAACCTTGGGAATCACAAAGGTAAAACAGCATTTATCAATTAATGTGCAGATTTGTCAGAGTATTCAAGATATTGTTAAAATCATATACTAAAGGTTTTTAAAAAAGTACCCTCTACTTGCAGGGGGAATCTATGATAAACAAAACAAATTGCTGCAAAGCATAAAGAAATCAAGCAAGCTTAAAAGTTTAAAACACAAGATCTAGTAGTATGCAAAAAAAAAAAGGTTTAATTACTATATGTGAAATTGATTTTCTCTGTAAAACACAAAAAGGATAAATACATGTTGTCTGGTGTGTTTTCTGTAGGGAATATGTTCTTTATACAATTGCTTTATAGCACCTCCTGATGAAACGCCATATCTAAGACGTGGAAACACGTGTTGAGGAGCGTAAAGAGGAGAGAAATTAGCAACCTGAAATGTGGTTATCAAATGCAAATCAAGGAACTGTATACTATTGAATGAATACAATTTGACAGCTATACGGATGGGTACCAACAACTGAAACAAGGTATCCCAAATAAAACCAAAACATTCAACTGAATGAATGTAGTTCAGCAGCAAAGCCAAAAGGCAAAACAATAAATCTGAGTACTATTAAATGAATATCATTTATTAAGTCAAAATAAAGACACAACACAAATGATGATGTAATAATCAAGAAAAGGACACGAGGAAAGTCAATGGATGTAAACAACTTGATTTAAATTTAGGAATAGAAACTTGGTCAATAAAAAATTATTTTAAAAAGGCACAATTGCTTCAGATATCAAAATGTCTTTCTTTTACTTAGTCCAAAGCCCTGGTCAGCCTCAGGACACCTTGATTCCGACACTGCTGCCAATCCAATACAAAAACAATATATGGGATACATTACTCACCGTAATCGTATTTCTGATGCTTGTATCTGCTTAGATTCACATGCTGTGCATAGGCCGACATCTAGTGGAAGCTGCGGAGTATTACAGTTTGTTTTTCGAAAGTCGAAAATGGGCGTCGACACAGGCGTGCCAGTAATACTATCCCTAGTGTGACGTCCACTGTACCCAAGATCCCTCACGCGTGTAGGATCCTCAGATTGTATTTTTTCTGACATGAGGAAGCATGAGGAGTAGCGTGAGTACAGATAATCCAAGCAGATAGACAGAAAAGGTAAGACTACAAGCAATCATGCGCCTTCTCTCGGAGGGGAGGAAGGGTGGGTCGCATGTGAATCTAAGCAGATACAAGCATCAGAAATACGATTACGGTGAGTAATGTATCCCTTCTGAGGCTTGTGGAATCTGCTTAGATCACATGCTGTGCATAGATTAGCGAGCAGTACCAGAAGAAGGAGGTGGGATGTGAGAAGGGTCATGAGCAAACAGGTGTCTTAGAACCGCTTGTCCCACTTGTGTATCTGTCTTGGAATGAGTGTCAATGCAGTAATGCTGAGTAAAAGTGTGAATAGAGCTCCAAGTAGCCGCTTTGCAAATGGTGTCGAGGGGAACATTTGCAATGAAAGCCAGAGTGGCACCAATGCCTCTAGTAGAGTGGGCCCTTGGCGTAAAAGGCAGAGTCTTGTCAGAAAGAGAGTAACACAGCTGTATACAGTTGATAATCCACTTCGAGATAGCGCCCTTAGAGACGCGATCCCCCTCTCTGCCTGTAGCTACGGAGACAAACAGTTGATCTGTTTTCCTTAGCGGTCTGGTTTTATTTACATAGTATAGGACCGCCCTACGCACATCTAGGGTGTGTAGTTTCACCTCAGCCGAGCTTTGCGGGTTCTGGAAGAAAGCCGGAAGCTCGATGGACTGGTTTACATGGAACTTGGATATGAATTTAGGTGAGAACCTAGGGTGTGTGCGTAAAACCAGTTTGTCCTTGTGGATAGTAAAGAAAGGATCCTGCACTGACAGAGCCTGAATTTCACTGACCCTTCTTATGGAGGTAATGGCTACTAAGAAGGCCGTTTTATAAGTCAGGTGTTTGAGACTACTTTTATGCATGGGTTCGAATGGGGGTCCCATGAGCTTAGCTAGCACCACGTTGAGGTCCCATCCTGGCGGTGGGTTCGAAATAGGAGGGTGAAGTCTCTTTACTCCTTCCATGAAGGCTTTAACCACTGGTACTTTCCACCACGAGACCTTGTTATGGGATGTGGTGTAAGCCGAGAGGGCTGCCAGGTGTACTTTCAGCGAGTTAAAAACCAACCCTGCATCCAGCAGGTGGAGCATGTATGTCACAACGTTGGAAGGAGTGCAATCAACCGGGTTGATTTGTTTATTCTGGCACCAGATAACGAATCTTTTCCACTTATCAAAGTAACAGTGCCTTGTATTTGGTTTCCTGGACTCCTTTAGAATGTCCATACACCTCTGTGGTAATTTGAGATGTCCAAACTCTATGACTTCAGGAGCCATGCTGCTAGGTTCATAGAGTTGGGTTCCTGATGCACTGTTTGACCCTGTTGCTGGGACAGTAGGTTGTACCAGGCTGGGAGTCTGATGGGTTCGCACACCGCCATCCTGCGTAGGTGTGGAAACCATGGTTGTCTCGCCCACATGGGAGCAACTAGGATGAGCGTCATAGATTCCTTGTTCATCTTGTACACCACCTTCCTGATGAGAGGAGTTGGTGGAAAAGCGTACGCAAACATCCCTGACCAGTTCATCCACAGGGCATTCCCTTGGGAGTCCGGCTGGGGGAACCTGGATGCAAATCCTGGGCATTGTTTGTTTTCGCTTGTGGCGAATAGGTCTATAGTGGGGAAACCCCACTGAGAGAAGAGATCTTCTACTACGTCTCTGTGAAGGACCCATTCGTGTTCTTCCGGGAGGGAGTTTCTGCTTAGAGCATCCGCTAGGGAATTGAGCTCCCCTGGAACATGTTGCGATGACAGGAAGATGTTCCGTCTGAGTGCCCATATCCATATTTTCTGGGCAAGCTTGGACAGATTTGGCGAACGAGTCCCCCCTTGCTTGTTCAGATAGAACATGGCTGTCGTGCTGTCCGTCCTGATCTGCACCGACAAGTTCAGTAGATGGGGCTCGAACGCCCTTAGCGCTCGGAATACTGCCAGAAGCTCTAGCAGATTGATGTGGTTCTTGGCTACTGAGTGAGACCAGAGACCCTGAGCTGTGTGGTGGAGATGGTGAGCTCCCCACCCAGTCAGGCATGCATCTGTAGTCACCACGGCTTGTACTTCGGGATCGTAAAAGGGTTTCCCCTTTGCGAGATTCTCTCTTGTCCACCAGTGTAGGCTCTGTACGAGTGTTGGCGAAACGACCACTAGATCGTCCCAATGACCACTTGCCTGAGACCACTGTTTCGCCAACCATTCCTGCATGGGACGCATGCGCAGACGCGCGTGGGGGACCAGGTAAATGCATGACGCCATCATGCCCAGTAACCGCATAGCTTTGCGTACTGTTATCTGTTGACCTGACTGATAATGCGGAATTTGCAGAAGTATATTCCGAATTCTCTCTTCCGAAGGGAAGGTCAATCCTTTCTGAGTATCTAGGATAGCTCCTAGAAACTGTTTTGAGGTGCTT
This sequence comes from Ambystoma mexicanum, assembly GCF_040938575.1. NCBI lineage: Eukaryota > Metazoa > Chordata > Amphibia > Caudata > Ambystomatidae > Ambystoma > Ambystoma mexicanum. Next base: position 253,802,077 of record NC_090926.1, on the reverse strand, counting down.
GGCACCAGACTTGACTTTTTCTCGTTGATGGAGAAGCCTAATTCGTGGAGGAGGTCGATAGTCCTCTGAATGTTTGACCTGCAAATTCCTGGGGTTTCCCCCGTTATGAGCCAGTCGTCCAGATAAGGTTACACCGGGATTGCTTCCCTGCGTAGGTGTGCAGCCGCCACCGCCAGTACCTTGGTGAATACCCTTGGTGCTGAAGCTATCCCGAAGGGCAGTACCTTGAATTGGTAGTGGCGACTGTCCACCTTGAAGCGCAAGTACTTTTTGTGCGCTGGGAGCATGGAAATATGAAAATAAGCATCTTTCATATCCAAGGTTGCCATGTAATCCCCCTTTTTTAGGAGGGGGATTACCTCTTGTAGCGTGGTCATACGGAATTTTTGGGGCTTGACATATTTGTTGGCAGGCCGTAAGTCCAATACTGGGCGCATTGTCAAATCTTTCTTTGGCACAAGGAAGTAAGTTGAATAGATACCCTTGTTTACCTGGTGTCCTGGGACGAGTTCTATCGCGTCCTTTTCTAGCAGAATGGCGATCTCCTCGAGAAGGATCCTTTGATGTTCTAGGGAGTGCACTCTTTGTCGTGGAGGATGATTCCGGGGACGCTGCAGTAGTTCTATACAATATCCTGCGGATACTGTTGACAGCACCCATCTGTCTGAGGTGATCCCTTCCCAAGCCTGGGTGAAGGTGGAAATGCGTCCCCCTACTGGGGTTGCGTGGCAAGGGACCCTGAACTGAGCGTCACTGTTTTGGTGGAGGCGTGCCCCCGCCCTTGTTGGGGCTGCCTCTGCCTCTTCCACGACCTCTCTTGTTACCCCTGCCGTAACTCTGGGTAGACTGCTGGTTGTTATTCCATTGTGTACCTTGTCCCTGGGCATAGTTGCCTCTTTGTGAATTTTGGCCGCGTGGGCGACGAAAATTATTGTTCCCCCTCTGGTTAGGGGGTTTGTTGGTAAGCTGGCCAAGGGATTTGAGAGTCTCATATTCATATTTGGCATTTTTAAGTGCGTCTTCGACCGCTTTCCCAAACAATAGGTCGGGTTCCACTGGCTTGTCTATTAAAGAAGCCTGGGTTTCTGTCTTGAATCCCGACTGCCGTAACCACGCATGTCTCTTGATAAGGCCTGGGGGTGGAAGTCGTCTTCGTCTCCCGACGATCGAACTTCCGTTAGTGTGTGTAGCGAGGCACTCTTGGCAAGAGTGGATGATTGCCTTGCGTCGTGAGGCGATCTCGATCGAGAGCGCCCAGAGGACACCGAGTCGGACCGTTCTTTTTGTGCCTCTTTCCGGGAAGTCGACGTCGTCGAGGTCCGGTTGGTCTTAGTGTGTTTAGTGTGTGTTAGGTGTGTAGCGCTTGCGTCGCCGGGGGTCTTCCCCATAGCCGCCTTGCCGGACGACCTTCCGAGGTCGGGGACCTGCGCTCGTCGGCTGTCTTTCGACGCCGTAATGCCCTCGCCGTCCGAAAGTACGGCGTCGCTGCCATCGCTGAAGGCGCCCTCCGCTGCCATGGCCTCCTGCCTGGCGTGGTGGGCCCAACGCTTTGTCGAACGGTCCTTAAGTGTCTTAGGTTTAAACCTACTACACGCTCTGCAGTTCGCTTCGGGGTGATCCCTCGGCAAGCAGAGATTGCACGTGGCGTGCCTGTCGACCCAAGGGTATTTGCGATTGCACTTGGGGCAGAATTGAAAAGGGGTACCCTCCATACGCACCTTAAGGCAGCGGGCTGCTAAGTGTAGGAATATATATAAATGTAACTATATATCAAGAGTGAAGAGTATGTACCACCCCCCACTCTCCCTACTTGTAAGGGCCGAGGCCAGCGGCCTACTAGGCCCGGGCCGAGGCCAGCGGCCTACCGAGGCCCAGATCCGTCGTGCAGCAGTCGACGGTCGATGACTTCTCCAGCCGTCGTCGAGGTTGAGGGTCGACGTTGGGGTGGGGAAGGGAATGAATAAGAATTAAAATTATAATAACAGCAAAAGTATGGCTAAGGCCAGGGAACTCCGCAAGATGCTTCCGACCAGTATGGCGGAAAAAAACAATCTGAGGATCCTACACGCGTGAGGGATCTTGGGTACAGTGGACGTCACACTAGGGATAGTATTACTGGCACGCCTGTGTCGACGCCCATTTTCGACTTTCGAAAAACAAACTGTAATACTCCGCAGCTTCCACTAGATGTCGGCCTATGCACAGCATGTGATCTAAGCAGATTCCACAAGCCTCAGAAATATATATATTTTTAAAGTATCAATAAATACAAGGGAAGCACCATTAGCCACATTAAGGCTGAAAAATTACTTTTCAAACAGCCACAGAAGATAAATAAGCATCGGGCAGAGTAAGTGGAGGGGGCTTTTGTGTAATATACGGTTCACGGCAGGGGTGATCTACTGTACTATGCATGCAAAGTACAGTGTGTTTTTTGTGCTTTTCTGAACTGTACAGTAACATTTCACAATAATAATTAAAAAATAATAATAATTCACTTTCCTTTACTTTTAGTAACTTGTGGAAATACTAGACTCTCTGCTTAAAGAGGGAGATGAAACAACTGTGACCCAACTCAAACTTCTGCTGTCCTAATGACAGAATTCAGGGTGATTTAGCATACTCTCAGCTCTGGGCTGGAAACAGTGGACAGCAATGAGTCTCAGATTAAAAAACTGTCCTGGCGGACTAAAATGGGGGTTGGGAAGGAAACTTTACTTTGGTTCTGGGGTGTGTTTATGCAAAATGTTTATCTACAGTATAGTAAGGGTGTGTGTTTGAGCAATGTATGATCCTATTACACTAAGGGGCAGAGGGCTTAATGAGCTGTAACCGGAGGGAACCTTACCTTTGTGCAGTCGTTATATGACTTGTTCATGTACAATGCAGTAATTATGTGTTTTTGTTATGTCCTAGGATTTCACCTATGGTCCATGATGGAAAGAAGGAGAAACAGTTGTTGAATAATGGAGCAAGACATGCAAGGACTTTGAAGACAAGCTGTTCATAGATGATACATCCATTGTGCTACAACAGTTCAACAAGATAGTATTTCAGAAGAGAAGGCACTGGCCTTGTAAACTGCAGCTGAAGTATCCAGGGAAAGTCCATGCCTGGGGGAGGAAAGGGCGCATGTCCAAGTATGGCCCAGGACAGACAGTCATCTTTGGAGTCATAATGGACACAGCCTACTTCAAGGAGCACAGTATCTGTAGGACAATGATCCCACATGTGAATAAACATTATGCCCAGGACATCTGAAAACTAAGAATAACAGATGATACAGAACATTCCTCAAATTCAGGATTCATGTTGAAGCAAGGCTTTCATTGCATCAAGATTCGACCTGGTGCTTCAGACATAAATGTGACTGAAAAAGTACAAGAACTGGTCAAAGGATATTTTAGGCGGGTTCATAAAGCAGTGAACAAGGCTAGGGTACTGCAGCACAGCTGACCATGTTTCAAAAGACACCATCAGTAATTGGTGACTGGAAAGGTGCAGTGATGCAATTACATTTTGTATCTGAAAAGGACATTCTCAATTTGTAGGTGCAAAAAGCTGTGTTCGGGGCAGTAGGGTAGTGCAGGGATAGAGGGCTTTGTTTTATTGGGGGAAGCTGCCACAGGAGGTGCTGTTAAGGGGAAATTGGGATGAAGGAGGACAAGGAAAGACATTCCTCTACAATTTGCAGACAGAAATTGGTAAACTATAGAAAATAATGAACAGATCATACATAAAACATTATGCAGAGTCTTCAGTCAAAACAAGAGACCCATGATACCAACTGAATACAATAAAACCCTGCAAAACAAAAACAAAATGGAACAGAGTTCACATCCATTTACTCTCCCATTTACTCTCCCACATTGAGCTCACTTTGGATGAACAGACAACTGTTTTGCAGCAAGGGGTGCTCTGGAGAGGGCAGGTGTACACTCACACAGCATCGTTCCATCTGTAGTCATTGGGTTACGTTGAACAGAGGAGAATACAGAAGGTTTTGTAGTGACGTCTAAATGCCAGCACAGCGAGAGAACACACACACACACACACACACACACACACACACACACACACACACACACACACACACACACTTTAACTGCTCGACTTATGTTTCACTTATATTGTGTCAACAAGAATTCTGTCATATTGTACATAAATACAACTACTGAAGCTGTGGGCAGTCAGTCTGGTATGAACGGGAGTGACAAAGGGAGCAGTGTTTTTAAAGAAGCTGCTTGCGTCTGATGACCAGTGACAGTTGGGGGGTACATGGGTTCATCAAGAAGGGTGGGCATTGAGGGGTAAGGCTACCACTCATCTTCAATTTCCTCAAAATGTGCTGCTCAAGCCAGCCTCAGGGTTCATCAACATGAAGATGACAAGTTTTAGCTAAAGGTATCTCGACCAGCGGACATCCAACGGCTCTGTGCCGGCCCCATTGCTATCGGGAACTGGATGTCTTCAATGTCTTTAAAACTTAATCCTTTAAAATACACATTTTTGTTCATTTTGTCTTCTTTTGTCGCACATTCAGAAATGTATGATTCCACTTTCTTCTACTATAGATTATTTTTGCCTCTTGCTAGAACTATTGGACAGGATAGAGGGTTTTGACGTGATGAAGGAACCCAGTAGCGACCACAACCGAATCAGTCTGAAATTAAGTGATGTTATGGGGGGGGGGGGGGGTGGGGTCAGTCCCGCCAGACAGACTTCCATGCATGGTAAAAATGAACGATGTGTCCAACAAGAGAATCAAATGGGTAAGAATCTGGGATACTAATATGCACATAGACATTCTGGCAGCGGATTGTATCAGCCATTCCCTGGTATCCTAGACCGTAAGACGGGTAGTGGAGAGCTTTATCAAGCTAGTGGGGGCACTAACCAAGGGCTTCACGGTACAGTGCAGGAGGAATGCTAATACCCGCAAAATGGGGGTTTAACAAGTCCTTGCTGCACCACTGCCAAAAAATAATTCCTGAGAGTTTCAAAATCATCAACCAGCATTAGGGGGGAGTTCGTTCATGCTAGAGCAAACTAGCGCTTAGTCCTGGAAAGAACTTGAAGCGGAAGCCTGGGAGGGTTTTTTGGAGGCTTCAGACCGGAATGATCTGAAATCATTTTGGGAATTTGTGAAAGGGGGCCAGACTCTTAAACCAATTGAGAGCCCAAGTGGTACGCATGAAGAAACAGCAGCTTGGGAGGTAACTTGTTTGGAGACATCCAGGAGAAGCTGCACCTTATTGCGTTTCAGGCTAGAGGATATTTCTCGGGCCATTAACCTAGAGGGCCGTAACTGAGCCCCTGGTCCAGACGCGATACCCTCAGACTTGTTTCCGCACCAGCTTCATTTACGGGCCCCTTCATTGCCTATAGTGTTTAATGCCTGCCGTGACACTCGCTACTTTTCCAGTAGTGGAAATCAGCCATTCTCTTCCCCATCTTCAAAAAAGGTGACCCCGCTAGTCCCACGGCTTATAGAACCATCTCCCTGCTGGACACCTCCTTTAACATTTTCGGGAGGGTACTGCTGGGGTACAGAGAGTCCTGGTTATCGAAGAATGCAGTCCTCTCAGATATACAGTTTGGCTTCTGTGATGGGGTGGGAACCATGGAGCTTAAACCTGTATTTAGTGGTTTCCAATTCAGTTTTTAGCAAGGTGGACGGGGTGTACCTTGCATTCATGAACCTGAGCACAGCTTTTGACAAAGTAGATAGATCAAAGCTATGGCTGTGCTCGTCGGGTCCCTGGGGTGCCCGGAGGAAATCTTAACTGAGTTACAATAACTTCACAGGGAGAACCAGGCTTGTGTGCATAGCGGCACTGGGGGACAATGCACTATGTGCTTCAAGGTGGGATGTGGGGTTCGTCAGGGATGTGTTTTAGCCCCAATTCTTTTCACCCTTTACATTAATGGGCTCTTAAAGGCACTGGTGGATACACGGGTGGACTATCCGAAATTGGGGGGCAGCGCCTTTCCGGTCCTGGCCTACGCAGATGAGTGTTAATAGCCAAGGCCCCCGGGCCCTCCAGATTATGATTGCCGCCTATGCGGGCTTTATGAATAATTTAGGGCTAAAAATAAATTCCACAAAATCAGCGGTAATTGGATGTGTGAGAAGAAAGAGGCCGGCAAAGATGGTTCCAATGATATGCAATGGGGATATCATTCCTAAATTCAATGAATTTGACTATCTAGGCATTAGATTTTCAGAGACAGTCCCGGGTAGTGCTCCTAATAAAAAACAATCAGTGAAGCTGAGCCAATATGTAAGAGGGATTTGGCACTTCTTGTCCCGCTGTCGGGGCCAAGCCCTGGAGGTAGTCTTAAAAGTCTACACAGCGCAGACAAAGGCTGTGACATTGTATGGAGCGACATTGTGGGGTTTCTTAAAAGCACCCGAGATCCAGACCAGGGAGAAAATGTTTTTTTAGAAGGCTATTGGAACTCCCGGGATCCGCTCCATGCATCTCTATTCACAGGGAACTGGGAATGGATTTCTGGGAAGACCAATGGGCCTTGGAACCGATTACTTTTTGGCTTTGTCTTTGGGCGAATAGTCATGTTAATCTATGTCATTTCATCATTAGGACTAATATGGCAAGGGAGAACTGGAAAAAAATCCCTTGACTAGCCTTTATCGATGAAGCCCTGTCGAGAAGTAATTTTTATTTTATTTTATTTATTTGTAAGGCGCCGAAAGCCTGCGGGCATCGGGGCGCCAACATAGAGACAGGACAAGACAATAGAAACAGGACACTTGGTCAGTAGAGGAAGAACAAACAGTGGTACATTCAGTTGATCTTACTAATTGTCTTGTAGTTTAATTTAAACAGGAGCGTTTTCAGCTTTCTTTTCTGAAAACAAGGCGATTTGTCTCTAATCTTAGGTTTTCGGGGCAGGCCATTCCAGCTTGTGGCTGCATGGATCGGAAAGACTCTGCCTAGGCCGTTTGCTTTCTAGTGTGGTTTTACTACGAGTCCTAGTGCTTCTGACCTGAGTGAACGTGCTGGCAAGTATTGGGTAATCTTCAATTTCAGGTATGCTGGAGCTTTCCCATGTAGGCACTTGTGAACTAGTGTCATGGATTTAAACAGCACTGTCTTCTATCTTCAACCAATGTAGCTCTTTCCAAGCTTCACTGGTATGTTCCGTTCTCCGCTTCTGTTTGATTATTCGGACAGCTAGCTGATATTTGTTCATACTTTGCTTGTTGGCTCCAAGTAGTAGTGCATTACCATAAACAGGACAGTATAGTTGCTCTCGCGATAGTAGTGCAGTTTGTTTCATTAAGAAGGGGCTTGATTGCTCTGAGCAGTCTAAGATAGTATGCACAGTTTTTGTTCAAATAGGATGCTTGAACTTCGGAGCGTAAGGAGGCTTCCAGTGTCATGCCCAGGGTGTTAACCTTGTTCACTACCTGCCTCTGGGGGTCTTTGATTTTGAACGAGTTGTATTTCAAAGATAGCTTGCCCCTAGCCTGATTGGAACCAAAGATCACTAGCTTAGTGTCTTTTTGCTGTTTAGACACATCCAGTTGTGATCCATCCAAGATTCTATGGTGTTATATAGATCGGTTACTGTCTGCTTGTCTTTTTCGTAATCACCAATTAGTTCTACTACTAGCTGTGTATCATCAGCGTAGTTTGCGAAATAAGTCTTTATCTTATCCAGTACCTCACGAAGAAACCTTAAGTGCAGATTAAATAGCAGCGGAGATAGGCTCACTCCCTGAGGGACCCCACAGAAGATGATGGTTTCTTGGGAGACTTTATCTCCCCAGTGTACTCTCAATTTTCTGTCGGCAAATACAATATCCGGGGACTATCTCCACCAAATAATTTGTTGACTTTTGGGAAAATGCAATCCTATAAACTAACTCTGTGTCGGGCTAAGAAGGAGAAAAGGAATTTTATGGAGTTCGCCACAAATTTCGGATAGATCACACACAGTGATCTTCAGGGTGAATGAGAAAGGGGAGATCGTTGGCTGATCACGCGTGCCAGATTTGATTGCCTACAGCTGAGGGGAACAGCAGCAAACTGGTTTGGGTACCCAGATACACCAGGATACCCGGCGTGCAGGGCAGATAGAGAGGACCTGAATCAGCTCCTAATGTTTTGCCCAGCATACAATATTGTTAGATGGTCTACTCTATTTATTACCGGTCCTTAGATCATCTAACATTCGCTCCCACAGGCTGGCAATATTTTTTTCTCTTGGCTGCTGACTCTGTATTGACAGCGTGGGCGCTATTATCCTTCGTGAAAAGAGCTATGTACCAAATAAAGGGGTTATCGGCCCAGTTGAATTAAACAATGTTATAATCTATGAAATATGCACTGTGCACTTTTAATTGCCCTTTTTTCAGTTTATGTGGTGTGTTTTATATTTGTGTTTAGATTTTAAGGAATCCGGAGAGGATCCAGAACACTGCATTGTATAATGTGAGATTAAATGGTCAATTTTGATATGTATTGTACTTGTATTTAAATGTGTTTGATGGATGAATTGATTTGAATAAACATATTGACTGACTGAGTTTCTTCTACTGATTTAACTCCTATTCCTTTCTCCATTCTGGAGTTCAATATACAGTTTAAGTCATATTTCGTGTTTATCTCAGTCTGGATATTTCCAGTTGAGGGCCCGATTTTGATCTCATCATAAAAAGTGTGGAAATGCGTCATTCTCCCCTCCGGTTTCCAGCACACCCATTTTGAAGTGCATGGAAGTGTTGTGCTTTCCAGAAGCAAAAGCTGCTAAAATCTCTCGTTACGGGGAAAACATGTGCTCCAGTGGCATTGCAAGCATTTCTTAAAAGTCTGCCACTTTTCTAATTTAAGAATGTTTTGGAGACATCCAATTTGACATCGCCTCCAAGGAGATCACAAAAACTGTCAGAACGAAAGCTAAATATGTCGCCACCAAACAAATTCAGCAAGCGTGACGACAAGGTAAATTCAGATAAAGATTGCGCAACAGTGAAGGAGGTAGCAGTCACTCAAAGCAAAATAAACAACCCTCAGAAAAAGAGCCACACTATGGATGAAACTGATGCCCCCAGTTGCCCACCAATAGAAATATACAAGGGTCTCCCCCAACCAACTCCTGATATACTATCACCAATGGGGGCAGCCGCCTCACACTCAGAAAAAGATAAAAATGAGATTACTGATGAAGCGCATAAAACACTGAAAAAAACATCTCAGCAGGAAGAGTTAAAGCCAACAGAGCGGCCAATGTCTACACGACGGGCGAGTATGTCAACGGAGAAGTTATCCCTGACAGAAAAACAAACTTAACCAAGATCTGGCCTTGAGACCTCGACACAATCTAAACCAGAATATGTGGGGTAATGATAGCCATAACCCCCTCACAGACAGTAACAAAAATCGAAGAGTATCATTGGAAACAGCAAGGCCTTCATGAAGCCAATGGGCAAACACGACAACAACGTCAAATGACTCACCAACAAGGAGAGTCTCCACACAACAACAATTGGCAAGCCCGGCGGACCTCTCAAACAAAACAAAGAAAATAGACCTATTATCTATCATGTCATCAGTAAATATAGCGCTATCACCATTTATGAAATTGTATGAAACCATTGCAGAATCATTGAAAGATCATACAAGTATACAAGCGATGATTCACAGTAAAGTTATCTTCTTAGAAGCCTATGTTATGGCCTTGGAAGCAAGGAAAACAAACACCTTGGATGCAAACGTATTCGCTCCACATAAACAAGTGAACCACCAAGATAAAGAGCAAACCGTGGTGGGAAAAACAATTGGGACCCAAACCCTCGCAACTATTGATCTAACAACAAACAAATTAGCAAATGAGGAAACAAATAAAAGGGCGAAGACAAAACCACTACCGGGTCAAACTAACAAACTTGAAACCAAGAAAAATAACTTCACCTAGATCAAACAAAACTGGAGCTCAAACTACAGAAGGTATCTTTCAATTCTTCACACGTCCAGTAACTCAAAAAGACACATCACAAATGGAAGACAGCGAAGTAAACTTACAACAAACTAAGAACCAAGAAATGTCGGAAAAAGGCCACACCAGCTTATCGCCAACAACAATTGACTTTATCGAAAACGAAGAACTGATGAACCTGAGCCAACATTTGACAGAACAGGCCCTGATGACCTAAAAGCTGGACAGACTCAGTGATTCAACAACCTTACAAACTAGCGGGGAAAAGAGTAAATCAGAATCACTACAGAGTAAGGAGGAAGAGACCTGTGAGAATGCAGCGACAGAAACTAGGGCAAAGGAGAAAAGTCAAAACAAAATCTAGGAATGCTAAAATCAGGAAAAATGACAAATATCGATCCTGCTCCCCAAGGGACCCTGAGGAAACGGTCTTTCGCTATAGATCCAAGACGCAAAAGCATAAGCAAAAATCGAGAAAAGTGGACAAAGCGAAATGGCGAATAAAGTTGATACAAGTGGAAGAAAACAGAGACCAGATAATATTGAACCGCAATTCTGTGTTAAAACTCTTCAAATATATGCAAAAGCTGAAACATATTAAATCAGAAGACTTGATAGTGGTAGAGCCTAGCCACGTACACACCAAGGCCGAAACTGTGCTGTACATAGCATCAACTACGCTAAAAAACCTTTTCTTTAACAGCAAAACAGAACTAGAAGATATGGGATTTGAGCTAAAAGTGCAAGCCGCAACAAGTACAGAAAATAACAAAAGGGATGAAGAAAGCAAAGAATACAATACGTTCCGGGAAAAACAAGCAGCGAAAAATCACAAACATGATATATTAACAACTCCAAGGAAGAAAAATTCTACAAATACTAAGGAAAGAGCTAAAGAACGGGAGCCCAATAAGAGATCAGGGGGAAATCAGCCAGCCCTTAAAGAAAATAAGAACTACGATAATCCAACAAAGACAAAAGATATAAGAAAGACCAACAGAGCCAGGACAACCTCCTTAAAATCAGATCAAAAATCGACAAACTGAACGCGAACTTCAAAAAAAATGTGAACCAATGAAAGGGATATGGTCCTGGCTGCCAAAAGCATTGAGGGATAAAAAGCAAATATAGCAATGCAGCAGAGACAAGCACATTTCTCAGGAAAGACCTTGTTTGACTCACCAAAAGCAGATGATAAAAATGTGCTTGTGGAACACGAGAGGTCACAACCACTTACTGACTACTAGCGACATGGACTTGGGGGCGTACGACTTAATATGACTCCAACAGACTTGGCTGACTGAATCACCCTCAATGAGGAGTTTTGAACTGATCCTGGCACCAGCCAAACAAGGGCGTCGAGGAAGACCTTCTTCGGGCCTACTGATCGCCTGCAGAAATGACTGTGGGATCAAACTGGAAGAAGCCCTGATTAGCAATCAAACGATATTGATGGTCAAGGCATCATGGACCCGCAAGAAAGCAAATCAAGCTGGATATGAAAAATCCACTCTAATAATAGTTAACACCTATTGGAACCCAGCTAGCACAGAGACATCCGTCTACTTAGAAAACAGAGGCCGCAATAGACGAGGCTCTGGCAGACCACCTGGTAAAATACTTACTGATTTGCGGCGACCTGAACGCTACCTGTGCGGGCGTGGCAGAAACCGGAGAGAACCAAGGCCAACGCTCGACAGGTAAACAACGAGGCAAACTGTGGACCAAACTGATGGAATCAAGAAACCTACACAACTTGCACAAAGCTTTCCCAGATCCAAACCGTCCGCCATCGTGGGAAAGAAACAAATCTACGGCAACAATAGATTATATCTTTGTCACTGAACCCATCCTGGCAATAACCAAATCCTTCGAAATAACAAGAGTAAAAGCCAGTGATCACAATCCCCCGTCAACCATCTGGGAGTCAACAAGCCCTTCGAACTACTACATTGAATTCAACCTAACTACAAACACGCAAGGAAATCGATTGAAACTGTCAAAAGAGTCCATTGCTGACATAGAAAACAGATTCAATACTATGTCAAAGAAAATGGGCGCAAACAAAACGGGTTATATCCCCCTTTTGACGAAGTACAAAAAGACGTCAACTTCAATAAAGAAAGGTGGAAATCCTCCAAGACATGTGTTTGATAAAACATTGGCGGAGAAACGCTGTGATCTTCGAAAAACCCAGCGCAGAGCGAAACTTACAGGCACACTAGTAGCAGTAAAAGAAGCAGAAGTGGCAACAAGACTCTACAAGTCATGGGTAAAAGGATATAGATTGACAGGGTAATTCATAGAAATTCGCACAAAAGTGGCGCACGCGGCTGGCGCACAGCGTGCCCGTGCGAATGTCTGCGCCAGCCGCGTGCGCCAAAATCGATTTCCGCGCACAGCGTATTCATGGATTTTCGCATCCAAAACCAGCCGTGGCGCAGCGACCCTGCAGCAGCGTCAGTTACGCCCCCAAGAACGCCCGTGCGCAAGGAAAAGCCTTCAAAATCCCCAAATAATCGCAAAGGGCTGCGCCAACCCTGGACCAGTTCACAGGGCTGGCAAACAGCAAACGCCAAGCGGGGAACATGTATTTCAGTGGTTCGCGGGAAGTTCCACACGCGATTGTCCTGTGTACGTGTGCATCAGGGGTGCGTGGGAAGTAACACACGCAAAAGCAGGAGGGTACGTGTATTCCAGGGGTGCACGGGAAGTATCACACGCAAAAACAGCAGGGTACGTGTATTTCCGGGGTGCACGGGAAGTATCACACGCAAAAACAGCAGGGTACGTGTATTTCAGGAGTGCGTGTGAAGTATCACACGCGATCCCATCAGGGTACGTGTATTCCAGGGGTGCGCGGGGAGCACCACACGTGAATTGCACGTGTGGGTCTTCCCAGGTGTTCCCTCTACACCCTCCACGGCCCCTGCAGGTGGCCCACACCACAGGGGCCTACCCTGCACATGTCCTGCAGGCACCCCATCCACCATGGCCATGCCCCCCAGCCAACCCACATGTCACCTTGCACTACTGCCCACCAACGCATGTCCCCCCTGCACCCCCAGCCACCAGGGGCAGCCTCCACCAGTCCCCCACCCATGTCTACCACCCCCGCCACCCCCCAGCAGTGCAGGGGCAGCCTCCACCAGGCCCCCACTCATGTCTCCCATCACCCCCACCCCCCAGCAGTGCAGGGGCAGCCTCCACCAGGCCCCCACCCATGTCTACCACCACCGCCACCCCCCAGCAGTGTAGGGGCAGCCTCCACCAGGCCCCCACTCATGTCTCCCACCACCCCCACCCCCCAGCCACCAGGGGCAGCCTCCACCAGGCCCCCACTCATGTCTCCCATCACCCCCAGCAGTGCAGGGGCAGCCCCCACTCATGTCTCCCATCACCCCCACCCCCCAGCAACCAGGGGCTGGGGCAGCCTCCACCAGGCCCCCACTCATGTCTCCCATCACCCCCACCACCCAGCAGTGCAGGGGCAGCCTCCACCAGGCTCCCACACATGTCCCCCTGCACCCCCACCTCCCAGCCACCAGGGGCAGCCTCCACCAGGCCCCCACCCATGTCTACCACCACCGTCACCCCCCAGCAGTGCAGGGGCAGCCTCCACCAGGCCCCCACTCATGTCTCCCATCACCCCCACCCCCCAGCCACCAGGGGCAGCCTCCACCAGGCCCCCACTCATGTCTCCCATCACCCCCACCCCCCAGCAGTGCAGGGGCAGCCTCCACCAGGCCCCCACTCATGTCTCCCATCACCCCCACCCCCCAGCCACCAGGGGCAGCCTCCACCAGGCCCCCACTCATGTCTCCCATCACCTCCACCCCCCAGCAGTGCAGGGGCAGCCTCCACCAGGCCCCCACCCATGTCTACCACCACCGCCACCCCCCAGCAGTGCAGGGGCAGCCTCCACCAGGCCCCCACTCATGTCTCCCATCACCCCCACCCCCCAGCCACCAGGGGCAGCCTCCACCAGGCCCCCACTCATGTCCCCTATCAACCCCACCCCCCAGCAGTGCAGGGGCAGCCTCCACCAGATGTCCCCCTGCACCCCCACCCCCCAGCCACCAGGGGCAGCCTCCACCAGGCCCCCACTCATGTCTCCCATCACCCCCACCCCCCAGCAGTGCAGGGGCAGCCTCCACCAGGCTCCCACACATGTCCCTCTGCACCCCCACCCCCCAGCCACCAGGGGCAGCCTCCACCAGGCCACCCCCCAGCAGTGCAGGGGCAGCCTCCGCCAGGCCCCCACTCATGTCTCCCATCACCCCCACCCCCAGCAGTGCAGGGGCAGCCTCCACCAGGCCACCACCCATGTCTACCACCACCGCCACCCCCCAGCAGTGCAGGGGCAGCCTCCACCAGGCCCCCACCCATGTCTACCACCACCGCCATCCCCCAGCAGTGCAGGGGCAGCCTCCACCAGGCCCCCACTCATGTCTCCCATCACCCCTACCCCCCAGCAGTGCAGGGGCAGCCTCCACCAGGCCCCCACTCATGTCTCCCATCACCCCCACCCCCCAGCAGTGCAGGGGTAGCCTCCACCAGGCCCCCACCCATGTCTACCACCACCGCCAGCCCCCAGCAGTGCAGGGGCAGCCTCCACCAGGCCCCCACTCATGTCTCCCATCACCCCCACCCCCGCAGCCACCAGGAGCAGCCTCCACCAGGCCCCCACTCATGTCTCCCATCACCCCCACCCCCCAGCAGTGCAGGGGCAGCCTCCACCAGGCCCCCACTCATGTCTCCCATCACCCCCACCCCCCAGCCACCAGGGGCAGCCTCCACCAGGCCCCCACTCATGTCCCCTATTAACCCCACCCCCCAGCAGTGCAGGGGCAGCCTCCACCAGGCCCCCACTCATGTCTCCCATCACCCACACCCCCCAGCAGTGCAGGGGCAGCCTCCACCAGGCTCCCACACATGTCCCCCTGCACCCCCAACCCCCCAGCCACCAGGGGCAGCCTCCACCAGGCCACCACCGCCACCCCCCAGCAGTGCAGGGGCAGCCTCCACCAGGCCCCCACTCATGTCTCCCATCACACCCACCCCCCAGCCACCAGGGGCAGCCTCCACCAGGCCCCCACTCATGTCCCCTATTACCCCCACCCCCCAGCAGTGCAGGGGCAGCCTCCACCAGGCCCCCACCCATGTCTACCACCACCGCCACCCCCCAGCAGTGCAGGGGCAGCCTCCACCAGGCCCCCACTCATGTCTCCCATCACCCCCACCCCCCAGCCACCAGGGGCAGCCTCCACCAGGCCCCCACTCATGTCTCCCATCACCCCCACCCCCCAGCAGTGCAGGAGCAGCCTCCACCAGGCCCCCACCCATGTCTACCACCACCGCCACCTCCCAGCAGTGCAGGGGCAGCCTCCACCAGGCCCCCACTCATGTCTCCCATCACCCCCACCCCCCAGCAGTGCAGGGGCAGCCTCCACCAGGCCCCCACTCATGTCACCCATCACCCCCACCCCCCAGCAGTGCAGGGGCAGCCTCCACCAGGCTCCCACATATGTCCCCCTGCACCCCCACCCCCCCAGCCACCAGAAGCAGCCTCCACCAGGCCACCCCCCAGCAGTGCAGGGGCAGCCTCCACCAGGCCCCCACCCATGTCTACCACCACCGCCACCCCCCAGCAGTGCAGGGGCAGCCTCCACCAGGCCCCCACTCATGTCTCCCATCACCCCCACCCCCCAGCCACCAGGGGCAGCCTCCACCAGGCCCCCCACTCATGTCTCCCATCACCCCCACCCCCCAGCAGTGCAGGGGCAGCCTCCACCAGGCCCCTACCCATGTCTACCACCACCGCCACCCCCCAGCAGTGCAGGGGCAGCCTCCACCAGGCCCCCACTCATGTCCCCTATTACCCCCACCCCCCAGCAGTGCAGGGGCAGCCTCCACCAGGCCCCCACTCATGTTGCCCATCACCCCCACCCCCCAGCAGTGCAGGAGCAGCCTCCACCAGGCTCCCACACATGTCCCCCTGCACGCCCACCCCCCAGCCACCAGGGGCAGCCTCCACCAGGCCCCCACTCATGTCTCCCATCGCCCCCAACCCCCAGCAGTGCAGGGGCAGCCTCCACCAGGCCCCCACTCATGTCTCCCATCACCCCCACCCCCCAGCCACCAGGGGCAGCCTCCACCAGGCTCCCACTCATGTCTCCCATCACCCCCACCCCCCAGCCACCAGGGGCAGCCTCCACCAGGCCCCCACTCATGTCCCCTATTACCCCCACCCCCCCAGTAGTGCAGGGGCAGCCTCCACCAGGCCCCCACTCATGTCTCCCATCACCCCCACCCCCCAGCAGTGCAGGGGCAGCCTCCACCAGGCTCCCACTCACGTCTCCCAGCCAACATGTCACCCCAATGTAGATCCCTGGCCCTTATGGTCAGCCTCCAAATGGCAAACACCCACCCGAGTATTGCATCCACCCACTTAGAAATTGCAAAAACATGACAGAAGCCCAATTGCAAGTTTTGAAATGAACACATGTCCCTCACATACACCCAATGGGTGTCAGTGAATGTCAAAACCCATATCGTGATATGCATGAAACCAATGAGATGATACTACATATTGAACTTTGAAGAAAAAATATGTATTAAAAGCAACACAAATTGAATCAAAAATAAACAATAATAGAAATTTAACAAAAAAAAAAACAGCAGGTCCGTGAAAAAATGCTAAACCACAAATCATAATGCAAAGGAAAGGTGTCCAAAGTCACAAATTAAAATCGAAAACCATTGCTCCATGGCGAAATCATAATAAAAATTGAAATTCCAAAAGTCAACTATGTACAGATAACTATCCAGGGTCCATGATCCCAAACGAAGAAATTAAACCTATCTAATAACACTACCTAAAAAAAATAACTATATACAAAAATGTGGCCCATTGTCCAAAAGGTCCAAAAATAAAGCCAAACCAAAGGAAACCTAACACTAACTATATAACTATTTACAAGGGTAGCGGGCTAGTCCGACGGCTCACTTCGGGATGTTCCGGGCCAGGGCATCATCCAACTCCTGCTCAATGTCCCGGAGGCGCTCCTCCTCCATGGCCCCGAGGGTCCGCAGGACCGTCCACATGTTCCCCCTAAACTCCCTGCGGATATCCTCGAGGCACTCGGCACGCCTCAGAGCCCTCTGCATGGAGTTCTCCGCCCTGACCATCGTGAGCCGTGCCTCTTCCGCCCGCTGCCGCTCCGCATCTATGGCGTGGCCCAACCGCTGCCACACAGAAGACACTTCCCCGTCCTGGGTCCTCCTGCCCTCCGGCCGATGCCTGCCCCTCCGATGTGGAAGGCCCCAAGCCATCATGGCTCCCACCACGTTGCTGCTGCTGCGCCTCTGCCCGTGCACTGGTTCCTGCTGCCTGCACATCCTCCGCTGGCTGGGGTGCAGTCGTTGATGTGGCCACCCCTGCTGGACGTCCCACTCCCAACTGTGACAGGGATGCCTCCTCCACCAGCCTGGCCGCACCATCAGAGGCAGCTCCACAGGGCACCCAGGTGACTGATGGGTGGGAAGATGGCACGGAGGACGACTGGCGCATAGGAGGTTCAGTTGAGGAGGGGGTCTGAGCAAGCCACATCAAACGGAGGAATCCGGCCTGGGTGACCTGTCCCAGTAGGCCGAAGCGGTCAACGAGCCATTGGAGATGACGTGCAGTCTCCTCATGAAAAGACTGCAGGTCACCTCGCATGGCCCGTTGACGCAACGCCACACCAGTCAGGACAGGTTCAACCCGGACCCGGATAGCCACGTCCGCAGGCAGAGGAAGGCCAGTTGTCGTGAGCTCATCCCCTGCCTGAAAACGGGTCTGGACGTAGGCATCCCTGCTGGTGCAAGATGATGCAGTGACAGGATCAGGGACAGGATTGCACACAGGCACCTCCGCGGCGACCTGTGCTGCCTCCTGTCCCTGGTCCTGCACTGCACCACTAGCACCAGTGGAATCCCCACCTCTAGACCCCGTCTCTGTTGCTTGCACGGCCTCCTCCTCCACCAAATCCCCCACCAACCTGGATGACTCCGTGCCATCTTCCCCCGTTGGACCCTGTGGGGTCCCAGCTGCCCCTTCTGCTGCCGAGGAGTCCAACTCCGACCTCCGCCTCTTGGACCTCCCCCTGGCAGCTGCGGCCTGGGACGCGACACCGGACTCCTCACTCCCCGACGAGATCACAACATGGGAGGGGAGCCGGGCCTTGCGTCTCCGGCTGGTGGTGCGATCCCCGCCGCTGTGCTCCACAGCACCTTCTCCGCCCTCTTCATCAGTTGACGCTGCAGACAGGGAGAAATTAAACACAGGCATCAGGGCACTGTACAATGGACACATACACACATGACAATTGCACATGAGTGGCATTGTCAAACCTCAGACATGGCATCACAATCGGCAACACACATGTCATTTCAACTTGCACACATGAGCCATACCACAGCCACATCGCAACTGCCAGCACCATCCATACACATACAACAGCATGAGCAGGCAAAGGTGAGCCAGACATCACATGCAACACAGGGAGTGCACTACACATGCATGCACACCACCACACTTGCATGCATGTGTACACCTCAGCCAACTGTCAGAGTGTTCTGATGGGCATCCATGTCACATCTGCCAATCAGGCTTCCACATCCCGCTGTCACATGCATCCATGTTGCATCACTGTTGCACCCTTGTCAAATACACACACATGCACACAGTGCTGATACATGCAGCTGAAAACAACATACATGCGTGACATCACGAACATGCCCACTTACATGCACATTCATCCAAACATGTGTGCCCACACAACTGCATTTGGCATGCAAGCCTACACACACAAGCACCATCCATGTCTCACACATGACAGCACTCGCATGTGTTAGCCTCACAGCCCTGTACACCCCCACCCATACTCGGCCCCATACAAACAGATGTACTACTGGCACATCACCACACGCACAGCTTACAATCATGATGCATGTACACTTACCGCTCGACTCCAGACGGGTCTGCCTCTCAAGGACCTGGACGTGGAGCGCTGGGGATATGCGTTCCAGAACCCTCATCTGATCTTCCGACAAGTGGCCCCGGCGCCCCTTAGCATCCGCTGCCTTCAAGAGGCGCCGGGCCTTGTTCAGGGTCCTGGACCTGAAATCCTCCCAGCGCTTCTTGACATGTTGGAAGTCGCGGACTGCCACCCCCTCCGCGTTGATGGCGGTCACGATGTCCGTCCAGATCCGAGTCCGTCCTTCCTTGTCGGCGCGCACACTTCCGTAGAGGGCATCATACTGCCCCAGGACTTGCTCCACCAGGACACCAACTTCCCTGGCACTGAAGCTGGTGCCCCTCTGCCTCTCTGGCCTGGGGTTGTAGGTGGTGCCAGATGTTGCAGTGCCCGACATGACAACCCCAGAGGCAGGAGTGGATGGGCAACTGGGTCCTGGGGCTGGGCTGTGGAGCGATGGAATCCCAGTCGGAGTCTTCGGTTCCAGCAGGGGTGGTCACAGCAACAGCACCCCTGGCTGATGTGCAGGCAGCAAATGGCAGGGCACGTGGGCAGCAGGCAGCAGCAGATGGCAGGTGGGAGCGTGCTCGGGGCTCTGGGGGGCAGTAATTCGGCCTTCTGGGCAGGAGCGTGGTCTTCCGTGTGCTTACGCGTGGCCAGCTTGATACGGAGTGATTTGGCACGTGAAAATCCTGCACGTCTGCGTGTGAATCGAGGAAAGGGCCTTAGCGCGTATGCACGTCAGCACGCATATGCGATTTCATTGGACCAAAGGCCCTTAGCGCGTAAGTGCGTCTGTGACGTGACGCGCGAGGGTGTTTCCCTCATTACACGTGATGACAGAGCACACGTGGATTTCCACCAATCGCGTGTGGAACTTCCTGCGCACCCCAGAAATACACGTACCCAGGCCAATCGCCTGTACACTCACTTCCCTCCGATTACACGCGATGACACTCGGACGTGCAGTTTTACCACGTGTGCTCGCATATGCGATTTCATTGGCCTAAAGGCCACCATGCGCAGCTGTGACATCACGCGCATGGCCGTAGAGAATGGCGCGTGTAAAAATGAAGAGATACACATCCGAGTGTCAAAGCGCGTAATTGGTGGAAATTGCCTCATCGCGTATGCGCGTCTGTGACGTGTGTATAAAAGGTACGTGTAGAACGCC
Organism: Ambystoma mexicanum; assembly: GCF_040938575.1. Lineage (NCBI taxonomy): Eukaryota > Metazoa > Chordata > Amphibia > Caudata > Ambystomatidae > Ambystoma > Ambystoma mexicanum. The sequence continues at coordinate 253,781,917 of NC_090926.1, read as the reverse complement.
ATTTCCTTGTACGTGCTTTTCGTGGAGAGCGAGTGGGTGAAATCTGTACTTCTTGTCGATTCACACGCGATTTACTTCACGGCGTTTCCAGTTCGTACTCCCTGTTACCTCTGGCAGCTTTTTCTCTTTTCCTCTTTTTCCTGGGCCTGTTTCCTCAAACAGCGTTCCCTTCTACTGTTGTCCTGTCTCTTCAGACAGCATACAATTCTTCTTTTGGTGGGGGTGTTGCCAACGCGCACACTTTTCACGCTTTTGTTCCTGGCAGACGGTGAGTCGCGCACGTATTTAACATCTGTGCTTGCCCCGTGTGTCGCGTACCCCTTCAGAGGTCATTCTAGGCTGCGTGTGACACGCATACGTTCAGTCTTGTGTTTCTGGGTGCCACAGCGTAGTGCAGGTTTATTTTTCCACGCACGTGGTCTAGGAGGGGTTGCGTGCACCTTACTTCGCTTTTTTGGGGTGCCTGTGCGTTGCGTGACCCGTCATCTTTCCCCAGGGGTGACATACAGCCTTGCTAGAGCACTAGGGTACGATTACCATCTGGTACCCAACCCCTTTGACCCCCAATTGCCCAGGACAATAGTTCACATCGACTCCCATACGCACAATAACATCAGTGCCATGGCTGGGAGGCGACCAAGCCGTAAGGGTGGCAAAGGGGGCCAAGCCCCAAGTGGTGGCCGTGGTGTATCCAGTAGGGGACATGGCCGTGACTTGCAGGGTGCCCCTAGCCCCCCATGTGTGGAGGAGCAGTCAGGAACACCCATGCCCCCCCCCCCCGGTTGAGGTTACCGTGGCTGACACCATCCATGCTCAGCCCTTGTTGGACCAGCCCACTGTGTAACGAGACCTGGCACAGGGTGACTCCATGGCTGACTTCCAGGTCAGCAGGTCTAGGCCACGTGCGCCGGTGAACGTTGGTGTCATCAGGCCACGTGGATCAGGGGCAGCTAGGTTATCTGCGGCCCCGCGTAGGCAGGCTGGGGAGGCTGCAGGGGCAGCTGCGGCTCCATCCACCCCACCTCTCACACACCCATCCAGGACAGTGTTGGTCCAAGTCCATCATGCTGACATTCCCCCTGACACCATCACACTTGAGGTAATGCCTGCACCAACTCCCATGCTGAGTGTGCAATCCCACGCTCCTGCCCCTAGTGTCCAGAGCGGCGTAGGACACTCAGGATCCCCACCACCTTCCAAGCGGAAGAGGAAGAGTGCTCGTCCAGTAGAGGCTGATGCCCCAGACACAGCTACACAGTCCGGCCCGTCAAGGAAGCCCAGCTTCAATGAGGCCGAACTGAATGCACTTGTAGAGTATGTGTCCGCATATGACCGCGAAATGGTGATTGTTGCAGGATCCAAGACCACACCTGCACAACGTCAGGCACACTGGCAGACCATTGCGGACATCATAAGTGCCCTTGGAATCGTGAGGCGCACAGCTAATGAATGCTACAAGCGCTGGAATGACCTGAAGCGCAGGGCAAAGAATAAGCTGGCCTCAAGTCATGCCGCAACTCTAGTGACTGGAGGTGGGTCTCCAGCAGACGACATAGAACTCACTCCACATGAGCAGGTTGCTGGGACCTACGTCACGGAGGAACAGATCCAAGGCGTGGGAGAACTGGCAGATTACGAGGCATTGTCCGGTGAGTGCACATGCATGTGTGTGTCATCCATGTGCATGGTGTGTGTGGGAGGGCTTCTGTTTGGGTGCCAGGGGAGGGTGTGTGTGCCTGAGTGGTTCGGCTCACCCATGTGCCTCTTCCTATACATTCTTGGCACCAGCATTTGGGTATAGCAGCATCCCTTCGGCCAACATTAGACATCCAGCCCAACACCACGCCAGTTGCCCTTGGAGTGTCATCTTGCCACAACACTGTTGCTTATTTACCTCTGTTTATTCAGGCAGATTGTTTGCATACCACCACTTTTACTCGGGATTTCTCAGTCCCATTGTCACATGTCTGACATGGCTATGGTACAGTGGACTGGCTCAGTTTCGTGGACATGATTAGTTTAGACATGTCCCTGTGCTATAGGACCATTTTTGACTGGCAGCTGCAGGTTAAACATTTGAACCATTACAATGAAAATAATCAATTATATGAGCAAACTGGACTGAATGAACAATTGGTGACCTCCTCTCCCTCTTCACTTCATGGCTAGGGTACATGCCATCTGTGTGATGGCATGTGTATTTGACCTGCCAATCACTGGCCAATGTGTGATGCCACTGCTAGGCAGCATGCAGCAAATGTGTTCATCTTCCATCTTGGTGTCATCAATGTGTGCCATCTGCCTCCCCATCACACGCAGTGACGGTGCATGCATGGGAGGGTTTTAGTCATATGGGACATGTGTCAATCAAGTACTGTTTCTGTAGCCTCTCAGCCCTAATTGTGTGCCATAGTGCTAATGCCTGTTTCCATTTGTTTTCTTTTATGTCTTTGCAGGGGAAGACGCAGTTGATACTGCTGGGGTTGTGGAGATGGTGCAGACCCAGGAGGAGTCTGAGGGCCGACCGACCACCAGTGAGGGACGTGGTGTGGTGGTGGGTGAGAACCCACAACTGCTGCAGGTCGTGCTCTCAAGGGGTCTCTCTGGCTGCACCTCCCCCGAGCTGTATTCAGGTGTCGATTCGGATGACGAGACCTACGTGCCGTCGCAGGTGAGTGTTCCTGGGAGGGATTCTGTTCTGTCCGACCCACCTGCACCAGGGTTAGAACCCTCAATGGGGATGTCAGTGTTGGCAGGTACGCCTTTGGTGGTTACGGATGCAGGGTCACACTCCACGACATCTGATCCTGTTCCTGGGCCAGCAGATCAGAGGGGGAATGCAGTCCTGCAGCCTCAGTCAGTGCCGGCACAGCAAGGCGCAGTTCGCCTTGCCCCAGACAGGTGTGGTGCCCGCCGACGTGGTGGCCGTACGCCACCTGGCAATACAGCATGGGAGCAATCCATTTACGGTATGGCAACCCAACAGGCAGCATCATCAGAGATGGGTGTCCAGTCAATTGGTCGAAAAAAAACTGGTCGACTGCAATTTGGTCGACGCAATTTGGTCGAAAACCAAATGGTCGATTTTTTTTTTATTTATATATTTATTTTTCGGGTTTTCGTTTTGTAAAAAAAGGGGTTTCTAGAGAAAAAAAGGGGGTTGGGGGGGACCCCCCAAAAAAATTAAAAAAAGGGTTAAAATAAAAAAAATAAAAAATTCGACCATTTGGTTTTCGACCAAATTGGTTCGACCATTTGTCTGGTCGACCAATTTTTTTCGACCAAATGTCTGGTAACCTCAGAGATGATGGCTCAGGCCATGGATAGGGTGGCCACTTCCATTGTCCCCCCCGAAAGGCTGATGGAGCGACTACAGCAGGCAACCGACTCCATCTGCCAGTCACACAGGGAGGACATGTTGGCGTCCGACAGGGACAGGCGGGCGGCACTGGCGACTCTGCAGGAAGCCATCTCCATAGAGTCCTAGGGCCACAGGGAAGCCCTGAGGCTGGAACTCCTTCACCTCAGGACGACTCTTGTTGAGCTTGAGGCTTCAACAAACCGAAGGACAGAACAGCAGCTGGAGCATCTCACCCGTACACTCTCGGCTGAGATGCAGGCAACTAGGTCGGAGGTCCGGGCATCCCGTGAGTTGTTGCATGGGGACCTCCGCACACTTATCCTCCAGAACGAGACCTACCACACCCGCATGCTTGCAGCCATGGAGGAACAGACTAGGGCTTTGTGTGGGCTGCCTCCCATAGTGCCACCACCACCTGATGCAGCTGCAGAGAGTGAGCAGTGATACTCCCACAATAGGGTAGCCGTGTAGGCCATGAGCCCATGTAGGTGTTTTTTTTTTTCGCAAGATTCACAAACGTGGGTTTTGGTGTGCACCCTGTCCTCGGACCTCCTGAGTGGCCTCCCCCAACCCCCCGGGCCCATTAATGGCCATTTTTGATTTCTTTTTTTTTGGGACAGTGTGTTGCCTTGTGTGGCTCCCGTGAGCATACGCTGCATTGTGGCTGGGCACATGCAGGCTTGTCATGGATTTGGTTCAGATGCTTGGGTTTTTGTCACACACACCCCTCCTGCTTCCCGTTTCCATGGGCTTGCAAAGGGTGTGCCCAAGTGACATTGACGTACATGGTGACATTGGACTCCCATGAGCTGTGTGGGCAGTCTGTAGTCAATACTGTGTATACATTCATAGTGCATATTGTTGTTGTATTGTACACTGCATGGTGTATTGATATGTGCCTCTGCATCCATCTCATCCTCCATATTTGCAGGTCCATTCCTCATGTCTTCACAACGCGGTCCACCTTGGAACTGGAGTCCATGTTGTAAGCAGTGCACCTACACTCTTGCGTGGCGCTAACACTGTATACTTGGAAGTGTTCAGAGAGCTGTCATCATCAGGTGGTGAGGCTAGCTAATTTTTAAGTCTGTAATGTCATGTTTAAGGTAGGTTAGAGGTTGTGTAGGTGATTGGTATTCTTGGTAAATATTTGGTAATGTGGGTTGTAGGTCCTGCATTACTGTGAGCATTTCATGTGTGGACATGTTTCCATTAGGGACACTGTAGCTGCTGACACTTGGGGCATGTTGTGGGGATTAATTTCTTTCCTCTCACATTGCATGACATGCCATGGTGTGTTGTGTGGCCGTGCCGGGGAGGGGGTGGGTGACATGGCACTGTTTTCATGTAGTATTTTGCAAGTGGGTATTCATTTCTGCAGCATGGAAGTGTCTTTTCATGACACTGCATTGGTGGTGTTTATGTAGGTAGGGATGCACACATTGTGACACTTCCATATGAACAATCTCAGGCTGCTATGGTTCTGACAGTTGACAGTCCCTTTGTTCGCCTTAATTGTCAGGTCGAGTCATCATTGCTTGTCAGATGGTATGTGCCAGGCCTGTGTGCACTCCACTGGGGTGTGATTTCTATGTGAAGTAATTAGCCACCAGCTGCGTACGGGCTGCCTCACCCCGTGCCCTCTCCCCTCCCATGCGCAGCGGCCGTGCATGTGGTTGGGGATGTGGGGGCACCACCATGTCCACAGCCAAGCCCCGGCGTGTTGCAACATTGTGCAGGACACATGCTGCCACTATGATCCTGCTCACTACTGGGGGCGCATATAACAGCTGCCCGCCAGAACGGTCAAGGGAGCGAAAGCGTGACTTGAGCACTCCGAATGTGCGCTCCACTATGCCCCGGGTTGCAATATGGGCTGTGTTGCATCTTACCTCTGGAGGCGTGATGGGGTTCCGAATTGGCGTCATCATGTGGGTGCTCAGAGGGTAGGCACTGTCCCCTGGTGAGGAGGTGATGGGTATCATTAGTGGGGTAGTGACATAACTCTGCATCTGACATGCATGCATGCATGTGCAGTGGCATTCATACTCACCAAGCAGCCATGTATCGCCATGCCCCCCAGCTTCTAGGTCCCGGCTTAGGGTAGACATTCGGTAAATGAAGCTGTCGTGGGTGGACCCTGGATAGTTGGCATATACTGAGGTGATGATTCCGTTAGCATTACATACTACCTGCACGTTGATGGAATGCCAGTGCTTGCGGTTCCTATAGATGTGCTCAGATGCCCTGGGGGGACGTAGTGCCACATGGGTGCAGTCAATGGCACTCGGCACTTTTGGGAATTGTGCCACACCGTAGAAATCGAGGGTGGCAGCTTGCCTTTCTGCAGGTGTCCTGGGCAGGTATATGTGCCTACGGACTGATGGGCATGCAGTGATGATGTTCAAGACCTGGTGTAGGCAGCGTGACTGCGTGGCCTGTGACACCCCACCCACTATGGCACTTGTCCGCTGAAATGATCCTGTGGCCAAGAAGTGCAGTACATTGAAGACCTTCTCCAGGGGGCTGAGTGCTTGGGAGCACAGGGTGGGTGATGTGAGGTCATCCTCCCACTCACTGACCAGGTCCAGTATTATGTGTGGGGGAAACTTGTACCTCCCATACACCTGGTCATCAGGCATCCCAAAAAGGCTGGTTCTGGGAGTGAAAATTCGGGCCCTCACTATCCTCCTCCTTTGGTAACCCACGGCCACTGCTGCTAGGAATGGTATATTCATCCTGGCGTATGAGCTTGTTTGTTGTTTGCGCGCACTTTTATGCTGCGCGGGTCGACGTACGCCTGCTTCATGCTGGCGTACGTGTCTCAGGATTGGACCATTTGTTTTTCGGCATGTCATAGGCGAACGTGTGAATCTTCCCGCCCACCCCAGTAATACACGTAGCACGCTCTCCCAGGCCCAGTCGCGGGTAAATATTCCCGCCCACCCCTGGAATACATGTACCCCACTCTCACAGGCCCAGTCGCGTGTGGAAGTTCACGCGCACCCCGTAGTACACGTACCCAGGCAAATCCCGTGTGTAAATTCACGCGCACCCCGAAGTACACGTACCCAGGCTAATCGCGTGTGGAACTTCCCGCGCACCCTGAAGTACACGTACCCAGGCCAATCGCGTGTGGAACTTCCCGCGCACCCCGAAGTACACGTACCCAGGCCAATCGCGTGTGGAACTTCCCGCGCACCCCGAAGTACACGTACCCAGGCAAATCGCACGGCTGGGGGGTGGAGGTACAGGGGGACATGAGTGGGGGCCTGGTGGAGGCTGCCCCTGGTGGCTGGGGGGTGGGGGTGGTGGGAGACATGAGTGGGGGCCTGGTGGAGGCTGCCCCTGCACTGCTGGGGGTGCAGGGAGACATGAGTGGGGGGCTGGTGGAGGCTGCCCCTGGTGGCTGGGGGTGGTGGGAGACATGAGTGGGGGCCTGGTGGAGGCTGCCCCTGCACTGCTGGGGGGTGGGGGTGGTGGTAGACATGGGTGGGGGCCTGTTGGAGGCTGCCCCTGGTGGCTGGGTGGTGGGAGACATGAGTTGGACATGAGTGGGGGCCTGGTGGAGGCTGCCCCTGCACTGCTGGGGTGTGGGGGTGATGGGAGACATGAGTGGGGACCTGGTGGAGGCTGCCCCTGGTGGCGTGGGGGTGGTGGGAGACATGAGTGGGGGCCTGGTGGAGGCTGCCCCTGCACTGCTGGGGGGGTGGGGGTGATGGGAGACATGAGTGGGGACCTGGTGGAGGCTACCCCTGCACTGCTGGGGGGTGGGGGTGGTGGTAGACATGGGTGGGGGCCTGGTGGAGGCTGCCCCTGCACTGCTGGGGGGTGGGGGTGATGGGAGACATGAGTGGGGGCCTGGTGGAGGCTGCCCCTGCACTGCTGGGGGGTGGGGGTGGTGGTAGACATGGGTGGGGGCCTGGTGGAGGCTGCCCCTGCACTGCTGGGGGTGGGGGTGCAGGGAGACATGAGTGGGGGCCTGGTGGAGGCTGCCCCTGGGGGTGGGGGTGGTGGGAGACATGAGTTGGACATGAGTGGGGGCCTGGTGGAGGCTGCCCCTGGTGGCTGGGGGGTGATGGGAGACATGAGTGGGGGCCTGGTGGAGGCTGCCCCTGCACTGCTGGGGGGTGGGGGTAGACATGGGTGGGGGCCTGGTGGAGGCTGTCCCTGCACTGCTGGGGGGTGGGGGTGATGGGAGACATGAGTGGGGGCCTGGTGGAGGCTGCCCCTGCACTGCTGGGGGGTGGGGGTGCAGGGAGACATGAGTGGGGGCCTGGTGGAGGCTGCCCCTGGTGGCTGGGGGGTGGGGGTGATGGGAGACATGAGTGGGGACCTGGTGGAGGTTGCCCCTGGTGGCTGGGGGGTGGGGGTGGTGGGAGACATGAGTGGGGGCCTGGTGGAGGCTGCCCCTGCACTGCTGGGGGGTGGGGTGCAGGGAGACATGAGTGGGGGCCTGGTGGAGGCTGCCCCTGGTGGCTGGGGGGTGGGGGTGGTGGGAGACATGAGTGGGGGCCTGGTGGAGGCTGCCCCTGCACTGCTGGGGGGTGGGGGTGCAGGGAGACATGAGTGGGGGCCTGGTGGAGGCTGCCCCTGGTGGCTGGGGTGGTGGGAGACATGAGTGGGGGCCTGGTGGAGGCTGCCCCTGCACTGCTGGGGGGTGGGGGTGATGGAAGACATGAGTGGGGTCCTGGTGGAGGCTGCCCCTGCACTGCTGGTGGTGGGGGTGATGGGAGACATGAGTTGGACATGAGTGGGGGCCTGGTGGAGGCTGCCCCTGCACTGCTGGGGGGTGGGGGTGCAGGGAGACATGAGTGGGGGCCTGGTGGAGGCTGCCCCTGGTGGCTGGTGGTGGTGGGAGACATGAGTGGGGGCCTGGTGGAGGCTGCCCCTGCACTGCTGGGGGGTGGGGTGGTGGTAGACATGGGTGGGGGCCTGGTGGAGGCTGCCCATGCACTGCTGGGGGGTGGGGGTGATGGGAGACATGAGTGGGGGCCTGGTGGAGGCTGCCCTGCACTGCTGGGGGTGGGGGTGATGGGGGACATGAGTTGGACATGAGTGGGGGCCTGGTGGAGGCTGCCCCTGCACTGCTGGGGGGTGGGGGTGGTGGGAGACATGTGTGGGTGCCTGGTGGAGGCTGCCTCTGCACTGCTGGGGGGTGGGGGTGGTGGTAGAGAGGGGTGGTGGTAGAGATGGGTGGGGGCCTGGTGGAGGCTGCCCCTGCACTGCTGGGGGGTTGGGTTGATGGGAGACATGTGTTGGTGATCAGTAGTGCAAGGTGACATGTGGGTTGCCTGTGGGACATGAGCAGGGGTGCAGGGTAGTACCCTGTGGTGTGGGCTGCCTGCAGGGGCCGTGGAGGGTGTAGAGGGAACACCTGGGAGGACCCACATGGCCAAATCACGTGTAGCATTCCCCGGCACCACCGAAATACACGTACCCTGCAGAAATCGCGTGTGGAACTTCCCGCGCACCCCGAAGTACACGTACCCAGGCCAATCGCGTGTGGAACTTCCCGCGCACCCCCACCTACCCAGGCCAATTGCGTGTGGAACTTCCCGCGCACCCCGTAGTACACGTACCCAGGCCAATCGCGTGTGGAACTTCCCGCGCACCCCGAAGTACACGTACCCAGGCTAATCGCGCGTGGAACTTCCCGCGCACCCCCACCTACCCAGGCCAATCGCGTGTGGAACTTCCCGCGCACCCCGTAGTACACGTACCCAGGCTAATCGCGTGTGGAACTTCCCGCTCACCGCGAAGTACACGTACCCAGGCCAATCACGTGTGGAACTTCCCGCGCACCCCCACCTACTCAGGCCAATCGCGTGTGGAACTTCCCGCGCACCCCGTAGTACACGTACCCAGGCTAATCGCGTGTGGAACTTCCCGCGCACCCCGAAGTACACGTACCCAGGCTAATCGCGCGTGGAACTTCCCGCGCACACGCTATTTTTTACACAGCGGGTGTCCGTGTTTGTCAGTGCCCCTTTGCACCTCATTTGTCCTAGAGGGCCACTGTATGGCCCATTCATCATGGCTGTATATGGGTGCTTTTTGTTAGCGCACATTTTGGCACACATTTTTTTCAGTCGCAGGGGCGCTACCGCCTGCTTTCTTGTGGCGTACTTCTTTGGCCCTGTGCGCGTCTTTGACCGTGCGCTGGTTTGCCCTATTCAATTCCATGAATACGGGTTGTAGGCGAGTGTGTGGGCGTTCCGCGCACTTGCCCCCTGTACTTCCCCCGTGAAGCCCATATTTTCACGCGTTGTTCCCCATTCCGAGTGTTACGCCCCGTGTTCCGCCTACTTTTGTGATGTGCGCCGCGCTATGTGCGATTTCGCAGTGGCCGTGTCGCACGCTGTTGGATGACCTGTGCGCCGGTGTGCGCGGCGCACATTTTTAGCGCACATTCAATGTTTTTCTCGCGCACGGACTTCCATGAATTGCTGTGCACTGGTTTCCCTGCGATTTTCGCACTTTTCCTGCGAATCGCATGTTTTGGCACCTCTGTGCGGGAATTTTCGGCGCACATTATTTCCATGAATTGACCCCTGATTCTTTACCAGCAAGATGCCGAAAATATTCTAAAAACCATAAGCGGAAGAAACACAAAAGAATTTTGCAGCACATTGAGATCCACCTACGACGTGCAAGAAAAATCCATAATAAGCGAGATTGGAGAGGCAACATGGACAAAACACTTTACAACTATGTACCAGGCGCCAACAACTCAAACAGGGGCATCTATAGAGCATAACCTGGAGCCATGGGTAAGAGTGGACGACCCAGAGGAAATTCGATTAAAGATCTCGGGCTTAAAAAACTCACGAGCCCCAGGCCCCGACGGGATTACAAATGTGGATTTAAAAACAAACCTAAAGGAGTGGGCTAGCCGAATGAGTCAAATCTTTGAAAGATGTTCGAACCTGAAAATGATACCGTCCTCTTGGAAATCAGCTACAATGGTACCTATTTTCAAGAAAGGAGACAAAAAGGACCCAGTAAATTATAGACCAATTGCTCTCCTCGATGTAATGGACAAAGTGTTTGGTTCAATGCTCCTCGACCGCTTTAAGATCTGGGCGGAAAATTCACCTTGCAACGACCCCTTCCAAACGGGATTCAAGAAAAAAATGGGCACGGCGGCAAACATCTTGATGTTAAACGTGCTGAAAAACAGAGTATTGGAAGGGGGTACAAGAATCTTTGTTGCTTTCATTGACCTTACTCAGGCCTTTGATCGCATAGACAGGTCTAGCCTTTGGTCAAAACTGGAAGCCTGGGACTGCCCATTGGCCTTACTGAATCCGATCAAGTCCCTGTATACCAACACCAGCATGCACATCTGACTGGATCAAAGTGGTTTGTTGTCAGCACCTATTCCAACAGCACAAGGTGTGAAACAGGGCTGCCCGCTGGCTCCAGTTTTATTCCTGGCATTTATTGGTGACATAAACGAGGAAGACACTGAAACACGATCATTCCCACCAAAAATTTGTAAAACTCCCATAACGAGACTTCTTTACGCTGACGACCTGGTCTTACTGGACCAGACGCAAATAGGACTTCAGCGTCAACTAACAAAGCTACAAAAATACATGCAAAAAAACAAATTGGAAATAAATGTAAAAAAACGCAATTCCTGATATTAGAAACATCCATCAGGAAAAAAGAGAAATCGAGACTAAATCTGGAAGGAACACCAATTGAAAGAGTATCTGATTTCAAATATCTAGGAGTGATATTGGACTCTTCAAAACAGGATAAAGCGATGGAACTAGCTCTAATGACCAAAGTCAACAAAATGGCAGCCCAAGCTAGGGCCACAGCCAAAAGGTTTGGCAGATGCTCGCTAATCCCAGTACTAGAATTTTATAAGAAAAAGGTGATGCCAACGCTTACATATGGCGGAGACGCAATGATCAACCTGCCACCAAATATCTGGGCAAAAATGGAGGCAAAATTTTGGAGGAAAGTTCTAACGCTACCAAATTCCACCCCGATTGCATCGATCCGTCAAGAGCTCAGCTTACCGTCCCTCAAAAGTACAGTGACACAATCAACACTAATGTTGTACAGGAAATGCCGGATGGCAGAGCCTTTGTCAATATACAACCTCGTCAATCAGGAAATAGAAAGAAACACAAGTAAACGGCTTGTAAACTGGAAAGAAGAAAACATCAGTGTTGGAACAGATACAGGCAGATGAAGATTTACTAATAAAGAGCCCAAAGAAAATACTTACAAAAATTAGAGAGCTTGACTGGATATCTACCTTGGAAATAGCAGGAAAGAACAAACTAACTACACACCTGCCACCTAATACGAAGAAAATAAACGAACTCCAAGAATACATTAAGAAGTTCCGATCAAGGAAGGGGAGAGACATGCTGCTACGTGCCCGCTTAAACTTACTGCCGACCAATGAGATCTTGGCCATTAGAGGCAAGTCGGAAATCAACTTTTGCCGTTTCTGCAAAACACAAGAAATGGAAACAATCCATCACTTACTCCTAAAATGTGCCGCAAACCAACATATAAGAGAACGATACCCAAGGTGAATCTTCTCGGATTTCATCATCTCGGACGAAGAAATATGTTGGTTTCATTTGATTGGAGGAGAGAAAACGCAATGGCAAATAGCTACATATAAAATACTGGAAGCCGTAAATTTGCCGAGATAGGCACATTTTTAGAGAGTCAAGTTCTTTTTTCTTCTTCTCTCTCTTCAGCACAACAAGAGCATGACAAAAAGTCTATTTCTGTAAAAATCTTTTTGATTAAATACAAATAAAAAATAAATAAATAAAAATAATGTTTTCTTAAACGTTAATTAAACTAGAAAAGTGGTGCTGAGGTCGAAGACATTCTATTTACATAAAGGGGAACAAGTATGCAGTAGAGTTTAATAGCACCTCACAGGTGCCATATGTTAGCTCCTTTTTTTGACATGCTAAACCAGTGCTGATGGTTTAAGAGAATCCCCTCCATGTGGTTGCCCTGTGTTTGTGATGGCTGCTAGGGCTGTTCTCGAGCCGTAAACCAGGCACATGTAAAAGCTGATGCTTTCATGTCCCTGCCTCACATGCTTTCTTTATCAGAATATGGTCTTTGTAGGGAAAGTGTTCCTCCTTCATGGAAGAACACTTTCATATGCTTGCACGCACCTCAGAATCGGGCCTTTCAGTCTTCTTAGGAAGATAAAAGCCTTTTTATCTCCTTTGAATTTCTGTACAGCAGTCAAGGGACTGATTTGATCCCACCTTGGCTTTTGGAATGTTCTTATGTGAAGCCTGTTGGGCTCCTAATTAACTCCTTTAGTCGGTTTTACACTTTGCTACCCAACTCCTATCCGTTGTACAGAATTTCAAGCATATCTTATCTCACCTACCCTGATCGCTATTCACTGGCTTCCTATTCACATTAAGATTTTCTGCACTACGAATAAAGCCATTGTTTGAGGTACGCCAGATAACAAATTACTTGCCTCACGGTAATGTTCTTTCTGAAGGATGTTCCTCCCAACAGATTACTCATCTGTGACATCCATATCCCAGCGCAGCTGTTCTCTGGAAACTTTTCCGCCACCTAGGAGCATAGCGCGGCTCCGCCTGATGCCTTTACATGCCTGCACCGAATATGATGTTAGGGCAAGTATATATAGCTGCGCTGTGCCCCCAGTTCCACCCTTCTCCCCTAGCACTCTGAAGCTGATGGACCGTTGTGTACGATCTTTCTGCAAAGAGGGGCAGGTAGTTAAGGCAATGAAGAATTTGTGGGAGGAATATCCATCAGAAAGAACATTACCGGAAGGTAAGTAGTTTGTTCTTTTAATGGATTCTTTCCTCCCATGGATTCCTCATTTAAGATAGACTCCCAAAGCAGTACGTAAACCTGGAAGAGGGAGGAAGCGACACCACCACCTAAACCGGAAAACTCTGGAAGACTGCCCCACCAAAACGGCATCCAGGCACTAACAGGAATGAATCTAAGCAGTAACGCTTAACAAACCTGTGCAAGGACGCCCTGCAGAGGTGGAAGCCACTCCCCTGGTCGAATGAGCTTGGAGACCCTCAGCACGAAACTTACCATCCAGATCATAGCATTCTGAAACGCAGACAATGATTCGCCTGGGCAGATTTTGTTTGGTCACAGCTCTGCAAGCACGAGAAACAGCATAAACAACAAAAAGATTGTAATCTTTCCTAGCCTCTCTAGTACGAGGGACGTAGAACTTAAGGGCCTGACACAGGTCTAGTCGATGAAATCGTTCCTCCGCCTTGTCAGGATAAAGTGGAGGAAATAATTCAGGAAGATGGACCTTTTGAGAGAGATGGCATTCCGAGATCACCATCAGCAGAAAATAGGGTCTCGCTCTCAACGCCACCTTCTCTTTGGAAAAAAACAAATGGGGAGTGTGGCATGGTGGAGTTAGAAGTTGGACAAAGGGGTGACATGTTTCAACAAGTTTTATTTTAAAAATATTGAAAAAGTCCCATCTCTAAAAGTTATACCTACCTAAACAAATATCTCTGATGCTCGTTGTAAGCATGTTTGTCCAAATAAAAAGTATACGTCCTCTGTCATCATTTGGGTACAGCATCCGAATGAAACAGGAGAATGACTCCCTTCTCCTGGTGAATTGACTCAGTCTTTATCTCTTTTCCAAAAACCTTTTGCACTAGCTTCTGATTCAACAAAGAGTGCATGATCAGGAGACTGACTCCCTTCTCCTGACCCACCTCGCACAGCCTTGAGGGATGTCTGGGGTTATTCTATAGCAATAGTCCTCAATAGTCTCTTCACTTCTTCCCAAGGGCTTTCTAAAAGCTTGCTTTATAATTCCAGCAATTCTTCTCTGGCCTCTGACGTTATGAAGATTTCCAAATAGCTCTTGTTGTCTAGCATCCTCTTTAATATTACCTAGGCTACCACTGTAACCAGGAAGATTCCTCCCAATTCACTCCTCTTGGCTCTCTGAATATCACTACTGTGATGAGGGAAGATTCGTCCTGAGGCTTTCTTGACTTTTGGTAGCACTACTGTGACCAGGGAGATTACTCACAAGGCTTTCTTGATCCTTGGTTCACTAGGTATCACTACTGTGAAGAGGGAGATTACTCCTATTGCAACTTGCACTCTGTCTCTCTTTGGTAATTACTATGACAAGGGGGATTACTCCCAATGCAACTTCTACTCTCCAGTCTCCCCGGACCACACCCGGCATTCCTGCAGTTCCTGTTACCTTGTTTGTGTTGGAAATGCAGGTCCGATTCTTACTGGGGTCACGGGCGATTTGCTGGTCGTTTGTCACTTCTTTCTGGTTCGCCTGCGTGCCTCCGCAAAGTCCTGTGGCCGGCGGTCTTGGCATAGATGTTGGACCGAGCAGTCCACCTCAACTTCCCCAGCACTGGAGTGAGTCAGCTAACGGGATTCTTCTGCGGTTTCCGCTCTTCGGCATCCTCTCTTCTGAGTACCAGCTTCTCTGCACAGCCGACAGGTTCCCGGCTTCGAACTTCCCAGGCTTTGCTAGCTGATTGCTAGCTTCTCTACGCTTCCTTCAGTCGGCTCTCAGTTTTTCTCTCTCTTAGCTGGGCCCACACAAGCGGAGTGTCATAGTTTTTTGGTTGTTTCTATGATGTGCTCTTCATGTCTCTTCGTGGCCATTTCTTCCCAGTACTCTTAGATAAGGGTGTGCCATAATTCCTGTTCTTCCTCATCTCAGTGGTGTCCAGTCTCAAGGAAGGAATGTTAGAATAACACACAGTAGTACTTCCAGTTGCACTCTATACAGACTTTAGGGTTTTCATGGGTGCAAGGCCTAGGGGCGTTCCTTCACGGAACAGGAGTCCTTATCCCCATGAGGGGAGTCTCTCCCTGTGAGGTCCTGCTTTCAACCACCCCTAGGGGTACTATTGAGCAGCAGCCTCACCTCCCCATCCTCATAGGGAAAATCCCCCACTTGGGGAGATGTGACGAGATCCAGTGAATCGTCACAGAAGGTAAAACAGACAATGCCCTCATTACGAGATTGGAGGCAATTCCGCCTCAGCGGAATTACCGTTACCGTTGTGGTGTAGGGTGGAATCACTGCCATATTACAACTAGGCACGCACTCACCATTGCCAGGAACGGTAACTGACTAAACTGATTCCACAATAGTAATTCCACCCGTATTCAGCAGAACTACCATTACCGCCAGCCTTTTCAGCACTAATTCCGCCAGTGGAATTACTGCCGGTTGTTAGGGAGTTTAACAAAAGTCCACCTGTGGTAGGAATTCAGAAGACTCACTCTTGGATGCACAGGGCTCAAACTCTTAGGTTTGAGCTTAACTACCCAAAAGGTTCGGTAGCTATGGTCGAACAGCCAGAATTAGTCTAGGAGGTAGGAGTGCTGTAGGTAAGGACAAAGACCTCTGAGCACACTTACAGTGAAGAATGCACCTACACATTGTAGTTTTTGAAAAGTAATATTTATTATAAACTCTAAAGCAGACAAACAATACTAGGATTTCATGTAAGTACATTTTTTCACTAAAATAATGACTGAGCATTACTCAATTCACTGGTAGACCGTAGATGATAAACAGTTAAGTAGTTAAAGGAGCATTTAAGTTAGCAAATCAATTCTTTAACAATCTTCCAATGTAATTTAACAAGGATACTGGTAAGTAAGTTCGAGGCAGCCTAACCCTTTAGAAAGACCAGCCCCATCTGGGGAAGAGAGTCGTCAGTTGGGTCGCTGGGTGACCAGGGCCTGTGGGCTGAAGAACAGAGGAAGGCAAACACTGTAAAAAATGTTAAGTTTATAGAGGGTTCAGGGAGGTCAGATAGATCCCCCGATGGATTGAAGCCGAAATGACTGATGTCCTTAGGCCTGGAAGAACACAGTTGGGGTTTCCACGCAAATGTGTCTCAGGATGATCAGGAGGAGTAAAGATGAACACAGCAAGCACCCAGGTTAGCACCTAAGCGCGCAACAGTACATTTCTAGAAGAACAATGACTGTCTGGCGGGTCCCTGAGGTGAGGCGACAGCAGCTCCTGTTTGGATTCTGGGCCTGGAAGCTGAAGAAAGAACTATTGGCATGAGCAAACGTTCAGCTTCTTCTGATGGGATGCCCAGCAGACTATCTTTGCGGTACTGTCTTGTTGAGTGGGCACAGGCTTCGCAGCAGCGACGGTTATCATTCGCAGACTTCCCTTTGTTTCTCGGTCCCTGACTTAGAAGAGTCACTACAGGCCCAGAAGAATGCCCACAAGGTTCGAGCCGAAACTTGGGAGATTGCAGTCCAGAACGGTCGCAGCTCTTCGAGGGATGGCTCAAAATGCAGTTGGTCTTGACACTGGTAGGCCCAGAAGAGGTGGTTGGAGCAACATCGGTTACTTAGTGGTTGCTGGAAGTGGCTGTAGACGTCGTCCTTCGGATTCTTCTTTCCAGTGGTCGAATCTGCCTGTTGGCTCGTCCAAAAGGACAGCCAGCCTCCCAGTTCAAATTGGATGCAGGCAGACACAATGCATGACAAAGACCAGGGGAGTGTCGGCCACCTCCCCCACTTCCTGTCCTTTCAGGCATTCAGAGAGCATTGTCGGTCTTTCGTAAGGAAGCCTGCCAAAGATGAAAGACATAGAAGGATCTCCTCCAACCAAGTAGGTAGAAGGCGGCTTAACAAAGGACAAGTCATAAATAAAACAAACAAACAAGGGTTGGTAAAAGAAAAGTGGTCGCCATTGACCTAAAACAGTGGCTGTAATGTGTTCCTTACCACAGCACTAATATGAGCCTCCCTGTAAAGTTTGCAAAAAGTCCGTAGAAATCATCCATTGCCACCAGTCACTCGGATGAACTTGTCATTGTAACTAGAAAGTTACAAAAGTGGAAAAGGGATACATTGTGTCCCCTCAGCACTCCACATAAGGTGGGATGTGCTGATTCCACAAAATAAAAGTCAGGTAGGATAAAAAGTATCCCCTTCCTTGGTAACATTTGTTATCACCAGGAAAAGAAAAAGGGCAACTCAAGCAGTGCTGGGTGCTGCAATAATAAATTGCACATGCCTTAAAAGTTGGAGGAAAGCATGACTCCAAAAAATACAACAAAAAGGATTGAAAAAGGTTTGCAAAGATAGAGTAAAAGAATTAGTGGTTGGAAAAAAGGTTCCCACTCACTCAGGAGAACTGGTAAAAATCCAAGAGTCCAGCAAAAAATGCCAGGGGACTCACAAGTGGGAAGAATTATATAGCAAAAAGGAAATTCTACCCAACACCGGAGGAAATCGCAACTCCGGAATGAGAAACGTGCAGGCTGCAATCTTGAAAAATCCAATCCACTTAAAATCACCATTAAGAGATTACCAACCAAGCCCAAAACACACCCTAAACATGTCATCTGGCAAAGGGAAGGTGCCAAAAAGGCGCCAAAAAAACTGAAATTCATAGAGTAAGGGGTCACTGTGCTGGCAGATGAGGTGGTGGCCCATGCAGAGTAGCTGTATGGGCCACGCAAGACACCCCCCCGGAGCAAGAATGCCATTTTGACTGAAATAAGGGACAAGGTGGCAGCTGTGGGTAATGTCCCACGGGACTGTTATGACATAATAAAGCACTGAAACAACCTAAAAGCAAGGGTGCAGATGCTAGTCTCCAACCATCGTGGGGACACAGCGGCCACAGGTGGAGGAACTGTGGCCCTACTGCAGCTCACGCCATGGGAGGACAGGGTGAAAAGCATCTTCCACATGGCAGGCCTGGATGGCGTGGGTAAGGCAGGTGTGGGAGCCAGGAAGACCCTAGTGAGTGCATGAGTGAATCATGGGCCCCATGCACAACAACTAGAATGGAGACAGGCGCACTTGCAGTCAACCAGCCATTGCAGAAGTAACGCATGAAACACCATGGTACAGCAGCTATCTTGGACAATCACCCATTCACAAGGTATATCCCCACCACCTTGTGCCAGCACGTTCAGCACCCATGTAAGGACACATCTGCCGAAGAGCTGCCACAGACTGAACATATGGCACAAATGCAACAGATGCAGATGTCTAGGTCAAACACCCAAGAGATGCACCAAAGCAGTAGCAGTAAGGCCTCTATGAAGCGTGCCTCCCTTCCAAAGTCACACTGACACTCCCATGGCTAGCAGGGCATCACTCATGTGACAGGAGAAGATGATATACGTTCAACAACGGACCATGGAGTCGTATCTCACTGTGACCCCATTGTACATTGCATGAGGGCACACCCTACAACCTTCCAACAAGAGAATGATGCACTGTTTTCTGCGTCCCAGGGGCGCGATATAAATAAAATAAACAAACAAACAAACTCAGGCCCCCTCGGAGTGCACCACTGTGCCTGGCACACCTGGACCACCAAGTGCAAGCAAGGGAGCAAGCCATGCCACACCCAGAGAGGCCGTTCCCCCAGAAGGAGACCTCCAGGACCCCCCAGTTCAAGAACCTTGCTGCTGGCACCTCTGTGGGCACAGGCACACCTGTCATGGTCAACAGCACCCATGACGGAGCTTGCAGGAACCCCCACCACTGTTGGGGAGTCTACCGTGCAAACCATCCACCTAAGTGCAGACGATGTACAGGCAGTGGAACAGGACACTACAGTGGACAATGGCACCACAACTGCTGTCACAGCAGCACCTGACTCTGGCTCCACCTTTCCAGCTGCCCCTATGAGGGAGATGTCCCGGGATCAGCCCCCCATTTTAAGACACTCGCCCATGCAGTCTTCTCCTGCCTGCCCCCTCCCCCCCACTGGCAACATACAAAGGAGACAAAATCAGATGATGACGAGGTGCATGGTGAGCAGGCGTCTGCCAGCCCGGGAAGACAACTCCATCCCTATTCAAGGCCAGCACCACAACACGCCATGGAGGACATCTGGGAAAGGCTCACACAGATGACACAGTGGAAGAATAGGATGAAGCGCATAGCTCAGGAGCAACAGTCTGACGCATGGACAATGCTCCAGGTGGATGTCTAGTGCCCTGGAACAACTGTTGTTGTGCTGCTGCAGGAACTGCTAGTACCACCCTCATGAGCTGAAGGATGTTGGAGTTGTGTGCGCAAATGTCAGCCACCAACGAGAACATCTCCATGGCCATAACCCTCACCCTTCAGCATGTCCGAGCAGTGAACCAGGCAGTTCTGTTTCAGCCACCCTTACAGAGGGATCTGTGGCAAGCACACCACCAAGGAGGTAGTTGACACATGTAAACAGATTGCAAGGGTATTGTGTTGGGGATGGGGGTGTGGGGAGGGTATATTGTGTTCGGGATTTTCAAACTTGAGCATTACATATCAGTTAACTGGAAGCAATGCTGGGATATGCCTTTTTGTATGAATGTCTCTTCTATAGGTGGCTATGCACAATGGTAAGCAGCATGTGATTATCGATTTGATCAGTAATAATGTTTTTTAAAGATTTTTTCTTATTACGTGGTTAGTTCAAACAAACTTTCACATTACAAAAAGAAAAAAATGAACAAACAATTCATCAAATGCAAGTATTCAAATTAATAACAACCAATACAGCCAATCGTTAATAAATAAGTTACTGAAAGCCCAAAGTATACATAGCAGCCCCTCTGAACCAACAAGCCTTCTTAAATACTAGTAAGTTAGTTCATATTATCCAATTTCCCTGTATCAACAAAACTGGTCCAAATCTGATAAAGTGCTATGTGCATATAATCTTCCGGGGGTTGCATGTCCTCATCAGGACAATTACCCTTAAACCTAAGAGCACACCTCAACTGTAGTAGTGATTGCTAAATTCTTAAGACTAGTAGGGGGTGCAAGGGAGATGAACAAACCCTGACACTGGGTGGTATACAGTAGTAAAGAACAACAGATGTCCACAATCGGTGTTGAATGTACATGTAAACTGAGTTGATTCTGCAAATACTAGTTTCTGTATGTAGCGTTTTCAGATGAATGGGCTAAGGCTAAACTCCTCATTCATCCCATCAGGTGTTAGACTGTTCAACATCTCAATCGAGTGGACCTCTCTTTGATCCATACGTCTTGCATGATTTCCTCCTCTGGGGGCCTTTTTTTACAAACTCCAATATAATTACTTTCAGTTGTGCAATGGTATGCTTATTCGAGTTAAAGTGACGTGCAACTGGAGATCTTACATTGTTGGTTCTGAGTATCTTTGGTAATGAGATATGTATTATGGAATACTTTAAACATTTGGTTATTTATTCAACACCTTTAGGGTGTGCGAGTGACGGGAGTGCTCCACAAGATTGTGGACATCTGATGTCCTCATCAGGAGGCAGGTGGAGTTTCCGCCTTAGGCACATGTTGTGCAGCATGGCAAAGGCAATAACAATTTGTCCAACCTTCTCTGGTCTGTACATAAAAGCTCCTCCAGTCCGGTGTAGGCATTGGAAACGAGCCTTCAACAGGCCAAAGTTCTGCTAGATACAGAGCCTGGTCAGGACGTGTGCCTCAATGTAGGCCACCTCCTGTGGCATCTGTAGATTCTGCACAGGTGTCATCAGCCATGGTAGCTGGAGGTATCCAGAGTCAACTGCAAGGGCAAAGGTGTGTCAGTCACAGAGCATTGAGGATGTGTTGCCTTTTAAAACAGCATGTTGAGAGACTCCACCTCCACTTAAAGGTGGAGATAAGTGCACTGTGTATTTGGCGGAATTACTGCCCATTTTCGGCGGCATCACTACTTGTTTTATGGTGGAGAAACCGCTTTGGATCGGGGCAGTAATTCCGCCTCCGTAATTAGCGATGGGGCTGATTCAGCCATATGTTGGCGGTAACTCCACTGGAGCCAATTCCGTAGGCAGAATTAGCACTGGCTCATGATTCAGCAGTATGGTAAAAGTGGTGGTAATTCCATTACTGCCACTTTTAATGTGTACTGTTTTACTCATCATGAGCCTCAATGCCTAGAGCTCAATAACAAATATCGCGGATGTGACAACTAGGAAAATCACCTAAGGGTGAGAAACCTAATAGAGTAGGAATGAAGAGTCTCAAAAAGAGCACCCCTAAGAAACATTAAAACTAAATTCAAATTCCACACCGGAACCACAATCTCTCGGCAAGAAAACTGGTTACACAAACCCTACAAGAACTGCACAACAGTGGGGATTGTAAAAAGACGAGCCCTGTTCTGGGGACCCCTTGAAAACCAAAAAAGCATTGAGATAACCACTTGCAGTGCCAAAGATAGTAGAAAATCCAGTGACAGGATAAAGAATCACCTGGGGCCAAGTTGGCAAAACAACACATCTTGTCTTGTACGGCCCACCACACAAGATCCTGAGCCACCTGATTTGAGTCCTGCAAGGGGTCCGACGTGTGACCCTGAAACTGTGACCATTGGTAATGTAGAAGCCACTACACAGATTTCATGCGCAGCCTCGCCATTGGCACCACTAGGATGCAGGAGGCCCAGAAGTCACAGGAAGGCCTAGGCCGGGACGTGTTCCTGGGATTGGAGGATATTGACCAATCTGAAAGATGTTCGCCACTCTATCTTTGGGTGAGAAGGCCCTGCCCAGGTGAGTCCCCAAGACTGCACTAATAAATTGAAGGGGTTGACACGGTGAAACCCGAGACTTTTTGAGGTTCCGGGAAAAGCACATGCTGTGCAATAGAGAGCATGTGTGGAGAAGGTGCTCCAACTCTATATCTGGTGAGGGAGCTCAGACGAGCCAGTCGTCCAAGTAGGGAGAGACATAAATGTCCTCCCTCCTGAGGCGAGCAGCCACCATTGCTAGCAGCTTGGTGAATACCCTTGGAGCAGAAGCAAATCTGAACTGCAGGATCTTGAACTAGTAATGAGGTCGTCTCACAACAAACCTAAGGTACTTCCTGCACTTTTGATGAATCGGCACATGGAAGTAAGCAAACTGAGGTTCCATGAAAACCGACCAGTCCTACAGATCAGGGGCTTGTAGAATCTGGGCTAGAGTAACCATCTTTAACTTGTCCTTGCCTAGGAACAAGTTCAGCAGCTGCAGATCCAGGATGGGGAGCAAGCCTCTGTCCTCCTTTGGCACCAGAATATAGAGAATTCATAGGTTCAAGCCCAAAAGGGATCTGGTCGCCCTACTTGTCATAGATGTCATACATCCTTGACATGAAAGTGTCCCTAATGAGTGGAATGCATTCCCGCAGAACTGCTGTGTCCGCGGCGTGGACAACACGGTCAGTGTTGATGCCCCCAAAGGTGGGACCTGTTAGCGCTGAGAGGGTACCCTGCCGGTCACAGCATATGTGGTGGGACCCTCGAAGTTGACGGCACTGTCGCCTGCCCCACAGGTGCCGAGACCGACATTTGCCGGCCGCAGTCCGCCCATGGTTTGAAGCTCCAGGCCTTGGATGGAGTAGGCATGGCGTATCTTGAAAAAGTAGGTTAAGTGCGACAAGCGTTTTCTGATCAGCAAACACAGTGTGCTATATGTACTCGCTCCAATGTCATATCAACGTCATATGGTACAGGGCACGTAGAGGCATCGGGCGGAGCCGACACAGCCATGCAGGCCACCCCCGGCAATAGAAAGATTTACAGAGAACAGCTGCGCTGAGATATCATAGATAAGGAATCTGTTGTGAGGAAATAATGAATTGGAAACCTTAGCTGCTGAACTGTCCCTCTCTGAAGGTGTAGATCTACTCGGAGGCACAATATTATGCAACTTTCAAGTCCGAAGTTTAAGCAGGCTTAGTTTGCAACTCAAGCTTTTTCCCTTGCTGCCCCCTGTACCTGGAATGCCACACCACTTCACATTAGTTTTATGCCTACCCTGCTTTCAGAACCACAATTTCTTTTCCATTGACTATTCATACATTCAGGGTCCAAAATATGCACTTGTCATTAGCATTTGGCTAGTAATTGACTTGCCGAGTAAGAAATGGTGTACTTATGTGTATATGTAGAATTGAGGTGGCGGGTGACACTTTATTGCGGGCTGGTATATTGTAGCCTAGATTTTTTACCCCATGTACATTGTTAAATCACTTTCTGATATTAGTTCCTCTGCATTTCATGTGGTTGTTGTTTTCCTTGAATATTTGCTTTCTTTTTTGATGTTTGAAAATTGTGGCATTTGAAGTTTTGAAAATCTTGTAAAACGAATACAATTTCTGGGAACTGTGCCCAAAACTCCCATTTTGGGACCAAGGAGTTGAGCCCACTTGGCTGAACACCCCCTATGGGACAGGGCAAGCAGGATCTCAACGGAAGTAACCTCCTTTAGGGGACAAGGAATCCCCAAGTAAAGTGATTACCACACCTCCCTTTAACTCAAGAGTCCCAAGTATTTGTTGAATATGGTATCCAGTCATTCTATCGAATAACAATCCATCTAACACCAAACCATCAAATATTTTCCATTGAAATACCATTCCATATAATGCCCATGTCAGTGAATAAAATTCGATGGATCCATCGAAATGTAATATTATGATTAGGGGTTAGATTAGGGTTAGGGTTGGGGCTGGGGTTAGGGTTGGGGCTAGGGTTAGATTAAGGGTTACATTAGGGTTAGGGTTGGGGCTAAGGTTGGATTAAGGGTTACATTGGGGTTATGGTTGGGGTTAGGGTTAGATTAAGGGTTACATTAGACATTAGGGTTAGGGTTTGGGTTAGTGTTAAGGTTGGGGCGGTGGGCGTGGGAGTTTGGGGGGTGGGGGGATCCCCCGCCCGTCCAATATACAGAAATACTTAAAAATGTTACAAGGAGCTGGCCAGTGCTGACATTTCAGCACTGGACAGCACAATGTAATATTTTGAAGTTACAAAAAAAAGCATGGAAATGCTACTTTTTACATGTAATAGTGCATTTCCATTGAAACCAGTCCATGTATATTGTCGATGGACTGGTTTCATTGGAATTCCACTTTTACATGTAAAATATAGGTTGTTGATGTTTTGGTATGCAATGGTTTGTATTCAATGGTTTTGCATGTAAACCCTTCTTTTCCTGTCGTAATCACATAATCACTATAAACCTTTGAATACATGTGAAGTGTGTAGTGCCATAATGTGCAGTGCTTGTTTCTGACCTGGCTCTGTTAACACCCATCTTTGAAGAACGGCAACAATGGTGCCTCCTCTGTTGTTCCAGGAAGGAATTTAAAAGACCAGAAACCCATGCAGAAGCTGAGAAAGCCACCCAGAGGGTGAAAAACAAGCTTTTGCAGGAGTCCTGCCTCGAGGCTCCTTCCTTCCAGGAGGAGCCTCGGGGCAGGACTGCCAGAGAATGTGGTGGGCAGAGGAAATTCATAGCCCAAACACTGCAGAGTCCAAGAAGGCAGAAAGCATGAGAAGCGCTGAGCTGTCAAACTGAGGGAGAGGTGAGTTTGTGCAGGAGGGTTACAACGGTGTCCAGCCATCCCGGCGCAGGTAGGAATAACAAAAAGAGGAGACACGACTGCAAAGAAGTTGTAGTCACAGTTCTGCAGCAAATGGAGAAGCTGCCTTCCCTGACAAACACCAGCACATAAGAACAGGTACGCGCCGGATCAGAAGACATGGGAGGAGGGCGATAAAACATGGAGACAGTCTACGAGAGGCTGACCCTGGAAATGGGCAACAAGAAGGTGAAAGCAACCAGATAATCAGCCAGCTTCAGAGGCCAAACAGGCCACGAGGGGTTGAACCTGAGAACATCCCACAAGGGGACAAATGTAACCAGAGCATCTGACAACCTGACAGGCCAGACAGCCCATGAGAGGCCGAGATGGAAAATAACCCAAGAGGGAGTAAATGCATCATGAGAGCCAGGTGACCTTAAAAGGCCAGACAGTCCACGTCAGGCTCAAAGACATGAAAATCAGGGTTGGGGTGAACAAGAGACTGAATACAAAATCAGGGCTCATCAATATTGTTTTAAACAAGGAACAGATCTAGAGAACCAGCTACTTCAATGTGGAGATGAACCTTTGGAGCCAATAAGAAGGCTTGCATGGAAGTCCCAAACAACCTTCTCTAAGAAGAGAGGAAGGCTTTAAAGACCCAACTTTGAACTGTAACAGCAGGCCGGAGCTGAGAGAGAGAGAGAGAGAGAGAGAACCGAACAAACAATTGGGTGAGGGTCAGAAACCAGTCACCAGAAGTCAGGTAGAGTGGGAGAAAACTTACTTGGGCTAGCATTATGTTTCCTTTATTAGTGGTAGGGATCGTGCATAAGACAGAAGTTTTGAGACATCCTGATGAGCTTGTTCTTCTCTTTGAAGTTAGAGAAACCCATTCATCATATACATGATGAAACTCGAACCGTGTCTTTTTGTCCATCTCCTATGCTTGATTTACCACAGGATATACTGCATGGGAATACTGAATATGCTGAATGACCGATTAACTAGGAATATTCAGACATTGTCCATGGAAGAAATATCCATCCAATAGAACATGACCAGGGGTATGTAATTTGTTCTTCTAATGGATTGTGTCCTCCCACTGAGTCCATCCGCTTTGATAGACTCCAATAGCAATATTCATGATGGAGGTGGGACAAGTGAGTTCTTATAAGACTTTAATTTAGCCTATAATCTTGTGAAGAACCGCTCTTCCAAATCGAGTGGCCCGACCCGACAGGGTATCTAAGCAAAAATGCATTGCAAATTTGTTGAGGGAGGGCCACGTTGCAGCTTTGCAAATGTCCTGCACGGGTATACCTCTATCTAGAGCTGAAGTAGTTGCCACTCCGCTGGTGGAATGGGCTCTTAAATGATCAGGTTGTTCCTTCCCAACAGCGGAGTAGCACACCGAAATGAATAAAATAATCAATCTGGAAAGTTTCTGCATGGTCACAGCTTTACCTAGTTTGTGACCCACTTAGCCAATGAATAGCTGATCCTCCTGTCTAATGTTTCCATTTTTGCGATGTAAAAGCTAAGAGCTCTTTTCGGGTGAAGTCTGTGCAACCTCTATTCACCCTTAGAAGGATGAGGAGGGGTGGTAGAAAGCTAGTAGTGAAATACATTTTGCAATAAATGAATTTCAGACATAGGAAGGAGGGACGGACCCTCAGAACAACCTTCACTTGGAGAACACTGTAAATGGTGGCTTGCAGGATACGGCAAAGCCACTAAGAAAACTGTTTTCCATGCAAGTAGCCTAAGAGGACAGGAATGAATTGGCTTTTTTTATTTGTATATGGTTTAAACAAAAACCTTTACAAACATGTTATGACAACATCATATTCTGTATAATAAGTGTACATTTATACAAATACATTTAAAATCCCTACAACAGAACAATTCAGATATTTATTTCAAGCAGAATTAGTCTGATTTGCTTGTGCAAATTTGCTGAAGGACCAAACATGCAGTAATTACTCCTGAGATGGAGTTCAACAATTAATACAGTATAATTATGAATCCTTGATACGGAGAAACACACATGTTCATTAATAAAGTGCATCCTTCAAGTAGTTTGTGCAAAATCGCAAATGTACAAAACAAGCAGTAATCAATTCAAAATAAACTCAAGAAATAGTACTTAATTGCAACCAACAATGAAATCGACAAGCTGTTAAAATTCAAGGAATACTTTAAGAATATTTTATCACAAAACTCATAAAATGAGTAAAATCTATTCATAAGCATAATTCATATTTAAAAATTACATCCATAATAGTGTATAGAGCATATAAATACAACCAACTATATGCAAAACACTGAACACATTCTATCTGAGATAGTTGATAAATAATTGTAGTCAAAAGGCGCGCGAGTACTAATACTAGTGAGGTGTTTTCACCCCACATGCATAGAGTCCACAGAAAATCCCTCAAAAACCTAGATTCCCAATGATACATTTTTCAAGTACCACCATACGAACAGTTTCAAAATGCGAACACAACATAACCAGAAGTTTTAGAGTTTCAGGTTCCTTATGGCATTCACAAAACCGACATGCCCATGTTCATGAGATCATTTTTGTGATGCCAATGGTGAATTCGATCATTGGTGGAGGATTGGTTAAGTTTGAATCTAATGAATAGAGTTTGAGTTTTCTCCCACAGGAAACTAAGTAAATACAAGTGTCAAGGTTTTCTTTTTTACGCACCTTATAAGGGGTATATCTGTTTGTCTCAATCGGGGAGCACCATTCATATTCGTAGTGTTTTTTCTTCACACGAGGCAAAAATGTGCAAGATTCTTGCAAATTTACATTGATTCTGGTAAAAAATGTCTTAATTTTCACGTCAAATCGAGCTATAGATCTTGGATGTGCATCGACAAGCATCTGGGCCAAATCTTCATACATGGAATTAGGTGGAGGGTTAATCATTTTGGCATAGTTGGTCATCATTCTCCGATTGGTGCTTAGAAGATAAAGAACCAAGGCCAAGCTTGTGTTGCAGGATCGAATTAGGAAGGAAGCTAGCTAGACCCAGTGTGCATTTCTAGATTCAACCCGGTAATTTATCCAAAATATTATTTTTATCGAACAAGCACATGTCTAAACCATACAGTAATATTACCTCGACCTTTAGGATATAAAAGTCAATGACCAGCAGAACTGAAAATGTACAATACTTTCTGTATATTATTTTCATCTGTATCAGAAGTGGTCTGACTTTTTGATTTAACGCAGTCTTCCACATAAGTATCGAAGCCGTATCATATACGTTATAACCTAAATATCATAGGGAAAGAGTCTGTTCCATTCTCGTACCTTCAATAGACCACTTGAAGGGAGATAAATTCCTTCTGTTGGTAAATATCACAATGCTAGATTTAGTGGGATTGGCCTGAAGGTTGTATTTTTTGGCATAGCGCATTAATAGATTGAGTTTATTTTGTAACCCAAATGGTGTTCAATCGAAAAAGATCAAATCATCAGCGAACACCATCCAGTGTAAATGCAGTTTGCCTAGTTTAACTGAAAAAATATTATCCTGCTTCCATATTTTGTTAAGATCACACATATAATGATTAAATAGAACAGATGCAAGATTGCATCCCTGATTCACACCCATGAAAGTACGGATGGTATCACTGAGGGCGCCCTCTTGATTTATCTGCATCCTATAATTGGTGTGAGTGAAGCATGGCAATTATTAGAATTATCTGGGGGGCGAGAGGGTTTATGCCCAACAGAGTCATTTTGTTCCACAAATGATTGCGGATTACTTGGTCAAAGGCAGCAGTCATGTCTAAAGAGGCCATATAGACTGGGCCGCAATCTGCCAGTTTGGTTGTCTCTAGAATGTGCGCAAGAATAGTTGCATGCAAAGCAGTACCCATATACCTGCAGAACCCAAACTGAAAGCGGGAAAGGACATCATGCTCTTGGATGTGCCGTTCAAGTTCATTGAGACTGAGAATGGAGAAAACCTTAGACAACGCGGCCATGAAAGCAATAGGACTAAAATTAGATGGGTCCATGGGATTACCTTTTTTGTAAATGGGTATAATTGAGGACAACCACGACTCTGGCATTCGTTTTAAATTAAAGATGTAGTCGTATTTGACTTTTAATACTTCTGCCCAAAAAGGGGGTCAGCCTTAAGTGCGCACGATGGAATACCATCAGGTCTGGCCAATTTGGAATATTTGTGTTTGGAAATTGCCCACTGGACATCCGTCAATGACCATGAACAATGCCCCATAATCAATGTGTTAAGTTCTCAAATGAAATAGAGTACTCTGGCAGAATTTTATATTTTAAGGTGATCTATTTATGCCACATTTCGGGTGATATGGAGGAGTGGACGGGAACACCACTTCAGATAGTAGAGCTTCTCAAAACTGCCCAAACATTTTTAGAGTTGTGCTTACGCAGATTATAAATAATTTGCTGGTTATCTGCAATGTGTAATTTGTTTTTAACCCCTTTAAGTCTATTTTTGTATGTTTGACAGATCTTATTTTTAAGACTTCCAGATTGTGCTGCAGTCAAGTCTAATATTTTGAGTTCCCTTAATTTTTTGTTTTTCTGACGCTTTAGATTAGCCATCTCTGTATTAAAAGTATGATTATGAACTCAAGTTTTTGTTTTGTTTTGCAGATGTGTTGGTACGGAATCGATTTTCATCAACTAGAGGAGTGGAACAATTCTATTATTAAACATCATTTGAACAGATTGGCTAAAGCTACCTCTGCTTTAGCCATTTTGTTCAAATTATATTTAATATAATTGTTTCATTCCTCCAGTTGATGAAAATCCATTCCATAATGATACATATCTGATTCAAACAGTTTCTTTGCTGACCCTCTGGGTAAGCTCCTGGCATACTTTGAAGTTCCAGTGAACCAAAATTGTTCCAATGATCCGAAATTGCACGTTGGTCAAACCATGTTTACATCTAAATTAATAAGCATATGATTCCCCCAATGAGGGATTGGTGACTGTCACACCATCACGTGCACTTAATAGACTAGTTGATACAAAGAAATAATTGATATAGGACCTTTTGGAACCTCTTTGCCAGGTAAACCATTACACTAGTTTTCGGCAATCTGTATGTCCCATGTAAAATAGAGGAGTGTTAGCAGTGTCCAACTCAACACAAGTTGAATTGAAGTCACTGCCAATTATTATCTGATAGTTTGAATTTCGAATGAAAGCCTATTCCAGTATTACATCGAGGCGAGCAAAGATTACTGATGCAAGGTCCTACTAGGGTTCCAGTATATACAAATTATCAAGAAAATCGGTTTTGGCTCACCAAAGAAACTTAGCTCTACAACCAAAAGATCTTCAGCAGCAGAAATCAATATAGTAGACACCTTCATGTTGTTGTCCACTAAGATGGCGAGGCCCCCAGAATGTCTACCTGCAGAGCCTATACTAGCAACTTGTTTGAAAGAGTTGCAGCCTTCTATGCAGGAGTGCGTAAGTTACATGATCTCTTGCAATAAGATTATCAAAGGTTTGTTGGCAAAGGGCACTGAATTGAAACATAAATGTAAGTTATTGAAGCCACAAGAACTCCAAGATTTAAAAGTAATTATATTGTGGTTATGCTTGTGTATTAGATTTTTTAAGTGATAGAAAACAATTCATAAAAGGTTCAACCCATCACCAATCCTTTACGGCATTAGCAAATGTGGTGAATTGAGTGAGCAACTTTTAATTTATTCGTTTTGGATTATCACCACTTGAGGTAGACATTTTACCGTCATCAATAGGTGCCACCCGAGTCTCTATAAATACCAGTATATCTTCCTTAGTTTCGAAAAGATGCAGACTGAAACCAAGGTGTATTAGAACGCTTCTTTGGTCCCAAACCAATTTCATGATGATATACGAGTGAAATTGGCAAATCTTTCGATTGTTATTGATTGTAGCCAAAGTTACCCAATCCATATCATCAGAATTCAGAGATCCCAGAGAAGGGATCTGTTTAAAAACCATTAAGCATGTACGTGAGATCGAGTCTAGACCTACCATTAATCTTTGGATTGCTCACCCACCCAATGATATTCGGTATGCCTGGAGTGAGCTCACAAATGCAAGAATCTTCAGGAATGTCGTGAATAGATTGGGTCTGTAAATTAGTGGACATAGATGTTTTATTCTCAGAAAGGCTAATAATAGCAATCTCCTCAGTAGTTAAGGGAGATGTGCTAGAAATAGCATCTTCAGACTGAGCATACATTTTATCCACAGAACTTAGGTTTATTTTAAAGTTGTCCAAAGATACAGTGGAGATCTGGATATATTGCAGCTGAGAATCTTCCATACTTTGCGAATTTGCCTTGATATTGTCTGATGGTACATTTGGAGGCTCAATACCACAGCATTGTCCATTGTGGGAAAGAAGCTAGATAGGTGTGTCAGTTTAATACTATTGCTGAAAAACTGAGAAGGCACTTTGACAGATTGAATTTATTTAATGTTGATAACATCCGCACGTGAAGAGTTTGCGGTCGAGCTCAAGGATGTTGTGTTCACAATTGTTTTTTTGTTTACTTTGATAGAGGAGTCAGGTTTAGAATTCATACATGAAAACACTTCTTTGATTTCTAGAAGCGTTTACATTCTTCATTCAACTGATTTAAATCCAAGAGCTCATCATCATTTAAGATTTTTAATATTAGAATTATGACCACTGATTTTTTTCATGAATGGATTTTTGTTTTTTTGTCTGAAACATCTCATTTCTTCTTTCTGTCAAGTATTCTCTTTTGAGCTCTAAGCGTTTTGCTCTACACGAGAGAAATACATTAGAGGCACCTTCGATCTCGATATCCGGTGAAACTTCAAAAATGTCACAAAGGTGCATCTATACTCTCATTTTGTTTGATGAGGTCAGTTGGGGGAGGGGGTGCAGGGGTAAGGACTATTTGGAGCTTTGAATAACGCCTCAGCTTCCATCGCGTAAGGTTGAATGGAGCCCTGATGGTTCCTACAATTGTCAAATTGGGCTTCCAATAAAGTTTTTAATTGAGCCTTACATTTTTGCTATATTGTATATTGGTGGTGACAGCTTGCGATAAGACGCTGGCGGATACCTCTCGGGTATGTTCGCGACCTAGAGCAGTAGTCGCTACAACAGCAGCATAGGACTTGCTATTGGTATCAAATGGAAAAAAACATCTAAAGTTTGAGTAGACCCAGAACAGGACTTTGTGACATTAGTTTGTAATTGGACATTCTTATGGATTGGTTTAGCAACATGGTTCATTGCAGATTTTAAAGAATAATAGGTTTCATGTGCAAAAGGAAACCTTCCAACTTATTTAATTTTCCCAGAATGTCTGAAAGGGACGACTTTATTTCCCTAATTTCATATTGTGTGGTCTCGTGGCCTTTGTCTAGTAGATTTAGTATACGTGTCAAAACTGGAAAGGAGTAAGTGTCAGGGGCATTCAGATCATGTAGATGAGAGTTACTAGTAGAGGAAGCACTATGAATGGTATTTGACCTGGATTGATTTGTGTCCATTTTAATCTCATTGTGCGTGTGATCATCACTTTTAAAGGCCTACATTTCAACGTCCAGTAGACTGGAAGTAAATGTTGGAGAGCTGGCCATAGGGGAATGAGCAGAAGTTCTATACGGATTCCCAGGAAATAAGGGCTGTAACAGCAATTTAGAATGACATTTATTAAATAACAGTACTTCCACAACATTAGGAGGTAAATGAGAAACAGGTGTGGAAGGCCCTAAAGATAATCTAATACCTTTGCCCAATTCCGCCTTTACAGCAGGGGCTAACATAGATATATCTGAAATATAGTTCTTAGAACATTCTCCTACATTAGACAGCATAGAACGGTTAGTATGATTGTTCATGTGATTGACTGGTACACGTGGGCCAGAAGTATCAATGTCATTCACTTTGTGTAGTGAAAAGGCTGTTACCATGCTTTGGTCTGCCTGTGCTGCGGGATCACATCCCGCAGCACAGGCAGAAATGTCCATAGGATCCAGACATGTACCAAAAACGGCAGTTGCAGCCCTATACCCATCTTGCCCTTCATTTTCAACAGCAAGTGGCACATTCAACGCCTCTTGGGATGGTTTGTGCCCTTGTACAGTTTCACTAGGGGCAAGGGTTTCAGACATAAGAATGTCAACAGGACCAGTGTCAGAGGTCTCATGAAGTCTTTTGCCGCTGTGCAGACCTCTAACCATGGTGTGTATATAAAGAGAGAAAAGAAAATAATTGCAGAAATGAAGAAACAGCAAAGAAAAAGAAGGAACAAGTTACTTACCTGTAACTGTTGTTCTCCAGCATGGGTCTGGCATGGATTCACATGCTCATGAATATTCCCCGTCAGGCTGGGAATCAGTTTCAGTTTTGTTTCTGAACTGTCTTTCTACTAATAACCAATCACTGGTCTCTGGGTCATACTGCCCCCAGCCAATGACTGCCCTCTACCTAAGCCCCTCCTCTGGCAGCCATCTTCAGATTTGGTAGCACGTAAAGTGGCAGTTGGACCAAGAGAAGAGCCGCAGAGGGGTAGGCGGGAGGGTTCGCATGTGAATCCATGCCAGACCCATGCTGGAGAACAACAGTTACAGTTAAGTAACTTGTTCCTTCTCCAGCGTGGGGTCTGGCATGGATTCACATGCTCATGAATATAAGAATACATAACAGTACACACATGCACAACCACCGGCGGGAACAATCGGAACAGTCCCTTCATAAATTCCTTCACCAGTCGATGAGACCACAAGGACGGCCGTCCTGTAGTTCTGGTTTATCGGGAGATCGCTGCCAGATGTATCTTGATGAAAGTGTGAGCTAGTCCAGCCTTGGCCAGCGACAGTAGGTATGGTAGCACTTGAGGTGCCGTAATCCGTAGAGGGTTAATCTTCTGTGCACGGCACCAGACAGAGAACCTCTTCCACTTATGTCGATGGCACTTGAGAGTTGAGGACGCCCTGGCCTTTGCAAGAACCTCTCTGCAGTCTGCCGGGATATCGTACCCTCCAAACTCTAGTGCTGCAGGAGCCAGGCCTCCAACTTCAGTGACTCCGGGTCGTGATGAAGAATGGCCCCTCCTTCTCTGGAGAGAAGATCCGCGTCCGTCGGCAGCTTGACTGGTGGGGACGTTCACAAATCCAGAAGGTCCGGGAACCAGATCTGTCTCAGCCACACCGGTGCAACGAGGATCATCCTGCACCGGGACCTCTTGAGTTGGTTGATGAGACGGAGCAGCAACGGAGGGAACGCGTACAGGAACAGGCCGTCCCAGGGGAATGAGAAAGCATGGCTCATGCTCCTCGGCTGGGGAAACCTGCTGGCGAACCTCTGGCACTTGGAGTTTGTCGCTGTCGCGAACAGGTCGATCTGGGGTTTGCCCCAACGTCGGAAGAGCCGATCCACCTGATCCTGGCATAGTACCCACTCGTGGCACGAGCATAGCTCCCTGCTGAGTGAGTCGGCGATGGTGTTTTTTATTCCTGGCAGGTGGAAGGGAACCAGAAACATCCCTTGGGCGACGGCCCAGTGCCACAGATCCTGGGCCTCCTTGGACAGGGCTGGGGATCTGGTGCCTCCCTGCTTCCGGATGTAGAACATCATGGTGGTGTTGTCGGGGAAAATCCTCACCACCTTGCCCTTGAGGGAAGGGAGGAACGATCTGAGCGCCCAGAACACGGCCGGAACTCCAGGATGTTGATGTGAAGGCCAAAGGCCTCTTGCGTGGAGATCTCCTGTGTGAGCACCCCATCCCTCCAGGGGGCGTCCGTCGTCACAGTCTCCTGATACACCGGGGTCTGAAAGTCCGTGCCTGCCGTGAGGTGCGCACGGGTGCCCCACCACTGAATCGCCCGACGGAAGACCTCGCTGAGCGGGATCCTGTCTTCGAAACTGCTGCCGCCTGCATCCAGCGGGCGTCGAGGAACTCTTGTAGGGGACGCATCCGTAGTCTGCAAAGGCGCACTAGGTAGATGCATGAGGACATCATCCCGAGGAGGGACTTCATGGACCTCACCCTGGCTAGCAGGCGCTGCACCTTGCCCAAAATGGCCTTCGTCCTCCCCTCCGACGGAGACGCCAATCGCTCCACTGTGTCGAGCTTCGCTCCCAGAAACAGTGCCGCCTGCGAAGGGACCAGGTGGGATTTGGGGTAGTTGATGGCGAATCCCAGTTCCGTAGTAGGCGGTTGGTCCTTGCTGTGTGCTCAACGGTGAGTTCTCTTGTCCTTGCACGGATGAGCCAGTCGTCCAGGTAGGGGTAGACGTGGATCCCTGCAGGCGCAGCCGCGCCGCCACTGGTGCTAGGCACTTGGTAAACACCCTGGGTGCCGACTTCAATCCAAACAGCAGAGCTCTGAATTGGTAGTGACGTCCCTGGACTACAAATCTGAGGAACTTTCGGTGTCTTTTTAGAATCGGGATGTGGAAGTAAGCATCCTTCAGGTCCAACGACGATAGGAAGTCGCCCTCCTCCAGCTGTCCCAGCACGTGCTGGAGGGTGACCATCATGAACTTCTGTGCCTTGATGAACTTGCTTAGCCGACATAGGTCCAGGATGGGGCGCCAACCGCCTGTCTTCTTTCTGACGAGGAAGTATCTTGAGCATACTCCGGAGCCCGGAGCCTCTTGGGGACGAGTTTGATGGCACCTTTCTTGAGCATCGCCCTTACCTCCACAGCAGTTGAGGGACGTGATTCTTCTTCCTGGCCATGGGAGGAATGCAGGGACACTTCTTCAGGAATTCTAGCGAGTGGCCGCGGGCCAAGGTATCGAGCACCCAACGGTCAGTGGAGATTGACTCCCACACGCTGACGAACCTCGTCAGCCGACCTCCCACCGGGGTGCTTCGGTGAGGACCCGACGCTACGGCCGGTTCAGTCTTGTTTGGAAGTGGCCTTGCCGCCTTGGCCTCCTTGACGACGGCGGCGAGATCCTCCTTGTTTGCTGCGACCTCTGCAGGCCTCCTGGGACGAGGAGCGGGCCGCCTGGCGGTATGTAGAGGAGCCACCGCTTGATCCCTTGGAGGCCCCTTGTCTGCCTCCGGTGCTCCGAAAGGGCCGTCGTTGTTGTAGGACTCCCAGGGCTCGGGCCATCTCAGTGTCGGTCTTGATGGCCTGGAGCTACTCATCTACCACCTTTCCAAACAGGTTGTTGCCGTCGAACGGCATGTCCAATACCCTGGTCTGAACGTCCTGACGGGAGTCCGTCCCCTTGAGCCATCCTCGTCGTCGAAGGCAAACACTGTTGCCTAACTGCCGAAATCCGGTGTCGGCAATGTCCCTTGCCACCGTTATAGCGTGGTCCGACGCCACCTAACCTTCCTGCAGAATCTCTAGGGCCTCCGCCCTCTTGTCTGGTAGGAAGTCCAGCACCAGCAAGGGAGCTATCTTAAACCAAAGCTCCCTGTCGTAACGGGGCACAATCGCTAAGGCGTTGGCCGCCTTAATTGTTGTAGCTGCCGACGAGATGACCCGTCACCCCATGGCGTCCAATTTCTTTCCCTCGTCGTCCGGTGGGGAAGTGGAGGTTGAAGCCGCCGCACCCGCCGCTTTCTTCTTGGCTGCTGCTGAGATGACCGAATCCGGCTTAGGCTGGGCCCTGAGGCACAAGGGGGCGGCGTCGAGGACCCAGTACTTCTTCTCATACCGGTCCCTCTTGGCGGGCGTCGTGGAAGGGTTCTTCAGGACGGCAAGTCCCTTGTCCCAGATATCGTTGAGTAATGGTACCACGAGGACCGTCTTTCTCTTGGCATCCCACCATTGGTAGAGGAAGCCTTCCTTCTTCTGTTCCTCCGGGCAGAGCTGGAAGAGCTGGGATGCCCTGGCGATCATGGCATGGAAAGAGGCAATTTTGTCAGGCGGAGAAGCGGTGGTGATGGAAGGTCCGTCCCGTTGTCACCACTGTCGTCATCCGTCCCCGTCGCTGTATCCGTCGCCGTGTCATCTCGAGGGTCCAGCGAGGGGGATGAGGGCTCCATAGGCCTTGTGGGCATGAAGGGCGGGGCGGGGTGGACTCTCCTCTGCTTATTCGGAGGGCTTCCCGACGGTCCTGGTTCTGGATCCTCCGCCGGGGTTCGTGGTAATCTCGTCCTTATCTCGGTGCATAAGGATTGGATTGCCAACAAAATGGCCGCCGTGCTGTCCTGAGGCTTGGGCAATGGCTGCGATGGGCGGGATGGCTGCTCCTCCACTGGGCCTTCGTCGTCGCCCTCGTCGCTTCTTCGATCACATCAGCAGGATCTCTCACGTGGAATCGTACCTCCTCGAACCTCTCGTGGAGGCCCTTCACGGCTTCCACCAGCTCCTCAGAGGCTGAATCTGTGTCCGTAATGGCCACCGGGCCCCCCCCCTCTTTTTCCACCGGGGTCTTCACGGGGGTCTTGTCAATGGGCTGGGAAGAGGATTCCCTCCGCGGTGGCAGGGAAACTCTGGGCCCCGAGGTCGCCTCCACTGGCGTAGTCTCCGCCAGCTTCGCCAGGGCCGCTGTGACTCCCTCGATAGAGGCCTTCACCGGTTGGATCAGGGCCCTCACCACCTTAGGTGCATCCTAGGCCTTCACCTTGGGGGGTGGGTCACCACCTCGCTCCCCCTCGGCTCCCTTCGAGATCGACCGGGGCCTCTCCAGAAGCTTACCCGGGTTCTCGGATTTCCTCTTCCCCGAACCAGAGCGTTGGCTCGTGGTTGATGGTGCCGGGGAAGGCGCGCCCTGCCTGGCAGCCGACGAGCCCGACCGTTCGGCGCTCCCGGTGCCCGCGGACTCGCAGTGCCCGCGGACTCGGAGTGCTTAGCCTTCTGTTGGGCCCCCGTCGCCGGGGCGCCATTACAGGACTTAGAAGACCGCTCTGACCTTTTCTTCTTCTCACATGCTGGGCCCTTCTCCAGCCAGCTGGCGAGGTGGGTACGACGATCCCTGATGGTCCGTTCCGTTAGGGTCTTGCAGAACGCACAGTCCTTCTCCACATGCGTCTTGTCCTCATGAAGGCAGTAGAGACATCTCGAA
Organism: Ambystoma mexicanum; assembly: GCF_040938575.1. Taxonomy (NCBI): domain Eukaryota; kingdom Metazoa; phylum Chordata; class Amphibia; order Caudata; family Ambystomatidae; genus Ambystoma; species Ambystoma mexicanum. The sequence continues at coordinate 253,744,172 of NC_090926.1, read as the reverse complement.
TGCTCGTCGTCCTTAAAAACATTCTGTAACCCACATCCAGGGCAGTTCCTGAACAGCTTGGATCCGGGCGTCGAGCTTCCCTTGTCCTGGGTCATGTCCAAGGTATGCCTCGGATCTTCTGGAATCCTCCAAGAAGCGTAACTCGACGAAAACTTCACCCTTGAGGGGCGTAGAAAATTCCGATCAATGGGGACTCGTTTCAGAAGTAGAACGGTGGAGCTTGAGGCTCGATTTAACTGAAAAATTAGAAAATCCCTTTGAAAAAAGCGTGAAAACGCAGTAAAAGCTTGAGAGCTATAGCACAAGGACTCCCAACACTTGAACGTGCAGTAAAAATCTGAAGATGGCTGCCAGAGGTGGGGCTTAGGTAGAGGGCAGTATGACCCAGAGACCAGTGATTGGTTATTAGTAGAAAGACAGTTCAGAAACGAAACTGAAACTGATTTTTCTTTAACGAGGATTCCCAGCCTGACGACGGGGAATATTCATGAGCATGTGAATCCATGCCAGACCCCATGCTGGAGAAAGGCAAGAACAGTTTGCTCCCCGCGCTCTCCATCAGCACACCTCTTGCTAAAGCAGAGGGTGAATACACTAGAGCAACAGGATTTTACCCATATTGTGTTTTTTTCACTGCAATTGGTCTTAGTATCAGGTTACTGCTGTTGCGCGAGAACGCCATGCCCTACCACAAGGTGTTCATTGCGCATATCAGCGAACAAGTCCTGCACGTTATGTCGGACGTGTGGGGGAACATGGAGCTCCTTACACACAACTGCAACTGTACGGGACTCTAAATTCCAGCAATAAGACAAAAATGACAATGCGAAATCTCAGAGCCGTTGAAACTCCAGCCAACACTGGTGTATGAAACACAAGTACAGTGGAGCAGGTAACGTGCCGCAGCTTGTGATAAAATATAAACACTGCTAACCTGACGATCCTCTCAAGCTTTTAGGTACCACGGCCAAACAGGCGAAATAGGCACTGGCTGGGCACTCCATGGTGGTGCGCGCAGCCAGGTGATTATAACGAGGGGTGGGTTGTGGCGGCGTGCCCTCATGCTTGTTTGCAAATCTAGGAATTGAAATACTATTGTTACAGACCTAATAAACACCTAAAAAGCATTTATCAATATGGTTTACCGTTATTAAACGTTCGAACATACTCAACGTCCAATAAAAATAGAGAGCAGCAGTAGTGTCCACAGTGCTTCCAATGTTGAGATGGAGTCTCCCCAGGCGAAACAGCCACTCACTGGGCACTCCCTGGTGGCGTGCGGCCAGGTGATTTTAACGAGGTGGGACGGATGTGGGGGCGTGGCCTCACTAGTTTATAAAGTCCAATGAAAATAGACAGCAGAAGTAGTGTCCACAATGCTTCCAATGTTGAGATGGAGTTTCCCCAGGCGAAAACACGCACTCACTGGGCACTCCCTTTAATTGGCTTAAACAGTGCTCCCAAAAGGAATGTAAGTACCAATTTCAAATTCCAGAAGAGAGCCAGAAAAGGGATTGGGATTGGCAGGAATGTATTGGTTAGTCCTTTTAGAAACTGTATTACTAGAATCATCATGAAATAAGAGCCTTTCTCTGGAGTGTGATTGATTGATATTTTATTTCTATCGCGCTCGTACACAAGTGTTTCAGAACGCGACAAGGCAAGGGAGGGGAGGGGAACAGGGGAGAACAAAACAGTGATCTTACTAGGCCCAGTGACATTGAGAACGCGCAAGTGCATGGGAGAGGGGGAGGGGAAAAGTGCATGGAAGGGGGAGAAGTGGAAAGTGCGAAGCTGAGAAGAAACAGATAAATAACAATAAATAAATAATAAAGGCAACAAATAGTGGTAATGCAGCCAGCAATTTTCAAGAGCTAGGTTTAAGGCAGCAGACAGGGTAGGTCTGATAAGTGCAGGAAGAAAAAGGGTGTTTAAGATTGACAGTACTGACAAATATCCTTGAACGGTGCCCACATGCAACCCTTGATGGGCTAAGTGAAGTAAAAAGGAAAGCAACGAAGGTGTATTGCAAAAGAAAGGGGCTATATATTTTGCTCTACAACAGCTGCAAAATCTGTCCCAATGGCAGCAGTATAGAACTGCAGGCCTTCTGGAAGAAAGCAACACCTCCATGACGTGTTCCAGGAGGTCCCAAACTTTGTACCTTAGCCTCTCAGAAACCAGGTGTGTAGTTTCATCATTCAGATTTCTGGATGGAGAAGGCAGCCTCCCTTACTGCAAAAGCAGATCCACTCTCTGGGGAAGACAGAATAAAGTGCAGATAGACATGTACAGAAGGTCCGGGTAATACGTCCTCCTGGTCCAATCCGGAGCAATCAGGATCATGTATTTCCTGAAATTCCTCAACCGCCTGAGGACTTGTGGGATGACAGGAACTGGTGGGAACACGTATAGGAGTGGAAAATCTAGTCCACTATGAAAGTGTCCCCCCTGAGCTCGACTGAGGAAATTCTCTGTAGCAGAAAAGTTTGCACTTTGTTTTGGTACTGGACACAAACAGATCCACCTCATGGGTTCCCCAAACGGCAAAGATCTCTAGGAGGACTTCCTCAGCCAACTGCCGCTCATGGAAGATCGTGCTCTGCCTGCTCAGAGAATCTGTATTCTGTTTCTAAATGAACAGCAGACAGATGTACTGTTTTGTAGTCCAAAACCAGAGCTGCATCGCCTCCTTGCACAATGGTAGTGACCCTTTTGACACCTTTTGTTGAGATAATGTACAGCCAAAGTGTTGTCCATCATTATCAGGACGTTCTTTCCATGGATGGAAGGCAAAAAGGCCATCAGCGCTAGTCAGATCTTCCTTTGCTCTAAGAGGTTTATGTGTAGTCTTTATTCCGTTGTGGATGAAAGCCTGCTCATCGTCAGATCTTTCATGTGTGCTACCAATCCCATGAGCGAGGCATCCGTGACAACAGTTCTCTCTGGGCAGGGTTGCCAAAAAGGTTCTCGGACCAACATGCTCTCTTTGCAAGTTCACCACAGGAGATCCTGTTGCTACTTTGTTCATAACCTGAAGGAGGTTCGTCATTCTGCATGAGAACTGTGAGCATTGGGATATGAGAGTCCTCTGAAGGGGCCTCATCCTTACTCTTGCCTCCGGCACCAGAAAAATGCAGGATCCCATGAGACCCTGAAAACTCAGAAAAGCAAATGCCGGCAGCCATTGGGTGTTCTGACACTTCATAACCATCTGTAAGATAAGTTGAGACCTAAACCTGAAAGAAGCCTTCCCCGAGGAAAAGCCCAGGACCGCTCCAATACACAGGAGTTTCTGAGAAGGTGTCACCTGAGCGTTCTTGAAGTTGAGATAGAAGCCCAGTTTGTGGAGGAAGTGTTGGGTGCCTTGACCCACTAAAGGTGACAAAGAGCCTCTGATTTACGGAAGCTCTTGGTTCTGTCTAGGTAGACTTTTAGAGCACGCCTGACATTTGACAGTGCAGTACCCTCTGGGCCTCGTCCTTCAGGTCCGCAAATAAAGTAGGTAACACTATCTCCCCGTTCAGGTGAAATGAGGAAACTACCTAAGGTACGAAAGCAGGGTGAGTTCTAAGCACCACCTTGTCTTTATGAAAAGTAGTTTAGGGCTCTGAAGCCACCAGCACCTGGATTTCATTGATCCTGCGTGCAGACGTAAGACCCACCAAGAGGTCTGTCTTAATGGTGACTAGCCTGATGTCCGAGGACGCCATTGACTCAAAAGGTTTATTCACCAAGGCGCTGAAGACTATATGGCGGTCCCACATCGGGTGTGGCTTCGTAATAGGTGGGTAGAGCCTGCTGAGGCCCACCAAATATCTTAACTATCGGGTTGTAGGATGAAACGACCCCCTCGTCTGAGTTCCGACAGGCTCCGATGGCCACCAGATAGGTGAGACATGTGTCAACTTGCACCCCTGCGTGTGCGAGGTGTTCTGAGAAGAATAGCACGTCATCCAACATGCAAGTCAGAGGATCGACTTCCTTTTATTCTGCCCAGTGACAAAACATAGTCCACTTGCTCTTGTACTGGCTCTCAGTAGCGTCGCTCCTAGTGCCTTGTGAGAACTCTAAGTTAGCCTGTGACAGGCGCAGATGCTTTAATGTGACTGCTCAGGAACCACGCTGCAAGGGCTAACCTCTGGGGGCCCGGATGGATGACCGCGCCTCCCTGCTGAGATAGTAGATGAGCTGGGGCCAGCGGAAGGTGCATTGGGGGCTGATGAAACAGGCTGAGCATTTCGGAGAACCATGGCCTCGCCAGCCACCAAGGAGCCATCAGAATGATACGTAGGTGCCGGACTCCCTTATCTTGCAGATTGCCCTGAGTACCAGCGGAGGGGGAGGGAAGGCATATGCATACATGTTGTTCCACTGTTCTGAAACGCATTGCCCAGAGAGCCCCAGACCTGTACCTGCCAGGACGTGAACTGAGGGCACCTCCTGTTGGACCAGGTGGCAAATAGATCCACCTGAGGATGACCCCATCTGTTGAAGATCCCTGAAGAACCTAGTAGTTCAACTGCCATTCGTAATTGTCCGCACCCAGCCTGCTGAGCCTGTCCGTCTCCAGGTTGGACTCCCCTGTGAGGCGGATTGCTGCCGAGTGTCTGTAGTTTACCAGAGCCCACTTCCAAATGCTGACTACCAGAGTGCAGAGGGGAGGGGACCTGGTGCCACCCTACTTGTTGATGTAATACATGCTGGTGGCGCTGTCCGTTTGAATTAGGATCGACTTGCCACTGACCATCGGCAGGCAGGCTTTGAGAGCGAGCCAGACGGCCATCAACTCGGGCCAGTTGATGTGAGCATCCTGGCTCCTGAAGGGACCAAACCTCGTGGAAACTGTGGCTGTCCAGTGTGGCTCCCCAGCACTCTAGGGATGAGTCTGTGGTAATGGTAACCTGTGGTGCTGGTTGCCGGAAGGGCCTGCCTATCCGCATGTTGTAGTCTGTGCTCCACCAGACTAGGTCCTGGTGGAGCTGAAATGGGATGCTGACAAGCTCTGCCTGGGAACCCTTCTCCTGACTCCAAGAGGCTGCGAAGTGCAGCTGCAAATGTCTCATCTTGAGCCTCGTGTTTGGCACTGCTAGGGGATCATGCCATGATGCCAAGGTGGTGTTGGTACCACCATGCTGAGGTCACTGCCCTTCTGAGGAAATGCCCTGTGGCTCTTGATGGCTATGATCTTGTCCTCCGAGGGAAAAACTGAGTTTGTATCCCAGATGAGGACCAAGAACGTTCGATTCCGTGTAGGCTCCAGCTGTGACTTGAGATTGATGGAAAATCCCAACTCGTGCAGCGTATTCATGACGGCGGAGTCAGTGTGTTGGACTGCCTCCAGAGATCCTGCCCTGATGAGTCTGTCGTCTAGGTATAGATAGATGTGGTGACCCTGGGCCCTGAGAAGGGCTACCACTGCATTCATATGTCTGGTAAAGACCGGGAGGTGGAATTGAGGCTAAAGGGTAGAACCTTGTATTGGAAATGAAAGTCCATGATCCTGAACCTCAGGAAGGACTGATGGGGCTGCCAGAAGAGGACGTGTAGGAACGCATCCTTCAGATCCAGAGAGCGCATCCAGTCTCCCATGCACAAGGTCTCTGCAATAAGCAATGGGGTAACCATCTTGAACTTCTGAAGAGGGAGGGAAAGGTTCAAGGCAACTCTAAGGCCAGCCTGGTTCTTCTGGTGTATGGCGAAAATCTGTGATTAGGACTTCTTCCACTGCGTGACTCTCTAAGAGCGATCGAATTTCCATCAACAGAGTTGCTGTCCCAATCTATGGGAGCTTACTGGAAGCGAGGGGGAGTAAGGCGGTAGCACGCGGGCACTAAGAGGATCGAGGGTCTGCAGACCTTGTGTGCCGGCATTGGGAGTGAAGGGCAAGCCTGCCCCCCACCAGAGACATGTGGACCTGGATGAGGGTGTCATGCCTTTTTTCCCCTCTGGGGCAGGGGCTGAGGAGAGGGACTGAAAAAAAGCTGTTATTCCCCGCCGAGTGCTGTTTGCTGTGGTGCAGACTTGGAGACCGGTGCAGCTGACTTGATCTTTGTTCCTGGAAGCCTCTGAACCCACCTTGTCGGAACACTGGATGCACCTGGCTTTAGGTCTACTGCATGGACTTTGTGAGGATAGATGAGAACAGTTTCCAGACTGCAAAAATCTATATTAAGTTCCTCATCGGTGGTGGAATGAAAAAGGTTTCCACCCTCGAATGGAAGGTCCAATATGCGCTCCTGGAAGTTCGGGTTGAATTTGGTAGCCCATAGCCAGGCTGTCCTTCTCATGTCGGTAGCGATGTAGATGGCACTGCCAGAGGTGTCTTTGTGGGCCAGGGTGGACTCCATTATGTTCTGTGTGACAATTTTTGCTTCTGCCAACTCCGTCTTGAAGTGCGCTTGACTCTGTACCAGAAGTTCCGGAAGGTAGTTGGCTATTTCCCGTCAAAGCCTTTGGTTGAAAGCAGCGAGCATAGCGTCCGCATTGGACTGACGAAGGTGCACCGAAGCATTGGAATAGACCTTCTTTCCATACACTTCCAAGATCTTCTCCTCCTTACCCAGGAGTGCCGAGGCCAAGGTATCCGGGGAGGATTGCGGCTTGGAGTAGGGTGAGGCTGAGACTATCACTGAAGAGTGTGGCTGAGGGTGTGCCGACAGCAAGAGTGGATCCCCCTCCATTTGCCTGCACTTGGTGTCGAGGCGCCTGTTGGTAGGCTTTGCCGAATGGGGTTTAAGCCATCCCTTTTGGCAAGAGCCACAACGTCCTTCTGCATTGGAATCTTCGTTCTAGCTGCAGGGCGCAGAGTGAGGACCTCCGCCAGGACCCCCACCACTGGTCGTTTAACAGCGGATTGTGGGAGCCCCAGGTATTCTGCTAGACCTGCAAGCCGTTAATGAAATACCTTGGCAGAGGAAGGCATGTTGGGGTCCTCCTCATCAGTGTCCCTCAAAGTGTCCTGTTGGTCCGGTGCAGCTGGAGGAGGACCAGGCACCGAGGTGTACTGGCCAGAGGCTGCTGTGGAGGCTGAACGGAACCGCTGGGACTGCAGGAGGCAGGGGGGCCGGTACCGTGGGAACAGGCATAGGCAGCTGAGGCTGCACTGGGGCCTGAGGCGCTGGAACCACGGGTGGAGCGGCCATGGGTACTAGCGGCAGAACTGGAGGGAGCATGTCCCCGATCACATCCTTGAGGATGACGCCCATCTGTGGCGACCTCATAAGCATGAAGAACTTTTAAAAAAACCTGTCCTCACAGGCCGGTGGGGTGCTTGGTGGTGTAAGCATAGGCGCAGGGCCCTGAAGTAGCTGAGGCCTGGGCACACCTTCCCTTGCTGCTTGCAGGGTGTATCTTCCCTGCGACGCTGAAGAATAAGCTATAGGCCACGTGCCTGGTGAAAACCAGTCCCACCTCTAAACTCGTTCTCCTACCTGCTCCCCTAAAGGGGATGGTGTCAAACAAGCTGCCATTTTGTTTGGCTCAGCAGGCATTTTGTCGGGCTGCATGCCACAAGCCTGTGTCGTGATGCTCGGTGTGCTGGGCCCGGCTTCTTCCTGGACTCTCGACGGTGGCAGTGTTGAGGCCTATCCTGCACCTCAGGGTGGGGCCTGGTACACAGTGTGCCCTTGGCAGTGTTGCTGGTAGTGCTGCATACAGGAACCCCCAGACATTTGTCCGGCAATAGGACTTAGCCCCTCGGGTGAAGACACGTTAATAGAATTTTGCGGTCCCTCAGCAAAGTCACCTGTAGGATCTTGCGACCCCTCGGCCTGGCGGCCAGTAGCTGAAGCAGCCTTGGTACGTGTGCTGGTGCTAGGACGTTTCCAGGGGAAGGAGGTGCAGATGAAAACAGCGGCCCCATCTTGGGCCTTGACCTGTGCCTGACGAAGTCTGTCAAGTTCTCTGGAAGCGACCTTCCGAAGAGCTCTCTCCACCAAGCTAACCTGTTCTTCAGAGCACACGGTGTAAGCGCGTCACACATGGAGCAACCCTCCCAGCCGGGATAGCAGCCAAGACAGCAGAGGCAAAGAGCATGGGGGTCGGATGTAGGGAACATCCCCTCGCAGGCTGGGCACGTGCTGAAGCCTGATGACATCGACATGCGCCGGGGAGGAGCGTGGCGACAGAGGACAGAGGAATCCAAATAAAAGATTCAAAGACAAAGATACTTCTCTGGGCAAGAGCACATGGAATTACTAGGCTAACCCAGGAGCGCTGATGAAAGTGGTTCGTTCCCATCGATGCGTAAAAGAGGACTGGGGACGGGACATAAGAGTAATTAATAGTTACTGACCGTAGTGACTAACATACTCTTAGTCCAATTCTCCTTTCCTCCATACGTCCCACCATCCTCCCCCCTAATAATACTGGTGTCATTAGGCAATCTTAATATTGTTGACGCGTTAATGGGAACAGCGGTGTGGCACTGGTGGGCAGAGCGAGGGCCGGGCCCCCGCGCACCTCTAAATTGAAAGGGGAAGAAGATTTATTCTGGTGAAAGGTTCAGTCTCCCGTCCCTAGCGACAGACGCCCATACAGTATGGAGGAAAGGGGACGGGACATAAGAGTATGTAAGGGTGGCACAGGTTCTTTAGGGGCGGGGGGGGCCCTTATCCAAGATGTCTGTAAGATCATCCTGAGCAATGTCATTGGAAGGATGACCCCTTTCTAAATACTCAATGACTTTGTTCATCAGTCCTGTAGGCTGCATTTGGATCTACATGGACATCAGGGGTGTCACATTTGACTCCTGGAGAATTATAGTGTCCACTGGCATCTTTATGGCAGGAGACTAAGTCCTCCATTCGAGATTCTACTGAGAAGTTCCTCCGGGACATTCAAAGTCCTAAAATGTTCATACCCGAAAGGGACTATATCCTATTCCTCGTCATCAAAATGAATCAGAAAGAGTTGACAAATTCAGTCTTTGACTGAGGCTTGTACCTCGACGCTGAAGGTCCCTTCAACTTCGGAGGTTCTTTTGTAGAGGATGTCGATGTGGTTTTTGAAATCAATGAGGTCTCGATAGTGAAAGATTTTTGGGGCTACAAACCTTTATTATGAAAGAAATAACCTCTTTCTCCCTCTTCGAAGGGGTTTGCCCTGTCTCAACATAGTAAACTATAATGACCTGTCAGAATGTCCATCCAAAAAGAATATGTTCTGCGTCCTCTGGCAGAAACCTAGCAATCTAACGCTAACACTTCAACCAAACATCTAGAATAAGAGTAAAATTCATTCACCAGGAGAATTATTTAATTCTCTTGGTGGCTTGCTTCAGTTTCCTCGTAAAAGTAATTCTTTTGGTGTCCCTTCAAAACAGGGCCATAGGAATGACTCCCTTCTCATCTTGTTCCTTTATCAAAGTTCTCCACAGTAAACCTTCAGCACTTCTACAGAAATCTTGTGTCGGTCCATTTAACTCTTTCCAGGAAGTAGAAAAGCTCACAACTTTATCTGGCCTCCGTTTAGCACCTGGATTATAAATATATTTTCCAGGCTCCTCTGTCTTTCCTGTAAACCTTTCACAAGTCTGCTTGAGCAGTGCTAAAGGTTGGGCCACCGCAACGAGAAAATTACTCCCGATGCCTTCTGCTACAGCCTTGGTATTGGCTTGGCCACTGTGACGAGGGAGACGACTCCTGTTCCACTTTGCTGGAGCAGTTGTATAGGGTTGGCCATAGCGACGAGGGAGATGAGCTGGGCCTCTTTCCCAGACCCCACCCGGTCTTCCCACCACTCCAGTTACCTGTGGTGCCTTGGGGACATGGCTGCGGTTCTTCTCGGGGTCTCTTCATCCTTCTCGCTTTCTGCACGGCTCTGCGACAGGGTCATGGTCTTGGCCTCGTTTCTGGACCAGACGGTCCACCTTCCTGCGGTCACACCACCACCAAAGTGAGTCGGCTCCCTGCCGGCACTCAAGACGCTCCAGCAATGTTCGGCTCTTCCTCTCTCGCTCCCGGAGATGCGAATGTACAACTGCAGTGTTCCAACTTAGTACATCCTGGGCTTCATGAGATCTCCTTTGTCTGTTCTCGCTTTCCTGTTTGTACTGTTGACGCCACCCTCACTTAACATCAACACCATCTCTGAAAGCCTCCTTGGCACTCTTCGTGCCTTCAATGAGCCACCTTGTTACAATACTTGGCTGACTCTTCATCTGGCCACTCCATATGCCTCTCACGTTCTTCTTTGTCTCAGTAGGTCTCATACTTGTCACAGTCATGGGTTTACAGTAGCACATCTACTATCAAGCGTGGATGAAAAGAGTGACCATGAGGGTAGGGGTTTTTGTGCTGTGGTGGTGTTATAGAGGCTTTTGCCCAAGTGTAAGTCCTTATTTGCAGGAGTGGGATCCCTCCCTATGAGATCCTCCTGCATATTACCACCCCCAGGGTCACTATTGGGTAGCAGCCTCACCTCCCAAGACTCAAAAGAAAGGGCTCCCCACTCGGAAGATGTGACAATACCTGGTGAATCATCACAGTCGCCATCTCAGAGGTCTTTTGACCTTTTGACTTTTTTTTGGGAGCGCAGGTCGGAGAGGTATCTGGGGCCTTTTTTTTTTTCCCGAGGGAGCAGCTAGAGTCGCCTTCGAAAATACTTCCAACATTTTCATTCTGAAATGTTTCTATTCAACCGCTGAAGCAGTCTTCTTGAAGAAACATACCTGGTGCCAGTTGGGAGAGGAATCTGATGCGGAAGATCGATGGCATCTTGGCTTACCTTTCTACTTGGAAAACGAAGAGAAATGATGAGACTCAGTTCTTGATTTCAACCTCTTAGAGTGGTTAAACAATTTTTGAGGCCTTTCGGAAGACTTGTCCCCCGCGTAACTCCTACCTACGGAGGAGTTTCTCTTGGAAGGTTTGGAGGACCGTGATTTTGACATCGGACAAACAAGGACAAGCTTCAATCTTGTCTCCTTCACGGCCTTGCTCGTCATTGATTGGAAAGAGCAACACACTGTGTCATGGGCCTCGTTGAGGCACCAGAGACAGATTCTGTGTGATCGATATCTTCGAATCACAGTCCACACATCTCTTAAAGGCTGTTTAAGGCATAGATATTGTGAAAGAATCACGAAAATTACAACATGCTAAGAAATAAATTCTGAGGCGAGTCGAACCGTACCAAGGACTTGCTGAGCATGCGGAAAAACAGAACTGAAGTAACGTGATGTGGTGCATGTTATTTATAAGATCATCAACGTCACGTCCAGACGCTGGAATGTAAACAGTCAAGGGACATTGATGCAGATAACACACAGCAGCCCCTGCTGTCAAAGCAGGAAATAAATCTCAAAGATGAGGAATCCGTGGGAGGACACAATCCCTTAGAAGAACAAGTTACGTTCTTACCTGGTAACGTTCTTTCGATGGGATGGTCCGACGACGTATTCCATATCTATGACAGGTAATGTCCACAGCTGTGCTGCTTCGGAAAATCTTTGGCGTCTGCGTCCTGCGTCGATGCGCCTTCCCCGAGGACCTCCTCCGACGGCCGACGTCACCCGATGTGATAAGTAGGACGCACGACGCCCATAGCCTCAGTTATAGTTTTTTCCCAGAACGTGTGTCACCAGAATTCTGCCAGTCAGACACACAAGGCCTTGCGGAAAGCAAGCTGCAATCGCAAAAGAAATTCTGCAGCAGGGAAGGCAGGGAGGGAAAGATATGGAATACTTCGTTGGACCATCCCATCGAAAGAACATTACCAGGTAAGAAAGTAACTTGTTCTTCGAGGGGATTGGGTCCTCCGACGTTTTCCATATCTATGACAGACTCCCAAAGCAGTACCAGAGCAAGGAGGTGGGAAAGAATTTAGAATACAAATTTAGCATGCCCAATCAAATTGCGGAATAGAGAACTGCCTTGCCAAAGGCCAGATCTTGCCCTCTGAAGGAATCGAGTGAGTAGTGACGTACAAAAGTATGCACTGAAGCCCAGGTGGCTGCATCACAGATGTGACGAATAGGAACTACCTTCTGCAGAGCAGTAGACGCAGCCACTCCTCTGGTAGAATGGGCCCGCAAGCCAGCGGGAGGGTCCTTACCCGCCAAGCGGCAACACTCAGAGATAGCTAAAATAATCCAACGAGACAAAGTCTGTTTCGTCACAGCTTGTCCCAAACGCTTTCCAGCGTAACCAATGAAAAGTTGATCGTCCACTCTGACCCGGGACATGTGCGAAATATAAAAGCTCAAAGCTCTCCGAGGATCAAGCCTATGGAGCCTCTCCTCTTCCTTACCAGGATGTGGAGGAGGATAGAATGCCGGAAGAACAACCTTCTGGCTCAAATGTAATTCCGAAACCACCTTCGGAAGAAAAGGAGGACGAACTCTAAGGACAACCCTGTCCTTATGAAACACAGTGAAGGGTGGCTTAACTGAAAGTGCCTGTACCTCACTCACTCTGCGAGCGGAAGTAACCGCAACCAAAAACACAGTTTTCAGAGTCAACAGCCTCAAAGGGCAAGAATGTAAAGGCTCAAACGGAGCACCCATAAGAAACTTAAGAACAAGGTTCAAATCCCAACCTGGCACCAAAAAAGGTGACGGAGGGAACGCATTAGTGAGCCCTTTCAAAAACTGCGAAATTAAAAGGAATCTTAAAATAGGAACACTCTTCAGACGAACGCTTAAATATGGACAGCGCCGCCAGGTAACCTTTAATGGTCCCCACTTGCAAGCCCCTGTGGGCCAAATAAAGCAAAAAAGAAAACCATGGGAATGTCACATTGAAAAGGATCCACATTCTGAACTCTGCACCAGTCGCAGAACTTTCTCCAATGGCAACGGTACAGAGACTTTGTTGCCGGCCGCCTGGCCGAGAGTAACACCTCCATCACGTCTTCAGGGAGGTCCCAATCCTAATACCTCAACCTTTCAGAAGCCAAGCGTGAAGGTTGAGGGATCTGACCTCTGGATGGAGAACCTGACCCCCCTCCCGTGAGAGCAGATCGTCTCGGTAGGGAAGACGATGTGGAGGGCAGATGGACAAGTCTAGAAGGTCCGGGTACTACGTCCTCCGGGTCCACGTCGGAGCAATGAGGATCATCCGGGGACCGAACCTCCGTAACCTCCGCAGCACTTGCGGGATGACGGGGACTGGAGGAAACGCGTACAGCAGTGGGAACGACCACTCCACCACGAATGCGTCTCCTAAGGCTCCTTTTGGAGTAAATTCCCGCGAGCTAAACCTTTCGCACTTCCAGTTGACACTGGAGGCGAAGAGATCCACTTGAGGGGTCCCCCAAAGGGCGAAGATCTCCAGGAGAATCTCCTGAGCCAGCTCCCACTCGTGAGAGATCGTGCTCTGCCTGCTCAGAGCGTCCGCCGTCTCGTTGTCGTCTACGGCCAGATGAACCGCCGAGATCGAAACTTCCTGCTGGATGGCCCAGGACTCGAGCTGCATCGCCTTCCTGCACAGCAAAAGTGACCCTGCACCCCCTTTTTGTTGAGGGAGTGCATGGCCAGCGTGTTGTCCGTTAGAATCGGGACACTCCTTCCGCGCACAGTCGGCAGAAAAGCCTTCCGGGCTAGCCTGACGGCCCTCAGCTCCAACAGATTGATATGGAGTCTGGACTCCGACGGAGACCAACGACCACTGACTGTCAACTCGTTGGCATGAGCTCCCCATCCCATGAGGGATGCGTCCGTCACGATCGTCACCTCCGGCCAGGGCAGCCAAAATGGGGCCCCCTTCATCAGACTGCCCTCGACGGCCCACCACAGAAGGTCCCGGGCTACCAAGGACGGCACCTGAACACGGTCCGACAGCCTGCCGGAGGACTGAGACCACTGGAGCTTGAGTGCCCACTGCAAAGATCTCATCCGCAGACGAGCCTCTGGCACCAGAAGAATGCAGGATGCCATGAGGCCGAGCAGTCTCAAGAACTCAGACGCTTGGAGATTCTGGGTAAACTGAAACTTGTGCACCATCTGCTGAATGTGAAGAGCCCTCACCTGAGGAGGAAAACACTGCCCCAGGGACGTGTCAAGCACTGCTCCGATGTACTGGAGCCGCTGCGTTGGTGTCAAATGGGACTTCTTTAAATTGAGGGAGAAGCCCAGCTTGTGAAGGGAGTGGCAGGTGACGGACAGATGATCCAGGACTTGCTCGGGAGAGCTCCCCCTGATCAACCAATCCTCCAGGTAGGGGTAGACGTGAATTCCCCCTTGCCTGAGATGCGCTGCCACCACCACCATGAGCTTGGTGAAAATCCTCGGGGCGGAGGTCAATCCGAACGGCAGGACCCGAAACTGAAAGTGCGAGTGGCCAACCGCGAACCTCAGGTACTTCTTGTGCTTGGGATGGATCGGCACATGGAAGTAAGCATCCTTGAGGTCGAGAGACACCAACCAGTCCTGAAGTTGAAGGGCCTGGAGGACTTGAGAAAGAGTCACCATCTTGAATTTGTCCTTCTGAGGAGTTTGTTCAAACCACGCAAGTCCATGATGGGTCTCAATCCCCCATCTTTCTTTGAAATCAAAAAATAAGGGGAATACCATCCCTTGTTCCTCTCCGCTACAGGCACCAGTTCTATGGCGCCTTTCTCCAGCAGGGCTTGAATTTTCTGCGCAAGGATCGGATCCGGACACTTCAAAGAGAGGTTCCCTGGTGGATTGTCTTGAGGCCTCTGCCGAAAAGGAAGACAATAGCCGTGGGTTATGATCTCCAGAACCCACATCTCCGAAGTAATGGCTTGCCACTCTACAAGATGCTGCGCCAGCCTTCCCCCAACCGGCGAACCACGGGACCTAGCCTCATGACTGAGTGGTAGCCGCTGCAGCGTTGCCTGAGGGTAAAGAGGCAACTGACCGAGCGGCCTTGGCACCTCGAGTACCTTTATTTCCACCTCTGGCACTCTTACGATGGCCTCTTTGACTGCTAGCTCCCCTCGCTTTACTGAAGGACGAGTAATAGCAAAAGGAACCTCCCCTCCATTGCTGTCCCCTGGGACAAAAAGGCGGAGGTTGACGCACTGCAGCGCTTAAGGACTTTGCAGCAGCTTTGGAGGTCTGCAACCTCTCAAGGCTCTCGTCAGCCTTGCTGCCAAAAAGGTGTTCACCGTCAAAGGGCACGTTGAGGAGCCGGGACTGCACATCAGGAGCGAACCCAGACTTCCGCAACCACGCAAACCTGCGCATTACGGTGCTCGCCGCCATGGACCGGCTGACACAATCCCCCCAAGTCCAAACCCGACTGAACGGCCTCACACATAGCATCCTTGCCATCCTGAACCATAGCAAGGAAACCATCCCGTTCGTCCCCTTCAGGAATATGTTCAGCCGCTAATGCAACACAGTTCCACAGAGTGTGTGTGAAACGAGACAAGGTACAAATGGAGTTGGCCGCCTGAAGCGCCATACCACCAGAAGAAAACACTTTCTTCGCCCAGCCGTCAAAACGTTTGTCGTCCCTATCCGGAGGGATGGTAGGATACGACGCCTGCTTTGCCGGAGCCGTAGCCGCCTGCACCACCAAACTCTCCGGAGTGGGGTGCCTAGACAAGTAGCAGGGGTTGCTACTGGCTGGACGGTATTTTCGCGACGAAGACTTGCCCACTGTCGGGAGACTCTCTGGAGCAGTCCAAGCCACCGCCACCCTTCTCTGCAGAGCCATATGAAAAGGCAAAACCGGGTCAGTGGGTGGACCGAGATCAAGCATGTCTGTGAGATCATCCTGAACGAACTCCCCTGGGGGAGCTGACCAACCCAAGTACTCAGTAACCCGAGACATAAGGCGCCGATATGAAGAATCGGCATGAGTGCCAGGCTCCGGCCTACAAAACTCCACTTCCGGAGAGGTGTCCAGTCTACTGTCATCATGCAGCGACTGCCGCAGGTCATCAAACTGGCTATGGCCCGAGATAAGTTCATCGGGAACCGTAACCGGAACCAAGCCGCCATCAGAGCCTTCATCACCCTCAGAAATGTACTCCAGGTGGGGAGAGGAAGCCCTCTGGGGACCAAAGCAGTGGCTGACCTTAGCCATAGCCTTTCAAGGGGCAAACCCCGTGCCATGGGGCCCCTCCGACACCACCGCCTCGAAAGGCTTCGAGGGCGCCGAACAAGTCGGCGCCGGCGTCGACAGAAAAGGTGTCGACGTCGAGCGAATCGGCGTCGACGTCAGCTGCAGCGCCGCCAGCATCGGCGGCGTCGACACAAGCCTCGAAGTTGGAGCTCCGAGCGTGTCTCTCGACGACCTAGGCGCCGACGGCATCGACGAGCCCCTCGAAGGCAGAGCCTCGAGAGAAATCGTCGACGACCTCGGCGCCACAGGCGTCGACGTCTTCTTCGAAGACGGCACAGGATCACGCGGTCTCGAGCGCGTCAAGGACCGGGACCTGGAACGGGCATGGCGAGAACGGCTACCCTTGTCCGAGCGGGACCTCTCCCGCGAGCCGTGCCGACCACCCAAGCCCGAAGGCGTATGGGCGGTGTCTCTCGACCGATGCCGACCGACCCCACTCGGAGGCGCAGACGGACCGGTGCCCTGCGATTCAAGAATCGCTAGCATCTGCTTCCCGAAGGAAGCCCATTCCTCCGGTGTCGCTTGCATGGAGGTATAAGTGACCCGCCGACGGGCGGAGTCCTTGGAAGAGGACGGGGAAGGCAACCTATGCCGGCGCTTCCGGAAATGCCTCGAAGAGGCGGAAGAGTGGCGAGACCGACTCCTGGAAGGAGACCCACTGGACTTCCGACGATGACGCGGAGAGTCGGCCCTCGAGTCATCTGTCAAAAGCCCCGCAGACCTCGACTTCCGGGGCTTAGACACCTGGCCTACCGACAGCTTCTTCTTGCGTTCCCGCAAGGCCTTTGCCGTGAGCGACTGGCAGATGACACAGTCGTCCGTATCGTGGGCCTCCCCGAGGCACCAGAGGCAGGCGTTGTGCGAGTCCGTGACCGACATCTTGGACCCACAGTCCCTGCAGTTCTTGAAGCCCGGACGCGGGGTTGAAGATGAGAAAGACATCGCCACGAACAGGTCTTCACAACAAACCGAACAGGTTCAACGAACCGAGAATTGAAAACAGCAAACTCCAACGAGTCGAGGCGTACCGAGATTCACGAAGCGAACACGTTCGCGGAAAAAACGGAACTGAGGCTATGGGCGTCGTGCGTCCTACTTATCACATCGGGTGACGTCTGCCGTCGGAGGAGGTCCTCGGGGACGGCGCATCGACGCAGGATGCAGACGCCAAAGATTTTCCGAAGCAGCACAGCTGTGGACATTACCGGTCATAGATCTGGAATACGTCGGAGGACCCAATCCCCTCGAAATGACAAAGCTGTCGAGTGTGCTGTCTGTTTTTATAAAACATAGTTGTTGTGTTGTCAGGGTTGATGCTGCTGCTCTTGTCTGGAAGTAGTACTCGAGATACACAGTGCCATTTTCATCACTAGCAAATTCTAACACGTTTATGTGGCGATTGTTGTGTTGGATATCACCTGACATGTGCCTTGAGTGCCTGCCATTGTGCCTTCCACCTGATTTGGGATTTTTTGTCATAGTCACTTGCACAGGTGAGTTTATGAAAGACTTACCCTTTAACATGGTTGTGCTTTTCCACTACTGCAGAACTTTTGCCACCTCTTGAGACACTACCAGTACATCCTCCCATTTGTCTGCCACATGTGACAACTGGCTCACAAGCAGCTGATTGACAGGCCACATATTGAGGCATGCAAATGGGATGATGTACATGCATGAGGCAATTAACCTTAGTAGTTTCATTACTCTTTGTACCGTTAATGAATGATTGGCTTGATAACAAGGGAATTGAGCTTGAAGTGCTAGTAAACTTTCTTGAGAGGGATAAGACATTGCTCGCCTTGTATCCTTGTACCGAGGAACAGTTTGGTTTGACATTAAATTAGGCTGGATTTATGTTCATTAATAGAGAAACTCAGCTGGTGAAAAAGAGAATTGTCGGTGGGTGGTGCCATGTAAAATGGTGGTGCTCCCAACCATTGTATTTTTTTTTAAAACAAATATTCTGTATCCAATTAAATGTGTGTTTTTCAAGATGCTGGATGAAAAAACAGGCGAGTTACTGTGGAATACGTGGAGAGACCAGAGAGCTCTGCGGATGTTACAGTGCAGACACGAGGAGGGGGGAGGGGCTGTATTTGCCAGATTTCTAAATGTATTTCACAGCAGCCCAATTGCAATCAGTGGCCAAGTGGGATTCCACACCGGAGGGAGAAATTGTCGGTCTGTTATGGGGGTGGGGGAAGGGTGTACCTCCGCATCGGCAGTTTATTGAGCTATTGTGACACCCCAAAGGGGTTAAGGGCACTTCCATTGTCTTCACAGTGATACAGGAGCTATGGAAAAACTGTTGAATAAGCTGAAGGCGATGGGCCTTTATAGTACCGAGCTACCAATAGGGTTTGACACACAGAGGATGTTATCCTGGAAGTCCATAGGACAGGGCGCATTGGAAGGGTGCAATTGTGGAGTGGTGGGGGATCTATTCGTAGGTAGACAGCTGATGACATTTGATCAGTGGAAGTCAGTGTTTGGTATGTTCCCTGGACACTTTCTCGCATTTGCCGGGATACATAGGAGACTAGTCGAAGTATGGGACAGTATCCCGAAGGAACCCGAGACAAGCTCTCTGATGCAGACACTGTTAACACTAGAAGAGGGGGGGAGGGCAGGGGGGCACAGGATTAGTAGATTTTATGCAGCCCTACAGATGACCCGGTTGACTGAGGAATTAGTAGTCAAAAGTAAATGGGAGCATGATGTGGGTTATTCTATTAAAGAGAAACAGTGGTCCCATGCATGGGAGCAGGTGAAGGTGGTCTCTCAAAACGTGCACTTGCAATTAATTCAATTGAATTATCTGCATAGGGTAAACATGACCCCCGCTAAATTGCATAGAATTAACCCCTCGGTACCGCATGAATGCTCATGTGCAACACGGGGTCCGCCGGCTACAGGGGTGTCATGGATCATCTAAACACTTTATTGCATTGTACTTATGAATGCTCCACAACAGTCTGTATACTGGGTTTAATTCCCGGGGGAAAGTTCCACAAAACTCCGTGCAGGATGGCTCACTTTTTGATGGTTTTAGCCAAACGCAGGGTAGCAATCTCCTGGAAGAACGCCTTGGGTCCAACAATTGTCCAGTAGCTCCATGATGTACAAAGATGCAGAATGGCACAAGTGGAGTGTCTGAGGAGGAATATGCATCCAGATGAGGAGGAGGGAGGAGAGGGGGCTGAGATGGATTGGGGCAGTTCCTGAATGAGCTGGCTTCCTCCCCACACCTAAAACCTCCATGAGACAAATATCCAGAAAAATGAGATTGAATGGGAGGTGGTGCGCCGTCTACAGGTGAGAATATTGTACTGTTAATGCAAAGACGAGGTCCATGTCAGTGTTAATATGGCAAAGGAATGTTACTGCTGGTATTGCTTTGGATACGGTTGGTGTACGGGTGGGGGTTTTCGGGAAAGAGAAGGTATCTGAGGGAGAATTGTATATTTGTGCATTGTTACAGAGAAGTGGGATCTCATTCTCATAAATGCTCATGATGGATGTGACAGGATATGACCTGTTCTGTTCATGTTTTACTTTATGGAAAAAAATGAAGAAAAGTAAAAAAAAATTAATAAAGAGGAATGGTCTGTGTTTTTTTATAGCACAAAGTGGCGTGCTACTCTGTTATGAACCCATTGTCGAGGTAAGGGTACACTGGTATTTTCTGTTGCACAAGAGGAGCTGCCACGAACGCTAGTACTTTTGTGAACACACAAGGTGCCAATGCAATCCCAGAAGGTAGCATCTTCAGCTGAAATGACGATTGTCCGTATTGAATCTTAGGTACTTGAGATGACCAGTGAATGCTGAAATATGTCAGTGCACCTTGCATGTTCAGTGTTGACATGTAATCTTTCCTTTTTTAAAAGGGAGATACCTATTGCAATATGGTCATTCTGAATTTATCTGCCTTAACAAATTTGTTTGCAGGCTGCAGATTACTAGTCTCTTGGTTTTGCAAGAGGCAGACCCCTCTAGGGGGTTGGGATCTACTACTTCCTTGAGGGTGTGGTCAGTGGTGTGAAGTAAGAGTACGAATGGCTGTTCGAGCTTGCATTTCATCTTCTGTAAGAGGGTTGTGAGTACTGCTTTATTGATCATCCATAGGATTGACCTCGATAAATATCTGTATTAGAGGATGCCCTGCTGTGCTGTCTACTGGCGATTTGTCCCAGTATTTTCAGGGTGCTCTATTTTGAGCTTTTTCTAGAGCTTCATCCACTGCTTCGTCAAAGAGAGGGGAACTCTCAATGGTTTATCCAACAGGCTTGCTTACATTTCCATCTCAAACCCTGTGCCTCATAACCATGTATGACGCTTGACAACAGTGGCTCCCGCAACCAGACAGCCTTTGGTCTAATGCATGCTTGATAACCCGTTTGCAGTCTTTCCTTTCTTACACATTTTTGGGGGAAAGCTGGTTGCAATGATTCAGGCACCCCTTTAATTTATAGAGTTTATCCCATTGGACTGTTGCAAGACACCATTTGGGCAGTTGCATTAGCAATGCGAATACTGTATGCAGCGAATTTAGCTATTTTTCTGACATAATAGCACGTTTTCCTGCTCATCTTCTTGGGAGGATGTCTAGGTAGGTGCGTTACTGTTGTCATTGTTGTCTTCACTACTAGGGAATATGGACTCTGGCGACACTCACCGCATACCATATCAGGTTGTAAAGGTTTATTTTTTGATTATGCAAGCATTATCAGCTTTTGTTGCAGATTATCTTCACAGAGTGGGTGCTAAGTGCTTTCTCCCAGATTACATTAAGGGAATGCAATGAAACAGAGTTTTGTGTTCAATGAAGTCTATATCTTCATATTAATCCACAGTCTTAATCCCAAACCTGCCTGCCACACCTTTGAGCAAAGCTGCATTCCCAAAATGGTCTTTCATTGAAGTAGTAATAGAAATTGGGGGATCAGTGCCCTTTGGTCAGTCCCTGGGTAATCCCCTAACTTTCCAATGCCATCTTTATTTATTTATATTACGAATTAGCAAAAAACCAAGTTAGCCTTACATAAAAATCAGAAATAACGTCACTCATTATTACATAAAAATATATAAAATTCCATAAATATCTTCATTTATGGGGATCTTTTCTTCTTGATCCTCGGTTTTCTCCACGAGAAGGCCTTAAGGATGCTCCAAGTTTACCCTCCTTTTTTTTACTTGAGCCAGACCCTGAAACGGACGACTGTACTCTCTCCTCAAGGCTCGATGTACAATATAAATAGACTGGAACCTAATACGACGATTGACAGGGAGCCAGTGAAGGCATCTCAGAGTGGGGGAGATGTGATCCCAAATAGAAACACCAGCAATCATTCTGGCAGCAGTGTTCATCAATATCTGTAGACGGTTACGTAAGTATAGGGGCTGGGACAAGTAGAGAGCGTTGCAATAATATAGTGTTCCAAAAGCAGAGGCAGCCACCACAGGGGCACGCTTGTATCTTACTTAAGATTTTAAGCTTGAAGTGACCCCCTTGGCAAACTGAGCTGACTTGCGTGCCCATGGAAAGGGTGGTCGAGATCTTAACACCTAGATCCTTAACAACGACAGCAGGTTTAGGGAAAGGACCAAGAGAGGAGGGACAGTACTCAGGCTTCCAGAGCAAGGTCATAGGGGCAGCACTCACGATTAGAACCTCAGTCTTGTCGACATTCAGTAGAACCTCAGTCTTGTCGATGTTCAGTCTAAGCCAGTTCAGACTCATCCAGTCACCAACAGCAGTCAGACAATTCCTAAGATTGGCAGAGGGCTCAGGAGAAGCCAGATCAATGGGCATCACTATCTGGGTATCATCTGCATAGATGTAACTCATCCTACACCAGAGGATCCCTCTGGATGCTTCAAGTGTTTCCCTTTTTTCACTTGGGCCATTCAAAGAAATGGGCAACTGTAGGCTGTGACTGCAATCTGTGCTCTCTCTCCTCTAGGCATTTATGCCATTTGTCCTATGATGTTGAAAAATCTAACATACCCTTATTTTGGAGTGCTGAGAGAAAGAGTTCCTCGCTGTATGTACCATGGTGTGATTGTGGCTTAGTAAGTAAAAAACCCTGTTTTTAACTGAGAGGCTACCTTTTACATGTTTACTAGTTTTAACCTTCTTTAAATGTGCATGTGGTAAAAACTCGTTGTTTGGTTTCATCAGTGCCAAATGTGAGAGACCGAGCAGGTGTGACTTTCAGTAATTTAGCAGTGCTCTGGTCACCAGGTGCATTCTCCATTTGCCAGCTTGACGTGAATTCACATCCTTCTTTTATGGCTGTTCAGGGTATACGACAACCTCAGCCCTCAAAGCTTCCACCGCAATAACCTCTTTCGAGGTGGAGGCGGTGTAGGGAGGCCAGTGCTCGATTCTGTGCTCCTTTAGATTTTTTGCTTTTAAGTTCTTACACGTCGAGTCTTCCGCATAGTGCCTTAGAAAGCGGTTATTACACACCCTGTGTTCCTGGGGAACTTGGCATTACACTCTGGGCAACAATAAAATTGAGTCTTCTCCAAGAGAAGACAAAGTAGAGAGCAGCCTGAATTTTAAATGTGTGGGGAATTAGAGGTATTCTAAAGACACAGTGAATATAGTTTTGTATCCCTCCACACTCTCCCTATTGTACGCCTTTTCAGTGGGTGTGACTTCAGACTCGTCTTCTTATTCAATCTCGCATGATGAAATGTTCTCTATTGTCAAACGAAGTGTCGGATGTCGCAGAGCCGAAAAGTTATTCTCCAATCCATGCACATGCAATCAATTGATGGCAGAAAAATAAAGCAATTTGACGACGCTCACACATTATGTAGCATGCATACATGTAGACACACTGCAGGGATATTTTACCAGGAACACCCCTGTCGACTTTCTTTTCAATTTCGAAAAAAACAATTTGTAAAACACCTCTGCCACCTAGTTCTACTGTGACTCCTTCTTACATTTGATGACTCAGACTATGCTGGTACAGTGATGTACTGCCCATTTGATTAGATCAGTGCTTGAAGAATCTCTGTTTAAAAGTTTAAAAAAGGCCTTCATGCACTCATAAAATGGATGTATGTATGTAATGGAGCAGTCATCAGATTTATACTTTTTCTTAGAACGTGAGAATTGCACAAAAATTCTGCAGCTCACCTTCTGGGATGGGATGCCTCTTTAGTTGGGTAAAATATTTCTGCTCAATTTGCTTCAAGAACTTGGTGGGTGGGCGTCCTCTGCGTTTTGGAGGCCCTGGTCCTAGACATCCAGCCGGAGGAGGACGCTTTGGGTTGTCTGGAAGCTTGCGCAACGGATTGTGAGCACGGGTGTTGTGAATGGGGGTTGAAGCAGCAGGAAGATGAAAGGGCACATCTGTATGTAAGGTAGCCCTGTAAAGCCCTCTGGACTGAAAAGAAATAACATTGGTGTTAAAACGCAATCACAATAAAAGACTTGTTAAACCATTTTGTCCCCCAAACACCCTTAAAGCAGCATTACCATATAGCATAGCCCAATTATACCCTTATTAGATCTATATCTTCAGCCTTCAATTTTAAAATTTACTAAATATTCTTTCTCAAATAAAAGAAAATACTTCACAGATTCCTCATCATTTGAAATAAACTGTTTGGTTTACAGTTTGTTTCTCATTCGGAATCGCGTAGGGGGTTGGAAGACCCTCTCTCCTTCCCAACATTCCGCCCCTTTCGTTAATTATACATTAACAATTTCCCCTGTATTGTTACCCCCGGATATCCCCCAGTTATCGTTCTCTCAGTATCTGTGCCCTCTCTAACCGTTTTGCTTCCAAATAGGATTGCAATCCTTTTGTAGGAACCCATGCTCTACACACACTACGTAAAGTTGCTCCAGACTAAGCATACTCTTCAGGTGTGCAAGTCATATATATACATGCCCCATCCTTCTCTAAATCAAACCAATGTTCGGCATAGTTCTCAGCATCTGGTGGGGGTGTAGCGATAGTGCCAAGGGGGTGCAACCTGTGTTCAGTGCGGATCATGCAGAGTTTGGGTGGGTCATCTGTCTGGGTACTGTATTCTGTGGTACCATGAGGTGCATTGGAAACCCCAATTGAGACCATCTTAGCGCTACTAGGCACTGCTTTGGTACAGCATCTGAGGCCCAACTGGCAGGTGCAAAGAATGACCAGCAGGAACACGATCATGGCTACCAACATCTTCACTATTGCTCCCAGCCAGGAAGGGGCCCAAGAGAAAATGTTCTCAAACCAGCCCTCACTCTGTATTCCAGCTTCTTTTTTCATGCGCATTACCAGGGTGTGTCCGGCCCCTATTTGCTTGGGGGAGACGTTCTCTGCAACATTAGGAGGCATGCCTCCTTTGCTTCCACCCACGTCAATTTTTTAATATGATCAGTCCAGAATGGTGCACATGCTGTATTCACTCGGGCCAAGACCTTGTCTTCAAACCTTATCAATCCTCCCGCCATGCAACTCAGCGTTGTTTCTTGCCACTTTTCCCCAACATATCGGAGTCCTTGTACCAACAAATGTGGCCTTGGCAGACACTGGATACTTTTGGGATTATTGTTGCACTGCAGTTGGTCTGGGTCTGATACTTCGAGCCTTACCATGTGTGCCTGGAAAGTGCCTTGTATCCTACATAGCGCTAGATGTATCAGACATTGATCCTCTAGAATGCGTACTTCCTGTAGCACTAAGACTTTGCGGGCCCCTGATCCATGCGGTATCAATGAACAAACATAACAGGTCCCATTCACTTTCTCTCTCCCCACAGTGCTCATGACCATATACCAGCTATTGGATAGTTGTGGATGGCGCACATCTCCTATAGTATCAAAGCCAAGCCCATGACAGGTGTCATAGTATGCCCTTTTCGTTTGTCTTTTCATTTGTTTACTGCTTTTTATATAATCATTATCACTCCTACAAGTACTAGTGTTGTTAGTGCAACTGGCCTCGTGGAAATAATTGGGGGAAAAAAAAGGACCCGACAGTAGCAGCTAACAATCCTGATTCAGTGGGTATGTTAACAGGGAAAGAAAGGTTATTGCTGACATGTAAGATAGAATTTGTACTAGTACTATTATATATGTTATCAATAGTCGTGTTTTGATAAACATCCCCCACTCCCCCATCTTTTTATATGTGGACCCCATATAAAAACGGCTCCTAAATAAATGCCTAATGAAAACATAAAAATTGCAAACAAGCCTGCATATAATGCAGGGCACAGTAAGGAAGGCATGGTAACAAATTAAGAGAGACACAAGCGACCACAGTTAAAGGGTGTTTATTGAACTTTCTAAACCTAAATCTAAGATGGGAGCAAGCTACGAGCATCAAAATAATAATAATGCAGTCCTAGTGGAGTCTCGTCAAAATTAAAGGGCCAATACTAAAAAAAAACATATTGCCAATCCTTACTGCCAAGTTACAAATAGGGTGGGGTAATGTTCATGAAAAAGAAAGAAGTGTTCACAAAATGTTAAGTCAGGATGTTCAAGCCATTGACCTCCCTTCCCCACGTTTTCAGCAAGGGACAAGGCGGTTTACTCAAGCATAGCACACTCCTGGGCTTCTTTGGCACGAGGACAGTTCTATTACACGCATTAGGGCCTTCTATGCCCAAGTCTTTTAGGTTATCAAAAGTCTCTTGATCCAGAGGGGCTGATGTATCAAACAAACGAAAAAGTTAACTTCCAAGTATTCAAGTAGGGCGATTCACTCTTCACCCCGAGTCCCCCTCACACGGGCTCAGATCCCTTTTACACAATTAGTCTCCCTCAGCCGGGCTCAGACCAATTACAGTTCGTATTTAGCAATCGAAGTCCTTCCAATGTGCACAGGGTATGGCTTGACCCGTTGCAGGACCACTTCGATTTCACAGTTCACAATTTTATACTCTCAGTTGGATGCCTAACAGAGTCCTTCAAATGAGCACCCACGTGGCACCAGACCCCTCTGTATGAGGCATCTACCTTGGTTTCAAAAGTTCAATCACTCTGTGGATATTCAATTATATTTGCATCGCTCATCACATACGCCTTACTTTCCGTTCTTTGCAGATTTCATCATACAATGGTGCCGCTTGCAACCTTGGCTCTAACACAGACCGGTCTGCTATCAGTCTTCCCAACTCACCGGCTGTGCTGACTTTTCTGGAGCAGCTTTGTTGTGGAGCCAAGGACAGTACCACAGCAGCAATCGCTCCTCCCCGCCTCGGCTATGGATGCGGGAGAGCGCCTGGGTAACTGACACACAGTGTGCCTTTCTGCAGCCTTAATTCCCGGTCCAAGGTTTCTTATTCTTGAGGGCTTGTTAAAGTAGTGGTTTTCTTCCTCTGAAATTAGTGCCTAATAGTGTCACTGTGCTAATAGCGTCAAAGTTGAACCTACAAAGTATGCCTAATAGTGTCACTGTGCCAAAGTTGAATTTAGAAAGTATGCCTAATGGTATCACTGTGCTAGAGTTGACTTTGGAAAGTGGCCCTAATAACATCACTGTGCTAAAGCTGAATTTGCAAAGGGTGCCTAATAATGTCACTGTGCTAATAGCGTCAAAGTTGAACCTACCAAGTGTGCCTAATAGTGTCACTGTGCTAGACTTGAATTTAGAAAGTGTTCCCAACATCATTAAGTGTTCCTAATAACGTCAAAGTTGAAAACTGTGCTAAAGTGTTGAGTTGAATTTAGAAAGTGTGATAAAGTTATGATTGGTAGCTGTTAGGCAGAAACCTGTGCAGTTCCCTTAGGGAGAACTGCAAAAGGTTTAGGACTACAGGTGTTCGCAGTAAACCCACTTGGTAGCAGTCTGTACCACCCAGATTTACCTGGTAGCTGTGGCTGAGCAGTCCGACTTCCGTCAAGAAGAGTTAGGCAGTATGCAAAGTATACACAATAGGCACTCAGACACACCAATACAAGCAAACACTGAGCAGAGCTTTGGTATCAAAGTATATAATTATTTATGTAAAAACACTGTTTGAAACACTCCAGCACTCTTATTGTAAAATATTCTAAACATAGTTACTATTGTAATATATACACCCCTTTTTCCTCATCAGATAAGTCTTAGTAAAACACCACTTATTTTCATACAGAGGCGAGCGCTTAACTAGATGGCACTCCAATAAGGTTGTGAAAAAGGGAGGGAAAAAGACAGAATATGGAAAGTTACACCACTCTAAGATTTAGGAACACTGTTAGCAAGGCAGAAGAGCAAAAGTCACTGGTGAGCCAAAGTCCAAAGGCTGGGCCCACTCTTAGAGAGAGCAGAGCACAAATGCTCCCAAGATCACACAGTTACACTAGGCTTAGAAAGTCTTGCAGAGAGTTTGAAAAAGTGTTTAGAGAGGCTCAGAAAAGTTTAGCCAGGGTGTCCCAGGCTAACCCAGGTTCGAAAGCTGGGGGCTAAATCTACCCCATACAGTCGGTGGCAAGGGAAGCCAGGCGGGACACGGTACCTTCAGTGGGAAGGATCCTCCAGCGGTGGCAGTTGTTCCTGGCAGTGGGTGCAAGTCTCGTCGTCGTCCAGGGGAAGAGAAGATCTCGACATGGAGGAAAGATGAAGGTCGTTGCACTACCAGGGAAGAAACCAGCCGCAGAGTTTTCCGGTTAAAGGTAGTACCCTTTAATTCGCGGTCGTGGTAAAACGTGGTATCCC
This sequence comes from Ambystoma mexicanum, assembly GCF_040938575.1. Lineage (NCBI taxonomy): Eukaryota > Metazoa > Chordata > Amphibia > Caudata > Ambystomatidae > Ambystoma > Ambystoma mexicanum. Next base: position 253,716,463 of record NC_090926.1, on the reverse strand, counting down.
GGTTGCCAGGGTGCTTGGCACAGGCAAGGCGGCCACGAGATACGTCGGGAAGGCGAAAAGACGGTGAAACTGGTTATCCCCACCAGTCAAAGGAAGAAGACGGGAGATCTCCTCTGTCGTTGGGAAAAGTGGTGAGACGGTCCAGCAGGGCTCCACCGGTGGTGTCGTGGCAGGTCAGCTCAGCTTCTCCCTCGTCGGATTCTTAGGTCCTGTGGCGACTTCTGAAGTTCCAGTCCCCAAAGCCCTGCTTTTATGCAGAAAACCCCCATTCACTCAGCCTAGCTATCACTCAAACAAGCTAAGTGGTGAGCCGGCCGGCTCACCACTTGGGCCAATCAGGACGGAGTGCGACTTGAGTTGCCTAGGCAACTCAGTCCTGGGTGCCTAAATCCCCCTCCACAGTACCCCAAACAGAGTGGCACCACTTTGGAGGGCTTCTGTGGAGAAGCCCGCCAAAAAGTGGAACAAAGGGCACGACTTGGGTTGGAGTCACAGAAGAGAACACAAACGCCATTTTAGAACCGAGTTTTGGCAAAAAATATCAACTGGAGAATTAATATTAATTAAATAAACCGGCGGTATGTTCGCGGCTATCGTAATTAAATAAATAAAGATAGTAGCCTCGAACAATGGGAAAATCCCATAGGGAAATATTCGCAGTTGAATATAAAAAGTAGTACCCACTGCCACCAGCCAAAACTCGATCAGGGGGGACGGAGACGTGCCCCCTCGACTAACAGACCCCAGGGCAATTGAATTGCCCCAGCCAGTACGTCCACAATATGATGGTTTGTACTGGTTCTGTTCAGAATTTAAGACTAGTAAATTCAATGGTGACTTTACATGCCCTGGGAGACAGTAGTCAGTCCCAGGGTATGGAGTCTATACTGGGGGGTCACTATGACACCCCTGTGTTACTGCACTGAGGGTGCTGTGTAACACACATCACAAAAACACATGAAGCCATATGGGGTAAAAGGCCCCATAGCCCATTAAACACATCTAGATTCAAAAACACACTCAAATCATGCCCAAGAGTGAGGGTAAAAGTCTCACTCTTGGCAGGAGAAAAAAATAAACCCCAAAAATCCAGCAAAGCTGCTGGGGGACTCACTAGGTTAGGAAATTCAGCCTAAACAGAGAATTCTCCCTAACAGTAGCATATGCCTCACTTACTTGGAATTGTAAATGATAGCATGATCCACACTTAGATGGAATTGTGAATGATAGCATATCCCACACCTTGATAGAATTGTGAAATATAGCATATCCCGCACTTGGATAGACTTGTGAATGATATCATGTCTCACACTTACTGTTGAACTTAAAAATTGTGCCTAATGTACACCCCCTGTCCTGCTCTTGTGCTTGATTGCAGGTGTTTTACTGATAACCACCATATCACACTACTATACTTACTCTCCCCTATACATCATCATTCAACTAGAACACAGCTGTACTAAGACACATTCGGTCTAGCTGTTCTAATAATAACATGACCCCACAAACTCCACATCATCCTAATAAAACACAGCTAGCTGAGCACATTCCGGCTATCTTAAGCGTCTCCTCAGGCCTATTGCAGCCAAAACTCAGTCTGGGTGTCCACCCTCCAGACTGAACACATCCAACTGATTTCCTCAACACCACACCTACCGCTAAGAAGCAGCTATCATGCAACAACCAGACCAGCTGCACACATATCAGGTGCACCCACACACCATACCACACTCTCTCTCTCTAATGACTGAACTGCAGTTCCCGAGGGCGTTCAACCTACCAGCGCTTTGAGATCATATGAATGATACATAATGCGCTATATCAATGCCAAGTAACATAACATAACAAAAGGCAATTCCCTCTTATAACCCTTTCTGGACTTGCCGCCTTTCTCCTCGTGTTAAACCGCCATCTCTGAACTACTGCTTCCTCATGTGTTTTGCCTTGCTCAGAGTGCTTTCGTGTTCCGCCTTTTATCCGTGTGGGGAAGTGTGATGGAAGTCAGGTGTGTGTAATTATCAGTAATGGCCTGACTCTGCCTGACCCTTGCGTCGGGACATGTCAGGTATACGGCTCGGGTGTTAGTCCGTTTTCTCTCACAGTGTTTTGCTCACCTGGTCTCTGCGGGGGTGTTGGGGCACGGTTGGAGTCCACCCGGGACTGGACTCCTAAGGTTCAAGCTCTTCCCTCGACTGCGATATTGTAGACTGCTCGAGTTGCTGGTTATACCCCTGGGAGAAGGTAAGAGGCAATGAGTATGCTGCAGTGGAATTGCGATCCCCCTCGGACCCTTCGTGCCAGAATGATATGAGCATGCGTTTTCCCATATGACCTCACCTGTTTGTAATGATGAGCTCTCTGTCCTGCTTTCTCTCAGCAGGGGCGCCATGGACAGACCAAGTTGCGTCACTGGTCCTTATGCGTGGTGGCCCAGACCGGCTGCGACCAATCCCGCCTTGGAGGTACGTTTTTGTAACAATGATTATTGTCCGTAACGTTGTAATGTCCTTTCTTTCCCCTTAGGTATGAAGATGGCCTGCAGAGTCGTGGTGATGGAAGAGGGTTCTAAACGATGCCAAAGAGGATCCAGAAGAGCCCACTAGTAGGTAAATTGGGTTTCCGGGTGAAGAGCAATTTTGTGAGTTGCGCAGCCAAGCAGTTAAAGGTTTATGCAGTTGCTAACCTTATGCTTTCTGTCTCCCTTGCAGGTTCAACCAGACGGTGCTTGATGGCGAGCGATGTTCCGAACACCTGTCGGCTGCTAGATGGAAGGATCCATGAGGATGTTGAGCCGGAAGAGGACTCCCGTGTTGTCGGGCGTTCAGAACAGGTAAGGATGCAAAGAGCTGCAAGAGTTGAATCAGCAGAGACAGGTAAAATGCGTGCGGTAACTGCAGAGTTGGAGTTGGGTAGCAGTGCTTTGAGCGATGGTGTGGCTGGTGCCAGGTAGGATGCGCGTGATAGCTGCAGAGTTGGGTCGGGTAGCGGTGCTTCGAGCAATGGCGTGGCTGGGCTCATGTAAGATGCGCGCGGTAACTGCAGAGTTGGATCGGGTATCAGTGCTTCGAGCGATGGCGTGGCTGGTCTCAGGTTAGATGCGCGCGGTAGCTGTAGGATGGAGTTCCGGAGACTGAAGATAAACGTGATGAAGTGGAAACAGGTAAGCAACTGTAGACGGCGGTAAGCGTTACGCTGCATCCAGCAGACTAACGAGAAGCACCAGCATGCGGGTGGGGCTGGCTTATATAGCCTGGCCCCAGCCACTCCCTTTAGGCCTCGCCTTGTGGCCCCACCTTACCACTCCCTCACGTGCCTCCAATGTCTTAAGAGGGCCGTGCCCGGCCGGATGCACGTGCCTTAGGCACACTGTGTGCAGAGCACACTTTTAAATCAGCTTGGCGCCAAAAGTGCCAGGACTGTGCCCCTTGGGACCCTGCAGGGCACGAGGGTAATGGCCCTTGACCAGTGGCCACGACACACAGTGAGCTGTCCGGGAAACAGTGTTTGTGTTGGGAAAGGGGGCTGAGTTCCTTGGTAGGATGAGGAGAAGGTGTTACAGGGAATGGGACACCGCGTCTCACCCTTCGGTGTCCGACCTTCAACTCCCAGAAGGCCCCTCATCAAGGTAATCTTCCCCCAGGAACTGGCTCCAAAAGCGATGGCTGTGTCCTGGCTACCTGAATGACAGATTCCCCTGGGGACTGGCGGGTAAGACACCTTCAGGTTTCTCACAGCACCTAAGTACGAATACGAGCATGTAGACGCAATCATAATTAACATTTTTCTTGACATATAGGGAGTCGTTTGAGAGCACTGGTACCATCTCTGAAAGAAAGAAAGAAAGAAAGAAAGAAAGAAAGAAAGAAAGAAAGAAAGAAAGAAAGAAAGAAAGAAAGAAAGAAAGAAAGAAAGAAAGAAAGAAAGAGTTTGGGAGGGTACAAGAGAGCACCCTCTGTGTAAAAGTGCTGTGCAGTGCAGTTGAGCCGTGACGGCACTGGCACCAAATGGCCAAACAGGAGGCAGTTAAAATGTCTTGGCACAGTATTAATTAGGGTTGTTGGGGATGGCAAGTCACTATGGTGTGCTTAGGGGTGCTCTCCAGACATCCAATAGGTGGATCCAGTAGCGCAACTCCTTAACTTTGATAGCAAAGGAGTGGAGAAGATGACCTGATATGGCCTGTTATACTTGGGTTCGCTCCACCTGCGGAAGAAGTTCTGCAGGTAGATTAGGTAATCTGGTAGTATTTGTTGAGACGGGCGAGTCATCCGATGTAGCAGTATCCGCAGCACCAGGTTTTTCCCTCTGAACACGGGGTGGTGCATGCAACGAATGACTACCTTATGGGGTGATAGATGGTGGTCTTTGCAGGGCTGTGTGCGCAAATTGAAAAGTGCTAATGGCAAGCAGTGCACCCAGTTTTTCTTCTACGTGGTGCAAAGCTTGGACAATTTACTCTTGAAGAAGCAGTTTATTCTCCCGACAACTCCATTGGCCTGGGGGTGGTATATGGTACACATTTGATGTCTAATGCCAAGCAATGCTGTAATCTCTTTGAACAGTTTGTTAAAAAAGTGTGTGCCATTATCTGATCTTAATACATTGCATACACCCCATCGCGGAAAAACCTTGCGCACTAGAAATGTTGCTGTGCATTTTGCATCTGGATGCGCACATGGTCCCACCTCTACCCATTGGGAGAAGGGGCAGACAATAATTAACAGAACAGCCCAGTAGGGCGGGGCAGAGTGCCTCTTATTGTTCACAATGTCATCTCTGTGGTGTAACTCTGACACGTGGTGCAGCGGATAACGAAACTGGTCAATTGTCCCTGGAGATTTGGGACAAACCAGTCTTCCTGGATTTCTGCAGTGATGTGCTGCTTACACATGTGATGGATGATGGAGCTGCTCAAACGCCACTATTCATAACTCGTGTGGCATAACTGCTTTTCCTGTTATGTGTTCATAATAAGTCTGTAGAGGATTGTTTGCACACTCTTTTTAACCACAGTTGCTGGTCCTCCTCGGGGGCTCGCCCCTGTAACTTAATTATTTCTGCAGTTGGGAGAGCATTGTAAGGGACAGGGGGCTGCTTAGTGTTAGGCGTCAACACTGGATATTCCGCTGTTTCGGGTACCAGAAGATATGCTGCTGTTTTGGTCACTGCATCTGCAGCAGCGTTTCCGAGAGAGAATCCATCTGTGTTAGAGGTGTGGGCGAGGCATTTTACGACCTCCACTGTGGATGACTGAGATAGTGTGAAAATGAGCCTATCTAGTAATGCGGCATGTTGAACCGGGGACTCGTCAGCCCTGAACACCCTCCTCTTCCAACAGGCACAACCAGCATGCCCTGTTGTAGTGACATACGCCGAATCGGAATAGATGGTCACTTGGCACACTTGTGAATCTTGTAGCGCAATTGGTCATCCCTCATGGTCATGGCCAGTAGCCAGATTGGCCAGGGTGATGACCTTGTGCCATGACCCGGGCAATATGGCCACTGCCCATGGCCACGGGCTAAACTATACCTCAGTCACCAAAGATATCACTATTTTCTTTACCTAAATTATGACACTTGTCTAAAAATAAAACACGAACCCATTTGCAAACCCATGCTTTCAGGTCATTGCCAATGCCCCTACACAAATTTGCTGGAAATCCACCCATGTTTCAAAAGTGTCAAAATGTGCATACATACAATAGTCATATAACTTAGTCCCCACTTGACAAAATCCATCCAGACTTAGCACAAACGTTTAGGTTGGGTCTCTAATCTTTGTGAAAACATGTGTCTACATTCGTCAAACGGCAACAAAGTTATTAGACATCTTAAAATGTTGAGACACCCCCCTCTAAATTAGCCCCCTCTTGACAAAACTCAACAAACCTTACAAAAACATTTTTATCTACATCTAAAATCATTTTGCAAACTTTTGTGCAGATTGTTCAAATGGCACCACATTTATAAGCCTTTACAATATTTTGGCACCCCCCCCTCTAATTGTGTTGCCTCTTGACAAAAAAGCACCATTTAGAATCGGGTTTAGAATGAAATTCCAAAATGTCATGCAGTTTCATTGAGTGGCACCAAAGTTATAAGTCATCCAAAAAACTGTTTTTAACCAACCCTGTAATGCACAAATAAGCATAGATGCCCCTGAACATCTAAGATGTTCGTGAACATCACAGGACTGTCCCGGACGGTTTGCTGACATCGGAGAATAAACATGCGCGTTTTTTGCCTTTTTAAGGCCATATCCCATCTCATCCTCATCACCCCTCAACTCCCCCGAGATTGTTTGATAAGATGGACAAGTGCAATGTTGTGTTTTTTAATAAGTTTTTACTGTGATGTTCGCGAACAATGGGTGCTGTCTGCGAACGCAACATGGCGGGCGTTTCCCAAAAATCTGACGCACTTCACGATTTTCACCATCCAACCAGCGGGAGCGTCCAATGTCTGCTGACCTCACGCCACCCTCTGGACCATCAGAGGGCCATCCACAGACCGAACAGGGAGTTGAGTCCGCAGACCGAACCCAGATACCACTAAATTTATTATGACCTATTTTTTGATCGTTTAAAAAAAAAAAAAAAGACTACTGGACGGATTTACACCAAGTTTCCAAAAGCACGCTTTTAGGACCAAGCTGCCACTCCTGCCGCAAACTTGGTGAAAATCCGTCCAGTGGTTTGTGATTTAGACGTGAGCAAAATTTCTTTTCCATTGCGTCTATGGGAAAAACCACTCATTTTGGGACCCACCCCCCAAAACATTGCCCCTCCTTGACGAAACCTCACCAAAACATTGCAGGATCAATCTGATGGGGCCATATACTTTTTATGCAAAGTTTTGTGCGGATACAGTCAGGCAGGGGAGAGGGACGGGGGGGTTTGGTGCAAAGTTATAAGCCACCTAAAAAGTGCTCTTCCTATAGGTTCAGCAACTTCACCATAACCGCAGGCCCTTTAATATATACATATATGGGATACATTACTCACCGTAATCGTATTTCTGATGCTTGTATCTGCTTAGATTCACATGCTATGCATAGGCCAACATCTAGTGGAAGCTGCAGAGTATTACAGCTGTTTTCGAAACTCGGAAAAGAGACGTTGACAGGGCGTGCCAGGAATACTATTGCTAGTATGACATCCACTGTACCCATGGTCCTTCACACGTCGAGGTCCTTCAGATTGGATACATTACTCACCGTAATAGTATTTCTGGTGCTTGTATCTGCTTCGATTCACATGCTCTGCATAGTCCGACATCTAGTGGAAGTTGCAGAGCATTACAAGATTTGTTTTTGAAACTTGAAAACGGACTTCGACAGGGAGGTTAGTAATACTATCCCTAGTGTGACATGTACTGTATTCATGGTCCTTCATGCGTACAGGTCCCTCAGATTGTTGATTTTGAATGTGAGGTTGCATGAAGTGTAGCGCAAGTACAGATGTGCTAAGGCAGAAACAGTGATAACCAAGAAAACATCCATATGCCTTCTACTCCAGTAGGGGAGGAAGGGCGGGTGCATGTGAATCTAAGCAGATACAAACACCAGAAATAAGATTACAGTGAGTAATGTATCCCTTCTGGAGCTTGTTGATCTCCTTAGATCACATGCTCTGCATAGATTAGCGAGCAGTATCTGGAGAAGGAGGTGGGAAGCTAGAAGGTACAGCGGCAAAAAGATGTTCTAGGAACGCTTGTCCCACCTGTGAATCTGCTTTACAGTGTGCGTCAATGTAATAATATTGTATGAATGTATGGATGGAACTCCATGTAGCAGCTTTGCAAACGGCATCTAGAGGGACGTTTGCAATGAAAGCTAAGGTAGCTCCTGTACCTCTGGAAGAGCACTGGGCGTGAAAGGTAAGACTTTCTTGGCTAGGGAATAGCAGAGCTGGAGATGGCGTTCTTTGATATGTGATCGCCTTCTCTTACAGGTGCTATGGAAACCAAGTTGGTCTGTTTTCCTTCGAGGTTTAGTTTTGTTCTCATAGTACAAGACTGCCCTCCTTACATCAAGTATATGGAGGCTTCTTTCAGCTAAGTTAGATGGATTTTGAAAGAAGGTAGGAAGTTCTATGGATTGATTTACATGGAACTTTGAAATGAACTTAGGTGAGAACCTAGGATGCATTCTGAGGACAACCTTGTCCTTGTGTATAATGTAAAAAGGGTCTTGTACGGACAAAGCCTGTAGCTCACTGACTCGTTTTAGTAGTGATCGCTACTATGAATGCAGTTTTGTAAGTCAGATGTTTTAGGCTGGCATTGTGCATAGGCTCAAAGGGTGGACCCATGAGCTTGGAGAGCAACATTGAGATCCCAACCCAAGGGAGGGTTGGAAATTGGGGGGGGGGGGGTAGCCTCTTTATACCTTCCATGAATGCCTTAATGACAGGAACTTTCCACCAGGACACCTTGTTCTGCAAAGTGGTGTAAGCTTACCGGGTCGCCAGATGCACTTTGATGGAATCAAATACTAGGCTAGAGTCTAGTAGGTGAAGAATGTAGTGTAGAATGTTAGCTGGAAACCATTCTTTTGGGTTTAGCGTTTGTGACGTGCACCATATTACAAATCTTTCAGTTATTGAAATAGAAGTGTCTGGTGTTGGGTTTATATGCCTCTTTTTGGATATTGTAAGGAACTCATGGTGATCACAGTTCAAGGGTGTTTATATTTAACTGTAAATGCAGGGTGGAAAAATATCTACTCTAAACCTAAATCTAAGATGGGAATAAGCTTCAAACATCAAATGAAAAATAAGGCAGTCCTTGTGGCATCTTGGCAAAGTAAAAAGGCCTATACTACTAAACCTATTGCCAAATCCTTACAACTAATGATAGAAAGAGTGTGTGATAGGGTTTTCAATAAAGAAAGAAGTGTTCACAAATAAGTCAGGATGTGATTGCCAGGGGTCTTCATTCCCCATGTTTTGAGCACAGGACAAGGTGGATCCCCTGAGCACAGCACATGCTCAAGCTTTCCCAGCATGAGCCAACAGTTCCATTCCAGCAATCTGTTTCTTCGATTGTTAAGTCTCTTAACATAATTCTCTTTCCTTCAAGGGCCTGAGGTTTCCAACAAACAATACTTTGGGTGAAGGCTTCACCTCTGGGTCCCCCTCTTTGGAGCGTAAACCCCTCACAAGTCTTATTCAACAAAATCAACTAAACAGTTCCTTTCTCAAGGAACTTGTGTGATCGCTTTTCACCTCTGCATCGACCTCGGCTGGGTTCGGACCCAACTGCCAAGGGGGACAATTCACTTCCCCTGGTCTTCCAATATTTCTTCCATTCACAAATCTTAATGTCTTTTTAAACAGTTGATCAGGCTTTGCCCCTGGTTTTCAGCTTCCCTCTGGCGGGTTCACTCTCGCCAACATTGGCTAAACTGTTCACTGTATTTCGGGACTTTAGACTTTGCCCCTTTTTGTTAGCATCCCTCCACCAGGTTCACTCCTCGCCAACTTTTACCAAACAGTTCACTATGGGACTTTAGACTTCACCCCTTCTCGTTACCATCCCTACACCAGGTTCACGCTTGCAAGACACTGTTTAAGCTCTCATTTCACCAAGCAGGATTCATTTCCCTTTCTTTTACAATCATCGGTCGATCAAAGACTTTCGACAGTACAGATGATTTTACAAGACCTCTGTATGACCACTTTGACCTCTTTTTGCCTTTTCCCAAGGCCTTCTGGTTATGGTAGTCCCTACCATCAGGTAATCGCCCAGAGTTTCCTGCGTGAGCACCCACGTGGTGCCGGACTCTCTGTTGCTGGTTTTCCCCCCTCGATAGTTCAAAAGTTCAAATTAGCTGTTGGCTACTTTTGCGTTCAACACAGTTTGCTTTCTTATCGACTCACCAGCTGTGATGAACCTCCTGCTTTCCTTCTCTTTGGAGTCAAGATTCGTACCTCCGAGACAAGCGTCTCTTCCCGGCTTGGTAATCAGCAGAGGAAGGTCTTGTGTACCGTTGACCTCTACTGCAATACACGCTGGCTATTGTTCTCAGTCCTAGGTTTCCATCTGCAGAGTTTTCACGGGCATTGGTCGGAAAGGGCAAGGTTGCTCCTCTCCTCGTCACCCTCTCGTTATATGCTGTCTTTCGCCTCCCCTTGAACTGCTGTACTGAGTTAGCTCTCACGTCGTGCGGTCTGCCTTGCTCTCCCTGTGCTCTCATTCTCCATCTTTTATCCCTGTGGGGAAGGGAAAGGGCCGTCGGGTGTGTGTGATTCTGGCCAATAGCCTGAATTGTATTGGGACATATCAGGTAAACGGCTTTGGTGTCAGTTCATTGTCTTTCGTGTTGTGTGAAAGTGCTCATGTTGGAAAAAGGGGGGGCAGGTGTTTTGGAATATCCTACGTGGTAGGATGGGGGAAATGTGTTGGAAGAAGGGGGATCCCATGTCTCACCTGTCAGTGTCCCACTCCCACAGGATCCCCCCCATCCAGGTGATCCTCCCCCTCTGGTCCACCCACAGGAACTGGATCCAATAGCAATGGCTTTGTCCTGGCCACCTGAATGACAGATCCTTGGGGACTAGCTAGGGAGATACCTTAAGGTTTCTCACAATATCCATATACCTTTGTGGAAGTTTTAAGTGGCCAAACTCTATGACTTCGGGAGCCAAGCTGACAAGTTCATAGACTGAGGGTGCAGATCGAGGGATGCTCCCACTTGTGTTGTGTTAGCATGTTGTACGGGCACGGGAGCTTGATTGGGTCACATATCGCCAGTTTGAGCCAATGTGGAAACCAAGGTTGTCTCGCCCACATAGGAGCAACCAGGATTATAGTTACTTGTTCCTGGTGTATCTGCGCACTATTATACTCAGGAGTTGCAACGGGGGAAAAGCGTAAGCACATTTTCCTGACCAGTTCATCCACAGGGCATTCCCCTAGGACCCTGGTTGGGGAAACCTGGACGCAAAGACTGGACATTGTGCAAGTCTAGTCTAATGGGGGTGGCCCCATTGTGAGAATATTTTGTATAGGATATCTGCTGAGTAGCTACTTGTGCTCTTCTGGTAGAGGGTATCTGCTTAGAGTGTCTGTCACAGAATTGAGATCCCCTGGAACATGTCGAGATGTTCGAAACATGTTCCGCTTGAGTGCCCACTTCCCTATTTTTTGGGATAGCTTGGACAGACTTTGAGAGTGTATGCCTACTTGCTTGTTCAGGTAGAACATGGCAGTGGTGCTGTTTGTGAGGACTTGCACTGTTTGACCTGTGAGATGTTGCTTAAAGGCTTAAAGAGCCTTGAGGACTGCCAATAGTTCCAGGAAGCTGATATGTCTTTGCGCAGTAGCGTGTGTCCACTGGCCGTGGGCTGTGTGGTGATGGAAGTGAGCCCCCCCATCCGGCGAGTGAGGCATCTGTAGTTGGGATCGCTCATGCTGGTGGAACACGAAAGGGTTTTCCTTTTAGCAGGTTGTCCCTGAACCACCAGCGAAGAGACTGCACGAAGGTTATCGAAACAGCCACTAGATCGTCCCACTGACCGCTTGCCTGAGACCATTGTTTTGCTAACCATTCCTGAATTGGGCGCATACGCAGGACCAAGTGAATGCATGAGGCCAGCATCCCAACAGCATGTTTTGTACTCTTTTGGTTGAGGGGAAAGCCAGTTCCTCTTGTTTTTAGGATAGCCCTTAGAAAATGTTTTGTTTAGCTGGGAACTAGACTGGATTTCTTTTCGCTGATTGAGTAGCCAAAATTGAAAACAAGGTCTATTGTTGTGCTGGTGTGCTGCCACTACTGCAAGCACCTTTGTGAATACTCTTGGTGTTGAGGCAATGCCGAAGGGGAGTCATTTGAACTGGTAGTGCACTCCCGCTATCTTGAAATGCAGATATTTTCTGTGCACAGAGAGCATTGAAATATGAAAGTATGCATCTTTCATATCCAATCTTGCCATCTAGTCCCCCCGTTTTAGGAATGGTATTGCCTCTTGGAGCGTGGTCATGCAAAACCTTTGGGGTTTGACATTTATCCGCAGGGCGCAGATGGAATACTGGGTGCATGGAAAGGTCTTTCTTTGGCACAAGGAAGTATGTTGAATAAATACTCTTGTTTACTTGGTTTGCTGGGATGATCTCTATGGTGTCCTTCTCCAGTAGTGCCTTTACTACTTCAAACAGAATACATCTTTCTTCTGTTGATATTTTCCTGTTTCTTGGTGGGCGGTAGGATGGTTTGGTTACCAGTCAAATGGTCGAAAACATTTGGTCGACAGGACAATTGGTCGACACCATTTGGTCGAATGCCAAATGGTCGAATTTTTTTTTTTTTTTTTTTACCCATTTTTTGGTTTTTTTTAGGGGGGTCCCCCCCCAACCCCCTTTTTTTTCTTTTTTTTTTTTCCCCACACGAAAACCCACAAAACACATATATATATATATATATTAAAAAAAAAAAAATTCGACCATTTGGCATTCGACCAAATGGTGTCGACCAAATTGCAGTCGACCAGTTTGTTGTCGACCAGTTGACTGGACACCGGATGGTTTTTGTACTAACTCGATACAATACCCACCAGCCACGGTAGACAACATCTGCTTATCCGATGTTATCTCCTCCCATGCGTGGGTGAAGTGTGAAATTCGGCCTCCTACTGAAGTGGCATGGGAGGCTGTTAGGTAAGATTTCCACAGGGCTGGTAAATCTTCCTTGCCTGGTTCAACTCCAGAACTTTTTGCTTTTCTAGTGAGATATTTTCCATTAATACCTCAGTGAGTGGGAACCTTTTTCCACACTCACCTGTCTTTAACTCTTTTTATGGGTGTCATTTTTAAGACTCTCCATAGTGTCTTTTTAAAGTTATCATGTCTAACAACTTATTGGCAATAAGTGCCTGTTGTTGCTGGGTTGCCCTAGGGGCTCCCCCTTTAACTTTCTTGTGCTAACCTTGAGTGAACTACAGTTCCCAAGGGTAGAAAGGATCTTTGGATCCCTTTTACATGTACTTCTGTGAAACCAGCACACCCCACCTTATGTGGAGTGCTGGGGAGATACAATGTATCCCCTTTCACATTTAAACTGTAACAATTCTGTTACAGTGACAAGCTTACCTTTAATGGCTGGTGGCAGTGATACCTTTTACTAATTTGGTGCACCTTTACCGCGTGCTGTAATCACAGCTGCAGTAAAGGCACCTAAGGGTGCTCATTTTTACCAAAATGGCCCCTGTCTTATTTTTCTGCCATTTTAGTGTTTCTTGTCGTTTCTTGTTCCTTCCCCTGACATCCAGGGCGGGAAAATCCTTTGTTTGAGTTTTGTCTTCGGCGGGAGTCCCCTGGACACCCCGCCCAGGCTCCAGTCAGTCTGTAAGCACAGGAAGTGGGGGAGGGGTCCCAAACTTCCCCCTCCTTTGTCTTAGGTCTTCCTTCAACTGGGCCAAATCCCAGTGGGGGGTTGGCTGTCCTGATTGGACAGCCAAACGCCCCTTTCTTGTAAAATGCGGGGAGAGAATGCAGAGGTTGTGTTGCAGTTCCTGATAAATACTGGAAACCTGGAAGCTGAAGTCATGTCGACCACTGGAACTGAAAACCGAAGAGGATGACGAAGGAAAAGCGGCGGGAATGATTTCCAGCGGCCGGAGAGCCTGCTTTGTAACCGGAGCCTGCTGCAGCCCTTCCTTCCGATCGACCTGGGGTCTCCGAAAACGACGACCCGAACCCAGAGCCTAGTGAGACCCACTAGACTCAAGACGACCTGCATTTTGAGCCATCCCACGGGTTCCTGCGACCTTGCGTTCTTGCAATACCCCAATACCCTGGGACCTCCTGCCACTGTGCGGTGCATGGTCTTCCGAATTCCGAATCTCGCGGAAACTTCGTGGGCATCTTGGTCTATCTCCAGAGACACGAATCGAGTCCAAAAAAGTCCCCTCACAAGAGTGCTGGACCTTTTAAACGACGAGAATTCAACCGCGATTTTCTGTCTTCATCTGTGCTCCTTGAAAAGGCGCCAAACCCGCAGAACCGCATTCAGCCGCGAGAGAAATCTTGCCTAGAGCCTTCTTCATTGATCCCTGCTGCAAAGTCCCTTCTGAGGTCTTGTGTTCAGTCTCCAGGACAAGGAATCCAGTGACCGGGTATTTGGCTGCAGTCCCTGAAGTTCTCCTGCTGCAATCTCTTCTTCATTGCTGAGGTACTGTGTTGGCTTGGGTATATACTTACCTTAAGCCTGTTGGGATTTCTGTGTAGTCCTGGGGTGTTTTCTGTGATTGGGAGGTCCCTCGTCCAGTACACCCAGTCCCACTGCTAGAATCCTGCTGGGGTGTCTTCTGTGAAGCCCCTGGACCCTCTTCTAACCCTAGAAGTAAAGTATTCACTTGTTTGCCCAGTTTTCCTAAGGAAACTCTGGCTTTTGCTACTAAAGAACTTATTCTAACACTGCCTGTTGGTCACTAGTCCTAGTGACCCCCCTTCTGCCACTGAGAACACTCATGCTCTAAGGGAAAAGACTTTGAAGGGATTGGGACTTCTGCCTAGAAAAGAAATCAAGTGTTTTTACTTACTTGTAAAGAGTTGGTTGGTAACTTTTTTCTAAGAGTGAACAGTTACAAAAGTTCTTACTGATCTTGGATGTGTGATGCACTATTCTTAAAAGTATGGTTAACATCTTTCCTTCCTTAGCCACTGTTTTGCCAGTCTAAAAGAAAGTAGATGTGAAGGTATTTTACTCTCCTGTGATTAGGTTGTGCCTCTTTACAAAAGTAATGTGTTGGTTTCACCAGATTATTCCTGAAGGGTAATTGTATGAGTGTCCTCCAACTGTTGGTATCACCAGGTTAGTCCTGTTAGGATAACTGTATGAGTGTCCCCCAACTGGGTCTTGCTTCCCCTGACTTGCTGCTAGCCTGTCTTTAATAAGTCTACAATAGGTTGTTGCCTACCTAGAATATCTATTCTGTAAAGTGTGACATTGGGTTTTACTTTCCCCTTCATTGTGAAGTTAAAGTAAGTGGGTTTTACTTACCTTGTGTTAGCTGTGTGCCATCCAAAACAAGTTACAAGAGTTATTGCTTATCTCCATCTGGTGTTCCCTGATTTCCAAAGCATCTGTAATTGTATATTACATCCATTAGGTTTTGCTCACCTGGTATAACTGTGTGTTATGACAAAAGTAGTGATAGGTTTTTACTGCACCTAGAATAAGTGTTTCACTATTCACCAAAAGTATATTGTCCAGTTGACTGTTTATGTGATTTGTTCCAAGAGTCACTGTACAACTGGAAGGGCCTACTGTCCTTGTATTACCACAAGTAATCTAAAAAGTAACCATTGGTCTTTTACTCCCAAAGAATAGGCTTGGCCTATACTAAATGTGTATAACAAGGTTTTGACTTCCCTAGAACTACTGTTAGGTGTTCCAAATAAGGTCTATACTTGGGTCTGTGTACTTTCAAGTATAGTGTTGTGTTTTATATTGTGATTTCATATAATGTTTCAGTATTTACTTAACCCCTAGATTTATCTGGGCCTACTTGTATTTAAATAAATCCTTTATTTTGATAATACATAGTGTTTCAGTGTTTCTTTGGATCATTTGTATTACAATTTTTCACTTGTACTGTATCTACTGCCCTCTCTCCCTCCTAAGATAAGCCTGGCTGCTCTGCCTACGCTACCATGTACTCAGGTGGTACAGTCTTATACTAAGAGTGGAGTCTTGTACTGCCTCAGTTGAATGGTTTTACTAGGCCCTTAACTGGACTTCAGAAAAACTGTCCTAACACTGTTGGCATGCGCTGGGATCAAGGTGGATTGCATTACATTGATTATTGATATACTTTGTGTCCAAAGGAAACCATCCAGTAGGTTTGGTTTAGCCAAGGTAAAGTGTACTTATTGTATTTAACACAAGAACCAACACCATGGCCTGCTTTAGGCCTGAGGACTTCTCTTATGTTGCAATGGAAACTGTGGTCACAATTTGTATAGAGAAGGGCCTCAATTGTGAAGGGAGTAAGCTTGAATTATTACAAAGGTTATGGGACCATATGTATGGTTCCAGTGAACCTGTGTCCACTTCTTACAATACTGCTGGGAGTGAGGATGATGAGGGTTCAGACAGCTGTCCAAACTCCTCAGAGGAGGAATATGAGGGTTCTGATGAGGAGGATGTTAGTTCACCCCCCTCTCCTTCTCCTGCCTCTACCTTACTGCCTACCATGTGCTCTGAGATATCTGAGGCACTGAATATAAGACAATTCCTGTGGGAACACAATATGAAGATGTGGGAATATGAGAAAAAGTATAACAGGTCTGTAGAAGACAATTTTCTGCACCCTTCTTCTTTTTCCAGTTCTTCTATGTCTGCAGCTTCCAGGTTTCCAGAATTGGTGAGTCAGTATGATCTGAAGTGTGACATTGTTGTATGGCTGAAAACTTTTGACCTCACTTGTAAAAGGTTTGGTCTGTGTGAGAGTGATAGAATACCCTGGGTTCTTTTTAGACTTCCCAAGAGGGACTACCATGTGCTCTTGGATTTACCTGAAGTAGAAATAGGTAACTGGGATAGGGTAAAAACAGCTCTCATAGATAGATATAAGAAAAAAACTTCTACCTATCTACACTCCTTAAGGGACTCTAAGAATAGAGGTAGGTCAACAAGTGCTGTCTCCTCATCCCTTAAGAAATCTGTCAATACTGATTATAGCAGAAAAGCTGTGGTCTTAGACTCAGCTGAGCCCCCTTGTCAAAAAGCTGAGGCTCTTAACCTTGAAGTAAGAGAGGTCCCCTTAGGAGACCCCTCTTTAGAGATAAAAGGCATTAACTGCCACTCTGAAGGGCACTTGGGTGTAGCACCCATAACTTCAAATAGGGACAAAGCCCCTAGGCCCACAAAGCTAGAGGTCACTCCTGTGACCCCACCTTTAGCTGCTGCTAAGGTGATAGAGCCTCTTGAAAAACCACATGTAGTGGAAGTGGTTCAACTAGTTCCCAGAAACTTAAAAACTTCTGTCCTAGTACCCATATGGTGTAATACCATTAACCAGGTCACTGCTGTGACCCCACCTTCAGTTAACACTGAGTGTATAGAACCTCTTGAAACCCCACCTAGAGTGGAAGTGGTTCAACCTGTGGATAGAAACTTATGTATTCCTGTCCAATCTATAACACTGTGTAAAAACTTTGTTGAACCTGACAAGAACCTTAGTGTTCATGTCACACACCCTGTGTGGTGTATGTCCTTTAGAATAAAGGCCCCTTCAGTTAAACCTGTAGTGGCTGAAACATTTGAAAACCCACTTACAGTGGAAATGCTTCCTAAAACTCTAAACCTGGATACGCCTGAAAACCCACTTACAGTAGAGGTGATCCAGATGGATGTACAAAGCTTAGGTGTTTTTAACAACCCTAAGAGGGCAAGGAGTTTCCTTGACCCCAAGGTAGAAATTGAGTTTTCTCCTTTAGTTCAGAGTGCCCAGAATGTAACTTCTAGGCCTGAAAAACTGAACACCAAAAAGAGTTATAAGAAACCTAAGAGTAGCTTTCTTACTAGGCCTTCTAATAAAAAGCCTGTGACTCCAACTACTCCTACAGGAGAGATGGATAGGTGTTCTGACAAGGCTAGGGTCTCTGTTTCAAGATACCACTCTAAACCAGTAGGATCCTCTATAGCGAATCCTACTGTAAGTCCTAATGTTAGCAGGGCAACCTCTAACAAAGGCAAATCAAAATCTAGACTATTAGGGAAATGGGAGCACAAACCATGCTCTACCATTTCAGTTCCAATTCTAAAGTCTTTGACCCACACTACTTCTGAGGAAGGGGTGGATAGACAAGATGGAAACCTAACTAGGCCTTTGAGGACTGGTAAACCTCAAAGCTGGTGGAAATCCAGAAAAGATATGTCTAAGGCTAAACCCCTTGACATTGTGGGCTCTTCTGCTGAAGACCCCCTTGTAAATCCTAGAGTTAGAAGGGAAAACCCTAACCAAGGTAAAAACAGATCTAAGAGGAAGTGGAAGGATGTACAATGCTTTGCCACAACCCCTCCAACTAGGATACCTGAGACCCAACCTGCTCATGTGAGAGAGGTGGTGAGGAATCATGGAGACCCCTCTAGGTCTAAGGGATTTCTTTATAAGAACCCCTTTAAAAAGCCTATTGTAGGTTCAGAGGTTGTCACAACTTCTGAGGGACTGTTTAAACAGATCCCCTATACCTTAGACAAGAGTAAAGTGCCCAACACTACTTGTAGGTCATATAGTTTGCAAATGATAACTAATATAAGAAAAAGTATCACAGCAAGGGTTACAAAAAGATTGCTAGTTGACTCAGCAAACAGTTTAACCGACTAGAAACAAGAGATCTATCCAGGTGAGGATTAGCTTCCCCTGTTCCTTAGTCTGGGGGGGACGAGTGTTAGGTAAGATTTCCACAGGGCTGGTAAATCTTCCTTGCCTGGTTCAACTCCAGAACTTTTTGCTTTTCTAGTGAGATATTTTCCATTAATACCTCAGTGAGTGGGAACCTTTTTCCACACTCACCTGTCTTTAACTCTTTTTATGGGTGTCATTTTTAAGACTCTCCATAGTGTCTTTTTAAAGTTATCATGTCTAACAACTTATTGGCAATAAGTGCCTGTTGTTGCTGGGTTGCCCTAGGGGCTCCCCCTTTAACTTTCTTGTGCTAACCTTGAGTGAACTACAGTTCCCAAGGGTAGAAAGGATCTTTGGATCCCTTTTACATGTACTTCTGTGAAACCAGCACACCCCACCTTATGTGGAGTGCTGGGGAGATACAATGTATCCCCTTTCACATTTAAACTGTAACAATTCTGTTACAGTGACAAGCTTACCTTTAATGGCTGGTGGCAGTGATACCTTTTACTAATTTGGTGCACCTTTACCGCGTGCTGTAATCACAGCTGCAGTAAAGGCACCTAAGGGTGCTCATTTTTACCAAAATGGCCCCTGTCTTATTTTTCTGCCATTTTAGTGTTTCTTGTCGTTTCTTGTTCCTTCCCCTGACATCCAGGGCGGGAAAATCCTTTGTTTGAGTTTTGTCTTCGGCGGGAGTCCCCTGGACACCCCGCCCAGGCTCCAGTCAGTCTGTAAGCACAGGAAGTGGGGGAGGGGTCCCAAACTTCCCCCTCCTTTGTCTTAGGTCTTCCTTCAACTGGGCCAAATCCCAGTGGGGGGTTGGCTGTCCTGATTGGACAGCCAAACGCCCCTTTCTTGTAAAATGCGGGGAGAGAATGCAGAGGTTGTGTTGCAGTTCCTGATAAATACTGGAAACCTGGAAGCTGAAGTCATGTCGACCACTGGAACTGAAAACCGAAGAGGATGACGAAGGAAAAGCGGCGGGAATGATTTCCAGCGGCCGGAGAGCCTGCTTTGTAACCGGAGCCTGCTGCAGCCCTTCCTTCCGATCGACCTGGGGTCTCCGAAAACGACGACCCGAACCCAGAGCCTAGTGAGACCCACTAGACTCAAGACGACCTGCATTTTGAGCCATCCCACGGGTTCCTGCGACCTTGCGTTCTTGCAATACCCCAATACCCTGGGACCTCCTGCCACTGTGCGGTGCATGGTCTTCCGAATTCCGAATCTCGCGGAAACTTCGTGGGCATCTTGGTCTATCTCCAGAGACACGAATCGAGTCCAAAAAAGTCCCCTCACAAGAGTGCTGGACCTTTTAAACGACGAGAATTCAACCGCGATTTTCTGTCTTCATCTGTGCTCCTTGAAAAGGCGCCAAACCCGCAGAACCGCATTCAGCCGCGAGAGAAATCTTGCCTAGAGCCTTCTTCATTGATCCCTGCTGCAAAGTCCCTTCTGAGGTCTTGTGTTCAGTCTCCAGGACAAGGAATCCAGTGACCGGGTATTTGGCTGCAGTCCCTGAAGTTCTCCTGCTGCAATCTCTTCTTCATTGCTGAGGTACTGTGTTGGCTTGGGTATATACTTACCTTAAGCCTGTTGGGATTTCTGTGTAGTCCTGGGGTGTTTTCTGTGATTGGGAGGTCCCTCGTCCAGTACACCCAGTCCCACTGCTAGAATCCTGCTGGGGTGTCTTCTGTGAAGCCCCTGGACCCTCTTCTAACCCTAGAAGTAAAGTATTCACTTGTTTGCCCAGTTTTCCTAAGGAAACTCTGGCTTTTGCTACTAAAGAACTTATTCTAACACTGCCTGTTGGTCACTAGTCCTAGTGACCCCCCTTCTGCCACTGAGAACACTCATGCTCTAAGGGAAAAGACTTTGAAGGGATTGGGACTTCTGCCTAGAAAAGAAATCAAGTGTTTTTACTTACTTGTAAAGAGTTGGTTGGTAACTTTTTTCTAAGAGTGAACAGTTACAAAAGTTCTTACTGATCTTGGATGTGTGATGCACTATTCTTAAAAGTATGGTTAACATCTTTCCTTCCTTAGCCACTGTTTTGCCAGTCTAAAAGAAAGTAGATGTGAAGGTATTTTACTCTCCTGTGATTAGGTTGTGCCTCTTTACAAAAGTAATGTGTTGGTTTCACCAGATTATTCCTGAAGGGTAATTGTATGAGTGTCCTCCAACTGTTGGTATCACCAGGTTAGTCCTGTTAGGATAACTGTATGAGTGTCCCCCAACTGGGTCTTGCTTCCCCTGACTTGCTGCTAGCCTGTCTTTAATAAGTCTACAATAGGTTGTTGCCTACCTAGAATATCTATTCTGTAAAGTGTGACATTGGGTTTTACTTTCCCCTTCATTGTGAAGTTAAAGTAAGTGGGTTTTACTTACCTTGTGTTAGCTGTGTGCCATCCAAAACAAGTTACAAGAGTTATTGCTTATCTCCATCTGGTGTTCCCTGATTTCCAAAGCATCTGTAATTGTATATTACATCCATTAGGTTTTGCTCACCTGGTATAACTGTGTGTTATGACAAAAGTAGTGATAGGTTTTTACTGCACCTAGAATAAGTGTTTCACTATTCACCAAAAGTATATTGTCCAGTTGACTGTTTATGTGATTTGTTCCAAGAGTCACTGTACAACTGGAAGGGCCTACTGTCCTTGTATTACCACAAGTAATCTAAAAAGTAACCATTGGTCTTTTACTCCCAAAGAATAGGCTTGGCCTATACTAAATGTGTATAACAAGGTTTTGACTTCCCTAGAACTACTGTTAGGTGTTCCAAATAAGGTCTATACTTGGGTCTGTGTACTTTCAAGTATAGTGTTGTGTTTTATATTGTGATTTCATATAATGTTTCAGTATTTACTTAACCCCTAGATTTATCTGGGCCTACTTGTATTTAAATAAATCCTTTATTTTGATAATACATAGTGTTTCAGTGTTTCTTTGGATCATTTGTATTACAATTTTTCACTTGTACTGTATCTACTGCCCTCTCTCCCTCCTAAGATAAGCCTGGCTGCTCTGCCTACGCTACCATGTACTCAGGTGGTACAGTCTTATACTAAGAGTGGAGTCTTGTACTGCCTCAGTTGAATGGTTTTACTAGGCCCTTAACAGAGGCGACCTGAAGCGGTGTGTCATTGTTTGGGAGGGGTGGAGCCTCTCCCAGGTGAGGTTCTGCCCCTTCCTCTGCCCCTTTTCTTTCCCCTTTGAAAATTGGAAGAGGAACCTTGACCTTGCGATTGGCCCCAAGATGAAGACTTTCCGCCCTGAGTGTAGCCTGAGGAACGTTGAGCACCCTGACCCCGAAACCTCCTAGAGTTTGAGGTGCCCCGTTGAACATAGCGCTTGTTTATCAACAGTCCAAGGGATTTGAGAGTGTAGTATTCCTCCTTAGTACTCTTAAGGGAGTCTTCTAGGGCCTTCCAGAATAACACATTTGGCTACAAGAGGGTTGCCTGAGTCTTCAACTTAAACCCCGATTTTTTGAGAGTACTCTGCTATGATGCGTCCGGTCTTATCTGCCGCATCAAGGTTATGTTTCAGGATGCAGTTTGATATCTGCTTGCCTTCTGAGACAGTTGTTTTTAACAATTGAGCCTTTAGGGGTTCTGGGGCGGCTTCCATCTGGCGTTCCAGGTCATCCCATTTGTGGCAGCCATAACTAGGTAAAAGCATAGTGTTGTTGGCGATTCTGGACTGGTATGCTCCAGAGGAAGTGACCTTTTTCCAGAAAGTATATATTTGTTTGCTTTCCTTATCTGGCGAAGCCTCTACCAACACAGGGGAGTGCCTGCCCTCTTTCTGGTGGTGTTGACCACTAAGGAATCCCATTTAAGCTGCCCCCCAATATACAGGGGGTCAGTGGGCGATGGTCTGAATAGCTTTTCTATTCTGGGGTTGACCGTCCTTGTGAGACTAGGCCTCAGCAGGGATGGCTGAATGTGTCTTTGGACAGACTGCACGAGAGAAATAAACTGGGTGGCGTACCTCTTGTCCCCCACTGGGTGGCGGGCCTCTTGTCCCCCAGAATGTCTTCGACGAAGTCCTTGTCGACCTGTTCCGCTTAAGGGTCGATATTAAAGTGTTGTGCCACCTTTAGTAGCAGTTCATTGTACTGTAGTTGGTTGTCAACAGGAGAATCTGCTAGAGGCTGGTCCTGGTGGTCTGGCAACGGGATCACGTAAATGTCATCGTCATGAAATTGGTCTTGGTTTCGACTATAAAGGTCCCCTTGAGACCTTGGGTTGTGTGACCCTGAGGGGTCGTCATAATACAAGTCCTTAGAGGGGTCTTGGTAGGTCAAGGCCGGGGTGCCTAGAGCAGAGGTACTATGCTGTGGCTCAAGATTTTTGCTGTGGGGCGCTGGTGCGGAAGCCCCAGGCTGTGAGGCATCTATAAGGGTTGACAGTTGGTCTGGGTGTCTGTCCATAAAGTGTGCAAAACTTGACATACTCTAAGATTTTATTGAACTGTTCAGGTGTATAGTGGCAACAAAGTGGGAAGCCTGACATGATGGGGGTGCCCTGGGAAGCGTTTGATCTTAGTGGTGCATAGCCCCTGAGGGAGAGTCTAAAGGTGGGGGGGGGGGGGGGAGGGTGGAATCCAGCATGTGTGCTTTTTGAGACCAAAGGCATTTTTTCTTGGTGGATGCCAAAATGCCTTTCGACGCCTCTTATTCAGCGTGCAAAAGGAAGGTCTTTTTATGTGCGGTGTCCGAACCGATCTTTGGTTTCGGGGGCCTGCCTTGAGGCGAAAGCGTACGCGATAGCCCAGAGGACAGTGAGCAACCTGAGAGACTGTATGGGTTCCGACGTTCGATGGTACCATCATGCGTCGGCCGTGGGTATGTTCTTAGTGTCTTTGTGCTTGTGAGTGCCCTGGCTGCTGGGTGCCTTCATCACAGAGCAGCCGGCCTGCTTCTTGGAGTCGGGGGCCAGCACATGGGGTTCCGACGAACTCCGCTCACCTTTGGCCTCACTCATGACCCCGATACTGCCCTCGCTGGAGTCTTCCGTCACGTTGATGGAGGCCTCTGCCTGCATGGCGTGAGCTGGTCAGCGTTTTGTTACGTTGATCCTTTAAGGTTTTCGGGATAAAAGGTTTACAGGATTTACAAACTTTTTTGGGGTGATCCCTCGGTAGACAGTAACTGCGCACACTGTGCGTGCCGTTCCACATGAATTTTCAGTGGCAAGAAGGGCAAAATTAATCTGTATGAAGAAGTTCCCCACTCTCTCCCTGCTGTAATGGGCTGAAGCCCAAAGAGGCCTGTGTAGGCCTCGTCTGATCATTGATCAGTCGTCGATGAAGATGAGGTTGTTCGTCGAAAGCCATCAAGCAGCTGTTAGCCGTGCGGAAAAAGCAAACAATAAAGGAAAGAAAGTTTACAATTAAACTTTCAACTATTTAAAGGCATTAGCCTGCAAGAGAACTCTCCATTTGCAACAGACTTCGATGGCAAAAAAAAACAATCTGAGGGACCTCGACGTGTGAAGGACCATACTCTGCAACTAGATGTCGGACTATGCAGAGCATAGAGATCTAAGCAGATCCAAAAGCTCCAGAAATATATACATGATTGGGTGACGATAGCCGCCTTGTAGATCAGTTGAGTCGGACTTCCAAAGGAACCCCTCAACATTCTTTTGTTAATAACGTTTAACAGATTTGACTGAAATTTTCAAAAGTGATTTAATGACTTGCTAGCCCCCCCCAGACTGCAAAGTTTGCAAAGTTCTGTAAATATTTGTTAAAAAATGAAAGTTAAGATAAAAACAGTGAATTGTCCAAAAGTGCAGTCTACTTCCCATTCATTTTCTCAGACAAACAAGGTCATTTTTTGTTAAAGCGCACAACCCAAACCGCTGGACGGATTTGGACCAGGTCCACAACAACCTGGGCATGAAGCATTGACTTGCCATCCATGCATGGTTTGGGGTTATTCCGTGCAGTAATTATTTCAATACTTGACGGAAAAGAGGGTGACCCCTTCGCAAAAATAGATCGCTATATCTCTGGGATTGATCCAGAACAGTTTTTTTTGTATAGAAATTAAACGACTGTCATCTTATTTTTCTCTCTATGCGAGAGAACTGCGGTTACAGACGAGGATAACGGGAAAGGAAAAGTAGTTAAAAAGCGATTTGCAGGATAAAATAAATGCAAATTAGTTTAGTCTAGAGGTGGGTAGGTTGCTGGAGGATACCAAGTGAAATGTCAGACTTTTAGGAGGTACAGGGACTGAGTTTGCAACACAACAAGTCTGCAGCCGTGGCTATAGCCTCGAATAGCTGACATCTCAAAGCAAACTGCGTCACAGAAACAGTGTGTATTGTGGGGGGATGGGAGAGGGCAAGGGAGGTGAGAAGGCCATCGGGCAGTGGGAGGAGCCAATATAGATGAGGGAGACACTTGGTGAGGGCCTGGGGGGAGACAAGAATACATTTATTTCATCAGCCGTTTTCCCGATGTACTTGGCTATATCTGAGGCTATGAAGGACTACAGATACCCATGGGTAAGAGTAGTTCCGTAACAGCGGCTATACATTTTGGGGTGTCTGTTTTATTTCTGTTTAAAAGTTATTTTTACAGGAATAGTGATGTCGGGTGTGAAAAAATCACTGGCCATGGCCATTGACACAAAGGTATTTGGGAGTAATTTATTTTGGCTGTGTGTTATCAGACTTTCTTACAAGTGAGACTGTGGAGAAAAACAGAAGAACTTTGTTTGAAAAAAATCAATAGAAAAAGGAGCCACCCTACTCTAGTTTTAGATCCCCATACACTGTATTTTAGCCTGTGTGTTGTCACCCATGCTATTTTATCTTGTGTAATTGTACCTATTAAATGTATCCACACCTAGTTTACTATTATGTATTATACTGTGCTTTCTTTGTCTTCAGCTATCTTACATAGGCACATGAGCAGTGTTTTACTGTATTGATCTTTGAACTTCTATTGTATTATGAAACACGAAGTGAGCCCCCCGACCTTTGACTAAATATGTGTAACCGCTGTTATAAAAAAAGAAAAGTCAATGAACCCTAACCGCAGATATTTTAATAAAATGTTTTTGGGTATTATTTGATTGTATTTGTCTATTTATATATGGTAAGTAGTCCGTAAAAGGACTGTTTTGGGGTACACTGAGTGTAGTATTTTAGCACATTTGGAGTACTGTTTTGATGTTATCCAGGAACACTATTTCCTTCATCGGTTAGGTGTACTCCATGTCTATAGATATTGCCCATTTAGAACTGTATGTTGTTTGAAATCCATAATTGGTTGTGGTCTCTCGTGAATGCTGAAACTACTATATCAACATTTCCCCGTGATCGATCAATTTTACCATTAAATGTGGTGGTCCGTCTACATTTCTGCCTCCGAGTCAGAATGGAAAAGATAAAGATAAAAAGTTCCACTCGTTTTTCCAAGTCTTGTTTCATCATTAAAGTAAGGGACACACCTTGTATACTCCTCAAATCATTGCCTCCACAATGAATTAGTTTGATGAATGGGTGCCCTATACTTTTCAGACTGAACAATTTTGGAAAAACTTGGAACCAACACATTCCCCGCAATCCAAACCATTTAATTGTAAAATCTCTCAAACCAAGGTCCATGTTAATATTTAGTTTCTGTCACAAAAAGCCAGTAACCAAAACAGCCAACTGTCTCTCATCAGACACACAGTTTTCAAACCAGCCATGATATGTGGAGTCTTTCCCCGTTTCCAGGAAAATGATTCCTAGCTTGAATTTCTAGTAATAGGGTATATCTGATGTGTGTTTTGGTGTTTGTAATCGATTTAAATTCTGTGTTTGTTTGTGATAGATCATGCTCAAAATGTGTCAGTCATTTTTTGTATTGTGTTTAGTAAATATAGTCCTCTTTTTGTGATTTTGAAAAGTATAAAAGCTAACACTTTATGAAGTTTTGTTCTTCTGATTGTAGAACTCTCTATGCACTATGGTCTCATTGTGCCCAATCCATGTTTCATCTGTTTTTTAACTTTATGCATTCTACCTAAACCCAATCGTCTATATCCGAACTACTAGGTATACTTTATTATCACCCACTTTAAATAACTTCACAGTCATTTATTGTATTGATACCTTTTAAGGACCATTGTATCAGCACTGTCTCTCATCATTTATATTCCATGCGCAGATTAAAAAAAAGAATTGTGATAGCCACGGATATACAAAAAGGGGGGTGATTGGTGTATTGAGGATCGCGGCCAGCAACAACAAAGACACAGGTATTTAACCGTGGTTATCCAGCACCCATTAAGTGTGCAGCGTTGTTAACAACAGCTATATTCAGGCAAATGGCACGTTGTGTGTTTGTGGATGTCCGGTAGCCACGGCTAGCCAACATTTTAGATGGTGTAGCATCATGGAGTGTTTTGGGGGATTGGGAGAGACCAGGGGAGCGGAGGGGGCTGATAGGTGCGTCTGGGACATTTGTTTGGATTTTGGGGGAGTGGAAATACATTTTTGTATTGGTAGTTTTTCTGTGTAGCTGCGGCTAAGAGCAAATGCCCATGTATGGCTTTTCTATACCTGCATCTATAATAAAAAAAAAAGCATGTGCGTAGGCGCATCCACACTTTCCGTTATTTTATTGGTTGTATCTGTAGGCACGGTTATATTTATAGCCGCGTGCATAAACCATACATTTTCTGTGCAATAATCATATTGTTCTGTTGATGATAAAGCACAAACATTTAATTTGTGTGTTATTTTATCTGCTTAGGTGTTATCTTATTTTATTTGAAGTTATGAAGACCGGCTTAGTTAGATTTTGGGCTTGCAAAAAAATTACATGCAGTCGTGTCGAATAGCCGCGGCTATAAAAGATGCTGGGTGGGGCACAAATAGATTCATTGTTTGTTATTGGTTTTGTTACTTTTCTATTTGTGTAGCTGTCTATGATAGGTTGTGGTGAAATTGTTTCATCCATTTTAGTATTTTTAGGAGTACATAGTCCTCTTTTTTTTAAATCCTTTTGTTTCCAGAACTCTCACTTTGCATATGGCAGGAGTGTGGATAGGGTGAAATTAAGTTGTAATACATGTTTACATATTTGAAGGTTGATTTGCAGGCATGTGCGTGTTAGTTATATTAACCACTGCTATCAGATGGTATTCTTTGACATTTGTTTCATCTGCTCTGTTCTGTGGCAATTTATTTTTAATGTTGGAATAAAGTTGGATTCTTTGCTTTTAGTTTCTCATTGGGTTTTTATTGTTTCTATGGTGGGCAGATGCTGACAGGATGTCAAGTACCTCGGGTGCTCTCTAGCTACTGAAGAAGTTGTTCAGTTAACTCCAGTGAAAGGTCAACCAGTGTTCAGAATTTAGGAGTGGTTGAAGAAAAACTGAAGAAACAACTTTTCTCGGTAAAAGAGGGTTAGCTACAAAGTAGATGTAACAATTGTGGCATAGGCAACACAATCTCTCAAGTGAAACATTGGGAGATGTAAAATTGAAACATGTGAATGACAATGCTGCAGCAGTTGAGGGTTAATTCACTGTCAGTGGTGTCATACTGAAACTATATTTTTCCAAGCTTTGAAAAGGAACATTTGAAGGTCTGCGTCTTAGTGCCTTTTTGCACAAGGTGCACATGATTTACTCAATGTAAAAAAAAAAAAAAAAAAAAAAAACATTTCCAACTGGTTTGCGGGGTGAAAAATACTGAAAATAAAAATGATAGTACTAGTGTTTCTACCTGTGTGATTGTTTTCTATCCCTTGTTCAGTTTACTTATCCCACCCTATTCTCTCTTGTTCTCCAAGTTTAGCTAACCTTCCCCCATCCTCTGTCCTGCAACCACCCAGTAAAACGTCCTTTGTTTGTTCTTTCCCAGTTTATTTCCCTGCTTGTTTATTGTAGTGGTAGTTTTGATACCTTTATTGTTAGTTTGTTGTGTGTTTTATTGTAGTTGTAGATTATCCACATCTTGTACATGTGTATGTAGTTTATCCATGTGTCCACAAGTTTTCATTCCTGTAGCTCTTATGTGATGGGGATGGATTGGGAACCAACATTATTTTGTGATGACTCCTGGTAGTTGGGTCACACATACCATCTCCTACTGTATTACTGCCTATGCTTTGTACCCTTATCCTCTGTACCGCTGTGCACTATACTGTTCTTTGTGTCCAGCTCATCCTTTCCCTGTTTTTGAACTTCAGCCACCCTAGTCTAGCTTTGAATGCTGAACTTAGCGTTGGCAATTTTACCAGTGTTCTGAAACAGTCCTATCCAAACAGTCAAGGGTGGCATCTCCCACCTTGATGTAGCTTTGACAGGTTTTACATATTATCAAAGAATATGCAACGCTCACCTTGTATCCACAGGGACCACAACCGACTGGTCCGGAGTGCTTCTGGAGCTGATTCACCTTCCCCGGGGACTCACACTGCCGTGGGCTTATCCTGGAAGACAGGAGTTTGGTTTTAGCTACAATCACCTCCTTCGGGGGCCCGCCTCCCAAGTGCTTCCCTTGCAACCCCCTCGGTGCCTCTCTCACCTTGTATTTCGTTAGGGTGCTCTCTCCGTCCTGCCTTTCTGTGCAGGGGCGCGTCGTGGTTGGGCACCTTTCGCCGAGTTACTTCACTGGCGTGGGCCCGGGAGTCCAGGCCGGCTGCGACTCCCCTCTCGAGGCAAGTCTGGAGTCTTTGCAGAATTAGTGTCCGCGATTGTTATTGCCCTGTTGACCTCCTTCTCTCGTTGATGCAGGAGGGTGATGGAGACGTCGAGCTGATGGTGAGGGCAGTGCTCGAGAAGGTAAGAGAATGCGCAAAGCGCAGCGCTGTGAGCGTCTTTGAATAAGGCCAACCTGTGCCGTCCTTCCTTACAGGTCGCCAAGAAGACCTGGAAGGTATGCGGCCAGATGGAAGCGGAGCGTAGGATGGAGGATGTCCGGGCGGCAGTCAAACTTCCAGGAGAGCTTCGGTAAGTAGCAGAGTCTGGAGATGATGATGAATGCTCACTATTTCCCTTCTGGTCTCTCCTTTCTAGGATGTTGCTCACAGAGGAAGACGAGGTCTAGTGAAGATTCCGGAGTGAGCGAGATGCTGGGTGCAGAACAGGTAAGGAAGAATAATGGTGTTGTTCTTCCAGATGATGCAGACCAAGGATGCTGCGAGCAGGACGTTGTGAGCATCACGCTGCAAGTGCAGAACGCCGCGAAGCGAGTGCCTCAGCTTGGGAGTTGCTTAAATAGCCAGCAGGTATCCCAGGTGCCTCCAGGGCGGACCACGCCCTGGATGCTAGACTGCATGATGCAGTTCCACGTCGATCCTTATGGAGGCAGCCATGTTGGTCCATTCCCCAATAGAAACTCCACATGCCATATGAGCATGGCGCCAAAGGCGCCAGGACTGGCTCCAAGACAGCCGAGAGGGGCATGACTGGGCCCTTGGGGCCTTGCTGGGGCGAGGGCCAGAGTTCCTAGGCCAGGGGTAAAGTTTGTGACAGTTCGGGGGCAGGCAGATGGGGTGGGGTTGTGTGTTGGAACAATAGTGTTAGTATTTGTACATGTCATGATGCCTACCTCCAAGGAGCCAGGTCCGACCCAGCGACCCCAGAGGCAGGCATCATTTCCCCCAGGGGAGTGCCAGCGGGCCCAAGCTGGGGCCCTTTGGACGCAATCCTGGCGCCTTAGGCGCCAGGCTCATGTTGGACCTCTGTCCTGGCGCCTTAGGCGCCAGGCTCATAAAGCTAGACATGTGTTCAAATGTTTTAATGTGCACTTACCTGATGCAGACCATGCTGCCACATCCAGGCCCTCTTGAGGCCTGAATGGAACTACTTTACCTGTGGGACTACTTTCCACCCGGGTGTGGTCGGGGAAGGATACATACCTGATCGGAGGAAGGATACATACTTGGGACTTCTTCCAAAGCTATTTAAACCACACCCGATCAGCAACTCACGCTTCGCGTTGTTCTGCTCCTCGCAGCTGGACGCTCACCGTGTCAGCTCCTGCATATGGACTTCAGCCACGCCTGTCAGCATCCTGGGTCACCTGCAAAGGGAGACAAGAGACCTACCAGCTAATCTGCACCACGGAGACATCACCGACGATCCTGAAAGGGAAGACATCATTTTTAAAAGCATTTCGTTACGATCGCTGCAGCGCTGCATTTCACTCACCTTTCCTGGGTTCCTCCATCTTCAGCAGCGATCATCCGGATACACAGCCACTTCCCAGAGCCTAGAGAAAAAGACAAGAATAAGAGGTGAGAGAAGGAAGGGAATAGGAAAAGCTCAGTTTCCTTCTAAGACTTACCTGTTGGGTCATTCCCATTTCATTTCGGGTCTTGCTGCTTCCAAGCAGGACCCCGGCCCCTATGGGGAAAAATGACAAAGACATTAGATGAGCGAATGCAAAAACATTACCTGAGCGCTCATCTATGACTTACCAGATCTTTTCTGAAACTGCACGTTTCACTTTGGGTCGGCGCCATATCTCCGGCATCCCCGGCCCCTATGGGGAAAAGATATCAACATCAGCGCTTTATTGCAAGGAGTTTCCAAAGGAATCTTCATTCATCACCTGAAAAAAGACAATGAACATTATTATTTAAAGCTTGAACTTTTGAACTTGCAACAGAACTTTTACAGCGCCTTACCAGTATAATCAAGCTTACCTGAACTCCCATCCAACCTCAATCCAGTGAAGTAACTGGGTTCAACGCGCCCCTGCGTCAGAAGCAGGATGGAGAGCTTGTCCTTTCAGACCCTAAGGTGAGACTTCACGGGGAATCGTGGAAGGGTATTGTGGAGGGTTGGAAGAGAGTGGGAGGCTTGAGCATAACTCAGTCAGTAAGTAATACTCCCTTTTCATGCACAGGGGAATATTCCTGCGAGCCGGAGAAGCCAGAGTAGAGGGCCCTTCCTGTCCATCTTCAGAGTCCCGAAGCCAGACCTGCGCCTCCGTGGGAATCAGGTGAGCGTTACAGTACACTGCGGTGCAGATGATGAATGCTGGTCTGCTGATTTTGTTCCATGCGCTTTAAGTTTATGTTACATATGAGCCTTCCTATATGATTCTTTCACTTCATACCAATGTACGCAGACAAGATGTTGAATGAACGTTGAAGTTCCCAAACTGGCTAACTCGTTTCTTCTCATTAAGGAAGTCGCCAACGTAATCTGACTCTTTCTCAGATTCGTATGAGCCAATTTTGAAGTAATGGGCTGCTTTTCTAGGCAGATTATGTAATATGTTGTCATCAATAGGCGAGGAGGAGAAGGGGTCATTAATGTATGGTGAGGGCACAGTAAGGTCTTCTAGGTTTGTTCCTGTGTCATCTACCTCAAAATCTTCTTCCTTGTCTGTATATATACTTGTTTTTTTGGAAGGTACCTCTTCTTCTAAAACCTTTGGTATGTCTTTAAGAGGGTGTTTTTCTAAAAACTCACAAAATGAGACCATCTTGTTCATAGTGGCCTCAAATCTTTCTTTTGTCCATTCCCCTGATGAAGCTAGGAACCCCTGCAGTGGAAAACCAACTTCTTGTGTTTTAATCTGTTCCTGTGTTTGTTTCTTCTTTTTGAGATAAAGAAGAACTAGCTTCGACGTGTGTGGTTTTCTTCTTCAACATGCATCAAAATGGCAGTCTTCAGCATTACTTGCATTCTCTTGGTTTGTGTACTGTTCGAGCTATTCATCTTCTCTGGTGAAAATACGGAATTGAGAAAGGGTTATGCTTACCAGTTTCTATTTTTCTGAAGACACTGTAATTGCCCGTGATGAATGTTCGCATATTACGCACTAGGAACCGAAACCTAACACGTTGTTTAGGGCTAATGTGCACACAATGTTGTGTGCAGATGACAATTGAACTTATCAGGCAGCAGTGCTCTCTTAGGAAGCTCCTTAAAGAGAATGGTTTTCATCGATTGTGTCTTCATTAAGCTGCTTGGATAAACATCCAAGGCATTTTAGTTCTAAAGATTATGACTTGTTCCATTGATTAATGTTTTGGGATATGGTCATTTTCTTTTTTCACTTGCAGTTTGAATGATTTGTTTTTTGCACACAGGTGTTTTTATCGAATGTATAAATCATGGAATGACCATGTTTTAATTGTATTTTTGATAAAACAATAGTTAATCACCGTAGTGACTAACGTACTCTTAATCCATAGTCCCCTTTCCTCCATACTGCAGGGGTGTCCCTCGCTAGGGAAGGGAGACAGAACATTTTTTACCAGAAAAACCTTCTTCCACTTTAAATTTAGAGGCACGCGGGGGTGTGGCCCTGGGAGCATGCGCTCCCCTGTCTCCGCACACGGGTGCCACACCTCAGTCCCCATTGACGCGTCAACAATATTAAGATTGCCTAATGACACCCGTCTTTTCAGGGGGGAGGATGGTGGAACGTATGGAGGAAAAGGGACTATGGACTAAGAGTACGCTAGTCATTACGGTGAGTAACTATTAATTACTCTTAAGTCACATCCCCTTTCCTCAATACTGTATGGGCGATTATAACAATGTAGCACCAGGGTGGAGAGGTGATCCTCTTTAAGAAAACATGTTCCTTAGAACCACCTGTCCAAAAGTCGCGTCTGACAGAGCCGGCGTCCAAACAGTAGTGCTTGCCGAAGGGGTGGCCCAGGTAGCCACCGTGCTGATGGCCTGCCACGGAACCAGTCTCTGGAATGCAATGGCCATGGCCTTGGCTCTGACAGCGTGGGCATGCATGTTATAGCTGGAAGTGGTTTGTGCTGCCCCTCATAGGCCTCCTTGATGGCCGCAACCATGCACCTTACTATAGAGGCCTTGGATGCCTGATACCCAGGCCTTGAACACCCCTCCCCCCCGAAGGTGACAAATAGAGCATCTGACTTGCAGAAGCTCTTGGTCCTGTCCAGATAAAATTTCAGAGCGCATCTGACATCCGGACAGTGCAAGACCTTTTGAACATCGTCCTTAGGATCTGCAGAAAACGTAGGTAACACTATCTCCTCCTTTAGATGGAAGGCAGAGAATACTTTAGGTAGGAACGCGGGGTGCGTTCTCAGGAGGACCACCTTCTCTTTGTGAAAGGTAGTATAGGGTTCTGAAGCCACCTGTGACTAATCTCGCTGACTCTACGAGCAGAGGTGAGACCCACCAACAAAGCTGTGTTAATGGTGACCAGTCTGATGTCCGCGGACGCCATTGCCCCGAAAAGCTTGTGCGTCAAGGCGCCCAACACTATATTGCGATCCCTCGTGGGGTGTGGTTTCTTGATGGGTGGGTAGAGCCTGGTAAGGCCCACCAGATGATTAACCACCCGGTTGGAAGAGGAGAAGACTTCCTCTTCCGAATTCCTGTAGGCGCCTATGGCTGCTAAATAGGTGCGGCATGTGTCAACCTGCACCCCTGAGTGAGTGAGGTGTGCAGAGAAGGAGAGTACATTGTCCAATGTGCACGTAAGGGGGTCGATCTCCTTAGAGTCCGCCCAGTGACAGAAACTAGTCCATTTACTCTTGTACTGGCTCCTAGAAGCCTTGCTCCTAGTGCCCTGAATGATGTCTAGGTTAGCCTGTGACAGGCTCAGATGCTTCAGTGTTACCTGCTCAGGAACCACACTGCTGGGACAAATTTCTATGGAGTGGTGTGAAGGACCCTGCCCCCTGGCTGTGCAAGAAGATGAGCTGGGTCCAGCGGCAGGTGAATGAAAGGCCTGTCCAAGAGCCTGACTAGCTCCGAGAACCACGGTCTTAGCGGCCACCATGGCGCTATCAGAATGTTGCGGAGGCGACGGGACTCTCTTACCTTGCAAATCACACTGTGTACCAAGGGTGTGGTAGGGAAGGCATACGCTGTCATGCCGTCCCACTGTATCTGAATGCGTCGCCAAGGGACCCGGGGCCCTGCCCCTGCCAGGACGCAAACTGCTGGCACTTCTTGTTGGCATAGGAGACAAAAGGATCCACCTGCGGGAACCCCCATCTGCTTAAGATCCTGAGCAGGACCTGATCGTTCAATTGCCATTCGTAATTGTCCGCTCCAAGTCTGTTGAGCCTGTCCACTTCCAGGTTGGACTCCCCTGGGAGGTGGACGGCTGCCAGGTAGATGTTCTCCAGTTCCCATTTCCACATGCTGATCGCAAGGCTGCACAGCAGAGGGGACCTGGTACCGCCCTGCTTGTTGACATAGTACATGTTGGTGGAGTTGTCCGTCTAGATAAGGATGACCTTGCCCCCAATGAGCGGAAGGAAAGCTTTGAGAGCTAGCCAGATGGCCTTCACCTCCAGCCAGTTGATATGAGACTGAAGGGTTCAGACTCCATGGACGCTCTGGTTATCCAGAGTGGCCCCCAGCCTTCCAGGGAGGAATCCATGGTGATGGTGACCTGCAGGGCCGGCTGCCGGAAGGGCTTGTCCGTCCGCAGGTTGCAGTCCCTGGACCACCATGTGAGGTCCGGGTGGAGAGAAGGAGGAATGCTGACAAGCTGCTCTTGGGAGCCCTGCTCCTGATTCCATGAGGCTGTGAAGTACAGCTATAATCTCCTCATCTTGAGTCTCATGTGGGGTACAGCCAGCAGGACCGCTGCCATGATACATAATAGATGTTGGTACCACCAGGCTGAGGTCACTTCTTGGGTGAGGAAGCGAGTAGTGGCCCTCTTGATGGCCATGATATTGTCCTCCGCGGGGAACACTCTCTGGAAGCTTGTGTCCCATAAGAGGCCCAAAAAGGTCAGCCTTTGCCTAGGCTGCAGCTGAGACTTCTTGAAGTTGATCAAAAATCCCAGCTTGTGGAGTGTGATCATAAGGGTGGAGGAAGTGAGATGAACCGCCTCAGGAGATCTCGCCCAGACGAGCCAGTCGTCCAGGGACAGGTAGACGTGGTGGCTCTCGGCCCTGAAGAGGGTTGCCACTGCATTCATCCATCTGCTAAATACCCTGGGGGCTGAGTTGAGGCCAAAGGGTACAACCTTGTACTTGAAATGGAAGCCCATGATCCTGAACCAAAGAAAGGAGTGATGAGGCTGCCAAATCGGTACGTGTAGATAAGTGCCCTTCAGATCCAGGGAGCGCATGCTGTCTCCTCTGCACAATGTCTCCGTAATGGGTGCTGGCCTAACCATCTTGAATTTTTGAAGAGGAAGGGAGAGGTTGAGGGTGAGAGGTCCAACAACTCTCAGGCCAGCCTGGTTCTTTTTTTGTATGGCGAAAATCCTGGAGTAGAAGCCCATGCCTTGCTGGGAGGCTGGGACATCTTCCACAGCCTGGCTCTCGACGAGCGACCAAATTTCCGCCAACCGAGTTGCTGTCCCAATCTAACGGTGAGGATGGAGGAATCGGCAGGCGGTACCCTGTGGATACTAGGGAGAGGATCCAGGGGACCACAAACCTCTGATGCCAAAACTGCGTGAAGGGCAAGCCTGCCCCCCCACCGGAGACACGTGGACCCGAAGGGGCGCGTCATGCCTTCTTTCCCTCTGAGGCTGTTGCGGAGGAGGCGGACTGAAAAGAGCCCTTGCTCACCCCCCTTTAATTGTTTGTGCCGGTGCTGACTCACGCCCGCCCCTTGTCGGAGCGTTGATGCAACTGGGTGTATGCCTTAGGCTTAGCCGTCGTAAGGTTAAAGACTTCGCAGTTTGTGAATAGTTTTTCTTTTTATCTAGCTCCACATCAGTGGTGGAGTGAAAGAGGTCACCTCCCTCGAATGGAAGAAAAAGTTACTTACCAACTGTAACGTTCTTTCGACTGGATGTTCCTCCCACGTATTACTCATCTTGTGATAATTCGTTATCTCCAGCTTTGCTGCTTTGGAAAAAAAAAATCTCGGCAGAGGGCGCTGTGCTCAAGGTCGTGGCGTCGATTGTCCCTCGACGTACTCCGTACTCTGTCGACGTCACCGATGGTATAAATAGCTCGAGCCGCGCCCGTTGCTTCTGTTCTGTTTTTTCGATGAAATATATATATATATATATATATTTCATCGAAAAAACATATATATATATATATATATATATATATACATATATATATATATATATATATATGGAACCCAGGCGTATCCCATGACCAATACATTCTTCGTGAGAGGAAAGTGTAAGAAACGTAAACTGTACTGTGGGGTAGGATGGGAGGGTCGATGAATACGTAGGAGGAACATCCAGTCGAAAGAACGTTACAGTTGGTAAGTAACTTGTTCTTCGAATGGATTGTGTCCTCCCACGTATTCCTCATCTTGTGATAGGCTCCCATAGCAGTGTCAATTTTTGGAGGCGGGAGTACTAATTTCAGTTTCTGTGGACAGAATGCAGAACTGCCTTTGCAAATAAACCCTCGTTAGAGGAGGCAGTATCCAAACAATAATGTTTAACAAAAGTATGCATTGTTTTCCTGGTTGCAGCTGCACAAATATCTGCTGCTGGGACTCCCCTCTTTAGAGCCGCAGAAGTAGCCATTCCCCTTGTAGAATGGGCACAAAGCCCATCTGGTGGTTCTTTTCCTGCTAATCTGTAGCATTCAACTATGGCTAATATGATCCAGCGGGAAATGGCCTATTTTGTTACAGATAAGCCTAATTTATGACCAGTATAACCCACAAAAATTCGGTCATCTTGTCTGAATTTAGCTATCCTTGAGAAGTAAAAACTAAGAGCCCTCTTGGGATCTAATCTGTGTAATCTCTCCTCTTCTTTGCCCAGAACAGGAGGAGGACAAAAGGTTGGTAGTCCTATTTTTTGTGACAAATGGAAGTCCGAGACTACTATTGGCAAGAACGAAGGTTTAACTTTAAGGACTACCTTATCTTTATAAAAAATAGTTTATGGTGGTTTGGATGAGAGAGC
Organism: Ambystoma mexicanum; assembly: GCF_040938575.1. NCBI lineage: Eukaryota > Metazoa > Chordata > Amphibia > Caudata > Ambystomatidae > Ambystoma > Ambystoma mexicanum. The sequence continues at coordinate 253,679,278 of NC_090926.1, read as the reverse complement.
CTGAAGTTCGCTAACCCTGTGGGCTGATGATAGGGCCACAAGGAGGACAGTTTTTAGAGTCAAAAGCCTCAATGGACATGAGTGCAGAGGCTCAAAAGGTATGCAAGTCAAGAATTGTAATACTTAATTTAAGTCCCAAATTGGTACATGAAAAGGTACTGGAGGGTATACATTGGTAAGCCCCTTTAAGAATTGAATAATTAACAGTATTTTGAAATATGGAACCTCTTCCGAGGAGCGCTTGAAAATGGACAGCGCAGCAAGGTATCCTTTGATTGTTCCTATGTGGAGCCCCAGATTAGCTAGATGTAGCAGAAAGGAAAGCACCATTGGGGTGCCACACTGAAAAGGGTCCACATCCTTGTCTTTGCACCAGTTACTAAACCTATTCCAGCGACATCAGTACAAAGACTTTGTTGCTGGTCTTCTGGCCGAAAGCAGATTTCCATTACGTCATCCGGAAGATCCCAATCCTTGTACCTCAACCTCTGAGAAACCATGCGTGAAGGTTGAGTGTCTTGACCTCTGGATGGAGTACCTGACCTTCCTCTTTCGAGAGAAGATCCTCTCTTTGCGGAAGACGTATTGGAGGGCAGATGGACATGTCTAGAAGGTCCGGGTACCACGTCCTCCTGGCCCAATCCGGGGCAATTAGGATCATGGTTTTCCTGAACTTTCTCAACCTCCTGATTACTTGAGGAATCACGGGGACTTGGGGAAACTTCCACTCCACTACGAATGTGTCTCCCAAAGCTCCTCTGAGGAAATTCCCTTGAGCAGTGCTGACCGCACTTCCGGTTGATCGTGGTGGCAAACAGATCCACTTGAGGGGTTACCCAAAGGGCGAAGATCTCCAGAAGGACTTCCTGAGCCAGCTCCCACTCGTGAGAGACCGTGCTCTGCCTGCTCAGAGCGCCTGCCGCCGTGTTCTTCTCTCCGGCTAGGTGAATTGCCGATAGAGAGATTCCTTCTCGTATTGCCCAGAACCAGAGCTGCATTGCTTCTCTGCACAGTGGCAGTGACCCTACTCCTCCTCATTTGTTGAGGTAGTACATGGCCACCGTGTTGTCCGTCATTATCAGGACATTCTTTCCCTGTACAGAGGGCAGAAAGGCCTTCAGAGCTAGTCTGATTGCCCTCAGCTCCAACAGGTTGATGTGTAGTTTGGACTCAGATGGAGACCAACGACCGCTGATTGTCAGATCGTTGTTGTGTGCTCCCCACCCCGTGAGTGATGCGTCCGTCACTACCGTCATCTCCGGCCATGGTTGCCAAAAAGACTCTCCCTTGAGAATGTTGTCGCTGCAAGCCCACCATAGAAGATCCTGAGCAACTGCGCTCGGGACTTGCAGAAGATCAGACATATTTCCTGAGAACTGGGACCACTGAGTTCTGAGTGCCCATTGAAGGGATCTCATTCTCAACCTGGCCTCTGGTACTAGGAAAATTTAGGATGCCATGAGGCCGAGCAACCTGAGAAAATCGAAGGCCGGTAGACGTTGGGCATTCTGAAACTTCGTTACCATCTGCTGGATGTGGAGAGCTCTCACTTCGGGAGGCGAGGCTTTTCTCGAGGAAGTGTCCAAGACTGCTGTGATAAACTGGAGCTTCTAGGATGGTATCATGTGGGACTTCTTGAAATTGAGGGAGAAGCCCAATTTGTGGAGGAAGTGGCAGGTGATTGAAAGATGTTCCTGAGCTTGTTCTGGAGAACTTGCTCTGATCAACCAGTCGTCCAAGTAGGGATATATGTGAATACCTCCTCTCCTGAGACTTGCTGCCACAACCGCCAACAGTTTTGTGAAAACCCTCGGGGCGGAGGTCAGCCCGAATGGCAGAACTCGAAACTGATAATGAGAATTTCCAATCGCGAACCTCAGGTACTTTCTGTGCTTTGGTGTCATGATGCCCGCTCCCGGGGAGCCGGTTCAAGCCCTGCGTCCCCGAAAGCGGACATCCAGTCCCCAAGGAAGGACCCAGCAACCCCATATAGGGGCCCTTTGGACAGTGTCCTGGCGCCTTAGGCGCCAGGCTCATTATGGGAGTGCTTGGGTGCACTTACCTGATGCAGACCATGCTGCAGGATCCCGGCCTCCTTGATGCCTGAAAGGAACTACTTTACCTGTGGGACTAATTTACCATCCGGGCGTGGTCGGGGAAGGATACATACCTGATTGGAGGAAGGATACATACCTGGAACTTCTTCCAAGGCTATTTAAACCCCACCCGAACAGCCACACGTGCTTCGCGTTGTTCTGCATCTAGCAGCTGGACGCTCATCGTGTCTGCTCCTGCATCCTGACTTCTGCCACGCCTGCCAGCATCCTGGATCACCTGCAAAGGAAGAGAACAGAAGAAGGAAAAGTCCTTACCTGCTAAATCCGCATCCCGGAGACATCTCGCCGACAATCCTGAAAAGGAAGACTTTAATTTAAAAGCTCATCGCGCCGATCGCTGCAGCGCCGCATTCCCCTCACCTTTACAGGGCGCCTCCATGTTCAGCAGCGATCATCCGGATTCGCAGTCACGCCCCAGCGCCTAGGGAGAAAAAGACCAGAACAAAAGGTGAGAGAGAGAAGGGATTAAGGAAAGCTAAATCTCCATGTTAAGACTTACCTGTTAATTCATTCCCTCTTCATTTCGGGTCCGCGCCGCATCCTGGCATTTCCGGACCCCGGCCCCTAAGTGGAAAAAGAGACATCAGCGTTAATGAGCGAATGAAAAGACATTACCAAAAAACGCTCATTAAAGACTTACCTGATTTCTACAAGGATTTCACCTCTCATCTCGGGTCGGTGCCTGTTCCCTGGCATTCCGTACCCCGGCCCCTATGGGGGAAAAGACACTAGCATTAGTACATTAATGCATGGACACAAGGGGAACCTCTTATCAAAAAACTTACCTGGAAGCCAAGCAAGTTTGGTTCTCACCAATCCGAAAATCCAGTGAAGTAACTGAATACCAACGCGCCCCTGCATCAGAAGCAGGATGGAGAGCTTGTCCTTCCAGACCCTAAGGTGAAACGCTACGAGGAATCACAGAAGGGTTTCGAGGAGGGTGAGAGGGGAAAGTGGGAGGCCAATTGCATTACCCCGCAGACAGTTAATCCCCTATTTTCGCCTACAGAAGGATACTTCTGCGAGCCAGACAAGCTAGATTCGGGGGCCCGGTCCAGTCCGTCTTCCGAACCCTGCGCATCACCTTAGAAGAGGTCACAGCAGCGCGAACCAGGCCAGCGCCTCCGTGGGAGTCAGGTGAGCGCTACATTTGGATGGATTGGCACATGAAAGTAAGCATCCTGAAGGTCCAATGATACCAACCAATCTTGGAGTTGGAGAGCCTGAAGGATCTGAGAAAAAGTCACCATCTTGAACTTGTCCTTCCTGAGGAACTTGTTCAAGTTTCTCAAGTCGAAGATGGGTCTCAGTCCTCCGTCCTTTTTTGGGATGAGAAAATATGCGGAGTACCAACCCTGTTTCTCTCCGCTACAGGTACCGGTTCTATGGCACCTTTCTCTAGCAGGGTTAAAATTTCCTTCAACAGGAGTGGATCTGGAAATTTGGCGGAGTTGGCTCCCGGTGGATGATTTTGAGGCCTTTTTAGAAAAGGGAGACAGTAACCTTGGGCAACTGTTTCCAGTGCCCAAGAATCTGAGGTAATGCCCCGCCATTCCTTCAGATGTTGAGATCTCCTGCCTCCCACTGGTGTTTTGTGTAACAAGGTCTCAGAGGGATTTGGAGGCGGCTGCAGGAGTGGCTGAGGGTTGGGATGCTGCTCCCGAGGCTGATTTTGCACCTCTTCCTCGTGTTCCACGAGGGAAGTTTCCTTTTCCCCTTTGAGACGCCTGTCCTCTTCCTCTACCAAAAGAGGAGTAATATCGAAAAGAACGACCCCTCCAGGAAGATGAGCTGGAATAGGGTTTTAGAGGCTGGCGCAAAGAGGCGCTAAGTGATTTAGCTGCCGCTTTCGAGGTCTGAAGTTTTTCTAGGCTTTCATCAGCCTTTCTGCCAAAGAGCCTCGAGCTATCAAAGGGCATGTTGAGAAGTCTGGCTTGCACGTCCGGTGCAAACCCCGACTTCCTCAACCATGCAAATCTGCGTAGCACAACGCTTGCAGCCATGGATCTGCTGATACTATCAGCAGTATCCAGTCCAGACTGGAGACATTCCCCCATTGCCTCCTTCCCGTCTTTGACTATATTCAGGAAGCCTTTCCTTTCCTCGCCTTCTGGAATATGATCAGCCACCGCCGAAATACAGTCCCACAGGTTATGGGTAAACCTGGCTAGGGTACAGGTGACATTTGCCGACTTAAGTGCCATACTGCCTGATGTGAAAACTTTACGTGCCCAGGCATCAATTTTTTTTATCCTCTCTATCTAGAGGGATAGTTGGATAAGCAGTTTGTTTTGAAGTAGATGCTGTCTGAATGACTAAACTCTCTGGAGTCTGATGTTTATTCAAATATTCAGGATCCGTTCCAGCCGGTCTAGATTTTCTTGGAAAAGTGCTATCTGCAGCAGCAATAGTTTCCGGCTTCTCCCAGTTTTTCTCCACAGTCCTTTGGAGGGCTCTGTGGAAAGGGAGAACAGGATCTTTCTGAGGTCCCTTGACGATTATATCCGTCATGTCATCTTGTTCAAAAATGGGTGAAGTATTACCCCAACCCATATATTCAACTACCCTGGTCATAAGACCCCTGTACCCAGCATCTGCATGCTCTGCAGGATCAGGTTTGGCAAACTCTAATTCTGGGGATGTGTCAACTCCACTGGCAGAATGTAGAGTATCACTCAGGTCTCTCATTCTAGATTCCTGGTCAATAAGTTCCTCAGGAACTTGTCTTGTACCATAAGTAACTCCCAAAGGAGTAACCTCGTCTTCTTCTGAAGCAGACTCTTCATAGATTGCTGACATAGATTTGAAAAAGTCTGACCTGGGCAAAGGAGTGAATCTCCTTTCTTCCTCTTCCATCTGCTTCTTAGGAATTGGCAAATCCCTCAATGTTTTCGAAGGCGTCTTCGAAGATGACTTCGATAATGGCGTTGAGGACGCTTTTGGCTTTGGCGTCGAAATTATCGGCCTCAAGGGGTTCGACGAAGTTGTCGAAGTCTTCGACGACTTGTGTTTCTTGCATGGCACTGGAGAAGTGCTTGACTCTCGAAGAGTCTTCGACGGTTTTACATCGACTCGAGGTTTTTTGGATTCCTCGACGCTACCGGTCTTAGCCATGGTAGCCTTGGACTTCCCTTTGTCGTCCAATGGAGCGACTTCAGGGGTATGGCTTTTTCGAGGGTCTTCCCACTTACTGGGAGAATCCGATTTAGTCGGACAACAAATTTCTTCGGCCGACTCGGAAGAAGAATTTGATGATGAGGGAGATCTATGTCTCCTCTTCATTTTTTTCGATGACGAAGAGTGCCTCGATCTACTCCTAGATCGAGATCTCTGAGTGCCTATGGCGATCCGATTCCTTAGAATCAGTCGCTTTCTTGTGTCTTTTTGACAAAACCTTTTTTTGAGGCCTCCCTCCCCACCGACAGTTTACCTCTCCTCTCACGAAGAGCTTTTTCGGTCATAGATTGGCAGGACCCGCAGTCGTCGGTTCGGTGACTGGAACCGAGACACCAGAGACAAATCCGGTGGGGATCGGTGATCGACATCTTAGATCCACAATCTGCACACTTCTTAAACCCAGTCCTGGGTGTCGAAAGTGTCGAAGATGACATTTTCTTCACAGAAAATAGAAGCGCGCCGTTCTCGATAGCGAAGCGATCGGAAAAACAGAACTGAAGCAACGGGCGCGTCTCGAGCTATTTATACCATGGGTGACGTCGATAGAGTACTGAGTACGTCGATGGACAATCGACGCCACGACCTCGAGCACAGCGCCCTCTGGCGAGAACATTTTTTTCCGAAGCAGCGAAGCTGGAGATAACGAATTATCACAAGATGAGGAATACGTGGGAGGACACAATCCATTCGAAAGTCCAATATGCGTTACTGGATGTCAGGGTTGAATTAAGTAGCCCGAAGCCAGGCAGTCCGTCTCATGTCCGTGGCGATGCAAATGGCCCAGGAAATTATTTTCAAAATGGCCTCGATTTTGCATCGAGTGAGCGCAGCAAAGTAGCCCAACCCACATCCCCATAAACCATGAAAATAATGGCTAAAAAGAGCATTCTTTCAAGTACATTTGTTTATACTAGGTATTGGCTCCCCACCATAATACCACACAACATTAGGCTAATACCCGACGTGACAATTTTGACAGTTATGGCACAGAGATCAAATAATCTGTTATGGATCACACAATAGGATTGAGAGAGGGATTTGAGCCCAGACCACATATCTTCTCAGTTCTAGCTGACCAATATGTCACTGGTGCCCAGGGTGTCCACAGAGTTTTCAGAAAATAAACAGACATGTCCAGACAACTTCCACCAGTCCTTGAAATCCCAATCTATCCTTAGTCCTTGCACTCTACAGTCCAGAATTGATACTCGTGGATATGGCCGGGATTGGTGGCTTCCTTCTCTTGAAGGACCTGTCAACTCTGCTCTTCCCCCGAGTCTAGTTATGCCGTGGGCAGCCAGATGCTAGAATGTTGTTTAGTATTTCCCAGGTGTCCCAGCTAGAGGCGAAAGAGGATTTTGGTGTCCGTGGGGCAGGTGGTTCCCTGAAGGGCACTGGCATTCTAAACAAAGTTAGTGGTGGCTGGTGAATAATTGCCATCTCCCAAGTTAGGGCAACCAATCGAGAGCAGCAATGGGATGAAATGCTGCATTTTACTGTACACATTTTGACAAGAATGGGGTAAAAACATGAAGTTCCAGTTCGTTCTCTTGAGTAACAGAAAACAATTAAAAGTTACTCACTGTAGTGACTAACGTATTCTTAGTCCATAGTCCCCTTTCCTCCATGTTGTATGGGCGTCCCTGCCAAGGGACGGGAGACAGAACCTTTTCCACCAGAAAAAAAACCTTCACCCCCTTTAAATTTAGAGGCGCGTGGGGCTGTGGCCCAGGGAACATGCGCTGCCTTGACTCCGCCCTCTGGTGCCACACCTCAGTCCCCATTGACGCATCGACAACAGATTTAACATTGCCTAATGACACCAGTATTAGTTGGTGGGACGTATAGAGGAAAGCGGACTATGGACTAAGAGTACGTTAGTCACTACGATGAGTAACTCATAATTACTGTTATGACCCGTCCCCTTTCTTCCATACTATATGGGCGATTACACCCGACTGTAGCCCCAGGGTGGAGAGGAGACCCTCCTTAAGCAAATAGGTTCCCGAGAACCACCTGTTCGAAAGCCGCATCAGATCTAGAGCCGGCATCCAAACAGTAATGCTTGCAGAACGCCGAGGGAGAGGCCCAAGTGGCCGCCCTGCATATGACTTGCCAAGGGACATCGATGGCTGTTTCATGTTGGACGGGAGCGCCTTGTGCTGGCCCTCATATGTGTCTTTGATGGTAGAGACCATCCAGCGGGATATGGAAGCCTTAGAGGCCTGAAAGCCTGGTCTTGAGCCCCCGAAAGTGACAAACAGGGCGTCCGATTTGCGGAAGCCCTTGGTCCTGTCCAAGTAGAATTTCAGGGCATGCCCGAGATCCACGCAGTGCAGCACTCTACGTGCTTTGTCCTTGGGATCGGGGAAAAACATAGGAAGGACTATTTCCTTGTTCAAGTGGAAAGCAGACAGAACCTTGGGCAGAAATGCCGCGTGTGTCCTCAGGACTACCTTGTCCTTGTGAAAGGTGGTATATGGCTCAGAGGCGACCAGCGCCTGTATTTCGCTGACTGTACGAGCCAAGGTAAGGCCGACTAGTAAGGCCGTCTTGATGGTAACCAGCCTGATGTCCACGGACGCCATTGTCTTGAACGGTTTGTGCGCCAGGGTGCCCAACACTATGTTACGGTCCCACACCAGGTGCGGTCTCTTGACGGGCGGGTAGAGCCTTGCGAGTCCCATCAGATGTTTGACGATAGGGTTGGAGGCAGAGAAAATGCCCTCTTCTGAGTTCCTGTAAGCCCCAATGGCTGAGAGGTATGTGCGGCAGGTGTCCACCTGCACGCCTGAATGAGCGAGGTGCGCCGAAAAGGAGAGCACGTCGGTCAAGGTGCATGCCAGCGAGTCAATTTCCATTGAGTCTGCCCGGTGGCATAATCTGGTCCATTTGCTTTGGTACTGGGCGCCCTGTATGATCTCTAGATTGGCCTGAGAGGCTAAGGTGGCGAAGCGTTACCTGCTCAGGTACCGCGCTGTAAGGGCTAGTTTCCCTGGCACAAGGTGGATGACTCTGCCCCCCTGCTGAGCCAGAAGATGTGCTGGGCCTGTCGGGAGGTGAAAACAAAAAAAGGAAAAGGATTCGACTTGGGAATCCTCCCGTCTCCTGCACACTTTTAAGTGTTTGGAACAAGTTCAATACTGTTATTTTTATGTATACAAAAAGTGTTTCACAATAATTAACAAAGGGATGTCAATAGACAATGTACAAAAATATTTTTTATGTAACACAAACAATGTGATTACATTCTTTCAAAATGAAATTAACAACATGAAAACGCATCAATGGTATCAAAAGAGCACATCAAGTTTAGAGAAAGTGTGCAAATAAAAGGGGTTTATATGTGTGTGAAATCCAATTCACTTGGCTACGCGTTTCGAGGATGTTTTTTTCCTCTTCATCAAATGGCCCAAATTGGATTCTTTAACAAAAAACAGAAGAATAGTCATTTAGTTAATTATAAATCTGGAAACTATTAATCAATTGCAACGAGTTAAGTAGATGTACAATTTAAATGTGTTGTTCTCAGTTGCTTTAAATACTGCAGAATTTCCTTCATTGTCGAAATAGACATGTATATAGCTTACTCAAATATGGTAATTAGGTAAATGAAATGCTTTACCTGAACAATATAAAAGTATCGGCTGAGTACTAATCACTCTGTGGGACTAGCAGCGGGGTCATTCAATACAGATTGGAGGGACACGGGAAAAGAGGGGCCATGCATAATAGAGAAAACAATTGTGCTTGGAGGAGGATAGTGAAAGGTTAGAAGCCAAAGTAAAATGAAGAATTACCAGTGTAGAGTGATGGTTCCAGAGTCAACGTGCTGAATACGTTAATGTGACAATGAGGCAGCTAGGCGGCTTGATGGAAATTAAAATGGGTCTTTATTCAGACTATTTCAAAAAGGATAAAAAGAAAATAAGCTTTAATCAAATTTGCTGCAAGGTCCTTTCTTGTGACATAGTCACCGCTCTTCTTCTATTTCACCATGCTAAGATTTCGTCACCTTTTGGTACGTTTATTTATTATTTTTTCTTAGACCTCGTCAGAACTACTCTGTAGCTATCCATTTGCTATCTTTTCACTCGAACCATTTTTACATATCTCTTTCAGATATAACGCGCTATGCGCTTTCCTTTGAATACTTAACTGTAACAGTCAAGAGGGTGAGTTATACTACGGAGGGGACTGAGACCCAGAGACCCACCTGGTAGGGAAATGGTGGGGTCAGGAGATATCTAATCCAGGCGAAGCACAGACGGAGGAATGTAATATGGAACTCCAAGACGGGCCCAAAAGAGTCGGAATGCAGCCTTTCTGCAAAGTAGCAGAGATGCCGACGTTCGATTCTGGAGGCCGTCTGAAAGACATGGAACCTTCGGGCGGACACACGAGAGTCAGAACGTCGCACTCATGCGAATTAGAAGAGACGCCGACGTTCGACTCTGACAGCCGGCAGAGAAGTCAAGGAACCGCGAGCAGGGAGAGGCGGGGTTGCCGCGGCATGGGGAACCTGCGGGTACTCGGCAGTTGTAACCCACCTGAGAACCGCAGAGCCGCGGATTATGAAAGACAGCGTTGTAACAACATAATAGAGCAGGACAAAAACACAAGACTCCCAGAGACCCACCAAAACCCTTCCAGGAAGGAACTAAGACCTCACCCGGTCAGAGATGAGTGAAACAGGGAGCTGGTGGAGGTCGAGGTCGAAGACAGCTTGCAGTGCCTCAAGGGAAAAGGGGGCGGGGCTTGGGAGAGTTTGTATAGACTGGAGGAGGAAGTGAACACTGATTGGCCTGTTAAACTCCGCCTATATAAAGACAATGCTGGAAGGCGAGAGTGTGTTCATTCTTGGTTTTGTTGCAGATCGAACCAGACAGGACATCAGGAGCTGCTGAAGGCTGGTGGGCGTATGAGGACTAGGAGGAGAAGCCTTGCCAGAAGTCCTTACCAGATCCCCTGCAAGGATCAGAGAAGAAGCATACGAACAGAGAAAGGACCTTGCAGCAGATTTGATTAAAGCTTATTTTCTTTTTATCCTTTTTGAAATAGTCTGAATAAAGACCCATTTTAATTTCCATCAAGCCGCCTAGCTGTCTCATTGTCACAAATTTTGGTGGCAGCGGTGGGATCTTGAAACACGGTATGGAGAGTATCATCAAGGCCTTAGCAGAAGGACAGCAACAGCTTCAGCAACTGGTGCAGGTGCAGGGACATCAAGCCCAGGCGGATCGACAAGCCATACAACAAGCCCTACAGTTGTAAGCTGCTCCCAGGATGCCCTGAAGAAAGTGACAGAAGCTGTGTTCGCTCATAGAGGCATGACGCCTGCCCCTTCCAACATTCTACAGAAATTCCAGGCCGGCGAGGTTTCAGGTTATTTCTTTACGAATTTCGAACGGGTCGCTAGAAACTCCCAGTGGCCGGTGGAGAAATGGGGGCACTTCATAGCTCCTTTGCTAACAGGCTCAATGCAAGGGGCTTACCAGGCGGCAAACCCTAACGGAGACACAAGTTACGCTGACATAAAAAGAACCATCCTAGAAAGGATGGGGGTGGATGAGGAGGCATATCGTCAGAAACTTCGGGAAACCAAACTCCGCAATGGGGAAACTCCGAGGCAACTGTACTATCGGGTACACGACTTAACCCGAAAAATGGTTAAAACCAGCCAACTGCACTATACCTGAAATCATGGACAAAGTGAAGTTAGAGGAGTTTGTGGATGCACTTCCAAGCAATATGCACGATGGGTCTGACAACATCATCGACCCACTCTCACTGAAGTCATAGACATTGCCACAGCATTCCAAAAAAGCAGGTAGAGCCAGGATAAATCCTGTGGAAGGAGGAAATAAACCCTTACTTCTTCGACCCACGAATTTGGGAGATGTAAAGCCAACCAAGGTAGATCCCAGAGGTTTGACATGGCCCATCTCCAGCAGGCAACCCCAGTGTTATGATTGTGGAGAGTGGGGACATATCGCCCGATTTTGCCCAAGGAAGAACAAACCAGAACCTATGGAGATTGGTTGTATACAGAACCGGGAGTTTAGAAGGAGAAGAGATCCCTATACAGTGGAAGTTCGAGTGGACGGTGTACCCAGACAAGGCCTGGTCGACAGTGGAAGCGAGCAAACCGCCATCAGACCAGAAGTAAGTGTCTTGGGAAAAAAGGGGAAGCAAAATATTTCGGTGAAATGTGTACATGAACATGTGTAAAATCTCAAGTGCTTGAAGTTGTTAGACGCCCCACAAGAGGAGGTGATTATCTGTCCCTCCTATTACAAAGAGAAGCGTACTGGATCGATAAAATGGTGGGCCCTACAACCTTGGGGCCTTAATGAGGACTTTACCTTAAATTGCTTCCTGTGATCAAGAAGCATCACAATACTAGTGTCAGACCTGTAATATTGGGATTAAATACCAAATGCACCCAGTTGTGTCTATAAATTACTATATAATTGAAATACATAGGGCCTCTATTGCTTAACATGGTTACGTTTTATGCATGAATCAATGTAAATACTTAATTGAGAACTGCTTGATAATGTCTAACATAAGATGTACATTATGTGCATATTTTGTTTTAATTATTGTCATCCTATGTTGAAGTGTTTGAATTTCCCGAAACTACACCTTTAGCTAATTAAGTAACTGTTTTTGATTTTTGGCTTTTGATTGGCCTGACTTCTCATCGTTCTGACGGCCTGGCAGCGCTGTTATTCGATTGCATATTTTCAATTTTTCTCTACTCTTGATGGTTTAGATAAATGTATTTTCCACCTGGGAACTTTTTTTTTTCCCCATCCTTTGTACCGTCCTCGTTCGGGTTCGGAATACATCCACATGTCTATATTTCTTTACATATTGGATGTCCTCCTTAGATTTCAAACATCCTTTTTTTGACTCCCATTCATAACCGTCTGTTTATACAATGTTCTACTATTATTCCCTTCACGTTTTACTCTGCAGTACATATTCTATTTTTCTCTGACCATTCTAAGATGGCCGCTCGTATTTCCAACTATTCTAGTCCTTTCCCTTATTATACTACCCCTGATCCTCCACGGCGCTCGATGTTTCCATGGTTGCTGTGTGAGGACGCGGAGCTGTGTATTCGACTCAGCATTGAAAATAGACTTTGTGCGGATCGCTCGTTTCTGCACTTTAGGTAAGCGGTTTTGCACCCTCATTCTGACTAGAACTGCACTAATTCTTAGGACTTTTCTCCTTATTTATTGTATATATATGTCTTACTCTACAGACGTCCTTTGCTGCCGCGCACCCTGTGACTTGGACTTTCCACCTTCACAGCAAGTCTGCTGAGCTGTTATCTTCTACATGTGTCTACTGGGTTAGACGCTCCTTTGAGGTACTAATTAGTAGAGACCTCTTATACATTATTCTGAATTACCGATGCCAGTTACTTATATCTACTTTTCGATCTACTTTTCAACCAATATATGCATGGGTTGGACCCCCTAATTATGTTGTCATTTGCTGGCTTGGAATTGAGCAACTCCGTGACATAGTCACCGCTCTTCTTCTATTTCACCATGCTAAGATTTCGTCACCTTTTGGTACGTTTATTTATTATTTTTTCTTGGACCTCGTCAGAACTACTCTATAGCTATCCATTTGCTATCTTTTCACTCGAACCATTTTTACATATCTCTTTCAGATATAACGCGCTATGCACTTTCCTTTGAATACTTAACGTATTCAGTACGTTGACTCTGGAACCATCACTCTACACTGGTAATTCTTCATTTTACTTTGGCTTCTAACCTTTCACTATCCTCCTACAAGCACACTTGTTTTCTCTATTATGCACGGCCCCTCTTTTCCAGTGTCCCTCTAATCTGTATTGAATGACCACGCTGCTAGTCCCACAGAGTGGTTAGTACTCAGCCGATACTTTTATATTGTTCAGGAAAAGCATTTCATTTACCTAATTACCATATTTGAGTAAGCTATATACATGTCTATTTCGACAATGAAGGAAATTCTGCAGTATTTAAAGCAACTGAGAACAACATTTAAATTGTACATCTACTTAACTCGTTGCAATTGATTAATAGTTTCCAGATTTATAAGTAACTAAATGACTATTCTTCTGTTTTTTGTTAAAGAATACAATTTGGGCCATTTGATGAAGAGGAAAAAAACATCCTCGAAACGCGTAGCCAAGTGAATTGGATTTCACACACATATAAACCCCTTTTATTTGCACACTTTCTCTCTCTAAACTTGATGTGCTCTTTTGATACCATTGATGCGTTTTCATGTTGTTAATTTCATTTTGAAAGAATGTAATCACATTGTTTGTGTTACATAAAAAATATTTTTGTACATTATTGTCTATTGACATCCCTTTGTTAATTATTGTGAAACACTTTTTGTATACATAAAAATAACAGTATTGAACTTGTTCCAAACACTTAAAAGTGTGCAGGAGACGGGAGGATTCCCAAGTCGAATCCTTTTCCTTTTTTTGTTTTCACCTCCCGACAGGCCCAGCACATCTTCCGGCTCAGCAGGGGGGCAGAGTCATCCACCTTGTGCCAGGGAAACTAGCCCTTACAGCGCGGTACCTGAGCAGGTAACGCTTCGCCACCTTAGCCTCTCAGAGATCATACAGGGCGCCCAGTACCAAAGCAAATGGACCAGATTATGCCACCGGGCAGACTCAATGGAAAATGACTCGCTGGCATGCACCTTGACCGACGTGCTCTCCTTTTCGGCGCACCTCGCTCATTCAGGCGTGCAGGTGGACACCTGCCGCACATACCTCTCAGCCATTGGGGCTTACAGGAACTCAGAAGAGGGCATTTTCTCTGCCTCCAACCCTATCGTCAAACATCTGATGGGACTCGCAAGGCTCTACCCGCCCGTCAAGAGGCCGCACCTGGTGTGGGACCGTAACATAGTGTTGGGCACCCTGGCGCACAAACCGTTCAAGACAATGGTGTCCGTGGACATCAGGCTGGTTACCATCAAGACGGCCTTACTAGTCGGCCTTACCTTGGCTCGTACAGTCAGCGAAATACAGGCGCTGGTCGCCTCTGAGCCATATACCACCTTTCACAAGGACAAGGTAGTCCTGAGGACACACGCGGCATTTCTGCCCAAGGTTCTGTCTGCTTTCCACTTGAACAAGGAAAACATCCTCGAAACGCGTCGCCAAGTGAATTGGATTTCACACATATATAAACCCCTTTTATTTGCACACTTTCTCTAAACTTGATGTGCTCTTTTGATACCATTGATGCGTTTTCATGTTGTTAATTTCATTTTGAAAGAAATGAATCACATTGTTTGTGTTACATAAAAAATATTTTTATACATTCTTGTCTATTGACATCCCTTTGTTAATTATTGTGAAATACTTTTTGTATACATAAAAATAACAGTATTGGACTTGTTCCAAACACAAAAGTGTGCAGGGGGCGGGAGGATTCCCAAGTCGAATCCTTTTCCTTTTTTTGTTTTCATGTGTCGGGGTTTTGTGCCATGACTCCAGTTCCTCCCCTGCACCTTAAATTACCTGAATATAACTTTAAATTACTTAAAAACCTTCTTTGAACTAGTGGTGTGCACCTATACTCAACCTTTTTCTGTCCTGTCGGGAGGTGAATCGGGGGCACTTCCTAGAGACTGAGCAGCTCCGAAGACCATGGCCTGGCCGGCCACCATGGAGCAATTAGAATGATGAGGAGTTGGCGAGACTCCTTGATTTAGCAAATTACCCTGTGAATCAAGGGTGTGGGCGGAATGGCGTAGGCTTTCATGCCGGTGCACTGGAGGTGAAATGCGTCGCCCAGAGAGCCGGGGGCCTGACCTTGCCAAGATGCAAACTGGGGGCACTTCTTGTTGTGCCAGGTGGCAAAGAGATCCACCTGAGGGTGAGCCCACCTGTTGAAAATCTCCTGAATAACGCAGTTGTTTAGCTGCCACTCGTAATTGTCCGCTCCCAGACTGCTGAGCCTGTCCACATCCAGGTTGGATTCCCCCGGGAGGTGGACTGCCATGAGGCAAATGTCGTTTTGCCAGGGCCCACTCCCACATGCTGATCGCCAGTATGCACAGAGGAGGGGATCTGGTGCCTCCCTGCTTGTTGACGTAGTACATGCTGGACGAGTTGTCCATCTGGATGAGGACAACCTTGCCCCTGAGAAGTGGTAGGAATGCCCTGAGCGCCAGCCAGACGGCGTTCAGCTCTAGCCAATTGATGTGGTATTCCCGCTCCTGTCGAGTCCAGGTTCCGTGGACCATGAGATCGTCCAGGGTTGCTCCCCAGCCCTCGAGCGAGGAATCCGTGGTGATGTTGGCCTGCGGAGAGGGCGGCCGGAAGGGCCTTCCCGTCCGCAGGTTGCAGTCTCTGAAACACCAAGTAAGGTCCGGTTGGAAAGATGGAGGAACGTTGATCATCTCGGATTGAGAGCCCCGCTCCTGGTTCCATGAGGCTGTGAAGTGCAGCTGAATCCTCCTCATCCTTAGTCTCATGTGCGGAACGGCTAATAAGACAACTGCCAGAAGACCCAGGAGAGGTTGGTACCACCATGCCGAGGTCACTTCTCTGCTGAGGAAGTAGGCGGTGAACCTCTTGATGGCTGAGATTTTGTCCTCCGACGGAAATACTTTCTCCGAGCACGTGTCCCAGATGAGGACCAAGAAAGTCAGCGTCTGCGTAGGCTGCAGCTGTGACTTCTTGAGATTGAGCGAGGAGGCCAGATTGTGCAGTGTGTTCATAAGGGCATGGGAAGAGTGGTGAACCGCTTCCGGAGATATAGCCCTGATGAGCCAGTCGTCGAGGAATGGGTAGATGGAGGCCCTGCGCTCTGAGGAGGGCCCCCACTGCATTCATGAGTCTGGTAAAGACCCTGGGGGTCGCAAGTTGAGGCCAAAATGAAGGACCATGTACTGAAAATGGTAGCCCATGATCCTGAACCGTAAGAAAGAATGATGGTGCTGCCAAATTGGGACGTGTAGGTACGCGTCCTTCAGATTCAGGTAGCACATCCAGTCTCCCCTGTCCAATGTCTCAGCTATAAAGGCGGGCGTAACCATCTTGAATTTTTGCCGGGGTAAGGAGAAGTTGAGGGTGGAAAGGTCCAGCACAACTCTCAGGCCCGCCTGATTCTTCTTCAGAATGGCGAAAATCCTGGAGTAAAAGCCAAAGCCTCGCTGGGAGGCTGGGACTTCCTCCACTGCCTTGCTCTCTACGAGCAACCGGATCTCCGCCAAAAGAGTTGCTGTCCCAACCTGTGGGCGTGGAGGCGAGGAGGGAGGAGAGGCTGGGAAAGGAAGCGGATAGGATCCAGAGGTCCACAAAACACTGGTGCCCGAAATGTGCATGGAGAGCAAGCCTGCCCCCCACTGGAGACACGTGGACCCGAAGGGGCGTGTCATGCCTTCTTTCCCACTGAGGCTGTCGTCGAGGAGGGGACTGGAAAAAGCCCTTATTGCGCCACAACCCCCATTTTGTTGCTTGCGCCAGTTCTGAGACTGCGAACGGTCCGGCTGCCTGGATCTGTGTTCCTGGAAGCCATGGAACCCTCCGTATGTACGACCTCTTTGTGAGCGCTGCTGAGATTGAGTGTACGATTTGGGCGTGGTCTTTGTAAGGATGGACAAAAACTTAGATGTTTGTGAGCTGTTTTTCTTCTTGTCCAGCTCTTCGTCCGTAGAGGAGTGGCAGAGGTCCCCCCACTCCACCCTCGAATGGTAGATCTAGTATATGTTCCTGGACATCCGGGTTGAATTTTGTTGCCGGGAGCCAGGCTGTCCTTCTCATGTCCGTGACAATACAGATGGCACGGCCTGAGGTGTTAATATGGGCCACTGTGGATTCCATGAGGTCATGCGGGACCAGTTTGGCCTCAGCTAGCCCCGCCTTAAAGCGTGATTGGCTCTGGGTGGGGAGTTCCGGGAGGCAGTCTGCAATT
Source organism: Ambystoma mexicanum (assembly GCF_040938575.1). Lineage (NCBI taxonomy): Eukaryota > Metazoa > Chordata > Amphibia > Caudata > Ambystomatidae > Ambystoma > Ambystoma mexicanum. Next base: position 253,662,024 of record NC_090926.1, on the reverse strand, counting down.
TCCCGCCATAATCTTTGGTTGGCGACTGCCAGCATGGCATTGGCCTGACGTAGATGTAAAGAAGCGTTGGAATAGAGTTTCTTACCATATGCTTCCAAGATCTTCTCCTTGCCTAGCAGCGCCGCAGGGGAAGAGGCTGAGGACGACTGGGGCTTGGAGTATAGTGATGCCGCAGCGATCACGGAGGAGTGTGGTGGGATGTGCCGAGAGCAAGAGTGTACCCCCCTCCAACTGCCTGTACTTGGCGTCCAGGCGTTGATTGACCGGCTGGGCCGAATGGGGTTTGAGACAGCCCTACTTGGCCAGGGAGACTACATCGGTCTGCATAGGAAACCCCGATTTGGCAGAGGGGCGTTGTGTGAGGACTTCAGCCAGAACCCCCTCTGCCGGTTGCTCGACTTCGAGTTGGGGTAGGCCCAGGTACTCCGCCAGCCCAGCAAGACATTCGTGGAAGGCCCTGGCTGAGGATGGCGTATCCGTATCCTCCTCTCCGTCCATATCCTGCGGACCCGGAGGAGGAGTAGATGGCGCCGGAGGCTGGGGTACAGGGACCGCAGCCGGAGACTGAGGAGGGGGCAGAGGTTGCGGAGTTGGCTGTGGAGGAGGCAGCACCGGGTCCTGGGGGCCCGATGGAGGCGTCTGTGGTGCGGCTAGCATGGCAGGAATGACTTCCCTGATGCCGTCTCTGAGGATAACGCCCATCCGCAGTGACTTCATGAGGCCGAGGAACCTCTCGAAGAAAACCACCTCACCGACTGAAGCGGCGGCAGGGGGTGCTGACAGGGTAGCGGGGGCTGCTGAGGCCACTGCATACCCTGACCATACAGACGCAAAGGAAAGCTACCCTGTGCGTAAGAGGGGTAGGCTGTAGGCCACGTACTTGGTTGAAGCCAGTCCCACCTTGACACTCGTTCTTCGCCGAATTCCTTGAATGGCGTTGGACAGGTGCCTCTTTCTGCCACGGCAGCCATTTTGTTGGGTAGCCTGCCACGTGCCTGCCACGTGTTGCTCTGCCCGCTGGGCCCAGCCTCCTCCAGGACTCTTGTTTGTGGATCACGAGGCCTACCCTGCTCCTCGGGCCTAGGCCCGGTAGCTGCGACACCCTCGACTCGGGGTTGGTATAGCTGCGTTTAGGCACCCCCTCGGACGTATTGTTGGTAATAGGGCAGAGCCCCTCGGGTGAAAATGCGGTAAAAGTACCTTCCGGTCCCTCAACACTGTCACCGGGAGGATCCGAGGATCCCTCGGCCCAGAGGCCAGAAGCTGCAGCAGCCTCGGTGCAAGCATTGGCAGAAGGACCCGACAGGTCCCTCCTGGGAAGGAGTCTCCCTTGCGGGGTGCGATGGAGAAAATCGGCCCTACCTTGGGCCTGGTTCGATGTTTCACAAAGGTCTTGAGATCCTCTGGAGGCGACTTCTGGAAGAGCTCCCTCCACCTGACTAGTCTGTTCTTCAGCGCTTTCGAGGACAGCAAGTCACACGCTGAACAAGATTGCCAACCGTGGTCTGGGCCAAGGCAACGTAGGCAGACGGCATGGGGGTCTGAAGTTGGAAAGAGCCCGTTGCAGGATGGACACCTGCTGAACCCTATAGAAGTCAACATGCGCCAGGGAGGAGCGTGACGTGTATATCTTGCATAAGGTTCACACTGAAGGAGTTGGACCAACAGTGTTGTCGTTTTGGTTACCAGCAAGGCTGGTGGAATATATGTTTTTCATGTTGAGTTTGGCAGGCAGATACCAATGCATTACAAATTGTTCATTTTGTACATAGCATACACTCAGGCAGTTTCACAAAAAGTGCTTCCATTGTGAGTGTGAATTCTGTTTTGGATTACTTTTGAGTTTTCTTCAAATAAATACAGCCACACAGGCCAAGAATTGCAACCAGTATTGCTTTTTCTCTTCATTAAATTAATATCATATAGTTGACGAGCGCGGCTAGCAGAGGTTATCTGGTCTTTGTTTATCCGTGATACCTCCGGGTCTGGGCGTATAACAAATGTAATAAATAAATACATTCAGTAAGTAATGTATGCCTACTGAGGCTTGTGGATCTGCTTAGTATTGCATGCTATGCATAGATTAGCAAGCAGTATCTGGAGAATGAGGTGAGCTGTGTGAAGGTACAGCGGCAAATAGATGTTTTAAAACCGATTGACCGACCTGTGAATCTGCTTTACAGCGAGTAGCTAAGCAGTAGCGTTGTGTAAATGTGTGAATAGAACTCTAAGTAGAAGCTTTGCAAATTGCATCTAAATGACCATTTGCAATGAAGGCTAGTGTAGCCGCTGTACCTCGAGTACAGTGGGCTCTCAGTGTGAAAATTAATGATCTTTTTGATAGTGAGTAGCAAAGTTGGATGCATTTGACTATCCATTTTGAAATAACAGTCTTACCGAGACATGATCTCCTTCTCTACCAGCTGCCATGGAAACAAAGAGCTGATCTGTTTTCCGTGGTGGTTTAGTTGAGTTTAGATAGTGCATGACTGCTCTCCTCACATGTAGAGTACGGAGACTCCTTTCTGCTGAATTAGTTGGATTTTGAAAAAAGCCTGGAAGTTCAATAGATTAGTTCATTGAATTTAGAGATGAATTTAGGTGGAACGTGAGGATGGGTTTTAAGAACCACTTTGTCCTTGTGAATGATAAGGAAGGAATCTTGGACTGAGAGTGCTTGTAGTTCTACTTACCCTTCTTATTGAAGTGATTGCCACAAGAAAAGCAGTTTTATAAATCAGGCATCCAAGACTAGCTTTGTGCATTGCTTCAAAGAGTGGACCCATGAGTACAACATTTAGGTCCTAACCAGATGGTTTTGAAATGGGAGGGTAAAGTCTTAACTCCTTCCATGAAAGCTTTGATTACTGGAACTTTGTTCTGTGATGTAGTGTTAGCAGAAAGTGCTGCTAAATGCCCTTTGAGTGAATTGAAAACAAGACCAGAGTCTAGAAAATAAAGCATCTAGTGTACTATGCGCGAAAGGGAACGGTACATAGGATTGATGTTGAGTGATTTGCACTAAATCACAAATTCTTTCCATTTGGTAAAATACTAGTGTCTTGTATTTGGTTTCCATGCTTCTTTTAGGATGTCCATATACCTTTGTAGAAGGTTTAAATGTCCAAACTCTATGACTTCAGGAGCTAGGCTGTCAAGTTCAGAGTTTGAGGGTACGGATGAAATGTTCTCCCCTTGTGCTGAGTCATCATGTTCTAAGTGCACAGAAGATTGACTGGTTTGCACACTGCTAGTTTGAGTAGGTGTGGAAACCATGGTTGTCGAGCCCACATTGGAGCTATTAGGAATAGAGGGACTTGTTCTGGAGAGGTGTCGGTGGAAAAGCGTAAGCAAGTTTCCCCGACAAATGTTTCCCTTGGACCCTGGTTGGGGAAACCTGGTTGCAAAGTCTGGCCCTTGTTCATTTTGCTTTGTTGCAAACAGGACTGGATTTGGATGCCCCTATTGGTTGAAGATGTGTAAAATATCTGTGTGAATTCGACACTTGTGTTCGGTGAGAAGCTGTAGATTTCTGTGCACAGTGTATGCTAGTGAAATGTGTTCCGCTGCAACGTGTTGTGAGAACAGGCAAATGTTGTGGTTGAGAGACCACTTCCAAATCTTTTGGGCTTTCCTGGACAGACTTAATGAGTGTGTCCCACCCTGTGTGTTTAGAAAGAACATGGAAGTGGTGCAGTCTGTGTACTAGAACTGGTTGCCCTGCTAAGTGTTGTTGAAATGTTTGTAGGGCTTTGAGAACTGCTATCAATACTAGTAGGTTGATGTAGTTTCTTTCTGTTGACTGTCCACACGCCGTGCTAAGTGTGATGAAGGTAATGTGCTCCCCACCCTGAGAGTGATGTGTCTGCGACGGCAGAGCATATTGGTAGCAGTAAGATAGACAGAAGAGGCAAAGAGACTGCCCCTTTCTTATGGCATAGTAAGGAAGAGTGCCTTGCCTACCTGTGGAGTTCGAAGAGTCTTGTCTTTAAGTTGCCTAACAATCATTAAGTACCAAGTTGAAGCAGAACAGAACTGTGGTTGCCTATAATATTGTCAGAGAAAGTTATATTGAAGGCTGTTGAAGTAGTAGAAAAATGTGCAGCAAAGAAGTCTGTTTACACAGTGAAAGTAGCAGAAGGGGGTTGTTGAGAGGAGAGCAATATCCTAAGAAGAAGCATACTGACAAATTATATTAAAGACACTGCAGAGGTTACTAACATATGGACAGCAGTACTTTTGTATTTCAAACTGCATCTAGTCTATCCAGGATTACCATTGGTGCCGTTTTCTTTATTGGAATTGGAAAGGGAACTTTTCAACAGACGGATAAAGAACTGCTGCCAGTAGATTTTTTTTTGGGTGAACGTTTGTTTCTTTTGGAACTTTCAAGAACTGATTCAATACTTTGTTTTATTTATGAACACATGGAAATAGTGACTTTGGACAATCCTGGGAAAGGGATCTACCAAGGACAGGTGAAGGTTATTCAAGTCATTGGCTGTTTGATAGTCATTTATTTATGTTGTATTTCCCTTAAAGCGTAGACTACGTAGGGAACACCCTGGTAGAGTAAATGTAGGTAGGTTTTCTTTGCACTGTTATCAACACAATGTCCAAAACTGAGAAAACTACAAGCAGTTGTCTGCCTTGCATTACTGACCCCTCACAGAGGCTATATAAGAAAGAAAGGACGAGAGAGTGAGTGCAAGAACCCGGAGTGTCTCCGCTGCATCCTTACCTGTGTATCCTGTGACCCCAGACACTACATAATGTCACAAAAAGAAGAAGGAATGAAGGGAGACAGACAGAAGTGTGAGCAGGAGAGGAGATATTTATTTGTATTGATTAATTATGAACCTTTACAAAATCGTATAGTCCTATCAAACATTACACATCAAACATTTCGATTATCAAATTTCATAGTCATCTCAGCTCACATCATACCATATCACACTTAATAAACGTGATCATACAAAAACAAATTTACATGATAACCCTAAAAACAATGGTTAAGTAACCAAGTCTCAATACTACAAGATAAAATCTATTTATAAAATCTATACGTAAAACCTTAAAACAACAAGTCAATAGGTAATTTCATTTCATATGTTCCGTTGGCTCTAGGTTAATAGAGCAATACAGTACAGGACAGGACATTTCTCAATTATGACTGATCATGATATTCAAAGTCTTTGATATATCAGCCCACACCTTACATAATGCTATGTGGACAGATTGCAGATCAGTATTAAGACAAAAGCTGCAGAATTAATCACTTTTCATGGCATCGTAACTGCCCACAAACCGGCCAAGAATTGTCATGTATGTTGTTCCCATCTTAGGTCATAAAGTTAGAGCATGTTTTGGTGATTCAATGTTCGACAGCAGCGTACACACACGACAAAATCTCTGCTCAAGAGGAATGTTAGCATAACCACCTTGTAAAGCAAGAACTGGCAGCTGCTTTACTCGCAGTTTCGTCACAAATTTACAAACGAACGGGCAAGGACATTTCAAGAGGTACGGTTGTATTTTGAGGTATTGGTGGCTAATGTTCAATATATATTTGAAATTATATAGTGTCTGTAGATGCAAATAATTGTTAACCCAGTCCCACATTTATGTTTAAAAATAGCTTTCAATACTTCAAACTTTGTACCTCGTGAGAAATCGTGAATCCAATTTATGTCCAAAAAACAATCATTATTGAGTTTCACAAAATTATTGAATGATCTCAAATCGTGATTGGTACCCATAAATGTAAAAATGGGCATTGAAGGAAACTGAGATTTAATATAGAAGCAACCCCTACGTATTAATGCCCTACTCTTGAGGGAAACCAGTCCATTGAAGTGGATGGAGACAAGTTTAGCAACTTCCTCCAGAAGGTACCTTCCACCACAGCAAGCCATGTAAGATCTTTCAAGGCTTATCCTTAAAAGGCCATACAGTATGGCAGGTGTGCCTTGTTTATATAGCTTAAGGCTACCTTCAATCGAGTATCCTACTGTCTGGTTTGCAAATTTGCCAATCAGACAGGTAAGTTCTCTTGCCTTCCTTTTCTTACTCCTCACAATGGTCTTAAAACTCCCCATCAGCCATCAACTCAACTGCCAGGTAGGGGTACCGGTCTACATACTCAACTCAATGAGATTTGATCTGTAAAGTTACTCTGGTGAGTTTACTTCCCGATACTACTATGATTTTGGTCGTATTCATGTTGATCACTAGATCATTCTGTTCTGCAAACTCGATTAGGGACTTTTTAGCTCCTTTTATTGTGTGTGATCTAATAGAACAAGATAATCGGCATAAAGCAGGCTTGCTGTGTGTCTGGTACCTAGCTTAACTGAACATCTGTCAACAGCCAACAACATTGTCGGGACATCAGTAAATATAGATTATACAGAAGAGTATCCAGGATGCAACCCCGTTTAACCCCTCTGTTCACATCCATATGGTCAGTTACCGTACCAGAACTATCTAGTCGCACCTGAATGCTGTTGTTGGAGTATAGATGGATAATGACTGACAATAACCATTCTGGGCATCCCCGTGAGCGCAGCTTCGTCCATAGGTAAATCTGATTGACAGAGTCAAAAGCGGTGCTAAAGTCCACCCAAATTGTGTATAGAGCAGGGTTCACCTTTTTTGCAGCTTTGCGGATGAATGCGTCTAAAAACTTGAAATTATGAGTGGTCGCAGATCCACGTCGAAAACCGGTTTGGGTGTAATGTTAAGTATTATTTTCTTCCACCCATATACCTGGAGTGCTTGTAGTACAAAGGTGGTGAACAATTTACCAGCAACATCCAACAAGGATTAAAGTCTGTAATACGCCGGGTTTACTCTATCGCCCTTTTTGTATATAGGCAGGAGGATAGCCATGCACCATGTGGTAGAGACCATTTTTTCAGTGCACACTTTACTTAAAGAGACATACAACGCCTTAGCCCATGCCTCCGGGTCAGACTTAAGTACAGCATTGGACAGACCATTAGGTCTGGGTGCTTGGGAGCCTTTCATGTTTACAGTAGTCATATGGGATACATTACTCACCGTAATCATATTTCTGATGCTTGTATCTGCTTAGATCACATGCTGTGCATAGGCCGACATCTAGTGGAAGCTGCGGAGTATTACAGTTTGTTTTTCGAAACTCGAAAATGGGCGTCGACACAGTCCAGCAACCCCGGAAGCAGGCATCAAGTTATCCTAAGCAAGCCCAACAACCCCTGCTAGGGGCCATTTGGGTTCAGTCCTGGCGCCTATGGCACCAGGCTCATATGGAGAGTCAGTCCTGGCGCCATAGGCGCCAGGCTCATGGATTAAAACTTACCTGATGCAGACCATGCTGCAAACTTACCTGCTGCAAGAGCTCCAAGCCAAAAGAGGCTTGGAAGGGACTACTTTACTTAGGGACTATTTTTTACTCGGGTGGGGCTGGGGAGGAATACTTATCTGGGACTACTTTGGGGGCTATTTAAACCACGCCCGAAGAGCAGCACACGCTTCGCGTTATTCTGCATCCAGCAGCGGAACGCTCATCGTGCCTGCAAGTCTGCATCCAGCCTTCTGCCACGCCCGCCTTGAGTTTGGAGCTCCTAGAAAAAGGGAGAAAGAAGGAGAAAAGGTTAGAACAAGAGCAATACCTTTGATCCTTAACCGAATTCCCGATCCATCGCGCCTTCGAGCTGGAAGAAAGAAGCTATTTATGCGCGTCACCTCGCCTGCTGCAGGGCCCCGCTGAACTCACCGGCCTTCGCAGCATCTTCACATTCCACCGCATCCTCCTGCATGTTCCTGTCGCACTCCAGCACCTAAGGAGAAGACAAGAACAGCAAGGTGAGCAAAGGGAATACACAGAGGAATATTAGTTACCCCCCATAGACTTACCTGATTTTACCACCCGGGGTACTATTCCTCTTCACGGGTCGGTGCAGCTTCCACTGCATCTTCGCCGAACCCCGGCCCCTAAGGGGAAACATAAGGACAGCAAGGTGAAACAAAGGGACTAACAAGGGGAACCCTCCTCACCACAATAGACTTACCTGATTTTACCGCCGGAGGTATTATTCCCCGAGACTTCATACTTTCTCTCAGCGCCTGAATAAGGGAGAAAGCAACAGGTTATATATTGACATTATTTTATCGAATTGTGTTGGAAAATACAAATCCTTACCAGAATACTACCGGTTGCCACGAGGAACTCTTCATTAGGGTCAAGCTGCAACCTGCAAGGAATCGGACAAGAGTGAAAGTCAGGCATTTTAACTCTTACGAACTTTACACTTATGGCGTCTTGTCGGGAATCAGAGAGTCAATATTGTTCTGGAAGTCACCAATTCCTTCGAGCCAGTGAAGCAACTGGTTATCAACGTGCCCCTGCGTCCAATGCAGGATGGAGAGCTCATCTTTTCAAACCATCAGGTGAGACTATAAGAGGGGACATCAAAGGTGATCTGTGGGGAGAACAGCGGGGGTGGGGGGATTTACGCTCAACTCCACGGGAGGTTATTTCCCTTTCTCCATTTACAGAAGAATATTCCTACGGGCCAAGCAAACGAAGCTAGGTGGGCCAGTCCAGTCCGTCATCTTGGCCCTACGCGTCACATTGGTGGAGACCGCAGCTGTCCAGTTCCGATCGACGCCTCTGTGGGAGCAACAGTACCGAGGACATCAATTGCCACTGCTCGTTAAGGACAGAGTGACGCCTCCTTCTTAGCCAACTTCTACACTCTTTTTTACTCTCCCAATTTTTGCTTCATAATGCCAATTAGAAACTGATTCCATTTGTACTTTCCGATTTTGACACTGCATAAGGCGCCTCGTACTTCTACATCAAAGGCATTTTTATGTGTACCGTCTCTAATGGCAAGTTGTTAGTGGCCTAGCTTCCCTGTGTCATGAGCTAGTATTTCCAAACGTCCATTAATGTGTTCAACATTCCAACCACCCCACAAATCAACTTCCTCTAGGATGAGAGCATTAATATATTCAGTGGCCTTAATGAGAGTTTTAGGTATCCAGCATATCCTGTTACCCCCATGGTTTACTTCAAGGTCAAAAGAGGAAATCATATTTTCATGTTTAGTTTGCATATTCATAGTTCTGATCAGAATATTATGGTCACTAAAGTCATTATCCCAGGATTCTAACTGCAAAACTCTTTCAGAGAAGTAGTTTGTACCAAACATCTAATGTGGATGAACTAGCACCTAAGGACAATGTACACTGACCAGGGCTGTCTTCTGAGGTATGACCATTGTACATCAAGATCCTCCACTCCCTAAGGGTATCAATCCACATATTGCCTTTTTGATTCCCTCTGAGTTTTTCCATAATACTCTTAGATTTAACACTTCCATAACTAGGTCCATTATCTTAGTCTCTACATGCCGCATTAAGGTAACCTCACATCAATGTAAATTCATGATCATTAGTAATCAACCAAGTTGAAAGGATTGCATCGATTGTCTCAAAAACCTCGTCTAGGGGGTCTACTTCGGGTGAAACATTAATAAGCAATATCGGGACCAAACTACCCTCAACATTCACTGATATTTCTATTGTAAGAATGTTATCAGTACTAGCAATTACATGCAAGTTGACCATAGAGACAGTGTGTCTCACTCCTACGATCAAACCACCAAAGGGACGGCCTCGATTACCTTTAGTCGCAAATTTTTGGACCAGTGTACACCCCTCAATATGTATCTTAGTACAAAGCCAAGTTTCTTGTAAAATCAAGAAGATGAGAACAGCCCTTTGTATTCCAGCTTGTGATCTTTAAAGTTAATTTTATCTCAGCTAGTTGACGAACAAGAAACTTCCTAATCCAAGCCCATCCAGTAGCATCATCATAGACATACTTTATAATTGTAGTAGCCACCTTACCTGCCATCTCCACCTTAGAGGATAGAGTAGCCACAGTGGGAGTCTTGACTAATAGGGGTATGGGGACATGGGAATGACAGTCAACAACATATCCTACATTCTCAATAGATGCCTGATGATTACAGGGGAGATACAGGGACAGGAGCTGGGAAGTAAGAGTGAACATGGAGTGGAAGACATTGGGTAGCAAAGTCCAGTAAACTGGCCAGGAATACACCAGGTTGTGAGTAACCAAATCTTGTAAGAGAGAACTGGTGCATGTTGTGATAAGTCCAATAACTGAACAGAGAAACACTTACTGACCAGTGAGGAACAAAGTGCAATTACCAAGAATACATTGAATAAGGATTTCTAGAGAAGTGCAAAAGAGACATTAAATGGATGTTGAAAAACAAAGCCTAATGCAATTGTGATAACTTAGTAGGAAGCATCCCAGGAAGCAAGGTCTAATTCTAAAAAGCACTGAAATAGATTGAGATGCATGCTATGAAGCAAAGTTCATAATCAAGTCAGAGTCAATGTAATAAATAAGTTGCTTGATGTGGAGAAAACGATTAAAAGTCACAAAATATAGTTTAATTAGTTTGAAAGAGGATAGGTAGATAAAGCTGCTGGAACAAGGAGTCTAACATCCATCCTGGGTTTAGGATGAGAGAAGCATGGATTGAATACTGGGACACAAGTGTATGATAGACTGACAACAAAACCCCCGTCCCATATCATTGATAGATTTATAGGAAAATAGACAAGTGAGTGAGAATGGCAAACAAACCACTGGCAGACTATTTGCAAAGAATGAGAAAGGAACAATTAAGATTCAATGAGAAATGGCAAAATAAGTCTAATTGAGTTTTTCAAAAAACTGTTATACAAAGCAAACATTCGGTTAGCTGCTGGCAACCAAAAACACACATTATGCCTGGAGAATAACTTACCTGTAACTCCTGCTCTCTAGCATTGGTATCTTCCATGGATTCACATATTGTTTGAATATTCCCCTTCAGGCTGGGATTCCTCGTTACCATTAAAGCAGTTTATCTTTAATTTTTAAACTGCTTGCCACTTTAGTGTTCTATTAGAGTCCTTTTTTGGTCATGCTGCCACAGCCAACCAGACCGCTCCCTTTAGCTCCACCCCTGGTGGCCATCTTCAGATTTGGCAGCACAAGTAATGTGGCAGTATGAGCCAAGGAAAGCCAGAGGAGCAGGAAGGAGGGTGACATGCAAAGCCATGAAAGATATGAATGCTGGCCAACAGGAGATACAAGTAAGTAACGTATTCTTCTCTAGCATTGAATCTTTCATGGAATGCAAGGATCGCTCCGCTGGAGAGCCAGAGAACACTGGTAGAATCAGGGGTTCATTGAGGGGAATGTAGAAGGGACTTTTGGCATGAAGGAAGGGTTTGTATGATTTACCACCTTAGACTAATGAAAACCCAAGTAGGGAGGGACTGCAGCTCGCCCACCTGTCGGCAACTAGGAATACAGTTTTCCTGGAGATGAACTTCAAGGAGGCTCTATGTAGATGCTCGAAAGATGAGCCCATTAGGTTTGAGAGGACCACGTTGAGTTCTTAAGCTGGAGCAAAAGGTCAGACAGGCAGAAAAGTGCGAAACAGTCCTCTGAGGAATCCTTTCACTAACCAGTGGGACCACAATAAAGGAGTGCCTGGGGCACATGTATAGTGGGAAAATAGCTGCTAATTGCACTTTGATATAAGAGTGCTGAGCCAGTATTTGCCAAAAAGAGGAGCCATGGCAAGACGTCTGCAGTGGTTCAAGTTGTTGAGTTGCACACAATATAGTAAAGCGCTTTCATTTGTTTCAGTAACAGGGCAATCTAGCTGCTGCTCGTGCCCTAGCCAAGATACGTCTGCAGTCTGAAGGAAGCGGGATGCTTCTGAATGCTAGAGCTGGAGGAACCAGGCCGTCAAGTTGAGTGGCAGCGGGTCGTGGTGTACGACGACCCAGCGTCTCTGGAGAGAAGGTTAGAGAGCAGGGGTAACCTGATGTAGGGAGCCAACGACAGGTGAAGGTTTGAGTATCAAATTTGCTGTGGCCACGCTAGGGGCACGAGGATCATTGTGCAGCTGTGTTGTACGAGTGCACGGCGAACTCGAGGTAGAAGAGGGATTGGGGGAAAAGCGTGGAGGAACAGTCCATCACATGGGAATGAGAACGCATCCAACAAGCTCTCCCATTGGGGAAACTACATGCAAACCTGATGCACTTCTTGTTGGTCGCTGTAAGGAACAGGTTGATCTCCGGATTACCCTATTCGTAGAAGAGACAGAGAACCTGCCCATGGTGAAGCTCCCATTCGTGGCAGGATCCATGTTCCTGGCTGAGTAAATCCGCTATTGTACTGTGAATCCCTGGTAGATGGAAGGGAATAAAGAACATGCTGTGCGCCAGCGCCCATGTCCACAGATTCTAAGGTACTCACCGTAGTGACTAACATACTCCTACTAGTCCAGCGTCTCCTTTCCGCCATACTGTATGGGTGCTGCTTGCTAGGGATGGGAAACAGAAAATGTTTCCCTCACAAAAAAAGTCCCCTTTAAATATAGATGCGCGTGGACCTGGAGGCATGTGCTCCCCTGACTACGCCCCCGGGCACCACTCCTCAGTCCCCTTTGATGTGTCGGGAATAGATGTTACGGGGAGTATGGTGAGACATATGGGGGAAAGGGGACTATGGACTAGGAGCACGTACGTCACTACTGTGAGTAACTTCTAATTACTTGTACGTCCTGTCCCCTTTCCTCCACACAGTATGGGCGATTACAACTGAATGCAGCCCTGGGGAGGAGAGTTGCCACTCTAAGAAAACAAGTTCTTCGGAACTGCCTGGCCAAATGCTGCATCCGATCTGGCGCAGGTATCCAAGCAGTAGCGTTTGCAAAAGGCTGATGGGGAGGCCCAAGTAGCCACCTTGGTGATTGCCGGCCATGGAACGCGCCTTTGGAAAGCCACAGCTGTGGCCTTGGCTCTGATGGTGTGGGCATGCATGTTTGCTGGCAAGGATCTGTGCTGCCCCTCATATGCCTCCTTGATGGCCATGACCATCCACCTTGAGATGAAAGCCTTGGAGGCCTGACAGCTTGTTTTTATTTGATTGATGAACAATGTATCAGATTTTCAGAAGCTCTTTGACCTGTCTAGATAAAATCTTAGAGCACGCCTGACATCCATGCAGTGCAACACCTTCTGCGCCTCTTCCTTTGGATCGGCAAACAATATTGGGAGTACTATTTCCTCGTTAATGTGAAAGGAAGAAAGAACCTTGGGGAGAAAGACAGGATACTTTCTGAGCACCGCCTTTTCCCAATGAAAGGTGGTATAAGGCTCTGAAGCCACCAGAACCTGAATTTTGCTGATCCGGCGTACTGAAGTAAGACCAACCAGCACAGCCGTCTTAATAGTCACAAGCCTGATGTCTGCTGATGCCATGGGTTTGAAAGGTTTGTGAGCCAGAGCATCCAACACCACGTTAAGGTCCCAGACCGGATGTGGACGCTTGACCGAAGGATATAATCTGGTCAGCACTGCCAAATGCCTTTTTACCACCGGATTGGAAGAGGAGAAGATGTTGCCGCTGGAATTCTTGTAGGCCCCTATGGCCGCCGGATGCATACAGCAGGTGTCTACTTGCACACCTGAGTGAGTTAGATGTGCAGCAAAGCATAATACACCGTCCAATGAGCATGTAAGTGGATCCACCTCATTCGCTTTGGCCCAATGGCAGAACCTGGTCCACTTGATCCTGTACTTACTCCTGGTGGAGCCGCTTCTTACCCCTGTATGATAGCCAGATTGTCCTGTGATAAGACCAGATGCTTCAGGGTGACCTATTCAGGAACCATACTGCCAGGGCCAACCTCTGTGGAACGGGGTGAACCACTGTGCCGCCCTGCTGGGAAATTAATTGGCAGGACCCAGCGGGAGGTGCACTGGAGGTTGGTCTGACAGTCGGAGGAGCTCAGACAGCAACGGTCTTGCAGGCCACCATGGCGCTATCAGGATGAGTCAAAGGCTCCGCGACTCCCTGACCTTGCAGATGACTCTGTGAATCAACGGGGTGGGAGAAAATGCGTATGCATTCATGCCGTTCCATGTGATCTGCAACGCGTCCCCCAGCGAACCCCTGCCTTGCCCCTGCCAGGATGCGAACTGAGAGCACTTCCTGTTGTTCATGGAGGTAAATAGGTCTACCTGAGAGTAGCCCCAAAACCTCAGGACCACTTTGTTCAACTGCCATTCGTAGTTGTTGATCCCAGGCCTGCTGAGCCTGTCCGCTTCCAAGCTGTTTTCACCGGCAGGTGAACTGCTGATAAGTAAATGCTGTGGACAGTGCCCACATGGACGGGACCTGATACCTCCCTGCTTGCTGATGTAATATATGCAAGTGGAGCTGTCCGTCTGGGTGCAGACTGCCCTGCTGCCGACGATGGGGAGGAACGCCTTGAGAGCAAGCCAGACGGCCATCATCTCGAGCCAGTTGATGTGCTAAAGCTGTTCCTGTCGTGACCATACTCCATGGACACTGGTTGTCCAGCGTAGCCCTGCATCCCTCCATGGACAAGTCCTTGGTAATGGTGATCTCTGGAGAGGGCTGCCTGAAAGGTCTGCCCACTAACAGGTTGGTCTCTGCACTCCAGGTCCGGGTGCAGGCGCTGTGGTATGCTGACTAGAGCTGTCTGGGAGCCTGTCTCCTGATTCCAAGAGGCTGAGAAATGCAGCTGCAGCCTCCACATTTTGAGTTTTGTGTGCGGCACCGCCATGAGGCAAGCCAGAATTACGCCAAGCAAGTGCTGGTACCACCATGCTGAGGTCACTGGTCTGCTAAGAAAATGCCTGGTTACCTTCCCGATTGCCGTGATCTCGTCTGCCGAGGGAAAGAACCTCTCTGCCCTCGTATCCAAAATGAGCCCCAGGCATGTTTAGGACTGAGTGGGGAGTAACTGCGACTTCTTGAGGTTGATAGAGAACCCCAGATCATATAGCGTAGGCATCAGTGTTGACGCTGTGCAGCCTCAGGAGACATTGCTCGGATTAGTCAGTCGTCGAAGTATGGATATAGGTAGTGGTGCAGGGCCGCTACCGAGTTCATTAACCTTGTAACAATCCTTGGGGACGAGTTGAGGCCAAACGGGAGGACCTTGTACTGAAAATGAAAACCCATGATCCTGAACCTCCACAAGGAACGATGGGGCTCCCAAATGGGGAAGTGCAGGTAAGCATCCTTCAGATCCAGGGAGCACATCAAGTCTCCCCACACACTGTCTGCGCAATAGAGCCATGAGCCAGAGTAACCATCTTGAACTTTTGAAGGGGTAGGGAAAGGTTCAAGGAAGAAAGGCTCAATACAACTCTCAGGCCAGCCTGGTTCTTGTTCTGGGACCTCCTCCACCACCTGACTCGTGATGAGCGAGCGGATTTCCGCCAAAAGAGTTGCCGTCCCAATCTGCAGGAGTTGAGGAAGGAGGAAGTGGAGTAATTGGCAGGCGGAAGCCCGTGGAAACTAGAGAGGATCCATGGGTCCACGAACCTTGCCCGCCAGGAATGGATGTCAAGGGTAAGTCTGCCCCCCCACCGGAGACTTGTGGATCTGGATGACAGTCACAATTTCTTACCCTCTGAGACTGGAAAAAAACCCTTGTGGGAGGATTTGTGCTACTTGCGCCTCTGCTGGCTAGGAGACCGGTCGGAAATCACCGAAGGTACGGACTATCACAGCATTGGTGACTCTGGCTATAGAACTTAGGCGCTGACTCGTTCAGGATTGACAATGACTTAGCTGTCTGAGAGCTATTTTCGTTTTGTCAAGTTCCTCGTCCATGGTCGAGTGGAACAAGTCCCCCCTCCCCCACCCTCTGTCAAATGGCAGGTCTAGAATGCGCTCTTGCACAAAAGGGTTAAACTTGGTCACCTTGAGCCAAGCTGTCCTTCTCATATCTGTAGCGATACAAATCACTACCTGCTGTGTCGATGTGAGCGACTGGATTCCATGTCGTCTTAGGCCACGATTTTGGCCTCTGCCAGTCCGGCCCTGAAGCGTGCCTGACAATGCGCGGGGAGCTCTGGGAAGAAATCCGCAATCTCCCTCCACAGCTTTTGATTCACTGCAGCCAGCAGTGTCAGCATTGGCCTGGCGCAGATGGAGAGTGGCATTACAGTAAATCTTTTTGTCGTAGGATTCCAACAATTTTTCCTCCCTCCCTAGGAGTGCTGAGGGGGTGCAGATGACGAAGACTGTGGCTTGGAGTAAAGGGAGGCGGCAGCTATAATCGATGAATGCGGTTGAGGTTGTGTCGCCAGAATGAGGGAGTCCCCTTCCACTGCCTATATTTGGCATAGAGCGTTTATTGGTAGGCAGCATAGAGTGTGGCTTCACACATCCCTTCTTGAACAGGGCGTCTACGTCCTTTTGCAAAGGGATGACAGTTCTTGTGGCAGGGCGAATGGTCAGCACCTCAGCCATAACCCCCATTTCAGGTTGCTCAATTTGCGGCCACGGAATACAGAGGTATTCTGCTACACCCGCCAGATTCTTGTGGAAGACCTTAGCTGACCTTTGCTCCCCCTCCTCAAACTAAGACACAGCATTCAGATATACACTCCTTCCACTTTCACTTGGACCCATGGACCCCTTTGACCCATCAGTGAGTGATGGCTGAACTCTTCCACTGCCTCCTGAACTAACTGCCTTAACCCCTTACTTGCATTTGCTCTCTGCCCTTCCTTTCATTCATCTTGCCTACCCTCCTCCCACGGCATTGTACCTGCTTTTTGAAAATCGAAGTCAGGTTTGTGTGTGCCTTACATCTGTGCACCTTTTTCTTGCTTGTGCAATTTGTGCCCCTTCCTTTCGAAAAGTCACTCACCCCTCCTAACCACCATGATCAATATGGAGGTGGTGCAACAGAACCATTCCGTCCTGTCCCACTGAATTCCAGGTGACAATCTTTCTACTTACCCGTGAATCAAAATCCACTACCATACGCGCATTTCTAACCCTCATACCTTTGAATGCTCTAGCCTTCACTCCGTCTCACCTATACTCTGCTCACAATATCCTCATCCTGTTTTAGCTAAAAGTTGGCTGTGTGCACATGCTACACTGTGTTTATTCTTCTGTGCCTGAAACTAACATGGCTGTGTGCACATGCTGCATTGTGTCTCATTCTGATTTAGCTAAAATCAAACTCAGCTGTGTACTTGCTGTTAAAAATCGGTTTTGCTGGGTGCACAACTGTTACTTTACTTCCTTTTGAAAAATTGCGTTTGCTGAGAGTACATCCTGCATTAACGTCCTGCACGTCTTACCTTGTCCTCAGTGCCTGCCCCCCCCGCACCCTCGATCCCACCGCTCCCCATGTATTTTTCACCAGCCCCCACCCCCTTGGCCTCAGTACATTAGCCTGGTAAGTGTCCTCCTCACCGCTGCAGCTAGCTATATCGCTATCTATCTCTCCTATCCTCTAACTGCTTCTCTATTTCCTATCACTAAATCTGGCCGGAAAAAACTTAAGGACAACATACTGGGCTCCAACCCAGGCGTTCCTATTGCAGACATGTCACGCCTTACGCCAGAGAGACTCTCACAGACCTCTACTTTGTCGTTCCTTCACCTGACTTGGGGACTCTCCACATGGTCGCCTCTTCCACCCATTAATGGTGGCACCCGATGAGAGGTCCTCCATTACCTCTTATACATTAATGATGACCCTGGAAATGGCCATCGGATTGGAACCATCTCCTCTGACAGGCTCCTGCTTCGTCTCTCAAACCTTACCTCTCCCCCCATGGACAGGCTTCCTTGCCTACTGTGCCCTTCTCCTCTTCACAGGCTCGCTTGCCTGCTCTACCTTCCTCCGCCTCTGCACAGGCTCCCTTGCCTGCGGCGCCTTCCTCCTCCTTTGCACAGGCTCCCTCGCCCTTCCTCACTGTCCCGGCTCCCTTGTCAGTCTTGGCTCCGACGCCACCCTCTACTATCCATCCACCGCCTTGAACTCATGGATCTTGATGTGATCGCCATCACGTAGACATGGTTCAAGCACAGCTCTGTCATGAGCTTTAACACACTCCTCCCTGAAGGATGCATGATCCTCTCTGTGCCCAGACCCAAGGGGACAAAGATGGTAGTGGCCCTGATCTTCCCAGAATGGATACCTGTGGCCCTCATCTCTACTCATGTCTACTCCTCCTTCAAGAGCCTAGTCTGCAGGCTCTCACGCTCTCCTAAATCTGCTCTCTTTATGGCCACCTTCTAACGGCCAACAAGACAGTCCACTCTTTTCCTCTCGGAATGGGCTGACCTGGCCTCCTCTCTACTTTCCTCCCCCTCTCAACACCCCCTGCTGGGTGATCTCAACATCCATCTGGACTCTCCCGACTCCTCAGGACCATTCCGCAACCTATGCGATTCTCTCTCTTACCCTCTGGCTCCAAGCACCCAGCTGGCCATACTTTGGATGCTTTCATCTCTACCGACACCCCCCTCTATCCCTCTTACTACATCCCTCTCTTGGACGGACCACCTGAAGCTCTCATCACACTCAAAGCTCTCCTCTCCCCTTGCATCGGCACACCCGGCGCGACCACTCAGTCTTAAAGCCACCAGACGCATGAAAAGTGTGACAGTGGCTGCCTTTGCCTCCACCTACTCTCCGCCTCCTGCAGCTGACTCCCACCCTGACACAGCTCTCGCTAACTTCAATCCCTCTATCTCTAACACCCTGTCATGAGGGTCCGACTGAAGCCTTCCAAAAAGTGCAACTCTTGGTACGACTCCGATCGGGCTGCCCTTAAACTTAAGTGTAGGGCATTTGAGCGGAAATGGAATTCGTCAGGTGCACCCTCTGACAAACTTCCCTGCCGACTCTGCATCCACACCAAGAAAAGAGAGTCTTTATTCAAGCCTGCATCTCCGCTACATCAGACAACACGGCCAAACTTTTCAAAGTCTGTAAGTAACTGGCAATCCTGCAGCACCCTCCTCTTCTGTCACACCCACCCAGGACCTTTGCTCGGCCCTGGCTGCACACTTCACCACAAAAACCCAAGACATCTTTTAGTCTCTCTCTGCCACACCACATCTTCCACCAACACCTCTTGAGCCTCCCTTGGCCCCTCCAACACTTCTCTCTTCTCTAACTCCTGTCACACCTGATGAGGTCACCAAACAAGGCAAGTCTATGAAGGCTTCCTCCAAACAGGTGGACCCCTGCCCCTCCAAAACCATTAAGGACAGCATTGACTCTCTCGCTCCACCCTTGGCTGATCTCTGCAATCTCTCTTTTGCTACTGGAGTTTTCCCAACTTCTCTTAAGCACTCCCTTGTGCACCCTCTACTTAAGAAACCCTCTGCCGACCACTCCATTCCTGCAAACTACCGCCCTATCTCTCCATCGCCCCTTTCCTGGGCAAACTCCTGGAGTAGCGGGCTATCTCTCAGCTCACCCTCCATACTGAATCTGCTGGTTGCTTCCATGACCATCAGTCTGGCTTTAGAGTATCCAGAGGCACGGAAACTTCTCTTCTGAACAACCGTGAAGACCTGCTCTCAAATCTCGACACCAACACTCCCTCTGTACTCATTCTTTTTGACCTCTCGTCTGTCTTTGACACGGTAAACCACAACATCCTGATTGCACGTCTGCATGACACCCTGGGAATCACAGGTCAGGCTCTGGCATGGTTAACCTCCTTCCTTTCAGAATGTCCATCCCAGGTGGAACTTGGATCCTTTCTCTCTACTATCACTTTTTCAACTTGCAGCATTCCCCAGTGTTCCAACCAATCCCCCTGGTTCTTCAATGTCTACATGGCTGCCCCTACACGTGAAATTGCAACTTTCATCTCTAACTTCCAATGTTATGCGGATGACGAGAAACTCTCTTTCAGGCTACCCTCAGCCACCTCCCTCTACCTTGCTCATATCTGACTGTGTCCGCAATTCAGTCATGGTGTGATGCAAACGACCTCTGCCTCAACACCATTAAGACTGAGATTGTTTGCATTGGGACTCCTGCTCCCGCTATCCCACTCTCACTCTGGCCGGCCTACCTTCGCCCTGCGCCCGTACCCACCTGCAGGCAAAAACCTTGGGGTCATGTTCAACTCCACTCTCTCCTTCTCCACTCACATTTTGGAAATCTCTAAAAAAAAATCCAACTACCAGCTACAACTCCTCAGAGGTACTCTTCCTTTTCTCACATTCCCCCACCGGCTCACTGTCTCCAGAGCCCTGGTTCTCTCAAGGCTTGACTCCTGCAACAGCCTCTTTCTCAACCTCCCTGCCTCTGCGCCCTCTGCAACTCATCCAGAACAGAACTGCAAGACTTATCCTTGGCCTCAAGCCCAGGGACTGCATCTCTGTGGCGCTGAAATCCCTCTATTGGCTCCTTGGGGGGCCTGGGACCTACCTATCTGCAACAATGCCTACCTAAATACTGTCCTTCCCGAGCCCTCCAATTATCTACCTCCAACCTGCTGTGAGTGAGCCGGTTCTCCAAGCAGAGGTTTGGAGGGAGATCTCGATCCTCTGCAGGGGCTGCCCTCTGGAATAGCCTCCACGCCGCACTACTCCTTAAGACATTCCTCTTCTCTTCATTCTCTCTCCCTCTATCCTGCTAACCCTTCTCTCTGCTCCATCCCTCCCTCTCTCTCTCTCTCTCTCTCTCTCTCTTTCTCTCTCTCTCCCCCTCCTTCTCCACCCAGTCTTCTGACTGGCCGCCTTGTGTACCTCAGTCACACAGGTCCCCCGGCACCCTTGTCAGTCCTCTCGCACTTGCCTCATTGTTATTGCACTTGGTCAATGACCCTTGAGCGTGGCATCTCTCTACACTTACCCCAGCTTCTGACTGACTGGGGCACTTGGGCCCCCCCTCCACTTCACCCCCATGCACTTGTTCTCCCCCAGCCCCTCAAGCTCTCCTGCACCAGTGTGCGCACTTGCTCGATCTGAACGCACCGTGCCTTAAAGATCGTCTGTTTTTCCCATGTCTCCCCTCCTTGCATGGTGGTGCCTCAATGCACTTGGAAAAACTGGAGAATCGTTGTCAGACGTATTTGCTGTCATCTACACTGTTAGTTGTATTATATGCACTTGTTCCATGTATTGTTCAGAAATTCAAGGGCTCTAAATGACCGTTTTTTTCCCCTTGTTCCTTCCCTCCTTGAGCGCTTTGAAACACTGGCTTTGTGTATAGACGCTTTACAAATAAACAATACCATACCAGACTAGGGAGTATCCCGATACTCTTCTGTGTCGCCCGGTCAGGAGCTGTGCAGGCAGCTGTGGCGGGCTGACTGGCAGTGCCGGGGGCTGCTGCAGAGGCTGGGCCCAAGTAAGAGCCATTGTGACTGGTGTGAGCGCGGGGAGCAAGGGCTGAACTTGGGCTGGGGTCTGGATCACGGTCAGAGCCTGGGGTGGTGCCGGAGGGAGCATGAGGATGGACCCATCTGCTGCGATTTCATGAGGGTAAGTAACTTTTTGAAGAACCTGTCCTCGAATGCAGGGGAAGGACCTGGGGGCATAGGAGCCAGGCCCTGTGGTTACTGAGGTCTTGGTGGTCCCTGATGCATTACGCTGGGAGCAGTGTACCGCCTTTGTGAAGGTGTGGTCGGGTATGTTGTGAGCCAGGTCATTGGAGGGGTGCAGTCCCACCTAGACGTGCGTTCCCATACCTGCTCTCTAGAAGGAGGCGGCTCCGGACAAGTCGCCATCTTGTCTGGCATGGTGGCCATTTTGCCTGCTACGTGGTGCCTGAAGAGCCAGGCCCAGTCTCCGCCTGCATGCATAAAATCAAAGGCTCAAACAATCCCTGCACCTAAGGCAGCGACCTGGGAGGCGGAGTGCCCTCGGGCATGACGCAGGTAGTACTACATATAGGTGCCCCCTCAGGCACGAGCCTTTTAGTAGAGCAATGCCCCTTGGGGATGTCCCCGGTAGCAGAGCCTTGCGGCCCCTCAGCAGTGGAACCAGGAGGATCTTGCAACCCCTCGACTTGTTGCTCTGAGAGCCGCGGCCTCTTTGCTGGTTTTAGGACCTAGAGGGCTCCACATTTGGGACCTTCCCTGGGAAGGAGTCACCCTTGTGGGGTGCGGAGGAGAACAGGGCACATACCTTGGTCGTAATTCGTGATGTCATGTGGAGGTGATCTGTTGAACAGCTCCCTCTACCTGGCCAAAAGAATTCTTGAGAGCTCGCAGGGTCAACACGCTGCAAGCAGAACAGCTGTACCAGCCGTGGTCGGGGTCAAGGCACCGGAGGCAGAGCGCGTGGGGATCCGACGTGGGGAAGGAACCCTTGCAGGCCAGACACCTGCTGAAACCTGCCGTAGCTGAAATGCACCTGGCAGGAGTGTGGCACCAGAAGACAGTCTTCTCTGACAATTGCTACGAGAGAAAACAGAGTAAAAACAGAAAGCCTTCTCGCTGAAGAGCGCATGGAATTACAAGGCTGGATGCCTAACCCAGGAGTGCTGGTGAAGCGGTCCGTGCCTGTCAACGCGGAAAAGGGGACTGTGGAACTGTGGAGTGGCACCGGTGTGGAATTCCCCTGTTTGAGCTCCCCACTCTTCCACTGAAACATCTGTGGTCACTGACTTGATGAGCCGGAAGACGAAAGGGGGCTCCCTGAGTGTGATTGAGGTGACGACTCCACCATTGGAGGGTGCCCCGAAAGGAGGGTGTGAGGAAGTTTGTCATCCCGAGACCCTGAGATGTGCTTCCAAAGGGGCATTCAGGAACGCATGAAGATATCTCTTTCGGAGTCTACAGTGTGGAAATAATGGGATGGAGGATCACATCATCCCCAGGAGGGACTGAAGAGAGCAGACGGAAGCAATTGGCAGGCGTGACAGTTGCTGGACCTTGTTCAGGATGGTATTCACCATTTACTCTAAAGGTGTGGTGACACAGTCGAGAGTGTTGAGACGCGAGACCAAGAACAGCAAGTCCTGAGCAGGATTTAATCAAGACTTTGCAAAGTTCACAGAGAAGCCCAGTGATGTTAGGCATAGGATTGTATGCATGGTGTGTGGCGTGGCTAGCCTAAGCGATGGGGCCTGCACCAACCAGTCGTCCACATAGGATTAAACATGAATTCCTGAACACCTGAGGTGGGCTGCCACTGGCACCAAGCATTTGGTGAAACCCCTTTGTGCGGACTTTAGTTCGAAGAGCAACAACTTCAATTGGTAGTGTTTTCCTGTGACCTTGAACCTGAGCTGCGATTTGGTCCATATTGCTGCACAGTGCTCTGCTTATGCCCTACCTTTTCCCTTCCCCAGCTCTTCCCGCTTTGGGAAAAAACCTGTTACCTGTAATCGGCACAGAAAAGTGGGAAACTGCAGTTGCCGCTGCTTCTCGATTCTCTGCTCTTTGCTGCCCAGGATTTCCCTTTGAAGGAGTGTGTGCACGGCACCTATTGGTGCAGCGCCTGCGACCTGACTGACTGTCGATGTGTGGACTGTTTCCAGTTTCCTGTCTTGCGACGGCAGGTGATAGGCTTTTGTCCGTCCCCCCAAGTGACGCAAGGTCGGGACTCTGGTTGTGGGTCTCTCTGGGGATTCTTTGAGGCTCCCTCAGAGTTTCTACTTTCCACTTTCCTGCAGACACAGGTTTGGTGCCTTTTTTCCCTCTGAGATACTCATATGGCTCTCACAAGGTCTGCATTTTTAGGCAAACCCGAGCTGCAAGCAGTTTTCTTTTTGGTTCTCCCAAGGTCTGTGTTGTTCTTGCAGTCTCGGGCTTCGAACCGTACTTAAAGTGTTGGAGTTGTTGTTACTCCGTGCACCTCTGATTTTACAAAGCTCCTTTCTGCAAGTCTCTCTTCAAGGAGCTGTAAGCCGTTGATCGCAGAAGTCTCACCAGAGGGTAGGGAGTCGGCCCTGTGGGCCATTCGGGCGTTCTTCTGGTGAGACAAATTGTCATTATTCTGTCATTTGTTGCCTGGATTTTGGACATTGCATTTTGGACATTTGACATCTGATTGAATGCATTTCATGTATGAACAATTTCATTCAGGGTCCAAGGAGAGGGAGAAGACCACGATTGTGGAGAATCCTGTAACCAAGGAGAGGGTTACTGTGAAAAATAGGCCTCAAAGGGTGCAGAGGGGGGACACTGGATTCTCATCTGCAGAAGTTGGCGGGGCAATTAGAGCAGAAGATTAAGGTAGCCGAAATGGCCAACTCGTCTACTTGGAGGAATGTTACTCTATCTACATCTTCCTAGTTGGGCATTTCTGGGTGAATTAGCACTGCTATTCCTGTAGAGGAAGGAATACCCACTTTTGGAGATTTGGCCTCTGTGTCTGCCCTTATTTCCGCCCGACTCCCTCCCGGTTCATGCTGCTGTCTTGGTGTGTCCTAATAGAGTGTCTGTGGGATCCCTCGAGTGAACAAGTTACTTACCAATTGGTAACGTTCTTTCGATTGGATGTTCCTCCAACATATTTCACATCTTTGACATGTCCCTCGAAGGCCTTAGTCGAGGACAAAGTCAACGGATGTTATAAATAGGATGCATGGCGCCCGTAGCCTCAGTTTATGTTTTTTCCTCCAGAACGTGTGTCATGCACATATCCAATGTCTGCGTGACTGCACATAGCCTTGCAGAAACAGAAGCTGCAATCGCAGAGGAAATTCTCCAGAGGGGCAGGCTGGTAGGGCGATGTGGAATACGTTGGAGGAACATCCAATCGAAAGAACGTTACCAGTTGGTAAGTAACTTGTTCTTCGAATGGTTTGTGTCCTCCAACGTGTTCCACATCTTTGACAGACTCCCAAAGCAGTACCAGAAAACAGAGGAGGGAAAAGAATTTAGAGTACCCAATCAGATGGCAGAAATAAGAACCGTCTTACCAAAGGCCATATCTTGACCATGGATTGTATCCAGGGAGTAAAGGTGTGGATAGAAGCCCATGTGGCTGCATCACAAATATTCTTTATAGGAACTCCCTGCTGCAGGGCTGTGGAAGTAGCCACGCCCCTAGTGGAATGAGCTTGCAACCCTTCTGGAGGAGTCCTTGCCTGCCAAACGGCAACATTCAGTAATTGTGAGGATAATCCACCTGGACAAGGTATGTTTTGTCACAGCCAAGCCCAATCAGTGACCAGCATACCCCACAAATAGTTGATCGTCCACTCAGACCCTGGACATTCTAGAACTTTAAAAGCTCAGAGCTCTCCTAGGGTCCAACCTATGGAGTCGCTCCTCTTACTTACCAGGATGAGGATAGAAAGAAAGCAGAACCCCTTTCTGACTCAAATGAAATTCAGACACTACATTAGGAAGGAAGTTACGCTCAGTACAACCCTGTCCTTGTGGAACACAGTAAAGGGCGGCTTAGATGAAAGTGCCTGCAATTCACTCACTCTTCAAGCGCAAGTAACCACAACCAAGAACACTGTCTTGAAGGACAATCTCAAAGGACAAGAGTGCAAAGGTTCAAACGAAGCACCCATGAGAAACTTCAAAACCAAATTCAAATCTCAAACCGGCACCTGGAAAGGGGACGGCTGGAACACATTAGTGAGTCCTTTAAGAAATTATGAAATCAAAGAAATCTTAAAGTAAGAACCTTCTTCAGACGAGCGCTTGAAGATAGACAGCGCTGCCAGGGTACCCCTTAATGGTACCCACTTGAAGGCCCCTGGGAGCCAGAGAAAGCAAGAAAGACAAAACCACTGGAATGGAACACTGAAAAGGATCAACATTCTGTCCTCTGCACCAGTCGCAAAACTTACGCCAACAGTACAGGGATTTTGTTGCCAGCCTCCTGGCCGAAAGCAACACCTCCATCATGTCATCCGGGAGGTCCCAATCGTTATACCTCAACCTTTCAGATACCAAGCGTGAAGGTTGAGAGTCCTGACCTCTGGATGGAGAACCTGACCCCACCCTACGCGCAAGAGCAGATCCTCTCAGTAGGGAAGACGGCGTGGAGGGCAGATGGACATTTCTAGAAGGTCCGGGTACCACGCTCTCCTGGCCCAATCCGGAGCAATGAGGATCATGTGGGATCCGAACCTCCGTAACCTCCTTAACACTTAAAACAGCAGTGGGAATGACCAGTCCACTACAAATGCATCTCCTAAGGCTCCTCTAGAGGAAATTCCCTTGAGCAGAATCTCTCGCACTTCCGGTTGGCACCGGTGGCAAAGAGATCCACTTGTGGGGTTCCCCAAAGGGAGAGGATCTCCAGAATGACTTCCTGAGCCAACTCCCACTCGTGAGAGATCGTGCTCTGCCTGCTCAGAGCATCCGCCGCCGCATTTTCCTCTCCGGCCAGATGAACTGCTGAGAGCGAAATTTCCTGCTGGATTGCCCAGAACCAGAGCTGCATTGCCTCTCTACACAACGAGTGTGACCCTACCCCCGCCCCTTTTTGTTGAGGTAATGCATGGCCACTGTGCTGTCCATCATGATCAGGACACTCTTCCCCCACACAGACGGCAGAAAAGCCTTCAGGGCCAGCCTGATGGCCCTCAACTCCAACAGGGTGATATGGAGTTTGGAATCGGAAGGAGACCAACGACCGCTGGCGATTAAGTATGCGGCATGAGCTACCCATCCTGTGAGGGAAGCGTCCGTCACTACCGTCACCTCCGGCCACGGTTGCCAAAACGGCTCCCCCTTCATCAGGTTCCCCTCGTTGGCCCACCACAAAAGATCCTGGGAGACAGAGAGTGGACTCTGAATGGGATCAGACTTCTTGCCTGAGAACTGCGACCACTGCATCTTGAGAACCCATTGCAGGGATCTCATCCTCAGCCTGGCCTCTGGCACCAGAAAAATACAAGTCGCCAGCCGCAAACCTCAGGTACTTTCTGTGCTTGGGATGAATCAGCACATGAAATTAAGCATCCTGTAGGTCCAGAGACACCAACCAATCCTGAAGTTGAAGGTCCTGGAGGACTTGAGAAAGAGTGACCATCTTGAACTTGTCCTTCCTGAGAAGTTTTTTCAACCAACGCAAGTCCAGGATGGGTCTCAATCCCCCCCGTCTTTCTTTGGGATCAATAAATAAGGGTAATACCATCCTTTGTTGAGCTGAGAGAGCTACAGGCCCCAGTTTTATAGCGCCTTCCTCTAGCAGGGTCAAGATTTCCTGCACAAGGAGCGGATTCGGAAGCTTCAAAGAGAGATTCCCCGGTGGATTGTCATGAGGCCGCTTTAGGAAGGGAAGGCAGTAGCCATGGGCGATTGTATCCAGAACCCACGCATCCAAAGTAATAGCTCGTCATTCTTCGAAATGCTGAGATAGCCTGCCCCCAACCGGCGAACCATGCGACATGGCCTCATGACTGTTTTGGAGCGGCTGCAGCAGAGCCTAAAGGCAAAGAGGCAGCTGCCTGAGCGGCTTTGGCACCCCTATATCACAGACTATCACGGGTACTTTTATGCTGACCCTTTTGACTGGCGGCTCCTCTTGTTCTACCAAAGGAGGAGTAGTAATGAAAATAGTCTCCCTTCCACTGCTGTCCCCTAGGACGAAAAGGTGGAGGTTAATGCACAGCTGCGCTTAAAGATTTTGCCGCAGCTTTTGAGGTCTGCAACCTCTCAAGGCTCTCGTCAGCCTTGGTGCCAAACAAATGCACGCCATCAAAGGGCATGTTCAAAAGACAGGCTTGCACATCCAGAGCAAAACCAGACTTCCGCAACCACGCAAACCTGCGTATAACGGTACTCGCAGCAATGGACTGGCTTACACTGTCGGCCGTCTGCAAACCCGACTGAAGGGATTCACACAAGGCTTCCTTGCCATCTTGCACGAGAGCAAGGGACCCATCCCTTTCTCCCCCCTCGAATATGCTCAGCCCCAAAAGAAAAACAGTTCCACAGAGTGTGTCAAAATCTTGCCAAGGCACAAGTGGAGTTGGCTGATTTTAACGCCATACTGCCTGCAGAAAACACCCTGCGTACCCAACCGTCGAAGTGTTTGTCGTCCCCATCAGGAGGGATGGTAGGGTACGCCACCTGCCTAGAGGTGGCCGTAGCCGCCTAAACCACCAAACTCTCGGGAGTGGAGTGACATGAAAGGTGGCTGGGGTAGCTACCGGAAGGGCGGTATTTTTTAGTTAATGATTTGTTAACTGCCGGAAGAGATTCCCGGCCTGCCAAGCAGCCGCCACCCTTTTCTGCAAGGTCAAATGAAACAGCAACACCGGGTCAGAGGATGGACCTTGATCCAAGATGTCCGTTAAGTCGCCCTGAATAAAAGCTTCAGGAGGACTGGACCAACCAAGGTATTCAGTTACTCTAGCCATAAGTCTCCTGTATGACGACTCAGCATGTGCCCCAGGCTCAGGCCTGCCAGATTCCACCTCAGGCGAAGTGTCCAGGCTACTAGCGTCATGAAAACGTCTTAAGTATTCCAATTGGCTATCCCCTGAAAAGACAGAGGACACAGCAGGCTCTACAGGGTCAAGATCTAAATCTGATCTCTTCTCCTCATAGAGTCATCCAGAGGGAGGTAAAAGTCCTGTCTTGGAACAGCTGGGGGCCTGGAGTCCATAACAGGCCTTACAGACTTGGAAGTAGCCTTCCTAGGAGGATCCACAGTAGCAGGGATCTCAGACGGTAAATTTCGGTCGGAACGCGTCGAGGGCGTCGACAAGGGCAACGACAGCACTGAGGGCTGATACAAAGGCAAAGCTTCGACGTCCGTATCAGACAGCGACCTCGAGCCCTTAGCAGGTTTCTGCGGTCTCGCTGGGGATGAGGACCGAGGCCTGGAAGCATGTCTCTTGCGACCATCCTGAGCTTTGTCCGAACGGGACCTCGAAGGTTCCCGATGAGGATCGGGCCGAGGACCCGAGCCCGAAGGCACACGAGCCACGGATCGAGACCGTTCCTTGCCGGCTTCATCAGAAGGCGTGCCCGGAACTGTGCTCTGAGATTGAAAAATCGCCTACATCTTCTCCCTGAAGGCAGCCCATTCCTCCGGAGTCGAGGACTTAGTTGGACAAGCCACTTTCCTCGTGGCTCCATCCTCCGAGGACGACGGGGAAGGCGACCAGTGACAGCGCTTCCTAGAATGCCGAGATGAGGACGAATGGCGGGAACCACTCCGGGACCGAGATCCCCGGGACTCCTTCCAATGCGCAGAGCCGCCCCTCAAATCGTCTGTGGACATACCCTTGGATTTAGATGTACGGGAGTTACTGGGCTTAGAACCCTGACCTACCTGAAGCTTTCCCTTATGCCCCCGCAAGGCCTTAGCAGTTAGTGACTGGCATTTGGAACAGTCATCTGTGTCGGGACTCTCATCAAAGCACCACAAACAAATGCGATGCAGTTCGGTAATCGACATTTTCGACTTGTAGTTCCGGCAAGTCTTGAAGCCAGACCACGGAGTCGGAGGGGTTGAAGAAGCATACACGAGGCGTGCAGAGTCCCCGATGCAAACACGTTTGCGGAAAAAAATGGAACTGAGGCTACGGGCGCCGTGCGTCCTATTCATAACATCCGGAGACGTCGCCCTGGACGGAGGCCTTTGAGGGACATCCACCCGATGCCATTGACGGAGGATGCCCTAAGCCAAAAAAGTACACAGCTGTGGACATTACATGTCAAAGATGTGGAATACGTTGGAGGACACAATCCATTCGAAGTCGTGGTTTAGGGAGTGTGGTGGGGGGGTGGTTCCACCTGTGAGGCTATGACCCTGTCCACTTTGGAGGGGTTAGAGGGGAGTACAGAACTTAAAGGGTACTAGTTTTATTAGCACATCAAATACACAGTCTGTAGCTATGGGTCAAACAACCTGTTCTTTTGGATTGACAACTTCTCCTTTGTTGCCATTTGATCCCTCTAAACTGGAAGGGAGGGGCCCAATGAACCATAGGGTATGGCCCGGTTAAATGATGTACAACACCCATTTGTCAGTGGTGATGGACATCCACTGTGCAACAAAGTTGGTAAGCCGCCGCCCTACTTGGGTGTTTAAGAGTGGGATCGGGACCTGCTAGGCCGGCTTCGGGAGTTGGCTTCTGACGAGACCTCTGCGTCATTGCAGGTATCCTCAGTAAGAATGGGACCTTACCTTGTAACCCCCTTGGGTTGTTGCCTGTGCAGGATGTCTGAGGACGGTAGGAGGATCTTTAATCCCTCTGGAATCCCTTTAATTCCTTGAAAACCTGGATTAAGGTGACCGAAAGGACTGGCAAAGCTGTTGCTGAGTACTCAATGGACGAGCCATCTCGGTGTTGTCTTCATCCACCTTCTTTCCAAATAGATCAATGCCGTCAAAAGGCAGATCGACAACCTTGGACAGGATTTCCGTCCAGAAATTGGGGGCCTTAAGCCAACCTTGATGTAACGCTGCACTGTTACCCATCGGGTGGAATCCGGTATCTGCGATGTCGACAGCAATAGAGATGGCATGATCTGAAGCCACGTCCCCCTCCTGCAGGAGTAGTGCCTCATTCTGCTTGTCGTAAGGAATAAAATCAAGGATTGGCCTCAACTTAAATCACAGCTGCCGCTTGTAGCGGAAGAAGATAGCCAAAGAGTAGAGGCATTGATGGCTGTAGCAGCTGTAGAGATGACACTTGCCAAAAGCATCCAGTTGTTTGCCTTCCTTTTCAGGAGGCACCAAACAAGGGGACGAAGGATTGACAGAGCGCTTACGGGTGGACCTGGGACCTTGAGGGGCGGCAGGACCAAACCTTCTTTTGCAGGGAGCACACGGGGTGTGCTGGAGAAGGCAACAATGCTGGAGCTCTCTAGCCAGTATCTATTGTGTGGACAAGATGTCCATAGAAGCGTCCCTCGAGACCAAGGGAGCAGGAGCCTGGTGAGGTATGGAAGGTATGTCAACTGGGACAGGAGCAGTTGGAGAAAGCTGAGAAGGACCTTGCTTAGGCAGAGCCGGCGGTGGAATAATAGCCAAGGACAGCACACACTAGTCTTCGTCATCAGAGAATAATCCCTCTGGTATGTCCATATCAGAATTGGCATCCTGCTGTAGCAGCTGTTGAAGAGGGGCCATGTTCACACAGGGGACCGCAGGCAATGCAAATGGAGCCAGTGAAAACAGTGGCAGAGACCCAGTTGGCCTGGGGAGGTTAAGACTATGCTCACGGGACGTCGGGTTGCACAGCAACTCCCTTTGGAAAAGAGGAAACCAAAGACCTACTTGGTGTAGAAGTTGTAGTAGACTCAGACGTTGGCAATGTTCTGGTGGTTGACAGAACCAACGTAATCGATTTGATTGCCAAAGTAGTTGATCTGGTCATCGACATGGAGGTTGACGGGATGATGGTCGTCAATGTCGAAAAGAACTTGGGCTGGCTGTGGGCCATCGACGGGGTTGTCGACCAGGATGTCGTAGACTGAGGGGCCGTAGTCGTGGATCAGTGTAATTTTTCTGAAGAGTGCTTAGAAGACAAAGAAGCCGATGAGTATGTTCTAGGCGCTGTAGCAGTCAACAAAGTGACCATGGGCGTAGACTGTAGTCTTGGTGTCTTAGTAGTCAGCGAGGTGACCGTGGACGTTGACTAAGATGTCAATGACATTGTCGAAGAAAGAACAGCTGCAGCATGAGATCCATGACCCTTTTTGTCCTCTTCCCACAGGAAGATTCTTCATGGAACCTCACCTCTTTGATGAGGGAGTGTGCTCTAAGCGTCTGCTGTGCCTGGCAAAGGTGTAACTGCAGACAGAAGCCAAATCGGAGGCCCCGACACAGTCATCCAACCAAGCCACTATCCGTTTGGTGGCGATCATTGCAGGACTTTAATGAGAACAACTGGCAGATGGTACAGTTGTTCCAGTCGTAGTCCGGGTATAGACACTATGGTATGGTTTATTTATAAAGCACCTACACACAGGCAAGTGTTTCAAAGCGCTGAAGGAGGGTGGGAACATGGGAAAAAAATGTATAATTACCGTAGTGACAAACGTACGCTTAATCCATAGTCCCCTTTCCTCTATACTGTATGGGCTTCCCTCGCGAGGGACGGGAGACAGAACCTTTTTCACCAGAAAAAAATAATCTTCCCCTTTAAATTTAGGAGCGTGAGGGCGCGGCCCGGGGAGCATGTGCTCGTCTGGCTCTGCCCTCCGGCGCCGCTCCTCAGTCCCCCATTGACACGTCAACAATAATCAGCCTTGCCTAATGACACCAGTATTAGGGGCGTGGGGGTGGGCTGGGGGGACGTATGGAGGAAAGGGGACTATGGACTAAGAGTATGTTAGTCACTACGGTGAGTAACTATTAATTGCTCTTACGTCCCGTCCTCTTTCCTCCATACTGTATTGGCGATTACAACTGAATGTAGCCTCAGGGTGGAGAGGAGCCCCTCCTTAAGGAAACAGATTTCTTAGAACCGCCAGCCCGAATGCCGCGTAGGACCTAGAGGCACCGTCCAAACAGTAGTGTTTACAGAAAGCCGAAGGGGTGCCCCAGGTGGCCGCCCGGCTGAAGGCCTGCCACGGCACATGCCGTTGGAACGCGATGGCTGTGGCCTTGGCTCTGACCATATGGGCATGTAAGTTCACTGGCACTAGTTTGTGCTGCTCCTCATAGGCCTCTATGATGGCGCAACCATCCACTTCGCTATGGAGGCCTTGGAGGCCCGATAACTGGGCCTTGACCCACTGAAAGTGACAAACAAGGCATCCGACTTGCGGAAGTCCTTGGTTCTGTCCAGGTAGTATTTCAGCGTGCATCTGACATCCAGACGGTGCAAGACCCTCTGAGGCTCGTCCATGGGATCGGCGAAGAAAGTGGGTAAGACTATTTCCTCGTTGAGATGGAAGGAGGAGGTCAACTTGGGTAGGAAAGCAGGGTGCGTCCGCAGGACGACCATGTCCCTGTGAAAAGTGCTGTAGGGTTCTGATGCCACCAGAGCCTGGATCTCGCTGACTCTGCGAGCTGAGGTGAAGCCCACGAGCAGAGCTGTCTTTATGGTGACCAGCCGGATGTCTGCGGACGCCATAGGCTCAAAAGGTTTGTGCACCAAGGCGCCCAACACAACACTGAGGTCCCACACGGGGTGTGGGTTCTTTATAAGTTGGTAAAGCCTGTGGAGGCCTGCCAGATGTCGCTTAACCACATGGTTGGAGGAGGAGCAGAGGCCCTCCTCTGAATTCCTGTAAGCCCCTATGGCTGCCAGATAGGGGCGGCATGTATCCACCTGTACACCGGAGCGGGCGAGGTGTGCTGAAAAGGAGAGCATGTCGTCCAAGGTGCACTTAAGAGGGTCCATCTCACTAGAGTCGGCCCAATGACAGAATCTAGACCATTTACTCTTATATTGGCTCCTAGTAGCCTTGCTTCTAGCGCCCTGGATGATCTCTAGGTTAGCCTGAGATAGGCTTAAGTGTTTCAGCGTGATCTGCTCAGGAACCACGCTGCAAGGGCTAGATTGTGAGGAGCAGGGTGGAGTACCCTGCCCCCCCTGCTGGGCCAGGAGAGGAGCTCGGCCCAGGGGTAGGTGAATGGGTGGTCTGTCCGATAGATTGAGAAGCTCAGAGAACCACAGTCTCGCTAGACACCAGGGAGCTATCAGAATGATGCTGATGTGCCGGGATTCCTTTACTTTGCATATCACCCTGTGGACCAGGGTTGTGGGTGGGAAGGCATATGCCATCATGCCAGTCCATTGTATCTGGAATGGTCGCCCAGGGAGCCAGAGCCCTGCCCCTGCCAGGAGGCAAACTGCTGGCATTTCCTGTTGTCCTGGGAGGCAAATAGATCCACCTGGGGAAGATCTCCTTCAGTACCATGCCGTTCAATTGCCACTCGTAATTGTCTGTCCCCAGTCTGCTGTGCCTGTCCGCTTCCAGGTTGCATTCCCCCGGGATGTGGACAGCCATGAGGTAGATGTTGTTCTCCAGAGCCCATTCCCACATGCCAACTGCTATATTGCACAGCGAAGGGGATCTGGTTCCCCCCTGCTTGTAGACATAGTACATGCTGGCTAAATTTTCTGTCTGAATAAGAAAAGTCTTGCCCTCGATAAGAGGGAGAAAGGCCTTGAGGGCCAACCATATGGCCTTCAATTCTAGCCAATTGATGTGGGACTCCTGCTCCTGCCAAGTCCAGACTCCATGGATGCTGTGTTTGTCCAGGGTGGCTCCCCAGCCCTCTACTGAAGAGTCTGTAGTAACTGTGACCCGAGGTGCCAGCTGTTGGAAGGGCGTGCCCTGCAGCAGGTTTAAGTCTGAGGACCACCATTGGAGGTCCAAGACGAGAAAGGGAGGAATGCTGACTGGCTCCTCTTGAGAGCCCTTCTCCTGATTCCATGAGAATGCGAAGTGCAGCTGTAATCTCCGCATCCTGAGTCTTGTGTGGGGCATGGCCAAGAGGATCCCTACCAGAAGACCCAGTAGGTGTTGGTACCACCAGGCCAAGGTCACGGGCCTGGAGAGGAAGTGAGCTATAGCTCTCTTGATGGCCGCAATCTTGTCCTCAGAGGGAAAGACTCTCACAGAGCTTGTGTCCCAGATGAGGCGCAAAAAGGTCAGGCTCTGCGTGGGCTGCAGGTGAGACTTCTTGAGATTGATAGCGAATGCCAGGTCGTGGAGTGTGTTCATCAATGCGGAGGCAGTCTGCTGAACCGCTTCTGGAAATGTGGCCTGGACGAGCCAGTCCAGGTATGGGTAGATGTGGTGGCCCTGGGCCCGGAGGAGGGTTGCCACTGCATTCATTAACCTGGTAAATACCTGGGCCGCTGAGTTGAGGCCGAAGGGTAGCACCTTGAATTGGAAATGGAAGCCCATGATCCTGAAGCGCAGTAAGGAACAATGCGGCTGCCAAATCGTGTCATGTAGATAAGCGTCCTTCCGATCCAGGGAGCACATCCAGTCTCCCCTGTTCAGTGTTTCCGCAATAAGAGCTGGCATAACCATCTTGAACTTTTGCAGAGGGAGGGAGAGATTGAGGGTGGAAAGGTCCAACACAACTCTCAGGCCAGCCTGGTTCTGCTTCTGTATGGTGCAAATCCTGGCATAGAAGCCCAATCCTCGCTGGGACTTCTTCCACTGCCTGGCTCTCGACGGGCGACCGGATATTCGCCAGAAGAGTTGTTGTCCCAATCTGTAGGGGAGGAGAGCGAGGAACCTGTTGGCGGTACCCCCGGGAGACTTCGGAGAGAATCCAGGGGTCCTAAACATTCTGGCGCCAAAATTGCACGTGGAAGGCAAGGCCCCCCCCCCCTCGGGGAGACATGTGGACCCGAAGGGGAGTGTCATGCCTTCTTTCCCTTGCCCCCCCTTTTGTTGATTCCTCCGATGCTGACTCGGAGAACGGTCAGGTTGCCTGGACCTCTGTCCTTGGAAGCCTCGGAACCCACCAAACGCCCGCCCCTTGTTGAAACTTTGCTGCGACTGGGTGTAGGCCCTGGGCGTTGCCTTCGTAAGAATAGATAAAGACATGCGGTTTGCAAGCTGTTGTTCTTTTTATCTAATTCCTTGTCCGTGATGGAATGGAAGAGGTCACTGACCTCAAAGGGAAGGTCCAATATACATTCCTGGACATCGGAATGAAACTTGGTAGCCTGGAGCCTGGCTGCTGTTCTCATGTCTGTGGCAATGCAGATGGCCCGGCCAGAGGTATCGATGTGGGCCACGGTGGACTCCATTATGTCCTGCGCTACCAGCCCGAATTCTCCTAGTCCCGCCTTGAAGCACGATTGGCACTATGCAGGAAGCTCTGGGAGGAAGTTCGCAATTTCACACCATAGCCTTTGGTTAGCGGATGCCAGCATGGCATCTGCGTTGGCCTGACATAGGTGCAAGGAGGCGTTGGAGTACAGCTTTTTCCCGTATGCCTCCAAGATCTTCTCCTCCTTGCCGAGCAGTGTTGAGGACGAGGTGGCCGAGGACGACTGAGGCTTGGAATAGAGTGACGCTGCAGTGATCACGGAAGAGTGCGGTTGAGGATGCGCCGAAAGCAAGTGTGTGTCCCCCTCCATCTGCCTGTACTTATCGTCCAGGCGCCGAGTGACAGGCTGGGCTGAGTGCGGCTTGAGCCACCCCTTCTTGGCCGGGGCAACTACATCTTTCTGCATCAGGATCCCCATTTTGGTAGGGGATCTTAGGGTGAGGACTTTAGCCAAAACCCCCTCCTTGGGATGCTCTAGCTCGGGCTGTTATACCTCGGGCTGAGGTAGGCCCAAATACTCTGCCAAACCTGCAAGGTGTTTGTGGAAGGCCCTGGCTGAAGATGGCATATCGGGGTCCTCCTCCTCGTCTGTGTCCACCGGGTGCTCGGAGGGTCCGGAGCTGGTGAAGGAGTGCTTGGAGTCGTAGGCTGTGGTGTGGAGACAGGAGCCGGTGGCTGCTGCATAGGCTGGTGTGGAACCACCTACACTGTGGGAGGCAGGGAAGCTGGAATCGGAGGAGCTGGCTGGGGCAGCAGCGGCTGCGCTGGGGCCTTCAGCACTGGTTCCATAGGAGGAATGACTATGGGTGCTGGTTGGGTGACCTAGTGGAGCATGTCCGTGATGGCGTCCTGCAGGATGGCCCCTATCTGGGGAGTTTGTATCAGCCCTATGAACCTTTTCGAAAAACTGGTCTCTAGAGATGCCAGGTGATATTGGCGGAGTGGCTAAGGGCAACTGGGCCGGTGCACACACTGCCTGGGGTGCAGGGGAAACTTGCCCTGCACTGCTGATGGATAAACTGTAGGCCACGCACCTGGTTGACACCAGTCCCACCTTGTGACTCTTTCCTCCACCCGCTCCGCAAGAGGGGGTATCGGACGAGCGTCCATCTTGTCTGGCGCTGCGGCCATTTTGTTGAGCTGCGGGCCACATGCTGATGTGCTGCCTAACTCGCAGGAACCAGCCCCCTCCAAGACGTTTGGTGTTGGAACACAAGGCCTATCCCGCACCTCAGGCCATGACCTGGAAGGCGTATTGCCCTCGGCAGAGCTGCCGGTACTGCTGTGTGAAGGCGCCCTCGGACATGATGCCGGTACTAGGGCGTTGCCCCTCAGGAGTAACCCTGGTAAAAGAACCTTGCGGTCCCTCAGCACTGAACCTGGAAGGATCCGGAGACCCCTCGGCTGTGTGGCCGGTAGCTGGAGTAGCCTCAGTAAGTGTGCTGGTGCAAGAACCCAACATGTTCCTCCTGGTTGGCCGGTTCCTTGGGAAGGAGTCACCCTTACGGGGTGCGATAGTGCATAGGGGCCTTTCCATCGGGTGATGCTCGACAAAGTCATTTAGGTCCTCCGGAGGTGACTTCTGGAAGAGCTCCATCCACCTAGCTAGCCTGTTCTTCAGTGCATGTGGAGAGTCAGTGTGTCGCACGCGAAACAACCTTCCCAGCCGTGGTCTGGGCAAAGGCAGCGGAGGCAAAGGGCATGGGGGTCGGATGTAGGGAAGAGCCCCTGCTGAAGCCCGCTGAAGTCGACATGCACCGGGGAGGAGCGTGGCGTTGCAGGACCAAGTACATAATTGAAAAGAAAAAGATAGAAGAATATCTGGGGAAAAGCGTGTGGTATTACATGGCTGAAGCCAAACCCAGGAGCGCTGGTGAATTCAGCCTGTTCCCATCGACGCAGAAAAGGGGACTGAGGAGTGGCGCTGGAGGGCGGAGTCAGGCGAGTGCATGCTCCCAGGGCCGTGCCGCTAAATTTAAAGGGGAAGAAGATTTTTTTCTGGTGAAAAAGGTTCTCTGTCCCGCGAGGGACACCCATACAGTCTGGAGGAAAGGGGACGGGATGTAAGAGTACAACAGACGCGAAGAGCCCTTGAAATTCTAAGACGATAATAGTCTGCACAGGCAGAGTAATTGTGTACAATACATTTAACAGTTTGAGATACAGCAAATAGGCCGGACGGTGATTCAGTAGTTTTACCAGTGCAATTTAGGGGTGAAGACAAGGGAGAACGGACAGATCTTCAGGCAGGCGGTCACAAGTGCACCTGGTCAGTGGACTGGGGTAAGTGCAGAGAGCCACTCTCGGGGGGGAGAGTGTGTGTGTGTGTGTGAGAGTGCGAGTGTGAGAGTGTGTGTGAGAGTGAGTGTGAGTGTTCGTGTGAGTGTTCGTGTGAGTGTTCGTGTGAGTGTTCGTGTGTGTGTTCGTGTGTGTGTTCGTGTGTGTGTTCGTGTGTGTGTTCGTGTGTGTGTTCGTGTGTGTGTTCGTGTGTGTGTTCGTGTGTGTGTTCGTGTGTGTGTTCGTGTGTGTGTTCGTGTGTGTGTTCGTGTGTGTGTTCGTGTGTGTGTTCGTGTGTGTGTTCGTTCTCCCCCCCCCCCCCCGAGAGAAGTGCAAAAGGACTGGCGGGGAGCCAGGGACCTGTGAGACTCTGAGGTACAACAGGCAGCCTGTCAGCAAACGGTAAAGAAGAGGTGGGAGAGAGGGAAAGAGCAGAGAGCTAGGTTAGCAGGGTAAAGAGAGCGAAGCGGAAGGTCTTGAGGAGTTTCAGACAGAGGGTGGCAGGAAGTCTATTCCAGCAGGAGGCACCTGCTGAGGATAAGGAGCTCTCCCCAAATCTCTGCTTGGAGAACCGGCTCACTCGCAGATGGTTGGAGGTAGATGAGCGGAGTGCTCGTGATGGAAAGTATTTCGGTAGGCAGTGTTGCGAGTAGGTCAGTCCCAGGCCCCAGAAAGCCTTGTGAACAATGTAGAGGGTTTTGAACTTGATCCTTGCAGCCACGTGGAGACAGTGAAGGGATTTCAGCGCCGGAGAGATGCGGTTGCTGGGCTTGAGGCCAAGGATAAGTCTTGCGGTTCTGTTCTGGATGAGTTGCAGAGGGCACAGGGAGGAAGAAGGGAGGTTGAGGAAGAGGCTGTTGCAATAGTCCAGCCTAGAGAGAACCAGGGCTTTGGAGACAGTGAGTCGCTGGGGGAAAGTGATAAAAGGGTACCTCTGAGGAGGTGTAGCTGATAGACTTTTTGGATATCCGAAATGTGAAAGGAGAAGGAGAGTGGAGTCAAAAATGACCAAGGATTCTTGCCTCACAGATGGGTGCGGGTGCAGGGCCAAGGGAGGCTGGCCAGAGTGAAAGTGGAAAAGCAGGAGCAGGGGTCCCAATGCAAATGATCTTTGTCTTGATGGCATTGAGGTAGAGGTTATTTGCAGCACACCATGAGTGAATAGCGGACAGACAGTCCGATATGAGCGAGGAGGCAGCGGCTGAGGGTAGCCTGAAAGATAGTTGTGTGCCATCCGCGTAACACTGAAAGTGGCAATCACACGTGCCAGGGCAGCCATATAGACGTTGAAGAACCAGGGGGATAGGTTGAGAGAGCTATAGTCGAGAGAAAAGCTCTGAGTTCCACCTGGGATGGGCAGTCAGAGAAAGTAGGTTAACCACGCCAGAGCCTGACCTGCGATTCCCAGGGTGTCACGGAGATGTGTGATCAGGATGTTGTGGTTAACCATGTCAAAGGCAGAGGAGAGGTCAAGGAGAATGAGGACAGAGGGAGTGGAGTGTTAGTGTCAAGAATTGAGAGTAGGTCTTCACGGGTGTTCAAAGGAGCAGTTTCTGAGCCTCTGGATGCTCTAAAGCCAGACTGATAGTCATGGAAGCAACCAATAGATTCAGTGTGGAGGGTCGGCTGAGAGATAGCCAACTTCTCCAGGAGTTAGCCCAGCCAGGAAAGAGGTGATGGATATAGTGCAGCAGTTTGCCGGAATGGAGGTGTGGGCAGAGGGTTTTTTGAGTAGAGTGCACATAGGAGTGCTTAAGGGCAGTTAGGAAAACTCCAGTGGAAAAGGAGAGAGTGCAGAGATCAGCCAAGGCTGGGGCGAGGGAGTCAATATTGTCTTTAAAGGTTTTAGAGGGGCAGGGGTCCACTTGTTTGGATGAAGACTTCACATATCGGACTTGAATGGTGACCTCATCAGGTGTGACCGGTGAGAGAGAAGAGAGGTTGAGTGAAGGGGCCCCAATGGAGGCTCCAGTGTTAGTGTATGCTGTGGAGTGGAAGAGAGGGTGGAAAGGATGTCTTTTTTTTAATGAAGTGTGCAGACAGGGCCGAGCAAATATCCTGGGTGGGTGTGACAGAAGAGGTTGCTGCAGGATTGGGCAGTTCCTTGAAGACTTTGAAAAGTTCAGCCGTGTTGTTTGATGCTGCGGAGAAGCAGGCTTGAATAAAGACTTTTCTTGGAGCGGATGCAGTCGATATTGCCTTTGAAGGAGGCGGCAGGCCAGTTTGTCAGATGGTTCGCCCGAAGCATTCCATTTCCGCTCAGCTGCCCTACACTTGCGTTTATGGGCAACCAGGTCAGAGTTGTACCAAGAGTTGCACTTTTTGGAAGGCTTCAGTCAGACCCTCATGACAAGGGGCAAGAGTGTCAAGAGTGTTGCAGATAGTGAGATTGAGGTTAGCGAGGGCTGTGTCAGGGTGGGAGTCAACCTCAGGAATGGGTGGAGGAGAGTAGGTGGAGGTAAAGGCAGCCACTGTCACTTTTTTCATGGGTCTGGTGACTTTGAAGCTGAGTGGCTGTGCCAAGTGTATTGCTGCAAGAGGAGAGGAGAGCTTCAGGTGTGTTGAGAGAAGTGAGTGGTCAGTCCAAGAGAGGGAGTTAGTGAGAGGGGTAGAGGGAGGGATGTCGGTAGGGATGAGAGCATCCCATGTGTGGCCTGTGATGTACGTGGAGCCAGAGGGTAGGATAGAGAGGGATAGAGAGTCGCAAAGGTTACGGAACGGACCTGAGGAGTCAGGAGAGTCCAGGTGGATGTTCAGATCACGCAACAGGAGGAGTTGAGAGGATGAAGAGAGTAGGGAGGAGGCCAGGTCAGTCCATTCCGAGAAAAAGAGAGTGTACTGGCCTAGTGGTCGATAGAAGGTGGCCATAAGGAGAGAAGATTTAGCGGAGAGGGAGAGTCTGCAAACTAGGCACTCAAAAGGAGGAGTAGGCCTGAGTAGGGATGATAGACAGAGGTATCAATTCTGGGAAGATAAGTGCCACTCCAGCACTTCTTAGGCCTGGGCGCAAAGAGGATTTTGTAGGGATTTTCAGTGTCAAAGCTTGTGACGGAGCTGACCTTGAACTATGTTTCCGTGATGGCGAGCACATCAAGATCCATGAGTTCGAGCAGGTTGCAGATGTCAGACGAGTGTTTGACGGCAGAGTGAGTTTTGAGAGTGGCAATGTGGAGCATCTTGACATCTTCGAAGGTCTTCCACGGGGGGCACAGGGGACAGTGGTTCATCCCCTCACCCCCCCACCCTGAGGGTGGCAAGAGGGCCAGGGAGATAGTGCAGGATAGCGAGCCAAGGCCGACAAGGAAGCCAGTACAGTACGGTAAGGCAGGGACGCCTGTACGGAGGAGG
Source organism: Ambystoma mexicanum (assembly GCF_040938575.1). Lineage (NCBI taxonomy): Eukaryota > Metazoa > Chordata > Amphibia > Caudata > Ambystomatidae > Ambystoma > Ambystoma mexicanum. The sequence goes on along the minus strand of NC_090926.1, from coordinate 253,620,869 downwards.
AGGAAGGTACAGAAGGTAAGGGGGCTTGGCCGGAGGCAAAGGTGAGGTTAGAGAGGCGAGAGAGGAGCCTGTCGAAGAGAAGAAGGTTGGGTTGAGGACCCTGAACCATGATGGTTCCATTGAGATAAACATTAATGATGAATCTGGAAATGGCGAAGAGGTCAAGGAGAACCGCCCAGCGAGTGCCACCATTAATGGGAGAAGAGGCGATAGGGGAGAGAAAGCCAACCGTGTAGCGGGTCCGTAGGTCAGGTGCATTAACGATGAAGAGGATGTCAGTGATAGTCTCTCTGGCGGAACCCGTGACATAGGTGTATGCAATAGGAAGGCCTGGGTTGGATCCCAGTATGCCCTTCTTAAGTTTCTTCCAGATTTGGTAACAGGAGAAGGATAGGAGATAGTGAAGCAGTTGGAGAAGATAGGCGAGATAGATCGCAACATGGTTGGATGCAGTGGAAGGTGGGAGACACCTACCAGTCTGAGCACTGATGCACTCGGAGGAAGGGGGTGGAGTGGATGGCACAAAGGAGGGGTGCGACAGAGAGCAATGCACCAGCTAATGAAGACACCAGGTCGCCACAGGCAAAGCTAGGATTGATATTAGTAGGACAAGGTGAAAACACACTGCAGCAACTGGGCACAGCTAAAATCGATTTCAGCAGGCCAAGGTACACACTGCAGCAACTGGGCACAGCTAACTTCAGGCCATTTTCAGGTGCCACAGTGAAAAGAGAAGGTAAGCTCCCTTCTCCCTCCATCTCTGGCTGTATTTCAAGTCGGAGATCGAGGGAGGTGTTGTTGGAAAGGAGAGATTCTCCCCTTTCCAACGACACCTTTTTTGTAGCATTGTTGGGCGCGGAACGGGCGCAGAGCGCTCGATCTGCGCCCGGCAATGCCCACTAGACCACCAGGGATTTGTTCCAAATGCGGGGGGCGGGCTGCTTACAGTAAGCAGGCCTCCGGCCACTCCTGCCCCCAAAGCATGGGGGCACATATATGGATAACCCTGGGGTTAGATGGCTGATCATCTGACCCCAGGGAAGGGCGCACATAAAAAAATAAATTAAAAAATTTAAAAAACAAAGGGCGATTTGGGTGGGGGGCCACTAGCCACCAGTGATTTTTTTTCTACATAAAGGGGGTGGCCTCTTCCCCCTCACCCCAAGGGGAAAGGGGAGGCACCCCTTGTAGCCCTCAATGGGGGCAGATTTCTGCCCCCAGGCAGTAGTACATGAGGTGGCCCCCAGGAAAGTGTGTGGGGGGGCACCAGGAAAGTGTGGGCAGGACCCCCAAAGGATGGGGCCTGCAGGGTAGGGCCCCCCTGGGGCAGATGGGTGCCCATCTGCCCCTAGGGAATGGGCGCAAAGGGAACAAATAAATAAATGCAAGGATGGTTTTGGGGGGAGTGCTCGCCCACTAGACCACCAGGGAATTGTGTTTATGTTAAGTGGGTGTCCCTTCCCCCACCCACCCAAAATAGACTAGGAGCGATGTCATGCAGGCCTCCCTGGGGATAGTTATCTGCTCCTAGGAAGGGGCAGCAGACCCTGGGGCAGGCTGCATGAGATGCCCCCCACTTATCCGTCCCCAGGGAGGGCTGAATGAGATGCCCCCCTGCATTAAGTGTGGTCCCCCCCTAAAGTTCAGTCTACCATTTTCATTTTTTTTCTTTGTTTACCAAACTTCCCTTGGCACAGATGGGCACATTAGTGTGCCAATCTGCCCCCAGGGTGTCCAAACCCTACTGCTCCACCCATTCCCATGATTTTTGGTGCCCCCCCAGAACAAATGGAGGGGGGGCACCTCATGCAGTCGTTCGTAGGAGACCCAGGGTGGCCTGCATAAGGTGCCCCCCCCTCCATTTGGGGTGGGGGAGAGGGCCACCACAAAACATCGGACAGGCCCCCAATGGGTGGGGCAATAGGTTTTGGGCTCCCTGGGGGCAGATGGACACATTAATGTGCCCATCTGCCCCAAGGGGAGGTGGGTAAACAAAGAACAAAATTGAAAATGGTAGACAGCGTTTTAGGGGGACTATGGGGCACCCAAAACCGCCGGGGAATTTTGTAATGGGTAAGGGTGGTGGCCCTCTGCCCCCCCCCCACCCAAAATGGAGTGGGGCCATCTCATGCAGTCCTCCCTAGGGGCAGATATCTGCTCCTAGGAAGGGACACCTGACCCCCAGAAGGAGTGCATGACAGGCCCCCCCCTTCATCTGCCTCCAGGGAGGGCTACATGAGATGCCCCGCCCCTCCATTTGGGGAGGATGGAGTGGTGCACCCCCCTTTGACATTACAAAATTCCCTGGCGGTTTAGGGTCTAAAGTGCAGCCTATTATTTTCAATTTTTTTCTTTGTTTACCAAACTTCCTTTGCCGCAGATGGCCACTTTGGTGTGCCAATCTGACCCCAGGGTGCCCAAACCGTACTGCCCCACCCACTGGGGGGCCTGTCCCACGTTTTTTGTTGGCCCTCTCCTCCCCACCCCAAATGGAGGGGGGGCACCTCATGCAGCTGCTCGTACTCGGAGCCCCAGGGAAGCCTGCATGAGGTGCGCCCCCATCCATTTGGGGTGGGGGTGGAGAGGGCCACAACAAAATGTTGGTCAGGCCCCTTAGCCTGTTACGCTCACCTGGTCTCTGCAGGGACGTTGGGGCACGGTTGCAGCCCTGCTTGGAACTGGCTCCACTGGGTCAGGATTTGGGTCAGGCTTCTTCCCCTGCCTGCTCCTGTGTTGTGGACTGCGCTGGTTGTTGATACTGCCCCTGTAACAATACGAGAGGCCGTGAGAATGCTGTGATATGGCTGTGGTTTCCCGAGAACCCTTCTTCCCAGAATGTGGTGAGCATGCACCTACCATATGGTCTCACCTGTTTATTTATGAGGGTGATCTCTCCGCCCTGCTTCTCAACTGCTAGATAGACCTAGTTTCTTCACTGGTCCATGTGCGTGGCAGCTCAGACCGGCTGTGGCTGATCCACTTCAAAGGTAAGTGTTCATCAACAATGATTATTGTCCGTATTCTTTTACAATGTCTTTTTTCCGTGATTATTGTCCGTATCCCTTGTAAAGTCTTTCCTTCTCCCCAATAGGTGATGAAAGGCCCAGCGGAGTCGCGGTGCTGGAAGCGAGCCCAATGGGAGGCCTGAGGAATTTATGATGTCCCAAATAGATAAGTTTGGTTCTAAGGTCAAACGCGTGGATTGTATTGCGCGCGACCTTAGCGTAATGTCTTTATGTTGTTTCTTACCTTAATTGCCCTTTTCTCCTGCACGGATGCCCTGGCGAAGTCAGACGAGAAGCAGCTATCCGAAGATCTGCCGGCGGGTGATGGATGGCTGGATCTGCTAGGATGCTGGCCGAGATGAACTCCTGAGTAAGCGTTGGACGCCCGGAACAGGCAAGGATATGCTCCGACTGCGGTGACTGTTGTAATCAGGTAAGATGCACTTCAAGCGATGGTATTGCTGGAATCAGGTAAGATGCGCTTCAGGCGACGGTGAGCGTTACGCTGCTATAAGCAGACTAACGCGAAGCGCTTGCATGCGAGTGGGGCAGGCTTAAATAGCCTGCTCACAGCCACGCCTCTTTGCTCTGCCTTGTGGCCCCACCCTGCCACTCCCAGAGGATGCTGCATGTGCAGCCCAATGTATTCCTATGGCCACGCCCGACCTGGACGCATGTCGGGGCCCTGCAGGGGAGGAAATAACACGTGCACCAGAAATAAAGTGTGCAGAGCACACTTTCTCATGAGCCTGGCGCCAAAGGCGCCATGACTGGGTCCAACTGGACCCTTTATGTGATGGAGCTTGAGGTCCTTGCTCTGTGGCCATGACAGACCACCCTAAAGTGCAGCCTACCATTTTCAATTGGTTTCTTTGTTTACCAAACTTCCCGTGGCGCAGATGGGCACATTAGAGTGCCAATCTGCCCCCAGGGTGCCCAAACCCTACTGCCCCATCCATTGGCGGGGTCTGTCCCACGTTTTGGGGTGGGCCTCTGCCTCCACCCCAAATGGAGTGTGGGGGGGCACCTCATGCAGCCCTCACAAGGGGCAAATGTATTTTCACTGGGGGGGGGTGAGGTTCAGTAGACCACCAGGGATGTCTTGAAAGGGGGGGCATGATTGGAAAGTAGGAGTGTAGATTTGTTTTTGCTGGAGTGACCGTAGGTAACAAATGTTTTTTGTTTCCGGTATCCAGTTAAAAAGTCAAAAACATTTGGTCGAATGCAAAAATGTCGAATACTTGTATGTTTTTTTTGGGGTTTAGCTAGTAGAAATAAATTGTAAATAAAAGAAAAAATAGGGAGGTGTGGGGAATCCCCCCCATTAAAAAAAAAAAAACATTTGCATTTTTTTATTTTATTTTTGCATTCCACATATTCACTATAAACCTTTGTTTTGTTTACAGCTTTTTCTACGCGAGCAGCTGCAACGTTATGCGAGTACTGTTTTTTATTATTCTATGGTTCGGGCCCACTGTCAGTGGGGTGGGTGAGACTGGGGCTGGATTGTTGGTGGTGTGCGTGGGAATGGGCCACGTGGGCGGATCTTTTGGTGGGCTGGGACACAATTGCACCCCATGCGAGCAGAAGAACAAGTTACTTTCTTACCTGGTAACGTTCTTTCGATGGGATGGTCCGACGACGTATTCCATATCTATGACATGTAATCACCACAGCTGTGCTGCTTTGGTAACTTTTTTCGGCGTCTGCGTCCTGCATCGATGCACCGTCGTCGAGGACCTCCTCCGACGTCATCCGATGTGATAAGTAGGACGCACGACGCCCGTAGCCTCAGTTGTAGTTTTTTGCCCCAGAACGTGTGACATTACTCAACTGCCAGTCAGACACAAAGCCTTGCGGAACGTAAGCTGCAATCGCAAAAGAAATTATGCAGCGGGGAAGGCAGGGAGGGCGCGATATGGAATACGTCGTTGGACCATCCCATCGAAAGAACGTTAGCAGGTAAGAAAGTAACTTGTTCTTCGAGGGGATTGGGTCCTCCGACGTATTCCATATCTATGACAGACTCCCAAAGCAGTACCAGAGCAAGGAGGAGGGAAAGAATTTAGAATCAAAATTTAGAATTGCCAATCAAATAGCAGAGCAAAGGACCGCCTTGCCAAAGGCCAGATCCTGTCTTCGGATGGAATCGAGGGAATAGTGACGTACAAATGTATGTACTGAAGCCCAGGTGGCTGCATCACAGATGTTGCGAATCGGAACACCCCTCTGCAGGGTAGTAGATGCAGCCATACCCCTGGTAGAATGGGCCCGCAAGCCAGCCGGTGGGTCCTTACCCGCCAAGCGGTAACACTCCGAGATGGCCAAAATAATCCAGCGAGACAAAGTCTGTTTCGTCACAGCCTGTCCCAAACGCTTTCCAGCGTAACCAATAAAGAGTTTATTGTCCACTCTGACCCGGGACATGCGTGAAACATAAAAGCTTAAAGCTCTCCTAGGATCAAGCCTATGGAGCCTCTCCTCTTCCTTACCAGGATGCAGAGGAGGATAGAATGCCGGAAGAACAACCTTCTGGGCCAAATGAAATTCCGAAACCACCTTCGGAAGAAAAGAAGGACGAACTCTAAGGACAACCCTGTCCTTGTGAAATACAGTGAAGGGTGGCTCAACTGAAAGTGCCTGTAACTCAAGTAACCGCAACCAAAAACACAGTTTTCAGAGTTAACAGCCTCAAAGGGCAAGAGTGCAAAGGCTGAAATGGAGCACCCATAAGAAACTTAAGAACAAGGTTTAAATCCCAACCGGGCACCAGGAAAGGTGACGGAGGGAACACATTAGTGAGCCCTTTCAGAAACTGTGAAATTAAAGGGATTTTAAAGTAGGAACACTCTTCAGACGAGCGCTTAAAGATGGACAGCGCCGCCAGGTAACCTTTAATGGTACCCACTTGCAAGCCCCTGTGGGCCAATGAAAGTAAAAAGGACAGAACCATGGGGATGTCACATGCAAAAGGATCCACATTCTGAACTCTGCACCAGTTGCAGAATTTACGCCAACAGTACAGAGACTTTGTTGCTGGCCGTCAGGCCGAGAGCAACACCTCCATCACGTCTTCAGGGAGGTCCCAATCCTTATACCTCAACCTTTCAGAAGCCAAGCGTGAAGGTTGAGGGATCTGACCTCTGGATGGAGAACCTGACCCCCCTCCCATGAGAGCAGATCGTCTCCGTAGGGAAGACGACGTGGAGGGCAGATGGACAAGTCGAGAAGGTCCGGGTACCACGTCCTCCGAGCCCACGCCGGAGCAATGAGGATCATCCGGGAACCGAACTTCCGTAACCTCCGCAGCACTTGCGGAATGACGGGGACAGGAGGAAACGCGTACAGCAGCGGGAATGACCACTCCACCACAAACGCGTCTCCTAAGGCTCCTTTTGGAGGAAATTCCCGCGAGCAGAACCCCTCGCACCTCTGGTTGACACTGGCGGCGAAGAGACCCACTTGAGGGGTCCCCCAAAGGGGGAAGATCTCCAGGAGAATCTCCTGAGCCAACTCCCACTCGTGAGAGATCATGCTCCGCCTGCTCAGAGTGTCCGCCGTCACGTTTTCCTCTCCGGCCAGATGAACTGCCGAGATCGAAACTTCCTGCTGGATGGCCCAGAACTCGAGCTGCATCGCCTCCCTGCACAGAGGAAGTGACCCTGCCCCCCCTTTTTGTTGAGGTAGTGCATGGCCACTGTGTTGTCCGTCAGGATCAGGACATTCTTTCCTCGCAGTGTCGGCAGAAAAGCCTTCAGGGCTAGCCTGACGGCCCTCAGCTCCAACAGATTGATATGGGGTCTGGACTCCGACAGAGACCAACGACCGCTGACTGTCAACTCGTTGGCATGAGCTCCCCATCCCGTGAGGGATGCGTCTGTCACGATCGTCACCTCCGGCTAGGGAAGCCAAAACAGAGCCCCCTTCATCAAGTTGCCTTCGACGGCCCACCACAGAAGGTCCCGGGCGACCGAGGGCAGCACCTGAACCGGGTCCGACATCCTGCCGGAGGACTGCGACCATTGCATCTTGAGTGCCCACTGCAAAGATCTCATCCGCAGGCGAGCCTCTGGCACCAGAAGAATGCAGGATGCCATGAGGCCGAGCAACCTCAAGAACTCGAACGCTGGGAGCATTTGGGCATGCTGAAACTTGTGCACCATCTGCTGAATGTGAAGAGCCCTCACCTGGGGAGGAAAACACTGCCTTAGGGAAGTGTCGAGCACTGCTCCGATGTACTGGAGCCGCTGTGTTGGCGTCAAATGGGACTTCTGTAAATTGAGGGAGAAGCCCAGCCTGTGAAGGGAGTGGCAGGTAACGGACAGATGATCCAGGACTTGCTCGGGAGAGCTCCCCCTGATCAACCAATCGTCCAGGTAGGGGTAGACGTGAATCCCCCCTTGCCTGAGATGCGCTGCCACCACCACCATGAGCTTGGTGAAAACCCTCGGGGCGGAGGTCAATCCGAACGGCAGGACCCGAAACTGAAAGTGTGAGTCGCCAACCGCGAACCTCAGTTACTTCTTGTGCTTGGGATGGATCGGCACATGGAAGTAAGCATCCTTGAGGTCGAGAGACACCAACCAGTCCTGAAGCTGAATGGCCTGGAGGACTTGAGAGAGAGTAACCATCTTGAACTTGTCCTTCCTGAGGAGTTTGTTCAAACCGCTCAAGTCCATGATGGGTCTCAAACCCCCGTCTTTCTTTGAAATCAAAAAATAAGGGGAATACCATCCATTGTTCCTCTCCGCTACAGGCACCAGTTCTATGGCGCCTTTCTCCAGCAGGGCTTGAATTTCCTGCGCAAGGAGCGGATCCGGACTCTGCAAAGAGAGGTTCCCCGGTGGATTGTCGTGAGGCCTCTGCCGAAAGGGAAGACAATAGCCGTGGGTTATGATCTCCAGAACCCACACATCTGAAGTAATGGCACGCCACTCTACAAGATGCTGCGCCAGCCTTCCCTCAACCGGCGAACCATGGGACATGGCCTCATGACTGAGTGGTAGCGGCTGCGGCGTTACCTGAGGGCAAAGAGGCAACTGCCCGAGCGGCCTTGGCACCACGGGTACCCTCTCGTCCACCTTTGGTACCCCTGCGCTGTCCTCTTTGACTGCCAGCTCCTCTCGCTTTACTGAAGGACGATTAATAGTGAAAGGAACCACCCCTCCATTGCTGTCCCCTAGGACGAAAAGGCGGAGGTTGGCGAACTGCAGCGCCCAACGACTTCGCTGCAGCTTTGGAGGTCTGCAACCTCTCAAGGCTCTCGTCAGCCTTGCTGCCAAAAAGGTGTTCACCGTCAAAGGGCATGTTGAGGAGCCGGGACTGCACATCAGGAGCAAACCCCGACTTCCGCAACCACGCAAACCTGCGTATCACGGTGCTCGCCGCCATGGACCTGCTGATGCATTCAGCCATGTCCAAACCCGACTGAACGGACTCACACATGGCATCCTTACCATCCTGGACCATAGCAAGGAAACCATCCCGTTCGTCTCCTTCGGGAATATGTTCAGCCGCTAACGCAATACAGTTCCACAGAGTGTGTGTGAAACGAGACAAGGCACAAATTGAGTTGGCCGCCTGAAGCGCCATACCACCAGAAGAAAACACTTTCTTCGCCCAGCCATCAAAACGTTTGTCGTCCCTATCAGGAGGGATGGTAGGGTACGACGCCTGCTTTGCCGGGGACGTGGCCGCCTGCACCACCAAACTCTCCGGAGTGGGGTGCCTGGTCAAGTAGCAGGGGTCGCTACTGGCTGGACGGTATTTTCGCGACAAGGACCTGCCCACCGCCAGGAGACTCTCCGGAGCAGTCCAAGCCGCCACCACCCTTCTCTGTAGAGCCATATGAAACGGCAGTACAGGGTCAGTTGGGGGACCAACATCAAGGATGTCCGTGAGATCATCCTGCACAAACTCCCCTGAGGGAGCAGACCATCCCAAGTACTCGGAAACCCTAGCCATAAGGCGCCGGTACGAGGAATCGCCATGAGAGCCAGGCTCAGGCCTACAAAACTCTACCTCCGGAGAGGTGTCCAGTCCACTGGCATCATGCAGTGACAGCCTCAAATCGTCAAACTGACTATGGCCCGAGACCATTTCATCTGGAAACTGACTAGGAACCAGGCCATCAGAATCCTCATCCACCTCCGAAATATATTCCAGGTGGCGAAAAGAAGGCACCCGAGAGTGCTTGCTCTTAACCAGAGCCTTCCTAGGGGGTTCCCCCGTGCTAGGGGGTTCCCCCGTGCCACGGGGTACCTCCGACACCCCGGCCTCGAAAAGCGTTGAGTGAATCAGCGCCGGCGTCGAGAGAACAGGCATCGGCACCGAGAGGATCGGCGTCAAGCAAATCGGTGTCGACGTCAGATGCAGCGCCGCCAGCATCGACGGCGTCAACACAGTCCTCGAAGCCGGAGCTCCGAGCGTGTCCTTCGACGACCTGAGCGTCGACGGCTTCGACGACTTCTTCGGAGCCGGAGCCTCGAGAAAGCCTGTCGACGCCCTCGACGCCTCAGGCGTCTATGTCTTCCTCGAAGACATCACAGGTGCACACGGTCTCGAACGCGTCGAGGACCTGGAACGGGTACGTCGAGAACGAGTCCCCTTGTCCGAACGGGACCTCTCCCGTGACTCGTGCCGACCACTCTTGCGAGTGGTGTCTCTCGACCACTCACGGCCGACCCCACTCGGGGACGCTGACGGCTTAGTACCCTGCGACTCAAGAATCGCCAGCATTTTCTTCCCGAAGGAAGCCCATTCCTCCGGCGTCGCACGGCTGGTGGGGTAAGCGACGTGCCGGGCAGAGTCCTCAGAAGAGGACCTGGAAGACGACCGCTGTCGGCGTTTCCAAGAATGCCTTGAAGAGGCCGAGGAGTGGCGAGACCGACTCCTAGAAGGAGACCCACGAGACTTCCGACGATGACGCGGAGAGTCACCTCTCGAATCATCCGTCGAAAGCCCCGCAGACTTCGACTTCCGGGGCTTGGACACCCGACCTACCGACAACTTCTTCTTACGTTCCCGTAAGGCCTTGGACGTGAGCGACTGGAAGTCGATACAGTCATCCGTGTCGTGGGCCTCCCCGAGGCACCAGAGGCAGGCGTCGTGCGAGTCCGTCACCGACATCTTGGACCCACACTCCCCGCACTTCTTAAAGCCCGGACGCGGGGTCGAAGACGAAGTAGAAGACATCTTCAGACGAAGGATTTTCTCACAAACGAACAGGTTCGAAGAACCGAGAAGAACAGAACTCCAAAGAGTCGAGGCGTAACCGAGATTCACGAAGCAACACGTTCGCGGAAAAAACAGAACTGAGGCTACGGGCATCGTGCGTCCTACTTATCACATCAGATGACGTCAGAGGAGGTCCTCGACGACGGCTCATCGACGCAGGACGCAGACACCGAAAAAAGTTTCCGAAGCAGCACAGCTGTGGTGATTACATGTCAGATATGGAATACGTCGGAGAACCCAATCCCCTCGAACATTGGTGTTTCCCTGGGAGCAGATGGCTCCCATGTGGGTTGTCCGCCTGCAAGCCCAGGCTGCACTAAGCTACATTACAGATGTCACCTCCAGGGAGGAATGCGGATCCTGCCGGGGCTCCCTGGAGCTGCCGCTGTGCTTCGGGGACGGTACACCCACATGATAAATGGATGTCCAAGGCCGGGCACATCACCTCCAACCGCCCTGGAGTTGTGGCAGGGCTGCCTTACAGCTTTTCTCTTCGGGGAGGTACTGGCACACTGCCGGAACTCCCTGGTGGGGAGAAGCTGTAACGCAGGCCAGCCCGAGCTCCAGCAAAGTCGGCGGTAAAGTCCCTGGCCTTGGGCACCCTTCTCCCATGTGGGTCTTTGGTGGGGCTTGTGGGTAATACCTTCTGGAGAGATTTGCTTAAGTCAGACATCTTTGGATTCCCACTGGGGTCTTCTTTTCAGAAATGCATGGGCTTCCCTGTTTTCCTTGGTGGCTTCAACACCTTAGGCCCAATTCTGTAGGTTGTCTCCCCACATCCGTTGGGTGTTACCTGTGGTTTAGCCTTTTCCCTTTGCACCCAGGTAGGTGAACCCACACATGTGAGGTACCGTTTTCATCGGAAACGGGAAGGTAGGCCATGTGTTGTTGGTGGCGTGTTTCGGTGGGTGGCCAGAGCAAAATGTCTGAGAATTGTGTTCATTTCCAGCAAATTTCAGAGACATTTCTTTCTGCCCACTAACCGAAACACGTCGCCAACAACAGATGTCATACCTTCCCGCATTCCCACAGGTGTCCTGACGAAAACGGTAACTCACATGTGTGGTTGTACCTACCTGTGCGCAAAAGGAAAAGGCTAACCCACTGGTAACCCCAAGCCTTTCGACACAGCACATTTTTTTCCTTCGGGCAACCTACAGATTTGAGCCTAGGGTGTCAAAGCCAGCCAGGAAAACAGGGAACCCCATGCATTTCCCAAAAGAGGACACCCGTGGCAATCCACAGAGGTCTGCCTTGCGCGAATCGCACCAGAATGCATTACCCACAATCCCTGGCAAAGTCCAAAGTTTGTTGAAAAAACACAATTTTCAGACATTTCACTCTGGCCACCCACCAAAACACGCCACCAACGCCACATATCCGTGTCCCGATGAAAGAGGTATCTCACATGTGTGGGTGCACCTACTTGAACGCAAAAGGAAAAAGGCTAAACCACTTATAACCCCCAAAGGGGAGACAACCTGCAGATTTGGGCCTAGGGTGTCGAAGCCAGCAAGGAAAACAGGGAACCCCATGCATTTCCCAAAAGAGGACATCCGTGGGAATCCACAGAGGTCTGACTTGCGCAATTCGGCCCAGAATATATTACCCAGAACTCCCGGCAAAGTCCAAATTTGGGGGAAAAAAACACAATTTCCGCACATTTCACTCGGCTCACCCAGAGAAACACGCCGCCAACAACACATGGCCTACCGTGTCGCATTCCCACAAGTGTCCCGACGAAAACGGTACCTCACATGTGTGGGTGCACCTACCTGGGCGCAAAGGGAGGAGCCGAAAACATGGGTAACCCCAAGTCTTTTCGAACAGCAGAATTGCAGGATTTTGACTCGTGTGCACACCATACAGATTTGGGCCTAGGGTGTCCAAGCCACCAAGGAAAACTGGGTAAAAACTTTTGGGCCAATTTGCGCAAGTCAGAACTCTGTGGATTCCCATGGGTGTCCTCTCTTCGCAAATGCATGGGGTTCCCTGTTTTCCTGGGTGGCTTGACACCCTAGGCTCAAATCTGTAGGTTGTGCGCATGAGCAGAATTCATGAAATTATGGTGTGCCAAAAGACTTGGGGTTAGCCGTGTTTTAGGCTTTCCCCTTTGCGCCCAGGTAGGTGTACCCACACATGTGAGGTACCGTTTTTGTTGGAACACCTGTGGTAACGTGGGAAGGTACGACATTTGTTGTGTTTGCGTGGTTTTCATGGCGTTTCGACCCATTTGCTGCTGCCCTTTGTCACAGAACCCTTTCATTTCCCAAATGTGCCCTACATTTAGTCGCTGGGTTAGGCCCTATACACTTTTGTAACCTGCACAAGTCACCTACCCTTCAAAAGGTCTGCCTGTGCTCTTTCAAAAAATGTATGCTTGCCCTTCATCACTGCATTTGCTTTCCTTATTTACACATGCTAAGTACGTCTGCTGAGGCCGTAAGCATAACACTCCGGTGTACCATGGCTCCGTTTTTGGCTTGTGGTATTGCTTTTTTTTGTGTAACATTACAAAAGATGTGTGATTTCCTAACTGCAAGAGTCGGAGGAATGTAGCGGAGCACTTTTTTTCTCAAAATTCATACAAGTCACTGCCATACCAGGCCAACCATGTCCACCACATACCTTTTTTTCTGTCATTTTGTAATTTTCCCGCTTTTTCCCCCCAAACTATGAAATGTTTCCCTACATAGTTGTTGCCTGACCTGCGCAAATCACCCCTTCCTAAAGTTGGAATTTCGTCTACTTTTCAGAAATGTATGCCTTTCTGTCCACCCATTCAGCTTTCCTACTCTTTCCTTCCATTCCGTCCACACAGGTCCTATTGGGAAAAAAAGGCCAAAAGCGCCTACCTCTCACAAAACGTTCGATAACCATATCAAAAAAACATTTTTTCGTTTCCACTCAACCTGTTCTTGAAAGCCAGAAAAATGCAGAATTCAGCACAGCAAACCATTTGTTCCTAGCTCTTCCAAGGGAAAAACCACAGGCTTCTTTGTACATCATTTTATTGCCATTTTTGAAAAAAAATCCAAATGTTCTCCCTTTTTGGTTCCTGGGTGGCATTACGACCACCTACATGTGGGAGAAAAAGGGGCCAAATTTGGGCAAGATATCTCATGTAACAACAAAGTTACTAGGCATTGAATGGGGACATACGGAAATCACCAAAAAGGCCTTGGCACGGGGGGTGGGGAACACATGGCAGTTAAAGGGGTAAAGCACTCCTGGATTCCAGTAGAGATGTTCATGAAGATCCTCGATATACACGTTTTTAAGTTGGCAACTCCAGCAGGCCTTGAACAGGCTTTTCTTCCTCATGTCGGTCATGGTGAACACAGACTCCTGAAGGCCTCAAATGGGACAGAAGAAGATGGAATGGGCCGAATGTTCACACCAGCCAGCGAAAATCGATACATAACTAAATTAGGTGATATTGTGGAGAAAAAAAAATCAAAAAGACAAAATCGTCGAATATCTAAAGAGAGATTTCTCGAGGACTTGCAATACAAAATCTGAAGATCCACCATGGGTGGAGCTAACAGGACATGTCTTGTTGGCAGTGGGCAGCATGACCAAAAAGGACTCAAAGAGCACTAAAGTGACAAGCAGTTTAAAAATGTAAAGGTAAACTTCTTTAATGTCACCGAGGATTGCCGGCCTAACGGAGAACATTCCAATAGCATGTGAATCCATAAAACATCCAATGCTGGAGAAGCAGGACTCAAAGGTTTTTGTAAACAGTTGTCATGTACTGGGGAAATGAGGTCAAATTGCCACAGTAAAGGTTTTGGTCCAAGTAGGACTACGAGGCAGACCGAGAAGGAAACAGAGTAACTTAATTATTGGAAAAAAGCTGCAGATTTACATCAAAGGCAACCCGAGTCTGACTGAGGTGAAAGAAACCACTTACATCCCACATAAAAAGACTGAAGAGTATCGATTAATTTGCACCACTCTGTATTTAATAGACGTATTTACTATTGCAACTGCACGGTTGTATATATTTTGGTGGGTAATTGTTACTATATGCAAGCTGTTCAATTGTTCAATTGACATACAATACATAACAGTTCACCTTCCAGTGTCCTACATTTCTGGTTAAGGGATTTGGAAATATGAATGCTTGTTCCAATCCAGAAAAAATAAGTCACTACCTTTGCTTTAATAGATTGCAAGTTTGAGAATATAAAGAACTTGCCAAGCCTGTGCGGCCACTAAATGTAACAACTTTGTTGAATGCAAAGTATGAAAATGTGTTTGGACCCTACATATTTTAAGAGACATATGTTATGCGCTATGGGCTAAAAAAAGATGTTATTCAGAAAATAGCAAATACCTGGGTACTGGTTCTACATGTGTACGAAAATGTTAGAAGTTTAAAGAAATCCAAAATCAGGCATAATAAAAGCTTTGTCCAGGTGATCAAGTTTTGGCCTCTGAAATGATAAAATCATCAGTGCTATGCACTAGCTGAGCCTTGTATAATACAAAACTGTAGCCTCACACTAGAATTACCGTACATCTCAAAACTGCTCGAGTCTACTTAAAATACAAAATAACATGTATTCCTCAGGATGGGCACAGTGCACACCAAAAGGTTTACTGCCCAATACATTTTTAAACACTTCCCCACTTTTGAACAGAAATATGAACTCAACTTCTGGATTTCCCAACAAAGAAACTGAACAGGTTTCCTATAACAAAGCCAGAAAGAATGTGCCTATTGCAATATTCAGCCCTCCTGATTCAAACATTCAGAACCTAGTGCAAAACGTTGCACCTAAAACAAATATTGAATGCAACCAAGAATTACTGGCGGCATGAAGATTTACTAGCTCTAGAAGATACAGATTTAAGAAGACCAATGACACAGTATTTATAAACAATGCAAACAAGTGTAAACAGTACATCCAGTGACATGACATATGCAAATAGAGGAAGACAATGTACCTTTGCTCACAGGTAAAGTTGTTCAGTCAGATTCAAGAAGACTATAATCTTTCAACTCAGGCTTTCAACCCTTACCGTTCTTGCTGCCTTGGCGCAGGATGGGGACGTTGAACAAGGAGAATCAACAGAGTGTAGGGATGCTGTCCTAGAGGGGTCTTCGGTGGAGGCAGTATGTTCATGATCAACTAGGGAGGGGTCACAAGGTGTTCTGGGCAACAAGTGAAACCATGGCGCAGTTTTCTCTGTAGTCTCGCTTACAGTTTCAGTGTCTGCAATATCTGGCTCAGGAAGTGGAGATGCGCATTCCAGAATCTCCTCCGGAGGTAACGGATCAGTCTCTGGATTCCCTGGGCTGCTTGCAGGGGTCAGGACTGAGCTACTGACCAGTGAGCTTTGAGTCTGGCTGAGCCAGGATAAGAAGGCAGACTGACTGAGGTCATGCTGGCTCTGCGCAATCAGTTCTGTATCTTCAAAGAACCCATTCACTAGTTGGCTCTCAGCCTGCTTCTGTTGTGTCTTGTCTGGCTGTAAAGGGGGTGGAGGAGAGGATGGTTGTGGTTGCACTTGCTGCTGTAGTGGCAGTGCAGGTGGAGGAGATGGTGCTGGAGGCAGAGGCAGCATCTCTGGCACGGCTTTGGTTTTTCGAGGCCTACCACGTGCCCTGGGAGACACGCATTTGGTTCGGTCAGGAATTAAAATCTCTGTGGGTTCAGCTTTTATTGGTGAGTGTTTTGTGATCAAAGGCTGAACAGTCTCTTCTTTCTCCTCAAAGAAGCCATCTTGAGCTGTTGAAGAAAGAACATGCTTAGATGCTTTCTCTAGGGAAAGAAAAGAAGACAAGGGAATTGAGTTAGACAAGATGCAGGAAGGAATGTATTCATGTGAATGGAATTCACAGAGAAATATAAGGTGATGGAGAAGACTGCAAGCATCGACAAAAGGAAAACAATAACTTCTTTCTAACAATACTTCTCCAACTCTGGTATCTTTTACACAAAACAAGGTGTGGTCCACTTGGCAACATAGGATACCATCACACTGTGCACACCTTTATTATCTATACAGTGACAGACTGCATTTTATTTATTTTAAAAATGTTTTTATTGGCATTTGATTAGGTACAACGATGCATTTCAGTGTGTCGTTTTCCATTCAAGTCAAACATTTATGCCAAGATTTAATAATAACCTTCAAACAATAAACAAACAGTTTCCCATAAAGGTTTTATGGTGCGTTGCATAGTTCATCGGGGTAAGCATCCTGGTGCCCGGGATAGATTTCTTACCCCTACTCTCCTGGTGTCACCAGCGGCCGTTGTCAGTTGGGTGTGGGAGGGCGGCTATACAGACATGGGGTAGATGTGTCTCAGTGCATAGCTCGCTCAGGGGGGGTTTATCATCAGATGGGTGGAACATGTCCCACACCAGTGCCTTCCATGCAGGCCATTTTACAGCGACAGACTGAAATACTAAAAGTAGCAATAACACTTTTTGAAACCCAACATTACACTGGCCTCGTATTGCCACAGTGAGGTTGTAAGGACAGTTTCTCTTTTCCTTTGTTCAAGGGAGAAAGGGAAGGTTGCTCACCATAGTAATAGTAACCACTGTACGCCGAGTCCATATTCACCTTTCTTCAATACTCTGCAGGCACCACACCAGAGAACAGGACAAGAGCCATTTGCACTAGGAGTAGAGCTCTTCCCATTTCAATGTAAAGGTGCGGGAGGAACATCTCTGCATGTGGACATGGCGTTCCAGTGCCACAGACAATGACTATTTTTTCGTACATCTCAGTCAATGGCCCTAACTACAGATCACTTGGGGGGATGGTGGAAAGAGGACCATGGACTAGGAGTACAGTAGTCACTAGAGTGAGTAGCTTTCCGTTACTGTTACGCCCTATCCTTTTTGGCCGATACTGCATAGGCAATTACAAACCGAGAGGGGGAATATCACGGACTGCCTAAGGTGGCATTTAAGCAATAACATATTGATGCACCAATGTTTACATACTACAAAGGGAGTAGGGCCACAAAGCTGCCTGCCACGATTTTTTGCGATGCAGTTACCTCAGACTCGGATGCCAACCAATCCAGAATCCTTTAGACAGATTTCATGGAGGAATGAACACCACACCCCGCATCCCACTGCCCAGGGGGAAGGTGGGCCGAAAAACAACGGAAGGTAGGGAGCAGGGTCTTCGGAGGATTCACATGGAGCAGAAAGTAGATAGCAGCATAGAAAGAAGTGACTATCAGTGGACTTACGGACATGGCGCACCACCAACAACCAACCACCTGCCCCCACCCTTGTCCCCCAAAGGCTTGCTGAATGGCAGAGAAATATCTCTGAGAACCAGGAAAAACTCATTGATCTAATGAGAACTGTGGAAAAAAGCAAGATCATAAGAAGGAACACAGATAAGTTAATGGAGCCAAATAGCAGGCTGGTTACACATGAAAGAAGGAAAATGCAGGACTATTAAGTATGCTAGAGGCCACAGCAGTGAGGAGGAATCAGGGCATCAGGAGAACCGCGAGGGTGCTTCGGAAGCCTACGCAAGAGCGAGTGCTGTAAGGAACAGGAAAACCAGGCAGTGCAGGAAACTGTTGACAGTTCAGACAGGAAAACAATAGAGCGCGGACAAGGAGAGGTGGAGATGGGAGCAGGGCAGTGTGAAGCAGCTAGAGACGAGAGGGTGAGAAACAGGAAAACCAAGCAAAGCTCCGACCCGACAGTACGATTGAGAGGGTAGGACCAGACCGACAAAACAAGTCTGGAAAATAATGAGCAAGAGTACCTTTGAGAGACTGAAAGGAACCACCTAAGATCTACCGAAAGATTTTTCTATGTTATTTCAACATGTATATCCTTGGACTGGTGACTAGCTCCCCTAAGAAGAAATGACTCACTGTAACAATCTTTCTATGTATTCTTCTCCCACAGATTCCTCATCTGATAGATATCCTCATCCAGCTCTGCAGCTTCGGAAAACTTCGACAGGGGACGTAGTGGATCTCAACTCAACCGTCGATACATCTTCCTCGATCGTCGGCTCTGGATGTGATGTCAGGCATTGTACATGTACTGTGTCACTATGCCCCATGCCGCAGTTCTCCCTTTTTTCCCTCTGCCACAACACTGCAGAGGAAACGATGGGAGACTAGGCTAATCAGCCTACAAAAACTTTAAAAAGGGAAACATCCCAGAAACGAAAAAGCTTTGAAAAAGCTTTCTTTTTATTATTATAATTTATTTTTTAAAGAGTCAATGGATTTTAGTTTTTTTTAAAGCAAAGGACTAGCCACATATGAGCAGTCACATCAGAGCCATCAACAGGCATCTCTTCACTTAGATCGGTGCCCCAAGCCAAAAGAACTTTGAGCGGGGACGGGAGGGAGGTGCAATGAGGAATCTGCTGGAGAAGAATCCATAGAAAGATCATTATGATTAGTAATTTCTCCTTCAATGGATTGCTTTTCTCCTGCAGATTCCTCCTCTGAAAAATTCCCCAAGCAGTTAAGATGACAGAGGTGGGCAGAAAGTGTTACAGTAGCAGATTTTGCAGCACTGCCCTACCAAAAGGTGCGCCAGCCCTGTGGGCAACATCCAGACAATAGTGTCTAGTAAATGTGTACAAGCATGACCAAGTGGTCGCATGACAAATGTCCCTAATGGAGACTCCTCTCTGTAAGGCTATAGAGGCCGATACTCTTTTTGTCGAGTGTGCCCTGATGCCTGAAGGAAGCTCTTTGCCTGCAGATTGGTAGCACTTTGTGATACAAAGGATGATCCACTGCGATAGAGTCTGCTTAGTAGACCTTTCCGCGACAAAGAATTGGCCATGAACCGCTGGTCAGATTTCCGGAACTCTTAAGTCCTAGCGACATAAAAGCTCAAATTGCTCTTTTGGGTCTAAGCAATGGAAGCGCTCCTCCTCCTTAGAGGGATGTGGTGAAGGGTAGAAAACCATTAGGCCTATGGCCTGAGAAAGGTGGTATTCAGATACCACTTTATGTTATGATATGGCATTTGTAACACATCTATTCACAAGTGTTTCAAGGCACGACGCAGCAAGTGAGGGGGCACAGAGGGAAGACAGAGACTGCAATCCTATTAGGCCAAGTGACATTCAGATCGAGACAGTGCAGGGGAAGGGGAAGGGGAAAAGTGCGGAATGGGAGAGAAGTGGGGACAGTGCAATACATGGGATAATAGAATAAATAGAACAAATAAAAAAATAAAAAATAATGAGAAGTAGGGCCAGCTGGTGGCAAGTACAAGGGTAAGTGCAAACATCAGGTGTCAAGTGCAGGTGGGGGACTTTAGGGGTATGAAAACAGTCCCCAAGTGTGGGGGTTGCCAGGGAGGCAGTGCAGGTGTGTCACTGACTGGTGAGGGGAACCTGGGCCCGAGATCAGAGGGTGGCCAGGTAACCAGTGCAGGTTCAGCCAGGAATTCAACAGGGTAGAGGAGGAGAGAAAGCAGAAGCAAAGAGGAAGGTTTTGAGGTGCTTCCGGAACCCGAGGTGGTTCTCCTCAAGCTTCAGTGAGGCAGGGAAGCTGTTCCAGAGGGAGGCCACAGCCGAAGAAAGATCTACCACCAACTTGTTGCTTGGAGAAGTGACTGACCCTGAGGGAGTTGGAGGCGGATGAGCGAAGAGCTCGAGAAGGAAGATATTTAGGAAGAGAGAGTTGAAGGTATTGATGCCCCAGAAGGCCTTGTGGACAATGCAGGGGGTTTTGAACTTAATACTCGCAGCCACTGGGAGCAAGTGAAGAGATTTCAGTCCTGGAGAGATCCGAACCCTGGGCTTGACGGCAAGGACAAGTCTCGCTGTCCTCTTTTGGATGAGTTGCAGAGGGCGGAGACTAGAGGCAGGCAGATTTAGAAAGAGGCTGTTGCAATAGCCCAGCCTAGAGAGAACCAGAGCTCTGGAGACAGTGAGCTTCTGGGGGAAGGAGGGGAAAGGAAGAATACCTCTGGGGAGGTGCAGTTGGTAGTGTGACTTGGAGACATCAGAGATGTGAGGAGAGAAGGAGAGTGTGGAGTCGAAGATGCCCCTTGAGGTTTTTAGCCTTGCAGGTGGGAGCAGGAAGAGGGCCAAGAGAGGCCAGCCAGAGAGTGACAGGAAAGGAGGGAGCGGGTGTGCCGATGAGAAGAATCTCAGTCTTACTGGCATTAAGGCAGAGATCATTGGCGGTACACACCTCCTGGATAGCAGACAGACAAGATGAGAGACGGAGAAGAGGTTGCTGAAGGTAACCTGAAAATGAGTGGAGTGTCATCTGCATAGCACTGAAAGTTGGGGCAGAGAGTGGCAATGCGGTGAGCAAGAAGTGCCAGATATTGGTTGAACAGCCAGGGAGAGAGGTTAGACCCCTGGGGGACACCACAGGTAGAGATTGGGATAGAGGAAAGGAAGGACCCAAGTTGGACCTGGGAGGGTCGGTCAGAGAGGAAAGAAGTCAGCCACGCCAGGGCCTGACCTATAATACACAGGTTATCGCGGAGACGGTTGAGCAGGATGGCATGGTTGACCGCGTCAAAGGCAGAAGAGAGATCAAGTAAGATGAGGACACAGGGGGTATTGGAGTCAAGGTTGGAGAGCAGGTCTTCACTGATGTTCAGGAGATCAGTTTCCGTGCTTTTGGCAGCTCTGAAGCCAGACTGATGGTCATGAAGACAAACAACAGATTCAGTGCAGAGATTAAGCTGGGAGATGGCCAGCTTTTCCAGGAGTTTGCCCAGGAAGGGAGTGATGGAGATTGGCGATAGTTAGTCGGGCAGGACGGGATGGCAGAGGGTTTCTTAAGAAGAGGGTCACAAGGCAGTGCTTCAGGGCGGATGGGAGGACTCCAGTGGCGAAGGAGTGATTGCAGAAGTCGGCCAGAGCAGGAGCCAGGGGAGTCAATGTGGTCCTTGATGGTTTTGGAGGAACAGAGATTAACCTGTTTTGATGAGACTTTCATAGATCGGACTTGTCTAGAAACCGCGTCAGGGGAGAACAGGGGAAAGGCAGAGGAGGGAGTAGAGGTGGCCGAAGAAGGGCCAGAGGAAGAGCGGGGGAAAAAACGGGTTTTACTTTAGGGGAATCCTTCTCCTGAAAGAACCGAAGCAATGGGGGCTTGCAACACAAGGCCTGAAGTTTGCTGGCTAAAGTAATCGCAACCAGAAAGGCTGTCTTCAAGGATAGCAGCCATAATTAACAGGAACATATGGGCTCAAATGGAGCCGCCATCAAAAACGTTAGAACCATATTCGAATTCCAGTCTGGGACAACAAAGAGTTGGCAGAGACCTATTTACAAGGTACTTCAGGAAATGGGCCATAACTGGAATCGTGAAGAAGGATCCAGGGACCTTTTAAACCCAGACAAGGCGCCAAATATTCTTTGGCTGTGGTGACTTAAAGGCCCGCTGAGGCCAGCGACAGAAGGAACTCCATCACTGCAGTGGTGGGGCAAGAGATTGGGTCAATCTTGCGTTTCCTGCACCACACCTCAAATCGTCTCCACCTACACACGTACAATGACCTGGTAGATGGTCTGCGAGCAGCCAGCAACACCTCATCAGAGAGGTCCCAGTCATCATACCTCATCCGCTCAAGATCCACGCACGTAGGTTGGACTCTGGGGTTGGGTGAAGTACCCGGCCTTCCCACTGGGTCAGGAGATCTGGGCAATGAGGCAACCAGCGAGGTGGACAGATTGTCAGATCCAAGAGGTCGGAGTACCAAGTTCTACTCGCTCAGTCTGGGGCGTTCAAGATCATGGTTGCCGAAACCTCTTCAACCTCCTGAGAACCCATTTGTATTTCTTTATTTGTATAGCGCGGCTGGCCCGGGGGCCTCTGGGCGCATGGGATGATGGGAACCGGGAGGGAAGGCCTTAGTGGAGAGGGAAGGTCCAATAAGCCATAAATGCATCCCCCAGGGCGCCCTTCGCGGCAAATTCCCTCAATCAAAACTGTCTGTACTTTCTGGACTCCGTGCATCACAGATCCACTGATAGGGTACCCCAGCGAAAGAAGACCTCCTCTAGGTTTTCCTGGCACACTTCCCACTCGTGTGATACCGCGCTCTACCTGCTCAGAGCATCCGCCAAGCCGTTCTCTCTCCCCGCCAGATGAACTGCTGTGACCGAGATATGGTTATCCAGCAACCACAGCTGCATCGCCTCTCTGCAGAGGGGGAGAGTGTGCATGCCACCCTGCTTGTTCAGGTAGTGCATGGCCACTGAGTTGTCTGTCAGAATCAGGACATGCGTTTCTTTGAGAGACGGGGTGAAAGCATTCAGAGCTAACCTGATGGCTCGCAACTCCAGCCTGTTGATGTGCCACATGGCTTCTATCGCTGAACAAAGGCTGCTCACCTGCAACTCCTCGTAGTGAGCGCCCCAACCCTTCAGGCCCGAGTGGTCACAGATGCGTCTCTGAGGACACAGAGGCCAGAAGGACTCCCCCACCATGAGATTGTTGCCGACCGTCCACCAGGTGAGGTCGTCAACCACTGACCTGGACACCCTGAGGGGATCAGCGAGGGCCCGAGACCACCGACTTCTCAGGAGCCACCGAAGGGATCCTACGTGCAACCTGGCCTCTGGCACTAGAAAAATACATGAGGCCACGAGACCAGAGGTGGAGGAAGGAAGCCACTGGTAATGTGGTGTGGTTCCAAAACAAATCCACCATCTGTGTTATGCTGTTGGCTCTCTGCTCAGGAGGGAAGGCCTTCCCTACCAGAGTGCCTAGAACTGCTCCGATGAACTGGAGCATTTGGACGGGTCTCACGTGCGACTTCTTCAAATTCAAGGAGAAGCCCAGCTTGTGCAGTAGTAGGCAGGTGTCCTCTAGATGAGACAAAACATGTCCTGATGACTTCCCTCGTATCAGCCAGTTGTCCAAGTAGGGGAATACATGTACTCTGGATCTCCTGAGGTGAGCCGCGATTACCACCATGACCTTGGTGAAGACCAGGGGCGGACTGGCCTATAGGGAACTCTGGAGATTTCCCGGTGGGCCTCTGCATCCTGGGCCTCTTGTGTGTGGGATTTCCAAATTTCCTCATAAGAAAAGCATTGGGCTTGCTAAAAATGTGTCATATCGGGCCGCTTTGAACATTATTTCCAGGGCCTCTTTTGGTCCCCAGTAATTATTTCCAGGGCCTCTTTTAGTTCCCAGTCCACCCCTGGTGAAGACCCTTGGTGCGGAGGTCAACCCAAAGGGAAGCACCTTGAACTGATAGTGCTTGTCCCCTATGAGGAACCTCAGGAACTTCCTGTGCTTTTGTTGCATCGGCACATGGATATAAGCGTCCTGCAGATCTATTGACACCAGCCAGTCCTCAAGTTCGAGAGAGCAGAGAATTTATATCAGCGTCACCATCCTGAATTTGTCCTTCCTTAGGGACCTGTTCAAGGCCCTGAGGTTCAGAATGGGGCGCAGACCTCCTCCCTTGTTGGGTACCAGGAAATAATGGGAATACCAACCTGATCCCCCTCTGCTCAGGAGGTACCTCTTCCAAGCCAGCCTTCAGCAACAAGGCTCTTAGTTCTTCCTGGAGCTACTTTCCCGGTTGGATTGGGGGAGGTTGGGGTCTGTCCAGAAGTTTTCTTAAAAAGGGCAGACAACCCCACTAAAAGAGCTGTAGAGCCCAGGCAACAGAGGTAATCTCCTGCGACTGGGGCAAATGCCCTGCCACCTGTCCACCAACCTGTAAGTTGTGGGTGGGCAAATCAAAGCAGCTTAGAGGGCGGAGCTGCTGCTGCTTGCTGGCCTCTCGAAGCTCCTCTGCCCCTTTCGGTGCGCAAGAAACACCTCTGCTCCTGCCTGGCCTGTGTGAGCTGCGCCTTTCTGCTGTAAGGCACATGGCGCCAATAGCCTGTGCCTCTAGAGGGAAAGCTGATGACAGGTTTGGCTGGCTGCGCAGCTAGGACTAGTGATTTTACGGCTAATTTTGACTCTTAACTTGTCCAAAGAGTCTTCAGCATTCTGGCCGAAAAGGAATTCTCCTTCAAAAGACATGTCCAGAAGCCTATTCTGAACATTTGGCGAGA
This sequence comes from Ambystoma mexicanum, assembly GCF_040938575.1. NCBI lineage: Eukaryota > Metazoa > Chordata > Amphibia > Caudata > Ambystomatidae > Ambystoma > Ambystoma mexicanum. The sequence continues at coordinate 253,596,615 of NC_090926.1, read as the reverse complement.
AGCCAGAGGTTTTAAGATACGCTTGTCTTCTCAGGACTACTGCTGTTACCTTCGAATGGTCACGCAGTCTGCCACATCCAAGCCCGTTTGCAGCAACTGCCTTGCCACTTCCTTCCGATCTGTAAAAATCCCTCCCGCATTGCACCTTCAGGGACGTACTCAGCCGCAAGCGTCACAGCTTTCCATTAGCCAAAGGAGTATTTTACCAATATGCAGGCTATACATTAGTGGTTTTTAGCACCATGCTGCCACAAGTAAAACCTTCTCGATCTGGGGGCACTTTAGAAGTGGAGGCCGCAGTTCAGGCAGATATTGTGGCTTCCTGTAGCACAAGCCATTCCGAAGAAGGGTGCAAAGCCAGAAATAATTGGTCTCCCCTCACCGGCCTGTACTTCCCCGTAAAGGTAGAGCTAACTAGGGGAATTTAACAGGGATACTGCCACAAGGAGGACAGGGGATCAGAAATTGCTGTAGTGGCATATTGTGTTCTGTCACAGGACCCTTGTCTAGTATGTCCATCAGTTCGTAGGCCCGATTGGCACTGACGCTGACTTAAGACCTATGGTGTCTACCACCCTTTCCACTAGGGCACTGAACTTACACAAGTATGAGAGTAGGGCGGGCCCTGTTGGAGCTCTGGAGACATGTCTAGGCCACTGGCATCATATAGCCCTTGGGCCAGTGCCAACAAGTCTGCCTGATTGTTGAATAAATCCATGACTCCTGCCCCAGTATATATGGGATCTATGTCCCTTTCATCTTCGCCCTGGCCGGCGCCGAAAATCGACATCATTGACTCGAAAAATACTTACCTGCAGAGTGGGCCAAAGGACTTTGCGCAGATGGTATCTTACGTTGCCATCAAAATAGTTGTCGGAACCAATCAGGGTTTGGGTACCACCGTGATATCGGGAATGTCAGCGTCTCGAAGGCTTCTGGAAGGACTGGGCATCAAGGGTTTCTGCAACTTTCTTGGCATCGAGCTGAAGGTTTCTCCAACATCGATTGTGTCAACAGTTTGGCACATGAGGGTTCGGGAGTACCGGCACTGCTTCCGCCACCAAGGCATAGTGTTTGGAGGGTGCACCCGCACCTGCAGCAGCCTGTGTTTTAAACATAGCCAGCATTTGGCTCTTGAAATCTTCCCACTCCTCTCGAGTGTTGGCCCCAGCCGAGGGCTTACCTTTCTCTGCGACTAGCTGGACTCGTGTCAACGACGGTGGCGCTGCTTCTTCTTGTGTGAAGAAAACAAGGGAGAGTGGCTACTTGAGTGCGACTGCTTTTTAGCATTCCATTGGTGCCTTTCCTTCCCCTTTTCGGGGGTGGTTCCTTCAGTCTCATCCTTGGAGGACCAATGATCGACCAGGCCAGGGATTTCGGGGGTGGTTGGCCCAAATCCTGTTTGGCCGATGCTCGCGCTGGGACTTAGAGTGCCTTTTGGTGCACGAGGCACATCCCTCGTGATTCTTCCCCAGACACCACAGTCATGGGGGTTGGTCATCAACATTTTGGCATGACAGTCGGTCCACCTTTTAAAACCCAATATCCGGGGAGCGTACATTGTGGTCAAAGTTTATTTTTTAGAAAAACTTGTTATACGTTTTTGACAAAAACAGAGTCAAAGCCTCTGGTCGTGTTCCTCACAGCAGCGTGTCGAGGTATGAGGCATGGGGTGTAGTGAAGCAGTATATGTATGACGCCTGACATCACGTCTGGAGCCGACGATTGACCAACGAGCAAGACGAATCGACGGCCAAGTCGAGGTCCACAACGCCACCTGTCGAAGTTTTCCAAAGCAGCAGAGCTGGATGAGGATATCTATAAGATGAAGAATCTGCGAGAGAAAAGCAATCCATTGTAAATCCCTTTTTGTGATAAGTAGTCACTAATTCTCTCAAACAAAGACAGTAATTTAGAGTTATTTATTGTTACTCGTACACAAGGGTGGAGCAATAGGTCTAGGGGTGGATCCCTAAGTCTATCCCAAGTATTATCTGCGTCTTTAGAGTCACCCACCTCTTTTTTTTATACATTTTTTATTTAGGATCAACAAATGCATACCGTTACATTACTTCAGAGTCATCCTTCAGTGCAAGTGATGGATCTCGTTTGATTTTCTCCCTCTCTCCTCCCACTCCCCAACATCTAACAAACTTCAACAAAACAAACATACAGCACTTCCTTAGTATTGGCTCACAGTTCTGTTCGGGCCTGCAGTGATTTGAACAGCTTACTAAAATGGGGTGCGTCATTACGACTTTTGCTGGGGGAAAAGATAGTCCAGACTTTTAGGCGCTTACTTATTCTGCTCCCAATATTGTAGAAATGGCAGCCACATTGCGTTTATGTGCATGTGTGTGTGCGATTCAATTAAGGTTGCAGTAAGACTTTCCATGTCGTATATCTCCTTAGCCTTACGCAGCCATTCCCTTTTTTGTCAGAAGCATGCTACCCTTCCATTTTATTGTTAAGCATACCTAGGCTACTAAAAGTAGGTTCCTGGGCAAACGTGGCAAGACTAGGTATTGGTCTTCTACGAGCTTGACGCCAAACAAGGCAAGGGCGGGCGGGGGGTTTTCCGCCCTCCTGATTCCCGCTATGTCGTGGATCCAGGCCAGGATTTCCTTCCAGTAAGTTTGGGCCTTGGGACAACCCCACCATTGGTGCCAGTAGCTGCTTAGTTTAGTTTAGTTTAGTTTATTATTTGTATAGCGCCGCCTGGCCCTAGGGCATCCAGGCGCTTGCGATGAATACAACAAGAATAATGAATACAACAAGAATAATGCAGCAGAAATGTACAAATCGATTACATATTTACAAATTTACAGTCTTGGTGCATGCTAGTGCGGTAGGGCTAGGCAGTTTCTTTGGATAGAAGCCAAGTTTTGGTGTTGTGTCTAAATCTGTGAAAGGACGGTTCTGATCTCAGCTCGAGTGGAAGTGAATTCCAAAGTTTGGAGGCAAGCACGGGGAAGCTGGAGCCACCTGCTTTTTGGAGCTTAAATCTTGGGATATTTAAGCAGTGTGTTTGAGCTGATCTGGTAGGGCGCGCTGGGGTGTGGTGCTTGAGGTTGTCGGATAGGTATCTGGATGCTTGGTTAGCTAGGCATTTGTGTGTGAGTGAGATGGTTTTATATTCAATTCTTTGTGGTATGGATAGCCAATGGCAGGTGCGTCTGGCGTCCGAGATGTGTTCTTGTTTGGGTATGTTCAGGGCTGCTCGCAAGGCGTTGTTTTGTATGACTTGTAGTTTGTTGATGTTTTTCTGACTGGTTCCCAAGTATAGCGCATTGCAGTAGTCAACTTTGGAAAGGACTAGCGCTCTGGCTAAGGTGATGCAGTTGGATGGTGAGAGGTAAGGTCTGCTGGCATTGATAAGTTTACAAGTGTAAGCAGTGGCTGAAGAGATGGAGTTGATCTGTCTTGTCAGTGTGAGGGAGGAGTCGAGGTAGATTCCTAGGGTTTTGACGCTGTTAGAGACGGTGATGTTATTGCCGTCTATGGTGAATGCTTGATAGAGTTTGTCGAGTTTATTAAGTCTGGGTTGGGAACCTAGGAGGAGAAGCTCGGTCTTGTCGTCATTAAGGCATAGGCCATGCTTGGCCATCCATTCTTGTATAATGGAATAAATGTTGTTGAGAGCAGTGAGGTCGGTGGAGTAGTCGCCTGTTAAAGGGATCAGTATTTGGGTGTCATCTGCGTAGTTGGTGTAGATGACACCCAAGCGGTCCAGTATGTCAAAGAGGGGTTTCGTGAATACATTGTATAGAGTGGGGGAGACGCAGGAGCCCTGGGGGACACCGCAAGTGACTGGGGCTGGGATGGCAGAGGCTGTGGGTGCGAAGACTCTCATGGATCTGTTGTTAAGGAAGGAATGGATCCATGCGTTGGCGTTATCTGAGAATTTGGCTGCTGAGGATAGATGTTTGCAGAGGATGTCGTGGTTGACCAGGTCGAAGGCGGCCGATAAGTCAAGGAGGAGAAGGAGGGCTAGTTTACCATTGTCTTTAATGTTGTCCATCTGTGTCTGCTAACCTGAGGGCTTATCCCCTGGTACATTTTCACTACTCTCGGCAGGGGGGGTTGGGGATAAGGTGCCATTGCATGAGCAGCCAGCATTTTTGTATTGGACCAAGATGGTGGAGTTCCAGACAGCTCTGTATACTGCAGCCCAAACCTCTTGGCTGTTGTCACAAACCAGGTCCCGAGTGAGTGAGTGAGTGAGTGAGTGAGTGAGTGAGTGAGTGAGTGAGTGAGTGAGTGAGTGAGTGAGTGAGTGAGTGAGTGAGTGAGTGAGTGAGTGAGTGAGTGAGTGAGTGAGTGAGTGAGTGAGTGAGTGAGAGAGAGAGAGAGAGAGAGAGAGAGAGAGAGAGAGAGAGAGAGAGAGACCCTCTGGAGCTCATGTGAGTGTTCAGAACGCTTTTCAATGGTATAAGACTTCTATGGGGGAGTTTATTCCACCGTAGATCTGTGCTCGTTAGCTGCAGGTATAGCAGTGGTTGGATCGATTGGCCTCGTTGAGCGCTTTCTAGCTCTTCCTTAGACAGGAAGGCCCCTTCCATCCAGATCTGCCCCGCCATAACCAGCCCTTGCTCATACTGTGGTTGGAAGCGGATTGGGTCGGCTAGAAGATCCCTAATTGTGGGCGCCCAAATACAGCTTAAGGGAGAAGGCCATGTGGTGACACCGCTGATATCTGGTTTCTTTTTCCCAAAGGTCTCACAATGCTGCTAGGATCCGGTGTTCACGCACTCTTCGCGGCATTGATTTGTGGGGTTGTGGGGGACCCAGAGCCACTTTCCCAGCGTGACTGGTGCGAAGTACCCATTTTCTAGGTTTACCCATTGCTTGTCCTCCGATTCCCTCATGTGGTCCAGTAACAACCTCATAAATGTCCGGGTACGCCATACCCCCCTTGTTTTTTGGGAGGGTCATTGTCTTGTAGGCAATGCAAGGCCTTTTCTCTTCCCACAGAAAAGTCAACGGAGTGTGCTTAAGAGTCTGGAAGCGTTATCGGGAGGGACTGGAAGAGGAAGAGCAACCGCGGAAGCACATTCATTTAAATTGTCGTGAACCTTCCCGCCCAAGAGAGTTTGTTTTTACCATTTTGAATGTTCCTTTAATCGCTGTCTAGAGTGCGGCGAAATTAGCCTGGTACAGGTCCCCTAACTGCTTTGTGATTGTTACCCCCAAGTATCAGATGTTATCGTGATTCTGCTTCAGACCCCAACTTTTCAATAGGTTGGCTGAAAGGGTTCCAACATTCTTCAGCGGTAAGATAACTGTTTCGCTTAGGGTTACACTAAAACCTGAGTGGGTCCCCTATTCTTCCATTGCGGCTAACAGTGATGGGATGGACCGGGATGGGTGCATCAGATGACCTGAGACATTGTCTGCAATCAGCGCTAACTTGTATTACTTCCCAAATTTAATAATCCCCGTAATTGAAGCATTTTCCCAGATGTATTGGGCTAGAGGCTTCATCACCAGTGCAAGAATTAAGGGAGATAAGGGACAGCCCTGCCTGGTCCCCCGGCTCAGTGCAAAAGTGGGGATGGAGTCCGACACCGTAGACCACCGCCTTTGCTTGCGTGTTGCGATATAGAGCTTGTGCCCCTGTAATCCAGCTGTCTCCCAGGTTAGTTTTCTGCAAGACTTGCAGCATAAACGGCCACTCCACCTTATCGAATGATCTTTCAGCATCCACAGAAACCAGGGTGGGTTAGGTTCATGAACGTCGATTGACGCTATTAGATCTAGTGTTTTGTGGATGTTGTCTGAACCCTGCCGCCCTTTCACGCAGCCGACCTGGTCATTGTGTATAAGCCTTGGCAGAACCCCGCTTAGCCTCTTGGCAATGGAACTGCCATAGGTCTTGGCATCAACGTTTAGCAGGAGATTGGCCTGTACGAACCACATTCCACCCTGTTCCTCCGTTACTTGGGGAGAACGATGATTCGAGCTTCTGTGAAGGATGCTGGGGCCTGGGTATTTTCCATGATATAATTGAAAAGAAGGGTCAAGAAGGGAGCTAATGCCCCGCTAAAGGTCTTCTAAAAGGCTGGGGTGAAGCAGTCTTGCTCTTGTGCCGATCCTGCCTTTAAGTTTGATATCGCAGCGCTGACCTCCTCTGCAATTATGGGGGCACTTAATGGGCCTCAAGGGTTTCACTATGTTTTCATGGGTGGATGCGCAATCTGAGGTGTACAATTGTTCGTAGAACTGGGCAAAGCGGGCAGTGATTTCAGTGGATTTGTTCAGCGTTGCCACCTCCCCCTCACTGGATCTTTTATTTTATATACAGCTCTTTCGGATCTACGCCCTCTCAGTTTGGCTGCTTATAGAGTGTGAGCCTTGTCCCCTTTTTCATAAAACTTTTGTTTGACAAACCAGAAGGAACAAGTTACTTACCTGTAACTGTTGTTCTCCAGCATGGGTCGGGCATGGATTCACATGCTCATGAATATTCCCCGTCAGGCTGTGAATCCTCGGTAAAGAAAAAAAATATTGAGCTCCCACGGTTGGAACAAATGGAAAAGTCCTTTGATGAAATACTTGACCAGACGGTGTGACCATAACGACGACCGTCCCGGAGTTCTGGTGTAGCGGGAGATAGCCACCAGATGAACCTTGATGGAGGCATGAGCCAGCCCTGCTTTGGCCAGCGACAGCAAATACGGCAGCACCTGTGGAGCCGTAATCCGTAGAGGGTCGATCTTCTATGCACTGCACCAGATGGCGAACCTCTTCCACTTATGTCCATAGCATTTCAGTGTAGACAAAGCCCTGCCCTTGGCAAGCACCTCCTTGCAGTCCGCCGGGATATCGTATCCTCCAAACTCTAGCGCTGCAGGTCGTGGTGTAGGATCACGCCTCCTTCTTTGGCGAGGAATTCTGCGACCACCGGAAGCTTGACTGAAGGGGACGCTGACAAGTCCAGAAGGTCCAGGTACCATATCTGTCTCGGCCACGCCAGTGCAACGAGAATCATCCTGCACCGGGACCGTCTGAGTTGATTGACTAGTCGAAGAAGCAACGGAGGGAACGCATATAGGAACAGGCCGTCCCAGGGGGAATGAGAATGCGTCCCCCATGCTCCCTGGCTGGGGAAACCTGCTGGAGAACCTCTGGCACTTGGTGTTCATCGCCGTCTCAAACAGATCGATGTGGGGATTGCCCCAGCGACGTAACAGAAGATCCACTTGGTCCTGCCGAGCTCCCACTCATGGCAAGAGCGCAGCTCCCTCCTGAGGGAGTCAGCAATGGTGTTCTTCACTCCTGCCAGATTAAACGGCATGAGGAACATCCCCTGGGCAATGGCCCAGTGCCATAGGTCCTGCGCCTCTCTGGAGAGCGCTGGGGATCTGGTGTCCCCCTGCTTCCGGATATAGAACATTGTGGTGGAGTTTTCCGTGAAGACCTGTATCACCTTGCCCTTGAGGGACGGAAGGTAAGACTATTGGGCCCAAAACACTGCCCGCAGCTCCAGTACGTTGATATGCAACGACTTCTTCTTCAGCAGCCACAGGCTTCTTCGGTGGAGACTTCCGGTGTGCGCGCCCCAACCTTCCAGGGAGGCGTCCGTCGTGACCGTCTCCTGATGAGGTGGTGCCTGGAAGGCTGCGCCTGCCGACAAATGCGCGCAGACTTCCCACCACCGTATCGCTCGACAGAAACTCTTGTCGAGAGGTATCTTCTCCTCGAAGCTTCCCAATACCTGAATGCAACGGGCATCGAGGAACTCTTGAAATGACCGCATCCACAGCCTGCACAGCCGAATGAGGTATATGCATGACGACATGGCGAGAAGGGACTTGATGGACCTCACCCATGCGATCTTCAGGGTAAACAGACGTTGTACCTTGCCCAGGATGGGTGCTATCCTCTCCTCCGACGGAGACGCCAGGCACAACACAGTGTTGAGCCGAGACCCCAGAAATACCACGTCTTGCGATGGCACCAAGCAAGATTTTGCATAGTTCACCGAGAACCCCAGCTCCGTCAGCAGCTGGACGGTTTCCGATGCGTGTGCGGCGGCAATCTCCCTCGATTTCGCTTGGATGAGTCAGTTGTCCAGGTAGGGGTAAACGTGGATCCCTCGTAGACGATGCCCCGCCGCCACTGGCGCCAGGCACTTGGTGAAAACCCTTAACGCAAACTTCAATCCGAACCACGAAGCGCAGAAACTTGCAGTGCCCCTTGTGAATGGGGATGTGAAAGTAGGCATCCTCCAAGTCCAGCGACGATAGGAAATTCCCTTCTTCCAGCTCTCCTAGCATGTGCTGAAGGGTGACCTTTCGAAACCTCTGGGATCTGATGTACTTGTTCAGACGGCGGAGGTCTAGGATGGGCCTCCAACCGCCCATCTTCTTGACGAGGAAGTACGGAGAGTACACTCTGGAGCCCTGGAGCCTCTTTGGAAAAATCACCATCACGCCCTTCTTCAGCATGGCCCGCAACTCCAGCAGAAGATGAGGGATGTGGTTTTCCTGCCTGGCCACTGGTGGTATGTGAGGACACTTTCGTTGGAATTCCAGGGTGTGTCAGTGGGTCAGAGCGTCCATCACCCAACAGTTGGTGGAGATGGACGGTGTCTCCATGGGCCAAAGCGTCCAGCACCCAACGGTCAGTGGAGATGGAATTTGTTAGGCAGAATCCTATGCAGTTCCCTTAGGGAGCACTACAGAAGATTAGGACTACAGGTGAGAGCAATAAATTCCATTTGGTATCAGTCTGTATCACAAAGATTTAGTTGGTAGCTGTGGCTGAGCAGTCAGACTTATCTCAAGAGGGAGATGAGCAGTATTCAGGGTTTACACAATAGGCCTACAGTACTATGGCACAAGGAAACACTGACCAAAGCTTTGTATTAAAAAGTAGATATATATTTATTTTATACACTTCTAGTAAAACATATTTATCACAGTCATCAAGCAAGTTAAACTAAGTCCAAGAACAATATACACACTCCCTAGTTAAATTGTAGACCAAGTGAACCAGAGTGAAAACTGAGCAAAACGGCACAGTGAAAACCACACAAGGGATACTCTAGCAATTTCTCACAAGGAAGGGAAAGCACAAGTTATATAGAAATAGCTTCTTACACACCCTAGCAACACTTCCCATAAATGTGTGAACAAGATTAAGCAAGCCAGTGCATCAGTATAGAAAATACTTAAATGAAAACTGAGCAAAATGGCATTTCACAAGGTTTAGAAAGGGGAAGAAAAGAAAAGGGTAGTTATAAGAAGTAGGTGCACCAACACAGTTCTAGTTGAGAAGCAATCTAAAGAAGGCAGTTCTAACAAATGTAGCCAGAGTCAGTAGGCCTGTGCCAGAGGCAGTGGTACAGGGCAAGGGCCCAGGAGCAAAATGTTCTTGTAGCTGCAGTCAGGTCTTTGCTTAACTATTTCGAAAAGGTGAATGTAGAAGGTGAAAGACAATGTTAAGAGAGGGGCGGCCAACCCAACAGGTAGGAAAGGATTTAAAACATCTTTAGTGCTACTGCGAAGAAAGGGTGGCCTGGCGGAACAATGTACCTTTAAAATGAAGAAGTGGCTCCTGTGGTGGTGGTTGTTCCTGGTGGTTCCTGCAGTTCGGGGGATCTAGCAGAGGAAGAGAGGCTCTCGTCGTGGAGGAAGGTTTGAGTTACTGCACTACCCAGGGATGAAACCAGCCGCGGTGCTGCCCGACGAATAAAAGGTACGCTCCTTTAAATCGCGGTCCAGGTTGAATTGGTACCTGGCTATCCGGCCTCCGAGTACAGGGTACTGGTGATTCGACCAAGGCAGGTCCAGGAAGGCGATTGGCAAACTGGTTGGCCCCACCAGCTCAAGGGAAGAAGGCTCTTGCAGATGAAGATCTCTCGTCGTGTGGAGAAAAGTGGTGAGACGCTGCAGCAGGGCTTCACCGGTGGTTTAGTCGTTGCGGATGTCTTTGGCTTCTCTCCTCTTCGGCTTCTTAGTTTCAGTGGCGACGTCTTGCTCTTCCAGTCCTCAGGACCCCGCTTTTATGCAAAAAGAGCCACATTCATACAGCCTAGCTGTCACTCACACAGCGAAGTGGTCATCCTTGGCGGGAGACCCTCCAGCCTATCAGGATAGAGTGCGACATGGGTTGCTGGGGCAACCCTGTCCAGGTGTCCTACTCCCCCCTCAAACACAATGGACCCACTCCAGACTCAGTGGCGCCGAAAGGAGGGCTTCTTGGCAGAAGCCCGCCAAACGGACGAACAAAGGATCCCCGACCTGGGATAGGAGTTTAGAGAAAGAAACGAGAAATAATTTATATAAAAGTTCTGGCAAATAAAACCTACTGGAGTAAAGTTAATATGTTAATATAACAATAAACCGGCGGTATATTAGAGGCTGTCAGAAAAAGTGGTAGCCTCAAACAATGGGAAAATCCCATAGGGAAATAATTGCGGTCGAATATTTACGGTAGTAACCACTGCCACCAGCCAGAAACTTTTGAGAGGGGGACTGTACGGTACCCTCTCGAAAATGAACATAAGGGAAAAACTATTAACCCTTTCCAGTACCTCCATAGTAAGATGGGTTGTACTGGTTTAGTTCATAAACATTTATAGGGCATGTAAGGTCAATTGGGACTTTACATGCCCTGGGAGACAGTAGTCAGTGCCAGGGTTTGGAGTCTATGTTTGGGGGTCGCTACGGATGGTTCCTATGGAGGTGAGAAAAACCCCATAGACATTAAACACAAAAAATAGCCTAGAACACATATAGCAAAAATGCCTAGGAGTGGGAAAAAGAGTCTCACTCTTAGCAAGAAAAAAAAAGATAGAAACCCATCAAATCCAGCAAAGCTGCTGGGGGACTCTATAGATAAGGGACATTAGCCATAGAATGAGAATTCTCCCTAACAGAATTCCACAGGCTGACGTAGTTCGCCAGCCGGCCTCCCACCGGGGTGCGCAGGTGGGGGCCCGACGTCATGGGCGGTTCAATCTTGCTTCACCGTGGAGGCACCGCCTTGGGGACCTTGACGACAGCGACCTCTTCCGGACTTGTTGCGGCCCCTGTAGGCCTCCTGGGCCAAAGAGCGGTACGGTTGACGGTAGGACGAAGAACTTCCACCGAAGCCTTTGGAGGAACCCTGGGGTTTATCCCCAGAAGTCGGAAAGGACAGCCGTTGCTGCTGAAGCCGTCTTGGTGTCCGCCTTGATGGCCCGAAGAGACTCGTCCACGGTCTTGCCAAATAAATTGTCCCTGTCGAAGGGTATGTCCAATGCCGACTGCACATCCTGGCGAAAGATAGTAGCCCTTAACCAATCTCGCAGACGAAGGCAAATGCCGTTGCCCATTTGGCGGAAACTCGTGACGGCAATTTCCGTGGCCACTGCGATGCCATGGTCCGGCCACCTCCCTCTCCTGTAGGCGCTCCAACGCTTCCACTCTCTCGTCATCAGGAAGGAAGTCCAGGAGGGGAGCGATTTTAAACCAGAGCTCCCTGTCGTAGCACACCACAATGGCGAGGGCATTGGCCGCCTCGATGGTCATCGCCACCGATGTGATGACTCGTCTCGTCCCATGGCGTCAAACTTCTTCCCCTCGCTGTCCAGGGGGAGGAGGTCATTGACGCACAAGAGCCAGAAGATTTCTTCCTCTCCGACGCCGCCGAGACCACCGAATCCGGGGAAGATTGGCATCTCAAACACTTTGGTGCAGAGTCCGTAACCCTGTACTTCTTTTTGTACCAGTCACTCTTCGCCGGGGCCGAGGACAGGTTCTTCATAAGGGACAGCCCCTCGTACCAAATGTCGTCCAACAGCGGGATCAACAGCATGGTCTTCCTCTTTGCCTCGCGGCATTGGTACAGTAAACCCTCTGTTCTTTTCCTCAGGGGTCAGCTGAAACAAGTCTGAGGCCCTAGAGATCATGGCATGGAACAAGCCTATTTCGTCAGGCGGTGAGGCTCTGGGCAGCGGAGACGGGAGGTCTCCTAACCCACCGTCGTCATCCGTGCCTGTGGTCGCCGTGTCCGGGTCCGTATCCTCCCTCGGTGGAGGGTCCCGGTGCCGCGGGATCTTCCGGTGCCGCGGAATATTCCATCGGCAGAAGGGGCATCCTCGACTGAATCAGCGAACACAAGGTGTGAAGTGCCTGGAGACTGTCCACCGAAATGTCTGCTGGGGGTTGAAGTGGCGGAGGTGGGAGCGACAGAGGCAGCAGTGTAGAGTTCTCCAACCTCTCCACAGCCTGCCCCTCCTCGTCTGTTTCGTTGCCACTCTCGACGCCTCCCTCGTCGGGATCCTTCCCGTAGGACTTGGCCTTGATGAACTTCTTTTCAAAAGTGGTCTGGAGAGTAGAAAACTCCTCCTCAGAGGAGATGTCTGTGCCCTGCAGGACTACCGTGCCCCCCCTTCTCTGCGACCAGAGGAGACGGTTTTAGGGAGATGACGGGCATCGCGTTCTCCGGTGTCTTCTCTAAGGGCTGAAAAGACTATTCCCTCCTGGCAGGCAGAGAAACTCTCGCATTGTGGGCAGCACCCTACGAACCTGCGTCCGCGCCCTTCGCTAGGGACGCCACGACGCCTTCAATGGAAGGCTTCACCGGGTGTATCTGAGCCTGCACAACCTTGGTCGAGCTAGAGGCCTTCACCTTGGGGGGGGGCAGGGCCCCCGCTCCTCCTTGGCCTTCTCCAACTGGCCCGTCCGGGACTTCTCCAGAAGGGAGCCGTCGCAACGGCGCAACCGGTGCCCATGCACTTGCGGTGCTTAGCCTTGTGTTGGGCCCCCGTCGCCGGAGTGCCCTTAAAGGTCTTAGAAGACCGCTCAGTTTTCTTCTTGTGGCTGGGGGAGGCATGCTGGCAGGACTCACCCGTAGCAGGGGCCTTTTCCTGGAGCACCTCAGTGAGACGCCTGCGCCGATCCTTCACAGTGCGAGGGACCATCTCCTTGCAAAATGCATTGTCTTCCTCCACGTCCGTTTGGTCCAAAAAAAAAAAGAGACGGAGGGGATGCCCATCATCCAAGTAGATGTTCCGTAGGCCACATCCTGGGCAAACCCTGAACAGAGGCGTTGAGTCTTCCTTCTCCTCTGCCATGTCCACGCGGAGTAGGCCATAGAATCTTCTGGAATCCTTACTGGATAGAATTCAGCGCTTGAGGGGAGCTGGAAAATCTGAAAACGGGTCCCTGTTAATCGGATGATAGGTCGATGGAGCTTGAGGCTCGATTGACTGAAAAATAGCGCAAAACGCAGTAAAAAGCACAAGAGCTAATCACCAGGACTCCCACCACTCGAACGTGCAGTAAAAATCTGCCAGAGGAGGGGCTTAGGTGGAGGGCAGTCACTGGCTGGGGGCAGAATGACCCAGAGACCAGTGATTGGTTGTTAGGAGAAAGACGGTTCAGAAGTGAAACAAATAGATTTTTTGTCTTTACTGTGGATTCCCAGCCTGAGGACGGGGAATATTCATGAGCATGTGAATCCATGCCAGACCCCATGCTAGAGAAGTGTGATAATGCCTTCCCACTCCATGGATCTTTAAGTTCCTGTCCGACGACCTTGTTATCTGCCAGTGTCTCCGAGGCGTTACTCCCCCCAACCCGCTGCCCGCCAGATCTGCTTTATTTCTTATCCCGCTCTGCAAGAATATTTCTCGAAGCAGTTTTGTTCTTTTCATAAATGTTCTCTGCGCTATCAGAAGCCCCCTCATCGTGGCTTTCGCTGCTTCCCATACTGTAACTCGTGGGGGATCGCCAATATCATTTTGTTCAAAGAATTCACTGATTTCGGCGTTGAGTGATTCCCTAAAGACTTGATCTTTAAAGAGTGTATTGTTGCAGATCCATCTTTTATCGGTTATCGTGCCTAATGCGATCTGTTGGCTATTGGGAGCATAGGGTGACTGCGCTCGATTGAATGATCCCATTGATTACTAGGTACCTCCCGTCCATGCTTATATGGATTTGTGCGATTTGTAACCCTAGTGATGCCCGATGTAAGATGCCTACACCTCCTTTTTTAACTGGTCCCGATGCCCACACAACTTCCTCCCAATTGCCTTTCGTTTGGGGTAATCTCCCCTCCACTTCGAAATTTAGTTTCCTGCACAAAGAGAACATCCAGGCTGGACTGGTTGAATGCCCTCATCAGCATCGATCTCTTTTGGTGCGAGTTAAGGCCCTTCACATTCAGTGACCCAAATTGAACTAAATTATTTGCCATGCCATTGGTTTGTGTTGCAAGTCCCCAGTGTTCACTTTCTCGTGCCCCGGACTGCTGCGGCCCGAAGTGTTCTGTATCCCTTCGGCTGTGCTACCCATGTGAGCGTGCTGCGTGCCAATCTGTGGTGGTGTGGAGTTTCCCTGATGCGTATCCCCCTGTGGGTCCGCCCTCCCTTTGTATCCCCCTCATCTCCCCCCCAAGAACCCAAAGAACTAGGGGAACGACTGCCCCCTGTAACTGGAGACACCCTAGAAAAAAACATAGGGCCACACTAAGGGGACTCCCCGTAACCCACCTCCGCTAACTGCAAAATACTTGCTTTTGATGGGCGCTGACATATTCAAACCAACACTTACCAATTCATCCCAGAAAGCGAAGACAAGAGAACAGTGAAAAGTGAAAAAGCATGTCTTAATCTGCGCTCCGCGGCCGTTGCTCCAACCCTTTCCACTCACTCCGTTGCCTGGGAAAGGGCATGCCCTCCAACGATCTTAGGGGATCAGATTGTATCTTCATATGCGGTCTTTTGCCCACTGCGCGTCATGGAGTGTTGAATCTTCTGAATTTCCTGGAGCCCTTACCGCGCCCCCTCTTGGGCCAGGTGCCAATTGGTTTCCTGGGTAAATCAGCGGATGACTGGAGTTCTTCCATCTCGACTCCACTTGCTCCCGCTGTTAGGCTTTGTAGCACACTGCTTCTTCCGCAGAGACAACTCTGTATTTCTCGTTGCCATGTTCAAAGGAAAGCGCAAAGGGGAAGCCCCACATATAGCAGATGTTCTGTTCTTGTAGCCATGAGGTTAGCAGGTGACAATCTCTCCTTTTGGTGAGGGTAGATGCTGACAGATCTTGGTAAATTCGAACTTGCGACCCCTCAAAGTCAGTGTGGTCCAGCTCCCTTGCCCGCTGCACAATCTCGACCTTGTGCCTGTAGTGATGTCATTTTGCTAGGACCAACCTCGGTCCATTGGGGGGGCCTCCCACCCCAAGCACTCTTTCAAATTCCTGTTCTGGCATTAGTGGGCCGGCGAAAAGAGAGCTAACTAAGGCTTTCACTGGTCTTTACAGGCTTGATGGGGTTTCATTTGGCTTTTCCTTAAAGCCTTGTATGCGTATGTTAGATCTCCTCTCCCAGTTCTCGAGGCCATCCACCTTGGCCGCCAAGTCTCGATTCCTTTGCTCCAGGTCCTGGAAACGACCTTCCGTTTTTATTTCCGCCAGGTCCGTCGACAGTTTATTATTTTCATGGGTTTCTACCTTGGCCTCTATTGTGTTTACTCTGTCTTGCAGGGCTGTCACTGTGGTTGCCATGCTGTTCTTCAAGGACCCGATTTCGTCCAGGAGTAGGCAGATGTCTGCTTTTGTAGACGCATCATGGTCTGCTCCTGGTATAAATCGGTAGGAGGCTGTGATGCTATGTTGGAGCTTGTGGGGCGAAACTCCAGTAATTTATGTGCAGTCGTGGGGTCTAATTCTCCAGGCAAGTGCCCCTTGTGGCAACCGGTGCTCGTGGTGGGCAGTTTTGAAGTGCATGCTTGCATCTGCATTTAGATTGAGGCCTTTACACTTGGCAATTGCGGTGGGCGCAACGAAGCACAGCGTGAACCTTCACAACTGTGCTGCTCTGTCCGTGCTGCGCCACGGACCAACGGCCCCCATGTTTTGCTACTGAGTTCAGGGGAGGGGATTGATTATATGCAGAGCAATGCTTGCAAAGAGGTCCAAGGCACCTCTCTGCCCCAACCCCTGTGTTCCTTAAGTTGGCTCGTGTATTTGTTTACCCAAGCACTTGTGGTCTTCGGTTATTGCAGCATGCTTGGGGGGCTTGAACGTTACAATGGTATTGTACGCTTAGGCGGGCTCCCGTATCTGGAGGCCGTGGCGTTTCTTAGCGCTCGAGTTATCAGAGGAGGAGCGGGTGGTTGAATGGCAGCCAAGCCACAGGAGCCAGGAGCCTATGCAAGCCAGATGATGATTGCTGATCACGGCGGGCGCCCACTTCTCGAAGGCTCTGTCCTTTATCCCACCCCCGCTTCTCTCATGCATACCGACCTGTCCTATGGCGCATCCCGCGTGGTTGCGGCCGGTCAGCGTCCGCTTTCTCACCCTCCTCAATGGTCCGCCTCTGGCCGGGGGCGAACATCATGTTTCCTCTGTGCTTTTTCTTGCAGGTGCTCGGGGGATTCGCTTGCAGCCCTTCTGTTGCTGCTATCTCCCTCTCTTGGAACGCTGCGTTGAGCTCCGGCCGGGGCTGTCGGTGTTCTCAGTAACATGCAGACGTGGAGGGCAGACCTCGGGGTACGCCACCGTCCGTTCCGCGTTCAGGGGGGGATGCGGTCCCCGATTTCTTCCAGGAAGCTACCTACCCAGTGCCGACCGCATCCTCTCTATTTTTCTCTGTTTTTCACTTCAAACAGGCTGAATTTGCTCTAGCGCGCCACCATTTCCTTGTGGGTTGCAGCGTCAGGCAGCCATTCCATCTGCGCCCGCTGGTGGTCTCTTCGTCACCCACCTCTTTAATCCCGGTCCACCGATTACCAGCAAGGAGTTCACGGGTTGACTCCCTACAGACAGGGTCTCTATCCATATGGTGGCATAAAGACCATGACCTTATCTCTCTCCATCCCTTCAGGAATTCCTAAGTGACCTAACGGGGATGGACCCTCTCGTGCTGATTCGCATCCTTTTCCTCCCAATGGAAAATCCCCCTCACTAAATGACAGGGGGTTTAGATTCTATTAAAGAAAGGAGGCGAGTATTATGCATAACAATCTTTACTTCTGAAACCACAGCAGCAAAGAAAAAACTTTTACAAAAAAAGTTTCAATAACAGAACTAAATAGAGTTCAATGTCAATGCAAGTGGAACTCCCCAATCCATCATGGAGGACAGGTCATGCCGTGCAAGAGGCCAATGAGCATGGACCCTCTTCTATATATTTCCTTTATTCTAAACCCAACTCCTATTTCTTCAGCTGTCTTGTACCAGATGCCCATTGTAACGATCCAACTGCCTAGCGTGGAGAAAAGGATCCAGCGAAACTGGAGGAATCGCAACCTGAAGCTGAAACAATATGAAACAGAATAGGGTGGGTGGGTAGGTGGAATAAGAAACAGAAAAAAGGGTGGGTGGGTGGCTGGGTGGATACTCACCTCCTGTCTTTAATAGAATCTAAACCCTGTGTCATGTTAGTGAGGAGGATTTCCCATATATGTCACGACAGGAGGCTTCATATTATGCAAGTTTAAAACCCTTGCATCACAATAATCCCAACTTGAACCATATACTTGAAATAGAATAAAACGCCTTTAATGATTATTCCTTTGACCAATCAGCTGCTTTGATAATTTTTTACCCAGGCCACCCCCAGGAGAAAGTCCTAAACACCATAGTACAGTAACTGAATAACCAAAGGAGTAATTCACTCCCTCCTGTCGCATAACTTATTTACTCTATCTAGACAAATGGTGGGGTAAGGGACCCCGCAATAATGTTCCCACAAGGAAAGCAGCTGAGAGGTATTAAGAGGCTAAGAGCCCCTGTACTTCATCTTTTAAAACATTCAATTACCCATACATCAAAATCTCTGGAAAAACTTGGATAAGAGGTGGAGGAAACCAAACACTCACACCTCCTGGTAATAAAGAAAGTGACCCCCTGAGGCGAGAACCTTTATATAGTCCAAATAAAAAACTATACCAGAAAAAATACATTTTTAACAGGAACAAAATACATATAGATGATACATATAGATGACTTGGAAAACCGTTATAGCATAGACAACCTTCATCAGAAAGGACAAAACAGACTAATCCCCCTAAAAGAAAAAACACCTAGCGTAGGTGGGATCTAATGCCACCGTACTAGAAGACCGTGCGCACCAAGGACTGCTTATCCACGGACTTCACTCTTAGCGACAACATGTCTCTTTGAGATAGTGGCAGAGAAATGAATTAATCGACAAGTGATGTTGCTTCCTAAACATCTCCACCTAACTCTACTGTAAGGGAGAAAAACAGAACCTAAAATTGAGCCATACACCAACTAACCCAGCGGTTTCGAGCTGAAGGATACCCTGATTTAACAGAGGTTGCCCCGAAGTCGTAATGACACAAAGTCCTGTGAAGAAACCCCCGAAATCACCAGGAAGAGATGAATAATTCTACTTAGCTAAGGGAGAGAAGATCCTGAAGGGTCAGCTTGAAAGAGAACAACTTGTCGGGATGGAGAGGGGCCACGGGTGGAGAGGGACAAAATTAGTAATACCCACTTGTCAGTACCAGCTGGGCTGGGAAAACACCCTCGAAGAAAAGGCCAAAACTAGCGTTGTCGACTGCCTGACCCAAAACAGCACTCTTGCTATCAAGGCAAAGGAGAAACACATACAAAAAGGGGAAACTCAACCAATCCTAGTGGAAAAATCGGAAGGCATTGCACAGGGATCCCTACTCTAAATGTAAAGCCAGGGAAACACAGCATATACGTCATGAGGCAAAATAATCCCTGAAACAGAACCCAAAGACATCAAATCTTGGCAAAGAGAGAATCCTAACCAACATCAAGTTGCTTCTGTTCCGGAGAAGTCTGGAATAAACACCCATATCGTAACATGGATATTTACTCCTGGATAATACTCTGCTTTCAACACCCAGTCTCAATGCAAACAGAAAAAAACTATTTTGCTCGTTAACCCTGCTAGGACCCTGGAACTGGACCCCCAGATGATTGATCTCTGAAAAAAATACATAAAATGTCATTTAACCTAGAGAAAAACTCATGACTGCAAGAGAGCACGTTAACAGATCCAGACGGCTGACGTGCAGCTGCTAAACTCAATTGACTACTCTTGCCTGTGGAAACTTATCCTATCTTGGCACCTAGCCCAGTCTGGTGGTAAGAAAATCCCGAAGACCTCCGTAGAGGAGACTGAAAAGTCTAGGCATCCATGAGTCTGAACCACTAAAGTAGCACAAATTTGACCTCGGGGAACAGAACCCTAACTGCGAGGAAGACCGACTCTTGCAAAGACATTTGGTTTTAGGATGTTATAAAACAGGGAGGGAAAGATGATTTAATCGAACTGCTTAAACCTTTCGTATATCTACAAAAACAAAACCCATGACTGTAGCAGGAACACCGCTAACTATTCCAAGAGGAATTATCCAAATCCCTAGGACCGGAGGAGAAACATCACCATTGTCAATACCCTGTTGAAGCAGTAGTGGTTGTTGAAAAAAGGAGGCCAACTGAAGGGAAGGACATTGGAAAGTGTAAGCCCTGCAGTGAAACTGAAGACAAAAAACTCCCGATGAGGAGGAAATATCCCAGGGACCCGGTAGTCATCCCTGAGGTCCAACTAAATCAACCAATCCACCGGGAGAAAAGTGAGTCAATGAGTAGAACAAACCCTTCCATTCTTGAAGTAATGACAGACTACCCAAAAGATGCTAGAACTTGCAAGTTAATGATTGGGCGAAACCCCCCTTCCCACTCAAGTAATGGGACCAGCTATTGTGCCCAGAAAATGAGAAGGTAAGGACGACACTGGTACCACCGTCCTACCAACGATGAGGTCATTGACCTCCAGCACTCATCAAAACCTGCTTGCCCTTATTGGACACTAGGGCGAGAGGCAGGAAAAAATGGACAAAGAGAAAAAACCTCTAGTACATAAAACATTACTGAAGGTACCCTAGGGTCTAGCAGGACCCCTACCGGCACACCCCCTCCAATGGAGCCGAAACTTCTTTCAGGGTAGAATTGTTAGTACGCCTCGAGCAGAAGAGTAATTGTGCACGCCTCGACACGCCTTGTCGGAAATGGGTAGATCTCTGGGGGAAACCGCCAAAAGAGCGGGCTCTATTGCTCTGAGGGGTAAAGCTATGCACAATCAAAACCTAACCCCGTGGCCATCGGAGATGAAGTTACATGAACAAGTACTTACGCCATTCTGTAGAAGAGAAGGTGCTAGTGATGCCGAGCAGGCAAAACCTTTTCCAAAACCAGTCCCGCAGGACTTGCACCTCAACAGGCTAAGCCAGTTCCAAAAGTCCGGGTGACAGGACCCCACACCTCCAATAACCTGCCTTGACCCTTCCTCCAGAACCTCTTTTTTGAGGTGTGTCCCTTTTGTTTAGGACCAAGGGATACTATGAAGTGGTCTATACCTGGAATGAGGGCCACCTTATTAAGAAAGAAGGATGCCAATGTATAACCCCCCCTAGTAACCAGAACCAAGCAAAAAAAATGGCAGACCCAAGTTTCTCCTGTGCTTCCTTGGAGGCAAATCCCAGTTTTCTGAGCTATCAGAAGAATAAATAGAGACAGCAGAAAACAGCTATTAGACCCAAAGAGAAAAAACGGCAGGATTGTCAGAACTTGCCCAACTCACTTTCCTGACCCTTTACCCTGGGAGGGGTGGGGGGAAAGAGGGGAAGGTATGACTAAAGGAAGTGGACGGACTGAGTTGTTTTGTACCTAATTTAAAACTAACCTACAGGGAGTTTGTGAAGAAAAAAGGTTTTGACCAAGCAGCGTCCAATGAGGACTGTCTGCGGTACAAATGGCTGCCTAGGGAGGAAGGGCCCCCACATGTGCTTATAACAACCTTATCCTTTCATTAGAAGGAAATAAAATGAAAGTTCCATTATTTGCACTCAGTATAACCGCAAATCCAGCAGGTAAGGGTTAAAGCCCCTTTAACAGCTCCTATTTTCGCCGTAACAGCGGGAAACATGCTGCGCAAGCGCATATCCAAGCTGCTCACCCTAGCAGGGTGTGGCACCGAGCAGCACACAAGGGAAATCCTCGCACCATAATTCAGGCAAAGCCTGAAGCCAAGCAGGCCACGGTACTCCCATTACAAGGCGAACTAGCGGTGCCACATCTAAAATGTTTATCAATGTGATTCAGAACACGCTTAATACCCAGAGGTTTCTAAGCGAGGACCCAGGATCAACCTGTGTGGTCAGTGTCATCTTGCTTCCAAGGCAAGCACGTAGCCTCTAAGCTATCCTCCCACCATAGTGATGAGAAACACTCTTCCCTCCGCACCCCCCTGAAGCAAAAGCTTCTGCTAAGCTTGCACCTGGGGCAGGGGTGGCAGGTACAACGGTCTCACTTGAAACCAGAGAGACCATGACCCAAATCATACATGCCAACATCCCAACACTACTGGGAGAGAGATTTCCCCAGGGAAAACGGGCGACTTGCATTTCCTATAGGAAAGCATTGGGGTCACTCATTTTCTGACGGGAGATAATGAAAAATAGCTATATTTTCCTGAGGGCTGCATGTATGCCATAAAAATATATGCCAAAGTATATTGAAAACAGTTAAAATAAAATATAAAAACATGATAGAATATAATATTATATACTATCATGTTTTTATATTTTATTTTAACTGTTTTCAATATACTTTGGCATATATCTTTATGGGATACATGCAGCCCTCAGGAAAATATAGCTATTTTTCATTATCTCCCGTCAGAAAAAGACAGTGACCCCAATGTAAATAATAGTATATATCGTAAAACATCCCTCCCATGCACGACGGGCCTGAAGCAAACGCTTCCAAGAGGCCCGCGCGCGTTAGGGAAGGAGTGGGCAGGCCGACCGGTGCTCCCACACAGGTCCACACACACGCAAGGCGTGGAGTGAGCGGGTCGCTCGGTGCAGCCCACAGGTCCACACGCGTCCGGTTGAAGCTAAAGCTTCCCCGCGCGTGTAGCCTAGGAGACAACAGCGCTGCTAGAGCGTATCAAACCCACGTGCGTCGGGCCTGAAGCCAGAGCTTCTTACAGGACCGCGGGCATTGGGTAAATACACAAAGGGAAAGAAAAAACACACATAATAAAGCGGCGGCGGCAGCACGCAACTGTTTATAAAAGAGAGAACAGTAGTCATGTACCATAAACACTCTACATAATAGAACATTATGTAACATAATAAACAACATGCCATGCAAAGCACAACTAGGAGTGACTTAGCTGTGGTGTCCGCAGCAAAGAAAGAGGAGTTGGGTTTAGAGTAAAGGACATATATTGAGGAGGGTCCCTGCTCATTGGTCTCCTGCAGGGCATGCCTTTTCCCCCATGATGGATTGGGGAGTCCCCCTTCCATTGACAGTGAACTCTATTTAGTTCTGTTATTGAAACATTTTTGTTTGTAAAAGTTTTTTCTTTGCTGCTATGGTTTCAGAAGTAAAGATGGTTATGCATAATATGAAGCCTCCTGTCATGCCATAGAATCCTATTTGTACACCTCCATCCACTTCTATGGTCTTCACACAATCTTCCTCAGACCCCCTTCCCCCACTCCAATACTCTCTTGCTACTACCTCCCACGCTTCCTAATTGTCCAACTTCTCACTCCTTGTTACTATCTCCCCTCCTTTTACCCTCCTCCTCACAGTCCCAATACTCCACACTATTCTCCTCTCCTCTTATTCCCCACCAAAATTACCTTCAATCACTTTCTCATTCGCACCCAATTGGTACTCCTCCCCCAATCCCAAAACCTTAAACTTCACTCTCTCCAAAAGCACCAGTATTCACCTCTCATCCTCCACCTCCTTAGCACTCCTCTTTGGTCTCCTGGTCCTCCTGCATCACCGTTGATGTCACCTGAACAACTCTCTGTGAACATTGACGCTCACTGGCTTTTATAGCCCTCCCCCTTCATGCCTGAAAACTTCCCAGGGCTCCCATTGGGCACTCCATTCAGCTATTAGCTCGGGCCAATCCTTGCTTTGCCTAAACCAAATCCTTCCTAACTCCTCTTGTGGGCTGGAGCCTTTCCTGGGAGACTTCATAAGGGCCTTAACCCCTGTCCATGTTCAAGTCTCCATTTCCATCCACCTGGCCACGCGATTCCCGGCATCTGTTGCTTTCCGTTTTTCTTCTTCCCCCCTTCTGTTTCAGGCAAGCTACTATCCATGAACTTTTTGGTATGTGTTCCCTGCTCTCCCCTTATGCTGTATGGATCCCTGCTGGTTTAAGCTCCTCAACCACTGTTCCAGTGTTCTTTTGTAGCAGGTTTGGGGAACCTTGGGCAAATGTTAGATCCCTCTTTTGGCACAAACATCATGGCAATCATATCTCTCTCTGATCCTGGCCTAGTTTTGCAGTTTGGACCCATGTGCATTGTGGCACTTCTAGTAATTTCCCATTCGAGGCTTCTTCTCTCCTGCAGTTTACAGTGGCAAAATCTGTGTAACCTCGGTTAGGATGAAGAAAAAGCTCAGTCCATGCTTTTGTTCTCTGAAAGGCACCGCTCCCCATGGTTTACTTTCCATTATGGTTGTATAAAGCATGTGGTACATGCTGGTAGCTACAGTCTCTTGGCATAGTTTTAGGATACCAGGATCTGGCTCATGGCTCTGTGACACAGTCTGAAATATTAGAGACACATGACCAGGACAGAGTGTAATATGCACCGGGGCAGGTACAGTGGTACCAATCAGCATGTACAGTGTTAAACATGCTGGGGACCAAGGACTGGGGGTCCCTCAACTCTCCCTCAGCACACCAGAAGTAGGTCCAACTATGACCTGGTAGGATGCCTTCCCCAGATTGAAAGGGGTCCCTGGGCTGCTCGAACCTCACCTGGTCACATATTTCAGAACCCAACAGAGCCCTTTTCCCCTTGGGTCTCTTTACTGCTTTTCTTACCAATATCCACAAGGGGTAGACGTTCCAACCTCTGTATTTCCACTCCTCTGAGTTTCACTTCTGCATTTCTCTTGTACCTGGGATCCTGACACTGCCTTACAAATGAAATCCAAGTATATATTTTGCTGAAATGGGGTTGCCATGGATTTTGCTCTCACTGAATGAATATGCACACCCTCGGAGAGATTTGAGATCAGAGATCTGAGATCAGAGCCTTGTACTTCCAGCATTCCTGCCATAAGTCACCTGGCAGCGATGGCTTTGGAAGCCGGACCTCCTGGTGGTGATACGCCGAAATTTAAAGTATGTGACTTTCTTAATGCCTTCATGACAAATAGAACTTCAAGGCTCTCCTCAGATCCAGGCAAAGTAGAACCACATCAGCCTCAGCCTGTGGATTGGGAAAAAAAGTAATTAATACCACTTCTGGATTGATGTCAAATGCAGAAATCATCCACGGCAGAAAGGAGGGATGGGTCCATCACACTACCTTATTTTTTTAATAAAATACCAAGTATAGCTCAGTGACTGACAAGGTCTGGATCGAACTGATCAGTGTAGCTTAGCAAGGCCCTACATTTAGCTTCATCACATAATTAACTGAAGACAACACTAGAGACTAGATGTGTCAAAAAGGACAAGCTCATTATTCATAGAACACAACAGTGAATTGACCCCTTTCAGAATAGCCCAATTGCTGATCTGTTATCATTTGTTAATGTACCGATTTTGGGTCAAATATTTCCCAACATATTTCCCAACATGCTGGATGATCTGCAGATTGTCTGGCTAAGGGCCAAGGTGAGCTATACTCAATTCCTCAGGACTCCGGATCCCAATGCAAGAGACTTAGTAGGGTTTACAGGACTGCTATTGTTGCAACAGCAGGTCTTGAGAAGACGATAGGAGAACCAGACCCTGAGTCACCAGACACTTCAGGTCTGAAAAAAAGATCATTGGCCAATGCGGAGCAACTAAGATCATCATGCATCCCCTGGCTAACTTGAACCTGCAAGTCACTCGCTGAATGAGGGCTGTTGAAAAGAATGTTTAAAGGCTCCAGCAGTACCACCTCACTTGGACTGCATCACATCGGTTAGCCCATCCCCTGGGGCCACCAGGTTCTAACTGGAGACATTTAGGATGGTACTCTGTAGCAAAAAGATCTATTTCCAGCAGTGGTCGAAGTGTACAACAAGAAGAAGTGGAGCTATGTTCCCTGCCGGTCTGCCCCGCTCTCCAAAAACCCCATTGCTGCGCCCCACCAACACACAATCCAAAGCCCCAAACAAACAGCTGTTATTTAAAGGAATGTTCAGTGCAGTGCACTGAAGTGCAAGCTTCAACTTCTTCCTACACTTTTATTTTAAAACTAAACCGTTCCAGAACGGTTTCTTTTTAAAATAAAAGTATAGGAACAGTAAAACTCCGACCACTCCTGCCCACTTCGACCTCTGATTTCCAGGTATCTTCAAAGGTCGAACTCCAGGTCTCTGTCTGCCAGTGGCCAATCTCAGTGAGTTGGCTATGGCATAAGGGATTAGATTCGGGGCAGTTAACCTTCCGGGCAGTGGTGGCTGGCCCATGGGGGCAGGAGGGGTGGAGCCTCACCAACAATGACCCCCACCATGTTCACGAGTAACAGCAAAGAACAAGTTACTTACCAACTGTAACGTTCTTTCGACTGGATGTTCCTCCCACGTATTCCTCATCTTGTGAAAATTCGTTTCGGCAGCTTCGCTGCTTTGGAAAAAAAAATTCGGCAGAGGGCGCTGTGCTCGAGGTTGTGGCGTCGAATGTCCCTCGACGGGCTCCATGCAGTGTCAACGTCACTGATGGTATAAGTAGCTCGAGCCGCGCCCGTTGGCTTCAGTTCTGTTTTTTCGAGGAAATATTTGTGGAACATCCAGGTGTATGCTGTGACTGATAGGCCCATCGTGAGAGGAAATCATCAGAGAACAAACTGTACTGCGCGGTAGGTTGGGAGGGTCGATGAGGAATACTTGGGAGGAACATCCAGTCCAAAGAACGTTACAGTTGGTAAGTAACTTGTTCTTCGAATGGATTGTGTCCTCCCACGTATCCCTCATCTTGTGATAGACTCCCATAGCAGTGACCAATTTGGAGGTGGGAGTGCTAGTTCTTGTTTTCATGTACAGAGTGAAGTACCGCTCTGGCAAGTAGCCCCTCATTGGATGAGAAGGCATCTAAGCAGTAATACTTGATAAAAGTATGCATTGACACCCATGTTGCAGACGAGCAAATATCTTTTGCAGGGACTCCCCTCTTCAAAGCTGCAGAAGTAGCCATTCCCCTTGTGGAGTGAGCACGTAGCCCATCCGGTGGGTCTTTTACTGCTAATCTGTAACATTCCATTATAGCTAGAATAATCCAGCAGGATATGGTTTGTTTTGTCACCGCTAAACCCAATTTACGACCTGTGTAGCCCACAAAGAGTTGGTCGTCTTGACGTAATTTCATCATTCTTGCAATGTAAAAGCTGAGGGCCCTCTTGGGGTCCAGCCTATGTAATCTCTCCTCTTCCTTTCCCAAATGAGGAAGAGGATAGAATGTTGGTAAAACAATTTTTTGCGACAAATGGAAGTCAGAAACTACTTTCAGTAAGAAAGATGGTTTAACTTTCAGAACTACTTTGTCTTTGTAAAATGTGGTGTATGGAGGTTTACATGAGAGAGCCTGTGGTTCACTAATCCTGCTGGCTGATGTTAATGCCACAAGAAGGACAGTCTTTAGTGTTAAAAGCCTCAATGGACAGGAATGCAAAGGCTCAAATGGTATACGTTAGGAATTTAAGAATTAAATTTAAATCCCAAATTGGAACATGAAATGGTATTGGTGGATATACATTTGTCAGTCCTTTTAGGAACTGTATTATTAATGGTATTTTAAAGTAAGAAACCTCTTCCAAGGAGCGCTTAAAAATAGACAGCGCAGTAAGATATCCTTTGATTGTTCCGATCTGGAGCCCCAGATTGGTCATATGTAATAAGAAGGAAAGTACCATTGGTGTGCTACATTGAAAAGTGTCCACATCCTTATCTTTGCACCAGTTACTGAACTTATTCCAACGACACCGGTACAAGGATTTTGTTGCCGACCTCCTGGCCGAAAGCAAAATCTCCATTATGTCATCCGGAAGATCCCAATCCCTGTATCTCAACCTCTCAAAAACCATGCATGAAGGTTGAGTGTGTTGACCTCTGTCGATGAATCGGACGATGGAGATCTATGTCTCCTTTTGAGCTTTGTAGAAGACGACGAAGAAGATCATCTGGACCTGCTACGAGATCGGGATCTCTTCGAATGTTTTTTATGACGTTCCGATTCCTTTGAATCAGACGATTTCTTATGTCTTTTAGACAAGGCTTTCGAAGAGCCCTTCGACGCCTCCCGCCCCACTGCTAACTTACTTTTCCTCTCACGGAGGGCTTCCTCCGTCATTGACTGACAGGAGCCACAGTCGCCTGTTCAATGGTCTGAGCCCAGACACCAAAGACGGATACGGTGAGGATCGGTGATGGACATCTTCGACCCGCAGTCGTTACACTTCTTAAACCCACTTTTGGGAGTCGAAGTGGTCGATGAAGAAGACCTTTTCTTGACAGAAAATCTCGAAGCGCGCCATTCACGAGAGCGAAGCAATCGGAAAAACGGAACTAAAGCCAACGGGCGTGGCTCGAGCTACTTATACCATCAGTGACGTCGACACAGTACGGAGCCCGTCGAGGGACATTCGACGCCACGACCTCGAGCACAGCGCCTTCTGCTGAAAACATTTTTCCGAAGCAGCGAAACGAATTATCACAAGATGAGGAATACGTGGGAGGACACAATCCATTCAAAAACCTGTTACACATGGGCATGATGGGGGCTGCACTGAATGTAAAAAGGGGGGAGCGCTGAAATCGGCCATCCCTGCCGCACATGCGCATTGCAGGCCCTCCTAGGCCAGCAGTGAAAGCCCATAAACTTGGCTGAAAAGGATGCCTGAGGGCGTTAAGAAAAACACCCTCGAAGCATCCTTTTCTTCACCCAAACAGACCAGGGTGTGGTCAGACGTGCAGACCCCACCACAGTCTGTGCCGGTGAGCTAACAGCATGTGGTGGGGCTCTCTCCAGTAGTCCACACAGTGCTTGTGCCAGAGAAGACGAGAGAAGTCACAGGATCCCAGCTGGCGCTGGACCAGAGAAGGAGAAGCACTGCAGGGCTGCCGTCGTCAGACTTTTGCTTTTGTTTCCTTCCTTATTTTTTCTTTTTATTGGTCGAGTGAGTCTTGAGTCCTGACCAGAGGACAAGAGTTACCATCTTGAACTTGTCCTTCCTGAGGAACTTGTTCAATTCTCTTAAGTCTAGGATGGGTCTCAGTCCTCCGTCCTTCTTTGGTATGAGAAAGTAGGGGGGAGTACTAGCCCTTGTTCCTGTCCGCTACAGGTACCGGTTCTATGGTCCAGTCCTGACCAGAGTTCTGCAGTGCAGTGAGTCTCTGCACTGTGGAATTCGGTACTCGCCGGCTGTGTCCTGTGTGAGAGGCTGCCTGCTGACTGTAAGCAGACAATCACACACGTTTTTTGCATATAAGCTCAGGTCGAGTTTATATGCAAAAACTCCTGTGTGATCGTCTGCTTTGGGTCTGTTTAATGAGTTACTTATCATGCGGACAGTTGTTTTTGACCATTGTGGGATGCAAATTAAATTGTGCATTTTAAAGAATATAAGTAACAATGCCATTGTTGCTAAAAAATATTCTTTTAAGTGGACAATTTAATTAGCATCACATTTTATCAGAAAACTCTCCCTTGGATATATTCAACAGTCCGTCACAAAAGGAATGAATTGCCATTTGCAGCTGTGGGTCATGGTGCCGGTGACAATTTTATGCGCCAGTCCGAACCTGACCTTTTTAAACTCGTAGCCTCTTGCAGCCAGGTATCTACCACCACTCACTCTGGCTTCCTAGTTTGTTTTCCCAAATTCTATTGTATCACTATACATGCTAAGCACAACTTTGCTGAAATAATATTCACATGTTGAATGCCTCCTTAAAGTTCATCTAAGGCTTCCAAGCCATGACATACAGGTGTATTTCTTTGCTACGGGAAAAGCATGTGGACAAGTAATCACAGTATACCCAATTCCCAGCTTAAATTTCCTAATCCGTTTCGAAATTGCCAACAAACAAATGGGTTAAAGGGCTAAGGGGTAATGTGGAGGATGAGTGTGATGTGGCTCGCTGGCATTTGAAGAGGAGTAATTGGGACTGCTGCCTCCATAGGCAGACTAAGGAAGGCGTTAAAGAGTGACGTTTCAAAATTCTTGGCAGTCCAATAGATCCTGAAATGCTTCTGTTGAAAGGATGCGTGAACTTTCTATTGCATTAAGGCCGGGGTTTTCCGAAAACCATGATAAGCTCTGGCTACAATTGGTTGGCAGAGCAGTGGAAGATGGGACCCGGTCACATCCCAAAATATCACCAAGACACCACTACTACATAGAAGGGAGTAAGAAATCTCCCACTCCCCCAACAATGCATTACGGGCAGAAGAACAAGTTACTTTCTTACCTGGTAACGTTCTTTTGACGGGACGTTCCTCCGACGTATTCCTTATCTTTGATATACGTTTCCAGCTTGCTGGCCTCGGAATTTTTATTTTTTTCTGTAGAGGGCGCTGCGCGTCGACGTCCGCCGAGTCGATGTCCCTCGACGGCCACCGTATCGGCGCCGACGTCACCATGCCCATAAATAGACACGCGCTGCGTCCGTTGCTCAGTTCCGTTTTGTAGTATAAGAAAGACATGCCTGAATTGGTTAGTAACCTTGAAGGAGGGAAAGCTGCAAACACAAGGCAAGTTATCACTGTGGGGATGGATGGGAGGGGCGATAAGGAATATGTCGGAGGAACATCCCGTCGAAAGAACGTTACCAGGTAAGAAAGTAACTTGTTCTTCGAAGGGATTGTGTCCTCCGACGTATTCCTTATCTTTGATAGACTCCCATAGCAGTGGTATGTAATTGGAGGAGGGAGTGATAGTGTTATGTATCCCTTTAGGGATGGACCAAGTGTAATACAGCTTTGCCAAATCTGGTCTCTTGAGCAGTGGAGGAATCCAGATTGTAAAATTTTGTGAATGTATATGCGGACGACCATGTGGCAGCCGCACATATGTCCCGGACCGGTGTCCCTCTCTGGAGAGCCGAAGAAGCTGCGATACCCCTGGTTGAATGAGCCCTGAGGTTTTGTGGTGGCTCTTTCCCTGCTAGTCTATAACATTCCAGGATGGCGAAGATAATCCACCTGGAGATGGTTTGTTTTGTTATGGTTAGTCCCAACTTGTGACCCGAGTATCCTACAAACAGCTGGTCTGCTTGCCTGATTCTAGCCTTTCTGCTGATGTAAAAGCTGAGAGCTCGCCTAGGGTCCAGCCTGTGTAGCCTTTCCTCCTCTTTCCCCGGATGGGGAGGAGGGCAGAATGAAGGCAAGGTCCTTTTCTGAGTAATATGGAATTCAGAAACCACCTTTGGGAGAAAATTAGGCTTCACCTGGAGGACAACCTTGTCCTTGTGGAAGATTGTATGAGGGGGTTTACAGGAGAGAGCTTGTAGCTCACTCACCCTCCTAGCCGATGTTAGTGCTACAAGTAGGACAGTTTTAATTGTGAGAAATCTTAATGCGCAAGAGTGAAGTGGCTCGAATGGAACCTGGAATGGTTTTGGAGGGTAAACATTAGTCAGACCCTTGAGAAATTGTACCACTAGAGGGATTTTGAAATACGATGGTTTCTCCGCAGTGCGCTTGAAGATAGAAAGCGCTGCGAGATAGCCTTTTACAGTGCCAACTTGAAGGCCTGAGTTTGCCCAGTGGAGTAGAAACGATAACACTGTTGGTGTACCGCATGAAAAAGGGTCGATTTTCTCTTCCCTACACCAGCTGCAAAACTTGTTCCAACGGCAGCGGTATAAAGACTTTGTTGCCGGTCTTCTGGCCGAAAGCAACACCTCCATGACGTCATCAGGGAGATTCCAATCCTTGTACCTCAACCTTTCAGAAGCCAAGCGTGAAGGTTGAGGGTTCTGATGTCTGGATGGAGAACCTGACCTCCCTTCTGCGAGAGAAGATTCTCTTTGAGTGGAAGACGGATTGGAGGACAGATGGACATATCTAGAAGGTCCGGGTATCACGTTCTCCTGGCCCAGTCCAGGGCAATTAGGATCATGGTTTTCCTGAACTTTCTCAACCTCCTGATTACTTGAGGAATCACGGGGACTGGAGGAAACGTGTACAGCAGGGTAAAATCCCAATCCACTACGAATGCGTCCCCTAGAGCTCCTCTCCTCTCGGGGGAAATTCCCTTGAGCAATACTGATTGCACTTCCGGTTTACCGTGGTTGCGAACAGATCCACTTGAGGGGTTCTCCAAAGGGCGAAGATCTCCAGAAGGACTTCTTGAGCTAACTCCCACTCGTGGGAGACTGTACTCTGCATGCTCAGAGCGTCTGCCGCCGTGTTCTGCTCTCCGGCTAGGTGAACTGCTGACAGAGAGATTCCTTCTTGTATTGCCCAGAACCAGAGCTGCATTGCCTCTCTGCACAGAGGAAGTGATCTTTTGTTGAGGTAGTACATGGCCATTGTGTTGTCCGTCATTATCAGGAAATTCTTTCTCTGTACGGAGGGCAGGAAGGCCTTCAGCGCTAGTCTGATTGCTCTCAGCTCTAATAGGTTGATATGTAGTCTGGATTCCGATGGAGACCAACGACCGCTGATGGTCAAGTCGTTGGCATGGGCTTCCCACCCTGTGAGCGAGGCATCTGTGACTACTGTTATCTCTGGCCAATGTTGCCAAAACAGTTCTCCTTTCAAGATGTTCTCTGAATAGGCCCACCACTTAAGGTCGTGGGCTACCTTGTCCGGAATCCGGAGGAGGTCTGACATTCTCCCTGAGAATTGTGACCACTGACTTCTCAGTGCCCACTGAAGAGATCTCATTCTCAGGCGAGCCTCTGGCACAAGGAAGATGCAGGATGCCATGAGGCCTAGCAACCTCAAAAAGTCAAAGGCTGGGAGACGTTGGGCATTTTGAAACTTGGTGACCATCTGTAGAATATCCTGAGCCCTCACCTCTGGTGGCGAGGCTTTTCCCAGGGAAGTGTCCAGGACCGCTCCAATGAACTGGAGTCTCTGAGATGGTATCATCTGTGACTTCTGTAAATTGAGGGAGAAGCCCAGTCTGTGAAGGAAGAGGCAGACATAATCTAGCTGGGTCCGGGCCTGTTCCGAAGATACGGCCCTGATCAGCCAATCGTCCAGGTAGGGATAGACGTGGATCCCTTCCCTCCTTAGACTCGCCGCCACTACCGACATCAGCTTGGTGAAGACCCTCGGGGCGGAGGTCAGCCCAAATGGCAGAACTCGAAATTGATAATGAGAGTTGCCAATTGCGAACCTCAGGTATTTCCTGTGCTTGAGATGGATTGGCACATGGAAATAAGCATCCTGAAGGTCCAGAGATACCAGCCAGTCCTGGAGCTGGAGGGCCTGAAGGATCTGAGAGAGAGTTACCATCTTGAACTTGTCCTTCCTGAGGAACTTGTTCAATTCTCTTAAGTCCAGGATGGGTCTCAGTCCTCCATCCTTCTTTGGTATGAGAAAGTAGGGGGGAGTACTAGCCCTTGTTCCTGTCCGCTACAGGTACCGGTTCTATGGCACCTTTCTCTAGCAGGTCCATAATTTCCTGCAAGAGGAGCAGATCTGGAACTTTACGGGAGCTGTTCCCCGGTGGATGACTCTGAGGGATGTGTAGAAAAGGTAGGCAGTAACCTTGGGCAACTGTCTCCAACGCCCAAGCATCTGACGTTATAGCCTGCCATTCCGTCAGATGGTGAGTTAACCCGCCCCCCCCCCCACCACAGGTGTCTTGTGTGTGAAGGCCTCAGATTGGTTTGGGGGCGGCTGATGCAGATGCCGAGGGTAAAGAGGCACCTGCTGCTGCTGCGGTCTTAGTACCTTTGACCCGTCCACCTCGGGTGGATCTTCTTTGGCCTCTTTGAGCCGGCTGTCCTCTGCCTTTTCCGAATGCGGAATAATAGCGAAAGGACTTTCCTCTGCCAGAGGTTCCTGAGGGGCGAAAATGAGTCTGGCGGATAGCAGCTCCTAAAAATTTTACTGCTGCCTTGGAAGTCTAACTTTTCCAGACTGTCATCAGCCTTTTTTCCGAATAACGAAGAGCCGTCAAATGGCATATTCAAAAGTCTGGCCTGTACATCTGGAGCAAAGCCAGACTTTCGCAACCACGCATGCCTGCGGATTGTTGTACTAGCCGCCATGGCCCTGCTGATACTGTCAGCGGAATCGATGCCAGTTTGAAGAGACTCTCACATGGCATCTTTGCCATCTTGAATGATGTTAAGGAAGGCTTCCTTCTCCTCTCCATCGGGTATGCAGTCAGCCGCTGATGAAGCACACTCCCATAATGTGTGACTGAACCTGGCGAGCGTACAGGTGGCGTTGATGGACTTCAACGCCATACGACAGGCAGAGAAGACTTTCTTTGCCATAGAGTCGTACCTCTTGTCATCCCTGTCCTGTGGGACAGTAGGGTAAGCAGTCCTACTGCTGGATGAAGTTGCCGCTTGAACCACCAGGCTCTCTGGGGTCGGGTGTTTTGACAGGTATTCAGGGTCAGCAGCTGCGACCCTATACTTTGTCGACAGTCTTTTATTGACTGCTGGGATGACTTCGGGAGTCTCCCAATTGGAAACCATTTTTCTTTGCAGGGCCACATGGAAGGGGACCACCGCGTCCTCCTGTGGACCTTTGTCCAATATATCGGTTAGATCATACTGTTGGAAAACAGGTGAAGGCGCAGACCAGCCCATAAACTCAATTATTCTTGCCATCAGGGTTCTATATGGTGTTTCAGAATGTTCCCCTGGGTCTGGCTTTACAAATTCCACTTCTGGGGAAGTGTCAAGTCCACTGGCCTCATGAAGTGAGTCTTGTAGTTCCTTCAGCCTCCTTTCTTCAGAGGTGAAATCCTCTGCAGCAGGCAGTGAGGATCTCTGTAAACCAAAAGTTTCTTGGTCAGAGTCTTCTCTTTCTTCATAAATTGAAGAAAGACCAGGGTATTCTGATCTCTGAAATGGAGTAAAGCCCATTTCTAGGGCTAAAGGAGCCAAACTCGTCGTTATTGGACGAGAAAATGTCGAAGTTGTCGACGCCGATGTAACTGGCCTCGAAGGCGTGGAAAATGTCGGAAAGCGTCGAAAAAACTGGAAGGGGCCTCGAAGAATTCGAGAGGATCGGGATCCTACTCGAGGGCATCGACGGTAGTCTCGGCGTCGTGCCGGAGGCCCTTGAAAACACAGTTGGCTGTGGAGCCTTGGTCCTCTCCTTCATCGGCGTCGACGATGGCGTCGAGTCGATCGACCGATGCGTCGAGGAACCCTTCGACAACGGCGTCGATGGCGCCGACCCGTGCGTCGAAGGAATCTTCGACGACGGTGTCGAAGGAACCCTCGACGACGGCGTCGAAGACGGTGCCTTCTTACCCGATGGCTCATGACGCTCTCGGGTGGAATGTTTCGCCGGGTGCTGTGACTCACGGCGTTTTGATTTTTTGGGTTTTTCAGCCGGGGGTTTCACCCTCAGCTCTCTTCGAAGGGGTCGAGGCCGCGTTCTCGAAGACGCTTAACATTTTCTTTCTGAGTTCCTCCCACTCAGCTTGAGAACTGTGTTTGGTGGGACAGGAAACTCTTTCTGGGGACACCGAAGACGACGAGGAATGGGACCTTCGACGTCTCTTTTTTGAGTGTCTAGATCTCGACGAATGGTGGGAGCTGCTTTGAGATCTGGAATGGGAGTGTTTTCGAAGGCGAGGAGACGAATGCCTCGACTCGGCCTTCGAAATCTTCAAGGAGGATTTGGCTGACTTACCTCTCTCGAGCTTTCGCTCCTACAGGGCTTTCGCCGTCATGGACATGCAGTCCTCACACTCCAAACAATGGTGCTCGGACCACAGGCACCATAAACAGACCCTTTGTGGATCCGTTATTGACATTTTTTTTACCACAGTCTCGACATTTCTTGAAGCCGGATCACGGCGTCGTCGGTTCTGATGAAGAAGCCATCGAGAACGATAAGGAATATTCGTCGAAACAGAATTAGATAAACCTGACTGAACTAAGCAACGACGTTCCGAGGCCCCCACGAAGCGCGGAAAAACGGAACTGAGCAACGGACGCAGCGCGTGTCTATTTATGGGCATGGTGACGTCGGCGCCGATACGGTGGCCGTCGAGGGCCAGCAAGCTGGAAACGAATATCAAAGATAAGGAATACGTCGGAGGACACAATCCCTTCGAAGTATAGTTATATAAAAACAATCTAAATAATTCTGCATAGAAGTTGAAAATGTAACATGCACCGCAAATGGCTGGATTACTTACCAGTAATAATCATCACTCAATTTTTAAGTCTTCATCATCACAAAACTGTTTACCCACTCACCTTAACCTAGTTACTGGTGTGGCTTCTGTACTACGGACAGGGGGTCTCAGCAAATTCATCTTTATATAAGAAGTTAAACAAGTATGACAAATACATGTGTGATGAAAAACGGAATTGCACTGATAATATATATCAAGCAACGCTATAGTCATCATTGGGCATTTTCTTTTATAGTAGCATGAGATTCACTTCATAGCTTGTGTTAATATATCATACAGCATGATATATTAACACACGCTATGGAGTGAATCACTTTTGGAGCTGCAGATGATACACAGCTTGATTAAATGATTTGCCTAGGATCACACACAGGTTGAATGGTCCAACCGGGATGTGGGAAATTGAAGCAGCTGAGCACTAAGATATTTAGTCTTATTGGGGTAAATTTGGGATTTTGCTGTATTTTCTTACCGTAAAAATACAGGCAGTAATTGGGTGGTAAATTGGTCTTGCATTTAGATTGGGTTTGGCCTCATATTATTTTAGTGACCATACTTTGTTAGTTTATATTTGTGGTAATTTAGCGGTATTCTGTTTTGCGGTACTGTGGTGAGCATGGTTTTCTTCCTTATACTATAACCCCCATCATAAAACAAACTTTCCTTTCTATTAGAATACCTGCTAGTTGTCTGTAGAGAGCTCAAGACATATGCATTTGATAGAAACCCAATGATTTTATTTAGAGTGCCACCTATAGGCTGTAGCTGGTATCACTAGCTTATCTACATCCAATAATCTATATGTCACAAAATATCACTGGTTTATTTACATCTAGTAATCTATGCCTTTCCCATCAGCATGCAAGAAAAGGGCATTCATCATACCGCACACAAACCTTCACTTATCTGTTACTTTACTTGCATTGGTAAATTGGTAGCTGCACTACTGCACTAAAATGAGTCTCCTCTTTAGATACCATCTATTTAAGATAATTCACAGATGCATGAATGACAACTCATATTTGTTTTCAAAGGTACTTATTATATTGAATTACAATTACATGTCATCAAGTCTTACCATGGTTATTTACAGCAGCCTCTGGAATACAAAAGAAAACAAAACAGAACAAGCAGGTCTATTTGAAACGTGGATTAATGTTCCCACATTCTGAAATTGACAAAAAAATAACATGCAGTGATTTTCTAACCTTTCTACACTATATAAATTGTAGCCAAACATACGACATTCAAATGATCCTCACTTGGCACAAATCTTACCCAGATTAGCACTTCTTTGAAATTCTCAGCACAACCTTGCTCCACTCGCAATGGCAGGCCCAGTCAGTGCGAAATGCTTATGTAAATCTTGTGTGGGGAGCAACAGCGAGATAAACCTCTCAGCCAGCGCTCTGAACCCTGTCGGCTTTCACAGCTCAGCCCGAACTAACTTCTCTCCACAATATTTGCCATTAGCAAAACTCGGATCCTTCCCATTTTTTTACATGGCATGTATCCAGACACTTTCTTGAAATACGTGTGAAAAAGAATGTTTTCTGCACCACCCTTCATTTTCAGAACAATTAAATCCTTGCTCTCTGAGCAACTGTTTCATTTTATTTCCTGCTGCGCATACTTTCTGCTCTCCACAAACTGAAGTAAACGCCAGTGTGCATTTAAAATGCCTTTCAGTAGTGCCACCAAAACATATATTTTCACCTCATTTTGCAAATGAGACTACATTATAATGTTAGGGGAGTTAGAGTTAGTATTTAGCAATATTAATTAAGTTAGTCAGTTATATGATTAATGTAGTCTCCATGTATAAGGCATTACAGAAAAATAATTGGTGCACTTCATTCTCTGCAGTTTCAAGTTGGGCTTGGCTGTGTTATAAATTCTGTACTTTGCATACTACCACTAAAGCTATATTATACTGGCTAAAAATAAAATTCTATACTACTGCTGGCAACAAAATGCCACTACATTTTGCAATAAAAAAATGCCATTACATTTTGGTAAAATATATATGTCGTTACAGCACATCCTCCCAGGTTTAGTTATAAATATTTATTAAGGTTTTGCTTTGCATTTCATGTGCTTAAATAATACTTTATAACAATGCACTGGAAGCAAACCACATTACATAATGAACTAGCCCTTCATAGTAAACTAATTATGCACTGACATAGATTTTATGTTGAGAAATAAGAGTATGGCTTTAGTTTTATTCTCGCCATCCTGCATGCAAAGTCACGATAGCATCATGCAGATTAATGTGAGCCTAACAAACGCCCTTGGGGCTTAAAGCCATAGTCATTATTTCATAAAGCATACAGCATTATGCACAGTTATCACTTCTGGTCACCCATTTACATTTTGTAAGGGACAAACGTCCCTGTTAATAATTCCCTGACCCTCCCATCAGTGCCCAATGGCTCCCATTCTTAATGGTGGAAGCATATGTGCGCCCTTGTAGGATATGGGCACATACATGACTTTCTGTGAAAAAATGCCCTGTGTACTGGCGGTAACCTGGAGAATATTGTGTGGGTTCTCCTCTGAGAACTGCTTGTATCTTAGGTCTTTTTCTACAAATTTTCTTTAAAACTGTGCTAGGAAATGCACCATTTCCACTCCTCATTTCACTCGCTCCGTACCGCCTTCAGGAAACATACATTTGCGTCCCACCATTTTGAAATTTCATCAGCCACCACACTTCGGGGTGATCTCAATTCAGAAGCAGACCGTCCTATGGCAAAGTTACCATATGAAGTAGGCCACAATTAATCTGCACAGCCGGTTTACCTGTGAATTGAGGTCGCCCGGAAAGGTTAAGTGCCCGAGTCCAATCCCCCATGCCATAGCCAACTCACTGACATTGAAAACTGGCAGACAAAGAACTGGAGTCCAGGTTCCACTTTTTGATATAAAACACAGCAAACTAAAGAATAGCACCACCTTGCGATGAATGAAGGGCAGAAACAACCAGAGCATAGGGAAAATAGTGGTGAGCTGCTTGAAGTTTATGCGCCACTGGGGGTCCACATATCTCCAGAGTCTGTGTGCGTCGTTCTCCTCCAGTGTAGCACCACAACCCTCCAGAGAGGAGACTGTAATCATCCCCATCAATCAAGGAGGAGGACTGAAGGAGTCACCTGATTTCAAGTTGGTTTTCTTCCCACGATCAAAGTAGATAATCACTCAAAGATGGAGGAATGTTTATCCTGTCTGACTGAGTACAGGTGCAAATGGATATGGTACATTTTGATTCTGGCCAGAGGAACAGGTAGTGTGCACGTAGCAAGCCGATGCTGAAAGCAACAAGTCATCTGCTCAGCAAATTATGGACTGCTCATAAAATGTCACTCTCTCCAGTGAGGGGAAATGCCCGCTTCTGAAGTGTAATCCACCTGGAGCCAAAGAACATTAGCTTGTCAGTGGGCATAAGTTCAGACTTCTTTAGGTGGACTGAAAACCCAAGGTCGAACATGATATTTATCATAATTTGTAATGCCTCTCAGGACTCCACTGGTGAACGGCCCAGACCAGCCAGTCGTCTAGGAACAGGTAAACAGGCAGGCCCAGGCCCGTAATAACATTCATGTTGATGGTGAAAGCCCAAAGGGCCGAGTGGAAGCAATCTGCACCCATCACTAAAACTCGCAAGAATCTTGAAAAGATTCCCAAATAGGAATATGTAGGTATGTATCTGTCAGATCCAGTGCACTGACAGTCCCTGGCACAGACTTAACGAACTAGGTGGGCCTGCCTGTTTATTTTTCTTTTCAGAACTGCAAAAATCTGTGAATAGAAGCCCTTACACTGGTCTGGGAATGCAACCACTTCCATTGCTGTGAGCCAAGCAACTGTGCTATTTCCAGAAGCACTGCTGGAGAACCAATTTGAAGAAGGGTAGGAAAGGTTACAGCGGGTTAAAGGAGTCATCGAAAATACAAAAAGAAGCCAGCGGTCTGTGGAAAGGCTACATCATGACTCCAGGTCCAGAGCAAGTCTGCCTCCGATGGAGAAACTGTGGACCCAGATTTAAACATAATTTTATTTATTTTCAGAGGCTGGGGAGGAGGAGGGAGCACATAAAAACTCTCAGTGGCAGAACTTGTCATTTTATGCCTGTGTGCGCTAGGCAATCTGTCTGGTTGCCTGGACCTCCTTTGATGGCCGCTCCGGAGGCCCCCAAATGCCCTGGGACTCGAGTAAGCCTGGTTTGGCCTTGAGAAAATGATTTAACTGTCAGATTAGAAAGTACAGTAAGAGACGTAGCAGTCTGTGAGCTTGTCTTCTTTATTTTGTTTACAATTTGTCCTCAAACGGCACATCTAAAACCCAATCTGCAAGCCCTTTGTAAACGTGGGCAAATGCATCGATGCTAATGTCATGTCAGTAACTACAAAGACACAACAGCTAGCTGTGCGGATAAGACCGATTGAAGACTACAGCAGTTCCTGAGCTACCATCTTAGAGTCTCTGACAAGCTAGCCTTAAACACTTCTTGCCTCTTTACTGGGAGGTCTGGCAAAAAGTCAGCAATTTCACTCGAGAGTTTCCAGTCGGCTGTAGCCAAAATGGCATCAGTATTTGCTTGCCATTTGCATATGTAATGCTGCTTTAGAGTAGACTTTGCATCTGAAAATATTCAGGAAGGAGCTTGTTTTCCTTCATTAGGAAGAATGTTGAAGACAGTGTTACATCCAATGAATAGGGCTTCACATAGTGTGAGCACTGAGTGCTGCAGTTGTGGACGTGATACTGACCACGGGCGCTGCGTGCCAGTCTGCATATCTGGCCTCTATCCTCTTGCTGGGCAACTGGCAAGAATGTGATCTCTTCCAAATCTTTGACACTACTAACAGGACATTCCTTTGTAGGCCTGCTAGTCTTCCTGTCGTAGGCTTTAAAGCCTTTCATGGAAGTCACCATCTTTCTCATCACTGTCCTGACCACCTGGAATAGCCTGTGGTTTGTCTGTCACCAGAGGGTCGCCTGGCATGGTAGTAGTTATGGTATTTGGTGGCAAAATGGGCCCTTTATGGAACCAGCCCACAGGTATACATTGGAACAGGCTGTAGAGGTACTAGCGGCAGGCAAGCAGATCTTGAGGTGGTGGCACAAGAGGCATCGGCGCAAGAGGCTGTGGACATGTTCCAGGGGAACTGGAGCTAGTGGCTGCAGCATAACCTCCCTAATGAGGCCCTTTTGGATGTTGGACATCTGAGGCTATTTCATTGAGACTGTATAAGTTCACGCACATTAGTTTGTTATGTCTATTATTGTGTTCCCTGTATTTGACCCTGGCCAGAAGAACACCCTGTCCCTCCAGGGTATTCTCGCCCTAGATTGTGCTGATGGACTGCCTAACAGGCATAGGAAGGAGGGGAAACTTTCCCTAGCACTACGATGGAAATACTAGTTATTACAACGTACAACGTACCTAGTTTGGGATGATTGTTCCCCAATTTTTTCACGGTATGGTTAAGCAGTTCACGTGGGATTTATCTGATTTATGGTTGAAGACCGTATTCTTTTATTTACCCTCCGTGAAGTATGCTTGGCTATGCCATGAGTTTACTTTCA
Source organism: Ambystoma mexicanum (assembly GCF_040938575.1). Lineage (NCBI taxonomy): Eukaryota > Metazoa > Chordata > Amphibia > Caudata > Ambystomatidae > Ambystoma > Ambystoma mexicanum. The sequence continues at coordinate 253,555,697 of NC_090926.1, read as the reverse complement.
TTAAAGCTCAATATTTAAAACAAAAAGATGTTAATGAGAGACAATATAGGAGAATCTCTCCTAGGGTATAAAACCTTGAGGTTGGATGTGTTAGCTTCTTTTCACCCGCCTTAGTAAATTTACCAACAACAAGTAGCACAAGATTCCATACGGAACCTCGCTGCACCACTTGGTGAGACATAGTAGCCGAATTAGTTTCTACCTGTGATAAACAGCGGATCACCAGCTATACAGTGGATGAAACCATATATAAAATACATCAATGGTATTGCCGGTCAAAAAAAGAATACTGAGCTGGGCGCCCCGCCGAACCTGACAGGAGAATGACTGATCGCTATAACATCTAAGAAATCGGTCCTGAAGAAGACGATGAAATAAATATAGTCATTGAAACCGGTCGACCAGAAATTTAACAGATGTCTACCAATTAAGACAGACACTTTTTTAGAATAACTACATTCACTGACCAGTGTCTATATGACACAATGAGAGGTCACAACATTAAGTAATCTTTGCCCACTAGAACCATTGCACGATAAGTGCTAAGCAATGGCTAAGGTGTGTTTGGTGTGCATTCTTGGCCTGCAATGAGGTAAGAGCAATATATAGGACACCATTCTGGGAGAAACCTAAGGGTGCTCTCCTCAGTAGGACCAAGGAATCCATTATCGAGGTGGCCAGGACACGGCCATCACTGTTGGATCCAGTTCCTGGGGGTGGACCAGTGGGGGAGGATCTCCTGGGTAGGGCAGCCCAGGGTCGTGTTCTGGAGAATACCCAAGGTGAGATGCGGTATGACACAGGGGAAGACGACGAGGAGGACCAAATCTTTGAGTTTTGCCTAGATAACTCTAGATCAACCTCCCTTACACCCAATAAATCTCCCTTTCCCAAATCCAACAACCCCTCCACATCTAATGAACCTATTAAGAATCCAAACCCTGCAGCCATGGGAAACTACATCTCCCAGAATCCCTGTCGTCCTTTTAACTACTCTAGCACTCCTAGTCATTCTTCTCACTGTCCCTCCGATTATGATTTCCCGAACTCTCAGTCTGCTTTAACCAAACATTACCGTTCCCGCAATCCCCTTTGTTCATTTCAAGATAACCCTGGTAATTCCTGTTTGTTCCATAAACCCTACCCCGTAGGAAATTTGGAAAATCTACCACCCCCTCTCTTGATGCAAACACTTTCTCCCACCGTGACAGACAGCAGACTAAAAGCCAAGCTGTTTACATGACATGTCCCGACACCAGAGTCGGGCAAAATCAGGAAATTGCCAATAACCACGCACACCTGACGACCCTTTACCTTCCCCACAGGGATAAAAGGCGGAGCACGAAAGCACACTTTGAGCAAGCCCGAACGCACGAGAAGACAGCTACACCAAACCGGCACTACAAGGGAGGAGAAAAGCGGTGAGACCTGCAAGGACGACGAAGGGGAAATTGTCCTTGCCCTTTTCAACTCAGACCTGTGAAGAGGCCTCTGAAAGGGAAGTCATACAACCGGGAGTTACAGCTTGCTTGTGGAGCAGGAGATGTCAATGGTACAAGGGGGCCTCCCGAATTGATAACGCAGGTGGAGGCGCAAGCTGGCTACCGTGGTGCTATCCTTAACTCCAGAGAACAAAGAAGCCAACGAGTTCAGCACAGCTGGTGAGTCGGAGGAAACTCATAGAAAACCGAACTGTGTTGAGCCCAAGGTTGCAAGTAGCAACATTGTTTTGAACGCAAGGAATATTACAAGAAGAAGAACTTGTGTGTATGTTTGAACTTTAAAGAAAGCCCAGTTGAGGTCCAGGTGCACAGGGGTCCGCCGCCACGTGGGTGCTCATTCGAAAGGCTCTGACCGGGACCTGTTTATTTTTAACCAACAAGAACCAGAAGTCCCTAGGAAAGGGCGGCGTAAGGCGTCAGTGTGGTCCTACAAGGGTTACGTTAAATTCCTTGTACAATCAAAAGTCTCGGACCCTTTGGCAGGGGAAAACTAGGGGAAGGAAGCCCCGCTTTCAACTACGATTTTGAACTGTGATAATTGGTAAATGTGAACCCGATGGAGGGATGCCGAAAGAAAGCTAGGAGAAAGAAACCACGCTTTCTGATGAAACTGAGCAATACATGAACTGTGTTGAAGAAAGGCCGTAGTGAACCCGGAGGAGGGAGGCCCAAGTTGCAAGAAGGATCTGAGCCCGGCAGAGGGAGATTCCAGGGGTGAAAAGCAATCGCCCAAAGAACCTTTGCTTGCTTATTTGTTCAGGATCCAAGCCCGGCAGAGGGAGATCCCAAGGGCGAAGAGCAATCGCCCAAAGACCGTTCAATCGTTTTACAATTAACAGCGACATCAGAGAGACTGTAGTGAACCCTACGGAGGGAGGACCAGTTGGCAAAGAGGACCCGAGCCCAGAGGAGGGAGGTCCTAAAGGCAAAGAGCAATCGCCAAAGGTGCAAGATCATGAGAGAACTTTTGTTTGTTTGTTATTTTGAATCAGAAAACCATCTGAGGCAAAATACTTTTGCAGGAAAGAGACTTAACCTTGGAAGGGGTTTTGATATTGTTGAACTGAACTGTGAACCTCACACTGTCGAGGCCCAGGAGTGTGCTGTGCTCAAAAGTCCTGCCTTGTCCCGTGCTTCAAACGTGGGGAAGGGAGACCCAGCCATACCATCCTGATTTATCATTTGGTGAACAGTTCTTTCTTTTCTGGTGAACATTATCCCACACTATTTTGTAATTTAGTAGTAAGGATTAGGGAATGTTTTTTAGTATAGGCCTTTTTATTTGACAAGACACCAGTAGGACTATTAGTTGATGGTCTTAGCTTGCTCCCATCTTAGATTTAGGTTTAGATTAAGCGTTTATCTCACCCATTATAAAGTTCAATAAATACCCTTGAACTGTGATCACTTGTGTCTGTCTTTACTGTTGCCACCAGGAGTTCCTTACAATGCCCAGGAGGGTCTTGCACTGCAGTACGATACAATTTTTCATTGAATGAGAATAGTTTTGCCATTCGTAAGAGGGGTGCAATTCTTTTCAGCAATGGCCTTATTTGCGGTATGGTGGTGTCGAATGTCGCTCAGAAATCTGCTGGTTCCTGCCGGCATGCACCTGGAGTCTCAATGTTGATAGCGAACCCTAGAGTGGTGAGGGATTCTACTGTCAGCTGCACATTTTGGAGTGCCTGGGTTCTGGATGATGCCTTTATCAACCAGTCATCCAAATATGGATGGACTTCTACTTTTGACAGTCGCAGAGGTACCACTACTGGCACTAGGCATTTTGTAAAGTCCTTTGGTGCAGATTTTAGGTCAATGTGCACTACCTAGAACTGGTAGTGGGGAGCACCCAATGTGAACCTCACATAGCAACTTTGGGGCGGGTGGATGGGGATGTGGAAGTATGTGTTCTCCAGGTCTATGGTCGCTAGGAAGTCGCCTTGGTGCACCCACAGAACGACCTGTTGGAGGGTGGTCATTTTGAATTCGAGGCGTTTGATGTATTTGTCGAGGCAACGCAGGTCTAGAATGGGGGGCCCCATTCCCCACTTTTCTTTCTCACCAGAAAATACTGGGAGTAAAACGCTTTATTGTTGGGGAGGCACGCTTTCCTAAAGCCACCTTCTTTAGCAGCTTGTTCACTTCCAGCCAAAGTTGGCTGAAGTGAGGAGGCTTTGTTTTTTGGAGTGGAGATTACGATTTCGGTTTAGCAAATTGCAGCGTGTGCACTTTAAACACTACATCTAGCACCAGGTTGTCTGAAGTTATGTCTCTCCACTAACCCACGTGGAGGCTGACCCTGTCTCCCACAGGGATGCTGTGTGAGAAGCAGAGGGAGAGCGAGACGGGCTTGTTTGGTCTACTGAGGTTGGGAGTGCCCCGATCCTCGTCAGCCCCTTTGGGTAGTTAGTATATGTGGTAGAGGAGTTTACTCGGTGATGGAGTGTGTGGAAGAAGAGCAATGCGTGGAATAGCTTCTGCTCGTGGAGGGGCGGAACTCACTTCAGCTCTCTTTAAGGGGACGAAACGAACTTCGATCTCGGTCCTTCAAGGAGCAAAGAGCTTGCAGTGTCAATGTCTGTTTTGATTTGTCTACTGAACCAGTTATAACAATCGAATGGCATATCAGGATTACGAGCCTGCACCTCTGGCCAAAAATATGTCCCTTTCTTGCCTTCTGAGCATGGCTATGTGAGCCATCAGCATGAATCCTCCTTCCGACACACCCACAGCAGAATATGGTGTGGTCTGACGTCACCTGGCCCTCTCGGATGATGTATCGGGCTTCCTCTTGTAAGTCTGTTGGTAGATGCACCAAAAACCTATTAATTCTTTTCCAGAGCAATTTGTCACATCAGGCAGTCATGGCTAAGGCATTGACTGTTCTTATGGCCAGTTATGCCCAGGACAATAGCCTCTAATTAGCAGAGTGTTGGAATTTACTAATTTCCATCTTGCAGCCATTGTGATAACAGAGTCAACTTTAGGGTGGCCTCTTAAACACAGCAAAGCAGTGTCTGGAAATTTGTATTGCTTTTCCGGCCTAGTCGTGGTAGCAGGCATCGATAAGGTTGCTTTTGCCTCACAGATGGTATCCAAGATCGGTATGGCTATAGTAGTCTTCCGCCTTTTGTCCCTCTGCTCTTAAAGGACAGATTTGTTTCTCTTCCATGGTGGACACTTGGAGGTTGAACATTGACTTATATTATGGAAATAGGAAATATCATCTGCCGTTGAGCATCCGACAGGGGACTTGTGCTTCTTCTATTTGGCAAGAATGTAGTCATCCTATTCATCACATTACTAATAAGAGTAGTCATCATAGGGATCGCCTGATGGGTCCTCCTATGGAGTAGATACTTCCGGCGGACCAGTAATATTAGTAAGCTTGTCCTAGATGATGGAGGAGGTGATCGGCTCCCATGCCGACTCCTCCTTAGAAACAGTGCCAAGATGATTTGGAGACAATGCATCAGAGCTGGCTGGAGAGGGTCATCTGAACCCTCGAGAGTACCCGGCCTGCAAGGGGGCTGATTTCCATTGGGATCACTGAGGAAGCCAATGGATGATCCTCTATTTCTGGGAATTTTAGATCCTCCTGCAGGATTAGGTCCAGCAGGTCAGTCATTTCTTGAACAGGGAATAGAGTGCTATAATGTAACCCTTTGTGGGTGGGTTCGTCGATGGAGTGTGCTGGTTTCCCGTGGCTCTGGTCTATTTTTCCATAGTCATGTCATGACCCTTGCCCCTGGCCCTCACTGGCAAGTCAGCCTTCCAGTTAGGGCCAGGTCAAAGGCCTTAAAACCTCATCCAAGACTCTCTTAGAGTCAGTCCTGGCGCCTTTGGCGCCAGGCTCATTACCATCATGAAGACCAACATTAGAATGGGACTATTTAACTTGGAGGGGGGGGGGGGGGTTCAGCCAACATGGAGGCACACACATAGCTCAGTTACAAGGAACTGAGCTATGCGGTCTAGTTTTTGGGTGTGGCAGGCCTGGGACTACTTTACCTGGACTGCTTTGGGTGTGGCAGGCCTGGGACTATTTTACCTGGACTACTTTACCTGAGACTATTTAAACCACACCCAAACAGCAGAACATGCTTTGTGTTATTCTGCTGTGGGCAGCGTAACGCTCACCGTGCCCAGTTCTTTGATGCCAGCTTACCTGAAACCAAGTACCTGCAGAGAGAGAAAGAACACTACGAAACTTACCTGGAACAGTATCCAGTCTTCAATCCATCGCCGACTTCAGTTCCACTCACCTGAAGGTACGAACTCCATCATCCAGCACCGCATGCATCCTGGAATACCATAAACTGGAAATATAAGAAATAAAGACAGCATTAGTAAGCGTTTACTCACATTTCCTCCCGAATTTCCTCCCGAATGAAGAAAGCCACACACTTCTTACCTGGGTAGTCATCTCCTGGTCAGTATCAATGCTGGAACATTACGACGCTCATTGAGCAAGACATCTCAATAAAAGGAAAGGAAGGGTTAAACATGGAGGGGAAGCCTTTCGGCACAAAGGAATAAATCGTTGGGCCTGGTTGCCAAAAGCCCTATCAACAAAACAAAGATTTTAGCAATTAAACTCGTGCCAGAATAACAAGGAGCGCTCTGGGAAGCCAAGAACTATAGAACTTAATTCCAACCTTATTTTGGGATCTTGGAACACCCGTGGTTTTACTCATCTGTTGCATGCCTCAGATGTCAACCTAGGATTGTCAGACATTTGGTGTTTCCAAGAAACCTGGATCCAAAATAAGCCATCCATAGAGGGCTACACAACCATCAATTCTCCAGCCCTGAGAGGCGCCTGTGGCAGACCGAGAGCAGGCCTTCTGACGGCACTGCGAATTGGGGCCAACCTTCAGTTCCTCAAAGTACTGAAGGCGGAGCCACACATACTGGCTACTTTGATCCAACGCAGGAGCACTCAACAAGAAGTAAACAAACAAAAGGTAATCACTTACCTATTAGTCAATCTGTATTGGAATCCAACAGAATGTGTAACAGAGCAATTCTGACGAAAAATTGAAAACATCTTGAAAGATGCTCTATCGAATGAATTAATCGACTGCACAATCATCTGTGGCGATTTAAACGCCACAATCAAGAAGAAGGAACATGAAAACCGCCAATTTAAAAACACTAGGTTAGAATTGCCGGAAACCTCACTAGAAAGAGGAAAGAAATGGGCTACCTTGATGAACAATTTCAATCTCCACAACGCCCTCTTCCTTGGCAACGCAGCTCACCCAGTCCTTCCAACCTGGGAACTAGCAGGAAGACAAGCAACTCTAGATCACGTCTACCTTTTGAGGAACCTCCTGTCGCAAGTCACTGGTTTCGAGGTCATCGGAACACTTAACAGTGACCATAATCTTCTGAAAATGACATGGACCGTCCCCAGCCTAGAAGCATACGAGAGTTCCACCGTCCTAAGAACATCCAATATTGAGACCCCACGCTAACGCCACACGCTTAAGGTTGAAAGACTCTGTCATCTCGACAATAATTACGGATTACCGTCGAGAAAAAGCCTGGGATAACGAAAAAAGGGTAGGAACCATCACAGATTATCGTCCTTTACTACAGCCTTATCAGACTCAAACAACTGCTAACCGATTTAAAGGGAAGACAATCCACCGCAACAATGCGATACTTAGAGGAAAAAGGCTGGAGATGAGACGAGCCATTCGAAAGGCCAGACTGGTCCCCTCTATTACCAACATAGAAACTGCCTGGACCGTCACTAAGGCCTATAAGAACTGGTTAAAGGGCTTCAAACTACAACTATACCAGGAGGACTCTGAACAAATGTTGCGAGTATTGGCCGGCAAACAAACCAAAGCATTCTGGTCACCGGTCAACTCTAAAAGTCCAGCAAATGAGGATCCTCTATCGTCCAGTGTGCCAGAAGAAGCCTGGATCACCCACTTCTCTGCCCTCTTCGGTTCACCTGACAATAGGACGGAACATCGGAAACACCAAGGCTCCCGGTGGAACATCAACCCCACTCCAACCAATATCGAAGCAAAAATAAAGAAATTTAAATCGTCACGTGCACCAGGCCCAGACAGCCTTTCAAACATGGATTTAAAAGCCAACTCAGAAAGCTGGTCCATTCTGATAGCAGAAATCTTCGATTCATGTGCAACAACCAAATCTATCCCGAAGTCCTGGAAGACAGGAAACGTGGTGCCAATATACAAAGCAGGGGACAGAAGTGACCCAAATAACTATCGCCCGATAGCACTCTTAGACTGCATCGGTAAACTTTTTGGTTCCTTCCTCCTGGACAGCTTCAAAAAATGGGTACCCAACACAGAAGGGTGGGATGACTTCCAAACCGGCTTTAGAAAAAACATGAATACCATGGCCAACATATTTACCATCAATATACTGAAAGCCAGAGCCCAAGAAGGGGCGACACCTCTGTGCATAGCTTTTATCGACTTATCAAAAGAATTCGACAAGGTAAACAGAGAGAAGCTTTGGATAAAACTTACTAACTGGAACTGCCCCCCGTCCTTATTGGACCCAATACAGGAGCTCTACTCAGAAACATCCATGAGAGTGAGACTTAATGGTATAGGGCAACTCTCCTCCTCAATCAATACATCTTGTGGAGTAAAGCAGGGATGCTGTCATGATGCCTGCCCCTGGAAGACCAGACCAGGCCCAGCAGCCCCGGAAGCAGGCATCATGCCACTTGGAGCATACCCAAAAGCCCCAGTTAGGGGCTGTGTGGGTACAGTCCTGGCGCCCATGGCGCCAGGCTCATAAAGATAAAGTCAGTCCTGGCGCCATGGGCGCCAGGCTCATTATTGATAACTTACCTGAAGCAGATCATGCTGCATACTCACCTGAGGCAGACCATGCTGCATGAAGACTCAAGCCAAATGAGGCTTAGGAGGGACTATTTTACTGAAGGGACTATTTTGTTACTTGGGTGGGGCTGTGGAAGAATACTTACCTGGATCTTCTTCCAAGGCTATTTAAACCACGCCCGGACAGCCACACGTGCTTCGCGTTATTCTGCTTGCTGCAGCGTAACGCTCACCGTGTTTTCAGCAGCTCCAGTCTTCAGCCACGCCCGCTTCAGTCCTGGGACTCCTGAAACAAGAAGACAAAAAGGATAAAGGTTAGAACAGGAGTTTTAACTTTAATCCTTACCTGAATCCTGATCCATTTCGCCACAGAACTGAAAGACAGAAGTCTTTCTTTGAAGCATCACTTTGCATTCCTACGGCGCAGCGCTGAACTCACCTGCTTGGCGGTACTTCAGCATTCCATCACGCTCTCTCCATCTCGCGGCCGCCCTCCGACACCTAAGGAGACAAAGACAGCAAGGTGAGCAAGGGGACTCTCCAAGGCCATACAAGCTATCCCCAAGGACTTACCTGATTTACCACGGGAGGTACTCACCTCATTTCGGGTCGGCGCAGTCAAGTCTGCTTCATCGCCGTACCCCAGCCCCTAAGAGAAAGCAAGGACAATACCAGTTAACCCCGACAAAACTTACCTGATTTACCACGGGCGTCTCACCTCATCTCAGGTCGGCACAGTCAACTCTGCTTCATCGCCGTACCCCGGCCCCTAAGGGGAAAAACACAATAGACTTACCTGAATCTTACCGAGTGCCATTTGGACATCTTCGAGTGAATTAATCGGCAACTTGCAAGGAATCGGACAGAGTGAAGAGCAGACATTTGAACTCTTATGAACAATTGGACTTTATAGTCAATACTGGAACTCACCAACTCCTCTACGCCAGTGAAGTAACTGGTCATCAACGTGCCCCTGCGGTCGACGCAGGATGGAGAGCTCATCCTTCCAAACCATCAGGTGAGACTAAGGAGGGGACATCAAGAGTGATCAGTGGGAAGACAACGGGAGTGGGGAAGGTGGGTTGACACTCAATTCCACGGGTGGTTAATTCGTCTTCTCCTTTGCAGAAGAATATTCTTGCGAGCCAGACAAACTAGGCTCAGCGGGCCAGTCCAGACAGTCATCTCGGCGCTACACGTCACGCAGGTGGAAATAACAGCGGCCCAGTTCCAGTCGACGCCCCCGTGGGAACCAGGTGAGCGTAACAGAACGCGAACCCTACCCACAAATACCCACCTGGGCGTCATGGAGACCTCGGAAACTGATCAGTTGGCCCAATTATTAGGGGAATTAAGGGCCGAATTGCATTCCGCCCGCCAAGAAACCAATGCCCTCAGGAGGGAACTGATGGTGTCAAAAGAACAAACTGATGAGTTGGCCAGACAACTATTACAGAGCCAGGCTGGACAAACACCTCTACCAGGACTTGGGGCAAGTCCGGCTCCTGTACCATCGAGTAACCCGGTGCAAATAAATCTACCTGAAGCCGTTCCTTTGGCTCCGCCTGAACGCTTTGCCGGGGACACAAAAGGGTTTGCAACATTCATGAATCAATGCCGCTTGCACTTTTTATGTAGACCTGGAGCTTTCCCAAACGATCAGGCCAAGGTAGTCTTTGTACTGTCATAACTCAGCGGCAGTGCGGCGGATTGGTCCATTCCACTAGTTAACCAGGATGACCCGATTCTTCGAGATTTCCAGGGTTTTCGAACAAGCATGGAAAGACTATTCGCCCCACACTCCCGAGGACAGGCTTTGGACAACGAACTTTTATCCCTACGTCAAAGTAACCAGGATCTTTTATCTTACATTGCAACCTTCAATAGATTAGTAGTGGAAACCGAATGGCCTGAAGCCAAGCGAATCACATTATTCCATCGAGGACTTCGAGGAGAAGTCAAAGATGTTTTGGCCCAAATCGTGAACCCGCCTCAAGACTGTGCTGAATATATAGATCTAGTGGTCCAGCTCGATCACAGACTTCAAACCAGGAAGGCTGACCGAACCAAGTTTGAGAACAGGGTGTTGGTTAAAACCCACGTAAGCTCCAAGGGAGTAGATGTCTCAGAACCAATGCAAATCGGGGGGGTTAAAGGACCCCTAACCCAAAAGGAGAGAGACAGAAGACGGCAACTGCAATTATGTTTATATTGCGGAACTGCTGGTCATTTTCTTCGGAACTGCCCTGTAAAACCACCCAAGAAAGTTATAGGAGCAGCAGACGAAAACCATGTGAAATCTGACTCGGGAAACGACCACGCCCGGCAAGCGTAGAGGTCCGCTTGCCGAGCTTAAAGAAGGACACTCTGACCACGCATTTCACCATACCCATGGTCCTTGTAGATCCAGAGCAGCCATCACGCATGCACGCGGTAAAGGCGTACGTAGACAGTGGAGCGATAGGAAATTACTTGGATTGGGAATTGGCTACCAGGATGAATCTATCTCTCACCCGCAAGACCACGTCCGATGTTGTCACCACTGTAGATGGAACGGAAATCGCCTCTGGACCCGTAACTCATTCCACTGCAGAGATGACATTGCTGAGTCAAGATGGGCATCGAAAGGCTATGATGTTTGACTTAATCAAGGCCCCACAGTTTCAACTGATACTGGGGATACCTTGGTTGGAAAAACATAATCCCTGTATTGATTGGCGAGAGAAGAGACTAACCTTCCCAGAATGTGCTCACACCTGCTACCCAAGGAAAACTCAAAACTCAGTCCTGGCCCCAGTAATTCCAGTAGCCATGCAATTACCTGTTGAATACCAAGACTTTCAGGATGTCTTCCAAAAGGAACAGGCAAACACCTTACCACCTCACAGATCGTATGATTGTCAAATAGATCTTGTACCTGGAGCACAACCACCTTGCAGCAGAATCTATGCCCTTACGGAACCCGAAAATCTTCATTTGCGCCAGTACCTAGACCAGTACCTTGCTAATGGCTTCATTCGCCCGTCCAAATCCCCTGCATCTTCAGCTTTGTTCTTCGTACCGAAAAAGGAAGGCGACCTTAGAACATGTATAGACTACCGCGCACTGAATCAGATAACCATCAAGAATCGATACCCACTGCCTTTGATCCCAGAACTACTAGACCAGGTGAAGGACGCTTGTATATACACGAAAGTAGACCTTCGGGGGGCATATCATCTGGTACGTGTCAAAGAGGGTGACGAATGGAAGACTGCTTTTCGCACCAAGTACGGACTATTTGAGTACCAGGTGATGCCCTTCGGACTATGCAATGCACCAGCAGCCTTCCAGTTCTTCATGAACGATGTCCTCCGAGAGTTTATCGACGTTTGTGTGGTCGTTTACATCGACGACATCTTAGTATACTCTTTATCAGAATCTGAGCATGTAAAACACGTCCGAGCAGTCCTAGAGAAGTTACGCCAGCATAAATTATATGCTAAACTGGAAAAATGCATCTTCCACACTACGGAAGTGGAATTCCTTGGATTTATTCTGACCCCGAGAGGAATCCGGATGGATACACGAAAAGTGGATGCCATTCTTAATTGGCCTTCGCCAAGTTCAATCAAAGGAGTTCAAAGCATGCTTGGCTTTGCCAATTTCTACCGCAGGTTTATCCCGGACTTCTCGCACATTGTACATCCCAGCACAACACTATTGCGAAAAAACAAACGCTTTGTGTGGACAGAGGAAGCCGAGAACGCCTTCCAAGAGTTAAAAGCTAAATTCACATCTGCTCCCATATTAAGACACCCGCGCCCCGAGCTTCCCTACATAGTGGAAACAGATGCATCCAGTTCAGCCATGGGAGCAGTCCTTTCCCAAAAGGATCCCGAAACTAACCAGCTTCACCCAGTGGCGTTTTGGTCAAGAACATTTTCAGCCCCCGAATTAAACTATGCCATAACCGACAAGGAGCTGCTGGCCATCAAGTCCGCCTTCAAGGCTTGGCGGCACTATCTACTGGGTGCCAGACATGCCATCACGGTCATCACAGATCACCGCAACTTACAATACCTAAAGACAGCCAAAGCCCAATCTTCGCGCCAACTCCGTTGGGCATTGTTCTTCGCCGAGTTTGATTTTGTAATAACCTATCGACCAGGTTGTAAGAATGGTAAAGCAGACGCCTTGTCCCGGATTGGAATGGGAGAAGCAGAAATAACTTTAGAACCCGTACCCATAATTCCGGAACAGAGAATCCTTGGCCTGACTTCCATACAGACACTGAACAACATTCAAAACAAGATCCACCAACTCTTTGATTTCGTTGCCCTACAGGACTGGGCAAAGAAAGGTCCAGAGTACTCTGTCATCGATGATTTACCTTATTACAAAGGCCGGCTATTTTTACTGCAAAAGGAACTACAGGAACTTGTCATTTCCCATTACCATGACACCTTAATAGAAGGGCATCCGGTTATTGCAAAAACCAAAGCTAAAATTAGGAAGCAATTTTGGTGGCCTACCTGGCGAAAGGATGTCAAGTCATTTGTCATGTCTTGTGGCATTTGCGCACAAAATAAAGGGCAAAAGAAAAAACCTGCTGAATTATTGCAACCATTAGACATACCACCTACCCCTTGGCATACCTTGTCATTAGACTTCATCACGGATTTACCCCTATACCAAGGTTACAATACCATTCTAGTTATTGTAGATCTTTTTTCTAAAATGGCCCACTTCATTCCTTTAAAAGGGATACCTTCAGCTTCAATCCTGGCCAAGGAATTCCTTGAAAAAGTTGTCCGCCTGCATAGCTTTCCTTCAGTGTTAATTTCAGATCGGGGCAGTCAATTCATTTCACATTTTTGGAGGAAATGCTGCCAACTGGCACAAATTGATATTAGGCTTTCAACCAGTCACCACCCTCAGACCGACGGTCAAACGGAGAGGACCAACCAGACTCTTGAACAGTACCTCCGTTGTATGCTACATCAGTCTGAGGGGAATTGGAAAGACATTCTGTGGATCGCAGAGTATGCGTACAATAATTCCGTACACTGAGGAACTGGACAAAGTCCTTTTTTACCAATTATGGGCACCATCCTCGAACCTCGGATTTGGACTCATCCCAGCATTTAGAGATGCCCGCAGTAGACCATCTCCATGCTGTTATTACACAAGCCTTTAAAGAAGCAACCATCCATTTGCAAAAGGCTAAGGAAAAATACAAAAAGGATGCGGATCAGCACAGAAGTGAAGCTCCTCAATACCAAATAGGGGACCAAGTATGGTTAGCCACTAAGCACTTACCACTCAAGGGGACTCGGACCTTTAACCCCAGGTATTTGGGACCTTTTTCTGTCAAGGTAATTATTAACCCAGTGGCCGTCAAGTTGGACCTACCTGCTCATATGCGAATCCATCCCGTTTTCCACGTGTCTCTTTTGAAGCCAGTGCAACCAGGAACAAGGCAAACCACTCCACCTGAACCTATCCTCATAGACAAGGAGCCCGAGTTCGAAGTCAAGAATATTTTGGACTCAAAAAGAGTGAGATCAAAACTCTTTTACCTAATTGACTGGAAAGTTTATGGTCCACAGGAAAGGTCTTGGGAATCTAGTGACCACGTGCATGCACCTTGTTTAGTGAAGAGGTTCCATCGGGAATTTCCAGACAAACCACGGCCAAGGGGGAGAACGACTTTAGGAGGGGCCTTGAGGGGGAGTGCTGTCATGATGCCTGCCCCCGGAAGACCAGACCAGGCCCAGCAGCCCCGGAAGCAGGCATCATGCCACTTGGAGCATGCCCATGTGGGTACAGTCCTGGCGCCTATGGCGCCAGGCTCATAAAGATAAAGTCAGTCCTGGCGCCATGGGCGCCAGGCTCATTATTGATAACTTACCTGAAGCAGATCATGCTGCATACTCACCTGAGGCAGACCATTCTGCATGAAGACTTAAGCCAAATGAGGCTTAGGAGGGACTATTTTACTGAAGGGACTATTTTGTTAGTTGGGTGGGGCTGTGGAAGAATACTTACCTGGATCTTCTTCCAAGGCTATTTAAACCACGCCCGGACAGCCACAAGTACTTTGCGTTATTCTGCTTGCTGCAGCGTAACGCTCACCGTGTTTTCAGCAGCTCCAGTCTTCAGCCACGCCCGCTTCAGTCCTGGGACTCCTGAAACAAGAAGACAAAAAGGATAAAAGGTTAGAACAGGAGTTTTAACTTTAATGCTTACCTGAATCCTGATCCATTTCGCCACGGAACTGAAAGACAGAAGTCTTTGAAGCATTGCTTCGCATTCCTACGGCGCCGCGCTGAACTCACCTGCTTGGCGGTACATCAGCATTCCATCACGCTCTCTCCATCTCGCGGCCGGCCTCCGACACCTAAGGAGACAAAGACAGCAAGGTGAACAAGGGGACTCTCTAAGGCCATACAAGCTACCCCCAAGGACTTACCTGATTTACCACGGGAGGTACTCAACTCATTTCGGGTCGGCGCAGTCAAGTCTGCTTCATCGCCGTACCCCGGCCCCTAAGGGGAAAAACACAATAGACTTACCTGAATCTTACCGAGTGCCATTTGGAAATCTTCGAGTGGATTAATCGGCAACTTGCAAGGAATCGGACAGAGTGAAGAGCAGACATTTGAACTCTTATGAACAATTGGACTTTAGAGTCAATACTGGAACTCACCAATTCCTCTACGCCAGTGAAGTAACTGGTCATCAACGCGCCCCTGTGGTCGACGCAGGATGGAGAGCTCATCCTTCCAAACCATCAGGTGAGACTAAGGAGGGGACATCAAGAGTGATCAGTGGGAAGACAACAGGAGTGGGGAAGGTGGGTTGACACTCAATTCCACGGGTGGTTAACTCCTCTTCTCCTTTGCAGAAGAATATTCTTGTGAGCCAGACAAACTAGGCTGAGCGGGCCAGTCCAGTCAGTCATCTCAGCGCTACACGTCACGCAGGTGGAAATAACAGCGGCCCAGTCCCGAACGACGCCCCCGTGGGAACCAGGTGAGCGTAACAGATGCCCCTTGGCACCGGCACTTTACAACGCCTACATTGGTGATTATCAAAACACAGAAAGGAAGGTAAAAGCTTTCCCCCCTTCCCTTGGGTCGGAAAAAGTCAGCAGACTACTCTATGCGGACGACATCATCTTAATAGACGAAACGAAGATCGGGCTCCAACGAAAATTGGATAACTTGAACGAATATCTTCAAGCAAACGAGCTAGAAAGCAATGCCTCGAAAACAAAAGTGATGATACTAACCAAAATGGCCAAACGAAAAACCCCAGGGGCTTGGTTCTTTAATAACACCCGCCTTGAAGAGGTAGACGCCTTCAGGTACCTGGGAGTCATGTTCAGTAACAAAAAGAACGAAAAGCCAATGCTAGACTTCTTAATAAACAAAAACAAAACCCTGGCAAACCAATTGATCATCATGGATAAAAAATGTGGCCGCTTCTCAGTAAAGGGGGCAATACATTTTTACAAGATGAAAGCAGTTCCAGTGCTTACATACGGTATGGCGGCCATGTTTGGTATCCCAGATTCAATTTGGCCTAAATTGGAAGGCGCACTTTGGAAAAAAGTCCTGCAATTGCCCACCTCGACTCCAATAACCCTGATCAGAAGAGAACTTGGTCTCACCTCACTCCAGGGCTCAATATCTCTAAACAGCTTGATGTTCTACAGAGAAGTCAGATCATCCGGGGAAAAAATATACATCTTGATTCAGGAAGAAATCGAGAAAGGGTCAAACAAAACGCTAAAAGTCTGGATGGAAAAAAAAAGCTTTTGAAGGCAATAGGTAGCTCAGAGGAGGAGCTCCTGGAAAATCCTAAACTAACCGCAAAAAAACTGAAAGAACTAGACTGGTGTGAAACCCAACTGAAAGCCGCAAATTACAAAGCTACGGCACACCTTCCACCATTTGCCCAAAAACTAAACGAACCAATTAGCTACCTACTGCAATTCCCGAACAAGCTCTCCCGCTCGACTTTTCTGAGAGCCAGATTGAACATTTTAAAAACTAATGAAGTCCTGAAAATCCGAGGCAAAGCAGCATCTGATTCCTGCCGATTCTGCCAGATCCAAGATTCTAAGGAGAGCTTAAAACATCTGATCCTCCAATGTCCGGGAACAAGTGATAAAAGGGAAACCCATCTGGGCCACCTCGAGTCAAATTTCTCAAAAATGGATGAGGACTATTGGTGGTCATACCTAATGAACGGGCTAAATCGAAGACCAGTAATCGCAGTGGCAAATTTCATACATAGTCTGAAGCTGGACGTCATATGTGACTAACTGGGATGCGCCCTAAAGGATTTAGCCCGTTTTGATAAGCACATGGATAAATTCATTTGGAAAACAGACTTTTCTTTCTTCTCTTTTGTAAAAACTGTTAACTGTTACACACAATAAATAAAAAAATTACGGCGCTCGGCGAGGAACAGCGCAACCTGCAAGGAGATAAAAGACACAGGTTAGCAATATAAAAAGCGAAACAGCGATGCGCATCACGCGTTACTCACCGGACAGCATCGCGCACACCGCGCTTTCATCTACCGGCCCATGCTCATCTTCAAACTGCATGACAACACCAAAATACCTTTCCATATCTAAAAGGAAAGAAGCAAGACGCAAGACATTATTATTCGAACTAAGAGGAACATAAGAACTGCATATAAAGACTGTAAAGCAGCAAACCTACGGAGTCGCAGCAGGCCTGGATTCCCACAGGGGGGCTTTTACAAGTAAAGTAACTTGGTCGCTGCTCGCACCCCACATCTACGCGCCCCTGCCAAGAGGAGCATGACGGAGAATCCACCTTTTACAATATTAAGGTGAGGAGAAGTTTTAGGCAGAAACGTGTGCAGTGCCCTTAGGGACCACTACACACAATTAAGACTACAGGTGGCAATGCAAGTTTTACCTTTGGTACAAGCCTGTACTACTATGTCAGAGTGGTAGCAGTGGTGGAGCAGCCAGGCCTATCTCAAGAGTATATGAGCAGTAGCAGAGATTACACAAAGGGACCACAATTACTGTGACTCAAGCAAACACTGACAAGGTTTCAGGTAGAAAAATATAGGTACATTTATTTTTAAACCATTCGTTATAAACACAACACTTCTATTAAACTTAAACAAAAACCATACGTTAAATATACTACAACTAACCAATTCACTTTGAACAGTACGTCTCAAGGCAAGTAACCTGTGTTTGAATGAACCGGTGTTAGGAACAAAACACGTTACCGCAAATAGAATTGCGATCACTTCTTGACAGTTCGGTCTACTAAACAAACGCGCATCTGTGACATGAAATGGTACCGGGGCAAAAACACACTTATCACTTGAGATACCCAGAGGGTGTTGGGGACAAAAATCACAAGCAATATTTTGGTTAGGCAGGCAGAATCATAAAACACTCAAAGACAGGAGTTCAAAAGTCAAAGGGTCGAAAGACACCGTCGCCAGTTGCCGAAGATCACACGGTCAAACAGTTCACGATTCAACGTAGCCAAAAATACTTCGATATTGTCAATGTTTGGAAGCAAAAGTTATAAGAAGGGGGGAAGCCAAGGGCAAGCCTTGGAAATGAAGAAAAAGGGATTCACCCAGTTTCCTCAACAGAACACAGTACCTTGTTCCAGTGGTGCAGCTAGTGCCCTAAGAGTTGTTCCTGTTGGTTTCCCGCAGACCCACGATTCCTGGATCTTCGCTGTGAAGGAGAACGTTTGAAGGGTGCCTGGACCAAACAGGGATGAAGCCGGCAGCAGCGACAAGGAATAAAAGGTGCGCTCCATAAAAACAGGGTTGGCTCTTCAGGTGGCCATCCGGACCACTACAGCAGAGTGCAGCGATTTCAACCACAGAAGAGGATCCTCTGGCTGTCGAAGATGAGCTGGTTATCGCCACCAAGCTCAAGGGAAGAAGACTCCGTACTGGATCTTCTCTAAGTCGTTGAAGGGAAGATAGCTCAGGACTGCAGCAGAGCTTCACCAGGATGGGGTAGTTGCACCAGCTGTCTATCTCTCAGCTTCTCTTCAGTTCCTTGTAGTTCCAGTGGCGACTCTCTAACTTCTAGCCCAAGAGACCTGCCTTTTATGTGAAAAACCCCCATTCACACAGCCTGGCTGTCAATCATCCAGCAGGGGGGGGGGGGGGTTGTCCAGCCCGGACAACTACCCTGGCCAATCATGACAAAGTGCGACTTGGGTTTCCTAGGATACCCTGTGCAGGGGGTGACTACACCCCTCCCTCACATTCAGCCCACCTAGACACCCAGGCACCTGGTGGAGGGCTTCTGAACAGAAAGCCAGCCAAAACACAGTGGACAAAGAAGGCGAACCTAGTTTGCCGCGCAAACTAAAACACAAGAAGGACTTTAACAAAAAGAAATGGTGAATAAACCCAACTAGAGCCAAAAGAAGGACAATTTGGTCAAGCGGGTTTATGTTCAAGGCTAATATAATAGCCAAGAACAGTACCTCGTTTATCTAATATAATCGCGGTAGAAAAGTTAGGGTAGATACCACTGCCACCAGCCAAGTCTAAATGTTAAAAGAGCGAAACAATGCTCTAGGAGGTACAGATAAAACAGGGATATAAATGAACTCTTTCCAGTACTCCATGGAAGATGGGGTGTACTGGATCTGTGGTAGATTAAGTAAAGTTAATGGTAACTTTACCCTTTTCTGGGGGACGGTAGTCGCATCAGAAATGGAGTCGGGGGGGGGGGGACGACAACCCTGTGCCACAGTACAGAAGGTGCTGGATGACACACACAAAGAAGGGGGCTACTGAAGTGGTGTTCTCCAGAGCCCACAATCGCAAAGAAACAGGTAGAAACACACAGCAAAACACAGGTAAGAGTGGGGGGAAAAGCTCACACTCTTACCAAGTGAAAGAAATAAACTCCAGAAGTCCAGCAAAGTTGCTGGGGGACTCACTAGGTGAGGGAAATTAGTCATGAAATGAGAATTCTCCCTAACAAGAAGGCCCAAGGGGGAGGAAGGAGTTGAGGCCAAGGGAGGTGAGAAAACAGACAATCTGGCATTGAATCCAGCTCTCCTATATTGCAGACCCATCTTTAACCAGAGGCTTTACCAAGGGACCAGGAGAGGATTTGAGAGTGCAAATCATCCAACCAGGGCTGGGTGGCGTCCCTGTGGATACCAGGTGAGCGTAACAGTCAACGAGCACCTTTTCAAGGATGAACATTTTTCTGTAGGCAAAGAGTATCTTTCTATCGACAGTTTGTGGCCTTTCGTCAAAGGTGCACCCATGCATGGGGAGTTCATTGATGACCGATGCTCTGTTGAATGGTTTCCTTCCGACGGTAAGTGGCTCTTTCAGGACGTTGCCTCAGTCATCGACAAGGCTATTGGGAGGCAACCGCTCCATTGATGACCTGCACATTTACAACGGCCCGTCATGGACTAGGTCGTAGACTGGTGCGCCTTAGGCAGCCGATCCGTGGACAATTGCTTTGTAGGTGCCTTGCTAGTGGACGGTTTATCAGAGGGACCCGCTGATGATAAGTGAGTGCTTTTCAGCTGTCTTCAGCCGTTTCTCATCACTGGACTTGCCCATCGGTTCAGGGCCTGTCCTGGTCTTGCTATGGGAGGTGGCATAAGTGCCCTCTCCAGTGAAGGTCTCCTTTTCAGAGGAGCATGGGTCCTGGCCATGCAGAGAGGCTTGGGCTGTCCTGGTGGATTCGTCTCCTGACGAGACACCAGTAGTTTCTTCTAAGAACTACAGTAGCCTTCTATGCCTGTCCTGGAGAGTTTTTTGTGATAAGTTTTGGCATATTCCACATGTTTCAGCTGGTGGGGATACAGGTAAATGCGTTCCAGGTATGGATCCCCAAGGAAAACATGTTTCCCTCAACATTTTGCAAAGTCTTTGGAAAGAGACGTTTTAGGCTTCAAGGAGTCCTTGCCTTCTTCAGCCATGACCACGAGGAGGTGAAGAAACTCAATGTTTTCTGATCCCAGAAAACAAAAAGGCATACCAAAAGGTGTCAGATAAAGCAGCAGCCCACAGTACACCAGACTGATGTGTAAAATGTGTTAATTGTAAGGCAAAAAAGTACAATTATGGAATAATGCTCCAATAGCTGAGAAGGATTCCCTAGTCACTAGACTTCAAAGAATCAGAAGATGGCTGCTGTGGGTGGAGCTAAATCCCTGTCTACCTCATTGGTTCAGGCGGAAAAGAACCAAAATGAACTGGAAAGGCTACAACCCGGATGTGGATATGTGCAATTTTATTGTCATTATATGTATCGTGGGGCAAGTGGGGGGCCCAATCTGATGATGGGGAATATCGTGTGATTTTATGAAAGGTCCAATGATATGATATGATATGGTATTTGTAACGCGCCTATACACAGGTGTTTCAAGGCGCGACGAGGCAGGGAGGGGAGGAACAAGGGGAGACAGGCAACGATCCTACTAGGCCAGGTGTCATTCAGATCGCGCAAGTGCAGGGGTGGGGGAGGGGGAAAAGTGCAAGGGGAAGGGGAGGGGGGGAAGTGCAGTACAAGGTAAGTGGCGTAAAGTAATAAATAAATAGGGCCAGCTGGTGGCAAGTGCAAGATAAGTGCAGAACAAGTGCTGGGGAAGGGGGGGGGCTGTAGGGATACAGAGACAGTCCCGCAGTGCAGAGGGGTTCCAGGGCATCAGTGTAAGTGGAGAGTGGCTGGGCCCAGGACCGAGGCCGTTTGGAGTGGTCCAGTTGCAGGATCAGTGCAGTTTCAGTGAAGAATTAATTAGCTGTTCAGCAGGGAAGAGGGAGAGAGAAAGCAGAAGCAAAGAGGAAGGTTTTGAGGTGCTTCCGGAACCGGAGATGGTTCTCCTCAAGTTTCAGGGAGGCAGGAAGGCTGTTCCAGAGGGAGGCCCCTGCCGCGGAGAGAGATCTACCCCCAGCTCGTTGCTTCGAGAAGCGGCTAACCCTGAGGGAGTTGGAGGCGGATGAGCGAAGGGCTCGGGAGGGAAGATGTTTGGGAAGAGAGAGTTGAAGGTATTTAGGACCCAGGCCCCAGAAGGCCTTGTGGACAATGCTGGAGAGGTATTTTTTCCCCATTGCAAATATTTTTGTTAGACTCCGATATAACCTTCAAGTGATGGGTTGGTTTCATGGGTCTCCTGAAACCCTGCTGCCTAGCTATGAGTCATTGCAGCCTAACCATGAAATATAGGTGCGAGGAAAACTATGCCAATAGCAGAGACAACCACAGATGGCACTGTAACATTGCCAATCATACAAAGTTCCTCTTTAATGGCCCTGAATATAGTTTCTCTGGGTTCAGAAAACAAACACTTATACCTGGGACTTACCGTATACCAAAAGATACAGTGCAAAATGTAAGGCTTTGATGCCTAAATAGGCCGATTGGAAGGAGGTCCGTTAAGGTAAGAGCTGAAATTGGATTATCTGGGCCAATAAAATCCAAAAATTACATGAGTTTAAGGGCCCACACTTTGACTCATATGTGTTTCCCACTGTTAGCAGAACCATGCAAGTAAACTATTAGTAGCTAGAGTTTTGTGGGAATATAAATGTCTAAGCACCATCCAAAAGTGATAGCACAACTGTACTGAGATCACACTGCAAAGTTCTTGGCACACCATGACCTGAATCAGAAGCAACCATGATACCAAGGCTGGTGATCTTGGAGTCATCAGCAGAAAAATCTGTGCTTTGTACAGAGTATTGATTTTGCCAGATTTAAGGAGAATGTTAATAGCTGAGTGGCATCTATGTTGCTAAAGAGACAAAGCTAGATCTCACTCAGGAAATGTTTGTTTTCTTCCATATACTATTTTCCTTTGGTCATTCTTTTTTCACTAAATATCATCTTACTGATGCTTCACCAAATTCATTCAATTTATAGCATAGGAAATAAGCCGGGCCTGCTCTCCCAACATATGAATAGGCCATCACATAATATCAGCTGGATTTCAGCATCAAATCTGTAAATTTGCCCACCTGCACACTGTTACTACAAGCACAGGAGGACCAATCTCTGTAGCGACGCCTCCTACCATCAAAGGAGCACTGATCAACGCACGGTCCCTGGTTGCCCATGCACTTGATATTGCGGACCTCATCTCCACTAACTGCCTGGACTTTCTCGCCATCACTGAAACTTGGCTTCACCAGGCGGCAGGCCCTGCACTGTCCTTAGCCCTCCCAGAGGGTTATACCATTATCAGAGCAGACAAACTCCGGTGAAGGAGGGAGAGTTGCCTTTATAGCAAAAATCCACTTGGGCCTCAGATCCACCTCCCATACAAGCCTGCCCTCAGCTGAACTCTTATCAGTTGAACTCTCTTTAACAGCTACCCTAACAATACTTATTCACCTCATCTACCGACCTCCAGGTCCCATCTCCTCTTCTGAGGAAGACATTACAGACTTCCTAAAGAATAACACTAAATTAGGCTTGCAAATCATCTTGCTCGGAGACCTTTATCTAGGGCTCCATGACGATACCAACGATTTAGCCCTGGAAAACGATCTCCCAGCTCGGCTTTAATCACGAATCACAGGGCCTATGCATAT
Source organism: Ambystoma mexicanum (assembly GCF_040938575.1). Lineage (NCBI taxonomy): Eukaryota > Metazoa > Chordata > Amphibia > Caudata > Ambystomatidae > Ambystoma > Ambystoma mexicanum. Next base: position 253,532,773 of record NC_090926.1, on the reverse strand, counting down.
CAAGGGTTGACCACTGGATTGGTTGTCAGGCCTTAACTGCTCACCAAAATCTTCACAATGAACCTATCGCCTGATCAGACCATCACTACATATCTTTCGCCATCCAGGGGAAAACATCCCATATCCCTAACCCCATTACTACCCCTCTGAATTTTTCCAGAAATTCCCAGAACATAACACTGCAAAATGTACGTCCTTTAATCCATAACATCATGGACTCAACTAACTACAAAAACATAGATTCTAACATACTAGTTGACCTTTACAAATACACCTTAGAGTCAGCCTTGAACAACATTGCGCCTCTCAAACCAAAAAAGGCCAAACCAATTGGCCACCTCAACAAATAGTTTACACCAGAACTAAAAATCGTGAGGAATGCCAAAGTGTGGCTGAAACCACATGGCTAAAATCGCCCACCACTCATAACAAGGCATTGTTCACCACGGCGGCTGCCTCCTACAAATCTGCCATCCTCAACACCAAAAAAGAAATGTAAAATAATAGAATCCTGAACGCTAAATGAAGGACTAAGGAGCTCTTCAATAGCCTAAGGGAATTAATCTCCAGCCCCGCAAACATAGGGTTGCCTGAAGGATGCAGCCTTGTGTGTCAAAATCCAGCAAGCCCTAGCTGACAAAATATCGTCATTACAAATTAAAATAGAAGCCAAAAATAAGTCTCACTAGCAGCTCCATTGCAAAGCACTTTTCAGACCATCAAGCCCCTCTGTGCCCACCTTTCTCGTTTTCCCCAGACACACCAAAAGAAGTGGAAGATATCATCAGAGTTCTAAAACCCTCAAGGTATCAAGGAGATACCTGCCCGGCCACTATCATTAAGGAAGGTGCCAAAGAGCTGTCCCCCTTCATCGCCACAGTGATAAACTCCTCATTCATCTCTAGCTCAGTCCCCAACAACCTCAAGGAGGTCTGGGTTATGCCACAAAAAAAAAAAAAAACACTGCTTGGACCATAACATACGAACGAATTACAGGCCAATCACAACCATCCAATTCCTCCTACAAATACTGGACAGAGTTGCCTAACTGCAAATCCAGAAACACTTCAAGGTCAACAATTTACTTGGTCTCCAACAATCTGGCTTTCGGTCGAGACACGGCACAGAGATGGCCCTCCTGGACCTGGAAATACAGATGGACGAGGCTAAAGACAAAGGTAAACTGGCTATCCTTCTGTTGTTAGACCTCTTGGCTGCATTTGATCTGGTCGATCACCATACCCTCACAGAACACCTGACCACAGCAGCTGCCTTCTCCACTAATGCCTCCAATTGGCTCAAATCCTTCTTATCCAATCGAACTACCAGAGTCTTTGTGCCTAAAGCCTGAGCAGACCCTATCCCTATCCACTGCGGGGTGCCAAAGGGCTTGTGCATTTCCCCAATGCTGTATAACATATTCACAAAGCTCCTCTTCGATCGTCTTGACAAGACTGGTGTCATCTATACGAATTACCCAGATGACACCCAGGTTCTCATCACACTGACAGGCTGCTACGAAGAGGATTCTAAGATAATTAACGAAATCTAATTGGAAATACATGCATGGATGGCTGCCCATAGCCTCTGCCTTAGTGACGACAAGATGGCGCTCCTGATTGTCGGCACTCAGGCTTGTTTAAACAAACTTGACCCTCGGTACATGTCCTTCAATATCGATGGGAACCCTATCAAAGTTGCCAAGGAAATCAAAACCTTAGGAGTTTATCTCTAAAAAAACTAGTTAGCACCACTGCTTCTTCAACGGCCTATACCAACAAGCTGATCAATACCTGTAAAGCATACTTGTCCCCTAATAGTTGCATTACGCTAGCCAGAGCCCTAGTGCTATCTAAGATCGATTATTGTAACACGCTTTTCATAGGATCGCCCGAACTGACAACAGGCTACAGATCCTACAAAATAACGCCTTGAGATCAGCACTAAACATCCCTAGGTCCAGCCACATCTCGAATCTCAGACGGGATGGCCATTGGCTCCCGGGGCGTGACAGAATAAGATCACACACTCTAGCTATCACCCACAAATGCTTGTCAAACTCTGCCGCTAAATACTTGTCTGACAAATTCTGCAAACACCAATCAGCCCAATCCACCAGATCTTTCTGTTCACATTGCCTCACAGTACCAAGGTTCAATCTAAAAACAACTGGAGGAGAGAGCTTCCTAGTCCAGCCCGCCATATGGTGGAACTCCCTGCCTCCTGCCATCAGAATGGAACCTTCCTTTTGTTCTCTCAGAACTAAAGTAAAGTTCTGGCTCACTGATAAGCCTATCTAACTTTGCCCTAGGTTTCTCTTTTACCACCACTGCTCACCTCTAGTCACACTATGTATTACATAGGTATATGTGTTTTTACTGTATTGTCATTGAACTCCAACCTATGCTCTTATCTGTATTTTTTGGGCACTAGACCTATCTGTAACCATTGGTCCACTTGCCTGTTATCCTATGTATGCCTGTAACGTTCTTACGTTTTTTCCAGCGCCCAGTTACCTCAAGGTTAGGTGCGCAATACAAATAATAAATACAAAATCATATTGTGGGTCATTATTCAGGTACCTGTGGTTGGCTCCATCCCTTCGACAAAGATACCTCCCAGGTTAGGCAGAACCCAGTATTGGCGCCGGTACCGATCCTGACCCAGAGAGACAGCGCGGAGTGCTTGTGAGGCCTGGAGCAGCTTTTTGCGGAAAACAGTCTGCTTCTGCAGAAAGAAGAAATCACTTGATTGGAACAAAAGTTCAAAACTCCCTCTGCTCAACCCCCAAATGGAACAATTTGATCCACACATCTCATGATGCAATGACATCTCCAATAATGGCAAAGGAATTCGAGTACAGTGAAAAAAGAACTTTGTCTTCACTAAAGAAATTCAGGAAAACAGACTCATGAAATTACCACAACAGAAGTGAGCAGCTAGCCAAGAACTCTCCACCCTCCTTAACTGCCATTATTTGAAGGTAAAACATACCACACCCAGGTTAAAACACTGCCACTAAATATTAAAATTCCTGCAAACACCAGCCCATGCTTTTTCAAATTCACTAATGAAACATCATTCTCTCATCATTTTATTTCTCGCCCCTTCAAATGGCTAATTGTGCCTTATTGCCACCTCCTCTGCCTCAAGAGACACCATTGTCCGAACTTCTAACTTTCCTTTAACAAAATTAGATTTCACCTCCTTGAGGAGAACCATCATGCCCATTCAAGAAACCCACCCATCAATTCCCTAGCCTCCAATTTCCTGTTTCTTTCGAAATGCTCCCTGCTGCACCAGTGGCATGCAGAACAAACTTTCACCTTAGTCAGTTTCTCAATCTGTCGCTCCAGTTCAAGGATGCTTGCTGCCGAGGGGCTCTCTCCCTGGAGAAGAACATCAGAGAAAACAGGGATTAAGTATGGGACTCAGTCTCTTTAGAAATGCACAAGGAAAAATTGTCATTAAACCCGTCCCCCAATTGGAGATTGTTAGGATAAGTACTTATTCTTCAGTTCATTAAAGAATGTCACAAAGTTTACTCGCAGAATTAGGTTCAAGTACATGGAATTAGCTTTGCATTAATAATTATTAGTACCCGGCGAGAGCGAAGCAGAATGCAACACGCATTCTGATTGGCTCTCGCCGGGTCCTTACCCGGCCGGGAATCCCTCCGTCGGGATTCCACGGCCTTTGTCCCCGGCAGGGGGCGTGGCAGCCCCTCAGCTAATGAGGGGGCTCGAAGCGGGGCCATCCCCGCTCCGATCCTCCCCGCGGCTGAGAGGCTGCCTTCGCCCCCCGCCGGGGTCTCTGGTAAGCTGGTAAGTTTTTTTTTTTAAATTACCTTGCCTCCCACCGCCCCCCCCCCCCAACTTACCTTCTTGTTCCCACGTCCCCGGCGCGGGACGAGGAAAGCCTCCAGCCGTGTGGAGACTCGGATCCGGGCCACCCCCGCTCTGCGCCTCCACACGGCTGGAGGCTTCCCTCGTCCCTCGCCGGGGACGCAGGTATTTTTTTTTTGTTTTATCCCCCCTCCATCCCACTCCCGCCCTCCCAACCCCACTTACCTTCTTTTTGATCCTTTTTCGGAAGCGGAGGCGCAGAGCGTCCGCTCCCGATGGCTGCCATGGAAAGGGAAAACGGACTCAGTTTTCCTTTCTATGGGGGCGGCCATTTTCTTTTTTTTTTTTGTCTTCCCCGAAACACTACAGCGTTTCAGGACAAAAAAAAAAGCTTTTAGTGTCAAGGTCACGCAATTTTTGCGGGCCGGGGTACTAATAGCAATATAACCCTCGCGTCGGGGGCATTACCGACTCTGGTAATGCCCCGGGGCCCATAGGTAAGGTCCCCGACGCTCGGGTTATATTGCTTAATTATGAAACTGAAACAAACGCTTAAGCCAAGAGGAAGCCTTTTGCAATATCTATTTGCATACAGCTTGCAATATGCAGGGCAGGTACAGTCCGTCCATGGACCTGGAATTGCCTAAAACATTATGCAGGTTAACAACATCCCGAGGAGTTGTTCTAGTCTTTCACTTCGGAAATTATCACAGCTCCCTAGGATTACTCCCATTTGGAAGAGGTTTTCCAACATGTTAATAAGATCCTCTCTATTTTGCTCAAATCTTAATCCATATTTAAAATATGTATAATCCATAAAAACATGAATCTTAAAAAAAACATGAATCACATACAATACCTAATAGAGTAAAAAAGTATAGCCTACCGGCAGGGAGCAGCCTTTTGTGCACTTCCGAATGAGTAGGGCATTCAATAAAAAGGTTTTTTCTAGAGTCAAAATACCCTACCACCAGAAAGTAAAATAAATTGAAAAAAAGCAGGTACTTGCTGCTTATATCCTAATTTTTCCAAATTTGGTAGAATGCATTTTTTTCACAGGTGTGCATGATTTACTACTACAAAAGAGGATATCAAGGCAGGTCTAAAGAGCAGTCCCATCACAACCGCAGATCTGTGTTATCAGCAATACGCAGCTACTTTCCCTTCACTGTTTCCAATGGTAGCAGGTTCACTCAAAACATAATGATTAGGTTCTGAGCACGATCGCCATCAACAGAGTAGAGAGCATGGGCATACATTGGGGGTTGCAAGCTTTATCGGCTGCTAACCCTGGTGACATTTCTGTTCCACCTGGTATTGTCTCTGCTACCCCGCTACCCCTTAATAAGGAATTGCACAGGCAGTGTAAAACAGAACAAAGAGGGCTCTGATGAGAGCCCTGTATACTGTGACAAATCCTATGTCGTCATCCCTTCTCCCCGAGGAGGAGACCCTTTTTATGAGGCCAGGGAGGTGAGGCCGATTCCCCATAGTGCTCCAGGGGGTGATACACAGCGGGAGGATCTCATGGGGAAAGATTCCCCCTCTAGGATACGAGGAGATCAGGCAGAGACGCAGTATCCCCACCACTCATCCACCTCTTTTACACCTCCTCCCTTACAATCCTCTACTCATATATTTCTATCACCCCTTTTAAACATATGTTACTGGGACGAGGGAGAGCAGGGGTGACTGTTCTAAGACCCATGTCAATCCGCTCTGACAAGGAAGAAGCGCAGAGCGACCATTTTTAAAACAGTCCAGCATTGAGCAAAATTTTTGGCACTCTCTATGCCGTTTACTAGTGTAGCCAGTAATTGGGTAGATTTGCATGCCATCTAAGTACAACGTACTATACGGGCGGGCAATCTATGTACGTTTTGCTGATATTGGCAGAGTGAGGCCGGTTTTCCAGCAGCATGCGTACAAATATGTTAGTAAGAGCTGCGGTGAGTTGGGTTTTAAGGGCAGTCTGAATGCACCTTAGCCACTGTATGTCCGGGTGGTACTCAGACAATGTGAGCTATTATGGGCCAGTATAGCTGGCTTGTCTGACATGTCGTAGCTGTGAAACGGAGGTGGGAGGAGTGGCTGGCGGTACCGCATTCGGTGTAATATGCGTACGACCACAAGGTCCTTTTTGTAGACACTTGGATTCGGCTGCTCATTTCTCCACCCAGGCCATCAGATGGATAGAATCCTTTCTGAGCGAGAGAACGATGCAAGTCTTTTTGTTTGTTTGTTTTGTTTGTTTTATTCATATTTATATAGGGCACAACAGTCCGAGGACATCGTGGCACTTGTTACAGTACAAATCCTAGTTACATAGTCATTTGCAATATATATACAGGGTACAAAATAGTTATATTGTCGTTGGTAATATAGCTATAAATTACAATATAGATATACATTTGAGTTATATTACAATCAGGGTAACCTGGGCAGGGCTAGTTGAGGAAGGTGGCCTTGAGGTTGTTGCGGAAGACAGTGATGGAAGTTTCGGCTCTAAAGGTGGCCGGGAGAGAGTTCCAAAGTTTTGGAGCAATGTAGGAGAATCCTAGACCTCCCGCAGTAGCTCTCTTTATTTGTGGTAAGTGTAGCTGGTTGGTGTACTGGGCTCTGGTGGGGCGAAGGGATGTGGTCCTGGATACTGCTTCTGATAGGTATGTTGGGGCGGTATTGTGGATACATCTGTGTGTGATGGTGAGGATTTTCAGAGTGATGCGGTCCTTGACCTGGAGCCAATGAGCTTCACGTCTGGTGTGAGATATGTGGTCTCATCTAGGGATGCTTAGCGCGGCTCTGATTGCATTGTTTTGTGTGGTTTGTAGTCTTTGGATGTTCTTGGCGGAGGTGCCAGCTAAGAGGGCATTACAGTAGTCGAGTTTGGCGCCTATAGTGGCTCTAGCTATGGCTAGGCGGTTGGGGGTGGGTGTCCAGACATTTGGTCGACCTAAAACTGGTCGAATGACATTTGGTCGATGCAATTTGGTCGAAAACCAAATGGTCGAATTTTTTTTTTAGTTATATATTTATTTTTCGGGTTTTCGTTTTTTACAAAAATGGGTTTTTAGAAAAAAAGAAAAAAAAAAAAAAAAAGGTGAAAATAAAAATAAAAAAAAAATTCGACCATTTGGTTTTCGACCATTTGTCTGGTCGACCAATTTTTTTCGACCAAATGTCTGGTAACCTTGGGGGTGGATAGGTATGGTTTAATGGCATTGATGAGTTTGGTGCTGAATGCGGATGCAGAGGCTATGGCACTGACTTGTTTGTTCATCGATAGATTTGCGTCAATGTGAACACCAAGAGTCTTGACGGTGGATGATACTGGGATGGTAGTGTTATCTATGTTGAAATTGGCGTATTGGGGGCTTAGCTTTGTTAAAGTGTTTGTTAGGCCAAGGATGAGGATTTCAGTCTTTTCCCCGTTAAGACACAGGCCATTGATTGCCATCCAGGCTTGGATAGTGGCATAGATGTTGTGCAGGGTCGTGGTGTCTTGGTGATAGAGTCCAGATAGGGGAATAAGTACTTGGGTATCGTCTGCATAGTTGGTTTATGCTATGCCCATAGAGTCCAGTAGGTCGAAAAGGGGTTTTGTGAAGAGGTTATAGAGGGTGGGGGATGTACAGGATCCTTGGGGGACACCACAGTTGATAGTAGTAGGGTCTGCGTTTGCTGTTTCCGAATAGACCTTCATGGATCTACCTTCAAGGAAGGATGTGATCCAAGATGCTGCTTGCTTAGAGAAATGAGCTGCATGGGTGATGTGAGTGGTAAGAGTTTGGTGATCTACCAAGTCAAATGCAGCTGATAGATCAAGTAGGAGGAGTAGTGCATGTTTGCCTTTATCCATGATCTGAGAGATTTGATTTTTTAGGTCCAGTGCCCAACACGGAATCCGGATTGTCTTTTGCCTAGTATGGAGTTAGCTTCTATGTAAGATTGTATCTGGCTGTGATCTGCTTTGTCTAGGATTTTTAAGAGGAACGGGACTGTCGTTAAAGGTCTGTAGTTGTTGGGTCAAGCGTGGCCTTTTTTAGGAGTGGCCGTACGCAGGCTTCCTTGAGATTGACTGGGACGGTACCTGTTTGGAAGGAGGCGTTGATGAAAGCAGTAATCAATGGTGCTAGGTCATTAGCGCATTCCTTGATGAGTTTGGGCGGGCAGATGTCAGCTTTGCAGAGGGATGGATTGAGGTTTTTGATGAGGTTGAGGACCTCCGGTTCAGTGACGTCTCTGAAAGTGAATTGAGCGTGGTTGGGATTACCACGCTTGTCTTGAGAAGAGCGGTTGTTTTTTTGAATCGGGAGGGTTTTGCAATGGTTTTGGATTTTGTTCTGTAGGAGTTTTATTTTGTTGAGCATGGTGGACTGAATGCTAGCGCACCAGGCTTTGTCTTTGGTTATCTCTTCAGTGCTAGCTGGTGGAGTGACTAGTTCGTTAAAGATTGCAAATAGTTCTTTAGCTTCAGAGTTGGCCTTTGAGATCCTGTCATTGAAGGAGTTTGATTTGGCTGCTAAAATGGCTTTTTTGTATTGGAGGACTATTTGTTTGAAAAGGCTCTTATTTATGTCACTGGGATCCTTTTGCCAATTTTTTTTGCGCCTGACGCTTTTGAGTTCGGAGGGTTTGGAGTTCATCCGAGAACCAAGAGTTGCAGTGGAATGATATTTTTTCTTTCTTATTTTCAAGAGGGGCTATAGAGTTTATGGCATTGGTGAGAGTCTCATTAAAGATTGCTGATAGTATGTTTGGGTCCTGAGAGAACGGTGGTGCTAGGCAGGGATTTTTGAGGTGCGGACGCAGGTTGTCTGCTTTGAGTTTTTTTGAGCTTCTTGTTGTGGCAGGTGGTGCATAGGTGAGATTTTTAGGTTTGGGGTTGGTGGGGATAAGGAATTCTATACAAGTGTGGTCCGTCCAGGGGAGGGGGGTATTAGCCGTAATGTGGGAGGCACAGTTATGGTCCATGACCCAGTCAAGGGTGCGGCCTTTGGAGTGTCATGATGCCTACCTCCAAGGAGCCAGGCCGGGCCCCGCAACCCCAGAGGCAGACATCATTTTCCCCAGGGAAGTCTCAGCGGGCCCAAGTCGGGGCCCTTTGGACTCAGTCCTGGCGCCTTAGGCGCCAGGCTCATAGCGGACCCCAGTCCTGGCGCCTTAGGCGCCAGGCTCATAGAAGAGGATATGTGTTTAAGTGCTTGGGTGCACACTTACCTGATGCAGACCTTGCTGCTTCATCCAGGCCCTCTTGAGGCCTGAATGGGACTACTTTACCTGTAGGACTACTTCACCACCCGGATGTGGTCAGGGAAGGATACATACCTGATTGGTGGAAGGATACATACCAGGAACTTCTTCCAAGGCTATTTAAACCCCACCCGAACAGCCACACGTGCTTCGCGTTGTTCTGCACCTAGCAGCTGGACGCTCACCGTGTCAGCTCCTGCATCCTGACTTCAGCCACGCCTGCCAGCACCCTGGAACACCTGCAAGGGGAGAAAGGAAGAGAATAGGAGAAGAAAAGCCCTTACCTGCTAAATCTGCATCCCGGAGTCATTTCTCCAACGGCCCTGAAAAGGAAGACATCATTTTAAAGGCATTTTGTTTCGATCGCTGCAGCGCTGCATTTTACTCACCTTTGCAAGGCGCTTCCATCTTCAGCAGCGATCTTCCGGATTCAGCTACGCCCCGGCGCCTAGAGGAAAAAAGACAAGAACAAAGGTGAGAGGGAGAAAAGGAATAAGGAAAGCTCCGTTTCCTTTTAAGTCTTACCTGTTGGATTATTCCCACTGCATTTCGGGTCCTGCCGCTTCCTGGCATCTCCGGACCCCGGCCCCTAAGGGGAAAAAAGACAAAGACATTGAATGAGCGAATGCAAAGACATTACCTGAGCGCTCATCCAGAACTGTTTCACTTCGGGTCGGCGCCATATCTCCGGCACTCCGAACCCCGGCCCCTAAGAGGAAAAAGACATAAGCATTAGCGCTTGCTGCAATTAGACAACGAACATTATTATTAAGCTTGAACTTTTGAACAGAACTTTTACAGCGCCTTACCTGAACAGTCAAGCTTACCTGAACTCCCATCAATCCTCAATCCAGTGAAGTAACTGGGTTTCAACGCGCCCCTGCATCAGAAGCAGGATGGAGAGCTCATCCTTCCAAACCCTAAGGTGAGGCTTCACGGGGAATCGTGGAGGAGGTATCGTGGAGGGTTGGAAGGGAGTGGGAGGCTTGAGCATTGTTCCACAGTTGGTAATACTACCTTTTCACGCACAGGAGGGTATCCAACGAGCCAGGGAAGCCAGAATAGAGGGGCCCTTCCTGTCCATCTTCAGAGTTCTGCGCCTTCGACGCCGCGCCTCCGTGGGAACCAGGTGAGCGTTACATGGAGTGAGTGGAGGTGAGGACTCCTTGAACAAATCCTAGATCTGCAAGTTCTTTCGCTAGGGTTGTGGCGGATTTATCTTTAGGATCATTATATCCTAAGTTAAGGTCTCTTAGTAGGAGGATTTTGGTGGACTTTTTAATGTTGTTGCTAATCCGATGGTAGAGGTGTTCTTGGAAATCTGCTGGGAGCCCAGGGGGTCTATATAGAATGTGTATGTTGATTAGATTGTTGGGGAAGAGCGAGAGTTTGGCTGATAGGATATCAGCTTTTCCACCCCAAGTGGTGCGGTCTGCTAGTTTGATGGAGAGTCTTTATGGATAAGGGCGACTCCCCCTCCAATCTTGTCACATCTATCTTGCCTGAGGATGGAGTAGCCTGTGGGTAGGGCTAGTGCGATGGCTGGGCAGGAGGCATCATGGAGCCATGTTTCGGTGATGCATAGTAGGTCCAAATTGAGTGTGGATAGGAGGTCATTTATCTCTAGGGCATGTGCAGGTAGGGATCGGGCGTTCAGTAGTGCACATTTGAGAGGCGGGTGTAGTGTGCTTTTGATATTTTTGTCTTGGGTGGTAGTGGGGGGCTTAGTGCGAGGTAGAGTCGCGGCAGGTTGGGGAGAAGAGGGGAGAGGGGTTGTGCATTTGCTTAGCTTAGAATGGGGTAATGGTGCAGTGCGGGAGCCTAGTCTGGTGTTTCTAGCTGTGATGGGTGTGGGTGCACCGGGTATGTACCTAGGACTAGATCAAATCCTGAGGTTACAGAGTCTGGTAGCTGGGCTAGGTGGCAGAGATTGTATAGTGTTGGTGTCTGGTGCTGTGGCAGGTGAATCTGGTGCCGAGTGCTGGGTGTGGAGAGCTAGGTATGTATGGGGCGGTGTAGCGGTCATTATAGTGAGGGCTATAAGGAATCCTATTAGGCTGTTTGAATGGAGTGAGGCAGGGAGAGTGCGGGATGGCGAGTCTGTGTTAAGATAGGGAGGTGGACTCTTGTATGGCATGGTGGGGGGAAAGGTTGCTAGGAGTGTGTGTGCAGCCGGTGATTGGCAAAGGCAGGTAGCACTGGATCAGAGCTTCAGTAGGTTATAGTGTCTAGAGCCGGTTTTCTATGTGGTAGCATGCCGAGGCTGAACGGAGGTGGGACACAGGGGCAGCAATACACAAATCACAATGCCTAGATTTGAAATTCTAGGTGGATGCACAGACAGTAATATCCCAGTGAGCAGCAGTTCAGCGCAAAATCACAACACCTAGATTTGAATTCCAGGATGGGGGCAAAGTCAATATAGTCTCAATGGGCAGTGGTGCAGTTCAACAAGGTCACAACACCTAGATTCGGATTTCTAGGTGGGAGTAAGAATCAGTAGTGACCCAATCAGTAGTGTCACAGTGGGCATCCGAACAACAAAATCACAACACCTAGATTCGAGTATCTATGGGGGATGAGAATCAATAAGTTTGCAATGGGATAAGTTATGCAGGTGACATTTTTGCAGGGTATAGCATTATGGTCAAAGTAGGCAATTAAAGCGGTTGCAGTATATAAAAAAAAAACAATGTGGTTACAATGAGCAAGTATCAAAGTCGTCACGAGTGTTTAGTGCAGAATGCTCATAGAATGCTGGGTTCAGTGTAGTCACCGTAGGCTGAGGGCAACAGTGTGGGCAGAGAGGGTTAATAGTAATGTTGAATTATCTTGGTAGATATAGAATATTAGGAGAAGCAGCATGGCAGAGTGGCATGGCAGTGCATTTAATAATGTTTCATTAAGCAGGGATGCAGTCGAATAGACGGTACGTCAGGTATACTGGCAGTGCCTAATCAGTAACGTGCAGTGTGGCAAGTGCACGTGGTTATGCACCATTGCTCGGGGTCCTGCGGGGGAGCAGCAATGTGATGGTGTTCGAGACCTCGTAGTTGGATAGACGTACAGTGTAGGTGAGGTACTGATAGTGGGGCCGTGATTATAGTGAGCACATAAACATCGGTGACATGTGGCTAAGGGCGGTGATTGATACATATGCTATGGCATAGGGCTATATAGGTGGGGTGGGAGTTCATGCGTAAAGTGGAGAGTTCAGCAGATGAGCCGCCGAGTTGCACACCGGTGAGTAGACTGGGTGCCTGATATTGAAGGGTAGTGTACTTTAAGAGGAATAAATGCAGGGCGGGCGCGTGAGACGCTCCTTTGTGGGTGAGTGATTTGCAGTCATTAGGTTCGTGCAGGCTGCTTACCGGTGTGATGGGTGTTGGAGGGTGGATACCGGGGGTCCTGGGCTCTGTCAGCTCTTGACAGGCTGGGGACAGGAAACGTCCCTTGTTGTGTGTGCCTTAGTGGGTGTTGCTGGCGCTCGCCTGCCGGCGCCGGATTGGTCCTCAAGAAGGGCCCACTGGCCAATGGCGGCAGGCCAGTCACTGGTAGGGGAGGATCAATGCTGGGCTGCAGAAACAAAGGCTGCAGTCGGCCATCTTCGGCTATGTCGAAGCCACGTGTGTTGCAATGGTGGCTTAACACACAGATGGAGATTCAAAGCAGGTTGCAGTGATGGGCTGGACAAGGATCAAATGCAGCACAACGGCATCAAATGTATGCAATAAAGGTGCGGTTTCCGCGGATGTCGGTCGGAGTAGTAGATGATCTGGTAAAAGGTAGTAAATCAGCCCAGTGGCATACCTTTTGTATAGATGAAGCCCTAGGCACCTGAGGAGGTGGGGGCACTGCTCCTGCAGCAGAGAGGGCTCCAGCTCCTCTGGTTGAATGTATGCAATGAAGAGGAGGCTCGGGACAGGAAACGTCCTTTGTTGTGTGTGCCTTTTCCCCCTCGGCTGCAGCAGACCCTATACCGATCACATGTGGAGTCCCACAGGGCCCTTGTGTTTCCCCAACCCTATACAATATATTTACCAAACCCCTCTTCGATGATTTGGACCATCTAGGTATCGCCTACACTAACTATGCAGATTCTCCTCCCGCTTTCAGGGGATCATGATAGGGACAGGGAGTTGGTGAATAGAGTGTATCTCATCATTCAGGCATGGATGGCATCCCATGGCCTATGCCTGAATGATGATAAAACAGAGTTGATCATTCTAGGCACACAGGCCAATATCAACAAACTAGGCCCCAACTATTCAGAGTTTAGCATAGATGGTAATGTTATTAAGGTCTCTAGGGAAGTAAAAACGCTTGGTTTTTACCTTGATTCTACGATGTCATTCACCAAACAGGTCAATTCCTTAGCATCTACCATGGCCTATACCTGTAAATTAATTAGAGCAGGTAAACCCTTCCTATCCAACAATAGATGTATGATCCTAGCGAGAGCCTTAATACTCTCCCAACTCGACTACTGCAACGCCCTCTACTGTGGTGCCAATAAAACGATCACCCAAAGGCTTCAAACCCTACAAAACAACGCCCTTAGAGCCGCACTTGGCATAAATAAAAAGAGTGCATATCTCCACTATCAGACGCCAACATAAAGGGCTTTCTACTGTTGACAAAATCCACCTAAAAATGAGTTCCCTGACACACAAAGCTCTTAATAACGCGGCTCCTAGCTATTTGACAGAGAAAATAAAGAGAAATATATCTAGCAGACCGACAAGAACTGTCAACTCCAACCGTCTGGCAGTACCAAGATTTAAACTTGCCAAAATTGGTGGCAACAGCTTCCCTGTAACAGCTGCCAAACTGTGGAATGCCTTACCACACAACCTGAGGGCAGACCAACCATTCTCACAATTCAGAAAAAACCTGATTAATCACATCAATACTAAAAACTTACAGTCACAGTTGATCCTACCACACCTTTAGACCAACTGTATATATGTGGTATTAGATCTCGATCTTTATTTCTATACAACCTCTGTATCCTGTATCTGTATCCTGTATATCAATTGCTATTAACCTTGGACTATACTGTGTCATTGTAAATATGTAAATTAGATATCTCTATACTATTGTAAATTTGTAACATTGTAATGCCCAGATTCCTGTAACATTGTAAGTTTTGCATATTCTTGTTCTGCTGCGCCCGGTTACCTCAGGGTCTGGTGCGCATTATAAATAAATGAACAAACGCACAATTCAATCCACAGAGAACTGTGTAACAAAAAGCACCATAAAGAAGGACTGACCATCATTGGTCCATCCCCATAGGCAACGCAAGCAGAGGATGTTGCCTGCACTCTAACAAGCTAAGCCTGCAGCTGCTGACCGGCACGTGTTGGGGGAAGCCACAGCGCCTACCTGCTCCCAAGAGGACCGAAGAGCCAAGGCCAGGAGAGGTTGAGGATCCCAGCATGGAAGAGCACTGCCTGAAAAGGTTGAACAGGCAGACCTTGCCCGGCTCCCAGCAAGTGCAGGGGAGCTGCGCACAGCAACAAGAAGCAGTACCAAAGAACAGTTGAAAGATACATAGAAGCCAGAGACTGAGGGGAGCGACCGGGAGCCTAAACAGAAGGTACTGGGGCTGCCAGGAACCTCGAGGGGGCACATGAAAGCTTTGTAAAGGGGTCTGGGACCCAAGAAAGAAAACCAACAGGGGCTGGGGCCCAAACCATAGAGAGAGAACCAAAAGGGTCTGGGACCCAAACAAGAGCAGTCAAACCAAGGGTGTCTGGAACCAGAGAAAGAATCCTGGGACTCTAACGAAAGTAACCAAGTGCAAGCGGTCTGGGACACACACATACAAGAACATTTTGAAGGGGTCCGGGACCCATGGCAGTCCCTAGCAGGAGAGAACACATGGACTGCCTATTTTAACTGCTGAGAGAAGCCTGAGAAAGGCCAGGGGAAGGGAGATCTTTCCCCAGCGTTGTTAAACCTTCAAGAGAAACCTGAGAAAGGCCAGGGGATGAGAGACATTCCAAACAACTTCATTGAACTGCCAAATACAGAACGACGAAAAGCCTGGGGACAGACAGGAGACCACCTCAGCCCAGTATGCGGAACTGTCCAGAAGAAGGGAGTCATTCTTCTGGGCCAAAAGGACAGTAAGCGACTTTAGTTTGTTTTTCAAGTGTAAGGTAAAGAAGTAGGAGTTTGACGTTGGACTCTTCTTTTGGGCATTTTGGCATTTTCCTTAGTATTTATTTGTGACAAGGAAACCCCTTGGCGTAAAGGAGGGTTTTTCTTTTCCTTTTCCCCACTTGAATAAAAGTCTTTACCCAAAATCATGCCACCTCTGAGTCAATCTCCTCCTTACAATACTTTCCAATTCTTCTGCCTTCCTGCTATGGGACTACATCCGCTACAATGATTGGGAACTCATGTCACCAACTGCACTCAGCTGGTGAGGGACCACAGAAGACATATGGTGTACAGGCTATCCACCAAGAGGGGCAGAGTGGGAGGGCACTGCAGAACATGCACCAAACAAACCTTACCGAGAGGCAAGTAATTTGTTATTCTAATGGATTCCTGAATTCCTTCCTCCCACAGATTCATCATCTTTGATAGACTCCCATAGCAGTAAGAAATCTTGGAAGAAGGGGTTTGTGCAAGAGGACAACACCTAATCCAGAAAACTCTAGAGGACTGTCCGTTGTTTGGCAAACGTGTGCAGCGAAGCCCACATAGTCACTTCACACATGTCAAGAATAGGACTCCTCCCTATGCAGGACAGCAGCAGCAACTAAGACTCTGATTGAATGAGCCCCAGGGTGCTCTGGAACATCCTTCCCAGCTAGATTGTAACATTGCAAGATAAAGAGGATGATCCAAGTTGACCAGGTCTGTTTAGTTACAGCCCAAACGGCACGAGCACCAGCATAACCCACAACAAGCTGGTCATCTTTCCTGATGTCCCTCGACCGGGGGACATAGTAGCCCTAGGCCCGCAATGGGTCCAGCCGTTGGAATCGCTTCTCTGTCTTAGAAGGGTGAGGCGGAGGAATAAACACAGAAAGATGGATCTTCTAAGAGAGATGAAAGTCTAAAACAATCTTATTACGGAAGGACGGTCTTAAAGTCATCTTCTCTTTGGAAAACACAAAGTAGGGAGGTTTAATAAAACCCCTGGAGCTAACTCATCAGTTTTGCACAAGTAATGGCCACAGGAAATGTACCTTAGGGTGAGCATCCTGAAACATGAATGCAGGGGATCCAATGTAGCAACCATACAGAGGGCCAACACTAAATTAAAGTCCCACACATGAACGAAAAAATGGCACAGGTCAAACTTGTTGCAGACAAAAACAGCCAAAACTGCATACCAGTGGGGATTGCAAAGAGGGCTTGCTCAGGTTTTTTTTTTTTTACCGAGATGGCAGCCAGGTAACTCTTCACTGTGCCAATCTGCAGGCCTGCCCATCCCAAAAAGAACAGAAATTCCAGAACAGAATAGGCAGGACAGATGAGAGTCTAAGAACCCTCTCACGACACCAAGCCAAGAATCCATGCTACCTAGAGGTATAAATGGATTATGAAGCCGACCTCTTGAGTGAAAAGAGGCACATCCAGGACATTGTCTGACAAAAGTCCCACTGCTTATATCTCAGCCTTTCAGCAGCCAAGCATAAAGGTGCAGGCTGTGAGGCTTGGATGGAGGACCCAAGCCCTGCACCTCACACTGGGAGAGATGGTTCACTCTCATGGAGAGGGACCAGGGAGTGAAGATGCACAGATCCAGCAGCCAAGAGTACCGCATCCTCCGGGCACAAACCGGAGCAATCAAAATCAATGTGGACCTAAACAGCTGCAGTCTCCTGAGAACTAGTGGTATGACCAGAATCGGCCAAAATTCATAAGCTCCAACTTAAACCCACCATCAATGTGTCCCCCAGAACTCCCTACTGAAGATTCTCTCTGGAGGAGAACACCTCACATTGCCTGTTCACGTTGGGAGCCAAGTGTTCCACTTGGTGAGTCCCCCAAAGGGAAAAAAATCTCTTGCAGAACTTCCGAGCAGAGCTCTCCCTCATGGGAGGTAAAAGTCTGTCTATTCAGAGGATCCTCCAACGTTCTCCAATGCAGCGGATGGGCAATCCACAGACACATGCTCTAGGACTCAAAGCCACAATCTCATTGCTTCTCTGCATAGATGCAATGACTCCACACCACTCAACTTGTGAGGTAGGGACACTTTATTGTTCGTCAAGAGCAGTACAGTTTTGCCTCTCAGAGAGGGGAGGAAGGGAATCAGGGCCAGCCTGATCGCCCACAGCTCCAGCAAATTGATGAGTTCCTGGGCTTTTGTAGGCTACCAGAGTCCCCTCGCCTTAAGGTCTAAAAGGTTAGCACCCCAGCCCTTTAGGCAAATGCCAGTGACCATCAGTCGGGGCCAGGGTTGCCGAAGCAATCTCCCCCCACTCAGTGGGTTCTCGCAGGGCCCACCATATGAAATCTCGAGACACATTGTCCGAGACGCGCAAAAGGTCTAACATGCTTCCTTGGAACTAAGACCGCGCCACTTGGGATGCCACTGGTGCAAACTCATGCGCAATCGGAACTCTAGCTCCACCAGAATGCAGGCGGTCATGAGGGCCAGTAGGTGGAGGAAGGTGGAGGACAGAACCAGTTTCAGGGAGTAAAAGATATGAATTGTCTGGAAGTACAGCTCTCTATCCCCGGTAGGGAA
Organism: Ambystoma mexicanum; assembly: GCF_040938575.1. Classification (NCBI taxonomy): domain Eukaryota; kingdom Metazoa; phylum Chordata; class Amphibia; order Caudata; family Ambystomatidae; genus Ambystoma; species Ambystoma mexicanum. The sequence goes on along the minus strand of NC_090926.1, from coordinate 253,514,956 downwards.
AGCCATGCCCAGGGAATGTCCAAGACCACACCAATTAATCGTAGGGTCAGAGAGTAAAACATAGGCATTCTAGAAGTACTGGGAGAGGCCCAAACTGTGTAATAGGCTGCAGAAAAGATGTTCAGACACCATGTAAGGGCACAGACGAGCCATCGTCCAGGCAAGGGAAAACATGTATTTATTTGATTTTTACATTTGTTAAGCGTGCAAAACCCAAGGGCATCAAGGCGGTTACAACTAGGTACTTTTACATAAGGGGGAAGAGGGAAAGAGGAGACAGAAAGGTAATGTGCAGCCCGTTCGGATGAAGTGCCAGGTTAGGTGAAGAGCCGGGTTTTCAAGGCTTTTCTGAAGATCCAGTACGATTGTTCAGCCCTTATATACAGGGGAAGTTTGTTGCATTGCTGGGTGGCTATTGATGGGAAGCTGGCACCTGCACATATGGCTTGCTTAGATTTTGGTTGGACAAGTCTGTGGGCGTAGACCTTCCCGACGGGTCTGGAGGATTATGTTTCAGCAAAGTTTTGTCCCAGGTAGGGTGGTACCGAGTTGCAACGGTGCGTGATCAAGAGTGTTTTAAAGAGGATTCTTTCCTTAATCGGCAGCGAGTGGGCATTTCTTCTCACCTCCGATATGTGATCTATTTTTGGGATGTTAAGGGTCACACAGATGGCATTGTTCTGGATCACTTGTCGATTCTGAATGTTGTGCGAAGAGCTGCTGGCAAAAAGGGCATTGCAATAGTCCAGTTTGGCTCCAATGATGGCTCTGGCGAGGCAGCTGGTAAGCTGGTAAGGGCTAGGAATGGTCTAACAGCATTGATGAGCTTCGTTGTGTAGGGAGCTGATGTCGCCTGGCGTTGACCTGGCGGGTCATTCAGAATGAGGAGTCTAGGTAGACCGCAAGGGTTTTTACTGTTGTGGAGAAGTGTATCAGAAGATGTTCAACGGACGATACTTAATATGCTTTGGAATGAAGGAAACACTTGAAAACATACATCATACCACACCCCACGCTTACTCTCCCCCTTACACCACCACTCATCTAGAACACAGAGATACTATGTCACCATTCGGTATAGCTGTTCTCATATCTACATCTCCCGCTTACTCCACATCACTCTAAGTAATCATTGCTGGTTTCACACCCCCCAGCCAGGCGTTCTCCTCAGGCCTAACGCAGCCACACTCGTTCTGGGTAAAACCGACCAAAGCGAACACATACTCCTGACCTCTCAACCACCACACCTACAGCTAAGAAGCAGCTACCACTCGATTTCTGCACCAGCTGCACACATACCTGGTGCGCACACGCACCTTTGGACTCCCTCTACTGACCTGAACTTCGGTTCCCAAGGGCGTTCAAACTACCAGCGCCTTCAGACCATACCAATGGTATATAAGGCACTATATAAATGCAAAATAACATAACATAACATGTTGAGGTTTTCATATTGGGGCCATGGCTTTTTAGGACTGATGGAGAGCCAACCATCAGGATTTCTGTCTTTTCGTCGTTTAGACAAAGGTCATTTGTTGCCATCCATACCTTGACAGCACAGTGGAGTGTGTTCAGGGTGTGGGTGTCTTCCAAGTAGTTGCCAGAGAGGAATAGCAGGATTTGTGAATCATTGGCATAGTTAGTGTTCAATATGCCCATGGAGTCCAAGAGGTCAAATAGGGGTTTGGTAAACATATTGTAAACTGTGGGGGAGACACAGGAACCTTAGGGCACTCTGTAGTAGAGCAATATCCATACTTGGGTTAGGTTGCTTATAAGTAAGTTTACTTCCAGTTCTTCAGTTACATGTTACAGGACATAAAGACATAAGGTATAAGACATAAGATAGATCACCGGCACCCATCACCCAGGGAGGGAGGGACCAACCGACCCATAAACTGAACACTCAGCACAGCCTTCTCTCACTCATACATCAACATTCCACTTGGTACTTGCATAACATCACAGTACAAAGTGGCTAGCTCAGGCAGTGCCTGAAGAGTGTGACATAACACACTCCACATGAGATCTGGGAGGGGGAGGACACAGGTGACTTCCGAGAAGACTAATTGAACTGTCAACCAGGAATGAAGCTACCCAGGATGTGGCTTTCTTTGATAAGTTTGCTGCTGAGGTGAGGTGGTGGCATTGAATTTTGTGGTCAATCTGGTCAAAGGCGGCAGAGCGATCTAACAGGAGAAGAAGGGCGGGCCTACCTTCAGTCGAGTTGTTTTTTTTGGTCCAACAAAGGGCCTACCTTCAGTCGAGTTGTTTTTTTTAGTCCAACAAAGCCGATTCTGTCCCATGGCCAGGTCTGCAGCACGATTGATGCAGAACTAGGATTTGATTGGATTCTAGATAGTGCTGGATTTGTATGCAAGCAGCTCTGTCTAAGACTTTGAGCAAGAAAGGGACTGTCTTGATGGACTGATAGTTGCCGGGTCTAGCATATATATATATTTTTTTTTTTTTTTAAAGAGAGGGAGGACCCATGCTTCCTTCAGTGAGGTGAAAACAGTACTTGCTGGGAGCCTAGCCTAGGTGATGGCTAGTTTGTAAGTCCTGGCTGTGGACTTGAACAGAGCCCTGTGGGTGTCTTGATTGGGGTTTCTTTCAGGATGCTTGTGCCATCTGGGCTGCGGACGCAATCTCCACTTGGATACGTGTATAGGTGCCCCCACCAGGGAAGTGGTGAGAGTGTAGCCAAGGAACTGTCGCACACGTGAGTGCGGCTGAAGGCGATAACGGTCACATACACAGCCACTAATTAGGGCTAATAACAGCCTACTCTATTCAACACAAGGATACACAGAACAACTGAAGGAAAGTGCGCTCTGGAGGGGCTGGGAGGAGACCAGAGACAGAAGCCCCACTCAATATAAGATCTAGTGCCTAGGCTGCCACTGGTGTCTGCATCGTCACGCGCAGAGAACTTGACTAGGGACTCGGTCCCGCCACCTCACTGCGCAGTGGACCCACCCTACAGCTCTGTAGCTGGACAGCCCCCTGGAACAGACCTTGTATAGCTCCATATTTCAAGCTTCACTTCCTCGAAGCAAACATGACAATGGGCTCCAGTGGTGGCAAGAAATCCGGGGCAATGGAGAGATTTGCTAACTCAACCACACGCTGGAAACCAAATCAACAGGATCACCCGCTCCCTGGAGGGGCTGTAAGCGGGAATGAGGTCCCCGATTCTGCCAGACTTATCAGGCATCATGGAAGCCTTGGCGAAGGGATTCGCAGCGGTCCAGGAGAAACTGGACGATATTAATGCTACTGTGGCCTTGATAAGAGCACAGCTGGTCCACGAGGGAGCTCGTATAACAGAAGATGAAAACAGGATTAGCGGCAATGAGGATATCATCTGGTCATTGCAGGATACAGTTGCCACACTGTCCAAGGAGATGAAACTTACCAAGAACAAATGTGAGGACTTAGAATCCCGCTCCCGCAGAAATAATATACGCATTGTGGGGATCCCCGAAAATGCACTCGAGGACAGAAAGGAACAAGCTGTGGAGACGCTGCTCAAGGAACTACTGGGCCAGCTGGAACTATCCCGTTCTTTACCGTGGAGAGGGTCCATAGAGCACTGTCCCCCAAACCAAAACCGGGAGACTTCCCCAGACCCATCATTGCCAAAATACTAAACTATTGCGACAGGGATGCAATCCTACGACTAGCCCGGGAGAAGAAAGAGTTGAGGCTGGGCTCTCAAACGATCCACATTTTCCCCAACTTCTCTGTCCCGGTGCAACTGGAGCGCCGGCAGTTCACAGGGGTGAAGAAATTACTATTTGAAAGAAACGTGCAGTATGCCATGCTGTTCCCGGCAAGATTAAAGTTACAGTTCTGTGGCAAACTCTATTTCTTCACTGTCCCAAGTGAAGCCGTATAGTTCATCGAAGCACAGACCCCTGAAACCAACCCACCAGAAGTCCTGATTGGGGCAATGACTGTGATACATAGGAACTGTCCAACTGTGTTAAACCATTGTACTAACCTAGATCACGAGAAGATAGTATTTTAAAATGGCTGCTCACCGCACCACTTTCTTAGCAGGGGGCCTAGACCTAGACACCAGCAAAGGGCAGTCCGATAACAGCGCTCCCGGCAGCAATTGCTTGATGTACATGTTCATGATGTTGTCCGCAGTGGCCTGTGGGCCTAATGGGGTTGCTGTGGGAAGGACAAGGTGGTGGTTTATACTGCTGGGTTGGAGGGACACAGAGTGGAGGGAGAGCTAACAGGTTTGTATCCCCACATACTGCCCAAATCACGACACCCCAGAGTTTTTTACAGGAATTCAGGACATCCTAGCAGGTTATTTTGGGATTCCCCAAATCTGGGGGGACGGGGGCACTATGAATTTGATATTGGACTGCATCCTTGACAGGTCCAATAAAGAGCCGAAACCACAAGCCCAAGCCGCCCCCCAGCTACTTACAGTCATGCAGACATATGGCCTTGTTGACGTGTGGAGGACTATCAACCCTACCACCAGAGACACTCATTTTACTCCACTGTCCACAACATGTATTCCTGAATCAACCCTTTTCCTGATCTCCAGCTCGTTCATGGGGGTGGGTGCTAAATATCGAAATCAAACCCTGTACCTTATCTGACAAGTCTGAGGCCCTGCGGGATATAGAGTCAAAGCTGACATTGGAAACGATATTGATAACTTCTTTGCAAACAATACAGCTATGGGCACAACCCAGTGAGTCAGATGGCAAGCCTTTAAAGGTGTATATTCAGGGAATGTGCACATCAAGAGAAGCTGGGGTGCCCAAAGGGATTAGAAGAGAGTTCGACCTAACTGAAAATGTACTTAAAAACCTCTAACAAAAAAAGGTCCCGAGTCCTGAACCCAGTATACTCGCCCAGATTCACACTGAGCTGGAGAGGTTTGCAGCTCTTGCTGCCAAAGAAATCTGATACTTTACCTTACCTACCACAGCTAGGAGGTACGGGGAGGGGGAGGGGGGTGGGAACAGGCTGGGTAGGACCTTGTCGGGAGTGATTTGCTCCGAAAGAGTGTGGGGGTACAGGGGGTTGGAACAGGTAGACGGGTGGAAAACTCCAGGGCAAGACGACACAGAGCAAGAGGTTCGATACCCGGGTCCGCTCGTAGAAACCTCTGGGTATTAAGAGCGTTATAAATAACCTATCATATCCTTGATGCACAGGGGAGTACCAGATGGGCTGACTCTGAGGTAGTGGAGGTGTTTAAAGACTTTTACCATAAAATGTACAAGGCACCACCAGCCAAGGGCAGCATTGACATTCAAGCTTTACTACATAAAATCACACTCCCAACATTGAATCCCCAAGCCAGAGAAAAGCTTGAAGGCCCATTCACAGTAGTTGAGATTATGGACTTCATCTCTACACTCCCTAAAAACAAGGCGCCTGGTACAGACGGCCTTACGGCCAAATTCTATCAGGAATACGCCGCTACACTAGGCCTGATTCTCCAGCAAGTATGGGAAGAATCACTACTGAACCACATCCTCCCAGAGTCCCTTAGAGAGGCCGTGATCCCAGTTATGCCAAAACCAGGTCAACCTAAAAATGAGTGCGGCTCCTACAGACCCCTCTCGCTCATAAATTGCGATTCAAAAATGTTTGCTAAGATACTGGCCAATAGGCTTCTCTCTTGGATACCCCAATTAATTCACTCAGACCAGGCAGGCTTCATTCCAGCATCCGCAGATACTTTAATATTATGGCCAGAAGATAACCAAGCTGTGGCGGTCACGATATATGGTCAAAAACATTCGATATGGTTGCCTGGGACTACATTTTTCTGACTTTGGAGAGGATGGGTATCAGGAGTAATATGAGGCAATACATAAATAATTGTACACAACCATTGGCTAGAGACCGTGTCAACTCACTTACATCCTCTCAATTTCAACTCCAGAGAGGCACTCTGCAGGGGTGCCCCTTCTCCCCGATCCTTTTTGCCCTAGCCATTCAGCCCATGGCTGAGCACATCAGGGCACATCATGCACACCAAGGTATCTACCTAGCGGAGACACCTGAAATAATTTCCTTATACGCAGATGATGTTGTGCTTTTTTTCAAGGACCCCCTAGCAAACCTCTCCCCAATTATACAAAACATCATATCCATTGTTGAACTATCAGGCTTTACGCTCAACGCCTCGAAATCAGAAATGTTCTCCCTCACTGATAGCACACTGAACTGCTAGGGGGAACTTACTCTCCAATGGGCTCCAGCCCACATCAAATATCTGCGGGTAACCATCTCGAAAACGCACAAAACACTCCAAAAGGACATCTATGACACACTCAGGTTACACTCAGAGGCCAAGATGAATAAATGGAAGGTGCCCCCACTGTCCCCGGCAGCCAGACTGTCACTAATAAAAATGGTACTGCTCCCCAAGATGCTATACATATACGCCAACATTCCGATCTGGCCCGGGAAGACATTTTTCGCTTAGCTGCATGGGCAGTTTGCCCAATTCCTCTGGCACGCCGAGCAGTCTGCAAAAAATGGCTAGACATGACGCAGACATATAAGAGGGGCGGGCTCGTCGTGCCAAATATAGAGTGGTATTGGATGTCGTCCCAAGCCCAATACACTACATACTGGTACCCTAGACCCTCCCTCCTCTGCATGTCAAGCTGGAAGCGATGGCTGCTGGCAAAGCGGATCTCAGGAACCAGATATTGCACCAACACTACAGATACAACAGTCCCTTTGATCCGGTCAGGGCCACACTGCATGCATGGAAACTGATATTCTCCCACACGGGTACAGAGAAACCCTATTATCGGTGGCTCCCATTGTGGAATTTCCCAAAGCTCACACCGACATGGGACAGAGCTATACAAAAAAAATAAATAAAAAAGTAAAATGGGGTAACCTCGGCTATAGGCACCTAGCTGACATATTCCCGGAGTGTAGGTTTATCACACCGGACTCCTGGAAGCCAGGACAGGGGACACAAGTGGAGAACGCCTGCAATTTTATGGACTACGTGCAGCCACTGCCGCCAGATGGGCGGCATGCCCGAACGAACCGCAAGAGACCCGATCAGTAGCCTACATCGCCAATTCTGTTAACTGTAGACATATCATGTCTGCACTGTACAGAACCATACGAGACACAGACTCGCACCCCGACATCCACAGCTAGAGCTGGCTGGTCCAATGACCTCGGCCTGGTTATCTCAGACGAGCAATGGGCCCAGATGTGTATCCACACCAAGAAAGTGTCCATTAATTTCAGATTTAGATTTATGCCCATGCTAGGCTCTCCAAAATGGCTGCATCTCAATCACAATACTGCCCTAAATACGGTCACGAAATCGCTGACCACCTACATATGTTTTGGGAATGCCCTACACTGGGTAATTTTTGGGATCCTGTTATTGACACTACAGCTGAGAATGTTGATGCGCAGCTGGAATATGAACCCCTGGGTCCGCTATTTGGTATATGGCCGCTACCTGGTAAGGGTACCACTAGAACATTTGCCAATATTGCTTGCATGATGTCTAAAAGAAAAATCCTCTTGCACTGGAAAGACAAAGCCGCCCCTAACAAGAAGGAATGGCTGAACGCACTCACATGGGCGCAAGAAAATGTCAACCAATATATCTCCACCTTCCCTGTTGGTGCCAGACCACATGACTCGTGGGTGGATTTCCGCAGATACTTGTGCGACAAGACGACAAACTGATCTCTTAAAAAAACCTCCCAGTATTCCCTCTAGGGTAACCCTGAGACAAGATGTCACTATGCCATATGGTTTATAGTGACTGTATCGACAGTCAAAGTTTTGAATGACATTAGTTCCGACACAAAAGTGTCGAAAAAAAAGTTTAGATTTTTTTTTTCTTTTTTTTAATGTGGGGTCCCCTCCCCAAACCCCCGTTTTTCTTTAAAAACACTTATTTCACTAAACTAAATTAAAATAAACCCTTTAATAGTTTAAAAAATAAATCCGAAACTTTTGTTTGACACTTTTGTGTTGGAACTTTTGGCATTTGAAACTATTGTTTCGAAACTTTGCCTGGACACCAGCCATACTATGTGTGTAATAATAATAATGTTGAACAATGAGAAGGTTGCTCTACCACTGTATGTAATGTACTACGGGCTGCGCCCCACACTGTATGCTGCTCTGTTCTATCAGAATAAAGACAAGGATTTAGTTGCTGGCCTTCTGTCCGAAAGCAAAGAACAAGTTACTCTCTTAACTAGTAACGTTCTTTCAATGGGATGGTCTGACGACGTATTCCATATCTATGACAGGTAATCACCACAGCTGTGCTGCTTCGGAAAATTTTCGGCGTCTGTAACCTGCGTCGATACGTTGTCCTCGAGGGCCTCCGTCGAGCTGACGTCACTGGATGTTATAAGTATGACACACGACACCTGTAGCCTCAGTTGTAGTTTTTTCCCCAGAACGTGCGGCACCAATCTTCTGCCAGTATGACCACAGAAAGCCTTGCGGAAACGTAAGCTGCAATCGCATAAGAAATTCTGTAGCGGAGCAGGTAGGGAGGGAGCGATATGGAATACGTCATAGGTCCATCCCATCGAAAGAACGTTACCAGGTAAGAGAGTAACTTGTTCTTTGAGGGGATTGGGTCCTCCGACATATTCTATATCTATGACGGACTCCCAAAGCAGTACCAACGTATGGAGGAGGGAAAAGAATTTAGAATATAGAAATTTAGAATGCCCAATCAAATTACGGAGTAAAGGACCGCCTTGCCAAAGGCCAGATCCTGCCCCCGGATGGAATCTAGGGATTAGTGTCTGACAAACGTATGGACCGAAGCCCAAGTGGCTGCTTCACAGATGTTACGAATAGGAACACCCCTCTGCAGGGCAGTAGAGGCAGCCATATCCCTAGTAGAATGGGCCCCTAAACCTACCAGAGGGTCCTTACCCGCCAAGTGGTAACATTCAGAAATTGCCAAGATAATCCATCTAGACAAAGTCTGCTTAGTAACAGCTTGTCCCAAACGCTTTCCAGCGTAACCAATAAAGAGCTGATCGTCCACTCTGACACGGGACATGCGTGAAATGTAGAAACTTAAAGCCCTCCTAGGATCAACCTATGGAGCCTCTCCTCGTCCTTCCCAGGATGCGGAGGAGGATAGAATGCCGGAAGAATAACCTTCTGGCTTGAATGAAATTCTGATACAATTTTCGGAAGAAACGAATGACAGACTCTAAGGACAACCCTGTCCTTATGAAACACCGTGAAGGGTGGCTTAACAGAAAGTGCCTGCAACTCACTCACTCTGCGAGCGGAAGTAACCGCAACTAAAAATACAGTTTTAAGGGTTAGCAGTCTCAAAGGACAGGAATATAAAGGCTCAAATAGAGCACCCATTAGGAACTTTAGAACAAGGTTCAAATCCCAACCGGTCACCTGGAAAGGTGACGATGGAAACACATTTGGGAGCCCTTTCAGAAACTGAGAAATTAAAGGAATTTTGAAATAAGAACACTCCTCAGACGAGCGCTTAAATATGGACAGCGCCGCCAGGTAACCTTTAATGGTACCCACTTGCAGGCCCTTGTGGGCTAAAGAAAGCAAAAAAGACAGAACCACAGTAATGTCACATGAAAAAGAATCCACATTCTTAACCCTGCACCAATCGCAGAAATTTCTCCAACGGCAACGGTACAGGAACTTTGTTGCCGGCTGTCTGGCCAAAATCAACACCTCCATCACGTCTTCAGGGAGGTCCCAATCCTTATACCTCAACCTTTCAGAAGCCGAGCGTGAAGGTTGAGAGATCTGACCTCTGGATGGAGAACCTGACCCCCCCTCCCGTGAGAGCAGATCGTCTCGGTAGGGAAGACGATGTGGAGGGCAGATGGACAAGTCGAGAAGGTCCGGGTACCACGGTCTCCGGGCCCATGCCGGAGCAATGAGGATCATCCGGGAACCGAACCTCTGTAACTTCTGCAGCACTTGCGGGATGACGGGAACTGAGGAAACACATACAGCAGTGGGAAGGACCACTCCACCACAAACGTGTCTCCTAAGGCTCCTTTTAGAGGAAATTCCCGCGAGCAGAACCTTTCACACTTCCGGTTGACACTGGAGGCGAAGAGATCCACTTGAGGGGTCCCCCAAAGGGCGAAGATCTCCAGGAGAATCTCCTGCGGCAACTCTCACTCGTGAGAAATCACGCTCTGCCTGCTCAGAGCGTCCGCCGTTTCGTTTTCGTCTCCAGCCAGATGAAATGCAGAGATCGAAAATTTCCTGCTGGATGGCCCAGAACCAGAAATGCATCGCCTCCCTGCACAGAGGAAGTGACCCTGCCCCCCCCTTTTTGTTGAGGTAGTGCAAGGCCACTGTGTTGTCCGTCATAATCAGGACATTCTTTCCTCGCACAGTCGGCAGAAAAGCCTTCAGGGCAAGCCTGACGCCCTCAGCTCCAACAGATTGATATGGAGCCTGGACTCCAACGGAGACCAACGACCACTGACTGTCAACTCGTTGGCATGAGCTCCCCATCCCGTGAGGGATGCGTCCATCACAATCGTCACCTCTGGCCAGGGTAGCCAAAATGGAGCCCCCCCCCTCATCAGATTGCCTTCGTCGGCCCACCACAGAAGAACCTGGGCGACCGAGGGCGGCACCTCAATGGGGTCCGATATCCTGCCGGAGGACTGTGACCACTGCATCTTGAGAGCCCATTGCAGAGATCTCATCCACAACCTGGCCTCTGGCACCAGAAGAATGCAGGATGCCATGAGGCCGAGCAACCTCAAGAACTCGAACACCGGGAGACTCTGGGCATGTTGAAACTTGTGTACCATCTGCTGAATGTGATGAGCCCTCACCTGGGGAGATAAACACTGCCCCAGGGATGTGTCGAGCACTGCTCCGATGTGCTGGAGCCGCTGAGTTGACGTCAAGTGGGACTTCTTTAAGTTGAGGGAGAAGCACAGCTTGTGAAGGGAGTGGCAGGTGACGGACAGATGATCCAGGACTTGCTCGGGAGAGCGCGCCCTGATCAACCAATCATCCAGGTAGGGGTAGACGTGAATCACCCCCTTTCCTGAGATACGCTGCCACCACCACCATGAGCTTGGTGAAAACCCTCGGGCGGAGGTCAATCCGAACGACAGGACCCGAAACTGAAAGTGCGAGTCGCCAAGGGCGAACCTCAGGTACTTCTTGTCCTTGGGCTGGATCGGCACATGAAAGTAAGCGTCCTTGAGGTCGAGAGACACCAACCAGTCCTGAAGTTGAAGGTCCTGGAGGACTTGAGAGTGTAAACATCTTGAACCTGTCCTTCCTGAGGAGCTTGTTCAAACCACGTAAGTCCATGATGGGTCTCAATCCTCAGTCTTTCTTCGAAATCAAAAAATAAGGGGAATACCATCCCTTGTTCCTCTATGCTACAGGCACCAGTTCCATGGCAACTTTCTCCAGCAGGGCTTGTATTTCCTGCGCAAGGAGCGGATCCGGACTTTTCAAAGAGAGATTCCCTGGTGGATTGTCGTGAGGCCTCTGCCGGAAAGGAAGACAGTAGCTGTGGGCTATGATCTCCAGAACCCACACATCTGAAGTAATGGCACGCCATTCTACAAGATGCTGCGCCAGCCTTGCCCCAACCGGCGAACCATGGGACATGGCCTCATGACTGAGCTGAAGAGGCTGCGGCATTGCCCGAGGGTAAAGAGGCAACTGCCCGAGCAGCCTTGGCTTCTCGAGTACCTTGTTTTCCACCTCTAGTACTCCTACGTTGGCCCCTTTGACTTGCAGCTCATCTCGATCTACTAAAGGATGAGCAATATTGAAAGCAACCTCCCCTCCACTGCTGTCCCCTAGGACGAAAAGGCAGAGGTTGGCGAACTGCAGCGCTCAACGACTTCGCTGCAGCTTTGGAGGTCTGCAATCTCTCAGGGCTCTCGTTAGCCTTGCCGCCAAAAAGATGTTCACCAGCAAAGGGCATGTTGAGAGGCCAGCTTTGCACATCAGGAGCAAACCCCGACTTCCGCAACCACGCAAATCTGCGTATTACGGTGCTCGCCGCCATGGACCGGCTGACACAATCTGCCATGTCCAGACCCGAATGAACAGATTCACACATGGCATCCTTGCCATCCTGAACAAGAGCAAGAAAGCCATCCCGTTCCTCCCCTTCGGGAATACGTTCAGCCGCCAAAGAGACAATGCCAGAGAGTATGAGTGAAACGTGCTAAGGCACACACGGAGTTGGCTGCCTGTAAAGCCATACCCCCTGAGGAAAACATTTCTTCGCCCAGCCATCAAAACGTTTGTCGCCCCCATCAGGAGGGATGGTAGGGTACAACGTCTGTTTTGCCGGGGCTGTAGCCGCCTGCACCACCAAACTCTCCGGAGTGGGGTACGTAGTCAAGTAGCTGGGGTCGCTACTGGCTGGACGGAATTTCTTCGGCAAAGACTTGCTCACTGCCGGGAGACTCTCCGGAGCAGTCCATGCCGCTGCCACCCTTCTCTGCAAGGCCATATGGAATGGCAGTACCGGGTCAGTTGGCGGACCTTGGTCAAGGATATCCGTCAGGTCATCCTGCAGAAAATCCACTGGTGGCGCAGACTACCCCAAGTATTCCGTGACCCTCGACATAAGGCACCGATACGAGGACTCTGCGTGGGTGCCAGGCTCAGGCCTACCGAACTCCACCTCCGAAGAGGTGTCCAGACCACTGGCGTCGGGCAACGACTGATGCAGGTCTTTAATCTGGCTATGACCAGACACAAGCTCGTCAGGTACCTCATCAGGAACCAAACCTTCCTCAGACACCTCTTCCACCTCAGAAATATAATCCATAGGCTGGAATGGGGGCACAGAAAAAGGGACAAAGACATTTTTAGCCTTGGCCAGAGCCTTTCTAAGGATTTCCACCGTGCCACGGGGAACCTCTGACAAAGCAGCCTCGAAAGGCGTTGAGGGCGTTGATGGAATCAACGTCGACGTCGAGCGTGGCGCTGACGGTTTCGAAACAGTCCTCGAGGGCGGAGCCCTGAGCGTGTCCTTCGACAGCCTGGGCGCCGATGGCGTCGACGGCTTCCTCGGAGGAGAGCCTTGAGGGCGTCGAGGACCGGACCTGGAGCAGGCATGGCTAGAGTGATCCGCCTTGTCCGATCGAGACCTCGAAGGTGCTCGATGATCGCGCCGGCCACCGGAGCCCTGCGACTGAAAAATTGCCATCATCTTCTGCCGAAATGAATCCCATTCCGCAGTAGTGGAATCCTTGTTGGGACAAGAAACCCACCGACGGACGAGGAAGGCGACCGGTGACAGAACTTCCTTGAGTGCCTCGAAGAGGCAGAGGAATGGCGGGACCCACTCTGGGACCGAGACCCCCTGGACTTACGCTGACGATGCGGAGAGTCGCCCCTCGAATCGTCAGTCGAAAGCCCGGTGGATTTCGACTTCCGGGGCTTGTATTTGTATTTATTGATTTATAAAGCGCTTTACACCAAAGCGCTGTACAGTTGAACAACTTAATACATAAACATAAACAGTAACGGTAGAAGCAAATAATATGAATCAATCAACAAAACAGCAAGAAGAGCAATTAACTGAGGGGAATAGGGAGAGTAGTGTAATAGGGCGGGGTGGGGGAGGCAGGGGTGAAGGGGAAATAGGAGGAGGGAGGGGGAAAGGTGAGGGTGGGAGGTAAGGGAGGGGAGGGAGATGGTCAAGGGGGGGAGGAAAAGGAGGGAGGGGAGGCAGGAAAGGGAAGGGGTTTCAAGGGGGAGAAGGAGAGATTTAAGGGAGGTGCGGAATGAGGAAAAGGTGGTGGTCGAGCGGATTGCAAGAGGAAGGGAGTTCCAGTGCAGAGGGGCTAGGAGTTGGAAAGAGCGGAAACGGGAGGGAGCACAAAGAGCAAGGGGAGCAGTGAGAAGGAAATGGTCCGCAGACCGAAGGGAACGACAGGGAGTGTAGAAAGAGAGGAGGGAGGAGAGATAAGGGGGAGCAAGACCATGGAGAAATTTGAAGACGAGGCAGAGAAAGTGAAATTTAAGTTGGGAGTAAAATGGAAGCAAGGGAAGAGAGGGAGGCAGAGATGGAGTCGTGGGGGGTAAGGAGACAGAGGGTACGAACAGCAGAATGGTAGATGGATTTGAGGGGGGCAAGATGAGAAGTAGGTAGTCCAAAGTATAAGGAAGAGCAGTAGAAGAGGCGGGAGAAGATAAGGGAGGAGATTAAGAGTTTGAAGCATGGAAGGTGAGGGAGGGACGGATTTTGCGAATATTGAGGAGGTGATAGCGACAGGTGTGAGAAGTGAGAGATATGGTGGGAGAAGGAGAGAGTGGAGTCAAAGTGAATGCCTAAATTACGAGCATGGAGAGAGATAGGAAGATTAGAGGGAGGAAAGTGAATGAAAGGCGGAGGAGAGGGAGGGGGGGAGAGAGTTAGAAGGGAAGAACACAACTTCAGTCTTGTTAGTGTTGAGGGAGAGAAAGCGGGAAGACATCCAGTTTTTTATGGCAGTAAGGCAAGAAGATAGTTTTAGGTGAAGGTCAGATGAGAGAGAGGAGAAAGAAAGGAAGAGTTGAGAGTCGTCAGCATAGAAGTGATGAGAGATGCCAAATGAGGAGATGACAGGGGCTAGGAGGGAGGTGTAGAGAGAGAAAAGGAAAGGTCCATGTACCGAACCTTGAGGTACGCCGTATTCTAAAGGTTGGGTTGGAGAGGACCGGCCGCCCCAGGTAACAGAAAAAGAGCGGGAAGAGAGATAAGAGGATAACCAGTTGAGAACTGAGTCTTTGAACCCAAAGGAAGAAAGTCTGGAGAAGAAGGGGGTGATCGACACTGTCAAAGGCAGCAGAGAGGTCAAGAAGAATGAGGATTGAGGATTGCTTAGAATGTCGAGCAGAGAGGAGGGAGTTAAGGATATAGGTGAGAGCAGTTTCAGGGGAGTGTTAAGGATGGAAGCCAGATTGGGAGGGGGGTAGGAGAGAGAGATTGGTGACAAAGGATGAGAGCTGAGAGTAGGCGAGACGCTCAAGAAGCTTGGAGAGGAATGGTAGAAGAGATGAGTCGAAAGTTAGAAGTGAGAGGGGGATCAGCAGAAGGTTACTTCAGAATAGGGATGATCGTGGCATGTTTGAAAGCAGAGAGAAAGGTAGCTGAGGAAAGACAGATGTTGAAGAAGGAGGTAAGGTAGGGATTAAGAAGAGGATAGATCTTAGGGATAAGAAGAGAAGGGAGAGGGTCTGTTGGGGCGGACGTGGGGTGTGCGTTGGAGAGGAGGGTGGAGACTTCAGAAGGGGAGATGGGTGGGAAGAAGGACATGCAAGATGATGGAGGAGGGGGGGGTGGGAGGTGTGGAGGGAAGATCCAAGGAGCAGTTGATTTTTTGCCAAAGGGTAAGGATCTTGGAGGAGAAGAAGTTAGCGAAGTCAGAGGGAGAAAGAGTAGAGGTGGAGGAGGGATCAGGAGTGGGAGGGGAGAGGAGTCGAGAGAAAGTTTGGAAGATACGGCGAGGGTGGGAGGCTTGAGAGTGGAGAAGGTTTGAGTAGTAGGAGCGTTTAGCCGATGCAAGACAAGAGTCATAGAGAGCGTGGTAAGAGAAGTAGGGGGTTTGGTTGGAAAGCGAGGGTGTTCTGAGCCAGAGTCTCTCTAGATGTTGGAGAAGGCGCCTCATAGAGAGGAGTTGAGGAGTGAGCCAAGGTTGAGAGGGTTTCCGAGATGGGCGGAAGAGAGAAAGGGGGTAAAGTTGATCAAGGGAGGAGGAAATAGAAGAGGAAAGAGGATAGAGCATCATTTGCTGACAGTAAAGAGAAGCCTTGGAGAGAGGGGAGAGAAGAAGAGCAAGTTTCATTAAAGAGGGAAGGATCAAAGTTGCGGAAGTCACGTTGTGAGAAGATTGGAGGAGAGGGGCTAGTACCGGAGGAGTGAGGGAGGGGAGAAAGGGAGAAGGAGAGTAAGGCATGGTCGGAGAGATAGACAGGAAGAGTGGAGACTGGTGAGGAATGGTAAGAGGAATTGAAGATGAGGTCTAAGGTGGAGCCCGAGGAATGAGTGGGGGAAGAAGGTAGGGGGGAGAGGAGGTAGGAGTCGAGGATAGAGAAGAGGGGAGAGGGTTGAGGGGGAGAAAGAAGGTGAAGATTAAAATCACCAAGCACAGTTAGAGGAGAGGGGGAGGGAGAGATAAGCGAGAGGAGGTGGTCAAGATCTTCATAGAAGGAAGAAAGAGGGCCAGGGGGACGATAGATTAGAAAGGAAATAGGGTGAGGAGAGGAGAAAGATTTGTAAAGGAATTCAAAGGTAGGGAAAGAAGGAAGAGATAGTGAGGAGGTGGAGGAGAGGTATTCGGGGTGGTAGAGGAGGCCAATGCCTCCGCCACGGCCAGTTGTGTGAGAGATGTGAGAGAAGGAGGACGAGGAAGTGGTTAGGGAGGCGGGAACAGAAGTGTTATGTGGGGGATCCAAGTTTCAGTTAAACATAGGAAATGAAGGTTGAGACGGAAGAAAATGTCAAGAACTGCTGCAGTCTTGTTGCACATGGATCTGGCATTCCAGAGCGCCATGTTCATTTGGCTGGAGTGATGGGCTTGGCCACCTTACCTACAGAAAGCTTCTTCTTACGCTCCCGCAAGGCCTTCGACGTAAGCGACTGGCAGACAACACAATAATCTGTGTCTGGTGCCTCGGTGAGGACAACGAGGCAGGCGTCATGCGAGTCCGTCAACAGAATCTTGGACCCGCAGTCCCGACGCTTCTTAAAGCCCGGCCGCGGGTGGAAGACGACGAAGACATGATCTTCACAATACAAACAAGTTCGAAAGAACCGATAGAAACTCAGAAAAACCGAGGCGCGCCAAGATCTCTGAAGCGAAAACGTTCACAGAAAAAACAGAACTGAGGCTACGGGCGCTGTGCGTTCTACTTATAACATCCAGTGACGTCGGCTCGACAGAGGCCCTCGAGGACAGCGTATCAACGTCATTGATGCAGGATGCAGAAAACTTTCTGAAGCAGCACAGCAGTGGTGATTACCTGTCATAGATATGGAATACGTCGGAGGACCCAATCCCCTCAAAACCTCCATTACATCATCCAGCAGGTCCCAACCTTTATAGCTCAGCTTCTCAGAAACCATGCGTGAAAGCTGAGTGTCATGACCTCTGGGTGGATAGCCAGACCTTCCTCTTGCGAGAGAAGATCCTCTCTTTGTGGAAGACGTATTGGAGTGCAGATGGACATGTCCAGAAGGTCCAGGTACCACATCCTCCTGGCCCAATCCGGGGCAATTAGGACCATATGTTTCCCGAACTTTCTCAATCTCTTGATTACGTGAGGAATCACAGTCCACTACGAACGAGTCCCCTAGAGCTCCTCTTGGAGGAAATTTCCTTGAGCAGTACTGGTCGCACTTCCGGTTGACACCGGTCGCAAACAGATCCACCTGAGGGGTTCCCCAAAGGGTGAAGATCTCTTGAAGGACTTCCTGAGCTAGTTCCCAGTGGGAGACTGTGCTCTGCCCGCTCAAAGCGTCCGCCGCCATGTTCTGCTCTCTGGCTAGGTGAACTGGCGACAGAGATTGCTTCTTGTATTGCCCAGAACCAGAGCTGCATTGCCTCTGTGCACAGTGGTAGTGACCCTACACCACCTCTATTGTTGAGGTAGTACATGACCACTGTGTTGTCCGTCATTATCAGGACATTCTTTCCCCGTACAAAGGGCAGGAAGGCCTTAAGCGCTAGTCTGATTGCCCTCAGCTCCAAAAGTTTGATGTGTAGTTTGCACTCTGATGGAGACCAACGACTGCTGATTGTCATTTCATTGGTGTGGGCTCCCCACCCAGTGAGTGAGGCGTCCATCACTACCTTTATCTCCGGCCATGGTTGCCAAAAAGATTGTCCCTTGAGAATGTTGTCCTTGCAAGCCCACCAAATCAGGTCTTGAGCAACTCTGCTCGGAACCTGCAGTTGATCCGACATACTCCCTGAAAATTGGGACCACGGAGTACTGAGAGCCCATTGAAGAGATCTCATCCTCAACGGGGCCTCTGACACCAGGAAAACGCAAGATGCCATGAGACCAAGCAACCGAAGAAAATCGAAGGCCAGAATATGTTGGGCATTTCGGAATTTTACTACCATCTGCTGAATATGTTGAGCTCTCACTTCGGGAGGCGAGGCTTTATCCAAGGAAGTATCCAAGACCGCTCCAATGAACTGCAGTCTTTAGAATTATATCATATGGGACTTCTGGTAATTGAGGGAGAAGCCCAGTCTGTGTAGGGAGTGGCAGGTGATACTGAGATGTTCCTGGGCTTGCTCGGGTGAACGAGCCCCGATCAATCAGTCATCCAGGTAAGGGTAGACATGAATTGCACCATCTCCTGAGACTTGCTTCCTCTACCGCCATCAGCTTTGGTGAAAACCCTTGGGAAGGAGGTCAGCCTGAATGGCAGAATTCGAAACGGAAAGTGAAAACCACCAACCGCGAACCTCAGGTACTTTCTGAGCTTGAGATGGATTGGCACATGAAAGTAAGCATCCTGAAGGTCCAGTGATACCAACCAGTCTTGAGTTGGAGAGCCTGAAGGATCTGAGAAAGGGTAACAATCTTGAACTTGTCCTTCCTGAGGAACTTGCTCAAGTAGAAGTCCAAGATGGGTCTCAATCCTCCATCCTTCTTGGGAATGAGAAAGTAGGGGGAATACCAACCCTTGTTCCTTTCCGCTACAAGTACATGTTCTATTGCACCTTTCTCTAGCAGGGTAAATATTTCCTGCACAAGGAGCGGATCTGGAATTTTGACATAGTTGGGTCCCGGGAGATGATCCTAAGGCCTTTTCAGAAAAGGAAGGCAGTAACCTTGAGTTACTGTTTCCAGTACCCAAGCATCTGAAGTAATGCCCCGCCATTCGTTCAGATGCTGAGAGATTATGCCTCCTACCGGGGTCTTGTGGGTCAAGGCCTCAGAGTGGCTTAGAGGCGGCTGCAGCAGTGGCTGAGGGTAAAGTTGCTGATGCTGGAGCTGATTTAGCACCCATTCCTCGTCCACCACGAGGGAATCTTCTTTGCCCCCTTTGTCTGGCCTGTCCTCTTCCTCTACCAACTGAGGAATAGAAGCAAAAAGAACGACCCCTCTAGGAAGATGAGCCCGAGTAGGGGTGTTGAGGTTGTCGAATGGAGGTGCTAAGGGACTTAGCCGTCGCCTTGGAAGTCTGCATCTTCTCCAGACTCTCATCCGCCCTGCCACCGAACAACCTCGAGCCGTCGAAGGGCATATGTTGAGCAGTCTGTCCTGCACATCCGGTGCAAACCCTGACATGCATACTACAGTGCTTGCAGCAATGGATCTGCTGATGCTGTCAGCAGTATCCAATCCTGATTGGGGACATTCTCCCATCACCTCCTTACCATCTTTAACTAAATTCAGGAAGCTGTCCCTTTCCTCACCTTCCAGAATGTGATAGCAGCCATGGCAACACAATCCCCACAGGGCGTTTGAAAAACTAGCTAATGTACATGAAACGTTAGTAGACTTCAAGGCCATGCTGCCTGATGAGTAGACCTTATAAGCCCATGCATCATAAACTTTCTTATCGTCTCTAACCAGCGGATAGAGGGATAGGTAGACTGTTTGGTTGAAGTAGCAGCCTGTACTACTAGACTTGGGGAAGGATGTTTTGTGAGATAGTCTGGATCACTGCTGGAGGATCTATACTTCCTAGAGAAGTTCCAGTTCACTGCAGACCCAGATTCTGGAGCTTCCCAATTGCCCACAACCTTCCTCTGAAGGGCTTTGTGGAAGGGTAATATTGGGTCCTTCTGAGGTCCCTGATCTAGGATGTCCGTCATGTCACCCTGCTCATATTCCGGGGAAGCCCTACTCCACCCCATATACTCTGTGACTCTGTTCATCAAATTTCTGTAACCTGAGTCAGCATGCTCCGACGGGTCAGGCCTGCTAAACTCCAATTCTGGAGAAGTATCAAGTCCACTAGCCGACTGCAGGGAGTCATAGAGGTTTTTCATCTTTGACTGTGGATCAATGAGCTCTTCAGGTAAATTTTCTTTTGCCAAACTGTACTGCAAAAGGTGAAGTCTCCTCATCAGAGGCACTTTCCTCTTCATAAATTGAGGACAGACTAGAAAGTCTTTTTTCGGTACAGGTTTAAAGATTTTGTCCTGAACTGATACGGGCCTCGATGAAACCAAAGATTTCGTCGACAATGTCGATGACTGCTTCGATAAAGGGGTCGATATGTCAGGAATCGGCATCGACGCCGATGGCGTCGACACAATCGTCGAAGGCTTCCACGATTTAAACTTTTTCGACGGTATCAGGGATGGACTCGATGGTCGAGTCGATACCTTTAACGCCTTTTCAAGGTAGCCTTTTTGACTTCCCTAAGTCGTACGAGACACGTGACTCTTTTGAGGGGGTTGAGGCCGCATTCTCAAATAGCTGCATCATCTCCACTCTGAAAGTGTCCCATTTACTAGGGGAATCTGACCTAGTCAGGCACCTAATAACCTCGTAGAGGAGTCTGAGGAAGAAGAGGGAGACCTATGGCGTCTATTTTTCGACTTCTTTGACGAAGAAGAGGACAGCCTCGATCCGCGTCCCGACCGAGACCTTTTTGACCGTTTATGCTGAGTGGAGAATGCTGAATGGATTGACAGGATCCGCAGTCTTCGGTACAGTGCCCGGAGCCCAGACACCAAAGGCAGAAGCAGTAAGGGTCGGTTATGGACATTTTAGCCCCACAGTTGTAACGTTTTTAAAATCCCGATTTAGGGGTCGATGGTGTTGAAGATGACATTTTTCCACAGAAAAACAAAGTGTGCCGTTAGTGCTAGAAGCAAAAACTTTCGAAAAAACTGAACTGAAGCCAACAGGCGCTGCACAAGCTATTTATACTACTGATGACCTCGAGGGACATCAACACCATGACATCGTGCACAGCGTCCTCAGCCGAGTATTTCTTTTCTGAAGAAGCAAAGCTGGCGAGATACGAATATCAAAGATTAGGAATATGTGGGAGGACATAATCCATTCAAAAGATAGGACATCATCCAAAAAGCATGTCAATGGATCGATTTTCTTTGTTTCTGCCCAGTGACAGAACCTGGTCCACTTGCTCCTAGCCTTTTGTATGATAGCCCGGTTATCCTTCGACAGGTGCAGATGAATCACGGTAACCTGTTTAGGAACCAAGCTGCGAGGGCTAACTTCTGCAGAGCGGGGTGAACCACTGTGCCCCCCTGCTGAGAGAGTAAGTGGGCTGGGCCCACCAGGAGGTGTACCAGGGGCTGATCAGACAGACAGAAGTTCCGAGAACCAGGGTCTTGCGGGACACCATTGCGCTATCAAGGTGAGCCAGAGGCTCCGTGACTCCCTGACTTTGCAGATGACCCTGTGAACCAGGGGATTTGGGGGGAAAGTGTATGCATTGATGTTGCACAGTATCTAAAAATTGTCACACGGTTTGTCGGAAGCGGCTGACGTTCAGAGCGAGTGCGAGTCAGTGCAGCTTGACGAACTGTGAGCGTCTGACATGATCTCTGTGAGCCTGCTAGGTGCTCTTCTCCAATGTGCCGAACTGAGCCGAGCTGAGGAGCTGCGGAGCTGCAACGGAGGTTCGCAGAGGCAAGACAAGGTGACAGGTGACGGGATAAACAGTTAGCCTGTGAAACAGTGAACAGTGAGAGCCCTACCTACCCTACCCTGACCTACCCTGACCCACCTTTGCCCTTGTCCTGGCAGCTTCCTTGGGCATTGGGTTCCGAGTGAACCGAGGGAACCTGCGCCTCTCCTGTACCTCTCCTGGCAGTTGGGAGGGGGGAGGCACCTAGATTGAAAGGGGCAAAAGGGGGAGAGGCACTTGAAATCTCACCCGTGGTGCTCTGGGAGACGCCTGCGTCTCAGCGCAAAGAGGTTAGCGGGGCCAGGGATTAGCTGCATACCCTGTATACCCTGTATATCCTGCGAGATTGAGCAGCCAGAAACTGCCATCTCTATTGTGCCATCTCTATTGTGCCAGGGAGGCTATTTAAATGGGGCAATATCAATAAATATTTTTTTTGACCAACACTAACTTTCAACTAAGAAAAGGGAAAGAAAGCAGCACAACTAACAGCACAACTAACATTGCTGTTATTAACAAAACTATCAAGTGTTTGGCGAGCGCGAGACTGCGAGCGGGAGACTGCGGGGGGAAACTCCTTTGATCCCACTCGCATTACAAAACAGCTGAGTAACTACAACCAACTCGGACCTCAAAACTGACAAATTTAAAAGAAAATCACTCCCGCAACTGTAATCAGAATCTTTAAATGAAACTTTGCATTACAAAAGACAGTAGGGGATGGGTCATAGCTGAGTGGAAGCCAGGAAGCGGATATTACGGCCAACACTCTAAACCATGACAACTTGAACCATAATACCCCTCAGCAAATCCATGCGCAAGTACACATGGAAGAATTACCGGTACACTTAGCCAGCAGTCATAAAGAAAAGAACCTTAGTACTGCAATTATTAACAAATGGAAACGGGGACTGGAATACACAACAACAAAGAGTATCCAACAAAAAATTGAAAACCACTTTGGAAAAAAACAACACAAAAGCCATAATGATGTTGAAGGAGAATCAATCATCCTGTGGGAAAACCCGAGACAACCTCTTACCGCATCTTCTAGCACGGAAATCCCCTTTTCACCAGCAAAATGGGGGAACGAAACCGACTTACCAAATGAAGGGGAAGACGTTGTGCTAACATCAGTTCTTCTAGATAGACAACTACCGCAAAACACAAGACGAACCACAGAAGGTAAAAGAGACATAGATCATCAGGAAGATCATAAACCAAAAACAGATTCAAACCCAGATACATTGAAAGCATTAAACTTTGTTCTCAGTTCATTGGTCTCAGTTTTCGAGATGCTAAAAATGGAGGTGCAAGCACAAAATGGGACACTCTTGGAGATGACAAAAGAAATAGCATTGTGTGATTTGTCCTTAGTCGGCCTAGTAACTGCAACCAACACTAATATGACTAAGCCGCTCTGGGATTTAAACCTGAAAATGGTAAAACAAGGCTTGGACATCTCCTCCATACAGCAAAGTCTGAAAGAGAAAAGTCAAATGGAAAACAAACCAATGAACTGAAGAGGTGCCTTCTTGAAAGGAAACTGGAAAATAAACCCAACAGAGGGAAATAAGGAAAAAACTCTAGAATACTCATTAGATGACTCACCGCTTTCAGATTCTGTGTTGGAAGAATTTCGAAGAATGGCAAATGCTGTAGAAGGAGAATTGGACATCGGAGAAGGGGTGCAAGAAACACAGCCAGAAAAGAAAAATGTGAAACACAGAGACACACCAAGACTGGCAGTACCCAAATGACCAGACATCAAGAGGCAGGAGAAAGACAAGGAAACGTCTAGCAAGAAGAGAAAGGTCAATGATAGTACTCCCCAAATCCAAGAAAAGTCACAAAAAAAAATTGAAAGAAACCAAGTCTTCTAGGAAAGCAAAGGAAAGATCAAACTCACAGATAAATCTTAAACAGTCTGCGAAAAGTGATGAGCAGGATTGCCAAATAAGCGACACTGGAAAATCACAAACTCATTTGGGGAAAAGCAAAACTAACCAAGAGAAGAGAACCGAAAAACAAAATAAAAAGACCTCCCAAATGTTCAAGAAAGGAAACTGTAACAAGCCCGAAGAAGCTGTAGCAATTACAAAGGCAAGCAAACTGAGAATAAGCTAGAGGAGGGCAATGATTCAAGGACAAAAAATGAGCAGAGCAGCATGAAAGATCTACCTACTCAAGAAAAACAACAAACAAAGAAAGAACTATTAGGGGACCCTCAAAGAAATGCTGATATAAAAGCAATAAAGTGGGCCCCAATTTTTCAGAAAAAAGAAAATCTTCAATCAGCAAAAAAGAGCAACTGTTCGGTTTGCATCGCAACGGGGCCGGACACACACAATCTAAAAATAGCTCCTATTTTTGAAAAAAAAGAGTCAGAAGATCGGCAAGGAACCGAGTGATGTTTCGAAAAATTCGATCATTGCCCTATCCTCGAACAAAGCATAAACAAACGTCATCACCGACGACAATATTCGAAATGGGGAAGGAAAATCGGTTAAATTAAACAGCCCAGGCAAGCGGGATGACACCAGCTTGAAAACACAGTCAGTTTCAAAAACCAGCGAATATATTAATCAAGACAATCTAAAAAAATGTGCAATCCAAAGAGTCTGGTTAAGATTACGTTCAAACACAGGGCATCATAAATCACTAAGCCGGGCAGTAATCTTGAGCATGATAAAGAAAGTGAAAAATCTTCATTGTTTATCGTCAGAAGACATAGAAAGTGTCAAATTTCCAATGTCACAAGATCCCTTCCTGGTGGAGCTGGTCCTAACGTCAGAAGATGCAAAAGATATCTTGCTACAAGAATCAGTAGAGTTAGAATCCTATGGGTTGGAAGTCTCATGTAACGAGTCAGAAAAAAACGTTATCATCAAACAGCACAATGTACCAACATCAATAAACAAGGGAAGGGAATTTGTGAATTAACGGAATCTGATAAGAGAGGAAAGCAGAGAGAAAGAATCAAGCCTAAAAGAAAATACCCTTACACTTCTTCCAGAGATCCTTACGCAAGTGCTGCAGAAGTTAGGGCTGAGCATGCGGCAACTTTAGAAAAGATTACTTAAATGTGTTCAGCTGGAACTCGCGAGGCTCCAGCTCAATAAGAGCAAAAGAAATGAGGGATCATCTTTTCAACCTGGGCGATGTTATCTTACTACAAGAAACCTGGTTGGTGAATCCACCGAGTATAGAAGGATATACAGTCTTCTGCTTATCAG
This sequence comes from Ambystoma mexicanum, assembly GCF_040938575.1. Lineage (NCBI taxonomy): Eukaryota > Metazoa > Chordata > Amphibia > Caudata > Ambystomatidae > Ambystoma > Ambystoma mexicanum. The sequence continues at coordinate 253,490,101 of NC_090926.1, read as the reverse complement.
CATCACAAAAACCATTAGGGCGACCATCAGGGGGATTACTTATAGCACTTAAGAATCAGATATTTAAGAACATAGTAGAAATTTGGAAAAATAAAATAGGTTTTCATGCATGCAGAGCAAATACATATACACAAGGGAAAGCTACACCTTGGGTTATGATAAATATTTATTGGAACCCCGCTGGCTCAACATGGAAAAAATTTGGGTCTATTACTCGAAGCAGTGAAATTGAACTCAGCCTCTAGCAACATCATTTTGGCAGGAGATTTTAACTCAAACTGTCTGTACCCACAAAAGGGTGAGGCAAAACAAACAAATGTGGGGAAGACAAGCAGGGGCAAATTGTGGCAAGACTTTATGGAATGATGTGACCTTGAAATGGTTAACAGCCTACAAGAGAGTGATCAAGGAACGTACACAATATGGCATAGAGGGCAAACATCCTCTGCTCTAGATTTTATCTTTGTCTCTAAAAATCTACATGCCTCACCCTCCCTTCTTGTTCTTAAACGGGACGGGGGCAGTGACCATACCAGACTCGAACTAACATTCCAAAACATACTAGGAATAAAAACAGAAAGAGCACTGCAGAACCTGGAAGGAAAAAAGGGAAAAGTCAAAATTAGAAAGTATAAGAATGAGGGAGTGAAGCTAAACAAGCGATTAAAAGAGATCCGAGTCTATCTGCAAAGTGGAATGCGACCTGCAAAAATTTAACAAATTCCTGTGGTCAACACATGCTCCTGAAGATCTGGCAGGGAGAGCCAAACAAAAACATCTTCACGCCTTCGATGAAACAACCCAAAAAAAAAAAAGATCATAGGAAAGCACTGCGAGAAATTAAGAAAATAGGATATCCGGTGGAACAATTAAAAATAGGAATAAAAAGGGAAAAAAACAATTATAAATCATGGTCAATCTCGCAAAAGGAAATCCAGATGCAAGCAGACGGTGAACAGATACTCAATATGCTAAGAGAAAACAACAGCAAAAACTTCTGGGAAGCACTGAATCAATTTGAGGGAGGAACAGGCAACTCTCTCTGCAATCTGGTCTCTGAAGAAGATTGGGTTGAATATCTGACCGAGACCTATAAGAGTGAGAGTATTTGCCTTTTCTCGACCATTCCAGATACACTGTGGCAACTTAACATCAATGAAGAAGAAATTTATGAGATTATAATGAACTCCTCAACATCTAAAGCCTCAGGACTAAATGGACTGATTTATCAGATACTTAAAAAAGAACAAGAACTTTGGTCGAAGTTGCTATCCCGTCTCTTCGGGGAAATCCTTAAAAAACGAGAATTTCCAACTGCTTGGAAAACGGCACTGATAATACCATTCTTTAAAAAAGGTGATCGGCGTGCAGCAGCAAATTATAGACCGATGGCGCTGCTTGACATTGAAAGCAAAATATTCATGTCACTTCTCCTAAAGCAAGTTTCAAAGTGGGTAGAAGATTTTGAAGTTTTATCACGCTTCCAAACAGGATTTCGGAAGGGTCATTCGACGTCACTCAATGGTCTGATCCTAAATGTATTGAACGAACAAACAGAACAAAAACTCGCCCCCACTATATGGAGCTGGATCGACCTATCGAAGGCTTTCGACCAAATTGAAAGAGCACTACTCTGGCAAAAATTGAGAAGGTGGGGAATGCCAGAAACGTTACTATCAATCCTAGTGGAACGACATAAGTCTACAAACCTAAGATTCCGCCTAGATGTGACAGGGCACCTTTCAAAACTAATAGAGGTAAACAGAGGGGTCAGACAAAGGTGCCTAGGAGCCCCACTCTTCTTTAATCTGTTTCTGGCAGACATGGGAGCTTTTCTGGAATCTGCTGCATTGGTCAGTCCCACTTTAAATGGGAGGAAGATCTGTTGGCTGGCCTATGCAGATAATATAGTGCTTCTCGACAGGACACTATTCGGTCTGTAACATCTGTTAACAAGACTGAATGAGTACACTGTAATAAACAAACTTACAGTAAACCCTGCTAAATCAAATATTCTTATCTTTAAGCATCCACTGACAAAAGGCAAATACAGCAATTGGAAACTGGGGGGCGAATACATCAGAGTTGTAGAATCCATAAAATATCTGGGTTACAATATACATGCCCACCCAGCCCAATACAAGACAGACTCTGAGGTAATGGATAAAGTAACACAAGCTGGATCCCAAATGGTTAAATTGAATTAGAAATTTTGTAAATTTTCCATTCTACCCTTAGTTAAGTATTATCTAGCAAAAGTGGCACCAGTGATACTCTATGGCCTGGAAGCCAAACCGGGCCTTTGGGCAGCAAACTGGGAAACGTATGAGGGTCGACTTTGGAAAAGAGCTCTGGGTCTTCCAAGCTTCACAGATATAAATAGCTTGAGATTTGAGTTGGGTTTGAGGTCACAAAAGTGCATGGCAGATTGGAAACTGATTTCCCTGTTTCGAGAAATTATTATGGGCAAGGAGACAACCCTATATGGAGATTTAAGGTCTCTAAAATTACAGGGTAAGTCTTCGCTCTTGTCCATATTGGAGGAAAAAGTTTCAAAGGCACTGTCAGAAAAAGAGCTTGATGTGGACTCTGATTTCAAACCCACTTAAAATCAAAAGAAAGTTGGAACTTTTGGATTGGAACGATAGAAAATGTCAGATCGGACACATTCCAAAGTACCTTTTTGATGGGGGAAGAAAAGCTTGGTTGTCTTTCGAGTTATCTATTGAAGTTCCCTAACAGAAAGCTCCGCTCAAATCTTCTCAGAATGAGATTAAATCTGATTCATTGCGGGGCAATATTAGAAAAGCGAAAAAAAAATTGTGCATCATCTGCATAAACCCTGCCAAGCAAACACTAAAACATCTATTAATGGACTGTGAAGGTTCATGGACATATCGTCTAAGACTTTTTAAAAACTTTGTGCGCAGAGAGGAAGACATCATATCAGACTTTTTTTGGGACAGACTGGTCTCTGTCACAAACGCTGCTCTGTCATTGGCTGCTTTACAGGTGTTAAAAAATTGTGAAATAGTCATTTAATTTGGAAAATTCAGGAAATAGATAATCACAATAATATGCACCTTGATGGTACTTGAAAAGTGGCAGGGTTTTTGGTACAGAAAAGGATTGTTTTAATGTTGTAAAAATGTGAAATAATCTGTAATAATGTTTGTCTCTTTGGTTTCTTTTTTTTTGTAAAGGCTCCTCGAGCCAAAACAAATAAAAAAAATAAAAAAAGTATTGGAAATGCGTCGCCTAACAAGCCCCTGCCCTGCCCCAGCCATGAGGCAAACTGGGGGCATCTCCTGTTGGAACTGGTGGCGAGGAGGTCCACCTGCGGTTGGCCCCACCTGGTGAAGATCCCCCGAAAAATGTCCTTGTTCAACTGCCACTTGTAGTTGTCCATTCCCAGCCTGCTCAGTCTGTCGGCCTCTAGGTTGGATTTTTTATTTTTATTTATTTATAACACGCTGTGAAGGCGGCCCATGGGCATAGCAGCGCAAATGGGACATACAACGAAAAACATAAAAAGTCAGGACCTCTCGGTCAAAAGATCAGATACCAGGGACCAGTATCGAATTATTCGAACAGAAGATTTTTCAGATGATGCTTGAAAGGGCCCAGGGAGGCACAAGACCTCAGCTCCAAATGCATGTAATTCCATAGTTTGGGAGCAGCGTGAGGAAAGCAGCATTTCAGAACTAGTGAGAGATTAGCACTGGGGACGAACAACAAAAATGAGTTATTAGACCTCAAAGTTCGAGTTGTCTGTAACCAATTTACTGCTTGGGCGAGATAGCTTGCACTTACACCGACTAAACAAGCATGAATTATGCACAACGTTCGAAACGTTCGAAACAGAATTATTTTGCCCATAGGCAACGAGTGCAATGATCTTCTGGCCATATAGAGATGATCAGTGCACACAGCGTTGTTCTGTACTACTTGAAGATGATTCAAACTGGCCTGTCCGAGTCCCTGTAGGAGACTTCAGCAATAGTCCAGACTCAAACTGATAATGGCACAGCTGCTCTCACCCAGGAAGGGACAAATTGCGGCTAGCAGCCTTAGATAGTATTATGAGCGAGAGACTAGGATGTCTTAACCTTGGGGAGAGAGCTCGAGACACAGTCCGCTATCTTGAATGACTGAAAAGCAGGGTCTAAGCTGCGCAATCTTTGGCTTGTGCCTAGAACCATGATTTCAGTTTGAATTATTCAAAGCCAACCCATTACAGAGCATCCATTCATGGATGATGGAATATACAGAGTTGATGAGTAGGGTTTCGGCTGTATGGTTACCCGAGAGAGGAATGAGACACTGAGTGTCAGCCGCATAATTTACATATGTTATACCTTCAGCGTCTAGCAAATGAAACAAGGGGAAGGTGGACCGCTGACCAGTGAATGTTGTTCAACAGCGGCCACTCCCAGATGTCGATACAGCCTGCAGAGGGGAGGGGACCCCGGTCCCACCCGGCTTGTTGATGCAATACATGTAGGTGGAGCTGTCTGTTTGAATGCAGACCGATTTGCTGCTGATCATGGGGAGAAAAGCTTTGAGCGCAAGCCAGATAGCCTTCATCTCGAGCCAGTCGATTGTGTTCCAGCTGCTCCAGACGGGACCACTCTCCATGGGCACTGTGGTTGTCCAGGGTAGCCCCCATCCCTCTGGGGACGAGTTGTTATGGTGATCTGTGTAGGTGGCTGCCGGAATGGTCTGCCTACCCGCAGGTTGGTGTCTGTGCCGCACCAGACTAGGTCCTGGTAGAGATGCTGTGGTATGCTGACTGGCTCCGCCTGAGAACCCTTCTCCTGATTCCGAGGAAGTACCTTGAGTATACTCCGGAGCCTCAGAGCCTCTTGGGGACGAGCTTGATGGCACCTTTCTTGAGCATCGCCTTTACCTCCAACAGCAGTTGAGGGATGTGATTTTCCTTGCAGGCCACAGGAGGAATGCAGGGACACTCCTGGAATTCGAGGGTGTGCCTGTGGGCCAGGGGATCCAGCACCCAACGGTCGGTAGAGATGGACTCCCACACGCTGATGAACTTCGCCTGCGGGCCTCCCATCGGGATGCTTTGGAGGGGGCCCGACGCTATGGCCGGTTCAATATTGCTTGGAGGCGGCCGTGGCGCCTTGTCCTCCTTGGCGATGAGATCCTCCTTGCTTGCCGCGACCTCTGTAGGCCTCCTGGGACGAGGAGCGGGACGCCTGGCGGTACGTAGAGGAGCCACCGCCTGATCCCTTGGAGGTCCCCTGTCTGCCTCCGACACTCCGAAAGGGCCGTCATTGCTGAAGGACTCCCAGGGCTCGGGCCGTCTCTGTTGTCAGCCTTGATGGCCTGCAGCGACTCATCCACCGTTTTACCAAACAGGTTGTTGCTGTTGAACGGCATGTCCAACACCCTGGTCTACATGTCCTGACGGAAGTCTGTCGCCTTGAGCTGTCGCCTTGAGCCAGCCTCGTCGAAGGCAAACACCGTTGCCTAACTGGCGAAACCCGATGTCGGCAATGTCCGTTGCCACGGTATGGTGTGGTCCGACGCCACCTCACCTTCCTGCAGAATCTCCAGTGCCTCCGCCCTCTTGTCATCTGGTAGGAAGTCCAGTAGGGGAGCTATCTTGTACCATAGCTCCCTGTCGTAATGGGCCACAATCGCTAAGGCGTTGGCCGCCTCAATTGTCGTCGCCGCCGAAGACATGACCCGTCGCACCATGGCGTCCAATTTCTTTCCCTCGCCGTCAGATGGGGAAGTAGGAGGTTGAAGCTGTCGCCCCGCCGCCTTCTTCTTGGCTGCCGCTGAGACGACCGAATCCGGCATCGGCTGAGCCCTGAGGCACAAGGGGGTGGCGTCGGGGACCCGGTACTTCTTCTCGAACCGGTCCGTCTTGGCTGGCGTCGTGGATGGGTTCTTCAGGACCGCAAGTCCATCGTCCCAAATATCGTCGAGTAACTGTACTGCGAGGACCGTATTCCTCTTGGCCTCTCGCAGTTGATAGAGGAAACCTTCCTTCTTCTGTTCCTCGGGGTAGAGCTGGAAGAACTTGGATGCCCTGGCGATCATGGTGTGAAAGGAGCCAATTTCGTCGGGCGGGGAACACCGAGGGGGTGGTGATGGAAGGTCCGTCCCGTCGTCACCACCGTCGTCATCATCCGTCCCCCGTCGTCGTATCCGTCGCCGTGTCATCCCTGGGATCCGGAGAGGGGGATGAAGGCTCCACGGGCCGTGAGGGCATGAAGGGCGGGGGGGGAGGGGGTGAACTCTCCTCCGCTTGCTCGGAGGGCTTCCCGACGGGCTCGGTTGTGGATCGTCCGCCGGGGTTCTTGGTAATCTCGTCCTCATCTCTGTGCAAAAGGTTTGGATTTCCACCAAAATGGCTGCCGAGTTGTCCTGAGGCTCGGGCAATGGCTGCGACGGGAGGGATGGCCGCCCCTCCACTGTGGCCTCGTCGGCGCCACCGTCGCTTTCTTCGACCACCTCTTTGAAATCTCTCCCGTGTGATCGTACCTTCTCAAACCTCTCGTTGAGGCTCTTCACGGCTTCCACCAGCTCCTCCTCTGAGGCTGAATCCGTGTCCGTAATGGCCACTGCCCCCCCCCTCTTTTTCCACCGGGGTCTTCAAGGCGGTCTGGTCGATGGGCTGGAAAGAGGATTCTCTCTGTGGTGGCAGGGAAACTCTGGGCCCCGAGGTCGCCTCCACTGGTGTAGCCTCCCCAGGCTTCGCCAGGGCCACTGCGACTCCCTCGATAGAGGCCTTAGCCGGGTGAATCAAGGCCTTCACCACCTTGGGCGCGCTTGAGGCCTTCACCCTGGGGGGGGGAGGGCCACTGCTTCGCTCCCCCTCGGCTGAATCCTTCGAGACCGACCGGGGCCCCTCCAGAAGCTTACCCGGGTTCTCGGATTTCCTCTTCCCTGAACCAGAGCGTTGGCTCGTGGTTGGTGGTGCCGGGGAAGGCTGCCAGGCAGGGCGCTCTTTGGCGCCCTGCCTGGCAGCCAAAGAGCCCGACCGTTCGGCGCTCCTGGTGCCCGCAGGCTCGCGGTGCTTACCCTTCTGTTAGGACCCCGTCGCCGGGGTGCCCTCACAGGACTTAGAAGCCTGCTCTGACCTTTTCTTCTTCTCACCTGCTGGGCCATTCTCCAGCCAGCTGGCGAGGCGGGAACGACGATACCTCATGGTCCGTTCCAATAGGTTCTTGCAGAACGCACAGTCCTCCTCCACGTGAGTCTTGTCCTCATGAAGGCAGTAGAGACATCTCGAATCGTCGTCCTCCTAGAAAACATTCTGCAACCCGCATCCAGGGCAGTTCCTGAACAACTTGGATCCGGGCGTCGAGCTTCCTTTGTCCTGGGCCGTGTCCATGGTAGGCCTCAGATCTTCTGGAATCCTCCAAGAAGCGTAACTCAATGAAAACTTCACCCTTGAGGGGCGTAGAAAATTCCGAAACGGGTCTCCGTTGATCGGAAGTAGAAACAGTGGAGTTTGAGGCTCGATTTAACCGAAAAATGAGAAAATCTCTTTGAAAAAGCGCAAAACGCAGTAAAAGCTCGAGAGCTATAGCACGAGGACTCCCAACACTTGAACGTGCGGTAAAAATCTGAGAACGGCTGCCAGGGGAGGGGCTTGGGGAGAGGGCAGTCGTTGGCTGGGGGCAGTATGACCCAGAGATCAGTGATTGGTTGCTGCTAAGAAAGACAGATCAGAAGCGAAACTGATACTGATTTTTTTCTTTACAGAGGATTCCAAGCCTGACGACAGGGAATATTCATGAGCATGTGAATCCATGCCAGACCCCATGCTGGAGAACTCCAGTTTCACCACACGCTTTCAACTAAATTTGGAAAAGGACTCTGTAGATAAAGCCTCCTTTTCTAAAAGGAGTAACTCACTAGTAGGCAAATCTTTTTTGCGCTTCTAGGCCTGTTTTTTTGGGCACGTATAGATATTAAATGACCCATTACACCTTGTATCCCACCAATACGTCAGGGTGATTTTCAAAAGGTCCTCTGATAAGGGCGAAGGAAGGTCCGCTGTTGAGTTGTAAGGTGAACTTTCCTTAAGTTTAACCCGACTCTTCCAGTTACAGCTAGGTACAACAATCTGAGTTTCGCTCTTATGACACACACACACACAATATGTTTTTAAGGCTTGTTTGGTAAATCCATAAAGCATTACTACAGAGCAGAGAAAGATTTCCTAACAGTATAAAAACTCAACATTCAAAACAGATTTAAAAAAGTAATTTTGAGACTAAACTTATCTACAACGTGGATACTTCAGGATCATACGTATATGTTCAGGTTATTTGTATCCCCTAGTCTAAAAGTTAAAAAAATCTGAAAAATCAGCAAGATAATTTATTCATACAGCATCACTTGAGGCCTCTATCATCAAAGAGGGAGCATGACGCCTACCAGATATCTATTGTATATTTTGCAAATGTTTATAAGTTAGAAAATGTACATGTTCACACTTTACTCATGCTTGTGCTAAAGTTTACATTTTATGGATGTTTATTGTGTAAGCCCTGTGGTCTAATCACTGTACTTTTAAGACCCTAGGCTGTTTATATAGTATCTCACATCATTGTGAACAATATAGACCCCTATCCCCTGCGTTTTAACTCTGCTAATTCAGCTGACATTTCATTTGTACAGAAAAGTTACAAACACAGGTTAACTTCCCTGATACAATGTAATATATTTAGGTGTGCGAGCTGCAGAATAAAAAAGACATTTTTAAACGATTGCATAATTAATACTCTAGTAATTTTGTCTCTACTCCTCACAACACCAAAACTCCAGTAGTATACAGAGGATAATACTGAAAATATCATCTACATCAAAAGGTGTGCATTAGACCATATCTACAGTACTGGTGAGTTTTAAGTTTAAAAATATAGAAATACAACCACAAACATTGAAGTAGTCACTAAGGGACCAAACAACAATTCAAACAAATAATGACTATGTTATCATCAAGTAAGCTAAACATTTTAGAACTTAAGAGTTTGAAAGTTGTGTCCATAGAAATCAACAGGACTATCGATTATTTCATCAGTGTAAATTGAAGTTGACCCAGAGTATGTAAAATCTCCTCTCGACTGTGTCAAAAGTGAGGCTGTGATAGTAAAAGATTCTTTAAACCATTGGCAGCACTTGGGACTGTTAGATTTTCAGAACCTCTACTGGTGTAGGGTTCTGGGAAGCAAACCTTCGTCAAACTGCAAAGGTTTGACACACAAGATGTATCTTAATGTTCTCTTGGTAATGCAGGTGAAAGATACACAGATTTAGGAGATTAGGGGTTTGGTTTGAAGTAAAATGAACACAATAAGCATTAAAATGTCCACAAAGGTAAGTAGAAACATACTTCCATTTATTAACAAGTATGCAATAAGAAAGACACTAGAAGGTATGTTAATCAATATCTACACAACCAAAAACACTGTTTGATGTCACTCAGTTTCAAAGAATAGGTGCAACAAATAAATACTGCAACACAACCTAAAACGAGGGAGTGGTTTTCGAAATCTTACTTGGCATTATATGTTTTATAAGGCAAAGCAACATATTAGAGCTCAACTTCACAAGCCTGTTAGGCAGAAACCTGTGCAGTTCCCTTGGGGAACACTGCAAAAGATTTAGGACTACAGGTATAGCAGTAAACCCAATTGGTAGCAGTCTGTACCACCTAGATTTTTCTGGTAGCTGTGGCTGAGCAGTCAGACCTCCCTCAAGAAGATTTAGGCAGTATGCAAAGTATACACAATATGTACTCAGACACAATAGCACAAGCAAACACTGACCAGAGCTTGGTTTCAAAAGTATATAGTTATTTATTTTAAGAACACATAAGTTGAAAACACTCTAGCAATATATAGTAAAACACTCCAAACATAGTTATATGAAAAACAGTCCCAACCCTTGTTCCTAACTAGACAACTCTTGGTTAACACCACATAATTCAAACAGAGGTGAGTGCTTAACTTCAGATGACCCTCTAGTAGGTTTTTTTAAGAAGGGAGGAAGAGAGAGCAGAAATAGGCTAAACACACCACTCTAAGGTCAAGAACACTTTCAGCAAGTTGAGGGAAGCACAAAGTCACAGGTGAGCAAAAGTCACTAGGCAGGGCCCACTCTTAGAGTAGACAGAGCGAAAACGTGCCCAAGATCACACAGTTATTAGGGATTCAGAGTCTTGCAAAAGAGTTCGGAAAAGAGTTTAGAGAGGCTTAGAAAGTTTAGCCAAGGTGTCCCAGGCGGTCCCAGGTTCGAAAGCCGGGGGCTAAAACTACCCCGTACAATCGGTGGCAAGGGAAGCCAGGCGGAACACGGTACCTTAAACGGGAAGGATCCTCCAGCGGTGGCAGTTGTTCCAGGCAGTGGCAGCAAGGCTCGACGTCGGTCGGGGGAGAAGAAGATCTCGCTGAACAGCAGAAGAAGAAGGTCGTTGCACTGCCCGGGAAGAAACCAGCCGCGGAGTCCTCCGGTTAAAGGGTTGTACCGACTTTCGCGGTTGTGGTAAAAGTGGGGGGTATTCCGGTTGCCGGGGTGCTTGGCACTGGCAAGGCGGCCACGAGATACCTCGAAGAAGCGGAAAGAAGGTGAAAACTGGTTGTCCCCACCAGTCAAGGGAAGGAGCCACTCCGTTAAGAGTTCTCCTCGGTCGTCGGGAAAAGTGGTGAGACGGTTCAGCAGGGCTCCACCGGCGGTGTCGTCGTAGCAGGTCGGCTCAGCTCTTCCCTCGTTGGATTCTTAGGTCCTGTGGCGACTTCTAAAGTTCCAGTCCCCAAAGCCCTGCTTTTATGCAGCAAACCCCCATTCACCCAGCCTAGCTGTCACTCAAACATGCTAAGTGGTGAGCCGGCCGGCTCACCACTTGGGCCAATCAGGACGGAGTGCGACTTGAGTTACCTAGGTAACTCAGTCCAGGGTGCCTAAATCCCCCTCCACCCCTCCTAAGTACCCCAGACAGAGTGGCACCACTTTGGAGGGCTTCTGTGGAGAAGCCCGCCAAAAGTGGGACAAAGGGCTCCACTTTGGGTCAGAGTTACAGAGGCGAATGCCAACGCCATTTTAGAATCAAGTTTTGGCAAAAAATCCCAACCGGAAAAACAATGGGAAATCCCATAGGAAAATATTCGCGGTCGAATATAAAAAGTAGTTTCCACTGCCACCAGCCAAAACTCGATCAGGGGGGACGGACACGTGCCCCCACGACTAACAGACCCTGGGGCAATCGAATTGCCCCAGCCAGTACGTCCACAATATGATGGTTTGTACTGGTTCTGTTCAGGATTTAAGACTAGTAAAGTCTTTGGTGACTTTACATGCCCTGGGAGACAGTAGTCAGTCCCAGGGTATGGAGTCTATGTTGGGGAGTCCCTAGGACACCCCTGGGTTACTGCACGGAGGGTGCTGTGTAACCCATATCAAAAAAACACATGAGGCCCTATGGGGTAAAAGACCCCATAGCCCATTCAACACAAGGTAAACCAAAGAAACACACTTCAAACATGCCCAAGAGTGAGGAAGAACGAGTCTCACTCCTGGCAGGAGAAAAAAGAAACCCCAGAAATCCAGCAAAGCTGCTGGGGGACTCACTAGGTAGGGAAATTCAGCCTAAACAGAGAATTCTCCCTAACACTCGCCCCCCCCAGACTAAGGGACAGGAGGATTTAATCCACTCCTGGATGAACCTCATACCTCTAGTCGATGATATACATCCTAGAGAGTCCATCAGCATTTTGATGGTGGCACCCTGACCTGTGCTCAATGGTGAAATCAAACCCTTGCAGGCAGATTGACCATCTCAATAGTTTTGGATTTTCCCCTTTCATTTGCATTAACCATCTCAAGGGTTGGTGGTCAGTCTGAATAACAAAAGTAGAACCATACAAGTATGGCCTAAACTTCTTCAGTGCCCACACAATAGCAAAGCATTCTCTTTCGATTGTTGCCCACCTTGTCTCAGGATCCTTCAGTTTCCTACTGATGAAGCAAATGGGGTGCTCCCTACCCTTCTCATCCAGTTGGCTTAGAACTGCACCTATACCTACATTGGAAGCATCAGTTTGTACAATGAAAGTTTGGTGGTAGTCAGAAGCTCTTAGTACTGGAGCTTGGCAAAGAGCTTTCTTCAGTTTTTCAAAGGCCTGATTGCACTCCTCATTCCATTTTACCTTTTTAGGGAATTTAGGAGAGGAGATTATATTCAGTGGAGAAGCTATGGTCCCATAGTTCTCAATGAAATTCCTGTAATACCCAGTGAGGCCTAGGAAGGCTCTCACTTGGGTTTGAGTAGTTGGTGTTGTCCAATTTTGCACAGCTTCAATCTTGCTGAGCAAAGGCCTTATTTCTCCACCTCCTACCTCATGCCCAAGGTAGACCACTTTACTTTGACCAATCTGGCACTTACTGGCTTTGATTGTCAAATGGGCCTGTTCAAGAGCCTGCAACACATGTCCTAGGTGGTTCACATGTTCCTCCCAGGAGTGGCTGAAGACTGCAATGTCATCCAAGTATGCCATGCAGAAATCTTCCATCCCAGCCAGAACTTGGTTCACCATCCTTTGGAATGTGGCAGGTGCATTTTTTAATCCAAAAGGCATGACCTTAAACTGGTACAAGCCAACTGGGGTTGAAAATGCAGTTTTCTCCTTGGCATGGTCTGTCAGGGCTATTTGCCAATAGCCTGACGTAAGGTCAAATGTGCTGAGGTACTTGGCTGCACCAAGTTTATCCACCAACTCATCTGTCCTGGGCAAAGGGTGGGCATCAGTCTTAGTGACTGCATTTAGAGCTCTATAGTCCACACAGAATCTCAAGTCTTTGGATCCTGCCTTTGGTACTAACACAACTGGGCTAGACCATGGACTAGTAGAGGGCTCTATTACCCCGAGATCAAGCATCTTCTTGACCTCTCCTTTGATGTGGGTTCTGATATGTTCTGACATTCTGTACCCTCTGCTTTTGACTGGCAGACAGTCACCAGTGAGTATATCATGCTGGCCCCAAGGGGTCAAGCCTGGTGAAAGTGAGAACAGGGAGGCAAACTGATTTAACATAGATTTGCACTCCTCTTGTTGCTCAGGTGTCAGGTCTGAAGAGAGATTGACTCCTTCAACTTTTTTATCTAAAGGCACACCTCTAAGGAGATCAGGGAGAGATTCACTCTCTTCTTCCTCTGCAGCTGAAGCTAGGAGCAAGGCCCCTACGTCAGGTCTGGAGATGTATGCTTTTAGTCGGTTTGTGTGGAAGACTCTAGGAGCTTCCCTGGGTCTGCCCAGATCCACCAGATAGTTGACCTCTCCAAGTTTTCCCACAATCTTGAAGGGTCCCATCCATTTGTCTTGCAAGGCCCTCTGCCTTGTTGGGAGCATAACTAGAACTAGCTGGTCTTGAGTAAACTCAACCATGTTAGCCTTCTGGTCATGCCAATGTTTGACCAGAGCTTGACCAGCTTTCAAGTTGTCACTTGCTTCTGCCATCATGTGTGACATTCTCCTCCGGAGACCTATCACATAGTCAGTCACTCTGACTGGCTTGAGGGGAGGAGCACCTTCCAATCCCTCCTTAATCAGGGCCAATGGGCCTCTGACTGGATGGCCATAGAGAAGCTCAAAGGGAGAATAACCTACTCCCTCCTGAGGGACTTCTCTATAAGCAAAGAGAAGGCATGGCAGTAGAAGGTCCCACTTCTTTTTAAGGGGTTCCTCTAAAGCACCTATCATGCTCTTCATGGTTCTGTTGAACCTCTCAACCAACCCGTTTGTCTGAGGGTGGTATGCTGTTGAGAACTTGTAAGTAACTCCACAGGTTTTCCACATGGCTTTCATGTAGTGGGACAAAGTTTGACCCCCTGTCAGAGATTACTTCCTTAGGAAACCCAACCCTGGTAAAAATACCAAGGAGGGCCTTAGCCACAGCCGGAGCTGTAACAGTTCTCATAGGAATTGCCTCAGGGTACCTAGTAGCATGGTCTACTACAACAGGTATAAACCTGTTGCCTGAGGAGGTTGGGGGATCAAGGGGACCAACAATGTCAATCCCTACCCTCTCAAATGGGACTCCCACAACTGGGAGAGGCACTAAAGGTGCCACATTCTTGGAACCAACCTTACCAGAAGTCTGGCAGGTATGGCAGCTCTTACAATATCTATCTACCCAAGCCCCCATCTTTGGCCAATAAAAGTAGAGAGAGAGCCTTTCCTTGGTCTTCTTGAAACTCAAGTGACCAGCCAAAGGTATCTCATGGGCTAGTTGTAAGAACTGTGGTCTGTTCTCTTGGGGGACTACAAGGCGTTTGTAGTCTCCAGGTTCAGACTCCGTTGGTTCACTGTAGAAGAGGCCATCTTCCCAGTGCAACCTATACTTCCCAGGCTCTTGCCCATCAGCCTGAGAAGCTGCCTGGTGGCGGAGGCCTTCCAGAGTTGGACATTCTCTTTGTCCCTTACGAAAAGCTGCCCTGCTAGGCCCACCTTCTGCCAGTAAAGACTGCAGCTCAGGATGGTCCTCAGGGTCCAAATCTCCAATAAGGTTTGGGCCTCCTTCTAGCTCTTCTTCAGAGTCTAGTTCAACCACACAGGGTTGTACCTCCCTCTCAGCCTCAGCTGGAGGTGGAGTTATAGGTGTAACTTTGGACAACCTAGGGGAAGTCCTTGTTGGAAGCACTGGAGTGCTTGCTGCTGGCTTTTTCCTAGGAGTCTTGGGTTGCCCCTTTGCTCCTGATCTGGTAGTTACTGCAGTAAGTTGCTCCAGTGGGATAGGAGTGATCTCTGTCATCATCTCCTGAGATAACCCTCTCAGGGTTTTCTCTCTTGCAGGTTTTGTGAGCTCCTGTAACCTTTTACTAGGTGGTCTGGGGGTATGTGACAACTCCAAGAGCTTTGAGGTCATTACCCAACAGAACCCTACCTGGCACTTCAAATTGTACACTGACAGGTATTTTCACAGCCATATCATTACATTGGATGAGAACTGGTAACTGGGGACACATCTGCACAGGCCCACCAGCTAACTTGGTGAGGCATTTGGGTGCCTTAGCAACATCCTCTGCCTTGAAAAATGATTCATCCACCACAGTTATGCTGGCTCCAGTGTCCCTAATGGCAGGAGTCTCCTGACCATTCACCTGGACACTGTCCTTATAATACTCTTTAGTATTATCTGGGATAGAGTTATAGACATCTAAATTCTGTTGTTCCCACAACCCCAGAGAGACTAAAGAAACACTAGCTGAGACTCCAGTGGGTTCATCAGCCAGTAATAGAAAGTTTCCACTTGCCATATGTACTTCCTCTTCTGGAGTGAAGGCTAAGGAGGCAAGCTGGACCCCTGAAGGTTTACCCTTACATCTGGGATCTCCTTTCACATGGTCAGTAGCCTTACAAACAAAGCATGAGCCAAAGGCTCGCTGGAATGGAGGCTTGTTCTGACCTCCTTCTGGTCTGGGACCAGAAGGTACACTAGCCTGATTCGGTTTCCCTTGTGGCTTACCCTTATAGTTTTGTTTGGGGCCCTCTTTGGAATTTGTAGTATTCGAATTCTCTTTGGAGTCCTTTTTAGGCTGTTTCTCCCCATCCTTTTTCTGAGTTACCCCAGAATCCTTGTGAGTGGCCCTGTTGGCAACCCACAAGTCAGCAGCCCTAGCTAGTTTCCGGGAATCTAATTCCTCGGAATCAGCCAAGTGTTGTCTGAGCTCAGGAGAGCAGGCATCATAAATAGTCTCCAACATAAACAAATTCTTCATACCTTCATAAGTGTTCACCTTGTAACCCTTAATCCATCCCTCTAGGTTTTTCAACCCTTCACTCACCCAGGTAGCCCAAGGGGTACCATCATGCTTTTTGAGGCTTCTAAACCTCTTAAGATACTGGGAAGGGGTCTTCCCAAACCTAGCTATCAAAGCTAGTTTCACACATTCATAGTCCTTCTTATCCTCCTCCCCCATCTCCATTACCACATCAGTTGCAACAGGGGGAAGCCTAGAGAACAACCAGGTGAGTAAGTCATTTGCTGTGATGTTCTGGAGCCCATGATTATATTCAAACAGAGACAACCAATCCAACACATCCAACTTAGGCTCATACATACCAACCAATTCTTTAGGCATCCGGGGTCTTTTAGGACTGGAACTTCTAGAGGAGCCAGAGAGAGAAGCATTCTCAACAGACAATTTCTTCATTTCAAGCTCATACTTGAGCTCCATTTCCCTTAGCCTTAGTTCTTTTTCAGTTTGAGCATTAAGCCTTTTATACTCCAATTCTAGTTTCATTTTCTCCAGTTCAAAGTACTGAGGACTAAATGTGGGACCTGGTAAAGGCCCAGTAGGCACAGCAGGTAGAGCAGGCAGAGGCCTAGGGGGGACAGTCACAACAGCCTCACCCTCCTCTTCTGACTCTTCCTCAAAATCATCAACATTTTGTTCTATGTCAATTTCAATACTGTCATCTACATTTGCTGGAGTGGTAGGTTCCTCTGAACCATCACCCAGACTTTGGTTAGCTAACAATCTTTCAATCAGCTCCATTTTCTTGCCCTTAGTCATGAGATCCTTATGTTTACAGAGCACTCTTAAACAATCAGCAGTTTTGGCTGCAAGAGACTCTTGACTATAGCTTTCTATAACTGACATGTTAGAGGATTACTTTTACAGTGCTAAGATTTGTGGTTAGTTGCACTAAGGTATCTAAAGCACACCAAAATGTATACTCAATACAAATCCCACCGCTGCCACCAGCGTTAGGCAGAAACCTGTGCAGTTCCCTTGGGGAACACTGCAAAAGATTTAGGACTACAGGTATAGCAGTAAACCCAATTGGTAGCAGTCTGTACCACCCAGATTTTTCTGGTAGCTGTGGCTGAGCAGTCAGACCTCCCTCAAGAAGATTTAGGCAGTATGCAAAGTATACACAATATGTACTCAGACACAATAGCACAAGCAAACACTGACCAGAGCTTGGTTTCAAAAGTATATAGTTATTTATTTTAAGAACACATAAGTTGAAAACACTCTAGCAATATATAGTAAAACACTCCAAACATAGTTATATGAAAAACAGTCCCAACCCTTGTTCCTAACTAGACAACTCTTGGTTAACACCACATAATTCAAACAGAGGTGAGTGCTTAACTTCAGATGACCCTCTAGTAGGTTTTTTTAAGAAGGGAGGAAGAGAGAGCAGAAATAGGCTAAACACACCACTCTAAGGTCAAGAACACTTTCAGCAAGTTCAGGGAAGCACAAAGTCACAGGTGAGCAAAAGTCACTAGGCAGGGCCCACTCTTAGAGTAGACAGAGCGAAAACGTGCCCAAGATCACAGTTATTAGGGATTCAGAGTCTTGCAAAAGAGTTCGGAAAAGAGTTTAGAGGGGCTTAGAAAGTTTAGCCAAGGTGTCCCAGGCGGTCCCAGGTTCGAAAGCCGGGGGCTAAAACTACCCCATACAATCGGTGGCAAGGGAAGCCAGGCGGAACACGGTACCTTAAACAGGAAGGATCCTCCAGCAGTGGCAGTTGTTCCAGGCAGTGGCAGCAAGGCTCGACGTCGGTCAGGGGAGAAGAAGATCTCGCAGAAGAGCAGAAGAAGAAGGTTGTTGCACTGCCCGGGAAGAAACCAGCCGCGCAGTTATCCGGTTAAAGGGTTGTACCGACTTTCGCGGTTGTGGTAAAAGTGGGGGGTATTCCGGTTGCCGGGGTGCTTGGCACTGGCAAGGCGGCCACGAGATACCTCGAAGAAGCGGAAAGAAGGTGAAAACTGGTTGTCCCCCAACAGTCAAGGGAAGGAGCCACTCCGTTATGAGTTCTCCTCGGTCGTCGGGAAAAGTGGTGAGACGGTTCAGCAGGGCTCCACCGGCGGTGTCGTCGTAGCATGTCGGCTCAGCTCTTCCCTCGTTGGATTCTTAGGTCCTGTGGCGACTTCTAAAGTTCCAGTCCCCAAAGCCCTGCTTTTATGCAGCAAACCCCCATTCACCCAGCCTAGCTGTCACTCAAACATGCTAAGTGGTGAGCCGGCCGACTCACCACTTGGGCCAATCAGGACGGAGTGCGACTTCAGTTACCTAGGTAACTCAGTCCAGGGTGCCTAAATCCCCCTCCACCCCTCCTAAGTACCCCAGACAGAGTGGCACCACTTTGGAGGGCTTCTGTGGAGAAGCCCGCCAAAAGTGGGACAAAGGGCTCCACTTTGGGTCAGAGTTACAGAGGCGAATGCCAACACCATTTTAGAATCAAGTTTTGGCAAAAAATCCCAACCGGAGTTATAATAATAAATATATAAACCGGCGGTATGTTTGAGGCTACCGTAAATAAATAAATAAATGTGTTAGCCTAAAACAATGGGAAATCCCATAGGAAAATATTTGCGGTCGAATATAAAAAGTAGTTTCCACTGCCACCAGCCAAAACTCGATCAGGGGGGACGGAGACGTGCCCCCTCGACTAACAGACCCTGGGGCAATCGAATTGCCCCAGCCAGTACGTCCACAATATGATGGTTTGTACTGGTTCTGTTCAGGATTTAAGACTAGTAAAGTCTTTGGTGACTTTACATGCCCTGGGAGACAGTAGTCAGTCCCAGGGTATGGAGTCTATGTTGGGGAGTCCCTAGGACACCCCTGGGTTACTGCACGGAGGGTGCTGTGTAACCCATATCAAAAAAACACATGAGGCCCTATGGGGTAAAAGACCCCATAGCCCATTCAACACAAGGTAAACCAAAGAAACACACTTCAAACATGCCCAAGAGTGAGGAAGAAAGAGTCTCACTCCTGGCAGGAGAAAAAAGAAACCCCAGAAATCCAGCAAAGCTGCTGGGGGACTCACTAGGTAGGGAAATTCAGCCTAAACAGAGAATTCTCCCTAACAAAGCCCAATGCCCATCCTAAAAGCAATGTCTTCAAAGTTCAAGGTAAGCAAAACAGTTCTCGGACACAAACCATACTTTAATAGTACTCACAATTCTCCTATAAGGAAGAGAAGCACTTGATGTAAGTAAAAGTCCTTGAATTTTAGTTAAAGCTAGGTTAGGTTTAGCAAAAGGGAATGGGCAAATGCCAATCCCAAAGTACACAGGGACTCCGGCATGGATGACCGGATTCTGGCTCCTCCACCAAACGTCAGTCCCAAGTAGATCCAGGAGAGACGTTCACACCCACCACCAACTCCAAATGAAGAAAACAACTACTGTAGGTAAATAGGGGGTAGTTGGGGAAAACAGCCCCCACAGTTGGTTGTTGAAGATCAGGTCCCTGGGTCACAAGTACAGAGGTCACTTTCAGCGTTGGGTTTTGCGCCAATCTCCACTTCCCTAATACTTGGATGTACCAAACAGGTTGGACCTTCAGGATGCCAATGAAGGATCTGTGCAACCATACAGGACAACGTTGCAGCAGATGAAGGATGCAGTTGAAGGGATTTTGCTAAGGCCCAGCAGTTATGAGGGGGCAGGATAGGTATAAATCAGGCTGCAGGACACATCTTTGGACAGAAGGAAGCATCAGCAGGAAAGAAAGGTTCCAGTCCCACAACAAGAGTACTTGCAATATTTTAAGCCACAGGGTCACATGATTCTATGCATTGAGGATGCAGGGAAGATAGTTACTGCAACTCTGAGTTCCAAGAGGCAAGGATAGCAGAGCAGGACTCCAGGGTAGTTCCCCACTAGTCCAAAGGAGGGAGGCACCAAGCAGAAGACTCCCCTGCTAAAGACGAGGCAAAGCTTTGAAGAGTAGTAGATCCGCTTGCCCACTGCGGGTTGCAGCAGTGGTTCTCCAGCGTCTCTCTACAGTCATTTCATCCTTGGATTCTTATTCCCGTGCTCTATTGAAGTAGGGTTCCAGATCCTCTCCTAATATTCAAGATTCAGGACTGGTTCGGACCCCATCCAACTAATCGAAGGGTCTGCAACATTCAAACACAGGGTGGCTGTCCAATCCTAAACAGTCAGCAGCCCCAGCAACTGCCAAACAACCATGACATCAATCTGGCTGGAATGTGTATTTGGCCAGACAGCCATTCTACCCAGTTCCAAAACCAGACAAAGCCCCCCACACACCCACCCACAGTGTTTCTAGCAGGTAGCCAACGGAAATGCAACACCATATTTGGCCATTTCCTACCAGACAAAAGAGGAAGATAGGACTGACAAACACATTGTTTAGGCATCTTGGACCGACACTCTGAGTAAAAACCTACAGGGTTATGGTAGTGCACCCAAAAATGGTTAAACGAGGTACCACTGCCACCTGACTACTAGTGTGGCACTGAACATAATACACTAAAAAGAAATAAAGGCTAAACAATGTTTCCCTGCAGCACTCCTCATTCGGAGGTACAACCGCTAAACCAAAAAGATACATATGAGAGACAAGACCTCATGCCCCGACAGACATAAGAACTGACCAATGCCCCAAAACAAATTAGTTTAATCGAAAAAGAGTTCACTCTCAAAAATGAGTCCAGGATCATATAAGCAATTGAAAGATATGCTGGGGAGGAGTATATTCATGTACATAAAAGGTCCTGTTTTGCCCTGAAGATGTATATTGATGTCCAAAATTGGCCAAACTGGGAAGGTCCGGAGGGGCAAACAGTGTGCCAATCCTCTCTACCGCAAATCCCACGTTTAAAACATTTCCATAACATGCCAGTGTTCTGACTTGTCATGAGAGGGAGAGAGGGAGAGAAGGAGAGAAGGAGAGAAGGAGGCAGGGAGACAAGGAGACAGGGAGACAGGGAGACAGGGAGACAGGGAGACAGGGAGACAGGGAGACAGGGAGACAGGGAGACAGGGAGACAGGGAGACAGGGAGACAGGGAGACAGGGAGACAGGGAGACAGGGAGACAGGGAGACAGGGAGACAGGGAGACAGGGAGACAGGCTACCTTTGAACTGCTGTTTCGACTGGGTTGCATCATTATTTATTTGGGATGCCTAGCGTTGGGCCGTTTTGCTATGTGCTTGTACCAAGCTATATCATCTATGCCTTGTCCTTTTTTTTTTTTTAAGTGCTACACCCACTAAGGTATAGTATGCTACACTGTCTTATGTTATATTACAACATGTCATGTTTGAAGCTGTAGAAACATGTTGTGTAATGCCTTCTCCTCTCGGGATCAATGTGTTATTTTGCCAAAGCTAATGCAAGTTAACTAGGATCTACCGAGTGCCACTTTATGTTCTCATTCACTCCTTTAGGGGACAGAGGGTACAATATGAATATGATGTTGGTTTCCGTTTCTACTAGCAGGTTAGGTTATGTTATATTATGTTGAGGTTTCATTATGTTTTGCTTTAAATATCTAATTTTCAAGTGCCTTTGAACAGCCATAAAACAGCAGGTAGCAACGCCTAAACACGCCAAAAACAGAAGAGACGACAGAGCTGGAAATCTAATCTGTTAACTAGACCATACACTCCTGTTTTGACCGAACATTCCCATTATGCCCACTATAAACAGGATACAGTAACTGCAGCACAGCGTTCGATGGCTAATCAAAGGCTGGACTAAGTAAATTAAATCACATAAGTGCCCAACCTCGGCCTAAAGGGTTTCCTGCCTAACACACCAATGCAACCATGACTTGAAGGCCCTAGCAGGGCTCAGGAACCTACAAATGGGCCAGACTGGGGCTTCCGCTCCCAAGGAAGCTATGGTCGAAATCCCACCTTCAGTTAAATATGCCCATATTTCCTTCCAGCTTGCCCATGACAAGAACCTGGCCACACAAGGCTTAGGGGAGTAAGTAGAGGGACTTTGCACGCTGGGTTTCATTGGGCATGTTTTCTACATGCCTTTTCCAACCATGACAGGCTGAAAGGTTCGACCACTGCTAAGCCATAGACAAGCTTTGTATCCTTAAGCCCTTTGAGCACAATCCTATGGTTTTAGGAACCATGACCTATATGAGGAAACCAAAAACGTTGAGGTTTTATTTGCTCAATTTTCGGGGAGCTTTCGAAAACTTGGCAAATTCAGATTACTGAGATACCACCCCTCCCAAATTTGCTTGGAGACTAGGGAAATAAGTAGAAGGGTTTTGCTGTCTGTTTTCTTGGGCATGGCTTCAACATGCCTAGGCTCACCATGCAGTGTGTACATTCCAGACACCCCCTGGCGCAACAAACACCGCTTTTCCAGCTGTCTCTCCTTTCGGCACTGCACCCCATAGAATACAGTTGAGTCCGAAGATTTATTCTGTCCAATTGTACACATAGCTCTTCCACCTTTTCGTCTACTGCCTTATTGAGCATGTTAACTAACACTCGCCCTCATCCCAACCATCTACCTGACTTTGCTCTTCCCTACCACTAATGAATGTTTCATCATACCCCTCCTTTGCCTCTGACAGGCAAAAAAAACTTTGAAGCCATAAACTATGGCAGGACGCGCTATATATATATATATATATATATATATATATATGCAAGCTAACATAACTTCTCAAACAAATCTAGGTTCTTATTTCAGGCGTGGATTGTTTTGTTGACCACATTGGCTAATGCTCTGTTGACTGTGGTTTACCAACAAAGACTAAAGAGAAAATTGTGATACTCTTGTATCTCCAGGTCTGACCCCCTGTAATTTGATTGTGAAAAATTAACATTTATTTTCCCAATGATGGTGTTAAAGTCTTTTGAAAGTAACATTTCAGAACAGCTTCTTCTTAGTGCCACCCATCAATCCCAATAGTTAAACTGCTAATACATTCCAGGTATGTCTAGCCCCAAATTAATTTTTTTTCGTCATCATACCAGTAGACCTATGAAGCCGGCATTTGTGTTTGTTGTTTAAGATGTCTGTACCTCATCTTCCATCATAGATCTTTTTGCCCCGCCTTCATCTTCATCCACTTCCAAGAGAGCCCGACCACTTGCACCATCACCACTGGCCTCTTCTGCCTCTTCAGCAGCAGCTCGTGAGCTCCGCCTGCGCCGCTGTTCCATGCAGGTAATTTCTGACTCAGGGCGGCCCATCTTTTTGGCCAAAGTTATCTTTAGTCTGTAAAAGAGCAAAAACAAGACAAAATACTGGCGTCATGGAACATCTCGATCTGCTGATGACCATGATGGAATATTCCTGGGAGCAGGCAAACATGCTACTCCACCTTCTCTAAAGGTTCTATACTGCAGGAAACGGGCAATCCAAACTTACAAAAATCAATTTCAATAGGTGGCATTAATTTGAATGAACTGCCTTGTTTGGATGCATTTCCCTTGAGGAATTTAAACAGGTTATACATAGGTTTCGGAACACTGTATATTAAAACGCACAGTAACATGAATACAAAAATCCGTAGGCATCCATGAAGGGTGTGGATAATGAAACTAATCATTCAAGACAGGAGGCCATAAGTCCAGAAACTGATGTGACAGTGTATGTAAAATTCAGATAAAGGGTAGCAAGTGTGGTCAGAAAAGGGCCAAAGGGAAGCTTTGATGAGGGCAACTCACATTGTAAGGAGTTAGAATGAGAGAGCAACATTTAAGCTGTTGATGGAGGGGCTGTTCCTAGCTCCTAGGCCAAGGCCTGTCAACGAAGCGGTACATGGAAGGCAAGTGAAGGACTGGAGGAATAATGAAGATGTGATGGCAGTGGCGGGCCTGTGAGCAAAGGGCGCCAAGACGTGTGGAGAAAGATAGTTTGGGGACGGATTGGAAGGCAAAGTATATATTTTAAGACCAGTGTCAATACCCAGGTCTTCAACTCCTGCGATTATTTTAAATTCCATCATGTTTTGATCAGTATTACGGGCTAGCTGTATAATAATTTTCTTTTTTTTAAACCGATTTTAGAGTTTCCATTTTTCACAAATATTGCATGTAGGCACGCTCACAAACATCCCTATTCATGTCTGTGTGCATTCTATCATGTCTTACTAATGTTACTTACCTAAGGTGCTTAGAAATGCACCAGTTGGCATTAGTTTCATATGAATCGCTGGTGGCAGTGGTTTTATCCTTCCTGCATTTGTGCAATTTTCACTCCCAGACTGTACTTACAGCTGTGGTAGTGCACAGAAGGGAAACACCATTGACCCAAAATGGTGACAGTGTTCTTTTTTTGCCAATTCAAGGTGGCTTGTCCTTTCAAGGTCCTTCTGCTGTGCA
Source organism: Ambystoma mexicanum (assembly GCF_040938575.1). Classification (NCBI taxonomy): domain Eukaryota; kingdom Metazoa; phylum Chordata; class Amphibia; order Caudata; family Ambystomatidae; genus Ambystoma; species Ambystoma mexicanum. Next base: position 253,465,985 of record NC_090926.1, on the reverse strand, counting down.
GGGTGGGGAAGGTTCTGAATTTTGTCTTCGGCTGGATCAATTTGTGCACCCCCCCCCAAGGTGCCAGTGTGACTCTGATGACAGGAAACAGGGGAGGACTCCGGAACTCTGCTCTGCTTTGTCTTCTGCTGTGCCTGTCTGGAACCAGTTCCAACTGGCTAAACGGACAGCCACCACCCACAGTTTGAATGGTGCATGGGTGCTGATTGGCTGGGTTCCTGCATAAGAGGCATGAATCATGATGCTGAAAAGAAGCTGACCACTGGAACTGAAGAAACCATGAGGAGGAAGGGGAGAGATTTCCGCAGCCACTTCCAGATGACAGAAATGGCCTTTTTTGTAATTGCTGCTGTCTGACGCCTTCTTCCAAGTGTCAGGAGAGCCTGGAAAAGGACAGCTCTCTACCTTAGACTGGTGGGTCCAATCAGTCTGAAGACGACCTGCATTTTGAGCCATCCCACAACGAGTTGTGACCTGCAGTGTGCAGTGGATTGTCTTTCAAAGATGTAAACATTCTGAAACTTTGGTGGACTCCTTCTAGAGGCAAGATTCCACTCCTTGACGTCCCATCACCAAGAGTGCTGGACCGGCAGAGCGAGACAAATCGGCAAGTGGTAATCTTTCTTCACTGGTGTCTTGAACTGGGCACCAACATCACAGAACCTTGAAGAATCCTTTGTCTGAAGCCTCTTCACTTGACTGCTGCTGCGAGATCTATTCCATTGTCCCCTCTTTTGTCTCCCTAACCAAGAACCCGGTGACTGGGTCTGCTGCTACTGCATCCTCTTCTTCACTTCTTAGGTACTGCGAGACTCTTGGTAGAACTTACCTAGAGTTGTTTTTCTGCTCCTGTGTTGCTGGAGTGCTGATTCATGTGTTTGGGAGTTTGTCAATACATGTTCGGCCAGTTCCAACGTGTGTGTGCTGTGAAACCCGGGTATTCTCCCATTGTCTCCACGTGGATCCTCTGTTTGGGTGGCCAGAGATGCGCAACCGCGGTGCGATCCCAACCCTGGGGTTGGACAAGCGAGGGAACCCGATTGGAGGGTTTCGTGGGGGGCGAGTGGGGGGCTGCCTTTGGGCGAGATGGGTTATCCGCCTCAGTCCTGCTGTCCCATCAGACTCTCCTCCCTCAACCTTAATGGGTTATCGCCACACACAACCCATAAGTCCACACCCCACCTGGAAATCTGGTAATAAGTCCAAGGAATCAGAGGCAACCATAAACCCTAGGATCAAACAATCACTTCCACCATATTGTCTTTCAGTAGACCATTTACCTTTAAGATCTAACAGCTCCACATTTAACTGTACCACTGGGCATACATGAACACTTAAGGAAAGAAGGTGTCTATCTGACCCTAACACCCACCCCTCCGACTCTCCCTAAAACAAGACAACAAAGGAAACGTCCAAAAGAGAAGAGGAGAAACCTCACACTCACATTTTTCATCTACCTCCCACCCCCTGCCACCAGTTGAGTTACTGCCACTCGAAAGCCCCCCCTCTCTCTCTTTCCAATCACTAGGACGAAGAACATGATTTCTGGGAGTAATGAGGATTACCCACAGTTGAGTGCACTAGAGGTATTTGTTACGGTTAACTGTCTATTTCAGTGAAGTCCAAAAACAATCTTTTAGAGGAAGCGATAACATAAAATGTCTGCCAACTGGACACAAGTGAGAAGGTTGGAATGAGGAATTTTGGTTTCGATGCCAATATTGGGTTTCTCTCACAAATTGCCTGCTGTCACTCTATGAGAAGCACCTAGACTGATCTGTAATATTAATGCAACATAACTACATTTATACATCCAGTCTTGTCAAATGGTGACGTTTACATATGAAATATATACAAGTGGTAAAGGCACATTAAACAAAAAAGTTATAAATGACTCAATCCCCTTCTCATGGTTACTGCTCTGGTGATATCGAGGAAAAAAGTTACCTGCTGCATCCAATGAAGTTCGCATTAATATACGACAAATCACAAGTGAAATTTATAAACTCTGGCTAGGCATGAACACCTCAGAAGAGTAAATGCAGTTTGAGAAGGTTCTTGGAATCTTTGGCTGTGCATTCTCATGGTGGTGGAATGGCCAAGGGGCCCAGAACATTCATGTGTGGGAAGCAACAGCATTCCTTGTAGCTGCACAATGCAGGCACCTTTTATAACAAATGAAGTGGTACATACTGTTTACATCATTGTTGTTTGTGCAACTGTTCAAAATACCCAACACTCCAAGAGTAAAATTGAGCAATCGATTGGGTGTTCCAGCACAATATTACCTTTGTGGGTGTGGTTTAGGCTTTGGGTCTTGCCTGCTCGCGTTTCAGGTAATTTAAAATGTTCAAGTCTGCAGAGTTGGCTGGACTGTACAATACATAGAAACATTTTGAGATGTGTGGGTATAGATAAAAATGTCCTGCTGTTTATTGAAGTATTGTTTCAAAGTAAAAGTCCTACCTTTTATTTAAAATATAATTAATGTAAAGATGTCTTAGAAGCATCACAGTTATGCATTGTGTGACATACTTTGCAATTGGTTCTCCTGGTAGTACTGAGAGTGAAGCAGAATGTCATCAAAGACACATGATAAACCCAGCAGGGATGCCATTTGCCTGCTTAGCACTGAGCAACTTCTATAAAGATGGCAGAATGGATATCTTTAGGTGACACCTTTACAACTGTGAAACAGTGTGTACCCTTGGCACACAGTTCTTGTTCTCAATCTTCTATGGCTTTGGGTATCTTTTCACAGGTTTCTTGATACACTTGCACATTCAAATTTACTCTCTGCCATTTTAACTTCTCTACGATCCATTTTATGCTTGCACCTTTTGAGTTCCCAGAGACCTCAAATGTGGCACCAGGGAGGGAGATTAGTTCTTGCTTCTGAACATAATTTTAGTGCCACCTATCGGAACTTTGTGCTCGACTTAAGCACAGGCATGCATTTAATATTGTGAAATGATGCATCATTTTTAACAATTACTTTTCGAAAAAGGGAAAACCCGCATTTTTGCAACGGTTTAAAAAAATGCATGTCATGTATTTGAATATAAACGCAATTGTTTAACACGGCGTATGTGTTTGTTGATTAGAAAGAAATCCAAAGAGAATGTGAAGTGGCACCAATAAAACCAATGGTTTTTGGCTGTTTTGCATAATAAAGAGCATTTTGGGAAGATCAAAATGACCAAAGACCTTTATATCTATCATATTTGTCTGTGAGAGTTGTATGACAATCAACAAATACCGAAAGCACGCTGGTTTGGTATGCATTTCGTTTTTGTTTATTTTTTCGAACAAAAGTTAACCTAACAATAAAGCTTTTGCAAATATGAAGCATATAAACAAGTTTGGCCATCAAAGACTTTAGCTGTCAGATTGTAATGATTGCCAACAGTTCGAATTTCCTCGCAGTGTTGTGGATCACCCAGACTCGGCTCGGCCTGGGCCTAGTCAGCCTTGTACATACATCTATGGGCGAGAGCCTGACCTCAGACTCACGCTATTGCAGGGAGCCGCTGCATCGCAACGCCACCCGGTGAGCCGTGTGAGAGAGATACTCAGGTATGCGTGCGAGCAGGCGGAGCAGCGCTGGAGGAAGGCACCAGCCAGCAGAGACAGGTGAAAGAAAGCCGAGTGTAGCGCGAGAGTGGTGCCGAAAGAGGAAACTCAAGGAAGAGTGAAAGATGAAATTGAAATGGGGAAGCGACCCGAAGATGAAAGAAAGAGGAAAGTAAAAGCAAAGAAGCAAAGCGGGTAAGCGGCCCAAGCACCGAGGAAAGTGGAAAGCCGGATAGGCAAGTGGCCCGGTCCAGAGAAGAAAGGAGAACAAAGGTGCATAAGTTCACAAACAAGTAAAGCTGGACTATTGGCCCGAAAGAAGAGAGACCCGATTATGGTTTTGATTGATGCAATGTTCCCTCTACAGATCGGTTATCTTTGGAAAGTCAAGCCATCAGACTGAGACCCTGGAAAACCTCACTTCATGCTTGCGCAGTGCGCAGTAGCATCAATCACAACTGCAGCAGAGCTTGAGTTCCCCATGACACCCACATGAAGTAGCAGCTGTGACAAAGTCCCCTGCTTGTCTCAGAGACTGTTGGGTAGGGTGGACATGGACGCCAAGTGCTATCACTCACTGTGTGAGGATGGTTGGGAGGAAGCACCTGGAAAATTCCCAGGATCTCTCTACTATACTCTAGCACTGTGGCAGAAGACTTTGCTTTTAAGGGAATACCCAGGTTGCAATTTACATTATTAAGATGTTGGAGTCAGACCTGATCGGAGGAAAGAGAGCAAACCAAGTACTCACTGTAGAGGAGAACAGGGCTATGTTCTAGTCCCCGGTGTGCTGTCTGCTGGCTCTGGGGCCACACAAGCAGATGCAAAGTTGGCAGACCAGTGTTAAGTAAGCTCAGTCCACTTTGCCGAACAGAGATGCTACCCTCATTACAGGCAGGTGTGTTAAATACATCACACCAGTAACAATTATCCCACACAGGTGACGTCACACTCTGAATGCAGCTCACAAGGTGGGTACACAATGGATTAAAAGCTATGGGTGCCTTCGCTGTAGTGTAGGCGTTAGGAGTTTTAGCTAGATACAGCTTTCAGGAGATGGACAGTGGAGGAAAAGAGGTGGCTGTAGTAGAGCAGAGGGATCAGGTGGAAGAATCTTGGAGGAAGGAACCCGGATGGAGAATCGGACAGGTAGAAATAGAGCGTATTGGGATGAAGGGAGTTTTAGAAGGAGATTTGAAGTAACAGTGGCAGAGGAAGCTGGGAACACCTTAGAGAGGTGGATAGATGGAGTTGAGAAGGAGACAAAAGCCAATATCAGAGGAGAGGTTTGAAGGAGCAATAAGGAAGTATATGGAAAAAACACCAGAGGGTGGTTGAAGGAAATATTAGCAAAGGGCACTCCAGAGGTGTCCAGAGGAAGAACAGTAGGAGGAAATGGCACTAGAGGTGAGTTCAAAAGAGGCAGGGAGAGAAGGTAGACAAGGTGTGGAGAGAAGTGTCCAGAGGAAGAAAGAGCAAGGAAGGAGAGAATCATTTTGAAGGGTGGAATGAACATCATGAGGAAGAAAACGTTTCTCCCACCTTCTCCGTAAGGAGAAAAGGAAAATCATCATGGAGAAAATGAGAGACACATCCAAGCAGATTTTAGAGGTTGTATTTAGAAGGCAAGAGAAGAGAAGAAATGTAAGGGGAGTGGAGTTAGGCAATTTCAGGTAGTCACGAGTAAGTGCAGAACCAAGAGGAGGCGATCCCAAAGTCTGGCAGAGTAAAGCCTAGATGAGCTGGAGGTACGAGTATGTGGCATGGCATTGAGAAGATAGTAGTCCCCAGCATCTAGCATTGGCAAGAGCTAGAGTGCAGTCACGTGTGGGTGTAGAGATCCCAGAGAGGGACGCCTGCTTAATTGAGAGCAAGGAGGCGAGAACCTCAGTCTTCAGAATCAATAAACATGTGCCGAGGACATTTAAAAATCCCAGACCTGTGATTGACTGAACTGATCCCCTTCTCCTGGAAGGGAACCCAGATAGAGAATTGCAAAACTAAGAACTGTAGAACTCCTGGATAAGCCACCATGCTGCTGTTGAACCTTTTATGTAGACTTTGTTTACATATTTATTTTGACCCAACCCTTTAACTATCCCAAATAAACCATGGTTTAATTATACTTCTGTGTCTGCCTGGTGTTGATCCTACTCAGTTCCATGACAGGGCATTTAGGGCGACACTGATGGGTGGAGGTTGGGTGATAAATCTGGAAAGGAAACCCTTTATCCATCAGAACCACTGTTACCCGAAGGATACGTAACTTGTTCTAATAGGTACTCTTTTGCAGATGCAATCTTTGACAGATTCTCCCAGCAATACCCGGCAATTTTAGAAGCGAGGCATTAAATGCACCAAAGATAAAGGTATCCACTCAACTAAAGAAGTGTTGCACCACAAATTTCCCCGAATAGAGATTCTGCCCAAATGTGTGCCGAGTCGGCCACATCACGGCCCAGAAGATTTTCTGAATCAGGACCCTTTAGGAACCGCAGCTACAAAAAGTGATTACACACTGCCGTGTTCCACAGGATTAGCAAGGTGTCCCTCACAGCAGCCCCTCCTGAGGATCTTGTTGGAACAAAACTATCAGTGTTTCAGACTGGAGTCAGCAGCGAACACATCATTCTGTGGGTGACTTCAAAGTCACCCTCAGCTCCCGCGGATGGAATTCCCATTCTCTTGCACATCCAGACCGCCGGGTAGGCTCTTCGACCTGTCAGACGTATCCATGACCACTTCTTCCAGAGAGCCTGAAAGGGTAAAAGACTCCCCCCACCATCTTCTTCTGCTCTACTTTCCACCAGCTCAAGTCCTGGCAGGGTCCAGTGGTAGTTTGCCATTGAAGCATCCAGTTGAGGATTCTACTTGACCCGCACTGTAGAATTCTCATGAGACGTCTTGCCCGAGGAACAAGCAGAATATTGGAGGCTATCAACCCTAGCATCCTGAAGAACAGCCAGGCAGAACAATGAATCCTTCCAGAAACTGGCTTGAGTAGTTCTGGCTTCGTAAGAACTCTTTCGGGAGGTGGAAAAGCCTTCATTTGTGTGGAATCAACACTACTCATATAAACTGTAGGGATAGTATTAGGCGCATATATGACACATTTTAAGGCAATAACATAGATTTTGCAACAGCCTCTGGACAGTTAAGACAGTAGGTCCTTTCGACTGTCTAACGAGATGCATGCGACTTCCAATATTGACATAGCCCAGCCAGTCTGCGAAGACTGCCCCCAGCTACATCAATGGGGTGGCAGCGGGTTGCCCTTATTTATTTGAAATGTTTTTGAAAATGTATAAAGCACATACTAAGGCCCAAAGGCATCTAGTCGCAAATGTCGGCAGCAACGCAAGGATGCTTCATACTCATAGCCTGCATAGAACGGATTTTAAACAAGTGGGTTTTCAATGCTCTCCGGAAAGGAAGATACTCATCAATGGCTCTTAAAGATAGCGGGTGTACGTTCCATAGACTAGGTGCCAGGACTGAGAAAGAGCGACCACCCAGTCGCTTCCGCTGATATTTTGGTATCTTAAGAAGTGTGATGCAGAGCGTAGTTGCAGGGCTGGGCAGTAGCGCTCTACCTTATTTTTTAGATATTCTGGGCTAGCATTATGCACAGCCCAATGGACACAAAGTGTCTTAAACAATCTGTGTCGCCACCGGCAACAAGTGTAGGCGATGCAAAAGGGCTAATGAGGGGGTCAGCCTCAGCGCCATAAGTCTTGCTGCTAAGTTCTGGAGCACCTGCAAACGCTGGATCTGGTATTTGGGTTGTCCTAAAAATATCCTGTTGTAGCAATCCAGTGACCCCATTATAGTTGCTGTAACCAGTGTTGTTCGTTTGGCTGGGGGTAGCAGGGGAAGAATCCTCCTCAAAACCTTCAGTTTTCCAAACCCTGCATTGCATACGACAGAAATCTCCCTTTATTTCGTGACAGTGAGCAATAAAACCTACCACCCAGCAGGCAAAGCCTTGTTTGGAGATGGCCTAGCCTTCCATGGGCCTGCAAAGGAAACAACCTGGAGGACATGCATAACGCATTGGTGTGTTGCATGTAGAATTTAAGAACTCGCGATACGTCTAGTGAGTGCTTGTAGTGCGATTGGCAGAGGAGGTTGGTAGTACAATTCGTTTTGAAAGTCATTTCCGGAAGCACTTTCGGGAGGAACTTCGGGTGTGGCCTGAGAGATACCCAGTCCTTGTGGAAGGCAGTGAACGGAGGATCTGTACATAACAGTTCTCTAATGAGTCTCGCCAAGTTGAGTGCGATTAGGAAAGCCACCTTCCATGAAAGTCAAATCGCATTTGTCGGTGGAGTGGTAAGGCGCTACCATTAACGCCATTAGGACTGTATTGAAGCTCCAGCCCGGGGTAGGTGGTAGTACAGGTGGAAAGGTCCTAAGCAAATCCTTCATAAAAGATTTTACTGCGGGATAAGAGAAAAACAAGACAACGATCCTGGGTCCATAGAATATGTTACAATAGCAGAGAGATGTACCTTGAGAGAGACTTGTGATAATCCAGCTTTGTAGGGCAGCAACTGGTCTAACAGTGGATCCAGACCTTGAGTACAACACCAGACAGTAAAAAGGTTATACTTTTTTGCATAGGTTTTGTGTATAGAAGGAGCGCTCTAAAGATACATAACCACACAGTGCGGATTACAGTTTTTGAACAGAAGCACCCAATTTTAATCAAAGAAAAATCCAACGCGTGTTTCAACCACAGGTCTTTTTCCAGGCGTACACTTCCCTATTAAAACACAGTGTTGGGTAACTAGTGTCCATTGAAAACCTTTGATGTTCAAAAAAATATATGCCACAAGTGCAGTTTATGTTGTGAACTTCTTGCGCTCGCTGGTTGGCCTCACATCGATTTCTCTTGTAGAAGGAGCTCTAGATGCTCGGATCATATGCAAGCATTCGCCCAGAAACGCTAGCCTGATTGCGTTTTTGTTGTTCAGCAACCAAGCCCTGAGTGCTGCATGGTCATGGTAAAGGATTTGTCTGTTCTGCTGTGTTAACAACGCTTGATATGTTTTGAGACGTATGGGCATGGTGTGTGCCATCCGGAGGATAATTGGGTACCAGACTTGTCGATCCGATACTGGGGCTATAAGAATCATCCTGTAAGGCTGTTTTCTCACTCGCCTCAGCACCCTGGATAACAATGGGCTTGGTGGGAAGGCGTACAGGAACTCGCCTGTCCAAGTCAGTGAAAAGGCATCCCCCAGGTTCTGGATACTTTGACGCAAAGAGGCGACATTTTGTGTTACTCTTGGTGGTGAAGAGGTCAATGTTAGGGTAACCCTAGTCCCTGAAAAGTTGTTCGATCTCGTTCCAGTTTAGCTCCCATTCATGGGATGTGGAGAATTCCCTGCTCAGTCAATCCTATAGAATGTTGAACTTCCCAGGAAGGTGTTCCACTCTGACCCAAGCTCCTTTAGTGAGATTTCCTCTGCCTCCATGGGCAGCAGCACCGACCTTGTGCCCCCTTGCTGGTTTCTGTAGTGCATCGAGGTGGTGTTGTCCATCTGTATAGTTATGACATGGCCCTCGAGGACTGGTTGAAATGACATTTGAGCCCATCAAATGGCCATGAATTCTAGAACATTGAAGTGTAGGTCTGATTTATGTTTGGACCATGTGCCCTTTGCTTGCAAGTCTCCCAGGTAACCTCCCCGTTCTGAAAGGAATGAATCTCTTCTTAGAATTAGTGTTTAAGTATGAGATTGAAACGGCATGCCTTGTTGATGGTTTTTGTTGCTTTCGATACAACCATTCTTGGATGCGACACATTTTCAACCTGTAATTTGGAACCAGCAATATGCATGACAGCAGGGACTTGTACTGATGTATCGTGGTAGTATGTGCTGTCAAGAACAAATCTGCTAGTGGCCTCCCATATGGAATCTAGAATGGGTATGGCAGTTCTCTTATCTCTGTGCTCACAAAGCACTGACTTCTTTTCTTCAGATGAGACTTCAAACATCCTTGCTGCTTTACCTATAATGGAGTGGAATGATGAGATATTGTCAGGTGCAGAGGAACTTCCTGGGGAATCTTGCCTTATCAGTTTTTCAATGACAGTCCTCTAATTCATCAGCGTCCTGTTGAGGTGTCTTGAGGGATCTCTCCCCTCCCCTGGCTCGTACGCTTGCGTCTCTGATTCAGAGAAGTCTCTGTAGGCATTATGTCAAATCCTATGATGTTGTCCCTTCTCCATGAGGGCGAGACCCTTTCCATGAGGCCAGGGAGGGAAGTCTGCTATCCAATAGTGCCTCTGGGATACAGGGAGAACATCATGGGCCAACGCTGTATAAATCAACCCTCAACCACCTTTCCCCCCTAGCATCCCTTACCTTCCTCTTATCTATAAGTTACCCCATGTACTTCTACCAGACCAATAGAACTCATAGTACTGGGACGACAACGAGTAAGGTGGACTCCACTGAAATGTCATCTCGTCATACTGGGATGAGGAAGAGGCTTGGATCCATGAAGAACCCCTCAAGACACACTAAACAGTTAAGTTCTTATATGAAATGGGACTTAAAAATGGAAGAGGGACTAACCATGTTTTCAGTCCTTTCCCGGAGGAACCCAGAGCGAAAGAACCATACCGTAGACCGAGAAGCTGATCCTGCAGCTAATGACCAGGACGTGGCTGGGGAAGTTACAGCATCCCTACCTTCTTCAAAGGAGCTGGAAGAGGCTGAGGCTCTGGGCGTGGAAGAGGCTGCGGGAGACGGTCCAGCAGGTACGTGCAGCCCAGCTCCCAGGAAGTGCTGGGGAACTGTGTACGGCAGGGTACAAACAGGAACCAACTCCGAAGAACCGTCAGAAGACACATAGAAGCCAATACTGGGGTGAGCGAACAGGATGTACGGAAAGGTACAGGGTGGCCCAGGAACCTTGAGGGGGCAAGAAAAACCTGTGTGAAGGGGTCTGGGACCTGAGAACAAAAAAAGCTATTTGAAGGGGTCTGGGACCTGTATATGCAAAACCAAGGTAAAGGGGAGTCTAGGACCCATTTACGAAAAGCTGTAACAGGGTTGAGGACCCTGAAGTGGAAACACAGTAAACCTGGCAGGGGAGTGTACCAAAGATACTGGTAGTGTGTTAACTGCAGAGTTGAGGACCCACGTGTGACGCGGGAGGAGTTCCTCGGACGTGCAGTTTCTTAGTGGCAGTACCTGGCAGGGGGAGTATGCCAGGTCTCCCCACCTGAGCCACTGGAAAGGCTCAGCAGGAGCCTTAGAAAGGCCAAGGGAAGGGAGACATTTTCCCTACCCTGTGAACTGCACTCATCCAGAGTCGTTCCCCTGGACCAAGAAGAGACAAATTCAGTTTAGTTTGGTTATAAGTGTAATGGATAGAAGTGCGGTTTTGACAGGGGCGTTTGACTTTTTATTTACGGAACTGACATTTCCTTAGTATTTAGTTGAGGTAGGGAAACCCCTCTTTGAGTTAGGGGTAGGTAGGTTTCCTTTTTGCTAAAAAATTAAAAAGTCTTTGCTCAAAAGCATGCCACCTGTGTGTCAGTCTCCTCCTTCCACACCCTCACAGAATCTGCAATGAGATCCTGCTATTGATGGGGATCTTCTGCATGGATTGATAGTAGAGATGGTACTCTGATAGACTGTGTGTGGCGAGGAGACGCTTCTCTGCCTCTTGGTTATGTAAGGAAGACATGTATCAAACAGTAAAACAGACACAAGTGATCACAGATCAAGGGTGTTTATTGAACTTCAATTGGGTTTGAAAATCGCCTATCTGGGGGGGGCGCTGTTGCGCCGAACGAAGATGGCCGCCTGATGTCAGTGCTCTGAGCCGGGAGAGTTGAAGATCTCGTCCGGCACCCTTTCAGTGCACTCGTGCAGACCCATACTCGTGGAGCGGACCTGTGGTACCTTCTACTATCCCCTGGCTGAGTCTGGTGCCCCAGCGTTGCTGATCGTCCCTGGTGCGGCGCCTGGCGTCGAGAGCGGACGTCGGCGCTTGGCCTCCCCGGCCCGCAGCTCCGGCACCCTCAACTCGCTCACATAACTTTTGAGCGCGGCGGGCCTCCGCGGGGGGAGGGGCGCTGTGCCTCCATCTGTCCTCCTCCGGAGTCGGGCCCCGCGCGGCCACAGACAGTCTCTCTGGACCCCTCCGGCGCTTCACCCGGCGGCTGCCGCCACGCCTTCCACCCCCCGGAACTCTGTGATAGCTAGCGGCGGGTGGGCCTCCGTTTCCAGCTCCAGTGGAACTCCAGCCTTCACTCCGTTCCCGGTGCCGCCGCCGCATCAATACCCTTCCTCTGCTGCCCCCCTCCTGACGCGATGATGGCCGCCTCGAGAACCAGGTAGGGGGACGCAGGGGGGGCTCTACGCCGTGGCCGGCTGGTGGGCGCCTGGACCTCCTGACCGGCTCTCCTCTCTGGTTTGGGGGTGCGGCGCTGCGGCGGCCGACCCTGCTGGTCCGCCCGTCGCCCTGCCCTGGGGGGCCTGCTGGGCCGTGCCCTGTTGTTGCGGCGGCCGCCGCTGCCGATCCCGGAAAACTTCCTTGTCCCGTTTCTGCCCCCGCGGGTCCACCCGGATGGCTCGCCCACCTCCCCCTGATTTGCTCTCCTGACTCAAGTTGGTCCGGCGGTGAGGCTGCGGGGCATAACTCGGCGCTGCCCGCCTGGCTTCTCGTGGCGGAGGCCCAGGGGGCCCTGAACTCTCTCGTACTTCACCATTGAGAGCAACTTACCATTCTCCAGCCAAGGCGCCAAGAAAGACCCATGATCTTGCAGTGATAAACTTGTCAATGTAGTCATCTCCCTGTGGTTTGAGTTAAACATCTGCTTTGGCCAGAGACATTGGGGCTGGGCCCTTGTTAGCCGGATTGCATTGGCCCAGCCTTACACTATACCCTGGTACTTGGGAATCTCCTCACATGCTGCGCCTCCTTCTCCGCGGGGCTTGGTGAGTTCGTTCTTGGCATTCCCCCCCCCCCCCGCTTGGCCCCGCGTCGCCGCCTGGGGGGTGATGGTCCCTGGACCCTGAGCTCCCCCATATTTGCGTTAAATCATCTGTCCCTGGGATTGGCGCTAGTCCTGGAGGCCCGGACCCCGGTACGGGTGCCTGTGGTGTCAGTGTGTACGCGGGTCTCTACGGGTTGCAGCCTTATCATACTAGCTGATGTTCTCCACCTGTGGCTAAGGTCTTAATACAACAGCCGGGGGCTTGGGACCCCCCGTACCCTCCCTGCAGTAACACTCACCCGGTGGGCTCGCCCACGTAAACTACCGAACTGCTGTCGGGCTGCGCCTCCCTTCTGGATAGGGACGCGGCCCCGACCCACGTTTGCCTGGCCTATTGGGGTGTTCCCAGCTCCAGATCTACAGACCCCGTTGTTGCTCCCTCCCACGCAGGGGCCCCCCTCTATCTTTGCGGGTGCGGACACCCGCTCACCTGGTGGCACTAATCTTGGTTCCGTCATCACCATGACCAAGGGGGCTGGAGATGGTAAGAAACAAAGTTCGCTCAACATGTTTGCGAAAACCCCATCCAAGGCTCCCCCCGATCCGCCTGAGGAGACACCCAGGGTCTCAACGCCCTCAACCTCGGATGACTCACAGAGGATGCTTGAGTACATGAAGGAGGGATTTACCGCACTGCACACCAAGTTGGACGACATGAGTGGCACCATCTCGTCTATTAAAGCCCATATGGAAAGAACGGACGGCCGTGTCGCCGAGGTCGAGACCAGGGTGGGTGTCGCGGAGGATGACCTGGTATCACTGCGGGCTGCAGTATCTACACTCACTAACCGTGTCTCAGCGGTGGAGAGAAAGAATGATGACCTAGAATCTCGCTCTAGGCGCAACAACCTGCGTATCATTGGCGTTCCGGAGGATAATGTCAAAGAGCCCATGGAGGACTATGTTGAGCGTATCCTTTTAACTGTACTGGACGCCCCGCAGCTCTCCTCACACTTTTCGGTCGAAAGGGCACATCGTTCTCTCACCGCTAAGCCTAAGCCGGGCGCGCCTCCCCGACCCATCATTGCCAGGATCCTAAACTTTCGGGATCGAGACACATTGCTTCGTGCAGCCAGAGCCAAGGGTGAGCTGCGCTTTGGCCCGGCAAGAATCCATCTGTACCCCGACTTCTCGGTCACTGTTCAACAGGAACGTAGAACCTTCCTTGCTGTAAAAAAGAGACTTCGCGACCTGGGGGTCAAATACTCCATGCTCTTCCCGGCGAAATTAAGGATTGAACACATGAATCAGACCTTCTTCTTCACCATCCCTGAGGAGGCATCGAAATTCATTGATGAACACTTTCCCGGTTGATGACTGTCTCCGCTCCTATAGTATGGGGCACCCCGTGGTGGCCCCTCAGCACATCATGCTCGCAGCAGGGGGTTCATCACCACCAGGGCCCCTATGATATTCATGACCTCAGCTAACTCTTGATCACCGGTTCTGCTCTTGCTGTCTACAGTGCCCCCCCTTGGGGGTCCATCATTTGCTTATAAACGACTCTGTTGTGCTCGGGCATCTTGGCCCTGCCTGACCCCCCGGCACGCAAACTCTGGCACTGTTAACCACGAGCAACTGGACTCGGCTGCCTGGTCCTTGGTTCTGCTCTGATCACGAGGGATTTTCGGCTCGCCTCGGTCTGGATGCCGGGGACCCTTGACTGTTGCATTTACCCTGATTTGCTGTCTGACCTGTTCGCTTACACGGCACTTTAGACCTTAAGCCGTTCCTATCCTGTCATTCTGTAGCCATACGGCTCCCTTATACTACCACTAAGTTTTGTTACCTACTACTATTGCACTGTGTATTATCCTTATTGCTCTCCCCGGTTTTCAGCTTGACATCGCTAGGCTGACTTGCAGCCCCCCAGGCGCTGATGCCTAGTATTTTGTTGGTGTTGTTGTCAATGGGGTTGGGTTTCTTCCCTCGAGTTCTGGGAGGGATGTGGGTGGGGTGAATGGGGGGAGGGGTAGTTACTGTTGAAAATGACTTGGCAACCACTAGGGGCACCACATGCTGTACAGCACCACATCACACACTCACGACTGGAGATCCCTCCACGTCTGGATCCGTGGAGTTTCTCTCTTTTGATAACGCACTACTAGTATTGTATCAATATTCCCAATTAAATGGCAAGTGAAGCGTTGACGTTCATGAGCTGGAACGTTCGTGGTTTAGGCAATCATAAAAAAATGCGCCAGATACAATTATACGCAGAACGCCACGGGGTCAAAATTCTCTGCATACAAGAAACCCATGCCCGCTCCGAACAATGTGACCGGTTCGCAAAACAGTGGGGCTCCCAAAGATATTATACTAACTATTCTACCCAGAGCCGTGGCACACTCACCCTAATACACCGAAGTTTGAAATTTGTGTGCAATCACTCACGTATAGACCCCCTTGGCAGATATGTCCTGCTTGTTGGCACACTACAGTGTCAAGAGGTGGCCATCCTAAACATCTACGGTCCCAACGTTGACGATCCGGACTTCTATTCGCACCTAGCCTCGCTTCTGGAGGGATTTCCCCTGATCCCGATCATATGGGGAGGAGACTTTAATACTATACTGGATGTCACCCTAGATAGAACGGGCACGCGGCCTCGCCAACTCTCCAAAGCAGCCTGTACTATACTTACTATTCTCCCACATCTGACACTGGTTGATTCCTGGCGGTTAATAAACCCTGATGCCCGCGAATACACATACTATTCCACAGTCCACGACTCCCACTCCAGAATAGATAGATGGCTCATCACTGACAGGTTGGTCAGGTCACTGTCTCACCAGGGTATCCTCCCCAGAACATTATCTGATCACTCGCCTGTCGTCATCACGCTGGAATGGGGTCCTGACGCCAATAGACCCAGGCAGTGGAGGCTAGGCTCACGCACGCTCCTTGACCAGACCTTTGTGGCTGAACTCGAATCGTCCATTGAGGAGTTCTTTGAACTCAACACTGGATCGGTGACAACTCACTCCATGCTCTGGGAATCATTCAAGGCATACACGAGGGGTGTGGCTATCTCCAAGGGAAGCGGCATTCTTAAAAGGATCCGCGCGGACATCTCCGTTAGTGAATCAACCCTTGCTGGTCTTGAGGCTCAATACGCTCTTAACCACTCTTCAAGCACTCTTTCGGCCCTGGGTTCGGAATTAGATAACTTTCGTGCCCTTGCAGAGCGTGAGGTCAAATTCCTAGATTCCCCATGTTTGGCGAGGAAATACGGCGAAGGTGAACGCCCTGGCCGTATGCTAGCCAGGCTGCTCCGTCGCGAACTCGGTGCCCCCAATATCCCGCCCATAGCAAGATCGGACGGCTCCATGGCTCTGTCCCCGCAAGACATCAACTCCGAATTTCTTGCATTCTACACATCTTTATACTCCGAGACCAATGACCCCCCCATTTCGGAAATAGATTCCTTCCTAGACTCTCTCCCACTCTCCGTTTTATCTTCCGAGGCTGGTGCTTCTCTGGAGAGACCAATCACGTCTGAGGAGATCACCGAAGCTATTGAATCACTAGCGTCTGGCAAGGCCCCCGGCCCGGATGGATTCCCCATTGAATTCTATAAGCAATACAAGTCTCTACTGGTCCCGCACATGTTGGGCCTTTGGGAGGAATCCTGCGAAAAGGGTATACTCCCACCCCCCTCTCTCCGGGAGGCAGTGACAACAGTTCTTCCCAAACCGGGCAAGCCCCCATCCCAGTGCAGCTCATACCGCCCCCTATCGTTGATTAACAGCGATGTAAAAATTTACGCTAAACTGTTAGCCAACCGTCTAGCCCCTATTCTGCCTCACATTATTCATCCTGACCAGTCTGGGTTTGTCCCAGGAAGGTCCACATCCTTAAATTTGAAAAGACTCTTCAATGTGATTAGCAGGGTCAGCCCCACCACCCAGGCGGTGGCGGCCACACTGGATATGCAGAAGGCCTTCGACTCAGTCTCTTGGAAATACTTGTGGCGAGTCCTTGTGAAATGTAAGTTTGGTCATAATTTCCAATCTTGGGTTAAGCTACTTTACACCTCCCCTTCAGCTAGAGTCCGCACTGAGGACAGATGCTCCGCCCCTTTCCAGATAGCTAGAGGTACGCGCCAGGGATGTCCTTTCTCTCCACTAATTTTTGCCATCGCCATCGAACCATTTGCTGACATGATTCGCCAGGCACATGCCCATAGGGGATTACGCACGGCCGGTCAGTCTGACATAGTTTCTCTGTACGCAGATGATGCTCTGCTGTATATTCGTTCACCAGACATCAACCTTGCTCCTATCCTGGCTGACGTCGCCAGATTCGGTGACATATCGGGATTAAAAGTGAACTGTTCCAAATCTACACTGTTCCCGCTTACTGATTGTACGTATCCTCCCCCGGATCTGCTGGGTTTCTCCTGGTCTCAATCTAGTTTCACATACTTGGGGGTTGAGGTGTCCCGCTCCATAATAACACTGTGCATGGACAACTACTCGAATTATCTAACGGCCCTGTCCGGCAAGACGTCTAGTTGGAACAAGCTTCCCATTTCATTAGCAGGTAGGATCAGCATCCTTAAAATGGTATTACCCCAACTCCTATATCGATTCACCAATCTACCTGTATGGCCTGGCGATATATTCTTTAAGTCACTACGTCACATTACAAATGCCTTCCTTTGGCACTCAGGTGCGGTTAGGCTTAAACTTTCTACGCTTACCACCCCGAAAGAATTTGGGGGGTTTGGCGCTCCGGATTTCTTGAGGTATTGGGTGGTGGCTCAATCACAATTTGCCTCCCATTGGTTTAATACCACCGATCCCCCCCCCGCATGTCCGACTCGAGAGGCTATCTGCTGCTGACCGAGTGCTGGGTTCCCTCATTCTTAAACCTATACCAGCTGACTCCGACTCGACAGATCCAGTGACATGCACCTCCTTAGCGCTCACTAAACTCTGGGCCCTGGTTACCACACCACGGCCATTCCATGGAGACCTACCGCTTTGGAATTTTCTCCCGGATGTCTCACCTATCCCGCCATCCACTGTGACCCGCTGGGCGGAAGCTGGCTTTCTGTCGCTCCGCAATATATACGAACAAGGCAACTTCGTCGAGTGGGCGGACCTCCCCCCATCCCTCAAGCGCCGGCCCACTGCCTGGCTACAATTTTCCTCCCTTCGCAGGAATCTCAAGTTCAGATTCCCTGATTTTCCCGCAATACCGCCTGATGACTCCATGGTTGCGGAACTCTGCTCATACCTATCCTTTAGGGGTAAAGTGTCGAGACTATATGCACTGTTGCAATCTAGAGCAGTCCCGGCCTTTACCAAGCTGAAGCACAGCTGGGAGGTTGACCTCGAGGTGGAGATCAGTGACGAGAGGTGGTCTCGAATGTGTGCTCGTACTCAAGATGTCTCCTATAACTCAAAATTCAAGCTTATACAGTTTAAGATTCTCCACAGATACCATCACACACCTAAGAGACTGCACCGCATGTTCCCAGATTCCCCCTCCAATTGCCCCAGATGCGGCATGGAACAAGCAACCTACATCCATATGCTTTGGCACTGCCCACTCCTATCGCAATTCTGGATCGAGATTTGCTCGACGTTATCAGACATGCTGGAACACCCCATTCCCCCTACCCCACTACATTGTCTCTTTCATGAATTCCCCCAGCTGGGCAGGAAGGCCAGGAGGCTGGCGGGTCTCTGTATGCTGCTGGCAGTCCGCTGCATTCTGTTATGCTGGCTCCGTGCCAGACCACCTATATATTCACAATGGCTTAGATCAGTTACGTGGCCTCATGACACTGAGGAAACCTGGAGTGCAATGCAACATCCGCACTGCCGCCCAATAGATGTCTGGCAGAGCTTCTGTGATAACATGGCCTCCTTGCCTTCTCCTTCATGTACAGCTGGTGTCTCTCCGAAAAATGTATAATGAAGTGTTTAACATGCTCATCTGTACGTCTGATTGTCTCATATGCTGATATTTAGTTGGATCTATGAGTTCCCGCTCCACGGCCCCACAGTTGAACAGTCGTGGGTTGTTGTTGATGTATCTATATGTATACTTACTTTTGGTGTCTTAGCTGCCATGTGGCCGCCCCTTGCCCTGTTTTCTCAAGTGTGTTGTCAAGTCAAACAATAAAAACAAGTTTAAAAAAAGAAAATCGCCTATCTAAAACTAAATCTGAAGACGGGAGCAAGCTACGACCATCAAATAATAACGCAGTCCTAGTGGTGGCTTGCCAAAATAAAAGGGCCCATACTAATAAACCTATTGACAATCCTTACTTCTAAATACAAATAGTGTGGGAAACAATGTTATGCAAAAAGAAAAGTTCAGGAAATTATATGTCGGGATATTCAAACCGTTGGCCTCCCTTCCCCACGTTTTCAGCACGGGACAAGGCGGCACACTCAAGTTCAGCACAGTCTTTGGCTTCTCTAGCACGAGGATGCAGTTCAAATCTATCAGGGCCTTCTATGTCAAAGTCTCTTTGCCACACAGTCTCTTATTTGCAGAGGACCTGATAGGACAAACAAACATTCAAAAGTTCCCTTCTCCTTTAGATTCTCATGTACAACTTTCTGGGTGATTTTTGATTCACCCCGGGCACCCCCCTCCTCCAGGCTCAGACCTACTTTAACACAAAGCGTTGAATCTATCTCCCTCGGTCGACCTCGGACCAAATTCATATACTTTTCCAAACTTTCTTTACTCTATTGCAATCTAAGTCTTTCGACTTTGCGTGGGATTTGACTTGACCCGTCGCAGGACAGCTTCGATTCACACTTATTCAATTGATCTTCCTCGGTCTGGCTTGGATCAACTTTAACTACTTTGCAGCTGGGTACCTCCCAGAGACCTTCGATAGAGCACCCATGAGGTGCCGGACTACTCTGTCAAAGGTATTGTAACTTGCTTCAAAGTTCAATCACTCATCAGCAGTTACTTCGCTCCCGTCTCTTACCACACGCATGTTAACAATGTTAGTTCCAGTGCTTGCCATTCAATGTTGCTGCTTGCAACCTTGGCTTCAACACGGATCAGTCTCGTATCGGTCTCCCCAACTCACCAGCTGTGTTTTAACTGAAGCGGCTTTGTTCTTGGAGCCAACGACAGTACCACGGTGGCTGGAGATTCTCCCTGCCTTGATTACAGACGCGGGAGGGCCCCGGGTACCTCCAACACGAAATGCAGGATTCTGTAGTTTGGTTTCCTGTTCGAACGCTTTCTCTCAAGGTTTCATAGACGCAACGGTTCCTTGTCGAAAAGGTCAAGGGAACTTCCCTCCTTGCAATACCCTTCTGTGTCGCAGTCTTTCTCTTCTTGTTAAACTGCCATCTTGAAACTGCTGTTTCCTCTTGTGTTTTGCCTCGCTCAGAATGTGCTCTCGTGCTCAGCCTTTTATCCGCATGGGGAAGTGTAATGGAAGTCCGGTGTGAGTGATTGTCGATAATTGGCTGACCTCACCGGACCATAGTATTGGGACATGTCAGATGCACGGCTCGGGTGTTTGTCTGTTTTCCTTTAGAGTGGGCTGTCCGTGAGAAAGTGTTTGTGTTGTAAAAGGGGCGTGGGGGGAGTAGAGTTCCTAAATATCCTATGGGGTAGGATGGGATAAAGGTGTTAAAGGGACGGGGATACTGCGTCTCACCATCCGGTGTCCCACGCCCACAAAACCCCTCACCCAGGTTATCCTCCCGCACTGGTCCATCCACCCCCAGGAACTGGATCCAAAAGCGACGGTGGCCGTGTGCTGGCCACCTGGATGACAGATCCTTGGGGACTAGTGGGTGAGACACCTTCTGGTTTCGCACAATTGGTACCACCCGACTACATTCATTAGCAATAGGCATTATGCAAGGATCTTCTTCACTGGTCTGTGTCCCGGAAGCTTTGCGAGTCCTCTGCCTCCTTTGGAATTCATCCATGATATTCTTAAGGGATTGCATCAGTGAGGAGAAAGGACTGTTTGACATAGGGGGGCAAGGGCTATACACTTTAGGCACTGACCTAGGTATCTCAGAAACCTCCTCATTGTCAGAAACATCTTCCTGAAGAATTATATGCGGTAATTCTTTCATTTCATTAATTGGAGAGTGGTTTAGAGTATTGGATCCTGAAGCCTGTGGTATAGATGGGGCTTGTTTATTCCTTTCCCCTGCTTGATTCATTGACAAGAGTGGCAGTGATGTCAATATGTTTTTTTCCGTGGATGGTGTGCCACTCGTCGACGAGTACCCACTCGATGATTATGATTTTCCCTAGATTTTATTCTTGCTGTCGAAGGGTCTTTTGTAGCCGTGGAATCCTGCGGGGATGGCACTTTTGCCGCGGACAGGGATTTTCCCATCGACAATGGATCTTACATGGACGATGTCGATGAGGATCGATTGTGTTTTTTTACACTGGTCGAGGCCTCCTCTGACGGCGATTTGCCCTTAGATGTGGGTCTACCCCACAGAGTCTCTCATGGACTATTTGCAGGTTGATGGCTCTTTGACCATTGTCGTGGACGAGGGGTTTCTACCTGTGCTCGATGACCTTGTAGAAGCCATTTTATTCTCATCAGATACTGGATGTTTCGTCCTCATGGAAGTATCAGGTATCTTTACTTCCTTTTCGCCCTTTCTCTTTGTCTTTGCTGGTAATGCTGTCCCACTTTCCATTGATGAAGTTCTCCTTTTGGGAGCATGCTTATCAAGGGGTCCTGTGGTATGTGGCAGGAGCTGTTTTTACAGATTCCTCATCAGAGGAGTGGCACTCACTCTCTAAATAGAGAAGGAGCCTCCCATGTCTTTCCTTTAGGGTCTTCTTGGTGAAGGTCTGACAAATCTGACATCCTTGTATCTCATGAGGATAAAGGCAGCAGATGCACTCCTGATAGGGGTCTCTTGGAACATCCAAGGCAAGCCTTAAAAAACAAAGTTTTCCCCCTTAAGGGCCCTTCCTTTCCTGAATCAGTCATGGCCATGAGGAACCAGATGCTGGATCGTCCCTCGATTATTGTAGGAGTATGAGAGACCTTTTCCCAAATACAAAACACAGCCTGTGTAGAGTAGAGGAAGGTCTCTTGAATAGAGCAAAGGTTTGAAAAGATTCTTGAAAGGGGTAATTATCTGAACAAAAGCACAGAGAGCTGTGGAGGATTCACTAGTCACTAGACTGCAGCGAAAAATCTGAAGATGGCTGCCTCGGCTGTAGCTTAAGCCCTACCTCCTAATTGGCTAGGTGGAGAAGGACCAACATGAGGTGGAAGGACTAGAAAAGTGAAAGCCTTTCAGGCTTTGTTAGCAATCTACATTGCTTTGAATGTAAAATGTTAAATTACCAGCAATTTCCAGTCTGAGGACGGGGAATGTTCAAGCATGTGAATCAATGAAAGATCCAATGCTGGCAAAAATCAACTTTTTGCCTACTTCGTGAGCCCCAAATATTTTTTGCTAGCGTTCCTGTGATGCACGAAGGATTCTTTGCCAGTAAGTTCAAGCCAGATCACATTGGCTACATGACTCAAGTGTTTGCCACCTTGTGGGAATCCCTACAGCCCCCAAAAATGTGGGCTATTGATAAAATGTCTCCAAGATTCCCTGGGTCAGTAAACTGATGCAGAGAATTCTAGTTTGTGGTACTGTACTTTAAAACTGATGGTGCATACGTTGTAGCCAAGTTGACTCGCAAGAAGCTTTTTTTTCTTCAGCCAGGAATTATGAAAAGACTAGGTGAAAGGACCGAGTGGCTGAGCCGTTGGGTTCAGGTGTGAGGACGTCTGGAATTCTTCTGGAATCCCTATCCCCCGCGTTTACCCTGGAGAATATTCACAGACCTTAGTGTGTGGTAGCCAGCTTGGTTTGGCTGTTGAATGTTTGAATGGATTAAGTGTGTTATTGGAGGTCAGTCACTGCTGGGAATTTATCCTAAACCACTTAGAGCAGGGCTCAAAAATTGCACTTGGCACTAGCTAATTTTGAGTAATAATTAGCGCTTTGTGAGTTGGAAATGGTGTGCTGTGTGCAAGCAGAGAATTCAGGTGGCAAGTGACTTTTTATGCATAACTAGTAGCTTGCAACTTGAAATGTTAAACCCCTTATCTACAGAAATGACTGCACAGGGGACTATGATGAATGTTTTGCACCAGCATCTTTTGAACATCAGGGAAGCAGACAGTGAAACTATGGCTCTCTAACAAGCAGACGGAACAATGTTTGGTGCTCTTTTCCTTTTTCTTTTGCATTGTATTTGGTTAACTTAACCTTTTACAATCATACAACAAACAAAAATACATCGTTTCCATATCCTTCAACAGAAAAGGGAAAAAACTATTAATTAAACTAATAAGATCTTTTCCCTTGACCCGGATGAGGAAACTGGATCAATTGGCATAAATATATTTGTGTCTCTCCAACATCCAACGCTTGCCATGCACTGCTTCATTCAGTTTTCCTGGCATGGTTGTTGCCTCCGCTGTACCTTATGTTTGGCAAACTGAAGCAGGTGTCAATCCTTCAGTTGAGTGTCCTGCAGCACTTTAATTAAACCACAAACTGTGACCTCCAAGACAATGGTCACTAATGCTTCAACTAGGATCTAATGTCAGTGAGCCTCTGTTTCTTGGTCTACATGTCTTTAGTAGTGACCCAAGACCTCAGCTAGATATGCTAGTCCATTTCTCCATGGTCAGATACTTTGTTTGCTAACCTTGTCCATCCAGCTGACAACCACATCCACACTTGTAGCCATAACAAGCCAACTCTGCATGATCATCAATGGAGTGACTAATTTCTTCACTGGCAACTACTTTTTGAGGGTCCCTTTACACAACTCTGGGATTTGGTGCAGTTTTTCTGCGGCAGAAGGGCTACCGAGGTGAGCGTGCTCACCCAGAAACAAACGATGACACTCCGTAATGGCGAGATCAGTACCCACCTCTGCAATCTCTAATTGAAACTATAACTAGACTTCTTGGCTCGGTTCTTTCCTCTGGAGATCTTCTTTGGACCCTTCGTACTTTACTTTATAATGCGCACCACTGACCCGGAGGCTTAAGACAGAAGAACAAACATCAAATATCATAACAGGCTCAAATCATTATTTGTGGAGCTCCATGCACAGACCTTATACTGATTAACATTAGCTCAATAGTTCCTTTGGGACCGACACTAACATTGGGGCTTGAGGTATTTGCTCTCATAGAGGCCTGGGAGCTTCATTAAAAGTCCACATGGCCTTTGTAAACTGGTGTATACATGTTATGATCCTTCAAGATCAGGGTTATGTGTTTTTCCTGTATTATGAAAAGTTCTTGGATTAAGTTACCTGCAAATATTTTGTACTTATTTCCTGGGCACAAATTTATTATAAATAATACATTTTTACAGATGCGTTGAATGGACATTTCTTTAGTGTGCATGTTTTAACAAAGTACATACTTTACCTATACACGTGCTTTTTTCTGAAGAGTTACCTCTACTACTTAGGCCATACTATCGCTTTGAGATTCATGATAATTCTGAGGACACACTCTGTAATTCATGTAGGAATGATAGAATACAAATAAAGCCTAAGAAAAGTCACACTCTTTGAGGGAGACCTCTTCTGGTGCTTCTTGTGCCAGAGACGACCCTCACAAATTCTCCAAGTGTGCCTGGTCCAGTTCTAACAAGCCCTGGACCATCCACAGGAGGTGGACATCTCCCTCACTTGATTCAGTACCAAGCCTGCAAGAACAAACAGAAGCAAACCTGGCAATTGTTACTGTGGTCAGGTGACCAGGCAGTAGACATGGATGTCCTTGTTTAACATATATCTCGAGTATTT
Source organism: Ambystoma mexicanum (assembly GCF_040938575.1). Taxonomy (NCBI): domain Eukaryota; kingdom Metazoa; phylum Chordata; class Amphibia; order Caudata; family Ambystomatidae; genus Ambystoma; species Ambystoma mexicanum. The sequence goes on along the minus strand of NC_090926.1, from coordinate 253,441,576 downwards.
GGCACAGGCCTTAGGCCGGAGGACTTTAATCATTTTCATAAAATGAAGAAAAAAATAACACAATGGAATAAAAAAGAAAAACAAAGATGGTTAGACAAGAAAGTCAATTTTTCTATGTTTTTACTGGCTTGTGACTAGCATATTTGTCCCGCCAAACAACGCTAGGTGTCCCTGTATGAATATCTATCCCTAAATAGTGCTGGTGTGCCGCTTGTCTGGTGTTAAGGGACAGAAGAAGAAACAGACGCTACCTACCTAGAGTACCAATAGGAAATTAGTATGAAAAATCAGACTATAAAAAGTCCAGAGAAAACCGGACTAGTGAGCATGGGAGGGAGTAGCTCCCTTCTCCTGTGCTCATTTATAAAAAAACCCATCATTTTAGAAAGCAGGTGTCCATTTAGTGATTGAACATCCCAGAAAGACGATCAACCGGTTTCGGTGGGTAACAATTTCTTCCTCCCCACTTTCTTCAGGGCCTATTTCATACTTTCCATATCACTCATAGGAGGAGGTAGTCATCCAGTGTTAACAGATCTGAACTTCACTTATTTCCCATTAGCAGTCACCTGTAAACAAAACAGGATATACAACACTTCCATAGTACTAATAAGCTCAATCCCATAATGTGTCAGCTACAACTTGTGGCATATATCTACCAAATACATGCAGTAGAATTTAGATTATTATTTTTTTTAATTTATTGTGCTGGTTTCATGGGAGTCAGTGGCTGTGAACTATAGGGGTTCAGGATGAGGGGATATTATATACACACTAATTATAATTATTGTTAAATGGTATTCGTGCACTCAATATCCCTCTTACCTCCTGACAGTCTCCCAATGTTCCTGCTCATACCGTGTCCCTGTGTGCACGGGATGGAATTTCCGATCCCTGTGACACACCATGGTTTATATATCTAGGCACTCAAGACATCCATTCGATCACATGTATAGTCTTGATCACGTGACCATGTATGTGCTAGTATCAAGGACTAGTGTGGACAAAATGGCGGCCATATTGGCATGGGTTGAATATCGTTGTGTGTGTATTGTGTGTTGTTCTAACATACACACAGACATTATAAAACTATTTATCAAAACGGCTCTATTTTACCCAAATAGTGCTGAATATGTCCCAAATACCTCTGGATGCCGTTGGTATGCAATACACATCGTTTCCATGAGAAATGTTTGTTTTGAGCTGCTAAAAAATAGATCTGGCTCATTCAGATTTGTATTGCATCAGTGAGTGTATAGCCCTCGCTATAATGCTCATTAGTAATAATCATGCTGTTTCAGATTGATTTGAATGGATATTGTGAGAAACCAAAGGGTATGTCACCCGCTAGTCCTCAAGGACTTGTTATTCAGGTGGCCAGGACACGGCCATCACTTTTGGATGCAGTACGTGGGGGTGGACCAGTGCGGGAGGATCACCTGGGTGAGGGGTCTTCGAGGAGTGGGGGTGAGATAGCCAATGGTGAGAGGCGGTATTTCCCCCCTTTTTTGTTCATCTACCACATCATATTCTTTAGGATTTTCCAAAGTCCCAACTTCCCCTCCCCTTTTACACAAATACTGGGCAGAGGAAGAGGGTGACAGAGTAACCAGACTAACTCCCTCACATCGTACTGGAAATGTACCGTTAATCAGGTCAGGCAAAGTTAGGCCCTTTACCCCAAGTGCATACACCTGATACCAATTAGCTCTCCTCACACGAATAAAAGGCAACACCTAAAGAGACACTTTGAGCAAGGTGGAACACGAGAACGAGCAGAACTTCCGTGACGAAGGCACACATACAGGAGCAGAGCAACGGACCAAGTGATGAGAGCAGCGAGCCGAAAAAACCCCAAGGTTTCCCTACTGGAGGTTTTTGCCTCAGACAGACCGTGAAAGACATGTGGAGAAGGCCAGATCCCAGAAGTGGAGATTGCATTGTGTTTCAAGGATGCCAGTCACCCTCCCAGGTGAACGGCAGAGTTGGAGAGGCGAGGTCAAGCCTGTGGTACGAACCTTGACTCGAAAATCAGAAAACGCAAAACAAGAAAAGTGCACAGAGCTGGTCAATTGGCAAGCAACCTGAGAGACTGGTGTGTATTAAAGTGAATGAAGTAGCAACATCATATCACAAGTATAGGCTGCACACATGTGGATGAGGCACGAACAAAGGCAGGCCCGCAAATTAACTTTAAAGTAAAATACAGCTGCAAGATCAGCGATATAAGTAACAGTGTTGTCAGGTAAAAGCAAGTAGCCCATTCTAAAGTCTGTGTGAAAGGTGCATTATTTGATGCTAAAGGCCGAACCAACAGCAAGAGTGAAAGTAAATAGTGAACATTGAGTCAAAGTGGTCTGTAACGAAAGCCACACACTTTCGAAAGAATTCGACATCCGAAAGTGGTCCGAGACTGATTGAGGGAGACCTGAAGTATATTAAGCTTGGGGAAGGGAGCCCCCTTGCAACTGTGTGTGAACTGTATCATGAGAAGTCTGAGCCCGGCAGAGGGGCACCTATGAGAACTATGGGGTGAAAAGGTCTGAGCCGGGCAGAGGGGGGACCTTTGTGAACGTTTTGGTTGAAACATTATTTTGAAAGTCAGAGAAAGGCACTTTAATGGAAGGCCAGGCAGGCCTCGATCCACGGTACTGTGTTGGAAGCCGAGCCAGAGTGTGTCATCCTGCCTATAAGGATCGCCTTACCCCATGAGGCCTAAAGTGGGACGGAGAGCTGGTTCAGCCACATTATCATTTGAACACTGACTTTTCCTTTTGCATAAATGTTCTCCCTTTTACACTTTTTGTACAAGAGATAGGACAGACATAAGGTTTTTGTTAGCATAGGCCATTTTGATTTGACAGACTTCACTAGGACTGTTTTGTTTATCGTTTGAAGGCTGAGACTACTCCCATTTTAGTTATAGGGCAAAATAGGAGTTTCTCCAACCCCAACATTTTCAATTAAGGTTTTACGAATTGTATCCATTGTGTTGGTGTCAATACTTGTAATACCATGCCTTCCCTACAATATGCAGTACAATAACATTTACTGGAAAATGAAAGTTGTACGACTTTCTCAGAGTTGCTAAACTCTGCCAGCTTGTGGTCTCATACTGGGACCAATACTTCTGTGTTTTATAATGTGGGGCCTTTGTATAGGGTCCAGCAGCCCTTAAAGGTCCCTTTCTAAAAAATTAATAAAATATTTGCATTCTACAGTGAGGCTTTGGATTAAGTGCTGCCTTTACGGCTAACAAGGCAGGAATAATCAAAAATTGACCCGTAGGGTCCCTTGCATGGCTTTTCTAAAGCCAGACAATGCGCCTTAACAAGGCTGTTGGCAGCTGTTTAGATTACAGGAGTAACATACTTTCCTTGCATTTTGAAAGTCTTGACTAAGGAACTGGTTTTGTTCCCCTTCTAGTGGCTTTCTCTAGGTAGAACAGCCTTGTTTGGTTGTTTTCCTCCATGCACTCTGTTTCAGAGCTCACAAGGTATGTCTGACTGGATGGGACAGGCTCTAGCTATATTTCGGGTCCTTCAGACACCGCAATTCACTTCACTGCAAGCCCTATGAGACAAAGGCCCCATTGTATAACCAGTCTATCAGAATTAGAAGGGCCCTAGGAACAAGGGAGGCTCTCCAGTCTTGTTAGGTGGTATAGGGGGATTACCCAGAGCCTCTTCAAATGTTCCAACCCAGCATGCTTTCTAGTAACAGAGTTGGACATTGCACAGCCTCTACATAGTGTAGGGAAGAATGGTAGATCAGGGCTAAAATCTAGTAACACTGATTTTGCCTCACTCTGCCCACCAAGGCAGTAGGGAGACAAGAGAAAAAACCTCTGAGGCACCATATGAAACCGATATGCCTGTTCCCATGCACATTTAGTTATGGGAACCCAAAAAGGGAGCATTGAACAGAGAGGGTGCTTGCGGATATGTTCCAAACGTGAGCCCCATACACACCACAGAGCTGACACACAGAGGGGAAAAACTAACCCTAACCTTATTGAAATCAGTCAAGGACATTATTAGTTCACCTGCATAATCAGGAACACTACAAAAATCCAACGGTTTGCTGCAGGGAAACTGGGTTACCCACCTGGAGGAAGGATAAAGTGAGGAAGAGCCAAAGTGGGAGGAGCAGAGCTGTAGAGAGCTGGAAGCCTTCTGAGGGCTATACGTAATACAGTGGCAAAGACTAGAGGAAAAGAGAAAGCAGGGATGAAGCATTCTAAAACCTATAGCTCCGACTCAGGCATTAGAGGTAGAAAGGGACCCCAAGAGTATGCCAAACAGCAGATATGGGGCAGACCCAGTCGCAGAGAGCAAAGCTGAGGAGACTGTGGCCGAATAGGATAATTTGTGGCTGGTAGGTGAAAACAGATCACTGGCAATGTGTCACCAGTGGGTGGCCTCTTTGTGTTCATTCCACATTCTCACCATGTCATGAACTAGGAGGATGGCCTCATCAAGCAGAAAAGCCTAGTAGCTGCAGATATATTATGGTATTTATTGAGCGTAGACCTAGCTTCCAGAAGCAACGGAGCCCTATAGAACAATGCAGCTACACAATGCAGCGCTTTACAGAGGGGGGGTACAGCTGTACAGGGTCTAGCGAGTCAGGTGGCATGGGAGGCGACATGATGGCCTAGGTGTTGAGGGGGAGAGACTCCTTGAAGAGGTGGGTCTTGAATTATTTCCAGAATTGTAGGAGCGTGGGGACGTGTCTGAAGTCTTGGTGAGTACGCAGAGAAGGCTTGTTTTCTGGTCCTTTCCGTTTTTGAGCAGTGGATTTCAAGTCTGCATGTGTCCTAGCTTCTGGTGGGGTGCTGTCCGCCAGAGATGCTGAGTTTCTCAGCGAGGTAGCTGGGTGACTTGAGGGTGACTGCCTTATAGATGATGCAGCAAGACTTGAAGGTGATTTGTGCATGCAATGGGAGCCTGGGAAGGTCTATGAGGGCAGGGGTGATGTGGTCATATCTGTGTAGATCCTTGATGAGGCGCGCAGCGGCGTGTAGGACACTTCTCAGGGGCACAAGGGAGGATGACGGGAGGCCTTCAAGGAGGGCATTGCCCCCATCAAGGTGGGATAGGACCAGTGCTTGAACGGTGGATCTAAAGCTTCTTCGCAGGGAAGGAAGGACTGGACTTTCCACAGGAGGGAGAGCTAATACCAAGCTGCCTCAGTTTTCTTAGCTATGTGTGTCTTGAAGGAGAGGTATTTGTCGATGTGGAACCCTAGGGACTTGGCACAGGAGGTAAGCTCGGATATGAAGCCCTCAGGGTTCATGGATGATAGCCAGGTCTGTATGTCTGGGTGTTCAGTGTTGTTGGTGAGGAGAAGGAATGCTATCTTGGAGGGGTTCAGCTGCAAGTATGCACTGGACACCCAAGACTGGATCAGGGAGAGGCAGGTTTTGAGCCTGTGGATGTCCTTGATGGAGTCTATCTCGAGGAATAGTTGTGTGTCGTCGGCATGTTGGTGGATTTGGATGTTGTGTGCGGCTAGGAGGGCTCCCAGCTGCACCACGTATAGATTGAAGATCACCGGGGAGAGGATGGAACCCTGCGGGACTCCACAGGTGACTGGTAGCATTGGAGATCTACAGTAGTCCATCTGAACCAACTGCTGGTGGTTGGTGAGGTAGGACTTGAACGAGCGTAGGACAAGGTCGCTGATCCCCATGCGCCAATGTGAGTGTCTGTGAGCGCCTGGTGTTCTACTGTGTCGAAAGCGGCCAAAAGGTCAAGTAGAACCAAGAGGCAGGGGTGGCTGTTGTCAAGGATGTTGATGGCATCGCCGACCACCTTCATGGTTGCCGTCTCTGTGCTGAATCTGGGTCTGAACCCGGATTGGTAGGTTTGGAAGAGATTTTTTCTGTCGATGTGTTGCTGCAGTTGAGCGGTGTAAGGAAGGCATGGTGGCAACAGTAAAGACAGACACAAGTGATCACAGTTCAAGGGTGTTTATTAAACTGTATGCAGGTTGGATAAATGCCTAATCTAAACCTAAATCGAAGATGAGAGCAAGCATTGATCATCAAATGAAAATAAGACAGTCCTAGTGCCGTTGTGTCAAAAGAAAAAGGGCCTATAGTAAGAAAACTCTTGCCAAACCTTACAATCAATACAAAAAGGGTATGGGATAGTTCTCAAGAAAAGAAGGAAGTCTTCATAAATAATATGTCCGGGTGTGGTAGCCTGGATCTTCCTTCCCCACGTTTTGAGCACGGGATAAGGCGGGATCTTGGAGCACAGCACACACTTGAGCTTCTCCAGTGCGAGTCGACAGTTCTGCTCCAGTTTATCAGGAGCCTCGATGGCCAAGTCTCATTTTGCTTGAAAGTCTTTTGCCTTCGACGGCCTGAAGTATTCAAACAATAAAAGAAAAGTTTCTTCAGCAAATGAAAGTTTGTTTCCTGGTTTTACTTAGGGTGAGGGCTCTTCACCCCTGGCTCACCCTCTTACGGGTGCTGACCCCTGTTCCTCCTACTGTTGGGTGATTGCTTTGCACCCCTTGTTTCTCCCTCTTCCCGGCTTGAATCCTATAACAGTTCCTTTCAATATCAAGGCCTTCGGTGGATGGTTTCCTGGTCCTGAGTGCCTGATAGGTTTACGATACGAAAAACTAACAAACACAAAGTTCTGTTTTACGAATTTCTCGGGTGATGGCTTCACCCTTGGGTAACCCTCTTCTGGGCGCAGACCCCTTCTCTACTTTCAGCCTCCCTCCACCGGGTTCACTCTGGCTTTTCTCAGGTGATGGATTCACACCTGAATCTCCCTTGTTTGGGCTTGACCCTTCTCAAAAGTCAATGGATCTCATTACGACCCTGCTGGTTCGGAAAGAACGGTGGTGGTAAAACTGCTGCTTTCCGGACCGGCTGATTAAGAGTCCTGCAGGCGGGAGGTGTCACTCCCACCAGGTCTGACCTGGTGGGTTTAACACCACCTGCCTGCAGGCGAACATGGAAACACCAGCTCTGTCAGACGGAACCAGTGTTTCCATTGTCCCCATGGAGGCCTATGGGGATCCATGGGAATGGGGACTTACACAATTCCGCCTCCGGAATTCCCGGGTCACCGGGGTCGTAATGCCCCGGTGATTCCGGGAATCACGGAGGCGGAATGGTAATACGGGTCCGGTGGTAACCTGCTGATTTTTCCGGCTCGGTTACCGCCGGACTCGTAATGAGGCCCAATGTCTTTTTTAACAGTTCATAGTGGACATCCCTCGGCCGGGTTCACGTTTGTCGACACCCTGTTTCTTGGGACTTTAGACTTGCCCCCTTCTCGTCAGCATCCCTCGGTCGGGTTCACTCTTGCCAACTTCACATTCATAATTGTTTGCGGGATTCACTTCCCATGCTTTCTCAAGTTCGTATATCAAAGGCTTTTGACTGTACAGGGATTTTACTTGACTTCCCGTATGACCACATTGACCTAACTTGGCGGCTCTCCTACGGCCTTCTGGTTGCTGTAGTTTTACTCAGATGGGGATCGACCAGAGTTTCTTGGAGCAGCACCCACATGGTGCCAGTCCCCCTCTGCAGCTGGTCTCCCCATTACACTTTTACAGTTCTTTGAACTTTAGCACTTCACGGGTTTCATTCACTGCAGCTTGGCTCTTATCAGCTCTCCCCTCGACTAACCGGGTGTGATGAACCGCTTCGCTTTCTTTTTTACTGAAGTCAAGGCCGGTACCACGGTGGCAGGGGTTTTCTGCTCTGTGTACCGTTGACATCTGTTGCAGCACACTTGGGCTATTGTCCTCAGTCTTACGATACCCTCGGCTGAGGTTTCGCCGGTCTGCGTTGGAAAGGGCAATGTCGTGTCTCTCCTTGTCAACCTCTCAATATTCGCCGCCTTTCTCCTCCTCTTGAACTGCCGGAACTGGATAGCTGTCTTGTCGTACAGTCTGCCTTACTCGTACTGTGCTCTCTTGCTCCAACTTTTATCCCTGTGGGGAAGGGAAAGGGCTGTCAGGTGTGTGTGATTCTAATCAATTGCCTGACCCTTGTATTGGGACATGTCAGGTAAACGGCTCTGGTTTTAGTCCGTTCTCTGGTGTGTCGTGTAAAAGTGTTTGTGTCGGAAAGGGGGGGTGGGGGGGAAGGGCAGTGGTTTTGAATGTCCTACGTGGTAGGATGCGGGAAAGGCGTTGAAAGAAGGGGGATACTGCGTCTCACCCGTCGGTGTCCCATTCTCCGAGGAGCCCCCCTCCAGGTGATCCTCCCTCACTGGTCCATCCCCAGGAACTGGATCCAATAGAGATGGCCGCGTACTGTCCACTTGGATGGCAGACCCCCGGGAACTAGCTAGGGAGACACCTTCAGGTTTCTCACAGCGGCTAACCCTTTCTCAATAATATTACCTAAGATGGTGCAATAGTTACCCAAGTTGTCGGGATCCAGATTGGGTATCTTTAGTAGCGGGAGGATTTGTCCTGTCTTTAGGGTCGTTGGGAAGGTGCCTTGAGTTAAGGACCCTTTGATTATCTCCAGGTAGGGAAAGAGAGCTTCTGCCGGGAGGGTCTTGATGATGGATGCTGGGAGGATGCCGTCCGTATACAATGTGGCTCTGAGGGTATTGAATGTTGTCCAGGGTGTGGAGATTTTGCAAGGAGGGGGTGAGGTGGGACTGTGGATGCAGAGCTGGTGCCTGTGTGCTGTTGAATCTTGCAGATTTTGTCAAAGAGGGTGTTGATGGCAGGGTCGGGTAGCGGGTTGACGCAGTGTTTGACATTTTTAAAGAGGGCTCTCCTTTTTTTTATCCGCTTCTGCTATGGTGTTTTGAAAGTAGGAGGCCTTGGCTGTATGATTAGTTGTCGGCGGGTTGCTCAGAGTTCCTTGAGGAGCGCCTTGTTGGAAATGGTCCTGGAGCGGCACCGGGATTTCTCTCGTTTCCCGACGACTCTTTTCTTGAGGTTGATTTCTTGTGTGTACCACAGTGCTGACGTTTTCGGTTTGCATTGTTTCAGCAGGCACATGTCGGTCGAATGAAGCTTTTTTTTTTTAAACTTCATTTTGGTTTACAGTAATAACATTGCAAAATTAACATTAAGAATTACAATTGAATATATATATATATAACCCTTCAACCTATTTACATTAACACCCCCACCACCCAACCCAGGATTCACATCATAGATCTTTGGATGAGTACAGTGTTAAAAATGTACCCCAAATCTTCTCAAATAAAACCATTTTCTTATCCCTCCGATATAACACACTTTCCATTTCTGCCAAAATGTGCATTTCAGTAAACCACATTTCAATAGTCACCGGATCAACTGACTTCCACCCTCTCAGTATTATTTGTTTTCCCACCATTGAACGTCTAAAAAAACATTTTTTTTTTTACATATAGTTAGATCTTCCAATGATTCTCTTGAAATCGAGAATTATTTCCACAAATTGTATTATACTCAAACCAGAACCCCTTCACCCTTGCACAATCCCACAACATATGTTCTAGCGTACCGATGTCATGCAAGCAAGCCCAGCACTCCGAATTGTCACTCAATCCTCTTTCTTCCAACCTCTCTGGGGTCCAATAAACCCCATTCAAGATCTTAATTTGGCGAGATCTTTCGGTCAAGCCCAAAGAACAAAGTTTCACATTCCCACACATGCGTGACCAATGATCTTCAGTTATGTCACATCTGATCCTACGACTCCATTCCTCTCGCAACTAATAATTACTTTTGTAATTAGCCACAATCAGACCATAAGGAACAAGTTACTTACCTGTAACTGTTGTTCTCCAGCATGGGTCTGGCATGGATTCACATGCTCATGAATATTCCCCGTCGTCAGGCTGGGAATCCTCGGTAAAGAAAAAACCAGTATCAGTTTCGTTTCTGATCTGTCTTTCGTAGTAATAACCAATCACTGGTCTCTGCGTCATACTGACCACAGCCAATGACTGCCCTCTACCTAAGCACCGCCTCTGGCAGCCATCTTCAGATTTGGAAGCACGTGAAGTGGCAGTATGACCAAGTGAAGAGCCGCAGAGGGGTAGGCGGGAGGGTTCGCATGTGAATCCATGCCAGACCCATGCTGGAGAACAACAGTTACAGGTAAGTAACTTGTTCCTTCTCCAGCATGGGGTCTGGCATGGATTCACATGCTCATGAATAAAGAATACATAGCAGTACACACATGCACAACCACGGGAGGTGGCAAAGGCTCAACATTAAGCATCACATCAACTCAACATTAAGCATCTTACCTCCTCACCAGGCTCACCTCAGGCGAACAGGTTGCGCAGCACTGCTTGGCCGACCCTGGACTCCTCCCTGCAATCCCGGTCGACGCAGTAGAATTTCGTGAAGGTGTGCGTCGACCTCCACGTAGCAGCCCTGCATATGTCCAGCAGGGGCACACCAGATAGGAACGCCGTGGTAGCTGCGATCGCTCTGGTGGAATGGGCTCTCGGACGGCCAGGCAGCGGTCGGTTTGCCAACCGGTGACAGTACATGATACAGCCGGAGAGCCATCTGGAGATGGAAGCCTTCGAGAGAGCCTTCCCCTGATTGACAGGTCCAAAGTTCACAAAGAGTTGTGACGTCTTCCGAAAACCCTTCGTGCGGTCCACGTAGAACTTCAGCGCTCTAGCTACATCCAGCGAGTGCAAAGTCCTCTCAGCCGGCGACGAAGGCGACGGGAAGAACACAGGCAACACCAAGGGTTCGTTGAGATGGAAGTCCGACGGTACCTTGGGCATGAAGGAGGGGTGCGTCCTGAGCACTACCCTCGTGTCGTGGAAAGTCAAGTACGGGGCCTTGCAGGAAAGGGCCTGGATCTCTCCCACTCGTCGTGCGGAGGTGATGGCCACAAGAAAAGCTGTTTTCCACGATAGAAACTTCAACGGGGCCGAGTGCAGAGGCTCGAACGGAGGTCCCATGAGCTTGGTCAGCACCACGTTGAGCTCCCACGCCGGGGCCGGAGCCTTCACCGGCGGGAACGATCTGAACAGTCCCTTCATGAACTCTTTCACCAGACGATGAGACCACAAGGACGTCCGCCCCGTGGTTCTGGTGTATCGGGAGATCGCAGCAAGATGAATCTTGATGGACGCGTGTGCCAAACCAGCTTTGGCCAGCGTCAGCAGGTACGGCAGTACTTGGGGAGCCGTAATCCGTAGAGGGTTAATCTTCTGTGCGTGGCACCAGACAGAGAACCTCTTCCATTTGTGTCCGTAGCATTTAAGAGTCGAGGACGCCCTGGCCTTTGCAAGAACCTCTCTGCAATCGGCCGGTATGTCGTATCCTCCAAACTCTAGCGCTGCAGGAGCCAGGCCTGCAAGTTCAGCGACTTCGGGTCGTGGTGGAGGATGGCGCCTCCTTCCCTGGAGAGTAGATCCGCGTCCGCCGGCAGCTTGATCGGCGGGGACGCTGACAAGTCCAGAAGGTCCGGGAACCATATCTGCCTCGGCCACGCAGGTGCGACGAGGATCATCCTGCACCGTGACCTCTTGAGCTGGTTGACGAGCCGGATTAGCAGAGGCAAGGGAGGGAACGCGTAGAGGAACAGGCCCTCCCAGGGGAACGAGAAAGCATCGCCCATGCTCCTCGTCTGGGGAAACCTGCTGGCGAACCTCCGGCACTTGGTGTTCGTCGCCGTCGCGAACAGGTCGATCTGGGGTGTGCCCCACCGTCGGAAGAGGCGATCCACCAGATCCTGCCGTAGTTCCCACTCGTGGCACGAGCGCAGCTCCCTGCTGAGTGAGTCGGCGATGGTGTTTTTTATCCCTGCCAGATGAAACGGCACCAGAAAAATCCCTTGGGCGACGGCCCAATGCCACAGGTCCTGCGCCTCCTTGGACAGCGCTGGGGACCTGGTTCCGCCCTGTTTCCTGATGTAAAACATGGTGGTGGTGTTGTCGGTGAAGATCCTCACCACCTTGCCCTTGAGGGACGGAAGGAAGGACCTGAGGGCCCAAAACACTGCACGGAGCTCCAGGACGTTGATATGCAGGGACTTCTCCGTCGGGAGCCAGAGTCCCCTCGCGTGCAGATTTTCGGTGTGCGCTCCCCACCCTTCCAGGGAGGCATCCGTGGTCACAGTCTCCTGGTGGGCTGGGGTCTGGAAGTCCATGCCCGCCGTCAGATGCGCGCGGGTGCCCCACCACCGTATCGCTCGTCGGAAATTCTCGTCGAGCTTGATCCTTTCCTCGAAGCTGCCCGTCGTCTGGATCCAGCGCGCATCCAGGAATTCTTGCAACGGGCGCATCCGGAGCCTGCACATGGGAATGAGGTAGATGCAGGAAGACATCATCCCGAGGAGGGACTTGATGGATCTCACTTTGGCCGCGTCGGCCACCAACATCCGTTGCACCTTGCCCAAGATGGTCCTGGTCCTCTCCTCCGACGGGGAGGCCAGAAGGGACACTGTGTCGAGCCTCGCTCCCAGAAACAGTGCGACTTGCGCGGGCACCAGGTGGGATTTGGCGTAGTTCACGGAGAATCCCAGGTCCGTGAGGAGTTGGACGGTCCTTGCCGTGTGGACCACGGCGAGCTCCTTCGTCTTGGCGCGGATGAGCCAGTCGTCCAGGTAGGGGTAGACGTGAATCCCCTCGCGGCGCAGCTGCGCCGCCACCGGTGCGAGGCACTTGGTGAATACCCTGGGTGCCGACCGTAGTCCGAAGGGAAGGGCTTTGAACTGGTAATGACGCCCTTGGACCACGAACCTGAGGAATTTTCGGTGCCCCTTTAGGATGGGAATGTGGAAGTAGGCATCCTCCAAATCCAACGACGATAGGAAGTCTCCTTCCTCCAGTTGACCCAGGACGTGCTGGAGGGTGACCATCCGGAACTTCTGCGCCTTGATGAACTTGTTCAGCCGTCGCAGGTCCAGGATGGGGCACCATCCTCCCGTCTTCTTCTTCACGAGGAAGTATCGCGAGTAGACTCCGGAGCCCCGAAGCCTCTTTGGGACGAGTTCGATGGCGCCCTTTCTGAGCATCGCCTTTACCTCCAGGAGAAGTTGAGGGACGTGAAGTTCTTTCCTGGCCACGGGGGGGACGCGCGGGCACCTTCTTTGAAACTCGAGCGCGTGGCCCCGGGCCAGGGCGTCCAGCACCCAACGGTCGGTGGAGATGGACTCCCACACGCTGACGAAGCCCGCCAGCCGGCCTCCCACCGGGGTGCTTCGGTGGGGGCCCGACCCCACGGCCGGTTCAATCCTGCTTGGACGCGGCCTTGCCGCATTGACCTCCTTGGCGACGACGGCGGGGTCCGCTAGACTTGCCTCGTCCTCTGTAGGCCTCTTGCGACGACGAGCGGGCCGCTTGACGGTAGGAAGCGAAACCGCCGCCGGAACCTTTGGAGGCGCCCTTGCCTCCGCCGCTCCGAAAGGGCGTCCGTCGTTGCTGCAGGACTCCAAGGGCCCGGGCCGTCTCAGTATCCGCCTTGATGGCCTGAAGGGAATCGTCCACTGTCTTCCCAAACAGGTTGTTCCCGTCGAAGGGCATGTCCAGGACTCTGGTCTGGACGTCCTGCCGAAAGTCCGTAGCTTTGAGCCATCCACGACGTCGAAGGCAAACGCCGTTGCCCAGCTGGCGGAACCCAGTGTCGGCGATGTCCGTCGCCACGGTGATGGCGTGGTCCGAAGCCACTTCACCTTCCTGGAGGATCTCAAGGGCCTCCGCCCTCTTGTCGTCCGGCAGAAAATCCAGCAGGGGAGCTATCTTGTACCAGAGCTCCCTGTCGTAGCGGGCCACGATAGCCAAGGCGTTGGCCGCTTTAATCGTCGTCGCTGCCGACGAGATGACTCTTCGTCCCATAGCATCCAATTTCTTCCCCTCGCCGTCCGGCGGGGAAGTCGATGTGGAGGCCGCACCCCCCCCCGCTTTCTTCCTGGCTGCCGCGGAGACGACGGAGTCCGGGGTAGGCTGCGCCCGGAGGCATAGGGGGGCCGTGTCCGGGACCCGGTACTTTTTCTCGTACCGGTCTCTTCTAGCTGGCGTAGTGGAAGGGTTCTTGAGGAGGGAAAGGCCCTCATCCCAAATGTCGTCCAACAGAGGCACTGCGAGGACCGTCTTCCTCTTGGCCTCGCGCCGCTGATAAAGGAAGCCTTCCTTTTTCTTCTCCTCAGGGCAGAGTTGGAAAAGCTCGGAAGCCCTGGAGATCATGGAGTGGAAAGATCCGATCTCGTCGGGCGGAGAAGCCCTGGTGGGAGGCGACGACGGAAAATCCTCGTCGTATGCCTCGTCGTCCGTACCCGTCGCTGCCGTGTCAGTCCCCGTATCATCCCCTCGGGTGGACGGGGAGGAGGCTGGACGGGGCGCGACGGTTGAAAAGGAGGTGGAGGATGGATCCTTCTTTTCTTGGTAGGGGGAACACCAGAAGGTCCCGGTTCTGGATCCCCCGACGGGAGAGGTTCCTCCGTCGGTAACGGTAGCCTCGTCCTTATCTCGGTGCATAAGGACTGTATGGCCAACAAAATGGCCGCCGAGTTGTCTCGCGGCGCTGGCAGAGGGGAATCCGACGGGCGAGCAGGGGCCCCGTCGGTATCCTCGACGATGTCGTCGTCGTCACCCGCGTCGGGGTCCATTCCGACGGGCTGGCCTTGTTCCACGCCTAGGCCGTGGCTTAAGACCTCGATCAGCTCCTCTTCTGAGGTTGAGGCCGAATCTACGACGACGCCCTGCCCCCCCTTCTTCTTCCCCACGGAGGGTTTCACGGGGGTCCTATCGATGGGCACAAAAGAAGACTCCCTCCGAGGAGGCAGGGAGATTCTGGGCCCTGAGGTCGCCACCACTGGCGCAGCCTCCACAGGCTGAGCCAGGGCCGCCGCGACCGTTTCGATAGAGGGCTTGGTCGGATGGATCAAGGCCTTCACCACCTTAGGTGCGCTCACCGCCTTATCCTTGAGGGAGGGGGCACTGCCACGCTCCTCCTCTGCCTTAGAGCTCGACCGGGGCCTCTCCAGGAGCTTCGCCGGGTGCTCGGCCTTCCTCTTACCCGACCCAGAGCGTTGGCTCGTGGTTGATGGTGCCGGGGAGGGTGCGCCCTGCCTGGCGCCCGTAGAGCCCGACCGTTCGGCGCTCCCGGTGCCAGCGAACTCGCGGTGCTTGGCCTTATGTTGGGCCCCCGTCGCCGGGGCGCCCTCAAAGGTCTTAGAAGACCGCTCGGATTTCTTCTTCTTCTCGCCAGACGGGCTCTTACCCTCCAGCCAGTTGGCGAGACGTTGATGACGGTCCTTCATGGTCCGTTCCGACATGTTGCCGCAAAACGCACAGTCCTTCTCCACGTGCGTTTTGTCCTCATGAAGGCAGTAAAGGCAGAAAGAGTGTTCGTCTTCCTTAAAGACGTTCTGCAGCTGGCATCCAGGGCAGACCCTGAACAGCTTTCCGGGCGTCGAGCTTCCCTTCTCCTGGGCCATCTCCGAGACCGGGCCTGAGAAGCTTCTGGAGTCCTCCGAAGTGTAGCTCGACGAAATCTTCACCCTTGAGGGGCACAGACGAATCCGACACGGGTCCCCGTTGATCGGATGTAGGATCGGTGGAGCTTGAGGCTCTTTTGACCGAAAAAATTGAAGTTTTTTGTGAAAAAGCGCGAAAAAAAGCACTAACGCTCGAGAGCAATAGCACGAGGATCCCAACACATGAACGTGCGGTAAAAATCTGAAGATGGCTGCCAGAGGCGGTGCTTAGGTAGAGGGCAGTCATTGGCTGTGGTCAGTATGACGCAGAGACCAGTGATTGGTTATTACTACGAAAGACAGATCAGAAACGAAACTGATACTGGTTTTTTCTTTACCGAGGATTCCCAGCCTGACGACGGGGAATATTCATGAGCATGTGAATCCATGCCAGACCCCATGCTGGAGAAATATGACTAACCACGCCACACTCGCCAACTTTTTTTGTTTGTGTAAAAATGGCAACATTCAGATTCATTTCCATATTTACCTCACCAACTGCTTTCTTGATTTTACGATAATCTGCCATACAGAAATTTGGAATATTGAAGGTTGATTATAATTCCTTTGCAGTCATCCATCTTCCATTAATGAAAAGGTCTGCTATCCACTGCACACCAGCCAGGAACCACTCTGACCAAAACAAAGCCTTACCCTCCAACTTAATGCTCGGGTTCAACCAGACTGACGCACCCGGATCTTTCAATGCATCAAATCCCATATAGACATTCAGTTTTTTCCAAGAAATTCATAGCCTGTTAGTCAGCGGATCATTTACTTCACATGTTCTAGACACAGTTGTTAGTATAGCGCCTGGAGTTAGTGGATTATTATGACTAGTTTCCGCACACACCCAATCATCCGAATTCGGTTTTATGAAATCAACTAAAATCTGTGACATAAAGGCCAAATGATATGCTCTAAAATTAGGCATCCCTAATCCTCCCTTAGCCACAGGCAATTGCAATTTGCTTAATTTCAATCTAGCTTGTTTCTGGTCCCATAGGAAATTTTGGAAGGATCCAACGCTATCAGTACTTCTTATCAATGTCAAGAAGGATCATGCTTAGCACCTAATTTATTCTTAGTGTCAAGACCATTTTTAACGCATTAACCTTTCCCCAAAGGGATAGATGCAGCAATTTCCACCTAAGTCCATTTTGAACGACGTACAAACCATATTCATATTTTCTTTAATGAAGTCACCAATATTTGGCAAAATCCACACACCCAAATATAGCATTTTTTCACCACACCATCTAAAGTCCAACTGTGTAACAAAGTATTAGTCACACGTTGGCACCAACGGGAGGACCTCCGATTTTGCCCAATTTATTTTATAACCTGAGCCCCGGTTAAAGGCAGTCAGTAGACCCATAAGTATGGGTAATGATTAAGATTCTTCAGAACTAACAAGTCGTCAGCATACAGCAAGATTTTTTGTTGAAGACCCCAACAACTTATGCCCTGTAGACCCCCTTCTGCTGTCAATGCTATTGCCAGTGGTTCTATCCCAATGAGGAATAACACTGGGGACAATGGACACCCTTGTCTAGTACCATACTTTAATTCAAATACTTCTGATCTTTGCCCATTGGTGTTAACGTCAGCAGTTGGATTGCAATAAAGCAATTTTACCCAAGATCTAAATTGGTATCCAAATCCCATTTTCTCAAGGACCGTGAAAAAAAATTGCCAATTTACTCGGTCCAAGGCCTTGTCAGCATCTAATGATAAGACAGCAGAATCTTCGAATAAATCTGTTGCCACTGATATGGTGCGCAATAATTTCATAAAATTGCTGGAAGTTCTTCTTTCCTTCAAAAATCCTGACTGGTCTCGATCAATTAACTTTGGCAAAAGAGTTTCCAGTCTTAGTAATTTAGCCAAAATTTTGTTGTCAACATTAATTAAACTAATCGGTCTGTAACTTGAAGCTAGTGTTTCATCTTTATCTTTTTTCCAAAACCCTGAGATCATAGCATGCCATGTGGTGGCAGGGAGCATTACTCTAGATCTTGAAGATGTGAACATATTCAGTAAAATTAAATTTCCCAATTGCTCTCTTCACCTCATCTAACATTACACTTCTTTCCAAAATATTGGTCTCTTCCTCTGTAATCTTGGGAAGCTGTAATCCATCTAGGAATTCTCCACTAGACGTAATAATGTTTTCTTCATCTTGATATAATTCAGTGTAGAATGACCTGAACACCTCATTAATTTCTTTGGCTTAAAAGCGATTTGCCCATCCATCCCTCTGATTGACATTGTGTGTTCCAACTCTCTCTTCCTCAATCTAAAAGCCAACTAACAATCACACTTTCCCCCTGACTCAAAATAGGAAGGTTTTGTTGAAAGTACTTCTTATCCACCCAATCGGAAATCAATGTTTTCAATTTTTTTCAATTTATTCAGATCAGATATAAACAGATTAACCATTAGACTCCTTGAAATGTCTTTAATCTTTGACTCCAATTCTAGATGCTTTTTGTCAAATTTATTTTTACAAACCGCTCGCTAGATTGATAAGCATGCCACGTACCGTACATTTAAAAGCTTCCCAAACAATATCCGGTCTGACCTCACCTGTACAGCTTTCTTCTATGAAATAATCAGTATTACTGGCGATTTTGTCAATCTCCTCCCTATTGTCTAAAAGCATTGTATTTAGTTTCCAAGTATACTGTTTCTTGTCACGCTCACCTGATTCCCACGGAGGCGCAGGTCTGGCTTCGAGTGCTGATGCTTCTTCTATGGTGAAGCGCAGGACTCTGAAGATGGACTACTGACGGAATAATGCTCAAGCCTCCCACTCCCTTCCAACCCTCCACGATACCCTTCCTCAATTCCCCGTGAAGTCTCACCTTAGGGTCTGGAAGGATGAGTTCTCCATCCTGCTTCTGATGCAGGGGCGCGTTGAAACCCAGTTACTTCACTGGATTGAGGTTTGATGGGAGTTCAAATAAGCTTGACTATTCAGGTAAGGCGCTGTAAGAGTTCTGTAGCTAGTTCAAAAGTTCAAGCTTAATAATAATGTTCATTGTCTTATTGCAGCAAGCGCTAACGCTTTTGTCTTTTTCCCCTTAGGGGCCGGGGTTCGGAATGCCGGAGATATGGCGCCGACCCGAAATGAAACGTGCAGTTCCAGTAAATGACAGGTAAGTTCTGGATGAGCGTTCGGGTAATGTCTCTGCATTCGCTCATTCAATGTCTGTCTTTTTTCCCCATAGGGGCCAGGGTCCGGAATGCCAGGAAGCGGCAGGACCCGAAATGAAATGGGAATGACCCAACAGGTAAGTCTTAGAAGGAAACTGAGCTTTTCCTATTCCCTTCCTTCTCTCACCTTGTGTTCTTGTCTTTTTCTCTCTAGGCTCTGGGAAGTGGCTGCGGATCCGGATGATCGCTGCTGAAGATGGCGGTGCCCAGGAAAGGTGAGTGAAATGCAGCGCTGCAGCGATCGAAGCGAAATGCTTTTAAAATGATGTCTTCCCTTTCAGGATCGTCGGTGTGAAGTCTCCGTGATCCAGCTTTAGCAGGTAAGGTCTTCTTTCTCTCCAATTCTCTCTTAGCAGGTGACCCAGGATGCTGACAGGCGTGGCTGAAGTCCAGATGCAGGAGCTGACACGGTGAGTGTCCAGCTGCGAGGAGCAGAACAACGCGAAGCGTGAGCTGCTGATCGGGCGTGGTTTAAATAGCTTTGGAAGAAGTTCCAGGTATGTATCCTTCCACCGATCAGGTATGTATCCTTCCCCGACCACACCCAGGGGAAAGTAGTTCCACAGGTAAAGTAGTTCCATTCAGGCCTCAAGAGGGCCTGGATGTAGCAGCATGGTCTGCATCAGGTAAGTGCACCTTAAAACACTTGAACACATGACTAGCTTTATGAGCCTGGCGCCTAAGGCGCCAGGACAGGGGTCCAACATGAGCCTGGCGCCTAAGGCGCCAGGACTGTGTCCAAAGGGCCCCAGCTTGGGCCCGCTGGCACTTCCCTGGGGGAAATGATGCCTGCCTCTGGGGTTGCTGGGTCGGACCTGGCTCCTTGGAGGTAGGCATCATGACATTTCTTTATTGTGAAGTCTAATTTTATGCCCATGACGACATGGTCAGTCAGTACTATATTTCCAATTCTAGTTTTCACATAGTTTTCTAATATTCTTCCGGCCCTCAGTATCATGTCCAACCTGGAGTACGCTCCATGTGCTCCAGAATAAAAGCTGTATTCCCTTACCGATGGATTTCCCATCCTCCATCCATCTTTCAAATTATGCTCTGTCAATAGTTCATGCAGTGCTCTCGATTGCACATCAACCTTTCTGTTTGTCTCAAACTACTCCTGTCCAAACCTTGATCTAGAACTGTATTAAAGTCGCCACCAAGAATTATATTCCTCGACCCTCCCTGCACAGTTGAAGTGACCTTTCCCCCCCCCCCCCTTTTTGTTGAGGTAGTGCATGGCCCCTGTGTTGTCCGTCAGGATCAGGACATTCTTTCCTCGCAGTGTCGGCAGAAAAGCCTTCAGGGCTAGCCTGACGGCCCTCAGCTCCAACAGATTGATATGGAGTCTGGACTCCGACGGAGACCAACGACCGCCGACTGTCAGCCCGTTGGCATGAGCTCCCCATCCCAGGAGGGATGCATCCGTCACGATCGTCACCTCCAGCCAGGGAAGCCAAAATGGAGCCCCCTTCATCAAGTTGCCTTCGACGGCCCACCACAGAAGGTCCTGGGCGACCGAGGGCGGCACCTGAACCGAGTCCGACATCCTGCCGGAGGACTGCGACCATAGCGTCTTGAATGCCCACTGCAAAGATCTCATCCGCAGGCGAGCCTCTGGCACCAGAAGAATGCAGGATGCCATGAGGCCGAGCAACCTCAAGAACTCGAACGCTGGGAGCGTCTGGGCATGCTGAAACTTGTGCACCATCTGCTGAATGTGAAGAGCCCTCACCTGGGGAGGAAAACACTGCCCCAGGGAAGTGTCGAGCACTGATCTGATGTACTGGAGCCGCTGTGTTGTCGTCAAATGGGACTTCTTTAAATTGAGGGAGAAGCCCAGCCTGTGAAGGGAGTGGCAGGTGACGGACAGATGATCCAGGACTTGCTCGGGAGAGCTCCCCCTGATCAACCAATCGTCCAGGTAGGGGTAGACGTGAATCCCCCCTTGCCTGAGATGCGCTGCCACACCACCATGAGCTTGGTGAAAACCCTCGGGCGGAGGTCAATCCGAACGGCAGGACCCGAAACTGAAAGTGCGAGTCGCCAACCGCGAACCTCAGGTACTTCTTGTGCTTGGGATGGATCGGCACATGGAAGTAAGCATCCTTGAGGTCGAGTGACACCAACCAGTCCTGAAGCTGAAGGGCCTGGAGGACTTGTGAGAGAGTAACCATCTTGAACTTGTCCTTCCTGAGGAGTTTGTTCAAACAGCGCAAGTCCATGATGGGTCTCAATCCCCCCGTCTTTCTTTGAAATCAAAAAATAAGGGGAATACCATCCCTTGTTCCTCTCCGCTACAGGCACCAGCTCTATGGTGCCTTTCTCGAGCAGGGCTTGAATTTCCTGCGCAAGGAACGGTTCCGGACTCTGCAAAGAGAGGTTCCCTGGTGGATTGTCGCAAGGCCTGTGCAGAAAGGGAAGACAGTAGCCGTGGGTTATGATCTCCAGAACCCACACATCTGAAGTAATGGCTTGCCACTCTACAAGATGCTGCGCCAGCCTTCCCCCAACCGGCGAACCATGGGACATGGCCTCATGACTGAGTGGGAGCGGCTGCGGCGTTACCTGAGGGCAAAGAGGCAACTGCCCGAGCGGCCTTGGCACCACGGGTACCCTGTCGTCCACCTCTGGTACCCCTGCGTTGGCCTCTTTGACTGCCAGCTCCTCTCGCTTTACTGAAGGACGAGTAATAGCGAAAGGAACCACCCCTCCACTGCTGTCCCCTAGGACGAAAAGGCGGAGGTTGGCGAACTGCAGCGCCCAACGACTTTGCTGCAGCTTTTGAGGTCTGCAACCTCTCAAGGCTCTTGTCAGCCTTGCTGCCAAAAAGGTGTTCACCGTCAAAGCGCATGTTGAGGAGCCGGGACACCACACCAGGAGCAAACCCCGACTTCCGCAACCACGCAAACCTGCGTATCACGGTGCTCGCCGCCATGGACCTACTGACGCATTCAGCTAAGTCCAAACCCGACTGAACGGACTCACACATGGCATCCATACCATCCTGGACCATAGCAAGGAAACCATCCCGCTCGTCCCCTTCGGGAATATGTTCAGCCGCTAACGCAACACAGTTCCACAGAGTGTGTGTGAAACGAGACAAGGCACAAATGGAGTTGGCCGCCTGAAGCGCCATACCACCAGAAGAAAACACTTTCTTCGCCCAGCCATCAAAACGTTTGTCGTCCCTATCAGGAGGGATAGTAGGGTACGACTCCTGCTTTGCCGGGGCCGTGGCCGCCTGCACCACCAAACTCTCCGGAGTGGGGTGCCTGGTCAAGTAGCAGGGGTCGCTACTGGCTGGACGGTATTTCCGCGACAAGGATCTGCCCACCGCCGGGAGACTCTCCGGAGCAGTCCAAGCCGCTGCCACCCTTCTCTGTAAAGCCATATGGAACGGCAGTACCGGGTCAGTTGGGGGACCAACATTAAGGATGTCCGTTAGATCATCCTGCACAAACTCCCCTGGGGGAGCAGACCATCCCAAGTACTCAGAAACACTAGCCATAAGGCGCCGGTACGAGGAATCGGCATGAGAGCCAGGCTCAGGCCTACAAAACTCCACCTCCGTAGAGGTGTCCAGTCCACTGGCATCATGCAGTGACTGCCTCAAATCGTCAAACTGACTATGGCCCGAGACGATTTCATCTGGAACCTGACTAGGAACCAGGCCATCAGAATCCTCATCCGCCTCTGAAATATATTCCAGGTGGCGAAAAGAAGGCACCCGAGAGTGCCTGCTCTTAACCAGAGCCTTCCTAGGGGGTTCCCCCGTGCCACAGGGTACCTCCGACACGAAAGGCGTCGATGGCGTCGAGCGAATCGGCTTCAAGGAAATCAGCGTCGACGTCAGATGCAGCGCCGCCAGCATCGGCGGTGTCGACACAGCCCACGAAGCCGGAGCCACGAGCGTGTCCTTCGACGAGCTGAACGTCGACGGCTTCGACGACTTCCTTGGAGCCGGAGCCTCGAGAAAGCCTGTCGACGCCTCAGACGTCGATGTCTTCCTCGAAGACCTCACAGGTGCACACGGTCTCAAACGCGTTGAGGACCGGGATCTGGAATGGGTACGTCGAGAACGAGTCTCCTTGTCCGAACGGGACCTCTCCCGTGACTCGTACCGACCACTCTTGCGAGCGGTGTCTCTCGACCTCTCACGACCGACCCCACTCGGGGGCGCGGACGGCTTAGTACCCTGCGACTCAAGAATCGCCAGCATTTTCTTCCCGAAGGAAGCCCATTCCTCCGGCGTCGCACGGCTGGTGGGGTAAGCGACGTGCCGGGCAGAGTCCTCCGAAGAGGACCTGGAAGACGACCGGTGTCGGCGCTTCCGAGAATGCCTCGAAGAGGCTGAGGAGTGGCGAGACCGACTCCTAGAAGGAGACCCACGAGACTTCCGACGATGACGCGGAGAGTCACCTCTCGAATCATCCGTCGAAAGCCCCGCAGACTTCGACTTCCGGGGCTTGGACACCCGACCTACCGACAACTTCTTACGTTCGCGTAAGGCTTTGGACGTGAGCGACTGGCAGTCGATACAGTCATCCGTGTCGTGGGCCTCCCCGAGGCACCAGAGGCAGGCGTCGTGCGAGTCCGTCACCGACATCTTGGACCCACAGTCCCCGCACTTCTTGAAGCCCGGACGCAGGGTCAAAGACGAAGTAGAAGACATCTTCACACGAAGGATTTTCACAAAAACGAACAGGTTCGAAGAACCGAGAAGAACAGAACTCCAAAGAGTCGAGGCGTTAACCGAGATTCACGAAGCAACACGTTCGCGGAAAAAACGGAACTGAGGCTACAGGCGTCGTGCGTCCTACTTATCACATCGGATGACGTCGGAGGAGGTCCTCGACGACGGCGCATCGACGTCGACGACGCAGGACGCAGAAAAAAGTTTCCGAAGCAGCACAGCTGTAGTGATTACATTTCATAGATATGGAATACGTTGGAGGACCCAATCCCCTCGAATATTTTTTATCACTGTCAATGTCTTCAGTTGGGTGCTCGGTGGCCAGGTCAGGTGTGCCTGTGTTTGTGTTGCATTGACTTCCGGATGACAGATCATGATTTCTGTTTTGGTTGGATTTAGCTTGAGATTGTGGTTTGTCATCCAGGTGTTTATGTTGTTGAGGGTGTTGTCAGGGTCTCGGTCAGAAGTTATCTTGAAGATGAGTTGGGCGTCGTCTGCTTAGTTGTAAGCTGTCAGTCCATGGCTTTGAATGAGTTTCATTGGGGGGGTTAGAGTGACAAATCTAAGGTATTCTCCCCTTCTCACCAAGGAGGAGCCACCCCCTTTGGGGCTAGGGAGGTGAGCCAATTCTGCAAGACCCTCCTTAGGGGTTTGGACAAACAGGACCTCACTAGGAGTGATCCCCCAAACCTCCTTTGCGGACAAGAAATCTCTGGATAGGATGAGAACCCTTGTAAAATATGTACTCTCCACCTATTTGGCAACCACATAAGTTAGAAACGCGTTAAGACATTTTTGTGTTACTGGCTTCACTGCTGAGCCCTCCTCAGGCTCAATCTCTTATAATCGGAAGTACTTTGCCCCTCGTAAATTGTTATAGTCTGTTTGCTCAACTAACACAATGGCTGAGCCCTTCTCTAACTCGACATCCGATACTCAAACCCTTTTACCTCTCGTTTCAGAGATGAAGATTAAAGGACCAAGAACCTGTCTTGAAAAAAGAGAACCCAACGCTGAAGAAACTCCAGACTTGAGTGTTTTGGAAAGGGGGGGAGCTGCATGGACCAGTGGAGCCTTCTGCAGCACGGAAGGAAGTGGATGCCAGATTGGAGACAACATACACTAGACGAAGAAACACTCAATGCTGGAGAAGCTGAGGCCTTGCAGAGCGAACCGACCTGGA
Source organism: Ambystoma mexicanum (assembly GCF_040938575.1). Taxonomy (NCBI): domain Eukaryota; kingdom Metazoa; phylum Chordata; class Amphibia; order Caudata; family Ambystomatidae; genus Ambystoma; species Ambystoma mexicanum. Next base: position 253,417,045 of record NC_090926.1, on the reverse strand, counting down.
GGCATGACCACGTACTGGATGTGGTGGGCCTGGAGCCCGCAAACCGATGGGAGGAAAGGAGGACTGGGTCCTCTGCTTTCAGCACGAGAGCCAGCGAAGAGCAAGAAAGAGGAGAGATCCACGGAGGGCAAAAATCAACAGCATCTAGTGGCAAAGAGCCACGAGATGCAGAGAACGCTGCTGTTTGTGTGAGAGACCCTCCCAGGAGCAAGCACTGCAACACAGCAGGCAAGTGGGTTTCCCAGGTCAGGGGGAGGAGGAAAATCGAGAGAACAAGCAGGGAAGAGGGAACAACTGCCTTAACCCCATCCAAGGGTTACAGCAACCAGAGAACACAGAGCGAGAAGAGTTAAAGGGTTGCAGTAGCCTAAGAAAGCCAAACAACAAGAGAGCCAAGCAAATTAGGTGGGGTGGGGGGTGGGAGAGGGAAGGACTACCCTAATCCCATCCAAGGGTCACAGAAACCTGAGAAAACTAAATTAAAGGGCTGCAAAAGAAACCCGGGCAGCATAAAAACCCAGAAGGGTGACATGGACCCAAGAAAATAGGAAACCAGAAGAAAAGGGTCAGAGTGACCCTAACTAGCGAAGTGATATAATGGGTCGGGAGACCCCAAATGAGCCACGAAACGAGCACAGCAAAGTAAATACATCACTAGAGTATAAGAGCACCACGAAGTTGGTTGAAGTGTGGAGAAACTGACAAAGTTGGTAGAAGGGATCAGGGAAATATACCTCCACAGTTTTTGTTAGGAAATTGAGACTAATTTTAAACTTTGGGAATCACAAGATCTGTTTTATTCTATGAGAGGAACTTTCGTTAAACCCAACATTGGATCAAGACCCAGGGGGGAATCCTTGGAAGAGACAGAGGCCTTTTGTAAAGGTCCAAGAGTGCAGGGATCTCCTTATATTTCTTTTTCGTTTTGCTAAGTGGAAGGGCCAGTTTAGCAGACTGGTTTGGACCGAGGACAATTTTTATTTCAAAATATAGACTAGTAGGGCCAGTTAAGCAGATTTCCTTTTTATTGAAATAAAACTACATCTAACATGTCCTCTGGTTCTAGTCCTCCTCTTGGCTTGCCACAGGGGTCATGTAGATGTTGAAGAGAAGCGGGGAGAGGATTGGATCCTTGTGGTACACCACAGGTGTCATTTTTACATATGCCATGCAAAATTCATCTCTCCCATTCAGGACATGGTTGACCAACCTCTGTAAAGTGGCAGGTGCTTTCTTGAGAGCTAAGGGAATTAACCTGAACAGGTCAAGTCCCTCGGTGTAGCGAATGTAGTCCTCTCCTTGACAGGGTTTGACAATAACCTACAGTGAGATCAAAAGGTGCTAAGGTACTTGGCAGCACCAAGCTTGTCCACCTACTCATCAGTTTGTGGTAAGGGATGAGCATTTGTCTTAGTGAAAACATTTAGAGCTCTGTAGTCCACACAATCTTAAATCTGCAGTTCCTGCTTTTGGTAACCAAACCACTAGGCTGTAGCAGAAACAACTGGGAGGAGGCCTGTCTGCCTAAGCCTTCTAGTGATTGTGCGTTGGCCCTTACCAAACTCATGCCTTGAGGGACCACAGGTAGTGCTATACATTGAGCATAGATGTGTGTTTCACTCTCACCAGACATTTGGCAAGTAGTGCAACTCCTGCAATGATTTTCTACTTGTGCCCCCATATTAGGCAAGTAGAAGTGCATGCTCAACCTCTCCTAAATCTTCTTGATGCCAAGATGACCTGCAAGGGGGACACCAACTGCAAAAGGAAGAGCCCCACATGAAGCAGGGACCAATAGCCTCCTATGGTCTCCTTCAGTGGACCATGTGGGTCCACTGTACAGTAACCCACCTTCCCAATAAATTGCACGCATCCCACTGGTTTCACCCTCCAACTGGGAGCAGGCCTGTCTCCCTAAGCCTTCAAGTGATGGTGCGTTGGCCCTTACCAAACTCATGCCTTGAGGGACCGCATTCTGCTAGCAAACTCAGCAGTTCAGGATGCTCTTGGACATAGAGTACTTGATGCAGCTCTTTTCCTCATCAGGTTCAGGGGCTTGGCCAGAGGGAACATTTTCTTTGCCCATTCAGAGTTTTCTCTCTCCTTTAGCCTTAGGTTTCCCTTTTGGTTTAGGATTAGCTAAGGCATTTTTGGTCTAAGACCTAGAGCATGGACGTTCCTCAGTGTCCTTTACTAGACCCAAGTCTCTGAGGTCATGCTCTAACAGACCTTTTCCTGGCACGTGCCTCTATACAGTAACAGGTATTCTGACCACTTCACCATTGACAGCTAAAGCGATAAGCATAACTGGGTTGTTGAGAGGGACCATCAGCCAACTAAGTGGCATCAGAGGAGCTCTGGCCAGAGCCTCTGAGGTAACCAAAGTGGAATCCGACTGGCCCCAGTGTCGCTAATGGCGAAGGGGTCTACACCATCTACCAGTAAACTATCCTTAATTGGATAGGATGAACATAAACCCATGAAAGACAAGTGGGTATGGTTGAATGTGGGAATTTGTACATATTTTCTAGTGCACAGTGATCAGTTGACAAGTGGAAAAGAGCAAGGAGGACAAGTCAATTGCCACTGTTAAAAAATAAGGGGTATTCACAACCTATGCCCCGGAAATCCCTTACCCAGGAGGCTGGGGCACAGCCATCGCCCTTGGATCCAGACCCTGGGGGTGGACAAGTGCGGGAGGATCACCTGGGTAAGGAGTCCTCTGGGAGTGGGGGAGGAATACCCAGTGGTGAGACGCAGTATTCCCCCCCTTTTCAACACCTCTATCCCATCCTATTTTTAGAATACTCTGACTTTGCAACACCCCCCTTTCTATACAAACACTGAGACGAAGAAGAGAAGGACTGAGAGGATGAAGATTACTGAACAAACACACAGACACAGAAGATGGGCTCTTCCATTTTGACAACAGACTGTTCTGTTAATGAGGACAGGCAAGGCCAGGCCTCCCTCTACAATCATTTCCACCTGTAATCTGTTAAGCTGCCCAGTCAGTATAAAAGGCAGAGCACAGAGGTACACTCTGAGCGAGTTGGGGATGCTGGCTGGAGAACAGAGGCCAGGAGGAGAACTTGAGCTGAAGAGACCCTGGAAGGCCTGGAGGACCAAGGATTGCCGGGCCTGTGAGTACAGGCAAGGCTGCAGTGTGGTCAATGGAGTGCCAACTCCAGGGAGCCAAACCAGGGGCAGCTGGGGTCACCTGGAAGTGCCCACACCACAGTTCCTCCCCTTAACAAACAGGAAGGCCCAGGCCTCTGAGGAGCAGGTGGTAAGACCCTGACCTCAAGAATTACCTCCTTGAACTCCTGCAGCTCCCAAAATGCCAGAATGCCATTTTTGGGGAGGTAGCGAAGTTGGAGAGAAAAAAGAAAAGTGCATTCTGGGACTGGAAGGTTTTGTGAATTGAAGGAGGGGTCCGAGCCTGACTGAGGGAGACCCTGTGAGGTGGAGAAGGCAAGGCAAAAGATACCAGCAGCCCTTCCAGGTGAACGGCCGAGTTGGGGAGCTGAAGCAGCCGCCGTGGTATTAACCTTGACTCGTGAATCAAAACTACAGAGACAAGAAAGGAACGTGCACAATCAGTGAGTTAGTTAAAAGACATGAAAGGCTGGTTTGTGTCAAGGAACGACTGAAGCAGCAACAGTATCTCAAAAGTGAAGGTTGCGCACATGCGGATTAGACGCGAAAGAAAGCTAACCAGTGATGAACTTTTAAGTGGCTGATAACTGTGAAGCCAGTGATGCAGAGTAGTGGAGAGGTCAGGCGAAAGGAAGCAGTCCACTCGAAAGGCTCCACGAAACGTGAAAAGTTGAATGCTTGAAAAAAAAGATTTCTTTTGAGCTTATGGTACTGTACTACCAAGACCAATAGACATTGGGGCAAATAACATAAGTGTGTGAGCAGAGGAGAAAGTCAAAGTGGTCCTGCGGAGGTCTATAGTAAAAGCCTCACACATCCGAAAGTCTTCAACATCGGTGAAAGGTACGAGTCCAACAGAGGGAGCCCGGAAGTGTGATAAGTTAGGGGAAGGAAACCCCTAACGAATGTGAATTAATCTTGGGGAAGGAAAGCCCTGCAAGTACTGCGATTGAAAGGTCCACGCTGACCGAGGGAGACCTACGTGAACCCAGAGGTCCGAGCCCGACAGAGGCAGATCTGCGTGAACATTTGTTAAACTGTGAAAAAACGTTTGAAAGCTGGAATTAGTGACTTTAATGTGGACGGCCAAGCGGGCCTGGATCCACGTTTTGAACTGCCTTTGTTTTGAGAAGCTGAGCCAGAGTGTGTCATCCTATCTACGGGGGACACCTTACTGGGGAGGAGTGCTGACTCGGCCATCTTGATCCTTTATGTTATAACACTGATTTTCCTTTGCATACATATTCCCCATTACACAGTTTTTGTATAAGAGATAGGCCAGGCATTAGGATTTGTTAGTATAGGCCATTTTGATTTGACAGGGACTGACTAGGACTGTGTTTTTTTATTATTTGATGGTACAGTGTACTCACATCCTTAGAGTTAGGGTCAGATAGGAGTTTATCCAACCCTTGTGTTCAATAAACTCCCTTGAACATTGCATCCCTTGTGTCTGTCTTCACTTGTGATTCCATGCCTTCCTTACACCACGCACAGTGGAAGATTATAGTAGAGTTTGTGCGGCCCAATAGAGTGTCACGATAACCTCCAGAAGAGTAGCGCCTAAAATAGATTGGGGCTGCCCTGATCATGAATGACATGAGTAGTAGGCTTTAGTAAGGTGTTGCCACATGGAGTATATTATTATACCCAGTCCTGAAGTGCTATATTTATGTAGGTGATGTAGTGACTGGATGAGGACTGTCGCAAAGCAGATGGACTTTGATCACTTAGATGTTGTTGAAGAAGTATCAGCAAGAGAGGAAGTATCAAAAGGTAATAACAAACTAAGCTGGTATTGTTGGAGTGATGGGCATAAAACATTCTGCAGAGTATAATTGGTTACATGTGATTTTAACGAATTACAAAATGATGAATTAATGTTTATCGAACCAAAAATATCTATATATAAAAAAATAATTTCTTTTCATTGTCTGGGGTGGGGGGGATCTCACTCGCCAACCCCTAATTTTTTCTTCATACTTTTCCCCCACCCCCAAAACTATTTGCATTCCCAACTACATATAGTTTGAAATTTTCTTTTATAGATGTTTTAGGTTAATAAAAGATTCATTTTTTTTTTTTATTCGTTAGAATCACTGCATACCATAAGAATTGAGGTATAAACAGGAACCTTAGATTTGGAAAATTAAAACTAGGGACCTCTGTTTTCTCCAATAGATTTCGCTGTGAAACGCAAGAGAGTATGTAGCAATTGAAATTAAAACAACGATTTAGCTGTTCTCCCCACATAAGAAAGGTTGGTGTCCAACTCGTGAACACCTTTTTGACATGGTGCAATATCACCAGATTGAATCTCCTAGTGATTTTTACTTTTCAACGAACCAAATGAAGTAACGAAGGGACTGAATGATATGATCAAGATGTTTATAAAATGAACGTTTGTAGCGACAAAGACCTATCTATGAACAAAACTGTGGTGGATTAACGGAATTTGCTACGAAGGGCCTAAACGCACAAGTGTCGACATGATTTTATCAGATACATGTTTTTAAGAAAAATAACATAGAGTTATGATGGAATAGCCAATCTCTGGGGAAGCTGAAATATATGATCTTATATATAAAATAGGATGATGCAATGAGAGTGGATTTTGTAATCAACAATTACACCTCATGTCCATATGAATCAACATTTGAAAATATCAGACTCCCTCATAGAGGCTTGCCACAGCAACTGGAGAAAAAAACTTGTTTTATTACAAAAAATAAGCACCGTTAAATAACCCCTTTTTGCACAATAATTGTATGATTGAATGTAATGTGGTTTTTGGAAATAATTGTGTCGAAAAATAATCCAAATTCAATTTTCATATATTTCTTGCAAAAAAAGCTTGGAGTTTTCAATATACAATAGGAACAAAAATGAATAAAATAAAAAGCTGTAAAAATTCACGGTTTGACTTTTATGGAATGGTAGAATATGAAGAGGAGGAGAGGGTAGTGTGTGTTTGTTGTTATATTGTCCATTATCCTTAATGTAATATTTGGGATCGTCAGGGATGGAAGCATACGCTTCAGCAACTGTAGGTTCCCAGGATCCAGGAGAAACAAACTATTTCAGACCAAAGGGCCCGGAATCTGAAGCGAAGGATGCCCCTGTGAGTATCTCCTCTTCTTCATAAGGAAGAGTCAGATTCACAGAGTGGACCCCCAAGGTCTTACCCTTACATCTGGGGTCCCCCTTTCACATGGCCACTTGCTACACAAGATCCACTGGACCTTTGTACATAGGGGTGCATATAGTTTCCATCTTCATGCTTGGGACGGTAAGTCCCACTACCCTTTCCGTGACCATGTGGCTTACTGCCATTATGAAATGTTTTGTGGCCCTTCTGGGAAGACGTTTTATCAGTATGCCCACCCTCTTTCTCGCTCTGCTTTTCCCCCCTTCTCATGTTTACCACAAACATGTTTGTACTTAAGGGACAATCTTTGATACCCACAAATCACTAGGAATGGCCAGCCACTTAGGATCTAACTCCTTTGAATCTGCCAAATGCTATTTCAGTTCAGGGGAACAGGAAGCAAAAATATGTTCAAGCATGACCAAATTGATCATGCCATCAAAAGTGGTTACCTTATGAACTTCAACCCAGCCACACAAGCTCTTCAAAGAGTCGGTTGCTCTGCTTTTTGTCTTCTCTAAATCTCTTTAGGTATTGAGCAGGAATCTTGCCAAACTTAAATTGAAGCAGGCTCTTCTCTTGATCAATTTATTTTCTGTCTTCTTTGTACATATCCATAATGGCACTGCAGCCAGAATGGGGTAGTCTATTGAGCAACCAAGCAATCTTATCAGGCTCTCCTATTTCTTGCACCTCACAGGCATATTCAAAAGCAGTCAACCAATCAATTATATAATTTGTCTCATAATGCATGCTCAACAAATCCTTAGGACATCTTGGATGAGAAGATTACCCAGAGCCACCCCCAGAACCCCTGGAGGAGCCATAAGATCCTTGCAGTCTGGCCAACACCAGCTGGTGTTCTCTGTCCTGTTTTTCCAATTCTGCCAAATTCAAGCTTAGCGTTGTTAAAATCAAACTCCTTCAGGAGAGGACAGCGAGAAATGAGAAGACAGAGTCGTAGGGATAGTAGTAGTGAGTATTAGCAGCAATAGTGAAAGTAGTAATATTGTGGAAGAGGGAGGGTAGTAGTGCAGAGAAAATAGAGCAGTAATAGAGGGGAGATTGGTAGAAAGGTAGCAACATTGCAGACACAAAAGATAAAGACATGGGGAGAGGAGTAGGATAGAGGGGATTAGGGAGAGTATTAAGGAGATAGAGGGATGGTAAGATCTTATAGCATATACTTACACCAGGCTCTTAGAACTAACCAAATATAGTGTAGGGTCAGTTAGGAAGGACCAGAGGGTGTTAGTGACCCAACATTTTTAGGGGAAAAACACCACCACACGGCCAGATGCTAGGGGATACTGGTCAGGAGTACTAAATGGGGGTTTTGGATGCCTGGGCTAGGGAGGAAATCCGAGGGGAGAATAGCGAGTACCAGACGGCCCTAGTGCCAGATCCCAGACCTGTTTGTCAGCTGGTGCATCCCATAAAACATCTGCCTGTTTTGTGTTGAAGAATCTATGCTACAAGAAACAGTCCACACCCTACGTTCTCTTGACTCTTAGAGTGCCACTGAAGTGTAAGGGTTTTTTATTTTCCAAGTTAGTCGGGCCATTTGTGCCATCTACGTTGGCTCAAGTGGGACACACTTCAATTGTGTTCAGCATAGGACTTCATGCATGCTTGGTCTTGTCTCAAATTGCGTATGGCTGTCCTCCAAGTTGTTCTAATTGTCTGCAGCAATTTGTATAATGGGTGGAATTATGCAGTTTAATAAAACATGAGCAGGAAAGATCTAGAGATGAAACCCATATTCACAAAAGAGGGTTGTTTTGTGTTAGAAGATCATTCTGCAGTGGGTAGGCGAGTAGCAATCATCCTGAGCAGTGGCTATGAAACTCTGTAGGTATTGTTCAAGAGTCTGGTTGAATCATTGTTTGTTGTGATGAATCCAATGGAGTCTCACAGATTCCCCGGCGGTGACCTCCTCCCATGTAGCCAGGGGACTGCAGCGGCTACCTGATCCTGGAGGCGGTTATATGAGAGAGGATCGCATGGCATGAGACAGCTACTGGGGAGATGTTTTGACTTCATTGGACAAGACTCTATATTCCCCCCTTTCCCATGAGGAAGACTTAATACAATAGTTCTTAATGGCCTATTGTCATTCTGGTCAGGTCCCCATCTGTGATCCAAACACTCACACATAATACCTTTTGTTTCCGATGTGCCTTTATGTGAAATCTCTGAGAAAAACCATCGAAGAGTTAAAAGTGCAAGGACAGCCATGGACTCCAACTCCCGCACAGACAGGTGGAGGAGGAGGATGAGGGAGTTTGTGCAAAGTGACAGGAGCTCCAAGTACAACACGTATGCTAGTTGTTTTACCAAGTCTGCAGTGCACGGGTTATTTAAAGACGGTAACCGCACTATTGAATCGAGCAGTGCAGGAGAAGACATTAAACCCCCATGCTGAGGCTCACAAACGAGAGGCACACAGATATGTATGGTGGAACATAGAAGGCCACGGGGACAGAAGGAGAAACACTGCAGCCGAGCAAGAAAGGCCGTGGAGACGCTGGGAGCACCGCAGGAGCTTCTTTATGTCGGGCCGCTCGAACAGACCACATTCTCCAGTCAGGGCCGAAAAGGAAAGCCAGAGTGTGACCTTGGAACCATGCAGGATGCCAGAACAACATCCGTACAATCCAAAGTGGAAATTGCTGATGCAGAAAATACCCAAAGTTTGTTTGAATGCAGTCAAGGCAAAGTACAAATTCAACACCCAATAAGAAGAATATTTGAATGTATACAAGGCAAAGTACAAAGGCAAACTCCAATCGGGTACAGATGCATGAGATGCCAGTGTGGGGGAAACGTTTGAGCAAATGTTATAATAGGCAGATATACAAAGCACCTCACGGTATATGCTATTGTGGTGTAACGTAAGAAATGTGAAGCAAATAGGAAGTCCTGGCAGACTAGTACACCAGGCTCCTGAAAAAGTATAAAGAGTCCTGGCAGGGGGTATACTAGGTTATGTGAAAGTTACAAGGAATGCTACAGAAAGACTATTACAGACATACTGCTTAAACAAGAACTTTGCGAGTTCAGTAAAGACACAAAGCAACTGTTGGCTAAAGAGACATTTTTGCGCCATCCTATTCAAGAATCTAGAGGTAGGGGGACCACCCTCTGGATCCAACGGTCTTAAACTTGGAGAACATTTTCATTGGAGCTATTCTTATACTTTTGATTTTGAACACTCTTGCCAGCATCAAGTTAAAGACATTTCCTTGTACCCCTTTGTTCTTTTGTTTGTAGTGTGAGGGTCAGAAAACGAAGTTTTGGACACAAGGACGGCTTTACGGTTACTGACACCCAGACAGAGACAGATCTTTAGTTTTTGGTTTCTAGGTAGGGAAGTTCCTCTTTGGAATAGCACCAAAGAGGCATTTTCCGAAACCATTTTTATTTAATAAATGTCTTTAACCAAGAATATAGAAACAAAGAGAAAATAAGGTAATCGTACCTTATTTAAAACTGGTGCTCACAGTTGACCCTTGTCAGGGTTGCACGAACAGTTCAATTTGCTAATCAGTTATCTATCTATTCACCAAACAGTCAAAAAACAGGTCATTCAAAGTTTCTCAAGAGAAATGTTTAATTCGCATTTCGATTCTCATATCTTGATTTCACTCTTTTTAAGTGAGGCATCCCATGAATACGTGGGACTATTAGTGAGTTAGTACATATGCCTATGCATTTCGGTCTATGACCATCTTCAGGGCTGTACTAATATGTAATCTCAACTCTTGTGTGCTGTTAAAATTCTCCTGGAAAGTGTATATATTTCTCAATCGCCCAGGTACGATTACCTTATTTTCTCTTTGTTTCTATATTGTGAGGTCCGGATGCCAAAGGACCTTTTCTAAACTGGTAGCTCCAGGATAAAGTAACTTTAAGATTCATATCTACATAAATTGAACTTTTCTACAGTACGTATTCCGTAGTGCCCACCTATACTCTGTTTCTATTTAACCAATAATATGACAACTTTGTGTTCTGCTTTCATTTCTGACCCCTTACATTGGGTTCTATGCCTTAGAATCGCAGCAAAAATGGCTGTGATTACAAAATATCGCGGCAAAAATGCTGTGGGTTTTTGCGCCACAATCATGTAAAGGATGCGGGTGACACCCCCGCAACCCCAAGACCCATTAAACCATTTAAGGGGAGCAGGAGACACCCCCGCAACCCCTGCTCCCCTTAAATGGTATAATGGGGTACACCTTTACTGCGGCAAACCACAGCATTTTTGCCGTGATTTTCTTTACCGGCGACATTTTTGCCACGATTTTATTACCCGATACCTTACATTGTCCTTTAGATTGGGGATGGAAACCAGATGAAAGGGCCCATTGATTCTTAACAGTTTACAAAGTTGTTTCCAGATTTGGAGCTATAGGGTGGTACTCTGATATGATCATGGTGGGTAAACCATGTAATTGTAAAACACAGGTGAAAAAGGTCAGCTGTTGGACTCTTGACAGGCGAGAAGTGGTCCCATTTGTTATAGTTATCAATAGTTGCCATTATGGTGGTGTACACTTGCAACAACACTAGTTCCTACACTGAAATCAGTGGAAAACATGCACAAAGGTGCTAAAGGTAGTGGAAGTGGACACAGTTTGCCTGGGGATTTTGCAACAGATACACATTCCAGATCCTTTTTTGAAGTGTGGGCCACCAATAGGTATGCTCTAGAGGTTCTTCGGTTGCATCTCTTCCTCTCAGAACGGCCACTTTACTGTCATGGCATAAAAGCAAATACTGCTCTTGTAACTGACAAGATAGAATACAAATTTTGTAGAACAGGAGTTCTTGATATTTCTTTACCTTGTACGAATTTACAGAATTCGACAATGGGGCCACGTGACTAAGCTCACACACCTGAGAGAAAATCTGTGACTACACCAATGAAAACATTGTCAGACAGAATTAGGTCTTCTGGCTTAGCGCGATTCTCGGTTTCTGAGTGTTAGCATGACAGAGTCAGTTATGATGTTGACAGAGCATATACTTCAAGAAGTACTTATATTGTGCAAAGAAAAAGGCCCACCTTTTCTGTAAAATATTTCTGCAGTCCATTTGTTGGTGTATCAGCAGGTTTTGATGGCCTGTCTCGATTTCCACTGAATTACATGCTCAAACAAAAGGTGTCCCCATTCTAGACAAACTGTTATTGCGAACGGTTCTATCTCCAGCACCAAGTAATTGTGTTTACTGCTAGCTAGGATGCAGGAGAGGTAAGCTAGTGGGTGGATGTTCTTCCCCATCCTCGTGGCACTGTTTAAGGACTGCTCCGATGGCCATAGTCAAGGCATCGGTTTCTATAACAAAATATTTGGTTGCATCACCCCTCCCAAAGGACTGGTGCTTCAGTAAAAAGTGTTTTCAATGTTTGAAAGGATTTGTCAGCTTGTTAGTCCGATTTGAATTTCAAACACTTAGTAAGGAGAGGCGTGGGGATGCAGTAGAAGGTATCCGTGTTTTTGCAGTACAAGTTTGCCATTCCGAAAAATATTTGTACCTCCCTGACTGAGGTAGGGGATGGCCAGTTGAGTATCACAGAAAATTCTTGCAGATTTATTGAGATATCTTTTGGAAATAGAAAGTTCTCTAGGTATATCGCAGAGGATTGATTGAAATGGCGTTTTCCAGGTTTCACCAAAACAGTGGTATGTTCAATCCATAAATCGTTGCAAGACCGCTGGAGCATTGGCTAATCGGAAGGGCATCACCCTATATTCATAGTGTCTGTAGGGGGTCTGGAATGTAGTCTTCCATTTGTCTCTGCCATTAATCCAGATCAGGTTGCACGCTCTCCTTAAATTGAGTTTACTAAATATCTTTGCTTCAGAAATATGAGACAGGGGGCATTTGTATCTGATTTTATTAAATCCTGGGAAGTCAACACAAGGTCCGAGTTCGAAAGTATCCTTCTTGGGACATAAAATGGAAATGTCCTTTCTCAAGACTTGAACTCTTACTAGTCCGATTGGTAAGTTAATATCAAGATTTTCCTTAAAGGCTACTTTTTCTGATTCTGACATTATGAACATGCTTCCAAAGGGGACACTGGTCCTGGGTTTATATTTCAATAGCAGCGTCTTCATTCCAATAAAGAGGCAGTTTTTCCTTGGGAAACTTTCAAAGTATTCAGAGATTCCTAGTATTTACAGAAATCTGCTCAATTGGGCTGCCACAGTTTCTTGTGACATAGTCGTGCAGTGTTTTATTCAGTAGATCTTGGTATTGTGGAGTGAAGGCAGTTCTTGGGAGACTAATAGATTTTTTTCTATGAGGAAGGGCTAGTATCCAGTCAGGAGCAATTGAGGAAGGCACTGAGGGGAGCGATCTTACCAAACAGAGGTGGGTAACATGCAAGGTATGGAGAGTGCTAAAGCACAACCGCCGCAGGGTAAAGAGGAGCCTAGCATAGCAGATGGGAAGGGTATGAAGGATGGCTGAATGGAGGCTGGATGAAAAGGCAGTGTGGGAACACAGAAGGATTGAAAGGTCAGGATAAGCGAGGAAACCAGTATCAAAGTAGAGGAACTGACGAGCAATGGAGCAGGAGCATAAACATTAGGGGGGAAACTCAGTAAGCCGTGAAGGCAGTTTGAGAGACTCAGAGAATACTTGCTGCAGAGGGCCAAACCAGCAGGTGCGTGAAGCATTGCAAAACAAGGGTTTATGCTCTGCGTTTATGAAACTGAGGCTGTGATCCTGTTCGAAGTTAGCAGTAAATCGGTAGACACAGCGATCCTAGATGGTGGTCATTCTAATTTCTGTTAAACAAGAGTGTGCAGTCCCTCTTATGAAAACAAGCATGGTTAAAATCACCTGGGTCTATGGAACTTCTTCCACTCAGGAGTGTCTACAACCATGTTTTAGCTCACTGACCCTTCACAGAGGAGAAATATACATTTGCACATCAGTCTGGTCCCACCCACAAGGGCAGACCAGTTGTAGACCTTCCTACACTTATGCCCTCTGTTTCTTAGGGATAAACCATTTAAACTACTCAACTCTTTCAAGTACTGACACTTAACCAATTAGAAATGCTCATTAATGGATTCATTAAACACATGGTGTCCTTAGAGACAAGCTACTGTTTGCATTACTGTATTGCTTTTGAAATCTACTTACCTGTAAATTTAGATGTATTGTTATTGCACAACCTTTGATAAGAGTAGATGGTCAGTAATATTGGATGTGGTCCTTCCTTTATTGTGTGTCAACAGTACCTTACTGCTAACCTGCTCCAATGCGAAGAGTGAAGTCTTGTCTATTCTGCAGATACACTACTCGGAGGGACGGAAATAAAGGAAACCCTGCTTCCCATTCACAAACTGATCTTTCCAAGCCTTCACCCCCTTACACGACACAAAATGGATAATTCAAATATCAGCTGCCTTTAATTTCCAAGACAAAGTGCATTCCAAAGTCCAGCTATGTGCAGTGTCGGGAAAGGAAATGTGCTCAGAGAAAGCAGCACCATTTATACCAGGGGTATAGTCACTTACAGTGTATGTGGTGCAACCCAGAACTGTGCAAGCATGATTTTAAGGTTTTTGAGGACCCAGCATATTAGCTGAACATCTCAAAGAAAGAATCTGTATAGGTGATAGTATCCAAGCAAAAAAGGAAAGGGCACAATGAAATACTAATTTAAAACGTATTCTTGCTCCTTATCATAGATACACATTGCATCCTAGCTTTCCCTTACAAAACGTATGTGATCACAGTTATATATGTAGAAATATATATGCCTACTTGAAAAAGAGGAGGGCAAGGAAAGGGGGGAAGAAAAGGAGACCCACACAAAATACAACAACTTCTCCCAGTAGCCTCAAACTTCCTGTTTTGGGTAATTGATGCATCACTCGTTCACCCCAACAGCATCAACCTCTAAACCAGCGCGATGGGCCTTCCTTGTAATTACAGCAAGTGCACAACTAATGCCTCAAATGAAAGCGAGCCACACAGTTACTCGTTTACCATTTCTTAAGTCATTTGACAGGGTCTAAAGAGTGTCTGAAACTCAAACCATATGTTGTCTCTGTCATGCCGATACCTCAATTTGCAGGCAGCAAACAAGTCTTCAGGGTGCTGGCCCAGACAAAACACAATGCCCATTATAAGTCACATCTCTGTTTGCAATGTGACCAGCACCAAACTGTGGAAAGAGCATATGTGGAAGGAGGAATCGTTTTCATTTAAACTCTGTAATATGCATCCACCTCTGAAAATGTCAGTCCTCACTCAGGTACGTCCACTATCTCTTGCGGAGGGTTTGGCATTCAGAGGGCAAATCCACTAAAAGAACAAGTTACTCTCTTACCTGGTAACGTTCTTTCAATGGGATGGTCCGATGACGTATTCCATATCGTTGACAGTAATCACCACAGCTGTGCTGCTTGTGAACATTTTCTGCGTCTGCGTCCTGCGTCGATGCGCCCTCCCCGAGGACCTCCTCCGACGGCGGACGTCATCCTATGTGATAAGTAGGACACACGACGCCCGTAGCCTAAGTTGTAGTTTTTTTCCCCTAGAACATATGACACCAGTCTTCTGCCAGTCAGACACACAAGGCTTTGCGGAAACATAAGCTGCAATCGCATAAGAAATTCTGCAGCGGGGAAGGTAGGGAGGGAGCGATATGGAATACGTCGTCGGAGCAACCCATCGAAAGAACGTTACCAGGTAAGAGAGTAACTTGTTCTTCAAGGGGATTGGGTCTTCCGACGTATTCCATATCTTTGACAGACTCCCAAAGCAGTACCAAAGCAAGGAGGTGGGAAATAATTTAGAACACAAATTTAGCATGCCCAATCAAATTGCGGAATAAAGGACTGCCTTGCCAAATGCCAGATCCTGTCCTCAGATGGAATCGAGTGAGTAGTGACGTACAAAAGTATGTACTGAAGCCCAGGTGGCTGCATCACAGATGTTACGAATAAGAACACCCCTCTGTAGGGCAGTAGATGCAACCATACCACTGGTAGAATGGGCCTGCAAGCCAGCCGGAGGGTCCTTAGCCGCCAAGCGGTAACACTCTGAGATATCCAAAATAATTCAACGAGACAAAGTCTGTTTCGTCACAGCTTGTCCCAAACGCTTTCCAGCGTAACCAATGAAGAGTTGATCGTCCACTCTGACCCGGGACATGCGTGAAATATAAAAGCTCAACGCTCTCAAGCCTATAGAGCCTCTCCTCTTTCTTACCAGGATTCGGAGGTGGATAGAATGCTGGAAGAACAACCTTCTGGCCCAAATGAAATTCCGAAACCACCTTCGGAAGAAAGGAAGGGCAAACTCGAAGGACAACCCTGTCCTTCTGAAACACAGTGAAGGGTGGCTTAACTGAAAGTGCCTGTAACTCACTCTGCGAGCGGATGTATCCGCAACCAAAAACACAGTTTTAAGAGTCAACGGTCTCAAAGGGCAAGAATGCAAAGGCTCAAACGAAGCACCCATAACAAACTGAAGAACAAGGTTCAAATCCCAACCGGGCAACAGAAAAGGTGACGGAGGGAACACATTAGTGAGCCCTTTCAAAAACTGAGACATTAAAGGAATCTTAAAATAGGAACATTCTTCAGACGAGCACTTAAATATGGACATCGCCGCAAGGTAACCTTTAATGGTACCCACTTGCAAGCTGCTGTGGGCCAAGGAAAGCAAAAAAGACATAACCATGGGAAGGTCACACTCAAAAGGATGCACATTCTTAACTCTGCCAATGGCAACGGTACAGAGACTTTGTTCAACCGTCTGGCCGAGAGCAATACCTCCAACACGTCTTCAGGGAGGTCCCAATCCTTATACCTCAACCTTTCAGAAGCCAAGCGTGAAGGTTGAGGGATCTGACCTCTGGATGGAGAACCTGACCCCCCTCCCGTGAGAGCAGATCGTCTCGGTAGGGAAGACGACGTGGAGGGCAGATGGACAAGTCGAGAAGGTCCGGGTACCACCTCCTCCGGTCCCACGCCGGAGCAATAAGGATCATCTGGGAACCGAACCTCTGTAACCTCTGCAGTACTTGCGGGATGACAGTGACTGGAGGAAACGCATACAGCAGTGGGAATGACCACTCCACCACGAACGTGTCTCCTAAGGCTCCTTTTGGAGGAAATTCCCACGAGCAGAACCTTTCGCACTTCTGGTTGACACTGGAGACAAAGAGATCCACTTGAGGGGTACCCCAAAGGGCGAAGATCTCCAGGAGAATCTCCTGAGCCAGCTCCCACTCGTGAGAGATCGTGCTCTGCCTTCTCAGAGCGTCCGCCGTCTCGTTGTGATCTCCGGGCAGATGAACAGCCGAGATCGAAACTTCCTGCTGGAGCACTGCTCCGATGTACTGGAGCCGCTTTGTTGGCGTCAAATGGGAGAAGCCCAGCTTATGAAGGACAGATGATCCAGGACTTGCTCGGGAGAGCACCCCCTGATCAACCAATCGTCCAGGTAGGGGTAGACGTGAATCCCCCCCCTTTCCTGAGATGCGCTGCCACCACCACCATGAGCTTGTTGAAAACCCTCGGGGCGGAGGTCAATCTGAACGGCAGGAACAGAAACTGAAAGTGCGAGTCGCCAACCGCGAACCTCAGGTACTTCTTGTGCTTGGGATGGATCAGCACATGGAAGTAAGCGTCCTTAAGGTCGAGAGACACCAACCAGTCCTGAAGCTGAAGGGCCTGGAGGACTTGAGAGAGAGTAACCATCTTGAACTTGTCCTTCCTGAGGAGTTTGTTCAAACCGCGCAAGTCCATGATGGGTCTCAATCCCCCGTCTTTCTTCGAAATCAAAGAATAAGGGGAATACCATCCCTTGTTCCTCTCCGCTACAGGCACCAGTTCTATGGCGCCCTTCTCCAGCAGGGCTTGAATTTCCTGCGCAAGGAGCGGTCCGGACTCTTCAAAGAGAGGTTCCCAGGTGGATTGTCGTGAAACCTCTGCCGAAAAGGAAGACAGTAGCCGTGGGTTATGATCTCCAGAACCCACACATCTGAAGTAATGGCACGCCACTCTACAAGATGCAGCGCCCGCCTTCCCCCAACCGGCGAACCATGGGACATGGCTGTTAGGCAGAAACCTGTGCAGTTCCCTCTGGGACCACTGCAAAAGATTTAGGACTACAGGTGTTTGGCAGTAAACCCATTTGGTAGCAGTCTGTACCACACATATTCACTTGGTAGCTGTGGCTGAGCAGTCAGACTTCCCTCAAGAAGAGTTAGGCAGTATACAGAGTATTCACAATAGGTGTCACGACTCGCTCCCTTCGCTCCCGTTCCCGCCACTTGGGGGCATGTTTTGGGGTTTATTCCCTACTGGACATTTCCTCCGAACCTAATGCTACAGTGCTGTGATGAATTGGGAGCGCTAAAACCTTATTTTCCAAGTTACTTCCCTTCCGGATCCATTCCAGGTTTTTGGCAGCCAGCATGCTACTTTAATCAAATGACTATGCTTCCCAGAATGCCTGGCTCACTGCTTCACCTCCTCCCTTGCAGGACAAGGTTGGGTAGAGGATAGGCAACACCTGTGGCTGCAGGTGCAGCAGGCGGCACACCTGATGGGTGTGCTCGTTAAGCAGCTTTAAAAACCTCAGTTTGCTTCAGTCCAGCGCTGGTCATCGTTGCAGTGTTCCTGTTATGACTAGTCCCTTGTTCCTGGCTTTTGTGCCTAGTTCCTGTTTCTTGTTCCTCCGCCCTGGATTTCAGATTCATGTGCTTAATTGATTTCTGCTTTCTGGATTTCCTTTTCTGTCTTCCTCTGTCTGCAGGCAGCCTTTCTCTGTGCTTTACCCTTTGATGCAGCCCAATTTGCCTGGGTTTTCTGTTTCTTTGATGCTGTCCTTTGCTACTGAAAAACTTGATGCATTAGTCTTTCCTTCCTTTTTTAGATTTAGTTTCCTGCCTTTTCTCCTTGGATGGGTGGGTAAGGTTTCCTTTTGTGATATCATTTTCCCTGCTCCTGATCCTTACTTCCTATTGGGATCCATGCCATGTTTTCCATTTCACTTCTGCATTTATTTCCCATTTGATTATTTAGGTGTAGGGTGCTGTTGTAACTAGTCCCTGTGTGAATGCCTTTTGTTTTCCTCACTATTTCTTTAATCACAATTCCTACTTGCTCCTTGACTTAGGTCTTAGGTATTTAGTTCTCCTCCACCCATTGCTGTTGTAGCCTTCTGGGTCCCTGTTTGATCAACTGGGTTCATGGGTTTACTGACATTCAAGTGGTCTTTCCGGTTCTCGTGAGTACTGTTTCTAAGTTCCTTATTCAGTATCATCCAGAGTGTCAGCACACAGATCCTGTCCTTGCTTGCCCTCTACGTGGGCTTAGCGCTGTCAGTATCTGTAATAGCATAGTGGGCAAGGAGTTTGCCGACTTTCCTTTCAGTCATAAGGAGGTTCTAAGTGCTTACCCCACATCCCTTTTCATATACAGGTATTTTTGTTTCACTCTATCTGCAATCCTGGGTTTTAGTATATATGAGTCGTGGTTCTTGTGTGCACGTTGTTTGATTCAAGGTTATTCACTGTGCGATTTTGTGCACATTTCCCTTGCCATATTCGCTGCCTTTGTACTCACCTGATTAATCCTGACAATAGGCAAGAGCACACAATAGAGCAAGTAAACACTGACCAGGGCTTGGTGTAAAAGAGATATAATTATTTATTTAAAACCCCATCTAGAAAAACACACAGGCACTAATAGTAAGCAATTAAAAAACACGGTCACTAAAAGATATACACTCCCTTAAAAGAATATTAGACAAGTCTTGTAAAGCCCCACTTATTTTCAGACAGCGGTGAGTGCTTAACGTAGATGGCACTCTAATAATTCATTTTTAAAAAGGGAGAGAAAAGCAGAGAACAACTTGAACCAGATCCCAACACTTTTACAAGAACAGAACAAGAGGGGAAGGCAAAGTAAAATCGTGAATTCAGAGTCAGTAGGCCGGATCCGCTTTAAGAGGATCGAAACGAAATGTGTCCAAGGTCACACGGTTGTGTTAGGGAGAATTCTCTGTTTAGGCTGAATTTCCCTACCTAGTGAGTCCCCCAGCAGCTTTGCTGGATTTCTGGGGTTTCTTTTTTCTCCTGCCAGGAGTGAGACTCTTTTTTCCTCACTCTTGGGCATGTTTGAAGTGTGTTTCTTTGGTTTACCTTGTGTTGAATGGGCTATGGGGTCTTTTACCCCATAGGGCCTCATGTGTTTTTTTGATACGGGTTACACAGCACCCTCCGTGCAGTAACCCAGGGGTGTCCTAGGGACTCCCCAACATAGACTCCATACCCTGGGACTGACTACTGTCTCCCAGGGCATGTAAAGTCACCAAAGACTTTACTAGTCTTAAATCCTGAACAGAACCAGTACAAACCATCATATTGTGGACGTACTGGCTGGGGCAATTCGATTGCCCCAGGGTCTGTTAGTCGAGGGGGCACGTCTCCGTCCCCCCTGATCGAGTTTTGGCTGGTGGCAGTGGAAACTACTTTTTATATTCGACCGCAAATATTTTCCTATGGGATTTCAAATTGTTTTAGGCTAACACATTTATTTATTTACGGTAGCCTCAAACATACCGCCGGTTTATATATTTATTATTATAACTCCGGTTGGGATTTTTTGCCAAAACTTGATTCTAAAATGGCGCTGGCATTCGCCTCTGTAACTCTGACCCAAAGTGGAGCCCTTTGTCCCACTTTTGGCGGGCTTCTCCACAGAAGCCCTCCAAAGTGGTGCCACTCTGTCTGGGGTACTTAGATGGGGTGGAGGGGGATTTAGGCACCATGGACTGAGTTACCTAGGTAACTCAAGTCGCACTCCGTCCTGATTGGCCCAAGTGGTGAGCCGGCCGGCTCACCACTTAGCATGTTTGAGTGACAGCTAGGCTGGGTGAATGGGGGTTTGCTGCATAAAAGCAGGGCTTTGGGGACTGGAACTTTAGAAGTCGCCACAGGACCTAAGAATCCAACGAGGGAAGAGCTGAGCCGACCTGCTACGACGACACCGCCGGTGGAGCCCTGCTGAACCGTCTCACCACTTTTCCCGACGACCGAGGAGAACTCTTAACGGAGTGGCTCCTTCCCTTGACTGGTGGGGACAACCAGTTTTCACCTTCTTTCCGCTTCTTCGAGGTATCTCGTGGCCGCCTTGCCAGTGCCAAGCACCCCAGCAACCGGAATACCCCCACTTTTACCACAACCGCGAAAGTCGGTACAACCCTTTAACCGGAGGACTCCGCGGCTGGTTTCTTCCCGGGCAGTGCAACGACCTTCTTCTTCTGCTCTTCAGCGAGATCTTCTTCTCCCCTGACCGACGTCGAGCCTTGCTGCCACTGCCTGGAACAACTGCCACCGCTGGAGGATTCTTCCCGTTTAAGGTACCGTGTTCCGCCTGGCTTCCCTTGCCACCGATTGTACGGGGTAGTTTTAGCCCCCGGCTTTCGAACCTGGGACTGCCTGGGACACCTTGGCTAAACTTTCTAAGCCTCTCTAAACTCTTTTCCGAACTCTTTTGCAAGACTCTGAATCCCTACTAACTGTGTGATCTTGGGCACGTTTTCGCTCTGTCTACTCTAAGAGTGGGCCCTGCCTAGTGACTTTTGCTCACCTGTGACTTTGTGCTTCCCTGAAATTGCTGAAAGTGTTCTTGACCTTAGAGTGGTGTGTTTAGCCTATTTCTGCTCTCTCTTCCTCCCTTCTTAAAAAAACCTACTAGAGGGTCATCTGAAGTTAAGCACTCACCTCTGTTTGAATTATGTGGTGTTAACCAAGAGTTGTCTAGTTAGGAACAAGGGTTGGGACTGTTTTTCATATAACTATGTTTGGAGTGTTTTACTATATATTGCTAGAGTGTTTTCAACTTATGTGTTCTTAAAATAAATAACTATATACTTTTGAAACCAAGCTCTGGTCAGTGTTTGCTTGTGCTATTGTGTCTGAGTACATATTGTGTACACTTTGCATACTGCCTAAATCTTCTTGAGGGAAGTCTGACTGCTCAGCCACAGCTACCAGAAAAATCTGGGTGGTACAGACTGCTACCAAGTGGGTGTACTGCTATACCTGTAGTCCTAAATCTTTTGCAGTGTTCCCCAAGGGAACTGCACAGGTTTCTGCCTAACAGGTTGCAGTGCACAAAAGTCTTGTAATGGTTCAAAAAGGAGTTTGATCAAAGAAAGGGACCAGTAAGAGGGTCAAGGCGGCCAGCCCAGTCCAGAAGGTTAAGGAGTTATCATTACCTTGTTGCAATCTTTAGAAAGGGAGGCCTGGCGGACACGGTACGTTAAAGTGGTGAGAACGCTCCAGCGGGGGCAGTTGTTCCTGGCAGCGGATGCAAGTCGGTGCTTCGTCCGGGGGAGGAGAGGATCTCGTTGTGGAGGAAGACAGAAGTCCGTTGCACTGTCAGGGAAGAAACCAGCCGCGGAGTTTCTCAGGTACAAGGAGCGGTCCGTTGATTCGCGGTTCAGTGGTGAGTGGCTATCCGGCTGCCGGGGTGCTTGGCACGGGCAGTTCGACCACAAACCGGGCTGGGTGCGAAGAAAGAAAGGTAAACTGGTTGTGCCCACCAATCAGGGGAAGAAGCATCTCCACCGGGAGATCTTCTCTGTCGTCGGGAAGGGGTGAGTCGGTTCTGCAGGGCTCCACCGGTGGTGTCGTCGTGGTAGGTCGGCTCAGCTTCTCCCTCGTCGGATTCTCAGGTCCTGTGGCGACTTCTGAAGTTCCAGTCCCCAAAGCCCTGCTTTTATCCAGCATACCCCCATTCACTCAGCCTAGCTGTCAATCAAACATGCTAAGTGGTGAGCCGGCCAATCACACAAGAGTGCGACTTGAGTTACCAAGGTAACTCAGTCCAGGGTGCCTAAACCCCCTCCCACGCCCCCTGTGGTACCCAGACAGAGTGGCACCACTTTTGGAGGCTTCTGTGGAGAAGCCCGCCAAAAAGTGGAACAAAGGGCTCGACTTGGGCTGGAGTCATAGAAGAGAACACAAACGCCATTTTAGAATCGAGTCTTGGCAAAAAATACCAACCGGAGAATTAATATTAATTAAATAAACCAGCGGTATGTACGAGGCTATGAGAATTAAATAATTAAAGTTGGTAGCCTCGAACAATGGGAAAATCCCATAGGGAAATATTCGCGGTCGAATATAAAAAGTAGTTTCCACTGCCACCAGCCAAAACTCGATCAGGAGGGACGGAGACGTGCCCCCTCGACTAACAGACCCCAGGGCAATCGAATTGCCCCAACAAGTACATGCACAATATGATGGTTTGTACTGGTTTCTGTTAATAATTTGGGACTAGTAAAGCCAATGGTGACTTTACATGCCCTGGGAGACAGTAGTCAGTCCCAGGGTATGGAGTCTATACTGGGGGGTCACTATGACACCCCTGTGTTACTGCACGGAGGGTGCTGTGTAACACACATAGGAAAAACACATGAGACCCTATGGAGTAAAGAACCCCACAGCCCATAAAACACATTACCAGTCAAAGGAATACCATAAATCATATCCAAGAGTGGGAGAAAGAGTGTCTCACTCTTGGCAGGAGGAAAAAACAAACTCCAGAAATCCAGCAAAGCTGCTGGGGGACTCACTAGGTTAGGAAATTCAGCCTAAAGAGAGAATTCTCCCTAACAATGGCCTCATGACTGAGTGGTAGCGGCTGCGGCGTTGCCTGAGGGCAAAGAGGCAACTGCCCGAGCGGCCTTGGCACCTCGAGTACCCTGTTTTCCACCTCTGGCACTCTTACGGTGGCCTCTTTGACCGACAGCTCCTCTCGCTTTACTGAAGGACTAGTAATAGCGAAAGGAACCTCCCCTCCAGCTGTCCCCTAGGACGACAAGGCGGAGGTTGTCTAACTGCAGCGCCCAACGACTTCGCTGCAGCTTTGGAGGTCTGCAACCTCTCAAGACTCTCGTCAGCCTTGCTGCCAAAAAGATGTTCACCGTCAAAGGGCATGTTGAGGAGCTGGGACTGCACATTAGGAGCGAACCCCGACTTCCGCAACCACGCAAACCTGCGTATTACGGTGCTCGCCGCCATGGACCGGCTGACGCAATCTGCCATGTCCAAACCCGACTGAACGACCTCACACATGGCATCCTTGTCATCCTGAACCATAGCAAGGAAACATCCTGTTCGTCCCCTTCGGGAATATGTTCAGCCGCTAATGCAACACAGTTCCACAGAGTGTGTGTGAAACGAGACAAGGCACATACGGAGTTGGCCGCCTGAAATGCCATACCCCCTGAAGAAAACACTTTCTTCGCCCAGCCATCAAAACGTTTGTCGTCCCTATCCGGAGGGATGGTAGGATACAACGCCTGCTTTGCCGGGGCCGTAGCCGCCTGCAGCACCAAACTTTCCGGAGTGGGGTGCCTGGACAAGTAGTGGGGTGCCTGGACAAGTAGCAGGGGTCGCTACTGGCTGCACGGTATTTTCCCGACAAAGACTTGCCCACTGCCGGGAGACTCTCCGGAGCAGGCCAAGCCGCCGCCACCCTTCTCTGCAGAGCCATATGAAACGGCAGTACCGGGTCAGTGGGGGGACCAAGATCAAGGATGTCCGTGAGATCATCCTGAACAAACTCCCCTGGGGAAGCCGACCATCCCAAGAACTCGGTGACCCGAGACATAAGGCACCGGTACGAAGAATCAGCATGAGTGCCAGGCTCAGGCCTACAAAACTCCACCTTCGGAGAGGTGTCCAGTGCACTGGCATCATGCAGTGACTGCCTCAGGTCATCAAATTGGCTATGTCCCGAGAGAAGCTCATCTGGCACCGTAACCGGAACCAAGCCCTCATCAAAACCCTCATCACCCTCTGAAATGTACTCCAGGCGGTGAGAGGAAGACACTTGGGGACCAAAGCTATGCCTGACCTTTGCCAGAGCCTTTCTAGGGGCTACCCCCGTGCCACGGGGCCCCTCCGACACCACCGCCTCGAAAGGCGTCGACACAGTCCTCGAAGCCAGAGCTCCGAGCGTGTCCTTCGAAGACCTAGGCACCGACAGCGTCGACGACCCCCTCTGAGGCAGAGTCTCGAGAGAGGTCGTCAACGACCTCGGCGCCACAGGTGTCGTCGTCTTCCTCGAA
Source organism: Ambystoma mexicanum (assembly GCF_040938575.1). Lineage (NCBI taxonomy): Eukaryota > Metazoa > Chordata > Amphibia > Caudata > Ambystomatidae > Ambystoma > Ambystoma mexicanum. Next base: position 253,392,606 of record NC_090926.1, on the reverse strand, counting down.
GACTGCACAGGATCATGTGGTCTCCAGCGCATCGAGAACCGGGACCTGTAATGGGCATGGCGAGAACGGTTACCCTTGTCCGAGCAGGACCTCTCCCGCAAACCGTGCCAACCACTCAAGCCCGAAGGCGTGCGAGCGGCGTCTCTCGACCGATCACGACCGACCCCACTCGGAGGCGCGGACTGACTGGTGCCCTGCGATTTGAGAATCGCTAACATCTTCTTCCCGAAGGAAGCCCATTCCTCCGGTGTTGCTTGCATGGTGGGAAAAGCGACCCGCCGACGGGCGGAGTCCTCGGAAGAGGACGGGGAAAGCGACCGATGCCGGTGCTTCCGGGAATGCCTCGGAGAGACAGAGGAGTGGCGAGACAGACTCCTGGAAGGAGACCCACTGGACCTCTGACGATGACGCCGAGAGTCACCTCTCGAATCATCCGTCGAAAGCCCCGCAGACCTCGACTTCCGGGGCTTAGACACCCTACCTACCGACAACAACTTCTTGCGCTCCCGCAAGGCCTTGGCCGTGAGCGACTGGCAGTCGACACAGTCGTCAGTGTCGCGGGCCTCCCCGAGGCACCAGAGGCAGGCGTTGTGCGAGTCCGTTACCGACATCTTGGACCCACAGTCCCCGCATTTCTTGAAGCCCGGACGCAGGGTTGAAGACGAGGTAGACATCGTCACGAACAGGCTTTTTCACAAAAACCGAACAGGTTCAAAGACAGAAACTCCAAAGAGTCGAGGCGTACCGAGATTCACGAAGCCAACACGTTCGCAGAAAAAACGGAACTGAGGCTACGGACGTTGTGCATCCTACTTATCACATCGGGCGACGTCGGCCGTCGGAGGAGGTCCTCGGGGACAGCGCATCGACGCAGAAAATTTTCCAAAGCCGCACAGCTGTGGTGATTACTGTCAAAGATATGGAATACGTTCGAGGACCCAATCCCCTTGAAAAGCTATTTTCGGTGCAGCTGGAAATAAAATCAAACCATTGTTTTACACTGTGTGACAAGAATGCCAAAACAACAGTCAAGGCCCACAGTAGGCAGGGGGCTAGACTGGGGGTAGGAGCTGGAAGAAGGGCCATACAATCAATGTCTGAACACCATCAGATTTTGATGAGAAAAACTATTCTGGTCGGAGTTCAGATATGCTCCAATGTTCAACAATAATACGCAGCAGATTACATTTAGGCATCTCTTATAAGGACAAAGGATGAGAACACAGACACCTTAATTGCAATCTGATTTTTGTCTGAGGTTTAAAAGCAAGAGGTGGTTTTGGGGAAACTGATATAAACTGAATGACCCGATTCAGCACTATGGATTGATATTTACTTGAAGGTAGTGAAAGCAAAGGCTCTTGGTACTAAGAAAATTAAGTAGCTCTTAGCCACTGGATTCTGTAGGGAAGCCAGCCAGTGGATAAGGATGGGATTGGCTAGCCCTCAGTCTCATTAGGCTATAGTTACAAAGCTGGTAGTTTCACAGGGCTTGAGATCCATCTTTCCGGGTTTTAAGCTTAGGCTATTCGGAATGATAAGGAAGCTTTCCTACGACCCTCTGGTGGAAGAACAAGGCACCCAAGTTAGAGGAAAACTCTTTCAATGGTTAACGGAACACAGCTGTCATGCTTCACTCTTACGAGTGGGTGGACTGGTACTAAATTGCAATTAGTACCATGCAACCACACAACAAAATTCAGCACATACAATATACTGTCAAAATATGTACGTATGTGTAAGAGTGCCCATAAAATATCAATTTCATGTCAATATAAACAGCACAGCATTAACTTACTACACAGATGGCATTATGACCTTGTGAAGTTGATAAATATGTTCCAGGGGGTGAGCACACTTTGTTAGAGAAAATGTGGGGAAAGAGCCAATTACTGGAACATGTGGTGGTCATGTACTAGGCAGGCACGGACTGGTCTATGGGGCAATAGGCCCATGACCGAACCAAAAACACAAAATGCCGGCGTGGTCCAACTTTTGGTCAATTTGGGCCTCTTTGACGAGTTAATTTTGACCAGTGATGCTGAATAAATATTCTTTAAAATGCACAATTTGGATCACACTGTCAAAAAAACTCCCTCTTGGTTACTAGTCAAACAGTGTCAAAAAGGAATGAATAGCCATTTTCAACCGTGTGACACTTTTTCATTGGTGCCCGAGAAATGTTATGGCCCAGTCCGACCCTGGTACTAGGGTCCAACGGTATTAGAAAGAGGTGCTGGGATCGATCGGAGAGCTGGACGGCATACATAGGGAATTGGACCGGATGCTGTTTCTCTTTGGTCTTGAGGAGTCAGGACAGCTGGGTCACTCTCCTGCATGATCCACTTCGTGTTACTGGCAGCTACGGTATGTTTAACTAAGTGGAAATGTGTGTCCCTGCTAGGGGAAAGAGAATGGGTGCAGAAAATGGGGTACTTGTTTGACATGGAGAATGTCACGGCTACGGCACCCATACCTCAAGAGAATTGGACTGGGCGCCATTCCTGCATAAGTATCGGCCACAGGCTTAATGATGTAGTGGGGAGGAGAAGAGATCTGGGGAGGAGAAAAGATCAGGGGAGGGAGTGGGACAGGGTAAAGTGTTGAGCCACAGACAGTTGAGGCCTTGTCTGTAACTGGGTGTGGAGGTAGTGTCCCAGCTGCAGAGGTCTGCCTTGGATAGTAAGGTTTAAGGCCTGACTTCAGATGGGCGGGGAAGGGGTGAAGGGATAGAAGGTTCTGAGCAAGTTTGATGTATGAAAACGGTTGTGCCTGGATTGATAAAAATATAACATGCGGAACACATGCAATGCCAACCATTAAACACTCAAATAAATTAGGCAACGTGTACAGCATATATAAGTGATGATCTCTGAGGCACCCCAGAGGAATGCTTATCACCACAGACCAGTCATTACTCCAAAACCAACTCAAAATCACATTACAAAGTGCAGAGAAATGCATGGAAATCTTACCATATGACAAAGAGGAACGGAGAAAAACGCAGCCCAGGGACAGCAAAGAGTGTCCAGGGTTGAGATGCTGGGCGCAGGGAAAGAATTTAAGTAATTTGAATGGGAGATAGGTGCACCAGATACCGCTCTCAAGCATTAGCTTTGAGACTTTGGCCAAAAAGAGCTGTTCCATTTGCCAAAGCATATATTCTATATATACTTGTAAACATCAGTTCTGGTGGCCATCAGCCCCGAGCTAGGAATGCCAAATGGGGGGAGGGGATGCCAATACTGTGGTTTTGCAGATTTCTTAGAAACTGCTCAACACTTATTAACGGAATGTCGCAAGTATGGTTTATTTTATGTGAAGATGTTGGGTCCCAACGTTGCGGACTACAACAGTATTAAGAGTGAAAGCTTTTGGTGGTACTCTTTGAACATAGAACACAAATCTATGCATACAGCTTTGTTCAACATCTGGAAAGAAATATCAAAAGCTGGAAAAGCCGGGAAGCATGTCCATTTACTCATCGTATTTTATTTATTCAGGCTGTATAATTAGTATATTCACTGTTACCATCACTTTGATATTAATTATGACATGATTAAGTATTTGCACAATGTATTGGACAGATTGGTATGGCATGTGTTTATTTAGGTATTTACTTTTTTATGTTATATGTTTATTGGTTCTCTGTTTTTTCGTGTCTTGTGTTATGACACGGTTTATTAGCTTAAGCTAGCAATACAATGCAAGGGTATGTATGTCATGTATGTAAAGCTGAATTGATCAATTGACTATTGCCACCCTTCAACTAAACCATCCCAACCTCACCCTTCTTGGAGACTTCAACATAAGGCCCGACATCCCCACCAACCCTATGACACTCTCTGTTGACGGTCTAGACGTAATTAACCTCCAACCCCACATAAACGGCCCGACTCACTATAAAGGACACACCCTTCATGCCATCTTTAGCTCCCACAACCGGATACATCTAAACCCCCCTACCCCCACCCCTATCATCTGGTCCGATCATTTCATCGTTTCCTTTGCCATTCTCTCACCCGACCCCCTTCCCGTCCTCAAATCCGAAGCTACGCAAATGCTGGAAAAAACTAACAATCCTTCCTGACCTAGCCGACGCACTCCTCCAATCTCCACCATCCACCTGCCAACTCAAACAACTAACCCCCGACGCCTTTGACTCATGGCTCAACACCTCACTAATGTGGCTCACACCCTCTTGTAAACTAGATGGTTCACACCTGAGCTTAAAACCACTAAACAACTATATAAATACCTACAACGCAAATGGCAGAGAGACAAATCCCAGGAAAACGGTACCACCTTGGCCCGACACCTTCATCAGTACAAGGCCGAAATCCGGAAAGCAAAAAAAGCCCACTACAACTCCCGAATCCTAAACTGCAAAAACCCCAGCAAAGAACTTCACAAAATCATCTCCGAATTCACCAAACCAGCATGCACTACGACCGTCCCGACCCCCTCTCAATCACTGTGCGACTAACTCTCTCTCTACTTTTACGCCACAGCTCTCGAAAGAACAAATGCTCTAACCACCAAACTGGCTCTCTTACATCCACCAGGCAACCCCCCCCGCATTACGGCCAACCCACCGCCTGCGACCACTATGCAACCAACATTCGAATCCTTTAGTCCAATATCACCAGACCAATTTCTCAAACTTCTATCTGCCCGCAAACCATCCGGCTCTCCCCTAGACCCTTGCCCGGCCACAACCCTCAAAGAAATATTTGCAGGAGAACACGCAAGAGCCATCATAAACGACTCCCTTTCCTCGGGTATCTTTCCCGACGCATTCAAAACGGTTCATGTCAAACCTCTATTAAAAAAAACCTTCCCTTGACCCTCTATAGCCCAAAAACTATCGCCCCATCTCAAACACGAGGTTCCTTGCCAAACTCATTGACCGAAACGCCTACTCCCAACTAAATGCCTTTGTCGAAGCCAACAATCTCCTAGACCCTGCACAATCAGGTTTCAGAGCCCGTCACGGAACCAAAACCACCCCAACCTCAATCTGGGATGACCTTAAAATAACGGCTGACCCCGCGGGATGCGCTAAATTAATCCTTCTTGACCTATCCGCCGCCTTCGACACGATCAATCACTCAATCCTCCTTGACCGCCTCCACTCCCTAGGAATTTGTGGAACCGCTCTTCAATGGATAGCTTCATTCCTCAAAGATAGGTACAAAATAACGATACTCTCCACCTATTCCTCCCAAGCCCGACCAGTCGACACGGGAGTCCCACAAGGAGCATGCCTATCTGCCCTCCTGTTCAATCTCTACTTGATCACCCTCCCACCAATAATTCGCTCACACAACATCCTGTGTTACAACTACGCTGATGACACTCAACTAATTCTAAAACTCCTGAACTCAAAACCCAACTCCCGACCTGACCTCGCCTCCTGCCTCCTTGACAAAGAGCTCTGGATGACTCAAAGCCACCTCTGGTTACACCCCTCCAAAACTGAAATCATGGTATGTGGCAACTCCGAACTTCTTCCACACCCACTACCCTGGCCATCCGCCATGGGCAACTCACCAACCCCCTCTAACGCAGTGAAATACCTTGGACGCACGCTTGACTCTGACTTAACACTCTCGCGCCAAGTCAACAACTTCTCAAAGTCATGTCATTACCACCTTAAAACCCTTAGGCGCATCTTTCCATATCTCTCCTTTCACAACAGACTCTCCGTGGTCCAATCAATTGTTATATCAAGACACGACTACGCAAACCCCCTCTACCTCGGACTCCACGCTTACCAACTGAATAAACTTCAAAGGGCACAAAACTCCACAGCCAAACTGCAACTCAAGCTCGGCCCAAGAGACCACATCTCCCCGGCCCTTAAGACTCTGCACTGGCTTCCAGTGGCCCGAAGGGTGACTTTCAAAACCTTATGCATCTCCCATTGAGCAGTGCATAAAACTGGACCTCAATATCTTCAAAACAAGCTAAAACCCTATTACCCTCAACGCACTCTAAGATCAAGCTCAGCCGGCCTCCTAGTCATCCCTAAGACAAACTCAGTCAGGTTAGGCGGATCATCATTCTCAGCCTTGGCCCCCACACTGTGGAACGCACTCCCACCCCACATCCGCCTAACTGAGGATCTAATGTCTTTCCGCAAACTGCTGAAAACCTGGCTCTTCCCCTAGAACCGACCCGTACGCGAAATGACCCAAACAGATTAAAAGCACCTCAAATGACACCAATCCAACAAGCTACCAGATGCGAGAAATCGACATATAATAACCACTAATATAAACTAAAAAGACAAACAGAATAGAACGAGTAAGTAGAGCAAAGCAGTGAAGTGAATAATAAGAATAAATCGTACAAAAACAGATCTAAATCAATGAAATGGATGTAATGCATGATGAATGAATGGAGTGGATGAAATCGTTAGAGCAGATGAACGCGGTGAGCAGATGAACGCGGTGAGCAGATGAACGCGGTGAGCAGATGAACGCGGTGAGCAGATGAACGCGGTGAGCAGATGAACGCGGTGAGCAGATGAACGCGGTGAGCAGATGAACGCGGTGAGCAGATGAACGCGGTGAGCGGTGAGCAGATGAACGCGGTGAGCAGATGAACGCGGTGAGCAGATGAACGCGGTGAGCAGATGAACGCGGTGAGCAGATGAACGCGGTGAGCAGATGAACGCGGTGAGCAGATGAACGCGGTGAGCAGATGAACGCGGTGAGCAGATGAACGCGGTGAGCAGATGAACGCGGTGAGCAGATGAACATGTAGATCAGATTAGTGCGTAGATATGAGGACTGTACAGAATGGATGAGTATGTTGAGCGGATGAGTGTGTAGAGCGGCTGGGTGTGCAGAATGGATGAATGCATAGAACAGATGAGTGCCTAAGTACAGAGATGTGCGTAGAATGCAGAAGTGCGTAGAGCAGATGAGTGTGTAGACTGGGTGAGTGTGGAAGAATGTGCAAACAAGATGAATGTGTAGAGCGGATGAGTGTGGAAGAATGTGCAAACAAGATAAGTGTGTAGAGCGGATGAATGCGGTGAGGGTGCGGATGAAGGTATAGAACAGATGAGTATTGAGATGAATATGTAGAACAGGATATTGCTGTTAATTGCGTGGAAAGTGATTAAGTGCATAAAGCTGATGAGCGCGAGGAGCAGAAGAGCACATGGCGGGGGTGAGCATCGTGGGGAGCGGATGAACGCAGGGGAACCGGGGAGCGGAGGAGCGCAGAGAGCGGAGGAGCGCAGAGAGCGGAGGAGCGCAGAGAGCGGAGGAGCGCAGAGAGCGAGGGAGCGCAGAGAGCGAGGGAGCGCAGAGAGCGAGGGAGCGCAGAGAGCAGAGGAGCGCAGAGAGCAGAGGAGCGCAGAGAGCAGAGGAGCGCAGAGAGCAGAGGAGCGCAGAGAGCAGAGGAGCGCAGAGAGCAGAGGAGCGCAGAGAGCAGAGGAGCGCAGAGAGCAGAGGAGCGCAGAGAGCAGAGGAGCGCAGAGAGCAGAGGAGCGCAGAGAGCAGAGGAGCGCAGAGAGCAGAGGAGCGCAGAGAGCAGAGGAGCGCAGAGAGCAGAGGAGCGCAGAGAGCAGAGGAGCGCAGAGAGCGGAGGAGCGCAGAGAGCGGATAAGGGCAGAGAGCGGAGGAGGGCAGAGAGCGGAGGAGGGCAGAGAGCGGATGAGGGCAGAGAGCGGATGAGGGCAGAGAGCGGATGAGGGCAGAGAGCGGATGAGGGCAGAGAGCGGATGAGGGCAGAGAGCGGGTGAGGGCAGAGAGCGGATGAGGGCAGAGAGCGGATGATTGCGTAGAGTGGGTGAATGCGTAGAGCAGATGAATGCGTAGAGCAGATGAATGTGTAGTACACGCGATGGGTTAAAGTGAACAAACGCGGGGAGCAGATGAATGCGGTGAGAAGATGAATATGTAGATCGGATTAGTGTGTAGATATGAGGACTGTACAGAATGGATGAGTATGTTGAGCGGATGAGTGTGTAGAGCGGCTGGGTGTGCAGAATGGATGAATGCGTAGAACAGATGAGTGCCTAAGTACAGAGATGTGCGTAGAATGCAGAAGTGCGTAGAGCAGATGAGTGTGTAGACTGGGTGAGTGCGGAAGAATGTGCAAACAAGATGAGTGTGTAGACTGGGTGAGTGTGGAAGAATGTGCAAACAAGATGAATGTGTAGAGCGGATGAGTGCGGAAGAATGTGCAAACAAGATGAGTGCGCAGAGCGGATGAGTGTGTAGAGCGGATGAGTGCGCAGAGCGGATGAGTGCGCAGAGCGGGTGAGTGCGCAGAACGGGTGAGTGCGTAAGTACAGAGACGTGCGTAGAATGCAGAAGTGCGTAGAGCAGATGAGTGTGTAGTCTGGGTGAGTGCGGAAGAATGTGCAAACAAGATGAGGGCACAGAGCGGATGAGGGCACAGAGCGGATGAGTGCGTAAGTACAGAGATGTGCTTAGAATGCAGAAGTGCGTAGAGCAGATGAGTGTGTAGACTGGGTGAGTGCGAAAGAATGTGCAAACAAGATGAGTGTGTAGACTGGGTGAGCGCGGAAGAATGTGCAAACAAGATGAATGTGTAGAGCGGATGAGTGTAGAGCGGATGAGTGTGTAGAGCGGATGAGTGCGCAGAGCGGATGAGTGCGCAGAGCGGATGAGTGCGCAGAGCGGATGAGTGCGCAGAGCGGATGAGTGCGCAGAGCGGATGAGTGCGCAGAGCGGATGAGTGCGCAGAGCGGATGAGTGCGCAGAGCGGATGAGTGCGCAGAGCAGATGAGTGCGCAGAGCAGATGAGTGCGCAGAGCAGATGAGTGCGCAGAGCAGATGAGTGCGCAGAGCAGATGAGTGCGCAGAGCAGATGAGTGCGCAGAGCAGATGAGTGCGTAGAGCAGATGAGTGTGTAGACTGGGTGAGTGCGGAAGAATGTGCAAACAAGATGAGTGTGTAGAGCGGATGAGTGCGGAAGAATGTGCAAACAAGATGAGTGTGTAGAGCGGATGAGTGCGGAAGAATGTGCAAACAAGATGAGTGTGTAGAGCGGATGAGTGCGGAAGAATGTGCAAACAAGATGAGTGTGTAGAGCGGATGAGTGCGGAAGAATGTGCAAACAAGATGAGTGTGCAGAGCGCATGAGTGTGCAGAGCGCATGAGTGTGCAGAGCGCATGAGTGTGCAGAGCGCATGAGTGTGCAGAGCGCATGAGTGTGCAGAGCGCATGAGTGTGCAGAGCGCATGAGTGTGCAGAGCGCATGAGTGTGCAGAGCGCATGAATGCGTAGAGCGGATGAGTTCGTAAGTACAGAGATGTGCGTAGAATGCAGAAGTGCGTAGAGCAGATGAGTGTGTAGAGCCGTAGAGCAGATGAGTGTGTAGAGCGATGACTGCGGAAGAATGTGCAAACAAGATGAGTGTGTAGAGCCGATGAGTGCGGAAGAATGTGCAAACAAGATGAGTGTGTAGAGCCGATGAGCGTGTAGAGCGGATGAGTGTGTACAGCGGATGAGGGCGTACAGCGGATGAGGGCGTACAGCGGATGAGGGCGTACAGCGGATGAGGGCGTACAGCGGATGAGTGCGTAGAGCGGATGAGTATAGAGATGAATATGTAGAACAGGATATTGCTGTTAATTGCGTGGAAAGTGATTAAGTGCATAAAGCTAATGTGGGGAACAGACTTGGTGCATGGAGTGGATAAGAGTGCATGGAACGGATGTTGTAAAGTACATAGTATGGTTTGGAATTCAGAAAACGTTTGAATGACCATATAACCCACCATATGCTTACTCTCTCCTTTACACCACCACTCAACTAGAACAGAGATACTATGACACCATTCGGTATAACTGTTCTCATACCAACAACCGCCACATACTCCACATCACTATGTAAACACTGCTGGTTTCACACCCCCAGCCAGGCGTTCTCCTCAGGCCTAACGCAGCCTCATCCGGTCTGGATAAATCCTGCCAGAACGAACACATATTCCTGACCCCTCAATCACCACACCTACCGCTAAGAAGCGGCCATTACACGAATACCGCACAAGCTGCACACATACCTGGTGCCCACACGCACCTTTGACTCTCTCTACTGATCTGAACTTCGGTTCCCAAGGGCGTTCAACCTACCAGCGCCTTCAGACCATACCAATGGTATATAAAGCGCTATATAAATGCTAAATAACATAACATACATATTTATTTTTATATTATGATGAAGCTCGTTGAGTTATAAACATATACACACACATATATATATATATATATATATATATATATATATATATGATACATACATTACTCACCGTAATCGTATTTCTGATGCTTGTATCTGCTTAGATTCACATGCTGTGCATAGGCCAACATCTAGTGGAAGCTGCGGAGTATTACAGTTTGTTTTTCGAAACTCGAAAATGGGCGTCGACACAGGGCGTGCCAGTAATACTATCCCTAGTGTGACGTCCACTGTACCCAAGATCCCTCACGCGTCTAGGATCCTCAGATTGTATTTTTTCCTGACATGAGGTAGCATGAGGAGTAGCGTGAGTACAGATAATCCAAGCAGATAGACAGAAAGGTAAGACTACAAGCCATCATGCGCCTTCTCTCAGAGGGGAGGAAGGGTGGGTCGCATGTGAATCTAACCAGATACAAGCATCAGAAATACGATTACGGTGAGTAATGTATCCCTTCTGAGGCTTGTGGAATCTGCGTAGATCACATGCTGTGCATAGATTAGCGAGCAGTACTTGAAGAAGGAGGTGGGATGTGAGAAGGGTCATGAGCAAATAAATGTCTTAGAACCGCTTGTCCCACTTGTGTATCTGCCTTGGAATGGGTGTCAATGCAGTAATGCTGAGTAAAAGTGTGAATAGAGCTCCAAGTAGCTGCTTTGCAAATGGTGTCAAGGGGTACATTTGCAATGAAAGCCAGAGTGGCCCCAATGCCTCTAGTAGAGTGGGCTCTTGGCGTGAAAGGCAGAGTTCTTTCAGAAAGTGAGTAACACAGCTGGATGCAGTTAATAATCCACTTCGAGATGGCACCTTTAGAGACGCGATCCCCCTCTCTGCCTGTAGCTACGGAGACAAACAGTTGATCTGTTTTTCTTAGCGGTCTGGTCTTATTTACATAGAAGAGGACTGCCCTACGCACATCTAGGGTGTGTAGTTTCACCTCAGCCGAGCTTTGTGGGTCCTGGAAGAAAGCCGGAAGCTCGTTGGACTGGCTTACATGGAATTTAGATATAAATTTAGGTGAGAACCTAGGGTGTGTGCGTAAAACCAGTTTGTCTTTATGGACAGTAAAGAAGGGATCCTGCACTGACAGAGCCTGAATTTCACTGACCCTTCTTATAGAAGTAATAGCTACTAAGAAGGCCGTTTTAGAAGTCAGGTGTTTGAGACTGCTTTTATGCATGGGTTCGAAAGGGGGGCCCATGAGCTTGGCTAGCACCACATTAAGGTCCCACCCTGGTGTTGGGTTTGAAATAGAAGGGTGAAGTCTCTTTACTCCTTCCATGAAGGCTTTAACTACTGGTACTTTCCACCACGAAACTTTGCTATGGGAAGTGGTGTAAGCCGACAGGGCTGCCAGGTGTACTTTCAGTGAGTTAAAAACCAATCCTGCATCCAGCAGGTGGAGCATGTATGTAACAATAGTGGAAGGAGTGCAATCAACGGGGTTGATTGATCTACTTTGGCACCAGATAAGGAACCTCTTCCACTTGTCAAAGTAACAGTGCCTTGTGTTTGGTTTCCTAGATTCTTTTAGGATGTCCATACACCTCTGTGGCAAATTGAGATGTCCAAACTCTATGACCTCAGGCGCCATGCTGCCAGGTTCATTGAGTTGGGTTGCTGGTGCACTGTTTGACCTTGGTGCTGGGACAATAGGTTGTACCAGGCTGGAAGTTTGATGGGCTCGCACACCGCCATCCTGCGTAGGTGTGGGAACCACGGTTGTCTTGCCCACATAGGAGCAACTAGGACGAGCGTCATCAACTCTCTGTTCATCTTGTTCACCACTTTCCTGATGAGGAGTTGGTGGAAAAGCGTACGCAAACATCCCTGACCAGTTCATCCACAGGGCGTTCCCCTGGGAGTCTGGTTGGGGGAACCTGGATGCAAATCCTGGGCATTGTCTGTTTTCGCTTGTGGCGAATAGGTCTATAGTGGGGAAACCCCACTGAGAGAAGATATCTTCTACGACCTCTCTGTGTAGAACCCATTTGTGTTCCTCTGGGAGAGAGTCTCTGCTCAGAGCATCCGCTAGGGAATTGAGCTCCCCTGGAACATGTTGTGATGACAGGAAGATGTTCCGTCTGAGTGCCCATATCCAGATTTTCTGGGCAAGCTTTGACAGATTTGGCGAGCAAGTCCCTCCTTGCTTGTTCAGGTAGAAAATGGCTGTGTGCTGTCCGTCCGGATTTGCACTGACAGGTTTAGTAGGTGGGGCTCGAACGCCTGAAGCGCTTGGAATACTGCCAGAAGCTCTAGCAGGTTGATGTGGTTCTTGGCCACTGAGTGAGACCAGAGACCCTGAGCTGTGTGGTGGAGATGGTGAGCTCCCCACCCCGTCAGGCATGCATCTGTAGTGACTACCGCCTGTACCTCGGGATCGTAAAAGGGTTTCCCCTGTGCGAGAGTCTCTCTTGTCCACCAGTGAAGGCTCTGTACCAGTGTTGGTGAAACGACCACTAGATCGTCCCACTGACCACTTGCCTGAGACCACTGTTTTGCCAACCATTCCTGCATGGGACGCATGCGCAGGCACGCGTGGGGGACCAGGTAAATACATGACGCCATCATGCCCAGTAAACGCATTGCTTTACGTACCGTTATTTGTTGACCGGACTGATAATGCGGAATTTGCAGTAGTATATTCCGAATTCTTTCTTCTGAAGGAAAGGTCAACCCCTCCTGGGTATCTAGGATAGCTCCCCAGTTATGAGCCAGTCGTCCAGATAAGGGTACACTGGGATTGCCTCCCTGCGTAGGTGTGCAGCCGCCACCGCCAGTACCTTGGTGAATACCCTTGGTGCTGAAGCTATCCCGAAGGGCAGTACCTTGAATTGGTAGTGTCGACTGTCCACCTTGAAGCGCCAATACTTTCTGTGCGGTGGGAACATGGAAATATGAAAATATGCATCTTTCATATCCAAGGTTGCCATGTAATCCCCCTTTTTTAGGAGGGGGATTACCTCTTGTAGTGTGGTCATACGAAATTTTTGAGGCTTGACATACTTGTTGGCAGGCCGTAAGTCCAATACTGGGCGCATTGTCAAATCTTTCTTTGGCACAAGGAAGTAAGTTGAATAAATACCCTTGTTTACCTGGTGTCCCGGGACGAGTTCTATCGCGTCCTTTTCTAGCAGAATGGCGATCTCCTCGAGGAGAATCTTCTGATGTTCTAAAGAGTGTACTCTTTGTCGTGGAGGATGGTTCCGGGGACGCTGCAGTAGTTCTATACAATATCCTGTGGATACTGTTGACAGCACCCATCTATCTGTCTGATGTGATCCCTTCCCAAGCCTGGGTGAAGTTGGAAATGCGTCCCCCTACTGGGGTTGCGTGAGAAGGGACCCTGAACAGAGAGTCACTGCTTTGGCGGAGGCGTGCCGCCTCCTTTGTTGGGGCTGCCTCTGCCTTTACCACGACCTCTCCTATTACCCCTGCCGTAACCCTGGGTAGACTGTTGGTTGTTGTTTCACTGTGTACCCTGCCCCTGGGAATAGGAAGATCCTCTCTGGGAATTTTGGCCGCGTGGGCGACAAAAATTACTATTCCCTCTCTGGTTAGGGGGTTTATTGGTTAACTGCCCAAGGCACTTGAGTGTTTCATATTCGTCCTTGGCATTCTTCAGTGCGTCTTCGACCGCCTTACCAAACAACAGATCGGTTTCCACCGGTTTGTCCAACAATGATGCCTGGGTTTCTGCCTTAAAACCAGACTGCCGTAACCACGCATGTCTTTTGATAACAGTGCCTTCCGCTATCAATCTGCCTGCGTTGTCCGCGGCGTCGAAGGTTGCTTTCAAAATGCAACCAGACACGGCTCTACCCTCTGCGGAAATCCGAGCTAACTGGCCCTTTAAAGGTTCAGGAGCAGAGGCTATGAGTGCCGCGACTTCTTCCCACTGATGGCAGTTGTAGCTGGCCAACAGGGTGGTGGAGTTTGCAATCCTTGCTTGATAGGCGGACGTTGAGGCTACTTTCCTGCTGAAACCATATAGACTTTTGCTCTCCTTGTCGGGAGGAGCTTCGGACGATGACAAGGGTGTTCCAGCCCTCTTACGAGTGTTGGTGACAACTAGGGAGTCTGGCTTCAGATGTCCTCTTATATAGAGAGGGTCAGACTGGGCAGCCCTGAAAAGTTTTTCAACCCTGGGATTGACTGCTCTTGTGAGGATCGGGTTCACCAGGGACGGATCTATTCTCCGCTGAATTGTCTTAAGGATAGGAATGGTCTGGGCAACAGGTGTCCTTTCTCCCACTAACTCTTCTGCGAAGTCCCTTTCCTCCTGGACACCGTGGGTGTCAATGTGGAAATGTTCTGCTGCGCGTGCGAGAACCTCGTTTAGGAGGGGTTGGTTATCGACCGGGGAGTCGGTAACCGGGGCTTAGTTCTCTACCGGGGAATCTACTCTGTATGTTTCCGGGTCCTCCTCTTCCTCCTCCTGGTCCTCATCATCCCCATAGTAGCCCGTCCCGGTTTGCTCTTCTATCATACCAAATTCTTGGTCCTCACAAAAGGAAGCCTTCTCCTTGATACAGTGAGTATGGTCTTGCGTATGGTTGTACCTCGAAGGGTTCTGACCTCATCGGAGTTTCAAACCGGGGCTTCTTACTCGGGGGGATAGGATCAGTAGAGCCTGAGGGAGTCGCCCCTTGTGGATCATACGAGAGGAAATGTTCTGGATTTTTATCATAAAAATCTGCCAAAGAAGACATTCTTGACATGACCCTATCGATGTCTTCACTGGACCATTTTTTGGAACTGGGATGACTCTCTCAGCAAGTCTATGGGATTTATCTTGAGTAGCTTTGCTGGTTTTAGACATATCAGCAGACCTGGTCTTGTCTGTCTGTTTAGGGGGAGTGGTGTGCTTCACAGGTGTGGAAGAGTGCAAAGGTTGTTTCTTTTGCTGTTTTCCCCCCTCCCCGTGAGTGTAGAAATGTTTTCCCTGTCCTTTAGTGGCTCCGGAGGTTTTCGACGCCTGGCGTCGAGGATCGGGGGTGGTGTCCCTGTCCTTCGAGCGTGGGGCCTCGCTGGTTTTAACTGCGGGCTCCGACTCCTGGAGCGTGGCCTGGGGGTGGAAGTCGTCTTCATCTTCGGACGATCGAACTTCTGTTAGCGTAGGGAGCGAGGCACTTTTGGCAAGAGTGGATGATTGCCTGGAGTCATGCGGCGATCTTGATCGAGAGCGCCCAGAGGACACCGAATCGGACCGTTCTGTTTGTGCCTCTTTCCGAGAACTCGACGTCGTCGAGTCTCGGTTGGACTTAGTGTGTTTAGTGTGTGTAGTATGTGAAGCGCTTGTGTCGCCGGGGCCTTCCCCATAGCCGCCCTGCCGGGCGACCTTCCGAGGTCGGGGACCTGCGCTCGGCTGTCTTTCGACGCCGTAATGCCCTCGCCGTCCGAAAGTACAGCGTCGCTGCCGTCGCTGAAGGTGCCCTCCGCTGCCATGGCCGCCTGCCTGGCGTGGTGGGCCCAACGCTTCGTCGAACGGTCCTTAAGTGTCTTAGGTTTAAACCTACTACACGCTCTGCAGTTCGCTTCGGGGTGGTCCCATGGCAAGCAGAGATTGCACGAGATGGCCTGTCGACCCAAGGGTATTTACGATTGCACTTGGGGCAGAATTGAAAACGGGTACCTTCCATATGCACCTTGAGGCAGCGGGCTGGTAAGTGTAGGAAATGTATAAGGTGTACCTATATACCAAGAGTGTAGAGTATGTTCCACCCCCCACTCTCCCTACTTGCAGGGCCAAGGCCAGAGGCCTTCTAAGGCCCAGGCCGAGGCCAGCGGCCTTCTGAGGCCCAAGTCCGTCGTGCAGCAGCCGACGGTCGTTTTCTTCTCCAGCCGGCGTCGAGTGTCGAAGTTCGACGTTGGGATGGGGAAGGATGTCAATAGATTATTAAATTAAATTTTTAGCAAAAGTATGGCTAAGGCCAGGGGACTCCACAAAATTCTTCCGACCAGTATGGCGGAAAAAAACAATCTGAGGATCCTAGACGCGTGAGGGATCTTGGGTACAGTGGACGTCACACTAGGGATAGTATTACTGGCACGCCCTGTGTCGACGCCCATTTTCGAGTTTCGAAAAACAAACTAATACTCCGCAGCTTCCACTAGATGTCGGCCTATGCACAGCATGTGATCTAAGTGGATTCCACAAGCCTCAGAAATATATATATATATGTCATTCACTATACTGTCTCTCATCAGGATGGTGTCACAGATAAGGGACAATGTGCCATGAGCTTTTTGAGTTTGAATAGGGTTAAGGGCAATGCAAACAGATCGCTGGAAGGTGTGCTACAGTTCTGAGCCACATCATCAAAGCATTATAGGTATGCAAAATAAGCCCAAATACAAACCTTTTTCTCCAGGAAATAGTCTTTGTTTTAGAGGGCAGTTAATTTCCAGCAATTGCTACAAGGTATTGGTGTGAAATGTGTGACTTGGCTCAAATGGACTATTCTTCTTTGACATTTCCGGTGAAAGGGTTTCTTTCAAACCTTTTTAAACCCAGCATAACTTACTTGGTGTTTTGAAAACATGGCCCGATGCTCCAACCACAAGGCTGTCAGGACTATACTGCACTGATGATCCCTAATAAGGGTGAAACCAGGTTATGTAGTTGTCCTGACAGCCTTGCAAAATGACAGTCTTCGGTTGATTAAGCTATGTATAAAGTAGCACTGTCCTCTAAAACAAATACAATTTCCTAGAGAAAAAGGTTTGCATTTGAGCTAACTTGCATTCCCACAATGCCTTGCTGATTTGTCTCTGAACTTGAGGTCAACTTCCAGCAATGGCGACTAAGTAGGGTTGAGGAGTGTGTGACTTAGCTCAAATGACCAATATAAATAAAAAACTTATATATATATATATATATACACACACACACACACACACACACATATACACACACACATATATACACACACACATATATATATATATAAAATACATTACTCATCGTAATCGTATTTCTGATGCTTGCATCTGCTTAGATTCACATGCTGTGCATAGGCCAACATCTAGTGGAAGCTGCGGAGTATTACAGTTTGTTTTTCGAAACTTGAAAAGGGGCGTCGAACTAGGGCGTGCCAGTAATACCATCCCTAGTGTGACGTCCACTGTACCCATGATCGCTCACGCGTGTAGGACCCTCAGATTGTATTTTTTCTGATATGAGGTAGCATGAGGAGTAGCGTGAGTACATAGTATCCAAGCAGATAGATATATAAGACTACACGCATCCATGCGCCTTCTCTCAGAGGGGAGGAAGGGCGGGCGCATGTGAATCTAAGCAGATACAAGCATCAGAATTACGATTACAGTGAGTAATGTATCCCTTCTGAGGCTTGTGGGATCTGCTTAGATCACATGCTGTGCATAGATTAGGGAGCAGTGTTAGCAGAAGGAGGTGGGATGTGAGACGGTCATGAGCAAACAAATGTCTTAGAACCGCCTGTCCCACTTGAGTATGTGTCTTGGAATGAGTGTCAATGCAGTAGTGCTGAGTAAAAGTGTGAATAGAGCTCCATGTAGCTGCTTTGCAAATGGTGTCAAGGGGTATATTTGCAACGAAAGCCAGACTGGCCCCAGTACCTCTTGTAGAGTGGGACCTTGGCGTAAAACGCAGTGTCTTTTCTGAAAAGGAGTAACACAGCCGGATACATTTGACTATCCATTTAGAGATGGCACCTTTAGAGACGCAATCTCCTTCTCTGCCTGTAGCTACGGAGATGAACAGTTGATCTGTTTTTCTTAGCGGTCTGGTCTTGTCTACGTAGTAGAGGACCGCTCTTCTCACATCTAGAGTGTGTAGTTTCACCTCAGCAGAGCTCTTGGGTTCTTGGAAGAAAGCCGGTAGCTCAATGGACTGGTTAACATGGAATTTAGAAATAAACTTAGGTGAGAACTTAGGGTGAGTTCGTAGAACCAACGTATCCTTATGTACAGTAAAGAAAGGATCCTGCACTGACAGAGTCCGAATTTCACTGACCCTTCTTATGGATGTAATGGCTACTAAGAAGGCAGTCTTATAAGTCAGGTGTTTGAGACTAGCTTTATGCATGGTTTCAAACGGAGGGCCCATGAGTTTAGCAAGCACCACATTAAGGTCCCACCCTGGTGGTGGGTTTGAAATTGGAGGATGGAGTCTCTTCACCCCTTCCATAAAGGCTTTAACAACTGTTACTTTCCACCCTGTTATGTGTGGTGGTGTAGGCTGACAGAGCCGCCAGGTGTACCTTGAGTGAATTAAATACAAACCCTGCGTCCAACAGGTGGAGCATGTAGGTGACAATATTGGAAGGAGTGCAGTCAATCGTGTTGATTTGCTTCTTCTGGCACCAAATAAACTTTTCCATTTATCAAAATAACAGTGTCTTGTGTTAGGTTTTCTTGATTCTTTTAAGATGTCCATACATCTCTGTGGTAAATTGAGATGACCAAACTCTACGACTTCAGGAGCCATGCTGCCAAGTTCATCGAGTTGGGTTGAGGATGTACTGTTTGTACTTCGTGCTGGGAGAGTAGGTTGTACCAGCACGGGCGTCTGATGGGGTCGCACACCGCCAGTTTGCGCAGGTGTGGGAACAACGGTTGTCTCGCCCACATAGGAGCAACAAGGATGAGCGTCATCGATTCCCTGTGTATCTTGTTGACCACCTTCCTCATCAGAGGGGTTGGTGGAAAAGCGTAGGCAAACATCCCTGACCAGTTCATCTATAGAGCGTTCCCCTTGGAGCCTGACTGGGGGAACCTGGATGCGAATTCTGGGCAATGTCTGTTTTCGCTTATGGAGAATAGGTCTATAGTGGGGAAACCCCACTGAGAGAAGAGATCTCCTACGACTTCTTCGTGTCGACGCCATTCGTGTTCTTCTGGAAGAGGATCTCTGCTCAAAGCGTCCGCTAGTAAATGGAGATCCCCTGGAACATGTTGAGATGACAGCTAAATGTTCCGTCCGAGTGCCCATATCCAAATTTTCTGGGCAAGCCGGGACAGATTTGGCGAACGAGTGCCCCTGTTTGTTTATGTAAAACATTGCCGTAGTGCTGTCTGTTAAGATCTGCACTGACAGGTTCGATAGGTGGGGTTCAAACGCTCGAAGCACTCTGAAGACTGCCAGGAGTTCTAGCATGTTGATGTGATTCTGGGCCACTATGTGAGACCAGAGGCCCTGAGCTGTGTGGTGAAGGAGATGTGCTCCCCACCCTGACAGGGACGTGTCTGTTGTGACCACAACCTGTATCTCCGGATCGTAAAAGGGTTTCCCCTTTAAAAGATTCTCTCCTGTCCACCAGCGAAGACTTTGTACTAGCGTTGGCGAAACGACCACTAGATCGTCCTACTGACCACTTGCCTGAGACCACTGTTTCGCCAACCACTCCTGCATGGGGGACCAGGTAAATGCAAGATGCCATCATGCTATTAAAC
This sequence comes from Ambystoma mexicanum, assembly GCF_040938575.1. Taxonomy (NCBI): domain Eukaryota; kingdom Metazoa; phylum Chordata; class Amphibia; order Caudata; family Ambystomatidae; genus Ambystoma; species Ambystoma mexicanum. Next base: position 253,372,941 of record NC_090926.1, on the reverse strand, counting down.
ACAAAGCTTTCCGCACCCTTATCTGGCGACCGGACTAATATTGAGGAATTTGCAGCAACAGATTCTGAATTCTTTCCTCTGATTGAAAGGCCAACCCGTCTTGTGTGTTTAGGACAGCTCCTAGGAACTGTTTTGAGGTGCTTGGCACCAGGCTTGATTTTTTCTCGTTGATTGAGAAGCCCAATTGGAAGAGGAGGTTGATCTTTCTTTGAATGTTGGATCTGCAGGTAAGGGTACACCGGGACTGCCTCCATGCGTAGGTGCGCCGCCACCACCGCCAGTACCTTGGTGAATACCCTTGGAGCCGAGGCTATACCGAAGGGCAGCACCTTGAACTGGTAGTGCTGGCTGTCTACCTTGAAGCGCAAGAATCTTCTGTGCGATGGAAACATGGAAATATGTAAATAGGCATCTTTCATGTCCAATGTTGCCATGTAATCTCCTTTTCTAAGCAGGAGGTTTACTTGCTGGAGTGCAGTGGTGCGAAATTTTTGAGGCTTCACATATCTGTTTGTAGGGCATAAGTCTAATACTGGGCTCATCGTTAGATTTTTTTTGGCACAAGGAAGTAGGTTGAATAAATACCCTTGTTTACCTGGTTGCCCGGGACGAGTTCTATCGCGTCCTTTGCAAGAAGAATGACGATCTCCTCGAGGAGGATTCTTTGGTGCTGCAAGGAATGTGTCTTCTGTCTTGTAGGATGGTCGCAGGGGCGTTGCAATAGTTCGATACAGTATCCCGCGGACACTGTGGACAGCACCCATCTGTCCGAAGTGATCCCTTCCCATGCATGGGTGAAGCTGGAAATGCGCCCCCCTACTGGGGATGCATGGGAAGGGACCCGGAGCGGAGTGTCACTGTTTTGTAGAGAGGCATAGCGCCTCTACCTGGGCTGCCTCTCCCTCTACCACGGCCCCTCTTGACCTCTGGCGAAACCCTGGGTAGCTTGTTGGTTGCCGCCCCATGATGATCCTTGATTCTGAGAGTAATGGGAACCTCACAGAGTTCTGGCCGCGAGAGCGACAAAAATTATTATTTCACCGCTGGTTTGGTGGTTTATTAGTTAGTTGGCCAAGGGACTTTAAGGTGTCTTATTCGTCCTTGGCCGTCTTCACGCCTCCTCCACTGCTTTTCCAAACAGGAGGTCTGGTTCCACCGGCATGTCAATGAGGGTGGCTTGCGTCTCGGGTTTAAACCCTGATTGCCTCAGCCAAGCGTGTCTTTTAATTACTGCGCTCTCTGCTATGAGCCTTCCAGCATTGTCCGCTGCATCGAAGTTAGCCTTGAGAATGCACCCAGACACTGATCGCCCTTCTCACGCAATCTGGGCCAACTGAGTCTTTAGAGGCTCTGGTGAGGAAGCAATGAGGGCAGCTACCTGTTCCCATTGATGGCAGTAGTAGCTTGCTAGCAGAGTGGTGGTGTTAGCAATGCGTGCTTGGTAAACCGAGGTGGACGCCACCTTCCTTCCTAGCCCATATATTCTTTTGCTCTCCTTGTCAGGGGGAGCTTCTGAGAATGCCAACGGTGTTCCCGCCCTCTTCCTGGTGGTTGTAACCACTAATGAGTCGGGTTTTAGTTGACCCTTATGTAAAGTGGGTCAGAGGGAGCGGCCCTGAATAACATTTCTATTCGAGGGTTAACTGCCCGGGTAAGATTAGGGGTGAGCAGAGAAGCATCGATTCTATGTTGAATAGACTTTAGAATCGGGATGGCCTGGGCGATGGATCTTTTGTCTCCCAAAATCTGCTCTGCGAAATCCCTCTCTTCTTGGGCCCCCTGAGTATCAATTTGAAAGTGTGCTGCAGCCTTGGTCAAAACCTTGTTGAGCAAGGGCTGGTTGTTAACAGGTGAGTCATTCACCAGTGGGTCCTTGGGAATAGGGGAGTCGAGACTATAGGCTTCCGCCTCGTCTTCCTCCTCCTCTTCCTGGTCCTCATCGTCTCCATAATAATCGACCCCGGTCTGGTCGTCTAGTATTTGTACTTCTGGATCCTACCCATACTGCTGGTAAGGTTCAACATAGACAGGGTCTGAAATCAGGCCCTGAACTGGAGTCTTAGACCAGAGTCTCTTAGCAGGAGGTGGAGGGTCTTTGGATCCCAAAGGGGTAGAGGGTGTAGGGGTATAGCTAAGGAAGTAATTAGGGTCTTTCTCGTAGAAATCTGCAAGAGAAGACATCCTCCTCATTACCCCGTCAATGTCCTCAGCATTCCATTCCCTGGACCCTTTCCTGTTGTGGTTCCTCCTCTAATCCCATATCCTGGGGGGTGGGAGAGACAATCTTTGGCCTAGTGACAGGGTCCTGGGCCTTGGACTTTTGTGGGCGTTTCTCCTTCTGAACCTGTTGTGCAGAGGCTATTTTCTATTGTTTTTTCCCCCCTTCCCATGTGTAGAGGAATGCTTTCCTGACCCCTTGGACTTTCCGGAATCTTTTGACGCCTGGCGTCGAGATTCGAGGAGAGATAACGAGACTCTGGAGTCTTAGAAGAGGCATGCTGAGTCTGAGCCATAGACGTCGAAAGAAGAGCTTTCAAACGTGCTGCCTGGGGGTAGAGGTCGGAATCGTCATCCGACGACCCTACCTCTGTGAGTTTAGTAACGTGGCACTCTTAGCAATCGTGGACGGTTGCTGTGTGTCATGAGGCGACCGAGACTTGGAACGCCCAGAGGACACCGATTCTGCGGACCGCTCTGTCCGTGTCTTTTTCTGCCAATCACTCGACACACGTGTCGAGTCTCGGGTGGGGTTAGTGTGTTTAGATGAAGATGTATGTGTAGCGTTCTTGCCGCCGGGTGTTGTCCCCATAACCAACCCGCCGGACAGTCCTCTGAGGCCGGGGGCTCGCGCTGCCTGGCGTAGTGGGCCCAACGCTTGGTTGAGCGGTCCTTAAGTGTCTTGGCTTTGAAGAGCTTACAAGCTGTACAATTTGCCTCGGGGTGGTCCCTTGGAAGACACAGGTTACAGGTATTATGTTTGTCTACCCAGGGGAACTTACGGTTGCACTTCGGGCAGAATTTAAATGGAGTACTCTCCATATGTCAATATCTGGCAGCGGGCGGGTATAAGTAGGGTGTGTGTGTGTGTGTGTGTGTGTGTGTGTGTGTGTGTGTGTGTGTGTGTGTGTGTGTGTGTGTGTGTGTGTGTGTGTGTGTGTGTGTGTGTGTGTGTGTGTGTGTGTGTGTGTGTGTGTGTGTGTGTGTGTGTGTGTGTGTGTGTGTGTGTGTGTGTGTGTGTGTGTGTGTGTGTGTGTGTGTGTGTGTGTGTGTGTGTGTGTGTGTGTGTGTGTGTGTGTGTGTGTGTGTGTGTGTGTGTGTGTGTGTGTGTGTGTGTGTGTGTGTGTGTGTGTGTGTGTGTGTGTGTGTGTGTGTGTGTGTGTGTGTGTGTGTGTGTGTATATATATATATATATATATATATATATATATATATATATATCAACCCCCTACTCTCCCTACCTGCACAGGGCCGAGGCCAGAGGCCTTCCCAGGCCCAAAGTCCGTTGTGTAGTCCGACGGTTATTCTTTCTTGGTCTCAAGTATCTTCGGCGATCTTCGTCGTGGGGTTAGAGAACGGGGATTTTTTGATAATTATATGACAAATGGCTAAAAGCCAAGGAACTCCGCGATAATGCTTCCGACAAGTATGGTGGAAAAAAACAATCTGAAGGTCCTACACGTGTGAGGGATCATGGGTACAGTCGACGTCACACTAGGGATAGTATTACTGGCTCGCCCTGTCGACGTCAACTGTAATTCTCTGCAGCTTCCACTAGATGTCGGCCTATGCACAGCATGTGATCTAAGCAGATTCCACAAGCCTCAGAAATATATGATACAGTACTCACCGTAATCTTATTTCTGATGCTTGTATCTGCTTAGATTCACATGCTATACATAGGCCGAGATCTAGCGGAAGCTGCAGAGAATTACAGTTGACGTCGACAGGGCGTGCCAGTAATACTATCCCTTGTGTGATGTCCCCTGTACCCATGGTCCTACACGCGTCGAGGTCCCTCAGATTGTTTTGTTTCTGACATGAGGTAGCATGAAGTGTAGCGCGAGTACAGGTGCATCCAAGCAGATATGTATCAGAGACCTCATATAAACATCCATGAACCTTCTCTCCAAGGGGAGGAAGGGTGGGCTCATGTGAATCTAAGCAGATGCAAGCATCAGAAATACCATTATGGTGCGTAATGTATCCCTTCTGAGGCTTGTGGAATCTGCTTAGATCACATGCTATGCATAGATTAGCAAGCAGTGTTAGGAGAACGTGGTGGGTTGTGAGAAGGTTCAGCGGCAAATAGATGTTTTAGAACTGCTTGTCCCACCTGTGTATCTGCTTTGGAATGAGGGTCAATGCAGTAGTGATGAGTGAAAGTATGTACTGAGCTCCATGTAGCTGCTTTGCCAATTATGTCTAGAGGGACATTTGCGATAAATGCCAGAGTAGCTCCTGTGCCCCTTGCGGAGTGAGCTCTTGGCGTGAAAGGCAGTGTTTTGCTTGATCATGAATTGCATATGATATGATATGGCATTTGTAAAGCCCCTATACACAAGTGTTTCAAGGCGCAACGAGGCAAGGGACGGGGAACCGAGGGAAAACAGAACGATCTTACTAGGCCAGGTGTCATTCAGATCGCGCAGATCGTATGCATCCAACTATCTATCCGGAGATGGCATTTTTGGAAATGCAGTCTCCTCCTCTGCCTGGTGCTATGGAGATAAACAGTTGGTCTGTTTTCCTAAGCGGTCTGGTCTTGTTTACATAGTAAAGGACCGCACTCCTTACATCTAGTGTATGGAGTTTTTTTCTCAGCTGAGCTTGTGGGGTTCTGGAAGAAGGCCAGTAGCTCTTTGAACTGGTTTACGTGGAATTTGGAAATTAATTTCGGTGAAAACCTAGGGTGTGTACGTAAAACCAATTTGTCCTTGTGTATGATAAAGAAAGGACTGTGCACTGACAAGGCTTGCAATTCACCAACTCTTCTTATGGAAGTAATAGCCACTAAGAAGGCAGCTTTGCAAGTCAGGTGTTTAAGACTTGACTTATGCATAGGTTCAAATGGGGGCCCCCATGAGCTTTGTGAGTACTACAATGTCCCGGGAGGATAGCTCAGCGGCAACGTGTGCACCTTGGAAGCAAGAGGACACGAAGCAACACAGGTTCGAACCCCGGGTCCGTGCTTAGAAACCTCTGGGTGTTTAAGCGCGTTATAAATTTGCAACTAAGACAAAAAACCAAAAAAAAAAAAAAAAACAATTACGCAACTAAAAAACAAACCGCGGGTTGTGCGAGCGCTTTAACAAATTCAAATAAATACAATACATTGAGATCCCAGACTGGCGGTGGGTTTGAAATTGGAGGGTGGTGTCTCCTCACTCCCTCCATGAATGCCTTAATGACTGGAACTTTCCACCACAATACTTTACTTTGAGAGGTGGTGTAAGCTGATAAAGGCGCCAGGTAGACCTTTATAGAGTTGAATGCTAACTCTGAGTCTAACAAGTGGAGCATATAGTTAAGAATGTGGGATGGAGTACATTCTACGGGGTTTATTTGTTTAGACTGACACAAAATTTCAAATCTCCGCCACTTGTCGAAATAACAGTGTCCGGTGTTTGGTTTACGTGCCTCCTTGAGGATATCCATACACCATTGTGGTAGATTTAAATGTCCAAACTCTATGAGCCTTTCTGCCAAGTTCACTCAGGGTGGTTGAGGGTGAACGGTTATTCTCCCATGTTGGGTCAATAGATTGGTCTGGCACAGGAGTTGGATGGGATTCCACATCGCTTAATAATTAGGCTTTTATATAGCGCTACAAACCCTCAGGTATCTGAGCGCTGCTTATTATTACCCACGGTGTGTGGTGCTCATTTATCGACCTCGGAAGGATGAAAGGCTGAGTTTGGCCCCGCCGGGATTCGAACCTGCGTTAACAGGCTCTGCACGGGTGTCAAAGCGGGCGCTCTACTCGCTGTGCCACTTGACCGGCTTGTTTGCGCAGATGTGGATACCATGGTTGTCTCACCCACATGGGAGCAACTAGGATGAGCGTCATCTGTTTTCTGTGAATCTTGTTCACCACATTGCTCATTAGAGGAATTGGGGAAAAGCGTAAGCAAAGTTTCCCACCCACTCATCCGTAGGGCGTTCCCCTTGGAGTCTGGCTGCCAAAACCTGGAGGTGAAGTCTGGGCACTGCATTTTTTCTTAGCGAACAAGTCTAGTGTGGGGTAACCCCACTGTGAAAAGATTGGGTCTACGTCATCATAGTCTAGTTGCCACTTGTGGTGTTCTGGTCAGGGATCTCTGCTCAGAGAGTCTGCTACAGTGTTCAGTACCCCTGGAACATTTTGGGAGGATAGGAACATTCCCCGTTTGAGTGCCCATTTCCATACTTTCTGTGCTAGTTTGGACAGATTTGGAGAGTGTGCCCCCTGCTTGTTGATGTAGAACATTGCAATGGTACTGTCGGTTAGGATTTGTACCGACTGATTTGTCTGCTGAGCTTCGAATGCTTGAAGCGCTTTGAATATTGGTCAAAGTTCCAGCAGGTTGATGTGGTTCTGTGCTGTGATGTGAGTCAACAGACCATGTCCTGTGTGGTGAAGGTGATGTGCCCCCCACCCGGAGAGTGATGCATCTGTTGTAACAACCTTTTGCGCTGCCGGCTTGTGGAAGGGTTTTCCCTTTAACAGCTTTTCCTTTGTCCACCAGCGTAGGTTTTCTATTAGTGTTTGCGAAACAACCACTGACCGCTTGCCTGAGACCATTGTCCCGCCAAACATTCCTGCATTGGGTGCATGCGCAAACGTGCGTGTGGGACCAGGTAAATGCATGATGCCATCATGCCTAGTAAACGCATTGCTTTGCATATGCTTATCTGGCGACCGGCTTGATAGAGAGGTATTTGCCATAGCATATTTTAAACGCTTTCCATTGATGGAAAGACTAACCCTGCTTCACTTTTTAAGACTGCTCCGAGTAACAGTTTTGTTGTGCTTGGCAAAAGGCTCAATTTTTTCTAATTTTTTGTGAAGCCCAATTGGAAGAGAAGGTTTATGGTACTTTGTGTGTTTTGCTGGAAAAGATGGGGTGATTCCCCTGTAATCAGCCAGTTGTCCAGGTAGGAGTACACTGGGATTGCCTCGCTGCACAGGCACCGCCGGCAGTACCTTGGTGAATACCCTTGGAGCAGAGGCTATTCCGAAGGGCAGCACCTTGAACTGGTAGTGCTGGTTTGCTATCTTGAAACGCAAGAGTTTTCTGTGTGCTGGGAACATTGAAATATGAAAATGGACATCTTCCATTTGTTGCCATGTAGTCCCCCCGCTTTAGCAGAGGGATTACTTCCTGTAGCGTAGTCATACAGAATTTTTGTGGCTTTACATAAGTGTTTGCAGGGTGCAAGTCTAACACTGAGCGCATAAAGGAAGTAAATTGAATAAATACCTTTGTTTATCTTGTTCGCTGGTACGATCTCTATGGCTTCCCTGAGTAACAGCGCTGCGACCTCCTCGAGAAGGAAGAGTTGTTCTTCCTTCGTGTATGTGACCTTTGTGGCCGGAGATTGTTGGATGGTCGTTGGATTAGCTACACGCAATAACCTCCCGCCACGGTCGATAGCATTCACTTGTCTGCGCTGATTCTCTCCCATGCGTGGGTGAAGTGTTAAATACACCTTCCTACTGGAGAGCCATGGAAGGGGACCTGGAGCGTTTTGTCATTTTTTAGGAGGTGTAACTCCACCTCTGGATGTGGAGGACCTCCCCCGACCACGAGATGGCCGCTGGCCTCTCTGGAATACCTGCAAGGCTTGTCCCTGTTGGTTACCCCAGGATGAGCCCTGACCTTGTCCATAACCTGAACCCCTTTGAGAGATCTGACCACGAAACTGATGAAAATTGCTTCCGCCTCTTTGGCCTGGTCGCTTGTTCGTTAGCTGGCCTAGAGATTTTAAGGTATCGCGCTCCTCCTTAGCAGATTTTAATGCATTTTCCACGGCTTTCCCAAATCAGACGTTGGGGTCCAGCGCAGGTCCCCGACCTTCCGAACATGTGTTTCATGTTTGAAGCCAGACTGGTGCAGCCAGTTGTGGCGTTTGCTGATGGTACCTTCGGCAATGAGCCTGACCGCATTGTCTGCGATATCCAAGTTGATTAAGATGCAGCTGTAAACTCCCTTGCCATCTGCTGCTACTAGTGCCAGTTGCGATTTGAGAGGTTTATGGGCAGAAGCTATTAGTGTTGTCACCTCGTCCCACTTGTGGCAGTTGTAGCTTGCCAGTAGTGTGGAGTTATTTGCAATCCTTGTTTGGAAGGCTGCTGAAGTGGCCACCTTTCTCCCCATAGTGTAGAGTTTTTGACTCTCCTTATCGGGGGCGCTTCTGATGAGGCTAAAGGTGTTACGGACCTCTTTCTAGTTATGGTTACCACAAGTGAGTCCGGTTTTAGCTAGCCCCTATTGTAAAGTGGGTCAGATGGGGCCGGACGGAAGAGTTTTTCAACACACAGGTTGACTGCACATGTTTGGTTTGGAGTCTCCAGAGAAGGTTGAATCCTTTGGATGGACTGATGAATAGGAATGAATTGGGTGGTGGCTTTCCTGTCCCCCCCAATACATCTTCCACAAAATCTTTATCCTGCTTCTTGGGTTTGGATTCCAAAGGGCTCAGCTACCTTTAAAAGCATATAGTTAAAGAGCAGCTGATTGTCAACTGGTGCATCGTCCACTGATGAGTCTTGGTGAACTGGTGAGGCTAGTGTGTACACCTCCTCATCATCATCATAATAATGGTCTGTCTCTTGTAAGGTTTCATTGCCGTCAGTGTCCGTATTTACATTATATGGATCACTATGTACTGGGTCCCCTTGAGGCGAAATGGGGAGTGTGTCAAGACATGGACTCTTCACTGGGGGCTGGGATGACGTAGCCTCAGTAGTTGGCAGCGTGTTCTGGAAATTTTGGCATGCTTGGAGTTTCTTCTCAAAGAAGTTAGCTATAAATGTCATCCTTGTCATAACCCGGTCAATATCTTCAGCAGTCCATGTGGCTGAACTTGGTATGACTCCAGGGTATTGAGGTGTAATAGACTGGCCCTGAAGTGTAGACTGGCCCTGAAGTGTAGACTGGCCCTTGTTTTTCAAGGCCTCCGTTAAGGTCCCTTCCTCCTGGGAAACTGTTTTTCCCTCTGATCTATGCTAGATTTGTCCTTGCTAGACTTCTTTCTCCCTTGGAGGATTGTTTATTTGAGCTTTTAGCTTTCAGGAGTCTTCCTGGACATGTTTTTGCACCAAGTGGGCTAAACCCAAGCTTTTGGGCGTTCAACGTAGGGTGTCGAATTTCAGCGGTGGATCGGGCGAAGCCTCGTCTTCCGACATTCGGCAGAGGATTTGGACACAGTGTCTGTCTCGTCTTTTGACTTATGGGGCCTGTCGTGAGGCGACAGACTTCTAGTGCTCAGAGGACAGGGATACAGTGGACCTCCCCCTTGATGCTGTGTGCGGGCATTCGGTTGACATTGGCAGCGATTCTCGGCCCTTGGCTATGTGTGATTGCGCACCTGGGGCTCATCTACACCCAGGGCATTTTTTTTATTACAACCAGGGCAACATTTAAATGGAGTTTTTTCCATAGCTAAAGGAAGAGGCAGCCAGGCGAGGAAAGACGGGGTAAAGGGGAAAATGCATTCTACAAAGACCACCCCACACTCTCCCTGTTAGAGCCAAGGCCCGGTGCGGCCTTTCAAGGCAGAAGCGGTCGCCGAATCAAGGATCTTGTTCAAGGTTCGTTCCTTTCCATCGCCGTCGAAAGTGTAGCCAAAGTCGGTAGTAGAGAAAGGATAGAAAGAGTAACTAACTCTAACTGACAATAATAAATCGTGTCAGCCGAAATGAACTCGGCGATTAAGCGTCCATTCTAATGACAGAAAAAAAAAAATCAGAGGGACCTCAACGTGTGAAGGACCATGGGTACAGTGAAAGTCGCACTAGGGATAGTATAACTGGCAGGCCCGGTCGACGTCACTTTGAGTTTCGAAAACAACTGTCATACTCTGCAGCTTCCACTAGATGTCAGCCTATGCATAGCATGTGATCTAAGCAGATTCCACAAGCCTCAGAAATGTATATATATATTTGCCAAAAACACTGTCAAAATAGTACATTCAATTTACCAATAAAGCATGAATACACCAAAACAACACACAGTAAATGGTTAAGATATTGATTCCAATTAATATAGGACTAACATAATAGGTCTGTATAAGTCCTAAAAAGGAGGAAGGAAAGAGGCTAGAGCAATATAGGATACCCGTCCAAAGGGCCAACAGACAGTAAGTACACGTAAAAGTACAGTACTGGGTCTGAAGAGGTCCCTAGTCACCGCTCATGTTAGATACCAACATAACCACCAGTGGTTACTGTAATAACAAGATTTCCTATGCACAGAGTGAACTACAACTATTATTTACAATCGACTCTTCGATAAATCAATAACAGGCCACTTTGAAAGTTAAATAAGTTTTGTAAAGTTTTCCCCATGCGAAGCAAATCGGGCAAAGTCCCATATGTCTGTTGAGGTTGAAGGAAAAAGTAAGGTAGGTTGTCCTTCTACCCCACAGTGCAGCTGTAACGCTCACCTGATTCCCGTAGAGGCGCCGGTCTTGACTGGGCGTATACCGTATCTTCAAAGGTGATGTGTAACACACGGCTGGCTCTTTGGGCTGGACCTCTGTGCACTGTATGTCTGGCTCGAAGGGTAAGATGTCTGCAGATAGAAAATGTGGGATTAATGAACTGGGTTATTGAATGTCTCTCTCTTCTTCCCTTTCTCTTCTCCTGTAGAACCCCAAAGGTTAATGCTCTCACCTTAGGTAAGTGAACGCCGTGCTCTCCATCTGCCTCGAGGCAGGGTGCTGTAACCAGTTTACTCACTGGATAAGGGGAGCAGGCCACTTGACTTCAGAGGAATGCTGTCCGTCGTTTACTGAATGAACGGTAAGTTTCGGGTAATTCTAATGTCTTTAAAGTCTTTAGTAATGATGTCTCTTGTTTTGCAGGGTTCCGGCGATGGCGGATGGCGGGCTGAAGTGAGTTGAAGATGGAGCCCGTGTGATGAATAGAAGCGCCTGGAAGCACGTAAGTAAGCGCTTGTTGCCTGCTTCACGATGCGCTCTAACTGTCTTTTTATTTTGCAGGTACAAGTTCGGGGCGGCTGCAGGGTGCCGGAATACCCACTGGGTTAGATGTGGAAAGGAGTAATGGCACGTGAGTATTAAAGTTCCCCAATGTCTTTAAAAGCACCTTGTTTTGTCTTTCAGATGCGGGATGCAGCGCCGAAGGCCTCCGGAGCGTGCAAAGAGTTGGTAAGCTTTTGTCTTTCAGATGCCGGAATGCAGTGTGAAGACCTCCGGAGCGCACGAAGAGTAGGTAAGCCTTTGTCTTTCAGATGCCGGAATGCAGCGCGAGGCGTTGGTGACAGCCGATGGACCAGGTAAGTGAAGAGCTGTCACTAAAGACCGTAATGCTAACCTGTTCTTTCTTGTCTTTATAGGTGTTGCTGAAGACTGGATTCAGAATGGTAAGCCTTTTTCCTTAGGCCCAGGATCAGATGCAGAAGACCCGATGAGCGTTCTGCTGCTGAGGATGCAGAATAACGCAAAGCAAGATTCATCCATCGGGTGTGGTTTAAATAGCCTCCTGTAGTGCTTAGGTGTCTCCTTCCACAGCCACGCCTAGGTAAGAAAAGAGTTCCTGCTTTCCAGAAGAGTTCCAGTGTTCTGAATCTAGGGAGTGGCTCCTGCCCCACCCAACAGGAAAAGTAGTTCCAAACAGAAGAGGATCAGAGACTCAACTGGCAGGCAAGTAAGCAGCATGGTCTGCTGCAGGTAAGTCCACCCAAGCATTATGAGCCCGGCGCTTCCAGCGCTGGGACTGGGCATATTTATTTATGAGCCTGGTGCCACTGGCGCCAGGACTGGGTCTAAAAGGTCCCAATTGGGACTGGTTGGCACTCGGAACCTGGGTTATGGATCTGCTTCCAAGGGAGTTGGGAAAACCCTGACCTTTTGGAAGCAGAGATCATGACAGTAGCAGAAGGTGCAATCAACCAAAGGGGACACAGGAGGGGACCACCAAGAAGTGTTCCAGCCCATGGTTAAGAATGAACAGGTCAGAAAGAGTTGATTAAAGAGGGAGCACAAATCCTAATCCATACAACGTAAATCAAAGTGGGGCGGGTGTGAGGATCAAAGCCCCACAACTTCCTAACCCAAGGGTTCGCTGCAGATGGAACCAATTACAAGAACAGGACCCAAGAACAAGTACTCATGGTGCTGGTTGCAGAGAACTAACCCAGGGTTCGGAATTGAGGGGAGCTGAGAGCTATTTTGCCCCTCGTTCTAGCCTAGTGGAGCCAGGCTAACTTGATACAAGCAGCTACCAGTAACTACATTTAGCTTCCCAGGCCAACCGATGCTGAACAAACACCTATGTGAATTAAACTCTCTGCCTTTGGGGCAATCTATAAACAAACATTAGGACAGAGCTACATTTGACATTTAAAGCGCAAGAGGTCCTAAATAATGGACAAAAGGCTAGGTTTGCATTTGATGCAGAAATTGCAGAATGCTATTTACTAGATCCCTGTTCCCCAGAGGTAGCTCCTGGTCACTTGTTAATATTGGCTACACAGGAACAGGTGAGTTTCGATGTCGTGATTAGGTCAGGATAGCCACAGTTGGGGACTCGGAGTAGAAGGGACTCAAACCAACAATTCATCAAGGATCCAGAAAAAAGGACTGTTAAGAAAGATTTCTCTTTGCTGTACCTTTCCTTCCATTTTTATGGACCCCCAAACTTTTTGCTTTTATTTTTGATCCTGACCTGTACTTTTTACCGTGCAGTGAAGCCGTAAGATTCACTACACTGTCTTTTGCTCATCTGTTATGGGGAAACTGACATTTCCTTCAGGCTGTCAGTACTGGGAAACATTGTTTCCCTTAGTCTTGTTACTTAGTTACTACTTTTAATAACTTATCACTTGTGGTTACTTTTTATCATTGTACACTGTATCTAACGATGCAGTACAATGGGTTACACCTTTGTTTTTGCTCTAGGCTAACACTCATTGGTTACTCGAGGTGTGCTAAATGGACAAGCTGGTGGCAGCAGTGACTTTTTACCATTTTTTGGTGCTTTTCATTTTAGCCTTACCGCGTTTGGCTACTAACTGTGGCTAGTGACCAAACATGGCCATGCCACAAGGTTTTTTGTTTATCCTTTAGCCAACTTGTTTTTTTTAGCCTTCTTCCTGGCCTGTGAGGCCAGGAAAATCCTTATACGGACTTTCAGTTCCCAGGAAAGCAGAGGCTTTTGGCGGGATACTGGAGGGCTATGTGTGTTTGTTGGCTGGATGTGAGCTGGGACTGTCTGCTCCCAATTCACAAACTGGTTTCAGTGTGTCTGAGTGTTATGTATGAGTGTTCCCACTAGTGGTCCTGATTGGAACACTGCTGGTGTGTGTGTGTGGGGCTAATCCTGCTATTGGGAGTTTCGGCTCTTACCTGGCTCCTGTCCAGCTGCGAGACCTGTGACGAGACCGGAGACCCATCTGAAGGAGGCCTGGAGACCAACTTCTGCTGCTGTCCTGGAGGAGCCCTGTCTTGCTATTGATTTTCAGCAGTCCCGCGAGGGAGCTGCGAACCGTGGAGTGGAGGGAACATCCATTCCAGATGTCTGCTCGGTACTTTAAGGAAGGCATGGTATCGAACAGTGAAGACAGACACAAGTGATCACAGTTCAAGGGTATTTATTGAACTTCAATGGGTTGAACACCTATCTAACCTAAATCCAAGGATGGGAGCAAGCTACGACCATCAAAAAATAATAGCGCATTCCTAGTAGATACCTCACAGAGACCTTTGATTGAGCACACTCGCGATGCCGGACCACTCCGTCACTGTTATTGTATCTTTCTCTTTTAAAGTTCAAACATCCATCAGCAATTAAACTTTCCTCGCGTCTTTCATCACACACGTTACTAATCTTCGCACTTGTGCGCGTTATACAATGTTGCTACTTACCTTGACTTCAACACAGACCGGTCTTGCACCGGTCTCCCCAACTTACCGGCTGTGTTGATCTCTGGCGATAGCGCATTCCTAGTCGACTTTAATGGGCTGAACTTCATCTATGTTGATCTGTCTGGCGCTGCTTTGATCCTGGAGCAAAGGACGGTACCACAGCGGCTGCTGCTCCTCCCAGACTCTGTAAGCCATGCAGGAGGGCCCTGGGTATTTCCAACACAATGCAGGATTCTTCAGTCTGGTTTCCTGTCCTTACTTTCCAGAATCCTTCAGAATAAAAAGCGTTAACAGTTTCTCGCCAGAAAGGTCAAGGGTATTTCCCTCCTTGCGCACTGTTCTTGGTTTGCTGTCTTTCTTCCCTCGTTCAGCTGCTGTCTGGAAAATGCTGTTCCCTCGTGTACTTTGCTTTGCTCAGAGTGTGCTCTCGTGCTTCGCCTGTTATCTGTGTGGGGAAGCTTAACGGAAGTCAGGTGTGAGTGGTTACCAGTAATTGTATAACCTTGCCTGACCATAGTAGTGGGACATGTCAGGTACAATGCACGGGTGCGAGTCTGTTTCCTCCCAGTTCGGGCTGTCCATGTGAACATGTTTGTGAAGAGAAACAGTGGGTGGTAAAGTTCCCAAATATCCTACTGGGATACAGGGAGGGGGATACTGCATGGCCATCAGGTGTCCCACTCCCCAAAGAACCCTCACCCAGGTGATCTTCCCGCACTGGTCCACCCCCAGGAACTGGATCCAAAGGAGATGGCTGTGTCCTGGCCACCTGAATGACAGATCCGAGGACTAGGGGTGAGTCACATTCGGAAGAGCTGTCGGTAGTGTCCCGGGACTTTTCTGTAGCTGACCAGCTATGAGTTTAGGCTACCGTGCTGCAGAGGTCGCCATTCCGCATTGAGGGCTGGAACCTGGGAGATTGACAGCTTGTCCTAAAAGACTAGACTTACCTCTGCAAAAATCCGGAGTCCTAGCGTCAAGGGGACCCGAGATAGGAGGGAAAGTCTGACCGCGACAAGTGAGTCCCTTTGTGTCGCTGTGCTGCGATAACCACCGTCCAAAACAGCTTACCTGAGTCAAGTCCCATGCTGAGAGGGGTCCTGCATCGTGTTTTTCTGCATTCTTCATTCAAGAGTCTTTGCACCAGCTAAAGACACAGACCGCAGAGGTGCTAGAACTTGCAACCCCTGTGAATCAAGGACTGAGGCTAACAGCAGGAAAAGCAACCCCAGACCTTCTACCATTGACCTGCCAAGTCCCGGGAAGAATCAGAGTACAGGGGGTGAGTTACAGTGGTTCTTACCTACCCCTAAACTCCCTTTACAAGTTTTGATAACTTTAATGAAACGTTTGCTAAACTTTAGCTTTGCCATTGCTTGCTCGCGCAAGCTTTCCGAAAATTGGGACACTTTTGTGAGTTTGAAAACACTGTCCTCTAATCCTTGGAACCGTTCACTGGACCCCAAAGACCCTCCCTTCATTTTTTCCTGCATCACAAACTGTCGGAACCTTTCCTGAACATTTGGGCATAAGGCACCAGACAATTTAGGGAAGGATTTTTGAAGTTGGGGTTTATTCTCTGTGGACCTGTAGTGGCTAAACTAATCTGTACTTTCTTTTACAGTTTGATTAGTATTATGCCTACTCTAGTGCCTGTATATATGTAATATATTATTAGTGTTGTATGATCCTTGTACCTGTTAGTAGTCATTTTTATAGTGATATTTGGCCATAAATAAATAACTATTTTTATACATACTGTCCAAGTGTACTCTGTGATTCACACTGTGTGTACTCAGAGGACCCTTTACAAGCTCACCACCTCTCGGGACTTAGCCTAGACCTCTCGTCACTGCTACCTTGAACGGGTTTGGCTACAGCTCCCAGAGTTGTCCCTGTCACAATATAAGTTGGCCTTCTATACATCTGTCCACCAGACCACAGTATAGAAAATCAGTCCTACCAAGTACCAACAGGGATGACACTCGAGAGGATGAGCTATGAGGCTGAAGATTAAGCAGCCACAAGGATAGCGACAGGAGCACAAAGACCTAGAGCAAGGTTTGGGGCAAGCTCAGGGGAGCAGGAAGGTCCAAGTCTGCCAGCACAGAATGGTCCAACTATTGGAGAAAATGCAAAGCGCAATTCAAAATGTGGCAAAAATTGAGATTAGGTGTAGCAGCAGCAAGTGTCAATACTTTCAGGCCAGGGAGCTGCAGTCAAGGAAGATGCCCCACGAAGGAACAGCCAGCAAGGACTATGGCAAGATATGAAGAGCCCAGGATGGGGTTGCACCAGCAGGGAAGGAGCAGGATGCAGAAGTCGGCCAGGGACCCAGGTATGGCTCTGAGCAATACATTAGGGTCTCTCAATGTTAACACATTCATTCAAAGGCTATCCTACCAGCCCACTAATCACACGCTAGGTGAGCGCACACAGGTTTTGGGGGCACGCCAATTGGGATGGACCTAAAAACCATCAAACACATTGACTGCCAACATGGATGTAGATTGGGAAGTCTAGAGTACTTCAAACTAGACTGTGCTGTGATATATGATATGATAGGTTATTTATAACGCGCTTAATACGCAGAGGCTTCTAAGCGCGGACCCAGGGATCGAACCTGTGTTGCTCTGTGTCGTCTTGCTTCGAAGGCGAGCACGTTGACGCTGAGCTATCCTCTCGAGACTGGTTAAACTACAACAGAGGGTGCTTTTGTGGGATTAGGATGAGCCCACATCAGCAAAACCGCTGCTTTGGCCATGCCTCATGATCCAAGGAGATAGTCTTAAAAGAAAATGGCTGGAGGCAGGCCTTAGTTCCTCAATGGCTACTATATAGGTGCATAGCTGCATTAGGCTACTAATGTGATAAAGTGAATACAACCCCGGTGTAGCCAAAACTAAATCACAGCTGCCACCAGCCTACTTTACAATCACATTCAGGGTGATAGGAAAAAACAAAATATGGTGCTTAAAAAGCACACCTGCCACGAAAGTCATATGAGCTATTAAGGGCAGTACAACAGAAAATGGTTGCAGTGCAATGGGACTAAAGTAGAAGTCCCTACAACCACATAAGAAAAGTTTAAAAACCACTGAATCCAACAAAATGCTTAGGGGGGTTGCTAAGCACACAGTGGGAGGGATAAGCAAATTCAGTAAAAAGGGTCTAGTCGAAAAGGATCTAAAATCCAGAGTCCAATGCCTATTCTAAATCTGTAAGCCTGAGTGTTTCCCAAGAACAGAGGTCATCTAGTCACTCAGCCACAGGGATTTTGAAGTGCACTTCTTAGTCCTCTGGAGCAGGGGGCGGCCTTGAGACTGCTAGCAGGGCAAGCCATGCATTCTACCCCTTTTGCACTATGAGATTCTTCAGTAAACTTTATAGGTCTGAATCCTTTAACTTTGCCACTTGCCATGGTGGTTCTTTGTATTTGCGGGCAAAAATAAAATCACCCTACATAGGTTGGACTTTCATAGACCCAATCTGCGTTCTCAAGGGTTGCAAGATTCTTATCTAGGCAAGCTGCCTTCTCTCCGACTGCCATTTTCCATGCCCGGCTCCTGCCAGCCATCTGGTGCGGGTTTCTAGCAGGCTTTCTATTCTAACCTGGTTCTTCAAGCAGTCATTACTGTGTGCCTTAACTGGCAGAGCTTTTGCCTTCCCTGTATCCCTTTACCTAGTTGGCCTCTTTGGCCTGTCCGTGGCAGGATCAGTCTCTTGACTAGCCATTCTACACTCACTGCAACCCATCTTTATCTCGAATACCATCCTAACTTGTCTTGGGAGGATAGCTCAGGGGCAACATGCTCGCCTTGGAACCAAGACAGAGCAACACAGGTTCGATCCCCGGGTCCATGCCTAGAAACCTCTGGGTATTAAGTGCATTATAAATAACTAATTCTAATAACTTTCACAAGCTTAGGAGATTTGTGCCTTATTTTGCACAAGCTTGTCACAATGAGTTCTCTAGTTGGCGGGGTGTTTTCTTCTTATGTGTCTGAGTTAGTGATCGGCTATTCCTTAATGGTTACAACTCCATCCGAGTTGCGTGGCTTTTACATTGGTTTGCAGTTTTTGTGCAAGTCTGGTAGGAATCTGTCCGTGAACCAGCCCAAGCAGTGCAAAATTAAGAGCATCCTCTCTGTTGGGATGGGGTGCCAGTGGATTGGCTGCTCCCGATTCGGCATTCTGACTGCCTTATTCGTCTGAGCTAGAATCCCTGCTTTCAATGCCTCCATGCTGAGCATGAGCGCTTGCAGTGTGTGGGTGTGTGTATTCTGGACAGCTGCAGAATTTCTGTTTGGTTAAAGTTTGCAATCTAGGCCAGGGCTTGCACATCTGATGTGGGGTGTCCGTTCAATCCAATCCTGCTCCAAGCACTGATCTGCAACCAGTTGAGAGAATGGCATGCCAAAGCACCTTGTTTGGGGGGGGGCCTGGGGGGGTGTGTGTGGTGTGTGTGTTATTTATACAGCTGTCCTGGGGCTGATTTTGCCATGGGTTTCTCAGTTCTGTAGTAAGCAGGGATGTATTTAGGTGTTTCCAGGGGTCGCATCTGCGACCCCGGAGGTCTCCCTTGCTTCCCCTAAAAAAGAAAGAAAAATGTTTAAAAAAATATATATATTATTTTCTTATTTTTAAAATTAAATTGAGGCTCCTGGGCAATGGCCGGAAACATGTGACTCTTTGTTTCTGAAGTGGCTGGTTTTCCGATAGCTATAGCCGTTAAGATAGCTCAATGGGTTGAATGTCCAATGCTGCAATGTGCATCTGATCTGCAGGTTAGACTCCCGGCAAGGTCACTCAACTCAGCCTTTCATCCTGCTGAAGTTGATGAATGAGTATCAACACAGGTTGGGTAATATTGTACGTATATTTGTTCCATATGAAGCGCTTAAGCGCTATATAAAACATTGCGCGGTACAAATGTCCTTTAACATTATCGTTTCGCCTTGGATGTCTGCTTGCATTCACAGTAATTTGGCAATATTAATATTAATGATACATATGGTGATCCATTCTTGCATAAATGTTTATCACTTTACAGTGGTATCGTAACAATATTTTTCGTAGTGTACTTAGAAACAATACTATGTGATGCCTCTTCCTGTTTTGTCAAGGGGTGAAAGGTCGTGCTCCATCACTTCCTGTGATGTCACTTTGGGGTGGGGTCAAATGACATCACTTCCTGTGATGGCATCAGAAATCAAGGGTGGTGTGATGTCATTTCCGCTACCCCTTGCATTTTACTGAAATGACGACCCTGGTAGTAAGGCAGGCTACTAAACTACATGCAGACTCCTTCCCCTCTTTCAAGGAGTTTCTTGCTCACTGGATGACATTAGGTCCTACTGATTTTAACAGCGCTATACTCTGGAATTCCCTGATGGAATGAGGGCGTTTTGGAGGATCCCCCATGTACTGTCTTCCAGGGGCACTTCATGGAGCGGATGGCTCCTCATGCCTTTCAAAGTTCCCCAGTCTCACTCAATGTAAAAAAAAAAACAACAAGGAAGCAATACTTATCACAATTGTACAATGATGTAAGCACTAACCTGCTCTCCTTTTGGATCGCTTGATGTAAATGCTTGCATCCCAAAGACCATCCAAATCCCTTAGTTGCAACAGTGTTCTGGGTGGCCAACGGGATTCAGCAAAGGGAAACCCGCCAGAGACAAAACCTGTTGACGGAGATCTTCAATGAAGGCTAGGGCAGGCAACTGGAGCAGCAGCATCCAGAGTAGCACAAGGCAGCAGAAGCATGAGGCACAATAGGTAATAGAACGAAGAAGGAAGCTAGGAGGAACAGAATCAAGAAAGGATCAGGAAGGAAAATTACCAGGTACAAGGAGCACCCGTGCTTGTAGAATGAAGAGAGGCAAAGTCCTTACTGTGCGGCAGGAATACATCCTGACCTCTGTGTCTTTCCGTGTGCAGTCTCAACCAGATGCAAGGCGCCATCTTGGAATCCACTAGAGCAAGGAAAACGATGCAAGATTTGGGAGATATGAGGGTGCCATCTTGGGTGGGAAAACATGGGAACCGGGTGTCTCTTTCTCCAGCGATATCAAACAGACCCGGAGTGAAGCTTTTTCCTGAAAATTCCCCACTTACGAGGGTTGCAAGAAGACTAAAGAAATCCACCCTGGTGTTTAAACTGGGAAGGTATATTGCAACCAGTAAGATCTGGTACTGGATGGTGCAAAAAATAGTGCAGATACACGTCTTACTTCATATGGGAATTTAATTAGAATATCTGATTAATCAGCATTTCCCTTAGCAAGCTCAGCAAAGCTAGTGAGAAGTTGGTAATCAACCCTGTACTACTTGGACCCGGAGACAAAAAAAAAAGAAAAATCAGCACTATTTTTGAGTTCAGAGTACATTGAAACTGCACCCTTGCCATGGAGAGATGCTGGGGAGGAAAGAAACCTACCCCGCTGGATCTTCAGAGAAACATGGTCTACACAGAGACCGCCTAAGTTAAAAAGGATGAGCTCACTGAAGAAAATACCTTTTTCTTGGGGAAAAATGTGTTTGAAATATCTGGCTCCCCTTACACTGCCTGCTTACAGCTCACTTAACGAGTGAGCAGATACAATTGTGTCAGACATAGTTTTCACTATTGAAGGTCACAGATAACAAGCCTGTACTAAAATGATCTTATTTTTCTTTAGCTTTTATCTAACACACATTAAAACACTTGTTTATTTAAAGACAGCAACCACTAGCAAAATATAAGTTGTCAGATTTCCTCACCATTGGATATCGGCACTGAATGCTTCCCGTACTTAAAAACAAGCAATTTTAGGTATTGGATTCTCCAAGCAGAGATCAAAAGTCATAAGACCATTAATCCATTCGCAGCACATACTACAAGGGGCGGAATCCTCCTAGGAGATGGTTTCCTAAATTCATGCCTCCAGTATCTCCCATAAGAATTAGGTTAATTGGCAGTATAGAGGCAAATGGAATAGGGATATTGGGGCCAGTTTGGTTAAAGAAGAATAGATGTTTTAAAAAGAGAAGCTGGGCCTTGTCCCCTAGTTCAGCCTGGTGGAAACCCAACAAAAAATCTATTATCGCTGGCATCGGACACCACCTTGCCTTGCACATTTCCAAATTCAAGCAGACTCACTGTTGGAGACTATGTGGGCAGCCAGGAACCTGTTACACATTCTGGTCATGCCCCAATTTCTGGATTGAGGTATGCTCCAAAATCAGGGACATTCTATGATATGATCTATACATAATACATGAGGGACAGGGAAGGAGGAACAGATATCATCACTGCTACTGTTAGCAGCAAAAAGACAAGCTATAATCTTTTGGAAAAACACAGAATCCCCCTCAATTACACAGTGGTGGCCAATGGTTTGGCATATCAAGTCAATAGGAAATAAATCACAGCAACCCTAAGAGTTGCTAGCCGAAGGTTCATGAGACATAGGTCAACATTTGTGCACTATGTTAGTGAAGACATGGGAATGCTAACATACCCAACAAGACTTATAGCTCCTAATCTAAGTGAAGAAGGGAGGAGGCCGGTTGGTAGATCTCGGGAACTCCTCACAGTCACTGAAAACATTTAAGAAACCTTTGAATCTAAGCTTCAAGGGGTGTCTTGTTTTTGTTTAGTTTGGGGGATTGCAAACTACTAAATGTATTAGCTGTTGGCTCGTAATGTTTGAAAGTCCATTCTGTATGTTTATGTTTGCTATAAAAACACAAGCAATTTTTCAAGTGTTAAAAAACAGAAAATACAGTTAGTTAAATATACTCCAATGTTCCATATTGTTGTGTTATAGAAGAAATGTGCATTAAGCATTCTCAGCAGAAGTCACTCAGACATGCAACAGTACACACACAAAACTGAAAATTCATTCAGTGAGACTGAATTACCAACTTTCTCACAAATGAAAAACTAATACTCCATCTAGACGCATGCTTGCAGCCCCTAGGTGAGCTAGTCAACTATGGGGGAGAAAGGGATGCTCACCTGCGCAGCCGACCTTCAATGAACCACTTGTTCCTGCGCTGCTTGGACATGTTTTCCAGTGCTTTATCAATCTCACTGCAGAAGAAATGAAGATAATTAATGTCTGCAACAGTTTCAAGAGGCTCAACAGATCTTTCTAAGAAGGAGGATGTCAGAAATTGGACAAATATTACCCTGAGGGATTTCTCACAATTATGCAATTATGAAAGATTACATTCATGACAAGTTAGCTGGTCTGTAGCTCACTCACCTTAACGGCTTCAACATTACCTCTGTCGAAGTAACCTTGCACAGTTGGTCGTTGATACCACTGGTTGGTGGCAGAGACCAACATTGATGGGATCCAGTGCTGCATCCGGAAGGATGCATTAGGGAACACCCATGTTAGAAATCCAGTTTGGGTTCGCGAGTTAAACTTTGTTGATTTTGTGTGAAAACATGAAGCATGACCATTGCCTTCATAGACCACAGACCACTACCTGAACAAGACCAGATCTGGCTGGCATGTTAAAAGGATGTCTAGATTATCGCTTAACTCAAGACCATGTGTGTTTACCAACGAAGTACACTGAGAAACAGTGTGCTGAATCCTAGGGATTAGGTGGCAATCAAAAGGGTTGAAAGGACACACCCTGTCAATTGGAAGGAGAGTTTGCACTCGGCTACCATTTGTTCTATTCTACCTGGTTATCTGCATAGTGTACTGCTGCATCTTGCAAGACCATTTTGATGGCAACGCTCTGCCAGTGTCTCCTCAAGAGACTACAGGGAACAGACTAATAATTGCTGCCTTACATTAACCCTGCCGGCAAACCATAGGGAGCCCCTGCTCCTAAAAGGTCACTTGCTGCTAATCCCTGTGCGGATTTGATATGAATTGGCAGGATTATTGGAAAGGCTAATGGATAGAGAATTTCTCCCCACACATTCGTCTCAGACTTCTATTTCCTCTATCACTGCATCGACATCCAACTCTGTTTCATCGTAGTGGTTTTTCAGTTTTAAGGGAGTTCTTTT
Organism: Ambystoma mexicanum; assembly: GCF_040938575.1. Lineage (NCBI taxonomy): Eukaryota > Metazoa > Chordata > Amphibia > Caudata > Ambystomatidae > Ambystoma > Ambystoma mexicanum. Next base: position 253,349,828 of record NC_090926.1, on the reverse strand, counting down.
TCGTTATTTGGTGATCCATCAGGGTCCGTGAAATTCACTTGACCACTAGCACAGTTGAGTACTTCTTAGATACTTTACTTTTTGATGGCAACCATCCTTGTGGTCAAGTATATCTTCTGCAATGTTACTGTGGGCTAATTGTACTGAAGTGCACCAAGTGAATCCCTATTACCCGGAAGTCAGTCTGTGGCAGTCTGCCATTCAAACCTGAAAACATAGGTTAATTTCCCACCTGAGAGGAAGGAAAAGGGTATGCATCAAAGAACAGGCTTCAGCCATGAGGACTAGCATTTTGAGTATCTGCTCACTTAAAGGCTTTATCAATGTAAAGTACTGGTTCACAGTAGCGCACCCTTAAGAAGAGCAAAAGTACACAATATATATAAAAAGTAACCAAACATAGCTTTCAGAAAAATGGGGTCACAAAGAGTCCCTGCAGTGCTCCACTTATGGTGAATTCTGCTGCTGCTTAAAAAGAAAGGATAGAGAAAAACAGGAGAGGCTCTCCCTGCACTGGCAACCCCTAAGGGCTGACAAACGAGGAAAGTTAATCAGGTGAAGGAGTTTAAAAAGACAACACTCAACTACAAAATGCAGAGTTAATGTCAGTAGCAGATATGGTGTCCATTGAAGTCCGTAGGAGAAAGTTGTAAAAATAAAAGCTTCCCCAAATCGGTCTCAATATCCACATTTCACTTCTTCCCTTCTCAGCTTTGGTGTCCAGCCACACCTACCAATACACAGTCTTTGGTGTGGCACTTCTGCCGCTTGGCCATCCCAAATTATCCCATTTGCAAAGGAGTGGACGTTTTATAAACACCAGTGCTGAATGGTACCTGGGCTGGCTAATCTGTTCTACAAAAAACTGCTATTTTCTTAAATTCCATCCGGGGTTTAACCTTTGGGTGCATATATAGCCCATTGGTAGTAAGGAAAGATCCCCTCTCTGCCCAAAGTATAAGAATATCTGTTGAACAGAAATCCATTTTTTGCTGATATGCCCTTTTTACTTCAAGTCAAGGAAACCATTATTTAGACTGCTGTGAAGAAAAATGTATATAAAAAGGTGCACAACCTTAACAGTAACATTTTGTAAAGCGACTGACAAGAGCACAATATTTGCTGTTGTCAGTTATTTAGGTAGCACCTGGCTCAGAAGGCCGAAATACCTGGCAGTGTCACAATGATTATCGTGGAAGTATTATGTTATGGATTGTATTCAATCTTATAAAAATTGATTCGTATTATACCTTTTATGAAAATGTTCTCAAATGCCTGAGGAATTGCATTTCACAACCTGATGTAGCAGGATGATCATGTGGTAACAGAGATTTTACTTTCTTTGACCAATTATGGACTCTGCTTCATTGAATTTGTTGTGCAAACTAAAGATGCATTTTATATATTTTCTTTTATCTTTGTAATGTTTTTGGGACAATATGTCTGTAACTAACTTTTAACAGACGGTAAACTGTTTGGAGAAGAGGCCTCCCTATTTAAAGGGCAAGCTTGAGCATGGTTTGTGTCCAGCACAACAATGCACTCTTTCTAGTACGACTCTGCAATATACTAGAATATGCCATCACTGAAAAGCTTGGCTTTACAAGCAAATTTTATAGTCTTGCTTCTAATCAGCAGTCTGTGTGATCTATTTGTCTGCCTTTGGCATCTTACACACCTCTCTATTCTCCTCTATTGCTTCTTTCTTCCAGGGATCAGTGTCTGGTTCAACGCCATGAGGGGACCCAATAGCCTGCTTCCTGGACAAGCTTTGGGGCTGCAAGACCACTACAGTTAAGATGGGCACAGTATAAATGCCTTTAATGTAAGAAATGTTGTTCCAGAAACGAAGCACAAAACACAAATTCAAAGTATTGTTGGCACTCTGAGCCCAAATGTTACATGTACAGCCCGGCACCTGATGTCCGTGTCTTACCAGTAGCAAAACCATACCAACTTTAAACAGCAAAGGTGATCGGACGGTACCCTAGCTTTAACATTTCATCTTCTCCAACTTTGCTTGATCACTCTGGGGTTTTTCTCACCCAAGCAGTATGTTTAAGGCACACTAGTGGAATTGGAACTTGTTTTATGGTGCACTACTGCACACCTTTATTTTTTTCTTTTAGGGTTGCCTTATGTAGTAGCCAAAATGGCTACCTTGTTGTTTTAAGCCTCGTCTTCCTAAAACAGTGGCTTTGTTGGTAGTCCTCATTGCATTTTGAGGCAGGAATGATCATACTTGGCCATCCCCTTTGTGAGCTCTTTGCAGCGCTCATAATGGTAAGCCTGAATGAAAGGCAATCAGTTTGACATGTGTTAGGTGTAACAAACACGCCAATCCATATCATCTCTGGAGTGATGTCATGAATGTTTTGGCCTCCCTTACAGGAGTGGATGCCCTTGCAAAGCTGTGAATATTGGATGCCTGTGAGAAGCGATCTGGGATACCCCAAGCCCTGCATTGTGTATCTCTTTAAAGGATTTGGGTCCATTCATCAGTAGACCATTGGATCCTGAATCCAAACAAACCTAGCGCAGACCATGAAGGATACCAGAGTGTCCTCTGCCTGAATTCTTCATTGCTGCTCAAGATCTGGCAAGATTAAACACTGCCTTTTCACTTGAACAGGAAAAACCATTTCCAGTGCTTCCCTTTTGAGTTGGAAGAAAAGATAGCTCACTGTTCCTTCTCAGGGTCCCCTGAATCTCTTCACTGACTTCTGTTCATCTCTGAGAACAGGCTCCTCATGTGAACTTGACACCAAGCTAGCTTCATTGCTTCTCTTCCTTTTATCAATCTGTTAGTGGGATTTTGAAGGTTGCGGCCCTGCTGCTGCTTTTGGTCAGTGAAGAGAGTTGGCCTCTGGGGCTAGATGTTGTTGGCCTATGACTGGTTAAAAAGAGGACTCCAAGCCTGCGCCACTGCTGCAGCACATGTCATTCTTTTTCATAGGCTGCTGGAAAGACGTTACCTTTCGATAAGCGTAAAGAGGTCCTGGCCCCGTTATTTTCTGAAACCATCACAAAAGATGTGAAATGATGCCAGATGGGCCCATTCTCAGAATCATGTTAGTAGGCTCATCTTTGTTCCTGAACCTACCTGAATTCACTGGTCCCATTCAGCTTCAGATTGCAAAGAGTTATGTGGCAATGAGAATGAATGATGGTGGCAAAGGGTCAAATGAAAAGCATGGAAAGTTGGTTGTTCCACTCCCATCCCTGCATCTGTGGAATCCACTTTGCAAAACCAGAATAGAAAGATTTTATCATGGAACATGGCTGAGTTGTGTTCCAAGCTTAATTGTCCTGAGTGGAGGGACTTTTTGACCTGCATCAATCGTTTAATTTTCCAAGAAGCCTGAGATGTGGGAGCTGTTTTTTTAGGGCTATTCGTCTTACTTTTTAACCCGGAGAAATAATAGGAGAGGTTGGAACTGGCAGGGTTTATTCACTTATTTCTCCATACAGCCTAGTGCCAGGACTGACCAGATGAATGAGTGAGAATATTCTTTACTTAAAATTGCACTACAATTGTGACACACAACTGAAAGTCATGCATTCTGATAATCAATGTTTTAATAAAGGAGATGGGCCTCATATTGTTCAATCCAAACAAATGATAAATTACACTCTGGAGTAGGATTTCCATCCTGGGGGCATTAGGAGAACAAGTCTCCTGTTAGGTGGGACTTTAATATGGCTAAGTATGAGGATGTCCACGGCAGTCCGCTGCACTAATAGGATCTCTTCCGCCGCTCCACTGCTCTATTGGCCCCGGCTCAACTGGATGCCGCAAACCGAGCCCTTGGCTATGGTCGAGGCAGTCCACAGTAGTGTGCGATGGGCTACGAGACTATGTTTTATAGACCCTATGTCCCATGCTGTTTTACTTCACCTGTAAACTCTTCTACTGTCATCTCTGCATGAGTGAGATTGGTTTATGGTGAGAAACTGCTCTCTAATATAAAAATGTGGCGAGGGAGACAGACCAAGGCAGCCATTCGAGTCTATTAGGCGTGCGCCGGTGGCATCCTTCCATACCTCATGGTATCACTAAAAGTCTTTTCTAAAGAGGATGTCAAAGCACGAAGCTACATCGCACATTTTACCTGAAAAAAAGCTCAAAGAAAGTGGCACGTCTGGTTGCACACAACAAAAGCAAACTCGCTAATAAACTAATAAACTAAATTGAGTGCATCTTGCACAATATCAACCTTTCAGATGGAGCACCTTCATCAGACGTACTCTGTTTGGATAAAAACCTAGACACTTTAAAGTTACCAAAATGAAAGAACTCTGAAAACCCTAAATCCTTTCCCCAAGTCCAAATCATGTACAAATACCACCCAAACAACTACATTCTTTGACTACAACCTAATTGACTCCTACATCGCCCAACCAAATTGGGAGATGTAACCATGTTTTTTCCCAGTTGAGATGTACCCAACAAGGAGGTTTCAAAGATCCATGTAAGTGAACAATCGACTAATAACCAGTCAATTGGGCACCCAGAGACAAACAAGCTTTTGCAATTCCCCTCTTGTAATATCTGAAGGTACTGAAACATCTATACACTTGCAACCATTAGCCAACGTGACTAACCAGGATTCCTTGGTTAAGGAGCAGAGCACTGGATCAGTGAACTCAATCCAGACAACATTGCTGCCATTTCTATGTTGGATTCTCAGGGTCAGAATGGTAATCGAGTCAGAATTTGTCACATGGTGTACACATTGGTGGATCGTGTCCCAATTCCCTATGTTATTGGCCAACATCAATTGCTGGTCTTAAAAATTAGTTTGGTACAGTTGAGCAAGATTTGAAAGGTCTCATCATTTTGATGAATTCATCTATGGCCAGGTCATATCCCACGACTGTTGCATCCACTCATTTATTCACGATTTAAGCAAGAACTAACCTGAATGATGGCTCGAACTAAATGAAGTTTTCAAAATCTAAACCCCTGAATAGCAACAGGGTTTCTTGTAAACTCTGGGATACACACAAGGGAACCCCTACTGGAGTAGAACACCAGTGATCAGGATACGATGACTAGGATAACACAGGATGCCGCCAAGAAATGAAGAAAGGAAGCTCACAGTAGGATGCAGGGAGAACGAGAACTCCGTAGCAAGGAAGCGGCGGCTGGCAGCAAAGCAAGCAGGCAAGGAAGGCAACAAAACCAGGATTGGGAAAGAGGACAAAGAGTAGCGGCAAACAGGAAGAACGGGTAACAGCAAGACCTGGAGAAGCATCAGTGTTTTAGGAAGAAGCCACGCACTGTTTTTACTGTTGCCTCCGCTTAAATTAGGTAAATCCGAAATGCAGCGTTCTACTCCGAACGCGTCCAGGTCGTGGGCGCCATCTTGAAAGAAACTGCAGGGCGTGCAGAACTTTGGAACAACGGACAGACCCAACACCATCTTGGGGATGTCATCACATAATGTAGACATGCCTTTCTCCATTTGTGCCACAGCGACCAGGAAGGGACCCTTTTTCCGATACATTTACCACTAACCAATCAAACACTTCACATCCAAAATGGTCTTGATACAAATCAACCCAACCCAAATTTCTAGGTGATTAAGAAACATATCAAGTCACGCCTGCTCCAATAATACACATCCCTTCTAAAAATGATATGCTAAAAGGGCCTAAAAGTGTAGTGGCTACATCTCATACTGTCGAGTGGAATGGTTGTCGGACCAGGAGATGATACATCAAAGATGGAAAAGACAAACATTCCCATTCATACTTCCGATTATAACCACAAAGTAAGAGTATTATACATGAATAATACACCTAAATTAGCATTAGGAAAATATGAGAGGAGAAAAAGTCTTCTTAATAAATATATGTATTGGATATGCCACCAGAAACAGTTTGTCAATAGCGAGAAATGATAGTATAGAAGCATGGAGTTATCACCCCCCACCCCCCCCCCCGGGATACGTGGCCACGATTACATCAAAATCATACTCTAACGAGGAATTTGCAAATGGTGTATCAATTGACCTCCTTACTATCCCTCCAGTAGGCCCCCACATTGAGATAAGAAGTAAACCACTAGTTGCTCCATTTGATGTGGAAATTATTCAATCTTGATTAACCCGTAATCAGCGTTTTAAAACCCTGCATGTATCCCAACCATGCTTACCTGGTATTTGACATTTACCCACCCCCCCACTCCTGCATGCAGGAACTGAATTTAGTGTCTTGGAACATTGGTTCTCTGTCCAAACATCTGGAAGACCATGATGAGGCTGATTTTATTTGATCTTTTGACTTAATGTGTTTCCAGGACAGTTGGGCCTGTAAACCTTTATTTTTGGAGAGTTACATGTGTTTTACAGTTCCCGCCGTTCGTCCCTCTGGCAAGATAGGTCGGCCAAGCAGGGTTTATGCATATGTGTTAGTGTGAAATTGAATGCCCACATAAAATGTATTGATGCAGGTTTGCCAGATATACAGGGCCTATTCATTGAAATCCCAGGAGGGGACACTTGCCTGTTACTTAACATCTATAACCGACCGTACAGTTTAAATGGTATGAGGACTTTGTATAGTTTAAAACATTTGGTAGCTAACTGGAAATGTGATAAGTTAAGCAAAATAATGTTGCTAATTGTGGGCGAAATAAACCTTCAGTTTGAACCTTTAAAGGAAATAGCTAGACTTGGGATTTTTCTTGCCTACCACCACCAAGGATATGAACATTTTACAAATTCGCCCTACAGACTACGCAACAATTTTTTAGTTTGGGCATGTGACGGGTAATTCAACGGCGAAATACTACCTGCGCCCACTTATCATAACGCTTGCACGTTGAGCCACATTGAATACATAATAATTGATGTAAGAAACTAAGTGTGCAAAGTCATTAAGCCATACAAAGAGGGGAAGCAATCATTACCCTCAGACCATAAACTAGCTGCAGAATTGGTAAATCAGATATTGTCTGAGATGGCCCAGGTGTTGTGTCCCTCCAGAAACAGCAGGCGCATGAGATAGGAAGATCATGATGAAGAATATTATTCCAAAGATTTATTATGAATTGATTCCCATCTTTGAAATTAAATCCAACTCCCAACAATTTGATTTTAGTGTGATATGGAGCTCACATGATAGGATGATCTCAATGTTTGCTCCTTTTCTCATTAAAACTCACAGAAAAAGTGTCACCAAGTCAATTGAAGAGAGAGTCTTGGTTTGACAAGGTCTGTAGGCTGTAGAATGAAAAATGGATGAAAGGTCGGAAGATAATTGGGAAGCATTAATATTGGTCTCCAACGTCAAGGATTCACAGGCTTTTGGGGATTTAATATACAAAAGTACTTAATGTGAGGAACATTTAAAAACATTTGAAAATTCATGGCATGCCTATTTCTCAAAACTTTACAGATCGAGCATCTTTTACCTCCAACAATGATGGCCTTTTTAGCAATATGGAAAAATGTGCCCTGTGTCTGAGGTTCTTGATGCAATCAATTAAACACAGGGTAAAGCCCAGTGCACCGACCAGACCAGTTGATCTCTGTAAAGAAGAATCATCCATCTGAGGCCATTATTTACTTTTGCTCTTTTAAACTATTCCTTATCTAGGGAAAACTAGTCCAGATCATTCCGATTCCTATCAAGGGGGGGGGTCATGATTTAACTGGTAATTATAGGCCTATTTCACTATTGGATGCAGTTAACATTTCTGGAAAAAACACCATCAATCTCAGATTACAAGACTGGCTCAATGATTCATTAACCATCACAGTCATTTCCAAGCAGGCATTACTCAGGGAGTGGTGGGGGGTATTTGGTGAGCACACTGGAGGAAGTTTTTAGGCTTGCTTCACTTAGGAATAGATATTTCTCATTAATAAGGGGTGCCCTGTATATGCTGTTCATCGACCTTAAGGGTGCCTTTGATGGGATTCCAAGAACAGAGTTATGGAAAGCAATACAAAAAAATAATGTTCCACCAGCAGCATTATTATTTATTTGTATGGCGCACCCAACCCGAGGGTATCTGGGCGCCGTTCGCACAAAGGTATACTTTCAACTTAGTTATCATGGGTGCTCATATACAAACATACAGTGAATTATACAGAATAAGCAAATATACAACAAATCAATCAACAAATATACATAACGTACAGTAAATTATACATGATATACATACATAAAGTACAGGTAGGTACAGCAGAGACTAAATGGTGGTCAGGATGGGGATACTTAGGAGAGTCAGGAAATCAGATATTTTTGTCTGTACAAGACTATGGCTATCCCTTTGTGTCCTTGGTAACCAACCACTTTATAGTACTACGTCTAAACATGAAGGGTAGGTTGGTTCTCAATGAGTGAGGTAAGGTGTTCCAAGCTAAGGCTGCCATAACATGGAAGCTACTTCCTCCTGCTTTTTTTAGTTTGAATCTGGGCACGACCAGGCAGGCTGAATTGACAGTCCTTGTTGGTCTAGAAGTGGATTATTTTTATGATTCTCTCGGTGAGGTACATAGGGGCTGCTAGGTTAAGGCATTTATGCGTTAGTGATAAGGTTTTAAGCATCATTTTGTCCTTAGTGGAAAGCCATTTGATCTGTCTCCTCAGATGCGAGATGTGAGCTGCTCCGATTTGCATTGTTTTGTAAGATTTGGATTTTATTGGTGATGTGTTTGCTCGTCCCCAGATAAAAGGAGTTGCAATAATCTAGCTTAGTGAGGATAAGTGCTCTACCTAGGATTGTGCAACTTTGTTTAGATAAGAATGGTTTGCAGGCCCTGATCAACTTGCAAGTGTAGGCTGTGGAGGATGCCAGAGCATTGACTTGTTTGTTGAATCTGAAGGGGGAGTCGAGGTAAAAGCCTGCGGTTTTTACTTCTTTCCCCACTTTGATGGTATTGCCGTCGATATTGAAGGCAGCATAGTTTGAATTGTATTAGGAGTTCCGCCTGATCATTCAAGCATAGGCTGTGAGTGGCCATCCATGCCTGACTGATGAGGAATAATCTATTCACAAAGGCCAGGTCCTTGTCATACTCTCCTGTGAGAGGTATGAGGATCTGGGTGTCATTTGCATAGTTCGTGTAGGTGACACCCAGATGGTCTACGTCATCGAACCATGGCTTTGTGAATATATTATACACTGTGGGAGATACGCAAAAACCTTGTGGCACGCCACACGTAATCGAGATTGGGTCAGCGGCTGCTGATGGGGAGAAGACTTGGGTCCTGTTGTTCAGAAAGGATTTCATCCAGGTAATAGAGTCTTGTGAGAAGTACGCCGCTGAGGCAAGGTGTTTACAGAGCACTTGGTGATCCACCAGATCGAAAGGCGGCTGAGAGATCGAAGAATAGGAGCAGTGCGGATTTTCCTTGGTCCTTGAGTACATTGATCTGTGTTTTTAGATCCAACAGAGCTGTCTCAGTGCCGAGACGTGGTCTAAAGCCAGATTGGCAGGCACCAAGGTGGTGGTTATTCTCAAGGTACTCCTGAATTTGGATGTAGGCCACTTTGTCCAGTATCTTAAGTAAAAAAGGTACAGTGGTAATTGGTTGATAGTTGGTAGGGATAGACAGGTCCAGTGATTGCTTTTTCAAGAGGCGTAGGACCCAGGATTGCTTTAAGTTACTAGGGACAGAGCTAGAAGTGAATGAGGAGTTGATTAGTTTGGTAATAAATGGGGCCATCTTTAGTTATCTGAGCTGGGCAGCTGTCTCCTTGACACCTTGATGGTTTGAGGGAGGCGATCATTTTTTCTACCACATAGATGGAGACACGAGAGAAGCTGAAGTAATGTTGTGGTTTGTTGGTGGAAGCTGTGGCTGTGCTGTGTTTACCTATATTTGGTAGGTTAGCTTTTTTGTTGGCAATCTTGTTTTGGAGGAAAGAGATTTTGTTAATTAGGGCGTTCTGTATGTTTGTGCACCAGAGTTTGTCTTTCAGACACTCTTCTGTCTGAGCGATGGGTGTTTCCATTTCCCTTAGAATGGTGAACAATTCCTTGGTACTTGTGCTTGCTTAATTGATCCTCTCATTATAGGATTCTTGTTTGGTGCCTAATATTTCCTTTTTATAGAAGGTAGATCGGTTGATCAGATTAGTTTTATTATCCTCAGTTGGAGATGGTTTCCAGAGGGTTTCACGTTTTCTTTTGTCAGTTCTCAAGGATTTTAAATGTGGGGTGAGCCAAGAGTTCAGATGAGCTTTGGGTTTACTTTTCCACATCTTAAGTTGTGAATTGGCATCTAGATATTTGGCCATAGTAGCATTATAAGCATCTACTAGGCTAGATGGGCTGGTTGAGTCCGGTAGTGCGTTAAGAGAAGGCGTAATAAGTGGTATAAGATTATCTGCTGTAATGTTCTTTTTATTCCTCGTAGGGAGGGGAGGTGCTAGTGGAATTACCTTGGACTTAGATATGTTGGTTGCCAAGGTAAAAGAGATCAAGGAGTGGTCTGACCAGGTTTGGGGCGCGATAGATGTGATAGAGGCTGTGCAGTTGAGGTCCGCTACCCAGTCAAGGGTTCCTCCTTTGATATGGGTAGCCTGGGTCACTCTTTGGGTAAACTCTAGTTTAGATAGTACATTAGAGATAGCTAGCGCATGCTGGTCGTTAGGATCATTGAAACCCAAGTTGAAGTCTCCTAGTAAGAGAATTTGGGAGGTAGGTTTAGTTTTTTCAGAAAGAGAGAGACAGAGGTCTTCTTCGAATGATCCAATTGGTCCTGGAGGTCTATATAATAAGTGTATAGTTAGGGTGCCTGAATTTGAAATAGGTACTTTGACTTTGTGTAGTTCACATGAGCTAACATTAGTAGATGGGCTTATTCTCATAGCAAGGTCAGATTTGGCAATAGGGTATGTGTGTATTTGGCAAGAGCACTGATGACATTGGCAGATTTCAGCGCAATGCTGCCCGAACTGAACATTCTTTTTTCCACTGCATCTATGTTTCTGTCATCTTTGTCTGCTGGAGCAGAAGGATATGCTGTAGACATATATAAAGATGTCGCTGCCTGAACAACCAGACTTTCTGGTGTTGAATATTTTGTTAGAAAAGATGGATCTATGGAGGCAGGTCTATACTTTTTTGTGAATGTCTTGTTAACTGCCGGGATGGAATCCAGTTTAAGAGTTCTCTGTGATGCCGACTTTCAATGCAGTGTGGAAAAGCAGTACCGTTTCTCTCACTGGCTCACTGTCCTTTATGTCTGGAAGCTTATCACTCTACTATAGCCGCTGGCTTAACCCAACCAAGATACTGACACCTTACTCATTACTGACCTATATGATGGGTCAGAGTAGCCAGAAACTTCAGGATTCCCAAAATCAGCCTCTGGGCAAACTTCCCAACTGCTGGCCTCTTTCAAAGTTTCAACAAGATTTTTCATCTTGGACTCCTCCAAAATGAGCTCCTCCGGTACATTGGGAGTTCCATATGCATACCCAAAGGGAACCACCTCTTCCTCCTCTTCATTCTTGAAGACTGAACCCATGGATTTGAAGAAATCCGGTCTTGTTAGGGGTTTATATGGCTTTGTAGGGTCAACCAGAGGCTTTAAAGGCTTCAAGTGTACTGAAGGTGTCTATGGAGTCGAGGGCGCCGAAGGCTTCGAAGAAGCAGAGGGTAAATGTCTTGGCGGCTTAGGCAGATTCGATTAATGTCTCAACAGCTTAGGTGAATGCCTCAAGACCGTTGTTGAGGAACCTGAACCATTAATTTTCGAAGAGGAGAACAGTGACTTCTCTCTATGCGTCGTGAAAGACTCCGACTTATGTCGAGGAACCTCTCTTCCCAGGCTCATAGGCGCACAAGAAGGACCTGCTGGTCTCGAGATGCTGAGGGGTGGCCAGATTTCTTCGACTCCTTCAGAGGGGAACTCTGAGGAGCCACAGTCTGGAAACTATCTAGCACTTGTAAGCGGAAATGTTCCCATTCCGTGGGAGTCGACGCCTTAGTAGTGAAGGACACTCTGTCAGGACAGGAGGAAGAAGACAAAGATCTGTGGTGTCACTTCTAGTTCTTTTTGTGCAAGGACAACTAGCGTCATGACCTCGACCTGGAGCGCTTCTGATGCCTAGAGCGATTTCTCTCAGGTGACACGTCTTATGGAGTCGGAAGATTTTCTTTTCGAAAGGGGCAATGGAGGGGGATTTATGAGAGGGCTTACCTGCCACGAGTTTCCGCTTCCTTTCACGGAAGGCCTTGGCCGTCACAGATTGGCAAGAGCCGCAGTCATCAACTTTGTGGCCTACCCCCAGGCACCACCGACAGACACAGTGCAGGCCTGTAGTGGACATTTCTGCCCCACAATCACCACACTGTTTGAACCCAGCCTTCGGTGTCAATGACATTGTCAAACAGACGAAATCACGGCAGTTAGACGATAATTGGTTGAGGCGATGTCGCTCCAAAGCATGCTAGCATGTGGAAAAAACAGAACTTGAGGCAAGGGTTGCCACTCACACATTCTTCTACCAGCGCTGACGAGGACAGGACGGGGGACGTCGAGGGCCATGACTCGAGAACCGCAGGGCAACTGAGTCTATGAAAAAAAAAATATCAAAGCAAGCTGCAAGCAAACTTGGAGTATGGAAGATGAGGAATACATGGGAGGACACAATACATTAGAAACTACCATTCTGCCCGCTGTAAATATTTTTACTTTAAATCAAAATGTAAACTCATGTGTGTGTCAGTGCACAATATCAGTTAATGCACATTTTGATTGTGTTGAAGGACTGTTTTAGCAGACTGTGAGGAACTCGAGGGCATCCTCACTTCTTTTTCCCCCAGTGTCCTATGCTCATGGGGCCAGGAAAAGGCCATTGCTTTTGGATCCCGACCCTGGGGGTGGATTTGCGAGTGAGGATCACCTGGGTGGAGGGAACTTGTGAGTGGGGAAAGGACGTCCTTAGGTGAGACATGGTACCCCTCCCCCATTCCCTTTTCACAATGAACCCTCTGTCCCAAGATCCTTTGTAGGTTGTCAACCTCATCCCTTTGTGTCCTTTCACAGAGATGCAGTGTTTATACAGAGAACTCATCCTCATTTTGGTAAAACATGGGACCCCCCCACCCTTTTATCTTGTCAAAGCAAATCCAACATTCCCCCTGCCTTTGCAGGCTATTGTCAGCCTTTGACTCTTTATTCTGAACAAAATGCCCCACAGCCCTTTTTCCTTAGGACTGGGACGAGGAGAAAACAACTAGGAGTTATGCACACTTCCCGGTCTTCACACCACTTTGGTACTGGGACGAGGAAGAGTGCTGTGGAGGAGTTCAACTACAATAGACAGGCATGTCTCACTAACAAGTTTCACCAAGGTCAGGCAATTAATGTAGAGGACTTACACCTGCAGCCTTTTAACAAGCCACAGGTGTATAAGAGTGGGAAACAGACGGTATAGGGAGAAGGAGCTGGTGCAGGTCTTAAAGTTCGGAGCAGGAGCGGGCTGGAGAGGAACTGGTTGGAGGAAAGCCAGGTTAAGCAGGAGCCGGCAGGAGACGCCGGGGCCACGACTGGCTGTGACTGGGTCCAGACTCCTACAGTCCCTCCTCCCACGGTGCCCACGACAGAGGCTGTGGGGCATCGAAGGCTCCAACGTGTTGCTGCCCGCTATGAGAGCGCGAGGGGCTCTCACCAGCAGCCACTGTGGAAGAGTGGGACTGGGAACTGCCTAGGACAGCGAGTGCGGCTCCCTGGGGATGCCAAAGGAAGATAGAACACAGAAGTGAAGCGAGAAGCGAACGATTGCCGGTGAGTGCAGAAAGAGAAACACTCATACTGCGGCACTCCAGCGCTAGGAAACCGCAGTATTGGAATACCAAACGAACTGAATCTTATTATACATACTATGGAAGGTCTAATGAGATGACTGGGAATAACGAACATGTTACAAAGCAAATGAAGTACTTTTGAAAGATGCAAAGAGCATGATTGAATACCGAACTAATTGAAATACACAAAGAATATGTTTACAGAGCCAATTAATTTTGAAGGATGCAAAAAGCATTATTGAATACCCAACTAACTAAAAGATATATGGAGTATGTTTTGAATACAGAAAGCAAAGTAAAGCAAGTGGTGAACCATTATGAGTACTTATGAAGTGAAGGCAAGGAAAAGCCAGTGATGCACCATTATGAGCATTTATGAATGAAGTGAAAACAAAGCGAAGCCAGTGATGGACCCATGTGTTAGCATTTCTGAATGGAACCAAGGGGGTGAAAAGATTAAACCCTCACAGAGTGAATTGTATGAGATACAAGTTGTTGCTAAGCCAAAAGATTGCCAAGAAGAATGTGCACTAAGTGTTGATGCAGGACACAAGTGTCCACATGACTAAATGTTGAGAAAGCAAGACACCTGTGTTGGCCAAATCCAGAGGTGTCCACAGTACTACAGGTTGAGAAAGGGAGAAATCTGTGTTGGCCGGAGCCTAAAGAATACAGATGTACAGCAAAGTGCACAAGGATATAGGTTGCGTGACCTGTAATGGGTGGACCGTGTGGTCCAACAACTCTGCCTAGACCGAGTAACCCCTACTTGACAAGAGCCAAGGAAAGCATGGCTATCACTTGCGTGACCTGTGGGTGGATCATGTGGTCTGATAACTGCGCCTAGACTGAGTGGCCCACTAGGAATGAACAAGGTGTTGAACTCTTGGGGAAGGGAACCCCAAGATCTTTGTTTTGAGGAACCGTTGAACTGTTTTGAACTTGGGGAGGGGCAAGCCAAGAGAAAGCCAAAAAGTTGTAAGAAGCTCAGTACTTGATTTTTAAACACCATTTCCTTTGTTGCTGACATCCCTACACATTGCATAGATGTAGTATTGAGGGCAAGCATAGGTTTTGGATACATACATTTCATTTGAACTTACTGACATTGACTATCCTCTGTTTTATTTAGGTAGGAAAATCCCACCTTGTTAGGCCTTACTTCATCATGACATCTAAAGAAAATAAAGCTTTTCCTAGAAGTGAATCTGTGTTATGTGCCTTACTTCATGATGCCTTCACAAGATGTTCGTTATCCTTATGCGCTAATTAATGAACAATTGTTTTAAAGTAGTATTGTTGCTTGTCTTCATCCAATGAAATATTGCATCTGCCCAACATGTTAAATGAACTTGAAGAAACCAAAGCATTTGGGAGACTTGGCACCAAATAGACACTTTAAAAAGAAATTTTACACATGGACGTGTTTCCAAACCTAATGTGGCTCCTCAGGAGGATTTGAAATGCTATGTTATGGCCCTTCTATCTCAGTGCCTTCCAAAGTTTAGCCCCATATTACTTATTGTGGATTATCTAACATTTGTTTTGAAAAGGGACATGGATATAATTGTCCAGACGAGGTCCCTCTTCACGCTCAAACCCACAAATGTATATTGTATTCATACATATATTTTATTCGAAACCGAAACAAGATTTACACATCATAGTCTTGTGTGTTGCTGTCTTAATGCCCTGCCTGCCAATACGTTTTCTGACCTATCCGGCATACAATAATATAATAAAAAAAAACAATACCATATTATATATTCAGTTACAACACTACTCAGGTTGTACACTCATAACATGTCAAATTGACTTTTACATCGTCTTTAACCCTTTTTGGTCAGTACAGTTTACAATCACTGATGGTGTAATTTCTTCGTTCAACACGGTTGGTATTCCCTGATATTTTCACAGTTGTTTAAATGGCATACCCTTCTGAAAATTTCAGACCCTGCTTAGCCCAATATAAAAGTAGGTCCACATGCCTGAATGTGTGCTAATTTGCAATTTATTCAGTAACATTTCTTTGTATGAGCGCTGAGGAAGAGCAAGCGCTCGAAACACTTGTTAGATCCAACAGCGCTAATATTTTTGAAGATACCAGAACAAGAATAAATCGAAACACATTATGAATATACAGAATTGTGAATAAGTACTCAGTGCACATATTCACTCACTGAGTTAAACCTCTTTCTTTGAATAACCAACCGCGGTTTGGCACAATTCTAATCCAAGGGATCCCTGAAGGTTATTTATTCATTTTTGAGAACGTACAAAGAAGCGTACTCCCTCTTGGTGACGTCGACACCTGTTCAACATACTGGTATACATCGCAGGTTTAATCACAGTTCTCGGACCATACACAGTACCTATTTATATAGTTCTCTTTCTTATTTTAATCTATATTAATATGAATAGAATGTATTAGTAAATGTACATAACAGAGGTACAAGGATATCAAACACATACATCTTTACTACGTTTTGCTTCTAGAATCTTGAAAGAATCAACAAATTATTGGAATATAGAAGTTTTGTGCAGATCAATATTTTAAACAAAAGTTAAAAAAATAACTCAGACACGGGTAAGACAGTAGGAGCATAGATTACATTATGAACATTTACTGATAAGTTCTCTTCATATGCATATTTTTGATGAAACGATTTCTTAGAAACTCAAGCTAATTTCAAATAAGGTAAGTTCATACTGTACATAATACAACCATATATCTATAGAAAACGGGTTGCAGCTCAGCGATAGAGCTTGCAGTGCTCTAATTCTCCTGCCCAAATAGCCACTAAAAGGCATTTTCAAAATTAAATTAAAAAGTTGATTTTGATGGAAGCCATAGATTTAAAAGGCTTATAGTACCAAGGAGGCTCAAACCCCATTTAGGAGCCAGTTTTCTGAGGGGAGTATGTAAGCGCAAGAACCCCTCAAAATGCTGTTTAGTAACCTCATTAGAAAGTGAAAACGTTTTGCCTGCCTCTTATGTTTTGCACCTATGGCTGACAAATGGTTCTTCTTTTGTCCACGAACACCTCTGCAAAGACTAAACATGAAATCGATATATCCTACTAAAGCCTTCAGAGGGTTGACAACCTTTTTTAAAGCTTGGTCACAGAATCCTAACCACTTGCTTTTCTACTGCTTCATAGTGGATTCTTTCCTAGTCGCAATCATGATACAGATATTCTCCTCTGAAATGTGTAAGTGAGCAAAGTCTCATTTCTCTGGAACAACGCTTTCAAGTTTAGTAATAAAAAGGGATGCCTGAAAAATCTAGTCTCCCTTCCGGACTATCAAATGTACTGATTGAGGTATATTCATAGGGCTCTGGACTGCCTTTGTAGAAAGGTTTGAGAACTAAATCAGATGCGTCCAGAAAGGAGCCATCAGGATCATCGTTGTGAGTCTGCAGCTCAAGAACCCTATGAAAGAACAGAAGTGTTGGAAAGGCACAAATGAGTTTGCTGGATCAGTCTAGAAGCACAGCATCCCCCATACAGTTCTGTCAAATTTCCATCTGGGATGACATTCCATTGAGTAGCGCGCACATCCACTGTGGACAGCCTATATAAAGTAAATCATCCTTGACGCGGACTGATTCAACTTCCACCCATGAGGAGCAGGAAGAGGACTGCTCAGCGAGTCCACCATCTGTTTTCTTTCCTTCCAAGAGGGAAGTGGACAGGAAAAGATGCTTTTGGAGGGCCCAGTTACATATCTGTTCTGCTAGGAGAAAGAAGGCGAGATTGACCTCCACCTTTCAGGCTTATATAAAACATTGCTGTGGTGTCTTTGACAATCTGCACTACCTTTCCCTGAATGGAAAGAAGAAAGCAAGTGAAAGCCAAGAAGGTTGCTGAGTTCTATAACATTGATGTGCCTCATTTTGTCAAGATGGCTGCATACATTGAGTTTAAAGCTGGAGACAATGAGCTATATTCTGACTAGTGGTTAAACAAATCTGAGGTAAGGGGGGACAAAAGCAGAGAGCTTTCAAGAGACTGTCCGGTCTACCAATTCAGTGACTCTCGAACATGAGCTGGAATGGAGATCAACTTGGACTGTTGTTCTGAAATCTACTTTCAGTTCTGGAAGAGGAGCCATTAAGGGTTCTCGTTCTTAGCCTTACAAATAAAAGCAAGGGGCCATGAGGCCTAGTAATCTTTGGAACCAGCAGCCTTATATTTCCTACCACATCTAAAATGGAAGGATAGCTACCTGCAAAGCTTGCACTCAGTCTTGTAGAGCAAAGGTTTTGCTCAAGGATGAGTCCAGAATAGTGCTGATGAATTGAATGCATGGAGATGTAACCAGGAATTAATTCACAACATTTATAGAAAACCCCAAGCCTTGAAGAGTGTTGCATGTCTTTAGCATGATCTGGAAAAACAGACTGGGATTGAGCCCTAATGAGCCAGTGGCTCAGGTATGGATAAAGGCACCCATGTGAAGTCTCAAGTATGCTGCAGCTACCAACTGGACTTTTGTGAATAAGCTTGGGGCTACCATTAATTAATTCCTTCCATTATGAGCTTCAGAAATCAACAATGTTTTTTCCAAATGCGAATATAGAAGTAAGAATTCTACAGATCAATAGAAATCATCAGATATCCTAACTGTGGAGCTGCAGAATCTGTGGAAAGTGCCAACTAAAATACATTGGTTTAGGTCCTTTAAGTAGATTAGCCTTATTCCTCCATATGGCTTGGGAATGATAAAAGAGTGGGTGTAGAATCCTTGAACCCTCTTTTCTCCATGTTCCAACTCCATTCCTCTGATTAAGAGAGGGCAAGAGAGACCTAGCAGCAACTGCAGAAAGGCTTGAGAGTTTGAAGGCAAGGCAGGATGGGTAACAGGAAGCAAAGAGAATTAGCCTTTTCTGATAATAGCTAGAATCCACTGATCTGGAGTCAAAGCCCCTCATTGGAGCTGTAAGTACAAAAACCTTCCAGCTACTGGGGACGTGCGTTCCTGGATGATAATAGGAGCAGGTGGAATTTGCAACCCATGGTGAAAAGGATTTATTTGGTCACTGAGCACGACGGAAACAAAGTAACCAGAGATTTAGATGTTGTTCTCTACCTGTGTTTTTTGTTGGCCGTATAAAACTACTTCGGAGCATGCAAAGGCTGCCGTTGTTTGAAGGCTTTGTAAGGAGTTGTTTGAAGGCTTTGCAAGGACAATACTCTGATTTTGGTGCAGTCAGACTTGCCTTCCAATTCTGCAATACATCGTCTTTAGACTGGTCAAACAAGGTTTTCCTATCAAATAGGATATTAAGGACGTTTTCCTGTTTGTTCTGATGAAAAGGGTACGGCTGGTTCCAGTCATAGCTGTGGCCGCTAGGTCAGTCATGTTTTTACTAATTGTGGGTGCTAAAAAGCTGCTTCTTTCGCTTCCAAAATCCAATAGGCAAAATCTTTGGCTGATTCTGAGAAGAGATACTCTACGAATCGATCAAGATCCCAATTTATAATGTTTAAGGCTATCAGAACAGTCAAGGAACTGATTTGGCCTAATTGCAGATGTGCATTCAAATATGCTTTATTAATTGTGGATTCTCAGGCTTTAAAATTCTTATCTAGTACCAACGCTGGTGACAGCGATGTGCCTTTACCTTTAGCACCTAATGGGCAGGCACCAACGCGGACTAAACCGGTCGATTTTCCATAATAAAAAATCTTCGAGTGTTCTATATTTTTGGGTTAAATGGATATGGCGATTGCTGATTCAGAATGAGGTTTAGCCCATTGTATGGGAGCTTGTTCCATTACAGAGCTCTCCATCAAGAGAAGGGTTATCACATGAGATGAAGGAAGCTTTGAAAACTCCTGCAGCCACCAGTTTCTCCATTTGAAGAAGCACCAACACGTCCATTGTCTTGGAAATGGAAGCAAGCCCAAATTCCCTTACAAAGATGCCCAGAAACATGTACAAATCCACAAAAATGCTGACGGGGGTTACTATTCAAACACCAGGTCTGCAAGAAGACCCCTAACCAAAGCAGCAGCATGTGAAAGTAAGTAAAATAGAAAGTATGCATATGCTTGCATATTAGAATGCATTTGTAAGCGAGTGGCTGTGTGCAAGACTAACTGGCTACGTGTGTGAGAAGGAGTATGTCTGAGTGATGCATGCATTTATTTGGCTGGGGAGAGATACTACTGGTCTCAATCATGAAAGTTATTTAGAGTGACAATGCCAGCTTGTGCAAAGTCATTGAAGTGCTATATTCGGAAATCTGGATTAGACTGTGTTTAAAGCTTCCTGAAAGTTATTTATAATGACCATATTAGTTTTGATTCAGAGCTCTCACAAGAAAAGCCATCAAGTCCCATTTTTCTCTTGGAATTCTGGGACTTGTAGAAGTCTTTTCCATGTTAAATGTAGGACTACAAATTGCAGAATTTCAAGGAACAAATGTTTGTCTTCCTGAAGCAGGGAACTGGGAGAGTTCTGGAGATTACGGCTGCAGCTTCATGAAAAGGATTTCCAGTGACGAAACATGAATAGATTGAGGTTGCAGCTACAAAATTGTGATTCACAGTGACCATAATGGTATAGCTTGTGGTCAAATCTTCATGAAAGTGAAATAAAGTGATTGTACTGAAATAAAAAGTGAATTACAGTATTCTGGGACGAATCCAGAGATATCGTCACTATATTAGGTGGGGAAGCCCCTTTCCATGAGGCCAAACTGCCGAGGTTGCTACCAGATAGTCCCCCTTGGGGTAGTACTCAGCAGGAGGATCTCATGGGGAGGGAGGACCCCATTGACATTAGGACCACTTCAGGAGAGCACAGTATCTGCTTGACCCTCCCACCTTCCCTCAAAACCCCTCCAATACCCCATTAGCTGTTACTTCCATGTGCTGTAATAGCATATCCCAAGTGCGAACAACTGGGACGAGGAAGAGGACACGAGAAATGATGATCACTCACCAGGACCAACACACACGCTCTAGTTTCCTAGAAGCTACTATTGGCCAGCTGTCATTTAAAACTGGAGAGGGAAGAGAAAGGTGGCGTCTTTAACTTCAACACGACACAGCCATTGCAGCTCGCAAGTGCAGAACAGCAGACAGTGTCCTGGAGGAAAGCACGCTTGCAGGAGGCCCTAGAGGCAGAAGGCAGAATGGAGGCAAGGCTAATTACCGAAGATGCATGCGTGCAACAAACCTGCCCGAAAGCTGCACAGAAGGGAAGCGGAAGACTAAAGAAGCCGGGAGAGCCGCCAAAGCTCTTGGGAAACTCAGAGAGAACAATGGGCTAGAAGCGAAAGAAATACTCATCAGGCAGAGTAGTCAAGTGAAGGGGGTCTGGGACCCATGTAAAGAAGATTACCCCTACCAGTAACAAAGGGGGATATGAACTGTACAAATACAAGAGGCATACACATACCTTGGCAGGCGGGTAAACCAAGGCAGTGTATCGAAAGAAGAGCAGGTCAAAAGAACATTGTATATGATCAAGTGAAGTGGGTCTGAGACCCACATAAGGAAAGCATACAACGACCACGAAGGAGGGGAATACAAACTTTACATATAAAAGTAACATTCACAGACATTGGCATGAGAGTAAACCAAACCTGAGGAACAAAAAGGGAACAGATAAAGAGAACATTGTGGACAACCATGTGAAGGGGGTCTGGGACCCAGCTTGGGAAAGTATACCCCAAATTGTAAGCAAGAGGAATACAGTGCTTGTGTGTGCAAGGAACACTTGGATGGAAGGGAACACAAAGGGAAAGAACTGTGAATCCAGTAATATTGAATACCCGACTTGGCAGGCGAGCACGCCAAGAGGAGGGGAACTGAGGCTAGGGTCTGGAGCCCTCAACCAGGCTTGGCAAAGGTGTACTGGCCATTCTTCATTTTTTCACGACCTGGGAGTCAGGTTTATCAAGTAGAATATAAAGACTTTTCCCAACTATTAAAGGCCCAGGTGCGAAGTTGGATAAAGCTGGAAAGACTCTGGGGGAAGGGAATCAAACCCTTGAGTCTTGTGGAGCGTTCTATTGCTTTTCTACACCTTTTTGGACCTTTTGTGTTGAACTGCAACAACAGGGTTGTAGGTCGGCAGACAAAAGACATTCCCCTTGTCACATTATATTAGGTTTAGCTTGTGAGGGATAGGTTAGGAGTTGGACACAGGACGGCAAACTTTACTTTGGACATTCTGACAGTTTCATTGGCTAGCTTTGTCGAGGCAGGAAAACACCTCTTAACAATAAGGCTAGTTAGGATTTCCTTCAAACCCCCCCAATTGTTGTTGTTAATAAAAGTCTTTGCCAATGAACATGTCACCTTTGGTATGCGTCTTACTCCAAAACCCTCACAATTCAGACTACAGGAGTAGACTGCCCACAATCTCATGAATGCAATTGAGTGACCATACTGTTGCCGTCTGGTATTGTCTGCCCTCAGCTTCAGGAGAGAGATTTACAGTGGCCATACCATTACAGTTTGTGGCCATAGGTTTCAAGAAAGTGATCTACCGTAAGGTTTGTGAAAGTGGTTCATGAGAGTGATTTACAATAACGAGCTTGGCATAGATTGTGGCTGCAACATCCAACTGATTTAAACTGAAACTGCTGGCATATAATTTGGGCGCAACCTTATGAAATGATTTATAGTGGCATATATCAAGTGTAAAGCTGCAGGAAGTTAACTTGCATAGCAATGCTGGCATATGTTGTGGATATAGTCATGAAAAAGAAGTACAAATGCTCTTCTTTTATGGCTGGTGACATGACATCTATTGGATATTTTCATTGTTCCATGTGCTGTAAAAAGCACCATATTAAAACATTATGTAAAAATATACTCTGATTTAACACCCCCCCACAACTCCCAAGTACCTTCACATCATCATTTAGGGCTTCATCGCTACTGTAAGGGTGTCAAAGAAGGATGCTGAGTCAAGGGTGGCATGTTTGTGGTTAAAGACTTTAATTGAATGTAAAAACGAATCCTCACTATCCCCATCTCTATGGTTTCCCTGCCTCAAACTAATATTAAAGGATCTGTCAGACTGTCCGTCCAAATGAAAAGTGCACCGTCCTATGTCACAACCTACTTCTATCCTTAACACTATGACTAAAGAGCAATATATTCCAACAGAAAGTTTCTCCTCCAGGAGAATGACGTCCAAGATGTTATCTTGCAAAATGGGACCAGGGGGAATGACTCTTCCGCTGGCTTGTAGCAATTTAACAGAACGTTCTTTCCCCAGGAGAATGCCTCCCTTTTCCTGGTATACGGATGGATTTCCAAAATATCCTCTTGTAAACATGTGCCAGGGGGAATGACTCCCTTCCCCTGGCTGGCAGTTCCAGTACTTTATACAGTCAACCCTCTGGACCAGGACAATGACTCCCTTCTCCTGGTCTACACTTTCCAATTCAGTTCACAACAAGGCTTCCCAACAAAGCCAGGGGAATGACTCCTTCCCCTGGCGTCTCTTCAGTGTACTTGAAAGGATTCAATTTTCTTACCAAGAGAATGACTCCATGCTCCAGGTGTTCATAATTTCTTTCTCAACTCGGGTTTCGCACTTTTTCCCTACATCAACAAACATCCAACTCTTGCTTATAAAGGGGTCCCAGACCCTTCTCTGGTGGCCAGTGGACTTAGCTCCACCACTGGTACAAAGAAGAGTTCTTCAGATGCACTTTGTCCCTCTGTGGGTCCCTGACCCTTGATGGCCTGCTGATAGGCCTTCGTCTTGCATCGACATGAAGCAGAGCCTGTCCTACCACGCCTACGTCCCTACCGTTCCCCCCTGTGCTCCCCGTTAACTTCTGGGACGCTTGCACGGCACCAGTCTCTCCAGGAACTGTGGTCTGTCACCTTCCCGCTTTCTGCAGCAGTCGGCCTCATTTCTACTTCTGTGGCTGATCCGTGTATTGTGGCTTCTTGCAGTCTCTGCACTGTTCGGGGACCGCGCGGTCCACCACCTCCTGGAGGTCGTGCACCTGCCTCGCCTTCTTCCCGCTGGGCTCAGTCCTGGCGACACAGGCCCCGTCACGGACTATCAGCCACTCGCTGGTGTCCTCTGCAGAGCCCTTTCTTCGGGACGAGTGCAAACTTCGAGAAACCCGGATTCTCTGACGAGAATTGAAGATTACGACACCGGATCCGTCGTCTCTTTCCATTATAAGGGGCGTACTGCGCTCCAGTGTAATGTCCACACTGGTTGTCAATTGCTCCTTGGTATTCTTAATGCCTTCTGTGAGCCACATCGTCTCATACTAGCACAGTAAGTATTCCTCATGTTTTCTATGCTCTTTTTTGTCCTAGTATTTTCTGTCTTGGCTGTACCCCAGCACTACAGAAATACATAGGTTTACTTTTAATACAATGGTTTGAAATTAGGGGGCCGCCTAAGGCATGTGGGGGTGTGGTGTTCTATACCAGGCCGTACCCAAGGTGATCGTCCCTATCACCAGAGGTAGAGCCCCCCCCCCTGCTCCTCCAGGAGGTCCTCCCACATTAAACCACTCCTAGGGGGACTATTGGATAGCGGCTGCACCTCCTAGCCTCATAGGAAAGCGTTCCCCGTTGGGGAGAAGTGACGATAAATGACAAATCGTCACACTACATTCAGTCACTGATGCCAATTCATCTGCCTCTCCAACAAAAATACAAGCAAACTGCTAATGACCTTGAACTATTTAAATGACCAGTGCCCCCTCAAGAGCCGCCCGCAGCAAAATCTGTTTCCATCAATGTCATGCACATGAGGAACAAGTTACATACCTGTAACTGTTGTTCTCCAGCATGGGTCTGGAATGGATTCACATGCTCATGAATATTCCCCGTTGTCAGGCTGGGAATCCCCGGTAAAGAAAAAATCAGTATCAGTTTCGTTCCTGATCTGTCTTCCTTTGTAGTAACCAAAGGCCTCTCGTGTGAAGATCTCCGGTGTGCGCTCCCCACCCCTCCAGGGAGGCATCCGTCGTCACCATCACCTGGTGGGCCAGGGTCTGAAAGTCTGTCGCTGCCGCTAGATGAGCACGGGCACCCCACCACCGGATCGCTCGTCGGAAGGTCTCGTTGAGAGGGATCCTGTCCTCGAAGCTGCCCGTCGCTTGAATCCAGCGGGCGTCGAGGAACTCCTGTAGAGGGCACATCCGCAGCCTGCAAAGGAGCACGAGATAAATGCAAGAGGACATCATCCCGAGGAGGGACTTGATGGACCTCACCCTGGCCACGTCTGTGGCCAGTAGACGCTACACCTTGCCTAGGACGGCCTTTGTCCTTTCCTCCCACGGCAAGGCCAGACGCGCCACTGTGTCGAGCTTGGCTGCCAGAAACAGTGCGACTTGAGAGGGGACCAGGTGGGACTTGGGGAAGTTGATGGAGAACCCCAGGTCCGTGAGCAGCTGGACAGTCTTCGCTGTGTGTTCTACGGCGAGCTCCCTTGTCCTTGCGCGGATGAGCCGATTGTCCAGGTAGGCGTAGATGTGGATCCCTGCAGGGGCAGCCGCGCCGCCACTGGAGCGAGGCACTTGGTGAAAACCCTGGGTGCCGACTTAAATCCGAACGGGAGGGCCTTGAACTGGTAGTGCCGCCCTTGGACCATGAACCTGAGGAACTTCCGGTGTCCTTTTAGAATGGAATGTGAAAGTATGCATCCTCCAAATCCAACGACGACAGGAAATCGCCCTCCTCCAGCTGTCCCAGCACGTGCTGGAGGGTGACCATCCGGAACTTCTGTGCCTTGATGTACTTGTTCAGTCGTCGCAGGTCCAGGATGAGTCGCCACCCTGTCTTCTTTTTCACGAGGAAATACCTTTGAGTATACTCCAGAGCCTCTTTGGGACAACCTCGATGGCAACTTTGAGCATCGCCCTTACCTCCAACAGCAGTTGAGGGACATGGTTTTCCTTCCTGGCCACGGGAGGAATGCGGGGGCACTTTTTTTTAGAAATTCACGGGCGTGCCCCTGGGCCAGGGCATCCAGCACCCAACGGTCGGTGGAGATGGACTCCCACACGCTGACGAACTTCGCCAGCCGGCCTCCCACCGGGGTGCTTCAGTGGGGGCCCCGACGCCACAGGCGGTTCAATCTTGCTTGGAGGACGCCTTGCCGCCTTGGCTTCCCTGGCGACGACGGCGGGATCCACCCGACGAGGAGCGGGCCACTTGGCGGTACGTAGAGGAGCCACCGCCGAATCCCTTGGAGGCACCCTGCTTGCCTCCGGAGCTCCGAAAGGAGGGCCTTCGTTGCTGAACTCCTAGGGCCTTAGCTGTCTCCGTGTCCGCCTTGATGGCTTGGAGGGACTCATCCACTGTTTTCCCAAACAGGTTGTTCCCGTCGTACGGCATGTCCAAAACCTTGGCTTGTACGTCCTGGCGGAAGTCCGTCGCCTTGAGCCAACCTCGTCGTCTGAGGCAAACACTGTTGCCTAGTTGGTGGAAACTGGTGTCGGCAATGTCCGTTGCCACCGTTATGGCGTGGTCCGACGCCATCTCACCTTCCTGCAAGAACTCGAGGGCCTCAGCCCTCTTGTCGTCCGGTAGGAAGTCCAACAGGGGGGCGATCTTGTACCATAACTCCCTGTCGTAGCGGACCACGATCGCGAGGGCGTTGGCCGCCTTAATTGTTGTTGCCGCCGACGAGTTAACTCGTCGTCCCATTGCATTCAGCTTCTTTCCTTCGCCGTCTGGCGGGGAAGTTGATGTTGAGGCCGATGCCCCCCCCGCTTTCTTCTTGGCCGCCGCTGAGACAACCAAGTCAGGGGTCAGTTGTACCCTAAGGCACAAAGGGGCCGCGTCGGGGACCCGGCACTTCTTCTCGTACCGATCCCTCTTGGCAGGCGTCATAGACAGGTTCTTAAGAAGGGTGAGACCCTCGTCCCTGATGTCATCCAACAGAGGCACAGTGAGGACTGTCTTCCTCTTGGCCTCGCGCCGTTGGTAAAGGAAACCTTCCTTCTTCTCTTCGGGGCAGAGCTGAAAAAGCTCAGATGCCCTGGCGATCATAGCGTGGAAAGACCCAATCTCGTCGGGCGGGGAGGCCCGGGCTGGAGG
This sequence comes from Ambystoma mexicanum, assembly GCF_040938575.1. NCBI lineage: Eukaryota > Metazoa > Chordata > Amphibia > Caudata > Ambystomatidae > Ambystoma > Ambystoma mexicanum. The sequence continues at coordinate 253,323,001 of NC_090926.1, read as the reverse complement.
CGATGGGAGGTCCGTCCCGTCGTCACCACTGTTGTCATCTGTACCCGTCGTGGCCGTGTCCGTTCCCGTGTCATCCCCAGGTACAGGGGACATGGGCAAAGGTTGAGCAGGCCGTGAGGGCTGAAAAGGCGGGGCTGGATGGGTCCGTCTTCTCTTGTTTGGGGGACTTCCCGACAGGCCTGGCTCTGGCTCCTCCGTCGGGCCTGGTTCCGGCTCCTCCGTCAGTGGTAGGGGCAATCTCATCCTCATCTCCGAACATAAGGATTGTATTGCCAACAAAATGGCCGCTGAGTTGTCCTGCGGCTCCGGAAGCGACGTGCGCGACGGTTGACTAGGAACCTCACCGGCGCTCTCGTCGTCCCCTTCGTCCGGATGCCGCCCATGGGACCGGGCCTCTTCGAGGCCCTTGTCGAGGCCCTCCAAGACTTCAACCAGTTCCTCCTCGGAGGCTGTGTCCGGTTCCACAATGGCCACCAGCTCCCCCCCTCTTTTTCCGCCGAGGTCTTCACAGGGTCTTCTTGATGGGCCTGAAAGAGGCTTCCATCTGCGGTGGCAGAGAAACTCTGGGCCCCGAGGTCGCCTCCACTGGTGTAGCCTCAGGCTGCGCCAGAGCCGCCGCGACTTCCTCAATAGAGGCCTTAGCCGGGTGAATCAAGGCCTTCACCGCCTTCTGCGGGCCTGTGGCCTTCTCCTTGGGAGGTGGGGAGGGGTCACCGCCTCGGTCCCCCTCGGCTGGACCATTCCAGACTGACCGGGGCCTCTCCAGAAGCTTCGCCGGGTTCTCGGCTTTCCTCTTCCCTGAGCTAGAGCGTTGGCTCTTGGTTGATGGTGCTGGAGAGGATGTGCCCTGCCTGGCAGCCGAGTAGCCCGACTGTTCGGCGCTCCTGGTGCCCGTGGTCCTTTGCCTTCTGTTGGGCCCCTGTCCCTGGGGCGCCCCCACAAGACTTAGAACACCGCTCAGAATTCTTCTACTTCTCACCTGACGTGCTCTTTCCTTCCAGCCAGTTGGAGAGACGAAGATGTCGATCCTTGATGCTACGTTCCGACATGTTCCCGCAAAATGCACAGTCCTTCTCCACGTGCGTTTTGTCCTCATGAAGGCAGTAGAGGCACTTCGAATGCTCGTCCTCTTTGACCACATTCTGCAGCTGGTATCGAGGACAAACCCTAAACAACTTTCCGGGCGTCGAGCTTTCTTTCTCCTGGGCCATGTCCGGGGTAGGCCACAGAAACTTCTGGACTCCTCCAAGAAGCGTAACTTGACAAAAACTTCAACCTTGAGGGGCGTAGAAAAATCCGAAACGGGCCCCCGTTGATCGGATGTAGAAACGGTGTAGCTTGAGGCTCTATTTGACCAAAAAATGATAACATCTCTTTGAAAAGCGCGAAAACGCAGCAAAAAAGCTCGAGAGCTAAACACGAGGACTCCCAACACTTGAGCGTGCGGTAAAAATCTGAAGATGGCTGCCAGAGGCGGGGCTTAGGGAGAGGGCAGTCATTGGCTGGGGGCAGTATGACCCAGAGACCAGTGATTGGTTACTACTAAGGAAAACAGATCATAAACGAAACTGATACTGATTTTTTCTTTACCGAGGATTCCCAGCCTGACGACGGGGAATATTCATGAGCATGTGAATACATGCCAGACCCCATGCTGGAGAAAGATGTTACTGTCTATGCACAGTGGCAGCTGGTATGTTTGACCTCCACGATATATATGATATGATCGGTTATTTATAACGCGCTTAATACCCAGAGGTTTCTAAGCGCGGACCCGGAGATCGAACCTGTGTGCTCCGTGTCGTCTTGCTTCCAAGGCGAGCACGTCGCCCCTGAGCTATCCCCCCGAGACTTTTCCCTCCCCTTGTTTCTAAGCTAGGTGAAAGATGCATGGTTTGATTAAAAAACATACTTCCATCTTTGACCTAATGTGCAGCATGTGGTGTGTGCCTGCTACAGCGTGATCATTATGTGCTGTATGCATGCATGAGGCCCAGCCAGGCCGGCAGTCTGCAGCGTGGCGTGCACTTTTTTTCAGGGAGTTTGGGGGGGTGAAGGGGGAGACTACGGGGGAGACCTGCATCTTGTGTTACACCCTTGGTGGAACCCCTGACTGGAGTATTCAAGATTAAAAATCTGAATCTGATATTAGACTTATAGATGCAGATCTTTGGTACAAGCAGCATCCTTCGGTACCAGTGGGCTTTGCTGTGGTTTTCTTTTGACTGGTACAGGTCATACCAAATGAGGACTGATCAGTGCCAGGACCTAAAGAGGAGCAAAGCTTAACCGATCCTTGAGAAGATAGCTTCACTATCAAACCATTCTTTGGCAAGGGGGATTTGTACCGAATCATAGTAAACTTCATCATTAAGCAAGTCTGTTTGGTGAATGCACAAGGCCACAGTGCTTTTAATTTATACCGATGCTACTTTGTCTGGTGTGAAAAGGTAATCCTGTGCCGGTTACTTTACCACCAAGAGGTACTTGTGCTTTCCCATCTAGAGGTACTGTCACTTTCCTGCCAAGGGGTAAGCTGAGAAATTCACTCAGCGGAAAGGTCTTGTGAAGATCCTGAAACTAGGGATGCGTTCTTCACATTGGTATTGAGAGGCGATACGAAGCATGTAGGTTATGAGGCACAGCTCCCCTCTCGCCCAAGTCAGATTGTGTACCCTGAAGTCCTATGTTGCTTTTGGTACAGGTCTCAGCTGTGGAATGGAAAGAAGGCAAATCTTGAGAGACCTCTGGTGAATCCCCTTACAGAGGACACAAGCACTCTTCTCTTTATGGTTGTCCAGCTGAGAATTGCTTCCTACACAGGAGGCATTGGTTGAAGTTTTTAGCAAACAGCAGAGGGAAGCACATGCTAACAAAAATGCATACAAAGGCATAGGAAACTGACCCCAAAAAAATCAGCAACACCTCAAATAATTAGGTGCAACGAAGCGACATCTAACGCAACCTGCCTTTTGGGTGGGAAAAACAGGATTTGAAGGTGGCGGTTGGCTGACTTGTGTAGAGGGGCAGGGAAACCTTGCAGGGGGATTTGCATGGGACTTTGCCTACCAAATTAAACTTTCCTAAAGGGGCAGTGTCTCTTCATTCAGAACCCTTTTCATGACACGCCTGCAAATGCTGGGAAGGAGGCAGAGCAAAAGAAATTCATGTGTGGAGTAAGAGGGTGAGCAAACAAAAGGCAGAGTGTGAAAGGGGCAGCACAGTGACATACCGTATTATGATAGCGCTGCCATTCAACTCATTGACCAAGAATGCCAAGATGGTAGCTTTTGTTTCCGCAGGATGGGCTTGGAAGGGCTTTGATCGCAGGCTGTCACAGATCTCCAGGTCTGCTCCATAAATCTCCATAAATATCCTCAGTACTTCAGATACAGTGTCCCGATTCAGCTCAATCTCCAAGATCTTCTCACCAAGGACTTTCAGAGACTGCAATAGACAAAGAAAACGTTAAACTTTAATGACCATGAGAGGACCACAGTTTCCAGTCACTGCAAAACAACAAGCAGAGTCCAAACTAGGTTTGCAGGCGCTCACACTCAAGACCAGGAAATTAGCCTTGCTTTTTCTATATATCCTCATCTACCAAATTCAACTATATACAATTCCTACCATGAAGCATCAACTTTCTGAGCACAACTTTCTGAGCAATGGAGGCCAGGTGCACCTTGATGGAGGTGTGGGCCAACCGTGCTTGCGCCAGGGACAACAAATATGGAAAAATGTCCCGTGCCCGGATGCCCTTGGGTTGAAGCTTGTGCCTTCTACAACAGACAGTAAATTGTTTCCACTTGCTATTGTAACATTTTCAAAATGGACGGCACCCGGGCATGGGCTAGAACATCTTGGCAGTCTTGCGGTAGCTCTAGCGATCCAAACTCTAAGAACACAGAAGACAGGCCATCAGACTGAGTGAGGCTGGATTGTGATGGAGCACATGTCCCTGGTTCCTGGATAGCAGGATGTGACGTGGGTACAGTCTGATTGGAGGAGCTGAGGCGAGCGCAAGTAGTTCCGAGTACCAGAACTGCCTTGGCCATGCAGGGGCCATTTAATATTAGTTTTCACCGATACAGTCTGAAGACACTGATGACTATTAACGCCAGAGGAATGGGTTGCAATTGTGAAGAATCTCAGGATGTTGTTGCTGTTTCCCTAGGGGAAACCCCTTCTCATGTGGCCAGGGTGGTGCGGTCACAGTCCAGAAGACCCCCCTGGTGGTGGCAATATGAGGGAGGATCACATGGGGAGGGAGTTCCCTATGGATTTGGGGACGATATTCCTGAGAGAACATTGTATTCCCCCCCTTACCCATCCGAGGGCGACACCCAGGTCCCAACTCCCCAATCCTTCATGATCTTGTTTGTTGAAAAGGACCACCCTTGTATGACAGGTGTCGAGGGATCCTAGAGCTACAGGCAGGATCGCTGATCCGAAAGGCTCAGGGAAACGGTTTACCCGACAAGAGGCACTTTTCAGAGGGTTCTGCTTCCCGCCGACTGAGCGGACTAGGAAGCTGGAGAAATGCTACCCGAGTACAGAGCATAGCTGCAGAGTCGAACGAAGGCCATGAGAGACCCGAAAGCCACCACGAGAGCTGGTGAGCCCATAGAAGGTAATTGTGACACCAGGGCACTGCATGGGGACTCTCGGGGGATGAGAAGCTGGGTCTGACACCAAATCCCTCATCCTGAAGAGGAGATATCTTCTTCGTGGCAGTACTTGCATGAGAAAGCAAACTGTTGCGAAAGGCAAGATACTGAAATTATATGAGACTGAATGTTGCTAAAGTCCTGGCAGGAGAGTGTACCAGGCAAGAAGATTCGCTACTGAATCCAGTTCCTGGGGGTGGACCAGTGGGGGAGGATCACCTGGATGGGGGGGGTCTTTGGGGAGTGGAAGTGTGATACCGACAGGCGAGACGTGGTAGCCCCTTATAACACCTTTTCCCAATCCTAGCCCGTAGGATATTTAGAAGCTCTAATTACCCTCTTTTCTAACATGAACACTTTTGCACACCGTGAAAGACAACAGACTAACACCAGAGCCGTTTACCGGACATGTCCCAACACAAGGGTCAGGCAGAGTAAGGCAATTGACAATAACTACACAAACCTAACGGCCCTTTCCTTTCCCGAGAGCACACTTTTAGCAAGGACAAACGCACGAGGAGGCGGCTTATCCAAGACAGCAGTTCAAACAGAGAAGAAAGGTGGCTGCACCTGAAAGGAGGGAAGTACCCTTGCCCTTTTGGACCCAGACCCGGGAAGCCTCAGTAAAAGGGATCATAAAACCAGGAACTACAGCTGACATGGGGTATAACAGATGTCATTGGAGTACGGGACCCTCCCGTGCTGATAACTGAGGCGTGTAGATGCGCTTGCTACTGTGGTACCATTCTTGACTCCAGAGACAAGAAACAACAAGGAGTTCAGCACAGCCGGTGAGTCGGAGGGATAACCAATAGTAAACCGGACTATGTTGAGCGAAGGTTGTAAACGGCAACTTGATATGAACAAAGAAGGAACAAGTTACATACCTGTAACTATTGTTCTCCAGCATGGGTCAGGAATGTATTCACCGGCTCATGAATATTCCCCATTGTCAGGCCGGGAACCCTCAGTAAAAGAAAAAACTGTTTCACTTTCACTTACAAACTGTCTTTCTCCCATAAACCAATCACTGAGCTCTGGTCCATACTGCCCCCAGCCAATGATTGCCCTCTCCGTAAGCCTCTCCTCTAGCAGCCATCTTCAGATTTGGTAGCACGTACATTGGCAGCATGACCAAGAAGAGCCACAGAGGGGCATGAGGGAGGGTTCACATGTGAATCCATGCCAGACCCATGCTTGAGAACAACAGTTACAGGTAAGTAACTTGTTCTTTCTCCAGCATGGGGTGTGGCATGGATTCACATGCTCATGAATAAAGAATAAATAGCAGTACAACATCACACAAGCACTGGAGGTGGCAAGGCTCAACAAAAGCAATTACTCTTACCTCTGGCACAGGCTCACCTTCAAGCGAACAGGTTGCATAGCAATGCTTGGCCGACCCTGGAGTCCCTGCCGATGCAGTAGAATCTTGTGAAGGTCTGCGTGGACCTCCACATAGCAGCCCAGGCACACCAGACAAGAATGCAGTCTTCGCAGCTATCGCTCTGGTGGAATGGGCTCTCGGACAGCCAGGAAGCGGTCGGTTTGACAGTGAATGATGCAGCTGGAGAGCCACCTGGCGATGGAAGCCTTGGACAAGGCCTTCCCATGGTTCTCAGGACCAACGTTCACGAAAAGTTGAGAGGTCTTCTGGAAACTCTTTGTGCGTGCCACATAGAACTTCAGAGCACGAGCCATATCCAGCGAGTGCAAAATCCTTTCAGCTGGCGACAAAGTTTTCAGAAAGAAAAGGCTTGGTGGAATTCCGACGAAACCTTCGGCATGAAGGAGGGGTGCATCCACAGCACCACCCTTTTGTTGTGAAAAGTCAGATAAGGCTGTTTGCAGGAGAGGGCCTGGATCTCACCTACACTCCTGGCAGAGGTGATGGCCACAAGGAAAGCCACCTTTCCAAGATAGGAACTTGAGCGGGGCCTGATGCATAGGATTGAAGGGGGACCCGTCAGTACCAAGTTGTGTTTCCAAGCCGGGGCATGAGCCTTCACCGGCGGGAACGATCGAATAGTCATTTGAGGAACACCTTGAGATGGTGGGACCAAAGAGAAAAGACGGTTCCGGAGTTCTGGTGTAGCTGGAGATAGCCGCCTGATGCACCTTTATGGAGACGTGCGCCAGCCCCGCCTTGGCCAATGAAAACAAGTACAGAATAATCGGCAGGGTTGTGACCCTCAGAGTTGATCCTTTGCGTCTGGCACCACGTCGCGAACCATTTCCACTTGTGGCCGTAGCACTTCACAATCGACGACGCTCTGGCCTTGGCAAGGCCCCTCCCTGCAGTCCGCCGTCCAATATTGCTTCGGTGCCTGCATGCTGCCTTACGAGCGACGACGTCGGCCACCTCTGCCGGAGGCCTTGGAACGGCCCCTGTAGGCCTCTTGGGCCGTAGACCGGGAGGGTTGACGGTACAAAGAGAACCCTCCGCCGAAACCCTTTGACGATCTGCCAGATTTTCCGCCAGAGGCACTAAAGGATTGACGATGCTTCTGAAGAGTGCCCAGGGCACAGGTCATCTCTGTGTCTGTCTTAATGGCCTGAAACGATTCATCGCCAGCTTTCCCAAAGAGGATGTCCCAGTCGAAAGGGCATGTCCAGTAGCCTCGTCTGGACCTCTTGCCGGAAGTTGGTGGCCTTCAACAAGCCTCAAAGATGGAGGCAGACACCATTCCACATCTGTCAGAACCCTGTGTCCGCGATGTCCAGGGCCACAGTGATGGTGTGGTCCTATGCCACCTCGCCCACCTAGAGGATCTGAAGCGCCTCAACCAGTTTGTTGTCGGGGAGAAATTACAGCAGCGGTGCCATCTTATAACACAGCTCCCTGTCGTATCTGGCCAGGATCGCAAGTGCATTTGATGCCTTGGCTGTCCTCACCACCGAGGATGTCACTTTCCTAGCCACAGCGTCCAATGTCTTCCCCTCGCTGTCCAGGGGAATGGAGGCTGACAATGAGGGATTACAAGACTTCTTCCTTGCTGCGACCATAGGCACTTGGGTGCAGATTCCGGCACCTGGTACTTCTTTTCCAGCCTATCCCTCTTTGCCAGGGCTGAGGCTGGGTTTCTCATCAGCGCCAGGGCCTCATCCCAAACGTCGTCCAGGAGAGGCACCGCCAGAATGGTCTTCCTCCCGTTGTTGGTAAAGGAAACCACCTTTCTTGGTCTCTTCTGGCATCAGCTGGAAGAGCTCATACGTGCGGGCGACCATGGCGTGCAACAACCCCACTTCGTCCGGGGGAGAAGCCCTCAGCAGAAGAGAAACGCTGCCGTCGTCCATGTCCGTAGTCACTGTGTCCGTTCCTGTATCCTTAGGGGGTGGTGGCGGGGGGGGGGGGGGTGTGCGGTGGTTGATGAGGCAGCATAGGGTGCAGTTTTCTCTTTTTTGCCGGCGGCGGGCCCAGTGCTACCGGGCCCGGAGGTGCCGTCAGCATCCTCTTCTGGATCTCCAACACCATTATGTGCAGAGTTGAAATGATGTCCAGTGATAAGTCCCTTGTGGGTGTCGGGGGGGTGGGGGGACAGGGAAGGGGGATGCAGGCTTGCTGGGCCAGCCCAACGCCCACGTCGTCGCCTGCATTCCCGCCGCCATCTTCCCCCTCAGCGTTTCCGCCGTCATCGTCATTCCCCACGTCTGCCAAGACCGGGTGAACTGACAACAGGTCCTCCTCGTCCGCGGAAGAAATATCCATGCCCTGGAGCACGGTTGAGGCCTCCACCCCCACACCTTTTTTTGCATCCTGAGGGGTCGGTCTCGGGCTAAGGGATGGCATCCTCTACCCCAGCGTTTTCTACACCTGCTTGGCCGAGGCCTCTGCAACTCTGGGTGACACCAGGGTCCCCTGGACTGGGCTAGCCCCTTTCGCCTTCGAGAGTGCGGCTGCGACAAGCTTGATCGTCGATGATTCCCCATGGACCCCCTGGGCCTTCAGGGGCAGGTCGGACACCTTTCCCTGTGCCTTGGTCTTCTCCGACTTCTCCCACAGCTTCCCAGGGTTAGCCGATTCCTCTTCGAGGAGGAGCTGGAGCGATAACTGCAGATGGAGGCAGACTGAAGATGAGCACACTGCCCGTCGCGGGACCAGCTTGCGCTGCAACCCCGACGGAAACTGACTTGCGTTGCTTGGTCTCATCTTAGGCCCCAGGGATGGAGCGCCCGCAAAAGGCTTAGGAGCCCGCTCCTCGGACCGGCTGGTCCTGGGTGAGGCATGCTCCTGCTTGCCGCACAGGGTAGAGGCCTTGGCGTCAAGCCACACCGTCAACCTACTGTGACAATCCTTGACAGTGCGCTTGGAGATCCAAAGGCAGACTTCACAATCTGCTTCCTTGTGGTCGTGATGGAGACAGTAGAGGCACTGGGAGTGTTTGTCCTCCACAAACACGTTCCTCAATTTGAAGAGGGAGCCTCCCTCCCTTTCCTCCGACATGGTCCAGCGCATGCGGTGTAGGACCAATGGCCTTCTGGAATCTTCGATGAAACTCTCAACCATTCTTACCCTTAAGGTGCGTTGAAAGACGCTGACAAACTGATCCCTGCTTGCCGGTCAAAGTAGCGAAAGAGCACACAGGCTCTATTTGACAAAAATAGGCACTTCGAAAAAGCGCAAAAACGCAGAAAAGCTCTTGGAGCAAAACACAAGGACTCCCAACACATGCGGTAAACATCTGTAGATGGCTGCCAGAGGAGGGGCCTAGGGAGAGGGCCGTCATTGGCTGGGGGCAGTATGACTCAGAGCTCAATGATTGGTTTAGAGGAGAAAGACAGTTTGTAAGTGAAAGTGAAACAGTTTTTTCTTTTATCGAGGATTTCTGGCCTGACGACGGGGAATATTCATGAGCATGTGAATCCATGCCAGACCCCATGCTGGAGAAGTAAACCTCTTCTTCATATTACTCTGGTCAAACCGCCACTTATGACCTAAACACACAAAGCTCCAACACAACACGTTTTGCTTCTGAGGTACCTTTATGTAAAATAACAAAAAATAACTATTTAAACGCCATATGTCCAATGACACCCATGGACTCCAACTCCCAGAATCACTGAAGTACTGAGATGAGGAGGATGAAGAAATCGGTACAAGGTATCAAGAGCTCAAAGCACAAAATGCAGTATAATTTTTTCTGAATTACCTGTGCACGGGACATTTAAAGATGGCAACCTCAATACTGAGTGTAGCAGTCTAGAAGACTACGTTGGTTCCTATGCAAAGGCTCATGGATGCAAAAGGCATGCACTGGTGTGGCGGAGCAGAGGAGGCCGCTGAGACAGAAAGAGAAACGCAGTGTGCGAGCAGAAAGTGCTGGGGAGACACTCGGAGCCGTGAGAGAGTTTGTGTCCGCTGTGCAGCTTAAAGTGGCAGTCTCCTCCATTCCGGGACCTGAAGGGAAGCAGGCATGTGACCACAGAGCAGCAAAGAAAGCCAGAAGGACGTCTGCACACTCCAGAGTGGAAAGTGGGTGAAAGAGCCACGCCGCAGAAGCGTGAATACTACCAGAGATACTGGAGAGAAGCAGCGAGTCATGCCGATGCCTGTGGAGACCCCAACAACAATTTGAATGTGGCACCATTGTTAAAACTACAAGAAGATTGTTTGAATGCGGAAAAGACAAAGTACAAACTCCAATGAGCTATGGATGCATGAGATGCAAGTGTGGGGCCAAGTCTCAACAAACATTAATGCAGACATTTATACCAAGCCAAGAGCAATATTTGCAGTGTTGGAGAGAAACAGAGCAACTGTGAAACATAAGTAGTCCTGGCCGGAGAGAACACCAGGCAGTGGGAATTGCATAGAGTCCTGGCAGGGGAATACACCAGGTCGAACTGCAAAGCTACCAGAAATACTAAAGAAAGACAGTGTTTTATAAACAAAGGAGAAATTTGTGTTAAAGAAAGACTGTTACAGAACTTGTTGCCTAAACAGGAAGCTTGACAATCGAGGAGAGATACAAAAGAACTGTTAATAAAAGAGACAATTGCCATCTTCCTTAAGAATCCAGCGGAAGGGGACCGCCCTCTAGATCCAAGAGTTTCCACCTTGGTGAACATTTTAGTTGGAGCCATTCTTATTTTCAGTGGTGAACACTTTTGTGGCAAAAATCAAGTTGAAGACATTTCCTTGAACCCTTATTGTTTTGTATGAAGTGTGAGTCAAGATAGGACTTTTTAGGACACAAGAATGGCTTTTTCAGTTATTGACATCCTGACACAGATAGAGCCTTAGTTTTTGGTAGGGGCAAGTTCCTCTATAGAATTGGGTCAGAGGCATTTTCCCCCCCAACCCATTTATTTATTTATTGTATTTAATAAGTGCTCTAAACCCGGAGTAATCAAGGCACAGGTTACAAACAGTGGAACACAGGTGATTAAGACAACGTGACTATGACCGGGAAACTGGAGCCACCTGCTCTCTTGCGCCAGAATTGAGGGATGGTGAGTTGGTTAGAATAAGAGGCGCATGTCGGCCTGGTAGATTGAACTTTAGAACTTTTTTGCAAGATGTACTTTTGCGCCGAGTTGGAGAGGCAATTTTGCGTAATTGCTAAGATTTTGAAAATGATGCATTTACGGATCGTTAGCCAGTGTGCACTCCTCCTAGTTATAGAGAGGTGTTCACGCTTTGGGATGTTGAGTGCGGCTCTAAGGGCATTGCTATGAATGATCTGGAGTTAGTTTATATTGCATGAGGAGTTACCTGCAAATAGGGTTTTGCAAAAATCCAATCTGGAGCCAATAAAGGCTCTAGCAACGATGATAGAGTTGTCAGGGGTATGAAAAGGTCTGCATGCACTGATTAGTTTGGATGTGTGTGCCGCGGAGGAGGCAATCTCATTGACCTGCCTATATAGGAACAATGTGGCATCAAGGTATGCACCCAGCGTCTTGACACCTGGATGAATTTGCTCTCTATGGTGAATGATTTGTTGCATTGTTCAACTTTAATGAATGAAGTTTGGGAACCGATGAGAAGAAGTTCTGTCTTATCATTGTTGACGCATAAATGGTGGGCAGCCATCCAATCCAGTATGGTATGGTATATGGAGTGCAAATTGTTGGAGTCGGTAGCGTAATCGCCCATTAGAGGGTGGAGGATCTTCCCGTCATCTGCATAATTGGTGTAGGATATTAAACTCTCGTCAAGCAGGTCAAATAGATGTTTTGTTAAAAAGTTGAGGGTCGGGGAGACCGAGGAGCCTTGCGGGACACCACACGTGACATGGGCTCTCATGGACTGGTGAGAAGTGAGCTGCAGAGCCAAGTGGCGACACAAGGTTTGGTGCTCCACTAAGTTAAAGACGGCCGACCGGTCTAGTAGCAGAAGTAGGGCTGTTCTGCCAGTGTATTTTAGCTCGTCCTATTGATTCTTGAGATCCAGCAAGGCTATTTCCATGCCAAAACCATTTCGGAAACCACATTGGCGCAAGCCCAGGATGTTAGATTCCAAGTGGTGCTGGATCTGAAGGTATGCCTAATGATCCAGGATTTTAGGAAGAAAAGTGACCGTAGCGATGGGGCAGTAATTACTGGGGATGGCTGGCTCTACAATAGTTTTTTTTTTTTTAGTAGTGGAAGAACCCATGCATCCTTGAGGCTATTAGGCTTGGAGCATGTGGAAAAAGGGGTGTTGATGAGGGTCCATGAAGGGTGCGAGTGACTCAGCACAGTCCTTGATGACTGTTGCGGGACAAATATCTCCCTGGTACCAAGAGGGTTTCAGTCCTTGGATGATCTGAATGACCTCAGATTGTGACAGGGTTAAAGTTAAAAGAATTTTGTAGGATTACCTGGGGCCCAGAACTAGGGATTGCAGGTATGACACTGGCAATGTAGTTTTTCTTAGGGATAATTTGTTTTGTCATGTATCAATTTTTAAAGTAGAGCATGTTTTATATGAACGCACCAGGAGGCATCCTGAGTGCAGTTAGCTGGTAGAGGGTGGGGCCAGACAGGGTGGAAGGAGGTCAGGGGGATGGAGGGAGCTTTCCTTGTTACGCAATATAGCAAAGAACTCTCTAGCACTGGAGTACGCCTTATCAATTTGGGTATTGTTGATGGAGCTCTTTTTATGGATAATGGCCTTTTTATATAGCTTAGCTGCACGAGTGAAGCAGGCTTGTTGGGCTTGGTGAGGTTTTTGTTCCACTGTGTTTTCGCCTATCTTTGAGAAGGCAGATGGCTTTAAGTTCAGGAGAAAACCAAGCATTGCAGTGTGCAATGGCTTTGGCTTTCCGCAGTGTGAGGGGAGCCACAGTAATGATAGCCTGTGCGATTCTACCAAGTTTGCAAAGTCATTGACTAAAGTCTGCAGTTGCAGTAACTTGGCTAGCAGAGGCAAAGTGTGGGTTTTGGTGATATTTCTGTTGCTTTGCGTGGTGTAGGGGCTGGGAGGGGCACAGAAATCTGGGGACTGGTTACTGGAATAGTGAACAGGATAATGATGTGATCGGTCCAAGGGCAAGGCAGATTGGATGTGATGGTAATACTACAGTTAAGGTCGACAAGACAATTGAGGATTCAGCCTTTGGCATGTGTAGGGCTGAGGATACGTTGGGCGAAACCTAGCTCATTAAGAGAGTTAGCAAAAGATGGGGCATTTAGATCTGAATCATCGAGGCAGCGGTTGAGGTCGCCTAGGAGTATGGTTTTGGACGTGGGGTTAGAGAGGAGGGACATGATATCCTCTTCGATAGAGAAGAGGGGGCCAGGAGCCACATAGACCACATGTATAGCTAGTGAGGAGTTATGAGAGAGGCTCACTTTCGTAGTCAGGAGTTCACCTGCAGGGTAGTGAGTGTTGCACATTTCTCTAATTGTTAATGTGTCTCTTGCTAGGAGGGCGGCCCCAGCGCCTCTTGAATCTAGTCTGTCATTGCGATAAACGGCATATTTTTCAGTGGTATAGCAAGGGATAAAGATGGGCCAGAGGCAGCGTGGAGCCATGTTTTCGATATGGCAAGGTGGTCAAGGTTATTACTTGTGATGAGGCCACAATGTTAAGTGGGTGGGCAGAGATGGACTTGGCATTCACCAATGCAGTATTGAGTGGAGGTGTTGTGGGTTTGGTGCTTGGCTTACTTTATTTAGACTTAAAATGAGGAGGAATATGGGTAATGAGGCTGCTCCTCATGGTAATGGTGGAGTCCTCTGAAGGTTTGCAGTGTGTAAGAGGTAGGTTGTAGGAGTGTATTGTGGAATTGGCTGGCAGTGTGGCAACAGGAGTGGAGCAGTTGAAGAACTGCTGTCCGTGGGTGTTTCACTTACACTGGGGGCAATCTTTTGTAGAGTTCTGGTTGAATCCTCGTTGCAGGGCAGAGTGGTACGTCAACTGTCATAGTAGAGGGGTAGGCTCTCTGTGATGGTACGTGTGCATGCAGCAGCAATAGCTCCTTAGCGCACGCTGGGTGGGATCAATGGAGGTTGGTTTTGTTTGTCAGAGATTCTGCTGAGTTAAGCGAGCAGGTAGTGGTAGGTTTATTGGGTGTTACTGGCAGAGGTATCTGCTTATGGTTAGTTTGGGCTAATGGGCTGTAGAGGGGGATGGGTTGGGCTGTAGAGGGGTAGGGAGTGGGGTTGAGCCTAAGAATTCACTGGGCAACCTGGAGGTGGAGGTTAGAGGACACGAGCCCTAGTTTTTGAGTACATGGGAGAGGAGTATAGAATCACTACTGGCGAGGGAGCGATGCAAGCTCTTCGCCAAATGGAAGAACTGAGTCAAGAAATAGGTGATCTATTAACACATTGGGAAAATCAGAGAAATGGGTGCCATGAGGAAAACGATAAATGGCTAAAAAGAATTCATACAAATTAGCACCGTAACGTCAGGAAAGGGATAAGTGGGGGTGGACAACAATTAAAAGGTTTGGATCAACTCGAGGATCTACAAAGTAGATGAGTTATTTGATTGACTTTAGCGAGATTCAGCAGGTGTGTCTAATAATTGAAGTGGAGATAATGCACATTTATAAGGGTATATGTGGATGATTTGTAATGTATTCTTATTTATATAGCACCTAACGCCAAAGCGCTTTACATAGAAAATAAAAGGTACAATAAAAAAAATGTCAAAAAGTCAATCATGAACAGAGAAGGTGCTCTTTAAGCTGGGATTTAAAGAGGGAGAACGAGACATGTGAGCAAAGGGAAAGTGGGAGAGCATTCCAGTGCTCGGGGGCCAAGAGAGAAAAGGAACGAAACTGGGAAGGGGCAGGACGACAACAGGGGACTACAAGAAGAATAAGATTGCAGACAAGGAGATTGCGGCAGAGGGGCCAGAGGGGGTAACACAAAGAGACAAGTGAATAAAGATGGGGGGAGCTAAACAAGACATACAGATTTGAAAAGGAGTAGAGCATTGAAAGATAGCCATTAAAGATGGAAGGAATGCAGAAAAAGAGTCCAGGAGGTGCAGAGTAACGAATAGAAGAAGAACAATTAGATCTGAGAGGAGCAAGACGATAAGCAGGAAGGCCAAGGAGCAGTCTAGAACAGTAGAAAAGGGGGTAAAATACGAGAGAAGATATGAGAAATTTGGAAGCATAGAAAGTAAGGAACCAACAAGCCCTACGAATGTTAAAATGTTGGCAGCAGCATAAGTGGGCAATGGAGGAAATATGGGAAGAGAAAGACTATGAAGAATCCAAGACTCCAACGTTATGAGCAGTAGAAGAGATGGAGAGAGAATAAGGGGGAAAGAAGATAAAGGAAGGGGGAGAGGAGGAGAAATAGCAGATGCAGGTAAGAAATTAACCTCCGTTTTAGAAGAGTTAAGATGCAAAAAGTGAGAAGCCTTTCAGAATTGGATGGCGAAAAGACCAGCAGAAAGGAAAGAATAAAATCAGAAAGAGAAAAACATTTGGGAATTGTCTGAATAAATGTGATAAGCGGAACCACGTGAGGAAATAACAGAACCAAGAGGGGAGATTTAAATAGAGAAAAAAAGGGGACAAAGCACCAAACCTGGGGGAACACTGCGAGAGAGGAAAGACAGAAGACTGACCTGCCCAAGACACAGAAAAAGATGTGATCAGTGAGAAGAGCAAAACCAGCTCAAGACAGTGGCACGAAAGCCAAGACAGGAGAGGGAGTTAAGGAGAATAGAGTCGTCAACTGTCAAAAGCAGCAAACATATCGAATAGGACAAGAACAGAGGAGGGTTTGGCATAGCGAGAGGCAAGAAGGGAGTCAAATACAGACAGTCTCAGTGGAGTGCCGAGATCTGAAGCCAGATTGAAAGCGAGGTAGGCGTGAGTGTAGATTGACGAAAAATAAGTTACTCACCGTAGTGACTAACTTACTCCTAGTCCATAGTTCTCTTTCCTCCATACTGTACGGGTGACCCTCGCTAGGGACGGGAGACAGAAACTTTTTCACCAGAAAAATCATCTTCCCCTTTAAATTTAGATGCGCGTGCCCCCTGGGAGCATGCGCTCCCCTGACTCCGCCCACCGGTGCCACGCCTCAGTTCCATTTGACGCATCAACAATATTATTATTGCCTAATGACAAGTTCTATTGGGGGGCAGAAGGGGGAGTACGGTGGGAGGTATGGAAGAAAGGGGAGCATGGACTAGGAGTATGTTAGTCACTATGGTGAGTAACTATAATTACTCCTACTTACTGTCCCCTTTCCTCCATACTGTATGGGCGATTACAAATGAATATAGCACCCGAGTGGAGAGTTGTCCTTCCTAAAAAAACAAGTTCCTCAACACTGCCTGGCCAACTGCTGCATCCGACCTGGCGCTGGCATCCAAGCAGTAGTGCTTGCAAAAGGCTGAGGGAGTAGCCAAAGTAGCCGCTTTGCTGATAACCTGCCACGGTACATGTCTTTGTAAAGCTACCGCCATGGCTTAAGCTCTGACGGCATGGGCATGCATGTTTACTGGCAATGGCTTATGCTGCCCCTCATACGCCTCCTTGATGGCCATAACCATCCACCTTGATATGGAAGCTTTGGGGGCCTGATAGCCTAGTTTTGATCCCCCAAAGGTGATGAAGAGAGCGTCTGATTTACGGAAGCTCTTGGCTCTGTCCAGGTAAAATCTTAGTGCACGGCTGACATCCAGACAGTGCAGTACCCTTTGAGCCTCATTCTTAGGGTCTGCAAAGAATGTCGGTAATACTATCTCCTCATTCAGGTGAAAAGAGGAGACGACCTTAGGTAGAAATGCAAGGGGTGGGGGGGGCGTTCTGAGCACCACCTTGTCCTTGTGAAATGTAGTATATGGCTCCGAGGCCACCAGAGCCTGGATTTCGAAGATTCAGTGTGCCGAGGTAAGGCCCACTAGCAGGGCTGGCTTGATGGTTACTAGCCCGATGTCTGCGGACGCCATAGGTTCAAATGGTTTATGCGCCAGGGCTCCCAGGACCACTTTAAGGTCCCACACCGGGTGTGGTTTCTTGATACGCGGATACAGTCTAGTCAGACCCGCCAAGTGCCTCTTAACTCCTGGGTTCGAGGATGCAAAGAGCTTCTCGCCAGAGTTCTTGTAAGCCCCAATGGGCGACAGATACGTGCAGCATGTCTACCTGCAACCCTGAACAGGCGAGGTGCGCAGAGAAGGAAAGGATGTCATCCAATGAGCAAGGTAATGGATCAATTTCCTTTGATTCTGCCCAGTGACAGAACATGGTCCACTTGCTTTTGTACTGGCTCCTGGTAGTGTCTCGCCTAGCCCCCTTGTATGATAGCCAGGTTAGCCTGTGACAGGTGTAGGTGTTTCAGGGTCACCTGTTCAGGAACCACGTTGCAAGGGCTAACTTCTACGGGGCAGGGTGAACCACTGTTCCCCCCTGCTGGGAGAGTTCTGGGCCCACCGGGATGTGTACAGGGGGCTGACCCGACAGACTGAGAAGTTCCGAGAACCAGGGTCTTGAGGGCCACCATGGAGCTAGCTAGATGACCCGAAGGCCCGCAATTCCCTGACCCGGCAGACGACCCTGTGCACCAGGGGATGGGGGGGGGGGGAAGGCGCACGCCTTCTTGTTGTACCACAGGATCTGCATTGCGTCGCCTAGCAAACCCCTGCCTTGCCCCAGCCAGGAGCAAACTGGGGGCATCTCCTCTTGGTACTGGTGGCGAAGAGGTCAACCTGCGGATGACCCCACTTCGTGAAGATCCCCTGTAGGACCTCCTTGTTCAATTGCCATTTGTAGTTGTCTGAGCCCAGTCTGCTGAGCCTGTCCGCCTCTAGGTTGGACTCCCTTGGGAGGTTGATTGCCGACAAGTGCATGCTGTTCCCCAGAGCCCACTCACAAATGTTGATTGACAGTCTGCAGAGGGGAGGAAACCTGGTGCCACCATGCTTGTTGATGTAATACAGCACAAAATGTACAAGTGCCAGAGGACATGTACAGACTCTCCTTGCATCCTTGCATGCACATTATTTATGAGCTGTTCAAATTCAATACCTTCTCATAAAAATGAATTCAAAGTGAATTAATTTGTTAAAATGTCTTCTTATTTTATTCTCATTTTCTTTTTACCTTTGTGATCATCATCATGTATAAAGGCAGTGTACACAAAATGACAATCATAAATTGATGATCATTAAAACCTTAATAAGAAAATACAGTGAAATCTGAGCTTCAACAATTCCATCATGTTGACAACACACCCTACTGTGATCTCGCATACCGACTCATCTATATCAATCACATTTCTACTCATTCAGGAAAAAACAATCATACTTGTGCAAACAACGCAATAGTAACTGTTTAAGAAACCAAAAGGTCTAACCATTAGACCCTCAATGCAAAATTATATTTGTCATCTAAAAATGCATCAATTGTTTAATATAATACTGGCATATATTCTGTGATTTTTCCAATATATTCCATTGCCACACACATTTATGCAAGCCAAAAACACTATTGAGATCCTAGAATGGAACTTGAGCTGTTATCTAGTCGACTTGAGTTTCGGGCATGGTGTTTGATGCGATTTTCCTACTAACGACCTCATCAGGACATAGAAAAACTCTTAATTTTGGATCACCTTTGTGTTTGTTGAATTGATTTAGCCAAAAGTGTATCTGTGTTGTTTAAACAATTTGGTTGGCAATGTTCCATTAGAGGCATTTAGCCAAAAGTGTATCTGTGTTGTTTAAACAATTTGGTTGGCAATGTTCAATTAGAGGCATTTAGCCAAAAGTGTATCTGTGCTGTCTAAACAATTTGGTTGGCAATGTTCAATTAGAGGCATCCATCTAGAGTGGAGAATGCACTGTCTCTATTTGTTAACAGCAATTGGGTCCAACACTGCACTGTAGTAAGTGTGATGCCTCTCTGCTGTTTGATAGCGCCATGGGTTTCATGGAACGTGGGTAATGAGAAAAAAAAAACGCAGGGTTTCAAGAGCAAATTAGGTCCATGCAACTGTGTGACTGTTAACTGTTGACCGCTAACCAGCTTGCCCTGGTAAAGTCTATAACTCTCCTTTTAGATCATTTATCGCTGATTTTCCATGGAGGAATGTTGCATGCACATACAGGAAGTAGGGGACAGGTCTTGTGAAGATGTTGATGTAATACATGCAGGTGGAGGTGTCCGTCTGGATGAGAACAGACTTTGCAGTGATCATGGAGAGGACAGATTTGAGGGCAAGCCAAATAGCCATCATCTCGAGCCATTTGATGTGCGCCAGCTGCTCCTGACGTGATCATACTCCATGGACACTGTGGCTGTCCAAGGTAGTGCCCCCATCCCTCCAGTCTGGTAATGGTGACCTTTGGAAATGGTGACCTAAGGTGCCGGCTGCAGGATGGGCCTTCCTATCCGCAGGTTGATGTCTGTACCCCACCAGGCTAGATCCTGGTGGAGAAGTTGTGGTATGCTGACCTGCTCCGTCTTAGATCCCTTCTCCTGATTCCAGGAGGCTGAGAAGTGCAGCTGCAGCATCCTCATTTTGAGCCTCGTATGTGGCACTGCGAGGAGACATGCGGCCATGACTCCCAACAGTTGTTGGTACCACCACGTCAAGGTCATTGCTCTGCTGAGAAAATGTCCGGTGGCCTGTGCTGGCTAGGGGATCTGTCCAGTTGTCCTGGAAGCCCCTAAAGCCTCTGAAGGACCAACCTTTGTCCGAGCGCTGGTGCGTTTGGCTATAGGTCTTGGGTGTGGACTTAGTAAGAATAGATAAAGATTTCGCTGTCTGGGAGCTTTTGTTTTTCTTATCAAGTTCCTCATCCGTTATTGAATGGAACAGGCCACCCCCCCTCGAAAGGCAGGTCTAGTATGAGCGCCTGCACGTCTGGGTTGAATTTTACTGCCTTGAGACAAGCCATCCTTCTCATGTCTGCAGCAATTCAAATGGCTCGGCCTTATGTGTCAATGTGGGCCACCGTGGATTCCATTATATCTTGTGCCACGATTTTGGCCTCTGCCAGCCCAGCCTTGAACCGAGCCAGGCTGTGGCTGGGGAGCTCAGGAAGGAAATCTGCAATTTCCTGCCACAGCTTCTGGTTCACAGCCGCTAACATGGCGTCAGTGTTGGCCTGGCGCAGGTGCAGAGTGGCGTTAAGAGTAGATTTTCACTCCGCTCAGAAGCAGATGAGATATTAAACGTTCCAGTAACCTGGAAGAGATGCGGAAAAAGCAAGTAACATCCATTCTTTAAGCACCAAGGGCATGCTCACTAGTATGTAGTAAGCTGTTGACTTTGTAAAAAAAAAATGAAATTGTATATTTAATGAATGAACATGTACAATTTAACGAAATGGAGATACATTTTGTTGGGTGCGTTTCAATTTACTGATGTTGATATTCATTGTGTGTAGTTTTATTTCAAACCCAAACTGTTTTTTTTTTGTTTTGTTTTTTATATCTATTTTTGAAACTACTGGCAACAAAATCTGGTTTTGAGAGCAGAAAGATAGATTTGGCAATTCGCACCTTTTAATTTACTTTCTTTTTTCAGCCTTTTTTTTTGTTTCTGTAGCAACCGTGTCCGACAACACTTCCTGTATATTGCCTTTTTTTGCTGGAAAATGTTGTATGTTGAATAAAATTTTCTATAAAAATGTTTAAAAAAAAGTAGATTTTCTTCCTGAATGCCCCCATGAGCTTTTCTTCCTTGCCCAGGAGTGCAGAGGCCGAAGCCGCTGATGAGGATCGTGGCTTAGAGTATAGTTATGCTACCGCCATCACTGAGGAGTGCGGTTGGGGGTGCGCCGACAATAGGAGGGTGTCCCCTCCCATTTTCCTGTAATTAGCATCGAGATGCCAGTTGGTAGGCTGGGTAGAGTGTGGCTTGAGCCAACCTTTTTTGGCTAATGCTTCAACATCCTTTTGAAGTGGAATTCCAGTTCTAGTTGGAGGACATAGCATAAGAACTTCAGCCAGTGCCCCTGCCTTCGGTTGTTCACCTGTGGCTTCAGGGTTCCTAAGTACTCACCCAGGCCCGCCAGTTGCTAATGAAAAGCTTTGGCTGATGATGGGGTGTGTTGGGGAGGAGCTAGCCCCTTGCCTAGCACCTTCCTGCACCCCCCCCTCCCAGCGCTTTACAATTAGGCAAGACTTCTCAAAGCACGATAGAACTGAGAAAGCTTTTTTCATGCAAATATAATCACATACAGACATCGGTGGCCACTAAATGAAAATAGTTAGTATGACAATGCATTACTTACTGTAAAAGCATTTCTGATGGTTGCATCTGCTTAAATTCACATGCTGTGCAAAGTCCAACATCCAGTGGTCACTGCGGAGTATTGCATTTTGTTTTTCGTAGTCGAAAAGGGGACGTTGACAAGGCGTGTCTGTAACACTATCCCTTATATTGACGTGCATTGTACCCACAATCCCTCACGTGTCGAGGTCCCTCTGTTTGTATTTTTTCTACCCTGAGGGAGCCTATTAGACGTGAGTGAGTACAGAGAGAGAGAGAGAGAGAGAGATAAAGGATGTCTATGTTCCTTCCATCCGAGCGGGGAGGAAACTGCATCTCCTTCTCTTCCTGCTGCCACCGAGACAAAGAACTGATTAGTCTTTCTCAGAGGTCTAGTTATTTCCATATAAAACATGACGGCTCTGTGCACATCTAGTGTATGCAGGCTCTTTTCTCCTAAATTTGAAGGGTTTTGAAAGAACGTTGGTAGTTCTATTGACTGGTTGACATGGAATTTAGAAATACATTTTGGGGCAAACCTAGGATGTGTGCGTTGAACCACCTTATCCTTGTGAACTGTTACAAAGGGGTCTAGTATAGAGAGCGCTTGAAGTTCACTCACTCTCCTAATGGCGGTGATAGCTATTAAGAAAGCAGTTTTAAGAGTGAGGTTCTTAAGGGATGCTTTGTGCATGGGTTCAAAGGGTGAGCCCATAAGCCTGGTAAGTACCACATTTAGGTCCCATCCAGGAGCTGGGTTAGCTATAAGAGGGTGTATCCTCTTTACTCCCTCCATGAAGGCTTTAATAACTGGGACTTTCCACCATGACACTGTGTTGAGAAGTGGTGTGCGCGGAAAGTGCAGCTAGATGGACTTTAATAGAATTAAAGGCCAATCCTGAGTCTAATAAGTGAGTCAGGTAGAGAACAATTTGTGTGGGAGAGTAGTCAACGGGGTTGATGCTTTTATTTCTACACCAGATGACGAATCTCTTCCACTTGCAAGAATAGCAGTAACAAGTGTTCGGTATTCTAGCCTCCCTAAGAATATCCATGCATCTTTGAGGGAGTTGTAAATGTCCAAATTCTATGACCTCAGGAGCCAGGCAGCTAAGTTCATGGTCTGTGGGCATGGGTGTATCAGCATGTTGTAAGGACAGGGTAGTCTCACCGGTGGAGATAGAGACATCTCCATCAGGTGAGCGAACCATGGCTGTCGGGCCCACATAGGGGCCACTAGTATCATGGTGACTGGTTCCTGGTGCATCTTGTGCACTATTTTGTTGTGAAGGGGAGTCAGGGGGGAAAAGCGTAAACAAATTTCCCTGACCATGTTATCCAGAGACCGTTCCCCTTGGATCGGTTCTGGGGGTACCTGGAGGCGTAATCTAGGCATTAGGAGTTCTCCAGAGTTGCGAACAGATCTATTTCTGGGAATCCCCATTGTGTGAAAACGTCGAAGACGATGTCTTCTCGTAACCGCCATTCGTACTCTGCGGGCAGAGGGAAGTCTCTGCGGAGTTCGTCTGCTAGCAGATTGAGTTCCCCTGGTACATGTTGTGACAACAGGAACATGTTATGTTTGAGAGCCCACTTCCAGATGTACTGGGACAGCTTGGACAGTCCTGGAGAGTGTGTGCCCGCTTGCTTGTTCAGGTAGTACATGGCTGTGGTGCTGTCTGTGAGGACATCACTGTCTTCCCTTGCAGGTGTGGCTGGAAAGCCTTCAGTGCTTTGAAGACCGCTAGCAGTTCCAGCAAGTTTATGTGTTTGGATGCTACACTCCGAGTCCAAACTCCATGTGCAGTCTGATGGGATAGGTGAGCCCCCCCATCCTGTGAGGGATTCGTCTGTGGTTAGAGTGGCTTCCACTGCAGGGGTGGCGAATGGTTTCCCTATTACAAGGTTTTCCTTCGACCACCACCGTAGCGAGAGAACCAAGGCCTGCGAGACCACCACTAGATCGTCCCATTTTCCGCTGGCCTGACACCACTGGCTGTTGAGCCACTCTTGCATTGGGCGCATGCGCAGGCACGCGTGAGGTGCCAAATATATACATGAGGCCATCATTCCTAGCAAACGCATTGCTTTGCGTACCGTCACCTCTCGACCAGCCACATATTGAGGGATCTGAAACAGCATATTTTGGACCCTCTCGGAGGGGAAGACGAGACTGTCCTTTGTTCGAATTAGAGCCCCTAGGAATTGTTTGATCTGGCTGGGGTCTAGGCTGGACTTCTTCTCGTTGATGGAGAAGCCCAGTTGGAACAAAAGGTCTACAGTCTTTTGGGTATTTGAGAAGCATGTCTCGTAAGAATCCCGTTATGAGCCAATCGTCGAGGTAAGGGTATACTGGGATGGACAACCTGCGCAGGTGGGCCGCTGACACTGCCAGTACTTTTGTGAATACCCTTGGCGCTGATGCTATGCCGAAGGGTAGCACTCTGAACTGGTAGTGCTTGCCCTCTATCATGAACCTGAGGTATTTTCTGTGCGCTGGCAACATTAAAATATGAAAGTATGCATCTTTCATGTCCAGTGTTGTCATGAAATCTCCCTGTGAAAGCAGGGGGATTACTTCCTGTAAGGTCACCATGCAAAACTTTTGGGGTTTGACAAATTTGTTCGCTGGGCGCAGCTCTAGTACAGGGTGCATGGTTAAGTCCTTTTTGGGTACAAGGAAGTACACTGAATAAATACCTTCTGTTACCTGTGATAGAGGCACGACCTCTATTGCTCCTTTTAGTAGCTGCAGGTCCACTTCTTGAAGAAGGATGGCGAGGTGCTCCGGTGATAAGCGTCGTCCCCTTGGGGGTCTGTACTTGGGGAACCGACTGAACTCTATGCAGTAACCAAGGGCTATAGTTGACAATACCCAGCGGTCTGATGTTATTCCCTCCCATGCTGGTAGGAAAGATGTTAGCCGGCTCCCGACTGGCAATGCATGTGAGGGGACCTGAACCTTCGGGTCATTTGGTGTTGGTAGCTGGGGATCCTCTGGGAGTGGGGCCCCAACATCTACCCTTGCCACGGCGTTGTCCTCTTTCAGTGTATTGTCCACTGGTTCCCTGAGTAGAGGACCAGCTGCCTGCAGTTTACTGCTGTTGTTGCTGTTGACGTTGGCCTCGAAAAAAGCGTTTGTTGCCAAATCCTCGCTTATTGGGAGGCCTTGAGATTTGGTCTAAAGTCTTTAGGGTGTCGAAATCCTTCTTTGCGGTCTCCAGTGCGTCATCTACCGCTTTCCCAAAAAGGTTAAAATCCTCTATTGGTTTATTAATGAGTGACGCCTGGGTTTCTGGCTTAAAACCTGAGTTGCGTAGCCAGACGCGACGCTTCAGAAGTATTACCTGGACTAAAGAACAGCCAGCTGTTTCTGCAGCATCAAGTGTGTTTTTTATGATGCTCTGGTTAACCAGAGTTCCTTCTGTTACAGTGGTTAACAATCGAGTTCTTAAGGGCTCGGGGTCTTCCTCAAGGTCTTGCCGTACCTTTCCACATTGGGTATCAGCATAACTTGCCAGTAAGGTATTATTATTGGCAATTCTGGTGGAAAAAGTTGCCGAGGCTGTAATTCTCTTACCCAGGGCGTAGAGATTCTTTCCTTCCTTGTCCGGGGGTGCTTCGCTAGTTGATAGCGGAACCCCTGCCCTTTTCCTTGTGGTAGTTACCACCAAGGAATCTGGTATTGAGTGACCCTTAATGTATAATGGGTCCGAAGGAGAGGGAATAAACAGTTTTTCAATTCTCGGGTTGACCCCTCTAACCAACGCAGGTGTAGACAGCGATGGGATGATTTGTTTCTTAACTGAGGAGGGGAATGGACTGGCTAGTGGGAGGTTTTTCCTTAATGATTTTTTCTACAAAATCAATATCGGGAGTAATTTCCCCAGTCTCAATTTCAAAGTGCGCTGCTGCTTTCCGCAGTAGCGTGTTGAAAGTGGGTTGGTCATCTATAGGTGACGGGTTCCTGACCGGTGTGGTCTGAGGGGAGAAAAGGTTCAGGATCTCAGGGTCTGTAGACTCTGTTGGGGACTGCCCAGGCTGTGAGCCACCTTCATCTGAGTCTTCTTCGAAGCCCCCCCCCACCTATGTCAGGGTTTTCCTCAAAATCATCTTCTTCGAGGTTCTGTTGATCTCCAATATTTAAGAACTCCCTCATCCTCTTCTTCAGTGAGGTCATAAGTATTAGTCTCCATTTGAGGGGGGTCAAATAGTCTAGGATATTTAGCCCTGGGGTCCTCATGAAGTACCTCCCTTGGCCTCTTGGGTGTTTTATGTTCAGGAGTGGACATAAATCTATCCAGCTTGCCCATACATGATTGGAATCTCTCAAAAGTCCAATGTGGTAACCCAGAACTGTCTGGAGGCAAAAAAGGAGGCTCCTCTGCCTGTAGCTGTCTAGATCTGTCCCATAACGTCGAGGATAAAGTCCCTTCGCCTTCTGAGAAACCTTCTCGTAGGCTTGGGCCTTCCTTCGGCGGCGGGAGCGGTCCCTGTCTCCCTTCCAGCATTCTCGGCGTCTCTCTGGCCTTGTGAGCGGGCCTCGGCGTATCACTCGCCATCCGTCTCCGACTGTCAGTGGAAACTATACGAGCCAAGCTCTCGACTATTAATTTCTCTGTCGAGGGTTCGTCTGGCATCGTGTCCCTTTCGGCGACGGTCGCACTCTTACGAGGCGCGTCGCCTGGCGTTTTGGTGGTAGCGCCCTTGTCTGCAGGTAGCCCAGTCGCTAGTCGCGTCTGCGGTGCCGGGGAGGGCTTGCGACCCTTACGGTCAGTGGAGGACGCAGGTGGGCACGGCGTCTCCGTTGGCGCTAGGGCTTTCTTCGTCTTTGACGAAGAAGTGCAGTGGGTTGTGTGTTTATGTTTATGATTTCTGTGTTCGTCAGTGTCGCCGGGGTGTTCATCCCCATAAGTAGGGCATGAGCCGAACTTGTCGGGGCCGGGGACAGACGCTGAGGAGCAGGTACGCTCCTTAGAGAGGTCTACAACTTCCGAAACGGAGGTCGGGTTATCACTGTCCTCTTCATACTCGGTGGCGGCGGGTGAGGAATCAGCTCTAGACATAGCGTAGGCTGCCCACCTCTTGACCTTGCGGTCCTTTAAATTTTTTCTGCGTAGAAGTTTACAGGTGGTCGCACAGCCTTCCTCGTTGTGGTCGAGGGGTAAGCAACGGTTACACCGCTTGTGCTTATCTTTCCATGTGAATTTGCCCTTACAGCGTGGGCAAAATCTAAACGGCGTCCTCTCCATAGCTGAGGATACAATTAAGAGTGATAACGACCCCGTAGGAAAGGGGAGTGAAAGAGAAAGGCATTCTTAGAAGTAGAAGAAATGTCCCACAGCCCCCACTCTCCCTACTGTCTTAGGCCAGCGAGGCCAGGCCACGTGTTCGGCAGCGCCGAAGGATCTCCTCCATCTAAGTCACCGCTGTCGAAGTTCTTACTCGGCGTTGAAACATCTTCGCCGAAGGAGGGATCTAATGTAATGTATAATAAATAACGACCAAAGGGTCGAGTAAATGTTTTGCAATTTCTCTCGAAGGAGCTCTGCGTTAAGGTGACCAATATCTGGGTGGAAAAAAACAATCTGAGGGACCTCGACGCGTGAGGGATTGTGGGTAGGGATAGTTACAGACACGCCTCGTCAACGTCCCCTTTTCGACTACGAAAAACAAAATGCAATACTCCGCAGTGACCACTGGATGTCGGACTATGCACAGCATGTGATTCTAAGCAGATTAACAAACATCAGAATTAAATATAAGGTGCAAATACCCATTAGTTGAATACAATTGTAAATGTTATTCTGTTATTTTATGTAGTTTTAAATTCTCAGAGCACGGTAAAGAGCTGTGCCAAAAGGAATGCTGCCTGTGCTAAAAATAGACTACAGGCATTGCCTGGTGCCCGGCTAGCTCGGGCAGAGCACAAGAAGTGGGTGAGCAGCTGTTTCCTGTCCATCAAAAGACCATGTATACTAAGAATAGGAGTTTACATGCCTAATGCACGACATATACAATTATGGAAAAACAAGGCTTTTAATTACTGAACCAGATTAAATAGGAGTATATTGAGTGAAACTCGGCGGGAAGGTGTGTTTATATATAAACTTTTATAATATAGCAAATGATGATGAACATGAGCTACATTGTATTCCTGCATAGGCAGTAGTATGCCAAGTAGTTTGTCCCAAATGGAAACCCGGTCATGCAAGAAGGAAGACTGCAGCATCCATTGTAAGGAAGAATGACAGTTTTGGATGAGCTATGCAGTATCCAGTCACCAAGTTGAACAGTATATAAGCCGCCTGCTTAGCACCAGTCTGGAGGAGCCGGCCACAGAAGGACAGAATGCTGGACGGGGAGCAGAATCCTTTCCCCCCCCCCATCCTAATTTTTGTACAGATTAAATTTGTTATGATTGAAAGAGGACTCCTAGCTTTAATTCCATAGAGGGGTGAACTATTAATCTGGTGTGAGCGTGATTAGGGGTACCCCTGTAAATTGGGCTACCTTTCAGTGGTAACCGCAATGCAATCTCAGTTTCACCCACGTACTTTGCCAAGCCCTAGGCCAGTCACCAGGAAAAGAGCCACGCCCATCTATAGTGATTGGTCCCCTTAATTAAAAACCCCATGTATATGGAGTGACTTTAGTAGGAGCCATTTTAAAAGAATCCTCTCTGCTCACTGAAGCAAGGCGTGGCTCCAGAAAGACAGGCCAGCTTCGTAACGGAGGAAACTCGAGTGAAAAACGGCCACGTGAGTATACCCTTGCAAGTGATAACATGGGAACATGTATGTATCATATGGTGATGTGAATGATGTACAAAGTCAATGGAATAGGACTTTTTGGTGATGTATTATGGAATAGGACTTTTGGTGATGTATTATGGAATAGGACTTTTGGTGATAAGGAATAGACTGTATAGGATTTCAGGTGATGTGTTAAGGAGTAGATTGGATAAGAGGTGGGTTATGTATTGAAATTGTCGCGTATTTCTGTTTTTCTACTTTTTATAAATGAAAAAGGGATCCTCAGCATATAAAAAGACTGAGATGAAAGGGAGCCCCAGCTTATAAGGACTGGGACATAAGGAATCTTTGGCCATAACGGGTTGAGAAGATAGTACCATGCATTATTCTTTTATGATGATAGAAGCAATAGGTGGTATTGCAAAAGTAGTGGCTCGGTATAAAGAATGGGCCTGGATTTTAGTCAATTTTTTTTTTATATTTTCTCTTGTGGTAAAAAAAAGGAAGGTGGGTGAGTGACAGGGTGTGTGTGTGTGTGTGTGTCATTGTGTGTGTGTGCGGGCGTGCGTGCGTGTCATCAAAGTGGAAAATGTGTGAAATCAAAGTGGTAAAAGTGTAAGGTGGGTGGGGGAAAAAGTGGGTTGATCTGTATTTTTGTGTAAAAAAAAGCTGAAGCATGCAATAGGGTCTAAGTGAAGTATTAGGGATGCACGCAACATTATGGAGGAAGAAACCCCAATAAAACACATGCATAGGGTTCTGCCACTGTATCGTGACAGAATAAACAATGGACAGTACAAAAAAAGGAAGCGGTGGGGGGTTGTACTGCTCCTGGCCAGAGCAGGGCTCCCATAACAGAAACATGCTAGTAAAAATGTCAAGCTTTGTAGCAGCAAAATATAAAGGCAACAAGTCCCTAAAAATAAGAGATTTTAGATCTGGGAATTATTCAAGGATATGGAAGATCATGAAGGTGAAAGAGATCCAATGTAAGGGGATATGCCCAGTAACGCCTAAACCTGCAGTAGGGTATACAAACCCAGTCTGTAAGCCTCCAGTGGTAGAGAGTGGCAACAGGATTATCAGGCTTAGCAACGGGGGAGGGAGGGACTCTAGAGCTTTTGCACCTTCATATAACCCATCCACAAGTGCTGATCTGCCCGTAGAATTGGTGTACCCAGAGGGTCCACCAGTAGATATGGATAACGAGTTAACAGCATTGTGGGAAAGGTTAGTCAGGATACAAGAACCCAAAGAAGTATCACCAGAAATAAGGGTACCAGTGCAGAAAATAGGGGATTGAAGTCAGGAGATTTTTTTGTTTAGGTTCAACCCTGGGGCAACAAGAAATGTTTGTGTTGAAAAAGATGATGGGCAGAGGTTATGGCCAGTCCTGGGACAAGAAGTAGAACAAGCAAGAGAAAATTAATGGGAAGATCAAGGTGGCAGAAATAATGAAGAGCCAGGGCAAGAAGGAGATCAAGTAGAGGAGGTAGTGAGAAACCTGTCCCTGCCACAAGAGGCAGTGAGGAGGGACAGACCAAGAAATAGACCAGATTTAATGGTGGTAGTACAAGATCAGAAGAATACTACAAAAGGGGTAGAAAAAAATAGATATGTAGATGCCTCTTATAAATAAATGAGTAGGGATAACTCAGTATGTGCGATGGCCTCAAAAGGACAAAA
The DNA here is from genome assembly GCF_040938575.1 of Ambystoma mexicanum. Lineage (NCBI taxonomy): Eukaryota > Metazoa > Chordata > Amphibia > Caudata > Ambystomatidae > Ambystoma > Ambystoma mexicanum. Next base: position 253,293,267 of record NC_090926.1, on the reverse strand, counting down.
ATAATTGTATTAAAGCTCTCCCCAGTTTATAGCAGAAAGCAAGTAAATAGATTTATGAATTTGAAAAATAAACAGCAGGGGTAGCCTTAGCACTAGGAGATTTTAAAGAGTTTACTGGTCGCCATAGTTGGGGACCAGGCTGGGGGGACATATGGGCAAGGGATGGTTACTCTGGTTTAAGTCTTGCAGATAATGAATATGATGGAGCAGCCTTTGATGAGGTAAGGGCAAGGGATGCCCTACGAAGGATGTACCCAGATACCCCAGACTTACATTCTTTAATGCAGTACACAATGGGTGATGATGAGGACCCAGTTAGGTCTAGTTAAGATACAGGAAATGAGGAGAGTTGAGAAAATACAATTTTTCTATTTTATCGTAAAGAGGAGATTACCAAAAGAGGTCCAGAAGGCACCAGATACAATTGTGGGAATTGAAGCCAAAGGGTGAGTCAGAGATTCAAAGTACAATAGTCCACAATTTGGGAATGCCACAATTGCGGCACTATGGGGTGAAGGAGGACAGGGACAAAGGGGTTGGAGGGGACAGTACCCCAACCCACAGTAGCATTATGAAGGAGCACCAAGGGGAAGAGGAGGATTTCGAGGAGCAAGAGCAGGAGGCTCTGGGGGGATAGGGCCCCAAGGAGGTAGATTGGGAACATCACAGTGCTGGTATTGCGGGAAATAGGGGCATTCCGCAAAGGAATGTGGGAACAGGCATGGGATGAGATTTAATTATGGGCCATCACCTCCACGGCAGGGATTTCAAGGGCCTCAAGGAATGGAGCAAAAGCAATTTGGGAGAGGGGGTCAAAATCAGTTCCCTCATGGGGCTGACAGGCAAGGGCAACGTGGGCAACAACTACAGCAGGGTGAGGGAACACAGTTTAACAGGATGGCAGAGGAAACAGGCGCCCCATTCCAAGGAGTTGTAATGGCGGGGCGGCACTTTTTCATTCCCCGGGACAAATACATATTCTGATTAGGACAGCCTACAGAAAGCACTTGCAGGTCCAATCCTATTGATAACCACACCCTGAAGAGGAGCCCTTGGTGGAGGTGGAAATAGGAAACAGGCAATTTATATTTATGGTAGATTCAGGTGCAACTAAATCATGCATTATGGAGGGGAACATGCCATCATCAGGTAAAACTCTTTACATGCAGGGATTCTCTGCTATTTCTACAGTTCCATACACTGAGGAGCTGGATATAAAAGTGGGAGGGGAGGTAGTACAAGCACCCTTGTTATCAGAGAATTCCCCTGTGAACTTGTTGGGTAGAGATCTGCACAGTAGACTAAATATAACGATATCATTCACAGACCATGGGGTAGTGTGTTCCACTCTAGGGATGTGTGTAGCTACAGCAATAGTAGTAATCAATGCAAAGGCAAGGGAGTCAGTAGTTCATGGGGTTCCTGTGGTCCCAGATATATTTTTTCTATGGTATTAAGATATTAGTAAAAGCAGTGCCTCCAATTGCGACAGTGTGGCGAGTGCCCACAGATTTTATTTTCCAATCTATGGTGCCACCCGAAATGGTGACAGGGACAATGTTGTCATTAGATTTACAAGGACTAGTAGTGTCAGCCAAAAGAGTAGTCCTGATTGGAACAGACAAAGACGGGTGCGAGTGGCGCGCAATGTTAAGCACAGACCGCATTATAATTAAAGAAAATGACTGATGAGGAGTTATTTGAGCACAGTAAGCAAAATGGGGAGATTATTTTGGGAATCTGCATCCCCTGTGATATCATGGTGCAGTATTGGGAGGTACAGTGCCCTCTGATGGCATTGGTGACCCGGTTGTTTATTTTTTGAGGGCATGTGATATGTGCCAGCACAATTATGGACTGTTAATCCACATGATGATTGGTTACTGAGAGATGTGACACCAGTACAGATTACTTTGAAGTCAGGTGCTTAGCACAATCATCCAGTATGTGGATGATCGGTTGGTATGTAGTGAAAATGAACATCATTGCAGGAGGGATTCTGTTGCATTAATTGCAATTTCTAGCTCACAAAGGGTACAAGGCAGATAAAAAGAAGCTACAATACTGCCAACAGGAGGGAGTATACTTGGGGAAACTCGTTCTTTGCAATGGGGAACAAATATTACGAAAGTACGCGCCACTCCTAGGCCCAGTACTGTGAAGGAAATGTAGCAGTTTTTTGGGCTTATATAATTATTGTAGCGCATGGATCCTAGACTACGCAGTCTACACAAGGCCACTGTTACGAAGTCTCAAGGAAGGACAGAGGACTTAAAAGTAAATTAGAATGGACTGACAAAAGAACTAGACAATTTGAGGACTTAAGCTATTCGCACAGCCCCTGTTTTAGCAACTCCGGATTATATAAAGGAGTTTTATTTAATTTCCCACTCTGACGAATGGCTCATGCATTGATGGAAGGAGACATATTATATGTTGATGGGTCATAAATAATTGACCAGGGGACAGAAAGGAGGCACAAAGGGGTGGGGCACAGTAAAGGGGGGAGAAATAGTGACCACCCATGCAGAAAGTGAGACCACAGTTCTATATACAGCATTGCCCATATTACAACTGGACCATTAATACCTGAGGAACTGATCAGCCCTAGGTTTCAAGGTCCATATGAGGTGGTGTTCTGTACTCCTCTCGCCGTCCGTATAAGGAGGATGTCCGAAGAGCACCTGAGACAAGGTAAAGCTCGAACAGAGTAAGAAAATGGATCCAGGGTGGTGTGCAGTGGCACACGTCTGTTAATTTTTCATTTATTTTTTAATCTTTTTCCAATTTATTTTTGATTTTTCCATTTTTCTTTTGAAGGTCCAGAACCCGGTCCGAAAGTGTCTCCCTCTCTCCCTCACCTCCCTTTACTTCTCTTCTTCCTTTCTCTTTCTTTCCCTCTGTCTCTTGTTTTGTCTGTCTCTTTCAGTCTCTCTCTCAACGTCTCTCCCTTGTTCTCCCTGTCTCTCCCTCGTTCTCCCTCTCTTTCCCTCGTTCTCCCTCTCTTTCCCTCTCTCTTCCTTGATAACCTTTTTTCTACTCTCCAGGAATAAGCAAAGATGGCTGACCAACCTCTGTTATGTAGGGATAAGATTAAGACAAAAGTAATTTGTTCTAGGAACTATGTATTATGTAAAGTATGATATTGTTTTGTGTAACACTGGTCGTGGTTGTTAGGGTGGACGAAGGCATGTCTGTTATATGGGGTGGCCATATAAAGGGGGAGATGGACAGTTGGGTAACCAATGCTAATATGTCTATAAAAAAGGAAATACAAAATGGCTCACTTTTTGCCAGCCACCACTACAGGTTTTCTTAGACGAATGAAACATGAATGTCATATGATTTATATAAGGGGTTGGGCTTTGACACTATTTCTGACATCCAGCATTTAAATATTGAATAACTGGTACTTTGATATGCACACTGATGGAAGGAATATAATCAATGAAAGCCGCTATGTGTGTGCACTTATCCCGCACGCATCAGGGGCTGCTAAGGTTTTAGTTCCACATCCAGTCCCAATTACAGAGGCACAATGCTTGGTACATCTTGGACTGTAGAGGATAAAGGGCACATTCCAGGCACACAGTATGCAGTTGAGGAGCACTGATCTAGACCCAGCGGCAATGGCAACACGAAATCAAGCCAGTGTCTACAAGGACCATATTTCTCCCTGGAATGTTACTCGAATGGCAATGATAAATGGCAGGGCAGCACAGTGACATGCCAGGTAGATGGACTGATCGAGTACAGCGGAGAAGCAGCATCCCAAATAGAGACTATGTGTGCGCAAATATGGTCCCAACACATCACAAGGCTGACACAGATTGCAACAATAAAGAAGCCAGTGTGAGTACATAGAGCCATAGACTCAATGAAGGAATAGTTTCTGGTGGCGCAAACACACAGTGCAACCACACTCTTGTGAGCCCTGATATGACGAAAGGTACGGCAGCAGTGATGGATTACTAATGGGTTTGTGGCCAACAGGCCTACTTAGACCTCCCACTCTCATGGAGGGGCAAGCGTTCACTGGCCACCCTGCACTCAGTGCTACTAGTAATCCTGGAAGAACACATGAAAGGAGAATAAATGCCTGTCGAGGTGCCAACAGCCACTCTAGAACCTAAAGAAGCAGAAAGAAGTTTGCAGATCACACAAGAATTTGGTATGCTGCCAGAAAAAGGACGATTTCAACAGCGGGGAAGAAAGAAGAGATCAAATAATGTCTCAAAGGACTCTTCCGTACTGCTCAGAGAAATACCTGATGAGTATCGTCTTTTTTAGTTGAGCAGTTTTTTGCTCCTGGGGTACAAGCAGCTGCTGCACTTTTATACCCCCGGAGGGTGCTGAGAATGGGTCACTATCCCACATCATCAAGGCGGTGCACAAACGAGGTGTTCAAATGAAGAAAGAAGGTAGAGTTCAGAACACAGATTGGCTATAGCTTGCCTTTGATTGGGTCCCGTCATGGCTGGGGGCAGCAGTAAAACTACTGGTGCCTGTGATCGTGTTCTTCTTGGTTCTCTTTTGCACGTGCCAATTGGGTCTCCGTTGTTGTGTTCATACAATCCCTAATAGTGCAAAGAGGATGGTATCAATTAGGGGGATCTAAAACACCTTGCCATACAATGAACAGTGAAACTCAAACTAATAATTGTGGGGTTGTAGATGTGTCAGGTGGGGATGAGTTAGTTATTTTAGAAGTAACAAAAGGGGGGCATGTTGGGGAGGAGCTAGGCCCTTGGCTAGTGCCTTCCTGCACCCCCAAAGCACTTTACAATTAGCCAAGACTTCTCAAAGCACTATAGCATTGAGAAAGCCTTTTTCATGCAAATATAATCACATACAGACATGGGTGGCCACTAAATGAAAATAGTATTTAAATATAAGGTGCAAATAACCATTAGTTGAATACACTTGTAAATGTTATTCTGTTATTTTATGTAGTTTTAAAATCTCAGAGCACGGTAAAGAGCTCTGTGCCAAAAGGGAAGTAGCCTGTACTAAAAATAGACTACAGGCATTGCCTGGTGCCCGGCTAGCTCTGGCAGAGCACACGAAGTGACTGAGCAGTGGTGTCCTGTCCAACATTATGGAAAAACAAAAGGTTTTTAGCAGAATTACTGGACCAGATTATATTCAGTGAAATGTGGCAAGTATGGCAGGAAGGTGTGCTTATATACAAATGTTTATAATATAGCAAATGATAAACAGGAGCTACATTGTATTCCTGCATAGGCAGGAGCATGTTAAGTAGCTTGTCCCAAATGGAAACCAGGTCATGCAAGAAGGAAGTCTGTTGCATCCCTTCTAAGGAAGAATGACAGTTTTGGATGAGCTATGCCAGTATCCAGTGACCAAGTTGAACAGTGTATAAGGCGCCTGCTTAGCACCAGTCGGAAGGAGCCGGCCACAGAAAGGACAGATTGCCAGACGAAGAGCTTTGCCCCATCCTTATTTTTGTACACATTAAATTTGTTGTCCTTGCAACATGACTCTTGGCCTTAATTCCCTAGAGGGATGAACTATTAATCTAGTGTGAGCGTGATAAGGGGTACCTGCATTTAAGGGGTACCCCTGTAAATTGGGCTACCTTTCAGGTGTCCGGGTCTTCCTCCTCATCTGTGTCCACTGTTGTGTGCTGCGGATCCGGAGGAGTGCTGGGTGCAGGCAGTTGTGGGGTACCGATTATCAGTGCCGGAGGATGCTGAGGGGGCAGAGCCAGAGCTGCCATGATTGGTACAGGCATGGGAGCCATGGGAGACAGGGGCTGAGCCAGACCCAGGGGAGGTACCGCTGTGTGTGTTTGCGGCTGTACAGGATTACGTCCCTGAGGATGGTACCCATCTGTGGTGATCTCATGAGGGTGAGTAACTTCTCAAAGAACCTTTCTTCACAAGCAGACGGTGTGCCTGATGGGATAGGGGTAGGGCCCTGAGGCTGCTGTGCCCTGCGCGTGGCCTGTCTCGCTAAATTGGGAAATGTGTTATCTGCCCTGCGAAGTGGAGGGATAGGATGTGATCCAGGTGACAGGCGTTGTCCAATCCCACCTGGAAGTGCACTCCCCTGCCTGATCTCTGAAGGGAAAGGGCGTTGGGTGAATCGCCATTTTGTCTGGTGCAACAGCCACTTTGTTTTGCTCCACGCCACGTGCCTGCGTCATGGTACTTGCTGAGCTGGGACCTGCCTCCACCATTTCGCAGAGCGGTGGTGGTTGCGACCTTCCCTGCACCTTGCGTCGATGCCTGGTAGGCAGAGTGCTCTTGGCCAAGGTGCCGGTAGTACTGCGTGCAGGCGCCTCCTCAGACATGGGTCCAGAATTAGGGTATAGCCCCTCGGGTTGGGACCCGATAATAGAGCCTTGCGGCCCCTCAGCAGTAGCACTGGTAGGATCTGGCAACCCCTCGGCCTGGGCGCCGGGAGCTGGAGCAGCCTCGGTATTCCTGCAGGTTTTAGGATGGGAGAGGTCACCTCCCGCTTGGGGGCCTCCCAGGGAAGGAGTCACCCTTGCGGAGTGAGGAGGAGAACAGGGTACTTATCTTGGGCATGTTCTTCCATTTCACAAATGCGTTAAGGTCCTCTGGAGACGATTTTCCGAAGAGCTCCCGCCTCCTGGCTAGTAGATTCTTGAGTGCGCACGTAGTTAAGGTGTTGCACGCGGTATAGCCGTCCCAGCTGTGGTCTGGGCCAACGCATCAGAGGCAGAGGGCGTGGGGGTTGGACATTGGGAAGGCACCCCAGCAGGCTGGACACCAGTTGAAGCCCGCCGTCATCGACATGCGCCAGGGAGGAGTGTGGCACCAGAGGACAGAGCAGTACCTAACAATTGGAATAGAAAAAGAAGACAAGAATAATTCTCCGGGGAAGAGCGCATGGAATTGCAAGGCCTAGAGAGCTGGTGGAAATGGTCCATTCATGTCGACGCAGAAAAGAGGACTGGGGAGTTGCACCAGTGGGCGGAGTCAGGGGGGGGCATACTCCCAGGGGCACGCATCTAAATTTAATGGGGAAGATGATTTTCCTGGTGAAAAATGTTCTGCCTCCCATCCCTAGCGAGGGACGCCCATACAGTATAAAGGAAAGGGGACAGGACGTAGGAGTAAGAGGAGACTCGACTATAGACTATGCACTCTAGTAGGTTAGACAAGATAGGAAGGAGGGAGAGAGAGATAGATAGGGCAGGGACAGGGAAATGCAGAGAAGATGGCATGGAGGACCGAAGAAGAGAAATCTTAGAAGCTAAACGGATGGGTAGGATAGGGTGAATTGTGGGAAAGAGCTCTGACCCAGCAGCCAAGGTCAAAACTGGAGTCTCAAGATTTAGGTTTACAGTTTGGGGAATTTACAGGGAGTTGCCCGAGGGGAGAGGGGAGAAGCAGCACTGAGTGCACAATGGACTTGAACATGGGTCACTGAAGGTAGGGAGTGCATACATTATATAAATGAACACAAAAACAGGACATGGTGATGCAGAGAGGAAGAATGAGCATGAACCAAGTGGGTCTGAGAGGGTGTGTGCAAGTGAGTACACTAAAAGTGAAAGGGATGAACTTTGCAACAATAAGATCCTTGGTGTCTAGGGAATTCAAAATACAAAATCTGGATGTTGCATATCTGCAAGAGACGAGATTGTAAAGTGGGGAGGAGCAGGAAATATGTGGAAATATGTGGTGGCCAAAATGGTCATGTGTTCTTGGCTTCTGGGGTACAAAAGGCAGTGGCCTGGGAATAATACTTAATAAAACAATGAATATGGAGGGCCTTAAGGTGGAGAGGGCACGTTGGTAGTGGTTCAGGGCTGGATTGGTAGCATCAAGGCCTCACTGTGCCCCAACCAAAATTAATTAAGCTTCTGTGAGAAGTCCTTAGAAAAGGTTCTCTGCATTATCAAGGTGGCATTAATCATGGGGGGGGGTGATTAATATGTGGCGGATTTCCTAATGGATAGGTTGGCTCTGGCTGAAAGGAGGAGAATGGAGGTATCTAGGGAGGGAGATCGCTTCCATCTCACTATACAAAATTATTCCCAATGTGACACATGGAGAGAATAAAACCTGGGAAAGAGGATCCTCCTTCTCGCTGCCCCATGTACACTAGTATTGATTTTAGTTTGATGGAAAAAGGGCAGAAATAAAGTAATCAAGGCGGTACGGTGGTCGAACAACATGGTAACCATGGGCCTTGATATTGGAGATTTGATGAACTGGGAGAAAACCTAGAGATGCAACAATACACTTTTGAAGGATCCAATTTATGAGGAGGAATTTAGTAAGGAGATTACAGAGTTATCTAAGGCCAATGACGTGGGTGAATTGAGAAGGAGTGTGGTATGGGAGGCAGCAAAACCCATAAGGGGTCTAATTATAAAGGAAGGCGCGAGAAATAAAAGGGAGAAATCCCTGACGTAAACAAAATTAAAAAAAATACCAATACCATAGAGGATACAGTGCAGACAGAAGGGGATAAGGAGACTGAACAAGGATTCGACCAACATTTTTCGCAAATTGAGATTCCTGAAAAAAATAAAAATACTACGAGAAGGGTGATCAACCAGACTAATTAGTGGCCCGGAGACTAAGAACCAAGTCTACAGTGGAGAGTTAATGAAGATGTTTCTGGAAGGGAATGCCTCTACAGCAAATAAGAGTTTTTTTTTTAGGTGATTCTATTACACCTTATATTGAAAAAAGTTAATAAGCGGCAGATAACAAATGCAGGAAAATATTGGGAGCTTGGGATTGATAACTCTGACAAAAGGAAAATCTACCCAACTAGATGTACCTATAAGAGCAGAGTAAATGCACAAAGTGATAAATAGGATGTACAAAAAGAGACTCTCACTCCCCACTTAGTTGGACTTTTTAATTGTATACTAGAGGAAGGTGAAATCCCACCATAGTTTAAGCACGCTATTACAGTAAGAATATAAGGACCCAAAAGAAGGTGCCGCCTACAGACTTCTATCCTTACTTAATGTGGATGCGAAGATCTTTACAAGAGTTCTGGCATCAAGACTTCAATTTTTCTTACCCAAATTGTTTGATGAGGATACAGTTAGAAAGACGCTAAATCTAACAGCGTGGTCTAGAAATAGTGGTTGGGACTTCGCCTTGCTCTCAAAAGCCTTCTCTTCATCTATTGATTGGGTAGATTAGACCTTCTAATTCACAGTGCCCAAGCAGCTAGGCTTTGGGAAGCATGTTGAGGGCATTATATTTTAACCCCAGGGATCAAGTTGTGGTCAACGGGATGAAATTAAAACCCTTTGACCTAGAAAGAGGGATGAAACAGGTGTGCCCTTTGTCCCCATTGTTATTTGTCCTTGCACTAGAGTCCCTCGCAGTATCTATAAGAAGGAATAAAGCTATAGCGGGAACACAAGTAGGCCGCAGGGAGTTGAAGTTGGGGCTGTTCGCTGATGACATTCTCCAACACCTGCAGAATTGTCATATATCAATTCCAGCAGTACTGGAAACGATAGAAAAAAATATGGGGTCCTATTCAGTATTAATATACATAAATCTGAAATCTGGAAGGAAGGAAAATAATTGTTTACAAGAACTGGCGCCATGACTTTCAAAGTACACTGGGATGGTCTGAGATACTTGGCAATTCAATTCAAAAAGAATAATGAGGGATTCAGCAATAGTATGTTCAAAGAATATCCGAGCGCATTGGCTGCCATTCTATATGACATTTTTCAACAAATTAAACAGACAAATGTGTTACCCAAATTATGGCTCAAATCAATTGTGATACCAATTTACAAGAAAGGAGATGGGCAATTACCAACCATCGACCTATTGCCTTATTGGATGCTCCAAACAAAATATGTACACGTTTCATTCTGAAGGAGTTCAATGGATGGATCGAGGGCTCCTGTTGTCGAGATTCGTAACAAACAGGATTTGTCTCATGTTTGGGCACCACGGTCAACCTTATGATAATTACAGCTATTCAAGCGCAAGCTTTGATACAAAAACAGTCACTTTATGTTGCTTTTATAGATTTGAGCGGCTTTTGAGTCCGTTTCAAGACAACATTTGTTCACCAAATTAACAACAGCAAATTGTCCATCATCTCTTCTTAGTTTAATGATGATGTTTCATAGAGACACGTCAATACAAGTCCGGCTAGCCTTTGATGGTTTATTATCAGAACAAATTCCCACTTCTAGAGGGCTGAAGCAGGGATGTATCCTTGCCTCACCCCTCTTTAATTTTTTATTTAGTGAAAGATCTCTTGCACTTGTTGACTGATGCTCCTAAATTAGGTCCCCCATCTGATTCCTGGTTTATTTTACATCGAGAATTTGGTGCTCATTTCCCAAACTCCCAAGGTTTTACAACAAATACTTAATGAGCTTGCCGCTTTCGCTTCACACCATTTTCTGGACATCAAGTTAGACACAACTAAAGTGATGGTGTGTCTAGGTACCAAGTCCAGGAAAAAAGTCACCATAAAGTGGAACCTCTCACAAACACCTTTGGTAACTGTCCACCAATATATTTACCTGGGAATAAACACAAACGATCATCCATCTGATGTCCCTTATTTGGCTTCAATCACCCACAAAATGTCTGTGGCTTTCTCCCAAACCAAAATCGTACATAGTAAATACGGCAAATTCCCATGCCTTCCAATCATAACTTTTTTTAACCGCAAAGCGGCCCCACAAGTATTATATGGAGCTGAATCAAAGTGGATCATATCGGACATTTTTCTGTTAAGATTAGAGGGCAAGTACTGGAAGGCTAGGATTTGCTAACAAGGTGTTGGGGCATGGAGGAGGACTGTGGGTAAACTGGATTTAGGTATCCGTTTCATTATACATTGTATTGTTACCGTTGCAAAAGGAAAAACACAACTAATATATATTTGGAAAAAGTAAATCTGCTTTGCTAGATTCCATCATATTCTAGGAACCATCTCCACCACTGCGGTAACTTCTGGCTGTTGGGCCCAGCTCCTGGGAAGACTGTTTACGATTTTTGCCCATCTGGGTCAAAGCTAGTCTGGGTTTCAAATCCTTGGTTTACCTTATCCATCTTGAAAAGAAGAGCTGTTCTCAACAGGTTGTTCCATCCTTCCTGTCTTTTTGGGGACCACTGAACATGAATACTTCCCACTATGCCCTGGGTTGATGGGTTAATCATAGGAACCCTCAGGGTCCTTGTGGCTGTGTGTCAAAGGTTTCTGCAGGTTCCCTTTCAAATGCATTTTGCCAGAGACCCCTTTCGGCTCAAATCCTGCTTGGCTGCATTGCTCTCTGGGTGTGGAGATGGATTTTCAGAATCAGCCCTGTGGACAGAATCCGAGAGGCCACCTTATTCTGGGAAACAGGTAACGGCACTAATGTTTAGCTAACCTATATATGAAAGGTTACTCACCATAGTGAATAACGTACTCTTAGTTCATAGTTCCCTTTACACCATACTTCATGGGCGTCCCTCGCTAGGGACGGGAACCTTTTTTCACTTACAGAAAAGCATTTCCACATTAAATGTTAAGGTGCAGGGGCGTGGCCCCGGTCGCGTGCACTCTGCTTGCCCCACCCTCGGGCGTCTCTCCTCAGTCCCCTTTTACGCGTCGGCCAGATGTATCCTGACTAACTAGATTGTTTTAGGCGGGGAGGACAGAGTGTCGTTTGGAGGAAAGGGGACTAGAAGTACATTAGTCACTACGGTGAGTAACTTAATTACTCCTACGTCCCGTCCTCTTCCCTCCATACTTCATGGGCGATTACAACTGATATTAGCCCTGAGGGAGGAGAGTGGAAGTAAAGTATTATGCAAACAGGTTTCTGAGCACTGCCTGTCTGAAGGCTGCATCAGACATGCACTACTGTCCAGAAAGTGAAGCTTGCAGAAGGCAGATCAGGAAGCCCACGTAGCCGCCCTGCTGACATCCTGCCATGGAACATGTCTTTGGAAGGCCACAGCGGAAGCCTTTGCCTGAGCCGAAGGAGCGTGCAGATTTGCTGGGATTTTCCAGTTCTGCCCCATGTAAGCTTTTGTGATAGCCACCACTATCCATCTTGCTATGGAAGCTTTGGAGGCTGGAGAGCCCGTGCTCCTCCAAACTCTACAAACAAAGTGCCTGACTACTTTCTCGCCTTCTGGATAATTTGCAGATTCTCCTCAGATAACTAAGTGTTGTAGTGTCACATGTTCAGGTACCAGGCCGCTAATGGTACCTGGTCCTTACACCGCCAACACTAACAGGTCTGAATACCAAAACCTGGCTGCCCACTGAGGCACCACTAGTATGAGGCGTAGCCCCTGGGACTCCAGGAAGCACTGCATTACCCTCAGGATAAGTAGAGTTGGCGTGTATCTGTAGGTCCAAAGGTTGTTCCAGGTTAGGTGTAGAGCATCCCCCAGAGAGCGCTTGGCCCTGCCTTTCCAGGATGCAAATTGTTCAGATGTTTTGTTGCTCTCTGTGGCAAATAGATCAACTGTTGGCTGGCCCATGTCTGAAATGTGTCGCTCAGAACTTGGGACTGATATCCCATTCATAGTTGTCTTCTCCAAGCCTGCTTTGCCTGTCTGCCTCCAAATTGCTGACGCCCGGCAGATGGACTGCCAAGAGGTGGATGTTGTGAGAGATTGCCCCCTCCCATTTCTGGATTGTCAGTCTGCACAGGGAGGGGACCTGGTTCCCCCGTGCTTGTTGATGTAATACATGCAAGTGGAACTGTCTGTTTGAATCAATACCCCCCCCTGTCCTTGATTAGGAACAAGTTACTAACCTGTAACTGATAATCTCCAGCATGGGTCTGGCAGGGATTCACATGCTCATGAATATTCCCCGTCATCAGGCTGGGAATCCTCAGTAAAAAAAAAAAAAATCAGTTTTGTTTCTGAACTGTCTTTCTACTAATAACCAATCAATGGTCTCTGGGTCATACTGCCCCCAGCCAATGACTGCCCTCTACCTAAGCCACTCCTCTGGCAGCCATCTTCAGATTTGGTAGCACGTGAAATAGCAGTAGGACCAAGAGAAGAGCTGCAGAGGGGTTGGAGGGAGGGTTCGCATGTGAATCCATGCCAGACCCATGCTGGAGAACAACAGTTACATCTAAGTAACTTGTTCCTTCTCCAGCATGGGGTCTGGCATGGATTCACATGCTCATGAATACAAACATACATAGCAGTACACGCATGGACAACCACGGGAGGTGACAAGGCTCAACATTAAGCATTTCAACAACTCAACACTAAGCATCTCCTACCTCCTCACCGGGCTCACCTTAAAGCGAACAGGTTGCGCAGCACTGCTTGGCCGACTCTAGACTCCTCCCTGGAATCTAGGTTGACACAGTAGAATTTCGTGAAGGTGTGCGTCGACCTCCACGTAGCAGCCCTGCATATGTTCAGAAAGGGCACAACAGACAGGAACTCCGTAGTAGCAGTGTACGCTCTGGTCGAATGGGCTCTCAGACAGCCGGATAACGGTCGGTTTGCCAACCGGTGACAGTTCATGATGAAGCCGGAGAGCCATCTGGAAATGGAAGCCTTCGAGAGGGCCTTCCCTTGGTTCACAGGTCCAAAGTTCACAAACAGCTGTGATGTCTTCTGAAGACTCTTCATGCGGTCCACGTAGAATTTCAGCACTCTAGCCACATCCAGCGAGTGCAAAGTCCTCTCAGCCGGCGACAAAGGCTTCGGGAATAAAACAGGCAACACCAAGGGCTCCCTTAGATGGAAGTCCGACGGCACCTTGAGCATGAAGGAGGGGTGCGTCCTCAGCACTACCCTCGTCTCGTGGAATGTCAGGTACAGAGGCTTACAGGAGAGGTCCTGGATCTCTCCCACTCGTCGTGCGGAGGTGATGGCCATAGGCAACGCCATCTTCCATGATAGGAATTTCAGCAGCACCAAATGCAAAGGCTCGAATGGCGGACCCATGAGCTTGGTCAGCACCACACATTGAGCTTTCACGCCAGGGCCGGAGCCTTCACCGACGGGAATGAGCGTAACAGTCCTTTCATGAACTCCTTCACCAGGCGGTGACACCACAGCGACGGCCGCCCTGGAGTTCTGGTATAGCGGGAGATAGTCGCCAGATGAATTTTGATGGAGGCATGCCCCAGCCCCGCCTTGGACAGCGACAGCAAGTACAGCAGCACTTGAGGGGCCGTAATCCATAGAGGGTTGAGCTACTGTGTACAGCACCAGACAGAGAAGCTCTTCTATTTATGTCCATAGCACTTAAGAGTCGAGGAAGCCCTGGCCTTGGCAAGTACCTCCTTGCAGTCCGCCGGGATATCGTAGCCTCCGAACTCTAGTGCTGTAGGAGCCAGGCCTGCAGGTTCAGCGATCCTGGGTCGTGGTGCAGGATCGTGCCTCCTTCCCTGGCGAGAAGATCCGCGTCCGCCGGAAGCTTGACTGGAGGGGACGCTGACATGTCCAGAAGGTCCGGGTACCATATCTGCCTCGGCCACGCCGGTGCAACGAGGATCATCCTGCACCGGGACTGTGAGTTGACTGATGAGTCGCAGAAGTAACGGCAACGGTGGGAACGCATAGAGGAACAGGCCATCCCAGGGGAAGGAGAATACATCCCCCATGCTCCTCGGCTGGGGAAACCTGCTGGTGAACCTCCGGCACTTGGGTGTTCGTCGCTGTTGCAAATATATCGATCTGGGGATTGCCCCATCGTTGAAATAGGAGATCCACTTGATCTTGACGAAGCTCCCACTCGTGGCAAGAGCGCAGCTCCCTGCTGAGAGAGCGGCAACAGTGTTCTTCACTCCTGCCAGGTGAAAGGGTACCGGGAATATCCCTTGATTGACGGCCCAGTGCCACAGATCCTGCGCTTCCTTGGAGAGAGCCAGGGATCTGATGCCCCCATGCTTCCGGATGTAGAACATCGTGGTGGTGGTGTTGTCGGTGAAGACCTGTACCACCTTGCCCTTGAGGGACGGAAGGAAGGAAGGACCTGAGGGCCCAGAACACGGCCAGGAGCTCCAGGACGTCGATGTGCAGCGCCCTCTCCTCCGGGAGCCAAAGGCCTCTTACGTGGAGATCTCTGGTGTGCTGCCCCATCCCTCCAGGGAGGCGTGCGTTGTCACAGTTTCCTGATGCGCTAGAGTCTGGAAGGCCATGCCCGCCGTGAGTTGCACGCAGGTGCCCCACCACCGAATCGCTCGATGGAAAGTCTCGTTGAGGGCGATCTTGTCTTCGAAGCTTTCCGCCACTTGTATCCAACGGGCATCGAGGAACTTCTGCAGCGGCTGCATCCACAACCTGCACAGCCGAACAAGGTAGATGCAGGACGACATGTCGATCAGGCACTTGATGGACCTCACCCTGGCAACTTGCATGGTCAACAGCCGTTAAACCTTGCCAAGGATGGCTTTTATCCTCTCCTCCGACGGTGAAGCCAGCCGCGCCACCGTGTTGAGCCTGGCTCTCAGGAACAGAGCGTCCTCCGATGGCACCAAGCAGGATTTACCATAGTTTATCGAGAACCCCAGTTCCGTGAGCAGGCGGACGGACCTCGCTGTGTGATCGACGGCGAGTTCCCTTGACTTCGCTTGGATGAGCCAATTGTCCAGATAGGGGTAGATGTGGATCCCCTGCAGGTGCAGCTGCGCCACCACCGGTGCCAGGCACTTGGTGAAGACCCTTGGTGCCGACTTCAAACCGAAGGACAGTGCCTTGAACTGATAGTGCCGCCCTTGGACCACGAAGCGCAGAAACCTTCGATGTCCCTTGTGTATGGGGATGTGGAAGTATGCATCCTCCAGGTCCAGTGACGACTGTCCCAGCACGTGCTGAAGAGTGACCATCCGGAATTTCTGGGATTTTATGTATTTGTTGAGGCAGCGGAGGTTTAAGATGGGCCCGCCAGCCGCCGATCTTCTTTCAGATGAGGAAGTACTGCAAGTATACTCGGGAGCCCCGGAGACACTTCGGGACGAGCTCTATTGCGCCCTTTTCCAGCATCGCTCAAGTAGCTGTGGAATGTGGTTTTCTTTCCTGGCCACTGGTGGAAAACGGGGACACTTCCTTTGGAAATCCAGAGTGTGTCCGTGGACCAGGGTATCCAACACCCAATGGTCAGTGGAGATGGATTTCCACACTCCGACCAAGTTCGCCAGCCGGCCTCCCACTGGGGTGCTCGGGATGTTCAGTCCTGCTTCGCCGAGGCCTTACCACCTTGGGCCCCTTGGCGACGACGTCGATGTCCACCGGCCTTGCTGCCGCCTCTGCGACGAAGAACGGGCCGCCTGACGGTACGACGAAGAGCTGCCTCTGAATCCTTTGGAGGCACCTTGAGACTTGCCTCCAGAGGTCCGAAAGGACGGCCGTCCTGATGGAGCGTGCCCAAGGCACGGGCCGTCTCGGTGTCTGCCTTGATGGCCTGCAGTGACTCGTCCACTGCCTTGCCGAACAGGTTGTTCCCGTCGGAAGTCGGTGGCCCTGAGCCAACCGCGCCAGCGAAGGCAAACGCTGTTGCCCATCTGGCGAAAGCCAGTGTCGGCGAGGTCCGTGGCTACCGTGGTCCAAAGCCACCTCACCCTCTTGCAGGATTTCAAGGGCTTCCGCCCTCTTGTCTGGAAGGAAGTCCAGGAGGGGGGCGATTTTAAACCACAGTTCTCTATTGTAGCGGGCCACGATAGCCAGAGCGTTGGCCGCCTTAATGGTCGTCGCTGCCGACGAGATGACCCAACGTCCCATGGCGTCCAGCTTCTTCCCCTCGCTGTCCGGCGGGGAAATGGAAGTCTATGCCGACGCCCCTGCCGATTTCTTCTCGGCTGCCGCAGAGACCACAGAGTCTGGGTACGGCTGTGCCCTGAGGCACATAGGCGCGGAGTCTGGGACCCAGTACTACTTCTCGTACAGTCTCTCTTTGTAGGGGCCGTGAACGGGTTCTTCAGAAGGGACAGTCCTTCATCCCAGATGTCGTCCAACAGTGGGACTGAGAGTACGGTCTTCCTCTTGGCCTCTCGTCGTTGATAAAGGAATACCTCATTTTTCTGCTCTTCGGGGCATAGATGGAAAAGCTCTGATGCTCTGGCGATCATGGCGTGAAACAAGCGAATTTTGTCAGGAGGGGAAGCCCGGGGAGGGGGCGATGGGAGATCTGTTCCGTCGTCTCTGCTGTCGTCCGTCCCAGTCGTCACCGTTGTGAGGTCTGCCTTGCTCGTCCTGTGCTCTCGTGCTCCACCTTTTATCCCTGTGGGGGAAAACAAAGGGCCGTCAGAGGTGTGTGTGGTTCTGGTCACTTGCCTAACCCTTGTATTGGGACATGTTAGGTAAACTGCTCTAGTGTTAGTCCATTGTGTTTCGTGTTGTGCGAAAGTGTTATTGTCGGAAAAGGGCAGGGGGGCAGTATTTTGGAAATTATAAGTTACTCACCGTAGTGACCAACGTACTTAGTCCCCTTTCATCCATACTGCAAGGGTGTCCCTTCCAAGGTGCGGGAGACGGAACCTTTTAAATCAGAAAAAAACATTCTTCCCCTTTAAATTTAGAGACAGGTGGGGGTGCGGCCCAGGGACACCAGAGTCCCCATTGACGCGTCGACAATAGATTTAACATTGCCTAATGACACCAGTATTATTAAGAGGGAGGTTGGCGTGACGTATGGAGGAAATGGGGCTATGGACTAAGAGTATGTTAGTCACTACGGTGAGTAATTTATAATTAGGTTCCTGAGAACTGCCTGTCCGAAAGCCGCATCAGATCTAGAGCCGGCATCCAAACAGTAATGCTTGCAGAAAGCCGAGGGAGTGGCCCAAGTGGGCGCCCTGCTTATAACTTGCCAAGGGACATGGTGCTGGAATACGATGGCCGTTGCCTTGGCCCTGACTGCATGGGCATGCATGTCGGCCGGAAGCGGCTTGTGCTGGCCGTCGCACGCCACTTTGATGACCGAGACCATCCAGCGGGATATGGAAGCCTTGGAGGCCCGATAGCCTGGTCTTGAGCTTCCAAAGGTTACGAACAGGGGGTCTGATTTGCAGAAGCCCATGGTCCTGTCCAAGTAGAATTTCAGGGCACGCCCGACATCCAGGAAGTGCAGCACTCTCTGTGCTTCGTCATTGGGAACGGCAAAAAACGTAGGAAGGACTATTTCCTTGTACAAGTGGAAAGCAGACATCCCCACCCTCTCTGGTCCCCCGTGATGTTCCCTTGTGCCCCCACCATTCTCGCATACAGGTGTTGCCTGTTTTGCTTGATTCGTCTACCCTGCTCCCCCCTGACGCCACACATGCCTACTTCTGCACGAGTCTGTCCTGATAAATTCTGGTTTCGCCATCACTGTGTTGTGGCCAATGCTGGATTTGACTTTTATGGACTTCATTCATTCACGGTGCGTCACCCTTTCTCAACTCTCATGCTGGACTTCCTTTGCATCTTGTACTCATGGTGGCCCTGAATCATGCTGTTCGCATCTTCATCTTGTATCCTGGTTTGCAACATTATGTGTTACTACTGAAGTCTGCAATTGTAGTCACTCTCCCCTCTTGCTTCTCCACTCTTGACTGCTAAGTCTGTTCTCTCCTCCTTTCCCTTCTCCCTTTTCCCATCTCCTCCCCTTACTTTCTTCTATGCACTTACTCCATCAGAATTGTCCCTGGACCTAGCATGATAGTAACCTCGTCCGTCTCCTACCCCATCCCCTTACTGGTTTTTTCCTCCCCATCCCCCTCCAGCACGATCTGAAATGTCGTCAGGCCTAGTATGATAGTCACTTATTTTGTTCCTCCCCTACCTTTCTGCACCTCTCCCTCACCTTTTGTTTTTCTCCAGCCCTACCAAAAATGTCGCCAGGCCTAGTATGGTAGTCGCCTGTCTGTTTCCATTTCCTTCCCACTCTCCCCTCCCTTCCTCATCTATGTCTTAGCTCTTGTCGTCAGGATGAGTATGATAGTTAATTTCACATCCTTACTGTTCATGGCCTGTAAGAATGTCATTGCATTTTCACTTGTTCCCTCCCTTGCCTTGAAGCGCTTTGAAACACATTGTACATAGGTGCTATATAAACTATCATATCATATCACCTTGGTCAGAAATGCTGGGTGTGTCAGCAGGAATACTTCGTCTTTGTGAAAGGTAGTATATGGTTCTGAGGCGACCAGTGCCTGGATTTCGCTGACTCTACGAAGCGAGGTGAGGGCGACTAGTAAGGTCATCTTGATGGTGACCCGTCTGATGTCCGTGGTCGCCATTGGCTCCAACGGTTTGTGCGCCAGGGTGCCCAAGACTATGTTGAGGTCCCACACCGAGTGCTGCCTCTTGACTGGTGGGTAGAGCCTTGCGAGCCCCATCAAATGTTTCCAGATTATAGGATTGGAGGAGGAGGAGAAGAAGATCCCCTCTCCTCTGAGTTCCTGTAAGCTCTGATGGCTGTGAGGAATGTATGGCAAGTGTCAACCTGCACGGCCGAGTGGAGGTGCGCCGAGAAGGAGAGCACATCGTCCAAAGTACATGGCAGGGGATCGATTTCTTTGGAGTCTGCCAAGTGGCAGAATGGAACAAGTTACTTACCTGTAACTGTTGTTCGCCAGCATGGGTCTGGCATGGATTCACATGCTCATGAATATTCCCCGTCAGGCCGGGAATCCTCTGTAAAGAAAAAAATCAGTATCAGTTTCGTTTCTGATCTGTCTTTCTTAGTAGTAACCAATCACTGGTCTCTGGGTTATACTGCCCCCCAGCCAATGACTGCCCTCTCCCTAAGCCCCGCCTCTGGCAGCCATCCTCAGATTTGGTAGCACGTAAAGTGGCAGTATGACTAAGTGAAGAGCCGCAAAGGGGTAGGAGGGAGGGTTCGCATGTGACTCCATGCCAGACCCATGCTGGAGAACAACAGTTACAGGTAAGTAACTTGTTCCTTCTCCAGCATGGGGTCTGGCATGGATTCACATGCTCATGAACATAAGATAACATAGCAGTACACACATGCACAACCACGGGAGGTGGCAAAGGCTCAATATTTAGCATTACATCAAAATTCAACATTAAGCATTTCTTACCTCCTCACCAGGCTCACCTTAAGCGAACAGGTTGCGCAGCACTGCTTGGCCGACCCAGGACTCCTCCCTGGAATTCCGGTCGATGCAGTAGAATCTCATGAAGGTGTGCGTCGACCTCCACGTAGCAGCCCTGCAGATGTCCAGCAGGGGCACACCAGACAAGAACGGCGTGGTAGCAGCGACCACTCTGGTGGAATGGGCTCTCGGACGGCCGGGCAACGGTCGGTTGGCCAACCAATGACAGTGCATGATGCAGCCGGAGAGCCATCTGGAAATGGAAGCCTTCGAGAGAGCCTTCCCTTGGTTCACAGGTCCAAAGTTCACAAACAGCTGTGATGTCCTCCGAAAACTCTTCGTTCGGTCCACATAGAACTTCAGCGCTCTAGCTACATCCAGCGAGTGCAAAGTCCTCTCGGCCGGCGACGAAGGCGACGGGAAAAAGACTGGTAACACCAAGGGCTCGTTGAGATGGAAGTCCATGCCCAAGGTGCCGTCGAAGGAGGGGTGCGTCCTCAGCACTACCTTCGTATCGTAAAAGGTCAGGTATGGAGACTTGCAGGATAGTGCCTGGATCTCTCCCACGCGTCGTGCAGAGGTGATGGCCACCAGGAACGCTGTTTTCCACGACAGAAACTTCAACAGGGCCGAATGCAATGGCTCGAAAGGCGGACCCATGAGCCTGGTCAGTACCACGTTGAGCTCCCACGCCGGGGCTGGCGCCTTCACCGGCGGGAATGATCGAAACAGTATCTTCATAAATTCCTTAACCAGGCGATGAGACCACAGGGATGACCGCCCTGGAGTCCTGGTGTATCGGGAAATCGCTGCCAGGTGTATCTTGATTGAAGCACGAGATAGTCCAGTTTTGGCTAGCGACAGAAGGAACGGCAATACTTGAGGGGCCGTAATCTGCAGAGGGTTAATCTTCTGTGCACCGCACCAGATAGAGAACCTCTTCCACTTATGTCCATAGCACTTGAGAGTTGAGGACGCCCTGGCCTTCGCAAGAACCTCTCTGCAGTCGGCCGGGATATCGTATCCTCCAAACTCTAGTGCTGCAAAAGCCAGGCCTGCAAGTTCAGCGACTCCGGGTGGTGATGAAGAATTGCGCCTCCTTCTCTGGGGAGAAGATCTGCGTCCGTCGACAACTTGACTGGTGGGGACGCTGACAAGTCCAGAAGGTCCGGGAACCAGATCTGTCTCAGCCACGCCGGTGCGACGACTATCATTCTGCACCAGGACCTCTTGTGCTGGTTGATGAGTCGGAGCAGCAACGGCAACAGAGGAAACGCATATAGGAACAGGCCGTCCCAGGAGAACAAGAAAGCATCGCCCATGCTCCTCGGTTGGGGAAACCTGCTGGCAAACATCTGGCACTTGGAGTTCGTCGCCGTCGCGAACAAGTCGATCTGGGGTTTGCCCCATCGCTGAAAGAGTCGGTCCACTTGATCCTGGCGTAGTTCCCACTCGTGGCACGAGTGCAGCTCTCTGCTGAGTGAGTCGGCGATGGTGTTTTTTATCCCTGCCAGATGAATGAAATGGCACCAGAAACATCCCTTGAGCAACGGCCCAATGCCACAGGTCCTGGGCTTCCTTGGATAGGGCTGGGGATCTGGTTCCGCTCTGGTTCCGCCCTGCTTCCGGATGCAGAACATTATGTTGGTGTTGTCGGTGAAGATCCTCACCACCTTGCCCTTGAGGGACGGGAGAAAGGACCTGAGGGCCCAGAACACTGCCCGGAGCTCCAGGATGTTGATGTGGAGCGGCTTCTCCTGCGGGAGCCAAAGGCCTCTCGCGTAAAGGTCTCCGGTGTGGGCTCCCCACCCCTCCAGGGAGGCATCCGTCATCATCGTTGCCTGGTGGGCTGGGGTCTGAAAGTCTGTCCCCGCCGCTAGATTAGCGCAGGTGCCCCACCAACAGATCGCTCGTCGGAAGGTCTCGTTGAGAGGGATCCTGTCCTCGAAGCTGCCCGTCACTTGAATCCAGCGGGCGTCAAGGAACTCCTGTAGAGGGCGCATCCGAAACCTGCACAGGCGCACAAGATAAATACAAGACGACATCATCCCGAGGAGGGACTTGACAGACCTCACTCTGGCCATGTCCGTGGCCACCAGACACTGCACCTTGCCTAGGATGGCCTTTATCCTTTCCTCCGACGGCGAGGCCAGACGCGCCACTGTGTCAAGCTTGGCTCCCAGAAACAGTGCGACTTGAGAGGGGACCAGGTGGGACTTGGGGAAGTTGATGGAGAACCCCAGGTCCGTGAGCAGCTGGACGGTCTTCATTGTGTGTTCTACGGTGAGCTCCCTTGTCCTTGCGCGAATGAGCCAGTCGTCCTGGTAGGGGTAGACGTGGATCCCCTGCAGGCGCAGCCGCGCCGCCACTGGAGCGAGGCACTTGGTGAAAACCCTGGGTGCTGACTTCAATCCAAACAGGAGGGCCTTGAACTGGTAGTGCCGCCCTTGGACCACGAACCTGAGGAACGTCCAGTGTCCTTTAAGAATGGGAATGTGAAAGTATGCATCCTCCAAATCCAACGATGACAGGAAATCGCCCTCCTCCAGCTGTCCCAGCACGTGCTGGAGGGTGACCATCCGGAACTTCTGTGCCTTGATGTACTTGTTCAGTCGTCGCAGGTCCAGGATGAGTCGCCACCCTCCTGTCTTCTTTTTCACGAGGAAGTACCTTGAGTATACTCCGGAGCCCCGGAGCCTCTTTGGGACGAGCTCGATGGCACCTTTCTTGAGCATCGCCCTTACCTCCAACAGCAGTTGAGGGACGTGGTTTTCTTTCCTGGCCACGGGAGGAATGCAGGGGCACTTTTTTAGAAATTTGAGGGCGTGCCCCTGGGCCAGGGCGTCCAGCACCCAACCGTCGGTGGAGATGGACTCCCACGACGAAATTCGCCAGCTGGCCTCCCACCGGGGTGCTTCGGTGGGGGCCCGACGCCACGGTCGGTTTAATCTTGCTTGGAGGACGCCTTGCCTTCCCTGGCGACGATGGCGGGATCCACCCGACTTGCCTCGTCCTTATAGGCTTCCTGCAACGAGGAGTGGGCCGCTTGGTGGTACGTAGAGGAGCCACCGCCAAATCCCTTGGAGGCACCCTGCTGGCCTCCGGAGCTCTGAAAGGACGGCCTTCATTGCTGGAGATCTCCTAGGGCCTTAGCTGCCTCTTGATGGCTTGGAGGGACTCATCCACTGTTTTCCCAAACAGGTTGTTCCCGTCGAATGGCATGTCCAAAACCTTGGCTTGTACGTCCTGGCGGAAATCCATCGCCTTGAGCCACCCTTGTCGTCTGAGGCAAATGCTGTTGCCTAGCTGGCGGAAACCGGTGTCGGCAATGTCCGTTGCCACCGTTATGGCGTGGTCCGACGCCACCTCACCTTCTTGCAAGATCTCCAGGGCATCAGCCCTCTTGTCATCCGGTAGGAAGTCCAACAGGGGGGCGATCATGTACCATAACTCCCTGTCATAGCGGGCCACGATCGCAAGGGCGTTGGCCGCCTGAATCGTTGTTGCCGTCGTCCCATTGCATCCAGCTTCTTTCCTTCGCCGTCCGGCGGTGAAGTTGACGTTGAGGCCGATGGCTCCCCCCCCCCCCGCTTTCTTCTTGGCCGCCGCTGAGACGACCGAGTCAGGGGTCGGTTGCACCCTAAGGCACAAAGGTGCTGCGTTGGGGACCCGGTACTTCTTCTCATACCGATTCCTCTTGGCAGGCGTCGTAGACGTCATCCAGCAGAGGCACGGCGAGGACTGTCTTCCTCTTGGCCTTGTGCCGTTGGTAAAGGAAACCTTCCTTCTTGTTCTCTTCGGGGCAGAGCTGAAAAAGCTCAGATGCCCTGGCAATCATAGCGTGGAAAGACCCAATCTCTTCGGGCGGGGAGGCCCGGGCTGGTCCCGTCGTCGCTGCCGTCGTCATCCGTACCCGTCGTGGCCATGTCCGTTCCTGTGTCATCCCCAGGTACGGGGGACATGGGCAAAGGCTGAGCAGGCAGCGAGGGCTGAAAAGGCGGGGCTGAATGGGTCCGTCTTCTCTTGTTTGGGGGACTTCCAGACGGGCCTGGCTCTGGCTCCTCCGTCAGGCCTGGTTCCGGCTCCTCCGTCGGTTGTAGGGGCAAACTCGTCCTTATCTCCGAACATAAGGATTTATGTTGATATTGCCAACAAAATGGCCGCCGAGCTGTCCTGCAGCTCCGGAAGCGACGGACTCTCGTCGTCCCCTTCGTCGGGATCCCTCCCGCTTCCTTTTTCCTGGGCCATGTCCGGATAGGCCACAGAAACTTCTCCACTCCTCCAAGAAGCGTAACTCGACGAAAACTTCACCCTTGAGGGGCGTAGAAAATACAAAACGGGTCCCCATTGATCGGATGTAGACACGGTGGGGCTTGAGGCTCTATTTGACCGAAAAATGAGAAAATCTCTTTGAAAAAGCACGAAAACGCAGCAAAAAGCTCGAGAGCTAAACACGAGGACTCCCAACACTTGAGCATGTGGTAAAAATCTGAGGATGGCTGCCAGAAGCGTGGCTTAGGGAGAGGGCAGTCATTGGCTCGGGGCAGTATGACCCAGAGACCAGTGATTTGTTACTACTAAGAAAGACAGATCAGAAACGAAACTGATACTGATTTTTTCTTTACCGAGGATTCCCGGCCTGACGACGGGTAATATTCATGAGCATGTGAATCCATGCCAGACCCCATGCTGGAGAACTGGTCCATTTTCTTTCATACTTGGCCCTGGTAGCCTTGCTCCTTTCGCCCTGATGATTTCCAGATTAGCCTGTGAGAGGCTGAGGTGCCGTAGCGTTACCTGCTCAGGAACCACGCTGTGAGGGCTAGTTTCTGAGGCACGGGGTGGATGGCTCTGCCACCCTGCTGCGCCAGATGATGTGGTGGGCCCGTTGGGAGGTGAATCGGAGGCATCTCCGAGAGACTGAGCAGCTCTGAAAACCATGGCCTGGCCGGCCACCATGGAACTATTAGAATGATGTTAAGTTGGCCAGACTCCTTGATTTTGCAAATTACTCTGTGAATCCGCGGCGTGGGCGGGAAGGCATAAGCCTTCATGCCGTTCCACTGAAGCTGAAATGCATCGCCCAGGTAGCCGGGGCCCTGTCCCTGCCAGGAGGCGAACTGAGGGCACTTCTTGTTGTGCCAGGTGGTAAAGAGATCCACCTGGGGATAACCCCACCTATTGAACCTCTCCTGAATAACGAGGTTGTTTATCTGCCACTCGTATTGTCTGCTGCCAGCCTGCTGAGCCTGTCCGCCTCCAGGTTGGATTCACCCGGGAGGTGGACTGTAGTGAGGTAGATGTCGTTTTCCAGGGCCCACTTCCACATGCTGATTGCCAGTATGCACAGAGGAGGGGATCTGGTGCCTCCCTGCTTGTTGACATAGTACATGCTGGTCGAGTTCTCTGTCTGGATGAGGACAACCTTGCCCCTGAGAAGTGGTAGGAGTGCCCTGAGCGCCAGCCAGATGGCGTTCAGATCTAGCCAATTGATGTGCTATTTCTGCTCCTGTCGAGTCCTGGTGCCGTGGACCGAGAGATCGTCCACGGTGGCTCCCCAGCCCTCGAGCGAGGAATCCGTGGTGACAGTGGCCTGCGGGGTGGGCAGCCGAAAGGGCTTTTCCGTCCGTAGGTTGCAGTCCGTGGCCCACCATGTTAGGTTCGGGTGTAGAGACGGAGGAACGTTGATCATTTCGGATTGAGAGGCCCGCTCCTGGTTCCATGAGGCCGCAAAGTGCAGCTGAATCCTCCTCAATCTCATGTGCGGGACGGCTAATAGGACCGCCGCCAATAGACCCAGGAGATGTTGGTACCACCATGCCGAGGTCACCTCTCTGCTGAGGAAGTGGGTGGCGGCCCTCTTGATGGCCTACCTCAGACGGAAATACCTTCTCGGAGCACGTGTCCCAGATGAGGCCCAAAAATGTCAGAGTCTGCGTGGGCTACAGCTGTGACTTCTTGAGATTGAACGAGAAGCCCAGATCGTGCAGTGTGTTCATAAGGGCATGGGAAAAGTGGCGAACCGCTTCCGGAGATGTAGCCCTGAAGAGCCAGTTGTCGAGGTATGGGTAGATGTGGAGGCCCTGCGCTCTGAGGAGAGCCACCACCGTATTCATGAGCTTGGTAAAGACCCTGGGGCCGAGTTGAGGCCAAAAGGGAGGACCTTGTATTGAAAATGGTAGCCCATGATCCTGAACAGTAGGAAAAAACGATGGAGCTGTCAAATCGGGACGTGTAGGTACGCGTCCTTCAGATCCAGGGAGCACATCCAGTCTCCCTTGCACAATGTCTCCGCTATGAAAGCTGGCGTAACCATCTTGAATTTTTGCAGGGGTAAGGAGAGGTTGAGGGTGGAAAGGTCTAGCACAACTCTCAGGCCCGCCTGGTGGTTCTGAATGGCGAAAATCCGGGAGTAAAAGCCCAAGCCTCGCTGGAAGGCTGGGACTTCCTCCACTGCCTGGCTCTCTACAAGTGACCGGATCTCCGCCAGAAGAGTTGGTCTCCCAACCTGTGGAAGAGGAGGGGAGGAGGGAGGAGAGGCTGGGATAGAGAGGCGGTACCCTGTGGATACTATGGAGAGGATCCAGGGGTCCATGAAATTCTGGCACCAGAAATCTGCGCGGAGAGCAAGCCTGCCCCCCACTGGAGACACTTGGACCCGAAGGCGCGTGTCATGCCTTATTTCCCTCGGAGGCTGTCGTGGAGGAGGGGGACTGGAAAAAGCCCTTACTGCCCCACCCCCTTTTTGTTTCTTGCGCTGGTTCTGAGACGGTGAGAGATCAGGCTGCCTGGATCTTCGTTCCTGGAAGACACAGAAACCTCCATACATTCGCCCCCTGTCACAGCGTTGCTGTGAATGGGTGTACGACTTGGGTGTGGTCTTTGTCAAGATGGATAAAGATTTGGCCGTTTGTGAGCTGTTTTTCTTCTTGTCCAGCTCCTCGTCTGTGGTGGAGTGGAAGAGGTCGCCCCCCACCCCCGAACAGTAGATCTAATATATGTTCCTGGATGCCAGGGTTGAATTTCGTCGCCCGAAGCCAGGCTGTCCTTCTCATGTCTGTGGCGATACAGATGGCACGGCCAGAGGTGTCAATATGGACCACTGTGGATTCCATGAGGTCCTGCGCAACCAGCTTGGCCTCAGCGAGCGCCGCCTTAAAACGCGACTGGCTCTGCGTAGGGAGTTCTGGGAGGAAGTCCACGATTTCCCGCCAACATGGCGTCTGCATTGGCCTGACGAAGATGCAAGGACGCGTTGGAATGGAGTTTCTTGCCGTACACCTCCAAGATCTTCTCCTCCTTGCCTAGCAGCGCCGCAGAGGAGGAGGCTGAGAACGACTGAGGCTTGGAGTATAGTGAGGCCGCAGCGATCACTGAGGAGTGTGGCGGAGGATGGACTGAGAGGAAGAGTTTATCCCCCCTCCATCTGCCTGTAGTTGGCGTCCAGGCGTCGATTGACCGGCTGGGCCGAGTGGGGCTTAAGCCAACCTTCCTTGGCCAGGGATACTACATCGGTCTGCAGAGGAATCCCCGTCTTGGCAGAAGGGCATCGCGTGAGGACTTCAGCCAGAAACCCTTCTGCCGGCTGCTCGACCTCTGGCTCGGGTAGGCCGAGGTATTCCGCCAGCCCAGCAAGACATTCGTGGAAGGCCCTGGCTGAGGATGGCGTGTCCGGATCCTCCTCATCATCATCATCATCATCATCATCCGTGTCCTGGAGAACCCCCAAACGAGGTGACTTAATGAGGCCGAGGAACCTCTCGAAGAACCACTCTTCACTGGCCGCAGAGGTGGCAGCGGATACTGACTGGGTAGACGGAAGCTGCTGGAGCCGCTGCATACCCTGCCCATATGGACGCAGTGGGAAGCTGCCCTGCGCATCAGAGGGATAGGCTGTAGGCTACCTACCTGGTTGAGGCCAGTCCCACCTTGACACTCGTTCTTTGCCGAATTCCTGGAATGGCGTTGACGGGTGTCTCCGTCTGGCGCAGCAGCTATCTTGTTGAGCTGTCTGCCACGTGTTGCTCGGCTCGCTGGGCCCAGCCTCCTCCAAGATTATGAAAAAGAACAGTTACTGTGGCCTTTCATGAGGTGTTCATGAAGACCAAGTTGTATAAGTGTGCAGGGTTTCAACCAAGTTCATCCAAACTCAGTGATAAAGGGACAGAAGTCCGACGTCATTCTTGGGAGGGGGGGAAGATTGGTAAATGGTACAGTGAGTCACAGACAAGCAAACAAAGGTAAGTCCACACAGTAGATTTACTTAAAAATATAATCTTTATAATAAAGGACTTCAAAAATAGGTTAGTACTTTATTAAAATGTAAAAGAAATTAATAAAACTGCAAATGGTCTACAAAAGACAAAACATGTAAAACCATCAGTAGAGAAAGTATGGTGCACGTTAGTCCAGCTTTGACTACTTTAAGACTTTAAATGAGTGATTTATCATACAAAGTTGCACATAGAATGACAGTCAAGTATTAAAAATACATAGAGCACATTGAAAGCTACAGGACCCCAAGCGAGGCAAAGAAGCATAGAATGTTTACAGGTAAGTAAAAGTAGTCACTAGTTTTGTAGGGAGTTTTAGAAGTGTTCATAGAGATAAATGGGCCAAAATAAATAGTTTGTTCGTGGTTAAAGAAGCAATACATCTATTTCATACAGGTTCCTGGTGTGAAAGCGTTTGAAACCATGCAAGATAACCAGACGGATTGGACAAACCAGAGGCCTGGATCGGATGGCTGCAATGAGCCACCAGCCCACTAATAAAAAACGCTGTGGTCATGGGGGTGAATGGGGTCAGGAGGGGCTTAGGGGTCTGAAAATTGACTGCACACAGCCCAGGAACCCTGAAGATGAGAACCAGCAATAGTATGGAAGCCAGAAAATAAGAGGAAGACAGCCAAGACTGAAGGAAGCTCAGAGGGAGACTCACAAAGCTTAGGGTCACTGTAGGTCTCAACATTGGGTCTGGCCAAGTACTAGTTCAGGAACTAGAAGCTCGAAGGCCCATACCACAGGATCCAAGATGATGGAGGGTTCTCTTGAGGTAAGCCATGAAGAAGAGGGTAAAGCAGAAGCTGCTAGGATGCACGGGTGTGATGTAGACGAAAGGTGGCTCAGTTGGAGATAAATGACTTGGCGCAGGCAGCAGGATGGCTGCAAGGATGAGAGTCTGATGTCCCATAGCTGAGCAAGCAGTTGGTGGAGCAGCAGTAAGCCACACAGGTTCTTGACAGGCAGCAGGGGTTATCATCTCAGGTCCAGTGAATGCTACAAAGGGAGAGATGACTCAGGAGGGCATCAGGTCCTGCAGGAACTTATAGGAGGCCGGGAAGCAGAGCTTAAGACAAGGTTCCCTGGACGGAGAAGCAGACTTTCTCAGCAGGAGGATCAGGAGTTCAACTAGTAGAGCAGCAGCAGGATCTTCAGCACAGTTTTTTTGTCTCCAGATTGGTTTTCTGCCAAGAATATCTACAATGTCCTCGGGTCGATTCACTTATAAATAAAAAAAAACTCTCCAACACACTTTCTGGGTGAGAAGGTTCACAAAGGGACAGAGCAAAGTGTTCAATGGGCACTCTTGTGTATGTAATCTTATGGGATATTAAGGGCAAAGCACCATAAAAGAGTTGCTAATGCAAGGGTACTTCAGAAGACAGCCCTCCAAAAGCAAAACCTTTAGGACACCCCTAGGTCAGTAAAAGGAAATTCTAAAAATATTTTTTCTATTAACATTCCAATATACATTAACTGTCCTGTGTGCTATTCTACCCTGAATTTAAAAAAGACAATTGGCCAACAGCATCCAGCTTCTTACTTTCCTTATCTGGGGCAAGGTGGGAAAGGTTGCAGCCTTTGTCCAACCAGCAGGTTCTCAACAGTGACTTGATGGGTGCATTGAAACACTGGATTCAAAAGCTTGGGGAAGCACATTTTTGCAAAATCTTTTTCCACAGCTAGAGCAGAGGCAGGCTTTAACTTCAGGATAGGGCCTGCAATAGTTGGGATTAATGGGAAGTGAATCTCCTTGGGAGGCCCTGCTCTATAAAGTGTGTCAGGTCATGCTGCAGCTTAGAAACAGAGGATGCTGTAATCCCAAGGAATTCAAGAGACTCTACAGTGGTGTTTAAAATGCGGTATAGGTGGGGGCGCGCGAGAGCCCGAGCAGGATGGGCGTGGGCTGAAGGGGCTCTAGGGATGATGGCATAAACAGCCGAAACGTATCCCTTCAGAGTGCATAGTTCGATCAAATATGGAACACGTTACATACCTGTAACTGTTGTTGTCCGGCATGGATTCACATGCTCATGATTATTCCCCGTCGTCAGGCTGGGAATCCTCAGTAAAAGAAAAAAACATTTCAGTTTCGTTTCTAAACTGTCTTGCTCCGATAAATCAATCTCTGAGCTCTAGGTCCTACTGCCCCCAGCCAATGAGTGCCCTCTACCTAAGCCCCCTCCTCTTGCAGCTATCTTCAGATTTGATAGCACGTAAAGTGGCAGTTGGACCAAGAGAAGAGCCGCAGAGGGGCAGGCGGGAGGGTTCACATGTGAATCCATGCCAGACACATGCTGGAGAACAACAGTTACAGGTTAAGTAACTTGTTCCTTCTCCAACATGAGGTCTGGCATGGATTCACATGCTCATGAGTAAAGAATACATAGCAGTACATAGATGCACAACCACAGACGGTGGCAAGGCTCAACAGAAGCAATCTCTTACCTCCTCACCAGGCTCACCTTCAGGCGAACAGGTTGCGCAGCACTGCTTGGCCGACTCTGGGACTATTCCCTGGAATCCCTGTCGACGCATTAGAATTTCGTGAAGGTGTGCATCGACCTCCATGCAGCAGCCTGCACATGTCCAGCAGGGGTACAACAGACAGGAACGCCGTTGTAGCAGCAATCGCTCTGGTAGAATAGGCTCTCGGACGGCCAGGCAATGGTCGGTTTGCCAACCGGGGACAGTGATACAGCCGGAGAGCCACCTGGAAATGGAAGCCTTAGACAGAGCTTTCCCATGGTTCACAGGACCAAAGTTCACAAAAAGCAGAGAGGTTGTCCGGAAACTCTTCGTACGGGCCTTTTAGCCCTTTCAGTCCTTTCAGCCGGCGACAAAGGAGTTGGAAAAAACACAGGTAACACCAAGGGCTCGTTGAGGTGAAATTCCGACTGAACCTTGGGCACCAATTGAGGAGTGCGTCCCCAGCACCACCCTTGTCTCGTGGAAAATCAAGTAAGGCCACTTGCAGGACAGTGCCTGGATCTCACCTACTCTTCTGGCAGAGGTGATGGCCACGAGGAAAGCTGTCTTCCACGACAGAAACTTGAACGGAGCTGAATGCATTGGTTCAAATGCAGCCCCCATGAGCCTAGTCAGCACTATGTTGAGTTCCCACGCCAGAGCCTTCTCCGGCAGTAACGAACAGAACAGTCCTTTGGTGAATTTTTTGACTAGACGGTGCAACCACAGCGAACACCGTCCCGGAGACCTGGTATAGCTCGAGATAGCCGCCAGATGTACCTTGATGGAGGCGTGCTCCAGCCCTGATTTTAGCCAATAACAGAAAATATGGCGGTATGTGGAGTTCTGTGTTTTAGCAAAATGACTGACATCAAGGTGTGGATGAGTAACTTCTTTAATCAGTTTCTAAGCATAACATCCATTTTCTAGAGTCATTATTCATTAGATGTTAAAGTCCAGATCGCATAGGCAGGCACCAGCATCCTCACTCTCAGGCTACTTCTCTCAACTCCCTCAAGAGAACACCAGTCACACAAACATTCTAACCAGTAACATTCCATTGTCAATCATGACACTCACTCCAGATTCCATTAGGATGCAGGATAAGACCAGATCCTTACATATCTCCCCTCCTTAGAGATATCAAAAAGACAACCAGTTAACTCAAGCATAACAGCTCTATACAGCACACGCACACACACACACACACACACACACACACACACACACACCCACAAGTTTGATGCACCTGCATCATCTCTCCAAACCAAGAACATTCTGCTAACCACTTCCTATATTCCATGAACATCCACACCACCGTGTGACACAATTACAACCAATGTCCCTTCCTCTTTCTACTAAGTGAAGAAGAGGCATCCAACTACTGAAAACCATTACTACACTTTACAAGCATAGAGGCACCCATACCTCATCTAAATCATAACTCCAACATCCCCCAATAGAACACACACACACACCTCCCTCACACCCTTCAATCGCAAAACGGTATGTGCCTCAACACCTACCACATCCAACTAGGCTGAGTATCCCAGATACTCAGGTATCTGCTTCACTACTCAGTGACTCCATTACCCCAATTGTGCCCAGGTTGAAAGTATTCTTCAGTACATCAAGCTCCTTTTTGGGAGAACCCCACTTCATACACCCAAGAAACACACAAACATCAATAACTCTGCTAAAACCCTCATATTATCATGACAACTACTGTAAAGTTTCTAAGCACAACAACCATTAACTTTGCTTTACCATCAGCACATATACACTTTAACATAACCAAACTCTCATCAATTCTGCATTGTAAAAGTCCCACATGTGGAGAAAAACATTAGTGCAGAGAAACTCTACTTTGGTTTCCACATACCAAACTCTAGCAATACTGACTAAGCAACTTATACTTCAATAAAAAGTCCATCAGTGAAAGGAAATGTGTGTTAATTAAACATGCCAGTAACACTCTATTCCATTACTAAGCATTTGTTAACAGAGGCCATGACTTTTACACTCCATCCGTGCACACCAATAAATATCATGCACCACCACTTGCAACAGGCCCCCCCATCACAAATGTTCTTAAAACACAAATACTGAGTAACATTTCAAAATATCACTAGAACTACGCATGTTTCAATCACTTCCTTCAAAAATGTCACTTTAAACCTCCTTTAAAATCCTTCACATCAGGATTCAAATCCCGCACGCCCCTGGCTGACTTAGCACAAACACCTTTGAAACCTAAAGTCAATACAAAATTTGTAAACAAAAATTGTAAACCTTGTTCTCTGCTCCACAGCATTCGACCACTTTGATGGAGCACCCAAATATCTGGACAACATATCCCACAAGAAACTACAAACATCAATTTCAAGCTCACACTCCCATGCACTCAGGCACTTTAAATGTTTTACAGGGCTCACATGACATTTATCACCAAACTAAACTTAATCTGTTATTCCACTAAAACAAATCCTCAAAAGCAAAGAAAAATGAATAACTCTGTTCCTTGCTCATCGTGTCCACTTCTTTAAACAAACAGTACCTTCAGGGACATGGCCCCTCCTCATGTCCACATCTTTAAACTAAAAGTACCTTCAGGGACACGGCCCCTCTTCCGGCTCAATGATGCAGTGCTCTGTATCTTTGCGATATTGCTTTCATAACAATGTGACAGCAACACACCATAATCCGATCCCCATTGAGAGCGCAGACTTGAGAACGCAGACTATTATTCACCGAGCACCATAACGGAACTACTTCAATTTTTTCTTCCGTCCAACTGGGCTTCCTTGAATGAGCGTGTGACGCACGCACGCTCCACATGCCAAAAGGTTCTTACTTCAGCATTCCTCTCCTCGCAACTTC
Organism: Ambystoma mexicanum; assembly: GCF_040938575.1. NCBI lineage: Eukaryota > Metazoa > Chordata > Amphibia > Caudata > Ambystomatidae > Ambystoma > Ambystoma mexicanum. The sequence goes on along the minus strand of NC_090926.1, from coordinate 253,259,622 downwards.
GAGCATTGGTAGGGAGTTCCTTCCCATGACATCTCACTATGCCTTCACCAACCCCAAAGGCATTCCAGAGCACGTCATCACTAATTCAGTGGCCGCGGAGAGAAACAGAGCTCCTGGCTCCAACAAACATTGTTCCAGAGTGGTTCACTCCCCCAGCTTCTCCCGACCAGGCAAGTTCCTTCTCACAGCTCCTCTAGAGATACCTGTTGCATCACATTTTATGAGCTTGCAGCGCACACACTGTCACAAAAAACACCCTTTGGCAAACTCTTCCAACTTCTCCTTTTTGCACTCTTCTGCACAAGGAAACCACCTACACAGCGCAGGCTGCTCCCTGCACTTCTTGTTGGCACACATTTTGCAAGTGTGTCACTTCGCCTGAAAACAGCCGGTTCCAGAGCCTGATATATGCAGCCTTTTCACCTCAGCAAAGCCAGAATTAAGAGCCCCTTCCAGCGCTGTAATGGGCTCTAACTCCCTCATGGTGTTGCTGCATATTGGCTCCGAGTCCCTTCATGAGCACATTTGTGACTCTGAATACATCCAACTGTGCCATGGGCTCCAAGCCCCCAAGTGTATTCACGGGCTACAAGTCCCTTAGGTGCAGATACGGGCTCCAAGCCCTCTCAAACTCTGGAATGGCCCCCAGGACCCTCCTCTGCTCCAGGCGCTTTGTACCTTAGCCCAAACTCCTTCAAAACAACTTCCCTGTCACTTCTTGGCGCAGCTTAGGTTCACAACCTCTTCTGATGCTGCTGCCCTGGGCTCCAAGCCCCCAGCTGTGCAGCATGTCTTCCTAATAATCCAGGCGTAACTTAGACTCCCCCAGGCCTCTTCAAATCGCTACTTCTTTGGGCACCAAGCCCTCCATGTCACAGCTTGGGTTACCAACCCCTTAAACAGTCTTTTGGGCCCTCAGTCCTGCCAAAGTCTCTGGATTTTCTCTGTGCTTGGCCTGTCTAACTACTGACAGATCAGCTGGCCCCTGGCTTTGGCGCATCTCCTTATTTTCTGCACCTGTGCCCTTTGCGCTGGGCCCTTCTGCGCCTATAGCCTTAAGCGCTCTTCCTACCTGAGAGAGAGGGTCTTCCATGGTTTGGGGGGCGGTGCTTGTCTCTTCTTCTGTGCCGTCTCCCCGCACAGCCAGCATCCTCGTCGCCAATGTGGAGTTCTGTGTTTTAGCAAAATGACTCTGACATCAAGGTGTGGATGAGTAACTTCTTTAATCAGTTTCCAAGCATAACATCCAGTTTCTAGAGTCATTATTCATTAGATGTTAAAGTCCAGATCTCATAGGCAAGCACCAGCATCCTCTCTCTGGCTACATCTCTCAACTCCCTCAAGAGAACACCAGTCACACAAACTTTCTAACCAGTAACATTCCATTGTCAATCATGACACTCACTCCAGATTCCATTAGGATGCAGGATAAGACCAGATCCTTACAAAGTACTTGAGGGGCCGTGACCCTCAGAGGGTTCATCTTCTGCGACTGGCACCAAGTTGCAAAGCGCTTCCATTTGTGTCCAAAGCATTTCAAAGTAGACAATGCCCTGTCCTTGGCAAGCACCGCCCTGCAGTCCGCTGGAAGATTATAGCCGCTGAACTCTGAACCTGAAGGCCTGGCTGCTGCAGCGTTAGAGATCCCAGGTCGTGGTGCAAAATTGTGCCTCCTTCCCAAGTGAGAAAATCCGCGACCACTGGCAGCTAGACTGGAGGGGACGCTGACAGGCTGAGCAGGTCCGGGTACCAGATCTGCCTCGCCACGCTGGTGCAACAAGGCTCATCCTACACCAGTACCATCGGAGTTGACTGATGAAGAAGTAACGGCAACGGAGGGAACGCATACAGAAACAGGCCTTCCCAAGGGAATGAGAATGCGTCCTCCATGCTCCCCAGCTGGGGGTCTCTCTTGGCGAACCTACGGCACTTGGTGTTCGTCACTGTCGCAAACAGATTGATCTTGGGACTGCCCCATTGGAGGAAAAGATTGTCCACTTGATCCTGCCGAAGCTCCCACTTGTGTAAACAGCGCAGCTCCCTGCTGAGGGAGTCGGCAACAGTGTTCTTTCCTCCTGCTTGGTGAAACGAATGAGGAACATCCCTTGGGAGACAGCCCAGTGCCACAAGTCCTGTGCCTCTTTGGAGAGCACTGGGGATCTGGTGCCCACCTGCTTCCAGATGTAAAACATTGTGCTGGTATTGCCCGTGAAGACCCTCACCACTTTGCCCTTGAGGGATGGCTGAAACAACCTGAGGGACCAAAACACCACCCGTAGTTCCATAAGGTTGATGTGTAGCGTCTTCTCTTCCAGCAGCCACAGGCCTCTAGCATGAAGACGTTGGGTGTGCTGCCCCATCCATCAAGGGAAGCCTCCATCGTGAACATCTCCTGGTACAGGGAGCTCTGGAGATCCGTGCCACCGGCAATGTTGGAGCGCGCGCCTACCACCTTATCGCTCGACGGAACTCCTCATTGAGTGCCATCTTGCCCTGGAAGTCTCTGCACACCTGAAGCCAACAGGCATCGAGGAACTACTGGAGCGGACGCATCCGCAACCTGCAGAGCCGGATCAGGTATATGCATGACCACATCATGCCGAGCAGCGACCTGATGGTCCGCACGGTGGCGATCTTCAGTGCCAACAGCCGTTGCACTTTGCCCAAGATGGCCGCTATCCTCTCCTCCAACGTAGACGCCAGGCATTTCTTTATTCACTTATAAAGCTCTCAAAGCCCCAAGGCAACTAGGCGTTGATACAAACTTATGAAGATGGTTACAGGTGTTTGGAGCATAGCGTCATAGTTACAGAATTACACTTTTACAGAATTACACTTTTACACATTACACAATACACATTCATATACACAAGTAGTACTGGTATTGAGCTAATACCCAAGGAGCTACTGAAGTAGATCTGTCCTGAAGAGTAGTGTTTTTAGATTTTGGATGACACCATGTTGAGCCTGGACCCCAGGAACAACGCATACTGCGATGGAGACAAGCAGGACTTTGCATAATTCACAGAGAACCCCAGTTCCGTCAGCAGCCGGATGGTCCTCACTGCGTTGTTGACAGCTATGCCCTTTGACCTGGCTCGGATGAGCTAGTCGTCCAGGTAAGGGTACATGTGGATCCCCTGCAGAAGCAGATGGGCTGCCGCAGGAACTAGGCACTTGGTGAAGACTCTGGGTGCCGACTTCAGTCCGAAGGAAAGTGCCTTGAAATGGTTATGCTTGCCTTGGACGACGAAACGCAGGAACTTGCGATGCTTCTCATGTATGGGGACGTGGAAGTAAGCGCCCTCTAGATCCAACAACGAAAGAAAGTCTCCCAGCTTCAGCTGGTAGAGCACATGCTGCAGCGTTACCATCCTGAACTTCGGGGAATTTATGTACTTATTGAGTCGTCATAGGTCGAGAATGGGCCTCCGGTCCCCGGTCTTCTTTCTTACGATAAAGTATCTTGAGTAGACTCCGGAGCCCCAGAGTCGCTGGTGGAACCAGCTCTATCACCCCCTTTTCTTAACATGGCCCGAACTTCCAGCAGCAGCTGAGGGATGTGATTTTTCTGTCAGGCCACCGGTGGTATTTGCAGACACTTTCGTTGAAACTCCAAGGTGTGTCCATGGGCGAGAGCATCCAGCACCCATCGATCGGTGGAGATGGTCTTCCACACGCTGACGAAGTTCGCCAGCCGGCCTCCCTCCGGGGTGCATGGGTGGGGGCCCGATGGCCTGGCCGGTTCAATCTTGAATGGAGTTTGTCAGTCCGCCTTGGGGGCCTTGACGGCGGTGGCCACCTCCAAAGGCCTTAGAGCAACTGCTGGTAGAGGAAGAGCCCCCGCCGAAACCCTTTGAAGAACTGCTGGACTTCCTCCTGAGGAACGAAAGGACGGCCAGTGTTGCTGCAAAGTGCCCAAAGTATGGGCCGTCTCCGTGTCGGTTTTGATTGCCTGGAGGGATTAATCTACGGCATTCCCAAACAGGTTGTCTCAGTCGAACGGCATGTCCAGGACCCTAGTCTGTACCTCCTGCCTGAAATTGGGGGCCTTGAGCCAGCCGCGACAGCAAAGGCAAACCCTGTTGCACATCTAGCAGAAACTTGCGTCTGTGATGTCCAGTGCCACAGTGATGGCGTGGTCCGACGCCACCTCGCCTTTCCTAGAGGATCTCCAAAGCCTCAACACGTTTGTCATCGGGGAGGAACTCCAAGAGAGGAGCCATTTTGTACCAAAGCTCCCGGTCATGCCTGGCCACGATTGCTAAGGCGTTGGTCGCTTTCACCGTGGTCGTCGCTTTGTAGATGACCATTCTACCCATGGAATTTAACTTCTTCCCCTCGTTGTCTGGAGGGGCCAATGAAGAAGACCCCACACTAGATGATTTCTTCCTCGCTACCACCATGTCCGGCGACGGTCGAGACCTCAGGCACTTGGGTGTAGACTCCGGCGCTCTGTATTTCTTTTCGAGACGGTCTCTCTTCGCTGAGGATGGGTTCCTCAGCAGGGCCAGCCCCTCATCCCAAATGTCATCCAGGAGCGGGACTGACAGGATCGTCTTCCTCTTGACCTCCCGGCGCTGATATAGGAAGCCCTCCTTTTCCACCAGGGTGAGTTGGAAAAGCTCAGATGCAAGGGCGACGATGTAATGAAAGGAACCCACCTCATACGGTGGGAAGCTCTTGGCTGCGGCGACGGCGGATCTCCCATCCCAATGTCGTCCGTGTCCATTGTCACTGTGTGCATCCCCCCTTGAGGGCTTGAAGGGGGGGGGGGGGGCAGCGATGGTTGTAATGGAGGTGTAGGATGTCTCCTTTCTTCGCCGGTGGCTGCCCCGGTGTCCACGGGGTCACTGGTGTCAGTGCCGCTGGTGGTACCTTCGGCATCCTCCTCTGAATCTCTGACACCAGCGTGTGAAGGGTCAAGGGGATATCCTGCGAGACATCTCTCTGGGGAGCCTGGGGGACAGGATCGCTGGGCTCATCACCCATGTCGTAAACCCCATTGACGGTGTCGCCGTCGACTCCGTCTGGCATCGCTCCGACATTTCCATCGTCGTCGTCACCACCCTGAACAGTGTGGATGGAAAGTATCTCATCCTCGTCGGACGAAGAAATGTCTGTTCCTTGGAGTTCTTCACCACCCCTCGACCCCCTTTTTCAGGTCCAGAAGGGTCGCTCTCGGGCTGAGGTCCGGCATCCTCTTCTCCGGAGTCTTCTCAACCTGCTTGGCCGATGCCTCCCTCCTTGGAGGAAGAGCCACTCGGTCCGTCGTCGGGGCACCGATGACGGGGTCCGCCCCTTTCGCCTTCGAGAGGGATGCCACCACCAACTCGATCGAGGCAGACGATTTGGCCTGGTGCACCTGGACCTTCACAGGAAGGCCAGCTCCCTTGGAGTTCTTCACAGGCAGGTTGAATACCTTCTCCTGCTTGGCCTTCTCCTTCATGGGTAGGTTGGACATCTTGTTCTGCTTGGCCTTCTCTGGCGTCTCCCGCAGCTTCCCCCGGGTAGCGGACTTCCTTTTGGCCGAAGAGTTGGAGCATTGGTTGGAGACCGATGCTTACGGAGACTATGAACGCGCCCTAACCGTTGCGGGACTTGCAGAAACGGGGCCCCCGACAGAACCGGACTAGCAGTGCTTGGCCTTGTGTGGGGCCCCCACGGATGGGGCGTCCTCAAAGGACTTAGAAGCCCGCTCAGGTTGGCTGGATCCGGATGAGACATGTCCCTGTGAATCATCTGGGGTAGAGGTCCTGGCCTTGAGCCACGTCACCAACCAGATGTGTCGATCCTTCATCGTGCCTTCAGTGAAGCCACAGCAGAACTGACAATATTCTTGATGCGTTAGGTGTAGGCAATACAGGCACTGGGAATGCTTGTCGTCCGTGAACACAATCCGCAAACCGCAGCTGGAGCACAGCTTGAAGAGGGAAGCAATGTCCTTCTCATCCGACATGATTCGCGCAGTGCAGGCCTGTTGAACTTCTGGAAGCTTCCAAGAAAAAAACAACGATTTCTGCCCTGGAGGGGTGTGAAAGATGCCAAAAAATGGATCCCCGTTAATCGGAAGAATAATCTATGGAGCACACGGGTTCAATTGACCGAAAATACAATTTTTCTATAAAAAAAGTGAAAAACGCAGAAAAGCTTGAACAGCGAAACGCAAGGACTCCCAACACTTGAACGTGCAGTAAACATCTGAAGATGGCTGCCAGAGGAGGGGCTTAGATAGAGGGCAGTCATTGGCTGGGGCAGTATAACCCAGAGCTCAGTAATTGGTTTATAGGAGAAAAACAGTTTAGAAACGAACACACTTTTTTCTTTTACCAAGGATTCCCAGCCTGACAGGGAATATTCATGAGCATGTGAATCCATGCCAGACCCCATGCTGGAGAAGAACAAGTTACTTCTTACCTTGTAACGTTCTTTCGACGGGATGTTCCTCCGACGTATTCCTCATCTTAGATATCTCCTTCCAGCTCTGCTGGTCTCGGAAAATGTTTTCTCTAGAGGGCGCTGCGCGTCGACGTCCTCCGAGTCGATGTCCTTCGACAGCCGCCGTATCGACGTCGACGTCATCCTGCCTATAAAGGCCGCGCGCAGCGTCCGTTGCTCAGTTCCATTTTGTAGCCCACAATAATACTTTCTGGACTAACTAATCACCCTGAAGGAGCGTAAGCTGCAACAACAAGGGAAGTAGAACTGCGGGGATGGATGGGAGGGTCGATGAGGAATATGTCGGAGGAACATCCCATCGAAAGAACGTTACAAGGTAAGAAGTAACTTGTTCTTCGAAGGGATTGTGTCCTCCGACGTATTCCTCATCTTAGATAGGCTCCCATAGCAGTATTCTATTATCGGAGGAGGGAGTACTGACTTCACTCTGTCTTCTATTGATGAATAGAATGCAGTACAGCCCTTCCAAACCTAGTCTCTTGACTGGAGGAGGAATCCAGATTGTAAAAACGTGTAAAGGTATGGACAGACGACCATGTAGCGGCCGCACATATGTCTTTAACCGGCACGCCTCTTTTGAGGGCCGATGAAGCTGCAATACCTCTGGTCGAGTGAGCCCTAAGGTTTTGAGGGGGCTCCTTCCCTGCCAGTTTATAACATTCCAGAATGGCTAGAATGATCCATCTGGAAATGGTCTGCTTAGTTATAGGTAACCCCAGCTTGTGACCTGTGTAACCTACAAACAGCTGGTCTGCCTGTCTTATCCTGGCTAGTCTACTAATGTAAAAACTTAAAGCCCTCCTAGGGTCTAGCCTTTGTAACCTCTCTTCCTCTTTCCCCGGGTGAGGAGGAGGATAGAAAGATGGTAGGGTAATCTTCTGAGTGATATGGAATTCAGAAACCACCTTTGGGAGGAATTTAGGCTTCACTTGCAGGACAACTTTGTCTTTGTGAAATATAGTATGAGGGGGTTTACAAGAAAGAGCTTGTAATTCGCTCACCCTTCTAGCAGATGTAAGTGCTATTAATAAAACAGTTTTAAGGGTAAGGAATCTTAACGAACAAGAATGGAGTGGTTCGAAAGGTGTGCCCATCAGGAAAGTTAGGACTAAGTTTAAATCCCATAGGGGAACTTGGAATGGTCTTGGGGGATAAACATTGGTTAACCCCTTAAGAAATTGTATTACCAAGGGTAACTTGAAATAGGATGGTTCTTCCGCAGTGCGCTTAAAGATGGATAGCGCTGCGAGATAGCCCTTAATGGTGCCAACTTGAAGGCCTGAATTTGCCAAATATAGTAGGAAGGACAAAACCATTGGTGTACCACATGAAAAAGGGTCGATATTCTGTTCTCTACACCAGCTGCAAAATCTGTTCCAACGGCAGCGGTATAAAGACTTTGTTGCTGGCCTCCTTGCCGAAAGCAACACCTCCATAACATCATCAGGGAGGTCCCAATCCTTGTACCTCAGCCTTTCAGAAGCCAAGCGTGAAGGTTGAGGGTTTTGATGTCTGGATGGAGAACCTGACCTCCCTTCTGTGAGAGTAGGTTCTCTCCGAGTGGAAGTCGAATTGGAGGGCAGATGGACAAGTCTAGAAGGCCCGGGTACCACGTTCTCCTGGCCCAATCCGGGGCAATTAGGATCATGGTTCTCCGGAATCTTCTCAACCTCCTGATCATTTGAGGAATGACAGGGACCGGTGGGAACGCGGACAGAAGCAGAAACTCCCAGTCCACTATGAACGCGTCTCCCAGAGCTCCTCTCGGGGGAAATTCCCTTGAGCAGAACAGATCGCATTTCCTGTTGAGGCTGGTGGCGAACAGATCTACCTGAGGGGTTCCCCAAAGGGTGAAGATCTCTTGAAGGACTTCCTGAGCTAGCTCCCACTCGTGGGAGACTGTGCTCTGCCTGCTCAGAGCGTCCGCTGTCAAGTTCTTCTCTCCGGCTAGGTGAACTGCTGATAGAGAGATTCCTTCTTGGATTGCCCAAAACCAGAGCTGCATCGCCTCTCTGCACAGGGGTAGTGATCCTACGCCTCCTCTTTTGTTGAGGTAATGCATGGCCACCGTGTTGTCCGTCATTATCAGGACGTTTTTCCCGCAAGTCTGATGGCTCTCAGCTCTAACAGGTTGATATGTAGTCTGGACTCCGATGGAAACCAACGACCGCTGATGGTCAAGTCGTTGGCGTGGGCTCCCCACCCCGTGAGTGAGGCATACGTGACTACTGTTATCTCCAGCCAGGGTTGCCAAAACAGTTCTCCTTTCAGAATGTTCTCCTGACAGGCCCACCACTGAAGGTCTCGAGCTACTCTGTCGGGAACCTGAAGATCTGTCATTCTCCCTGAGAATTGTGACCACTGAGTCCTCAGTGCCCACTGGAGGGATCTCATTCTCAGGCGAGCCTCTGGCACTAGGAAAATGCAGGATGCCATGAGGCCTAGCAACCTCAAAAAGTTGAAGGCTGGGAGACGTTGGGCATGTTGGAACTTGGTAACCATCTGTAGAATATCTTGAGCCCTCACCTCTGGTGGCGAGGCTTTTCCCAGGGAAGTGTCCAGGATCGCTCCTATGAACTGGAGTCTCTGCGATGGTATCATTTGTGACTTCTTTAAATTGAGGGAGAAGCCCAGTCTGTGAAGGAAGTGGCACACGTGATTTAGCTGGATCTGAGCTTGTTCCGAAGAAACAGCCCTGATCAACCAATCGTCCAGGTAGGGGTAGACGTGAATCCCTTCCCTCCTTAGACTTGCCGCCACTACCGACATTAACTTGGTGAAGACCCTCGGGGCGGAGGTCAGCCCAAATGGCAGCACTCGAAATTGATAGTGAGAGTTGCCAATTGCGAACCTCAGGTATTTCCTGTGTTTGAGATGGATAGGCACATGGAAATAAGCGTCCTGAAGGTCCAGAGATACCAACCAGTCCTGGAACTGAAGGGCCTGGAGGATCAGAGAAAGAGTGACCATCTTGAATTTGTCTTTCCTGAGGAATTTGTTCAATTCTCGCAAGTCCAAGATGGGTCTCAGTCCTCCGTCTTTCTTCGAAATGAGAAAGTAAGGGGAGTACCAGCCCTTGTTCCTCTGCGCTACAGGTACCGGTTCTATGGCACCTTTCTCTAGCAGCTCTAAAATTTCCTGCAAGAGGAGCGGATCTGGAGCTTTCTGAGAGCTGATCCCCGGTGGATGACTGAGGTATACGTAGGAAAGGTAGGCAGTAACCTTGGGCAACTGTTTCCAATGCCCAAGCATCTGACGTTATAGCCTGCCATACCGCCAGATGTTGAGTCAACCTGCCTCCTACAGTTGTCCTGTGAGGGAAGTCCTCAGAGTGGTTTTGGGGCGGCTGATGCAGATGCCGATGGTAAAGAGGCACCTGCTGTTGCTGCGGCTTTTGAATATCTACCTCGTCCACCTCGGGTAGTTCTTCTTTGTCCCCTTTGAGCCGGTCGTCCTCTACCTCTTCCGAATGCGGAGTAGAAGCGAAAGGACTTGCCCCTCGCAGAGGTTCCTGTGGGATGAAAAGGTGTCTGACGGATTGCAGCTCCTAGGGATTTTGCTGCTGCTTTTGAAGTTTGCAGTTTCTCTAAACTGTCATCCGCCTTTTTCCCGAACAAAGAAGAGCCATCGAATGGCATGTTCAAGAGCCTGGCTTGCACATCTGGGGCAAAACCAGACTTTCTCAACCAAGCGAATCTCCTGGTTGTTGTACTTGCCGCCATTGCTCTGCTGATACTGTCAGCCAAATTAATGCCCGTCTGGAGGGATTCGCACATAGCGTCTTTACCGTCCTGTATAATATTCAGGAACGCATCCCTTTCTTCTCCCTCCGGGATGCAGTCAGCCGCTGTAGAAGCACACTCCCAAAGTGTATGGCTGAATCTAGCAAGGGTGCAAGTAGCATTAACAGATTTTAACGCCATGCTACATGCCGAAAAGACTTTCTTTGCCATAGCATATTTTTTATCGTCCCTGTCCTGTGGGACGGTAGGATAAGCCGTCTTGACATCGGTAGAGGATGCTGCCTGTACCACCAGACTTTCTGGGGATGGGTGTTTAGACAAAAACTCTGGGTCTGTAGACGATACCCTGTACTTTGTAGACAGTTTTTTATTTACTGCTGGTACGACATCTGGGGTTTCCCAGTTTGTCATGATCTTCCTCTGAAGAGCTTTATGAAAAGGCACCACAGGATCCTCCTGTGGGCCTTTGTCAAGAATATCCGTGAGGTCATCTTGTTGGAAAGATTGTGAAGGTGCAGACCACCCCATAAACTCTGTGATCCTGGCCATTAAGGCTCTATAGGGGGTTTCAGCATGTTCCCCCGGGTCTGGCCTAACAAACTCCACCTCCGGGGGAGGTGTCTAACCCACTTGCCTCATGTAAGGAATCATGAAGATCCTTTAACCTGCGTTCTTCAGAGGAAAATTCCTCTCTAATTGGGGTTACAGGTCCCTGCAACTCAAATGTGTCTTCCTGTTCAGACAATTCACCCTCTTCCAATATTGAAGACATAGTTCTCAATTGTTCTGAACTCAAAGGGTGTAAACCCCATTTCCAAGGCAGAGGGTGCCGAACTTGTCATACTCGGCCTCGAAAACGTCGATGTCGTCGACGCCGAAGGCTTCGAGCGTGGCGTCGAAAACAAAGGCGGAGGCCTCGAAGACCTCGACAGAATTGGGATTCTACTCGACAGTCTCAAAGCCATCGACGTCGAGGACCTGGGGATAGACACTGGGTGTGTCGTAACCATGACTTTTCTTGGCGTCGACACCAGTGTCGAAGCTGCCGTCGAGTCGACAGACTCGTGTGTCGAAGGTCCCTTCGACAACGGCGTCGAAGACATCGACCTCGACGGAACTTTCGTCGACGGAACCTTCGAGGAAGGTTTGGAGGTCATAGTCCTGCTCGAGGGTTCGTGATGCGCTCGAGAGGTTTCCTTCACCGGGTACTGCGACTCGCGGCGTTTTTGACCTTCGGGTCTTTCGACCAGAGCATCGCTCTCGGCAGTCTTCGAGGGGGTCGAGGCCGCTTTCTCGAAGACGCTCATCATATTTTTGCGGAATTCCTCCCATTCAGCCCGGGAACTATGTTTCGTGGGGCACGGGATTCTCTTTGGCGAAACAGAGGAAGAGGAAGACGGAGAAGGGGATCTTTGACGTCTCCTCTTCGAGTGCTTCGATCTCGAGAAGTGATGAGACCCACTCCGAGATCTGGAGCGCGAATGGTGACGAGGAGACGAATGTCTCGACTTCGTCGACGAAGAAGAAGCTTTAAAAGTCTTACCTTTCTCCAGCTTCCCCCTACGCTCCTTCAGGGCCTTAGCTGTCATGGACATACAGTCCTCGCACTCCGAACAATGGTGTTCAGCTCCCAAACACCACAGACAAACTCTGTGAGGGTCAGTCAGCGACATCTTTTTCCCACAATCTCGGCATTTTTTGAAGCCGGATCGAGGAGTTGTCGGTTCCGACGAAGAAGCCATCGAGTACGGATCGAATAACTCGAGGTAAATAGGTTTAACCTGACAAAACTGAGCAACGGTATTCCGAGGCACTGAGTACGCGCGGAAAAACGGAACTGAACAACGGGCGCTGCGCGCGGCCTTTATAGCCAGGATGACGTCGGCGTCGATACGGCGGCTGTCGAGGGACATCGACTCGAAGGACGACGACGCGCAGCGCCCTCTAGAGAGAAAAACTTTCCAAGGCCAGCAGAGCTGGAAGGAGATATCTAAGATGAGGAATACGTCGGAGGACACAATCCCTTCGAAGCAGGAAATATTAACAGGAACAACTGTAGAAGGCATGGGTGACATTCCAAAGAAAATCGCACATGAGGAACGGTATTAGGAGCCATAAAACGATCTGGCGCCCTGCGGCCTCAGTGAAGGCGGACAAAAAGAGGCACGAAAACAACATCCAGACTCGGCCCCGCCATCTGAAGCTAAGCGCCAACAACACAGGAGAAGCCGATCCACCAGAAGTGGAAGCAGTGCTGGACGCCGCCGACCGGCACAGGCAACCATGTGGGGTGAGCAAATAAAGCAGCGGGCAAGGAGGTGAAAACAAGAGGCAGTCGCACAGACGCTGAGGGACTGAAAGAGAAACAGAGCGAAGTGTTCTGCGGGCGACAGCCAGCACCTGGACTGCATACTACAGAGCTGCAGAGCGCTCTGCATTTCCTCCCGACAGTGAAGCCTGAATACAGACAGCAGGAGGCACCCGCGCACCAGTGGTCGACAAGATTACGTGGCCCTCCAAGACCCATGGAGCAATATAAACCGCAGCGCAAAGCCCGGCCGAACCCCTAGGGACAGCAAACATTGCAACAGGGAGGGGTGGAGGGGGGGGGTAATGCAGATGGCCAATTGCAAGCCACACTACCAGGCACATGAGGACAATCCAGACAATCTCACCCCCAGCACCCACAAGTAAGTGCATTGCGCATCGGGGGCCATCAGAGGTCAGATGGCCGCACCGCGTGCATGCATGAGGCACAGCTAAGGGCCCCAACATAAACTTTATGGCAGAGGTGGATAGAAAGGGGCACCATCACCCCTGAACCGGGTGGGGCCACAGCAAGTAGCCATAGGAGCAACTCTAAGGACAGTGGGAAGCTGAGGAGACCCAAACACACAGTGTAGGCAAAAAGCGTGCAACAGTGCCCGAACACCAAAGAGGGCATAACACCCCCAGAGCTGCCCGGAGGGTCCCCCCCACTGTCATTGCAGGAACGTATCCTAGCCCAAACGCGGATGGGCGGGGAGGGCGAATATACTGTCAGTAAGACCGCATACGAACAGCCCACCTTTTGGTGGGGAAGACTGACATTGGCACAAATCCCATATTAAACACATGCAACGCACAACTTTTGGGAACAACACAAGGCAGTTGTGGAGCGCAGACTCCAGAACGGATCATACCCTACAACACTTGGACAGACAAAGCTGCACAGCAACTACCTTAACACCCACAGGATAACACCCCAACCCGGCACGCGCGGGCAAAGGTACGCATAGCAGAAAAACAGGGGGGTTGGGGGGGCATGCAACAGGTCGGTCAAACACCAGGTCTTAAGGATACCCCCTGATGCCACACTGCCAGGCTGCCTGCCTAAACCATCAACCAGAAACAAAACCAGTCCAGTCGCAGCTCCAGGCCATATTGTCCCAAATGAAACTAATAGGTCAGAGGACACAGGAAACCAACACATCGGTCCAAGACAAAGCGTGACCTCGAAGACGTGCAAAGTCACCTCACTGTTCAAGCAGAGAGAATGACAGATAATGCGCAATGGAAGACAATCAAAGATCTTTGGAAACGTACCTGGAAACCGACCTGGACGGGGTCATCCGGGAAGTGCAAAGGCTAGAGGACAAGATCAAGGACCAAGAAAACAGGTCCCGAAGAAATAACCTTGGGATGGTCGGTCTCCTGGAAAACGCTGAAGGATCAGATGCAATGCAATAGAGCTCTGCATTGAGAGGGTACACCAAGCGCCGATCCCCAATCAAGCACCAAATGAGCAGCCTAGGGTCATAACCACGTGACTCCTAAACTTTCAGCACAAGATGGCCATACTAAAAGCCTACAGAGCGGCAACCCCCCGTCCGTATCAGCGGAACAGAAATTAAAATATTTAATGACTACTCGCTGGAAGTTTCTAGGCGGTGGAAAGGCTTCAACCCAATCTTTGAGGCACTCAAGTCCTCAGATCACAGACACCATCTTAAATTCCTGGCGATATGGTGCATCCAAATAGACAGGCAATGGCACTCATTCTATGACCCAGAAGCAGCATGGCGCTTCCTGCAACAGCATAACTTGAAAAATGACGGCGGAAGCAACAAGAACAGACTACACCCCACCGTCACACCTGGAGCGGCAACAGGAGAAAGGGAAATGGCAAGAATCGGGCAGAGGGCCCCAGGGATGGGACCCAGATTGAAAGAAGCGCAGATAAGGGCCTTAGTGGCAGCCCAGCATGGTGATCCCAAATATAAAGCTTCCCGAAATCCCCCAAAGCGCCAAACAAGAGGAAACACTCCACAAACTCATGTTCAAACCCTAAGAGACATTTCTCCATAAAACCATCGAGAAAGTGAAAGAGATACACATCAGGGGCCATCTTCTCTACCTATGGCCATCTAACAAACCGACTGTTGTTCACACTCATGAAACAACCTTCAATTGACATAGAATATGTGGTAAAGGCTGGCAAAACACAGGTTCGCACCCACAAATCCCATGTATGGGCTTGAAGGCCAAGTATTGGGCCTTGGCCTGCTGGTTGGCCCACCCAATGTTGCTGTTCATGGTTTTTTGTAGGCTCATGGTTAGGCCTCAGTTTTGTTATGTTGTGGGAGTTGCCCCACAGGTTGAAAGCAAGCTCTGGGGACACGACAAGGGGTGTGCTCGAGATATGCAGATTCAGACCGACCCCCTCAGGGAAGATCCCATGGGACCCTGAACTAGAAGAGCTCACACAATGGGCAAAATCACCTTGGTGACTAAACATCCAGGGGCTGGGACACCCTATAAAACGAAGGTGAATGCTAAACTATGAGAGACCTATAGGGAGGAGACATATTTTTACAACAGACCCATCTTAATAAAATAGAATCAGAAAAACTAATGAGAGGCTGGGTGGGTACAGCGGTACACTCACCAACCCAAGGGAAAATGGGAGTATCCATCCTGATTCATAAATGGATCCCCTTCCAGATACAACACACGTGCAGAGACAAAGAGGGCCGACATGTACTGGTTTAGGGCCAGACCCACCAGCGCCCAATCACACTACTTAACCTATATGCCCCCACAACAGACACTCCATCCTAAGTTACACGCGCATTCTCAACATGTGCTCAATTCATGAGGAACCTCACTAAACTAGGGGGAGACCTTAATATAACCATGGACCCCAACCTGGATCACCAGGGCACTATGCCCAACAATCCAATCAATCTAAGGAAACGGGCGACCCTCCAAGCACGATTGACTGATCTGCAATTAAAAGACATATGGAGAAGCACCTACGGGAATCACCAAGACTTCACGTTCTACTCCCACCAACATAACAGCTACTCTTGATTAGACTACTAGATGATTCCAGCTAACACACTGCACATGGCGATCAACTGCACTACCTTACTGATCACTCTCTCAGACAATGCCCCAGTCACACTACAACTTAAACTCCCAGACACGGCCCGCAAACTCCGACGTGGCACCTAAATCTATGCATTCTGCAGTTCCCCGACATAATAGCACGCCTACAAGATGATACAGATGGATTCTGGGAAACCAATTTAGGGCCAGGGTATTCTCCCTATACATGCTGGGGCGCCTTTAAGGCCTTCCCGAGAGGGCAGTACATATCACAATGGCCGTAAAGACGTAAGACATGGGGAGAAGCCGAAACACGCCTGACGGAAGAACTTGGGATATTGGAAAAGCGGCACAAAGCGACCCAAGAAGGGCAGTTACAACCCCAACTCAAAAAGTTGAGAACAGAGATTAGGCAACTCACCACAGATAGAGCACAGAAATCATACACAAGTTGGTCACAAATGTACTATCTGGAGAGTCATAGACCGATGCATACGATGGCACTAGCACTAAAACAAAGACAGGCCGCACCAATGATCGCATCCATCAGGGGCACCACTGACAATTTAGTGGTTGGGATGAGCGCATCAATGCACGATTCGCGGAATACTACTGCAACCTATATACAGCAACTGACACATTTATACCTCAGGATGTAGAAGCCTTTCTAGACTATGTATTGGCATAACAATTAGACGATTTAGGCGCCTACATCACAGCTTCAGAAATCACCCACCTTGGCGATTTCCTCACTCTCCCCTGGGAAGGCATCCGTTCCTGATGGGATCCCTCTAGACCTATACAAAAACATGATCGAAGGTATAGCACCTAAATTGGAGGCGGTGCTTAGGGAGGCGGTGACCCAAAGACAATTACCACAGTCAATGTTAGCAGCCAACATCATATTATTTCATACGGGTGGGAGGGACCCGGAGGCATGTGGGTCCAATAGGCCGATCTCATTGATAAACTCAGATGCCAAAATAATAGCCAGGTACCTGGCACAGCGAATAGAAAACAGTCTCCCGCACCTAGTGCACAAAGACCGAACAGGCTTCATAAATATAAAAGACAGGCAATACACGGACAATATCCGTAGGTTACTACATGTCATAGCGGGAGACGGGGACCCCGAGGATGTAATTCTGGTGGTGTTCGCAGAGAAGGCATTCAACAAGGCGCAGTGGGAATTTATGTTTCAGGTTTTACCCAGATATGGTTCCCCCCCACGTCTTATCCAAATGATCAAGCTACTATACACAGGCCCTACAGCCTCACTGGTCACTAATGGTGTTGCCTCCACAGAATTCGCCCTACAATCAGGAACGCGCCAAGGATGCCCGCTTTCGCATCTTCTATGCACTCTATCCATAGAACCTATAGCGATCAAATTCTGTACAGACCCTGGTTGGTCAGGCATACGCCAAGGCACAGAAGAACACCGTTTCACTATACGCAGACAACCTACTTCTATATGTGAGCAGGGGCCCCGCATCCCTTCCATATACCAGAACACTTCTGCAGAAATATGGCCCAGTGGCAGGATACAAAATTTACTGGAATAAATCCGAGGTTATGCCCCTAAAACAAAACATCCCGTGGGACCCCGGCGGGGTGGCCCGTTCACCCTTCAACTCCGGTCCATTCAATATTTAGGGGCCAACATCAGTGCCTCATTAGACTAACTCTAGGACCTAAATTACCCACACGTCCTTAGAAACATCAACGCAGACCGAGAGAATGGGACACTTTGGCCCTATCCCTGACAGGAAGGATAAATGTCATGAAGATTAACTCATTCCCAATACTGACATATCGCCATGATGATGCCTATTGGCCAGACACCTAAAACGCTCAAAGACCTAGACAAAGCCATAGCCAAATTCATGTGAAGGGGGGAAAAAAGGCACGAGCCCGCCTCCCCGTACTACAGACGGATAAGGCCAAAGCTGGTCTAGCAGCTCCCTCACTGAAAAGCCTACCATCAGGCTGGCCAGATCTGCTGGA
Source organism: Ambystoma mexicanum (assembly GCF_040938575.1). NCBI lineage: Eukaryota > Metazoa > Chordata > Amphibia > Caudata > Ambystomatidae > Ambystoma > Ambystoma mexicanum. The sequence continues at coordinate 253,242,043 of NC_090926.1, read as the reverse complement.
TGAAACGCTCGCTAGATACAAATGACGATACCAGCCGGAGAGCCATGGAACTAGCCCCGATGGCTCTGCTATCTCCAATAGAGATCATGGCCATACCACCACAAACTCCCACCGAAAATCAAAACACACCTAATAAGACCAACTATAAACCAATGGCACAGACTCCGGACCGCCCAGGGGGTACCAACACAGAAAGCCCCAGCATGGGCTAGCATACGAGCAGTCCTATCATATGGGCACACACAGAAGGTACACCACAGACAGGCGACTAGGCAAAAACGCGGATAATGGACATTACGGAGGATGGGGCACTAATGCATTTCCAAGAAGCATGCCACATATTGGGACTGGGCTCGGGGGACTGGCTCTGCTAGCGCACTATACAGGCCACGATCCTCAGGCACACATCCGAAGAATCTCACCTTCTACCCCCTGCGCCATGCGAGAGAGAAATGGAACAGCATATTAATATCTTTCCATGACTCTGCACATTCTACTCTATGTCAATCCCCGATAATATGGGCAGAATCCACTCACTAGCGACGACTTGGACGGAGGACCTTGGAGTATCAATAAGTATACCGGACATACATAATTGCTTTTCGGCTATCGCCTCAAAAACAGAGATACAATACAACATTTTCCAAAGACTATATTATACACCAACTAAGCTCCAGAAAATGGGGCTCAAGCCTACAGTCATATGCTGGTCGAGGATGTAATAGCAAAGGTACCATGGGACATGTAATGTGGTCCTGCCCCGCTCTCACCCCATATTGGTGCAGAGTGCACCGACAACTAGCAGACAGATAGGACGGACATCGCCTACAACCCCAACTCAATGCTACTAGGGGCAGACAAGATGGACTGGCACACAGATGCCATAACACCCAAACTCAGGAGCCTCCTACTCTTCACCACAGGCAAACTCCTGCTCATACACTGGAAGGCAAAAATACCATCCTCCAATACCGAATGGGTCAGACTTCTCTCAAAAACATGTCAAATAGAACGGACGGCCTTCAAAAGACAGTCATGGCTTAACCCGGCAAGAGTGAACCGTTACTGGGAACTCCTGGAACCATATATCTGACTAAAAGGGCCCCACGGGGAAGACTACAAAATACAAATTTACAAAACTCGACAGACACAGATGGGGTCTGTGATCACACACACTTACACACCAGCACCACAAGAGCACGATCTGGTTAGAGGGAAGAGGGGCCCAGAAAGGCCAACAAGCTGGGAGGGAGGCGGGAATGTTGATTGAAATTCAATTCCCCGTGCATGTGTAATACAGTTAACGTCTACGCCGGATACAATTAAGATGTAATTTGCACATATGGACCATGTTTGTCTCTAAAAGTTTTGTTTATGAAAATAACAGTTAAGAAAAAAAAAAAAAGAAAATGCGGTATAGCTCTAAAAAAAAAAAAAAATCAAATTTATATTTTCACACGTAGGTGAAATCGCTGCATGACATTTCTGCTGCATTCTTAACTCGCTCCCACTCTAACACATTCTCTTCCAAGGGGTACTGGGAATTGCAGGGGTGTCCCCTGCAGTCAATCCATTCCAGTCTTCCTCCAAAAGGGGATTGGGGATGACAGGGGTTTCCACAACGTCCTCCAATGTGTATGAGGTATGCTTTCAAACGTACACTTCATCGATCTGAAATCTCGCAAGAATTTCAACGTGACTTGTTAGGCAGAAACCTTTGCAGTTCCCTTAGGGACCACTGCAAAAGATTTAAGACTACAGGTGTTGGCAGTAAACCCACTTGGTAGCAGTCTGTACCACCCAGATTTACCTGGTAGCTGTGGCTGAGCAGTCAGACTTCCCTCAAGAAGAGTTGGGCAGTATGCAAAGTATACACAATAGGCACTCAGATACAACAATACAAGCAAACACTGACCAGAGCTTTGGTATCAAAGTATATAATTATTTATTTAAAAATGCACAGTTTTTGTAAAATATTCTAAACACAGTTACTATTGTAATATATACACCCCTTTTCCCTTATCGGCTAAATCACAGTAAAACACCACTTAGTTTCATACAGAGGTGAGCGCTTAACTAGATTGCACTCCAATAAGTTTATGAAAAAGGGAGGGAAAAAGACAGAATGTGAAAAGGTACACCCCTCTAGGATTCAGGAACACTGTTAGCAAGGCAGAGCGCAAACAGTCACTGGTGAGCCAAAGTCCAAAGGCTGGGCCCACTCTTAGAGAGAGCAGAGCACAAATGCGCCCAAGATCACACTGTTACACTATGCTTAGAGAGTCTTGCAGAGGGTTCAAAAAGGGTTTAGAGAGGCTTTAAGAAAGTTTAGCCAGGGTGTCCCAGACTAATCCAGGTTCGAAAGCCGGGGGCTAAATCTACCCGGTACAGTCGGTAGCAAGGGAAGCCAGGCGGGACACGGTACCTTAAGTGGGAAGGATCCTCCAGCGGTGGCAGTTGTTCCTGGTAGTGGGTGCAAGTTGCGTTGTTGTCCAGGGGAAGAGAAGATCTCGACTTGGAGGAAAGATGAAGGTTGTTGCACTACCAGGGAAGAACCAAGCCGTGGAGTTTTCCGGTTAAAGGTGGTACTTTTGTTTCGCGGTCGTGGTAAACCGTGGTATCCCGGTTGCCGGGGTGCTTGGCACAGTCAAGGCGGCCACGAGGTATGTCGGGAAGGCGAAAAGACTGTGAAACTGGTTATCCCCACCAGTCAAAGGAAGAAGACTCTCCGGCGGGAGATGATCTCTGTCATTGGGAAAAGTGGTGAGGCAGTCCAGCAGGGCTCCACCGGTGGTGGTGTCATGGCAGGTCGGCTCAGCTTCTCCCTCGTCAGATTCTTAGGTCCTGTGGCGACTTCTGAAGTTCCAGTCCCCAAAGCCCTGCTTTTATGCAGCAAACCCCCATTCACTCAGCCTAGCTGTCACTCAAACATGCTAAGTGGTGAGCCGGTCGGCTCACCACTTGGGCCAATCAGGATGAAGTGCGACTTGAGTTGCCTAGAAAACTCAGTCCAGGGTGCCTAAATTTCCCTCCACCCCTCCTAAGTACCCCAGACAGAGTGGCACCACTTTGGAGGGCTTCTTTGGAGAAGCCCGCCAAAAAGTGGAACAAAGGGCTCGACTTGGGTTGGAGTCACAGAAGAGAACACAAACGCCATTTTAGAATCAAGTTTTGGCAAAAAATACCAACCGGAGAATTAATATTAATTAAATAAACCAGCGGTATGTTCGAGGCTACCGTAAATAAATAAAGATAGTACCCTAAAACAATGGGAAATCCCATAGGGAAATATTCGCAGTTGAATATAAAAAGTAGTATCCACTGCCACCAGCCAAAACTCGATCAGGGGGGACGGAGATGTGCCCCCTCGACTAACAGACCCCGGGGCAATTGAATTGCCCCAGCCAGTACGTCCACAATATGATGGTTTGTACTGGTTCTGTTCAGAATTTAAGACTAGTAAAGTCAATGGTGACTTTACATGTCCTGGGAGACAGTAGTCAGTCCCAGGGTATGGAGTCTATACTGGGGGGTCACTATGACACCCCTGTGTCACTGCACTGAGGGTGCTGTGTAACACCCGTCACAAAAACACACTCAAATCATGTCCAGGAGTGAGGGTAAAAGAGTCTCACTCTTGGCAGGAGAAAAAAATAAACCCCAAAAATCCAGCAAAGCTGCTGGGGGACTCACTAGGTTAGGAAATTCAGCCTAAACAGAGAATTCTCCCTAACAGTGACTTCCTGATAAAGAAATGACATCCTCTTCTGACAAATACAGAGTTTTCTAAGTGAAGGTAACAAATAAATAAAAATGTTTGTTAATGGAATATATACACTATGTGGCTTTGGATGTTTATTTTATTTTTAGTCAATGTTTTCAAGCATAATCTAATCATGCAAATCCTAAAATGCACGCCGATATGTGATGAGACATAAGTAAAAGAGTGCACAAAGTCCTCTTCCAGGGCCTGCCCAAGCCACTGGCATCCCCGAAGGTCAATCATGTTTGTAGAACTCTTGTGGGAATTCACTGAGCTCACCATCCTCAAGCAACACTAGTTCCAAAACGACAAACACCTTTATTAAGGATGTGACCAGATTTTGAGAGGTTTTCTGATCTTGAGGCAGGAACACATTTCCAGCCTTCCTCCTCTTCCTTGAAAAGAGCAGTGCAGAACTGCTCTAAGGTGAGTGCCATACAGCACACAATCCAAGCAGTTTCCACATTCAAGGACTGGACAGAGAACAAGGTTGTGCCATGTTGGGTAATGGGGGACCTTTATCGGCCAGGGAAGAGCATGTAGAGGCTTTCAGTTTCATTAACACAAGCTATATCATTGAATAACTATGGAAATTGGACACAACCTTGGGTAAGAAAGCCAGACATGTGGGCAATATACCCTTGTCCAAGTTAATGAAAATCATTAAAAGCACAGAGCTACGGTCTAGTGTATTCTGCGTGCAAGCATGATAGTGACCAAGAATGCTATTTAACACATCACAAATTCAGTTCCGTAGAGGGCATGGGTGTAAATGTTTTGCATACGAAGGAAGAAATTAAATCCTTGATCAGACAAGGTTCTATGAAGTGATGGGTAAAGCTTCCTCAGGCCAATAAAGTGCCTTGTGGTGGATGAGTTGGAAGGAGAAAAGCTTGCAAGGTTTGGAGCCCAGTAAGCACTCAGGGTGGATAGATATGTCCTGTAAGATTAAAGCTTGCTCCAGGAACTAGCAAATTCAGATATAAAAATTCAGACCTGATCAACCCTACCTTTCAGGGAGTTCATATCCTTCCAAATGCATCAGTGGCAGAAACGTGTCCATATGCTGATGTATTGGGAATTAACGGATTGTCTCCTTGCTGTGTTAATAACCTCAATATTTCCTTACAAGAAACGTAGATGACAGGAGGTTCAATTCTCCCTCCCAGTTGTGCGAGCAGGTCCCTATGAGGAGGCATAAGGATGAAAGGGCCTGCAGAGGACCCGAAGGCCCACATACCAGAGACTGTTCTATTAGTGGAGTACCACCAGGAGTATTTCACACCTGGCGCAGTATTGGAACCTGTGGAACAGACAAAGAGGTGGTAAGGCAGAAAATGTCTGTTTGCACAACGGGAGCAGAAAGGCATTTTCCAAGGTGTTGTATCCCCCTTTTCTAGGAGGCACAGAGTGGGTACTTATAGATGGCTTGGTTCGCAAATAGCTCCAAGAAAGGGCAGCCCAAGAGACCAAATAACCTGCTCACTACGCTTTCCAAAAGCTCCCATTATTTCAAGGTCTGTGTGAATCTGCCAGGGAAGTCAACAAGAGACAGTTTTCCCACTAGGTGGGTAGCCATAGGAATACATCTCATTCTGCCCTGCCCAGTATCACAATTGGAGCCATATGCCACACGACAGTCAAGACCTTGCCATTCCTGCTTTTTTATATGAAATATCAATGCACTGTTGTATAAATCAGCCCTCCAAAACCTTTCCTCATAGGGCGTGGGGGAGAAAATTGCCTGAGCTCCAACAAGTTGATGGGTGAAGTTTGATGCTGAGGGATCCACACACGCCATATACCTTCATGTGACCCTCCGTTGCACCCAAAACATAAAGGGAAGAGCCGGTTGGTACTGACACCGAAGGGTGCGGATCGCAAAATGGCACCACCAACATGAGCACAGGTCTGTCCATCCACCAGCAAAGGTCTGCCTTGACAGATTCTGGTACTGTCACCATGTCGAAAGGAGTTAAACATGCTCCTGATCCCAATTCACTAGAATACGTAACAGAGTTCTTCACATGTAGGCCAATGACACACTGATAGATGCAGCGGATCACTGCCAGAGCTTGTAGCATTCTGGTACCAGTCTTGTGAAGGCCTTGAATACTTTCCTCAGCAAGGACTATTTGCCCCTGTTGGGTAACACACACAAAACCAATGTATAGAATGGATGAAGTCAGAATGAAGTTCAATTTCCAGAAATTAGCTGAAAGGCCTAAGAAGAACCCAAGAACCAAGGTTGTCTGTAGAGATGCTATGATAGTGTAATAAATTCATTGATTTTGGAGGTAGTGGTAAATGCCAAGCCCCAACCTCTGCCTTGGGTGGGTTGTGACAGCTGACACAACCTAGACAAACGGGTTGGGAGCAGAGTGGAGGCCAAACAGGAGAACAGTGAACTAAAAACTGGATGGGTATCAAAATGCAGGGACCTGCGGTGAGGAGGCCACAACAGGATATGCATGCAGGCTTCCTGCAAATACATGTGTTTAATCCTCCTGCTGCAGTGAGCAGAGGACCATGTTAAATTTCTGTTTTGGAAGAATGTTTCTGAAACCTGAAAGGTTAAGTATGTATGTGCAACCTTTGGCGAACCAGAAGGAGGAGTCAGACGATCACTCATGTTCAAAAGGTTATATTTAAATAAAAAGAAAAATGCCTATCTAACCCTATTGCTATTTGTTCCCCATCTAACAAATTAAACTAAGGGTGCTCGTCAAATGTCCAAATTAACATAGTCCTCCATCCAAAAGCTACTTGCCATCTGCCCCAACCACTTAGAAAACACGTAACAAAAAAAGATCAGAACAATAGCCACTTCACTCAGGCTTTGCTTGAGTTTCCTCCCAAAGAAGGGTTTTTCAAAAGGTCTAGGTTCACAATCTAGTTCTCCAGCCTCTTTGCAGGTTTTTCAGGGCAAGTCGAGAGTCTTCACACAAACCCAATACTTTGTTCTTTAAAGGGAAAAGGGATTTTCTTAGTGCAATTCCTCCATTTCTTATCTTCTATTGGAGCATGTGCTTGTTTTGGGCAATAGAAATGTCCAGGTTCTCTCTGGTCCCAGTCTTTACCCTCTTGTTTCGATTTCTATGGCTCCCCAAAGTATTCTTGCTCTCGAGTGATCTGTGCATGTCCAGCGTTCAGGTTTCTTGGGCCCATTTTCCCATACCCCTAGGGAGGGTCTTGGTTAGTGGGCTCACCTACCTACCCTCAAAGGGGGTGGCTTCCCGCTGGGAAGAAGGGACGAATAGTCCAGATCATCCCAATCCCCATTTTGTCCTCTGTTGCACTCCAGAAAGCCTCAAGTAAAACTCCTGCCCCTCATCCTTCCCCATCCTTCTTAATTACCCACATCCTTTGCAACTTGGAAATATCCAAAGTGAGATTCAATGACAGTTGCGGGGGAGGTGAAGGTCAAAGGGTGGTGGAAGGGAAGGCAGGATTCCCTGGAACTATTAAGGAAATCCAGTGGTCCTTGCTAGATATTTCCAGCTGCACCCAAACCGAGACACCATGCCCTCAAGGAGGACTGTTGGGGAGATTTTGTAAAGCATATACTGGGTTTACAGGGTATTTCCTCAATTATCCGCCTCTCCAAGTGGTAGTGTGCTTGAGCAGCTAGAGAACTCTTCAGAAGGAGCAAAATGGGTAAAAAAGGTACAGTACGCACATTGACGGGACACACCAAGGGAAGGACCACACAATACATGTACCAAAACATATTCTTTATTTAAAATGTTGTGCAATGAAGATTACTATACACTTATAGGTAAACAATATTCCAAATTGAATCTTTCAGAAAGGGTGACAGACCTTTGGAGAGACACCCCAAGGCAGCCATGGGGTGCAGACACCACAAGGCAGAGGTAGATCTAAATGGCCTCAACTACAATAACTAGCAATTCCCTTTAGCATTTAGCTCAACTGTGTTTGAGCTGAGCGGTGAGCAATCCTTTTATTTATTTTTTAAAAACACTTTATTATTTTGCACAGAAACAGAAATAAGAACAGCCCAACATACAGGAGAAACATAACACTGCAACACCATTGGATGACACTGACAAATTTGTACAAACAATAGACCAAGGGAAGCACTCTCAAAAAGGAGAATTGTCCAGAAACAACGCAAAGAGTCCACAAATAAAAAGGCCAGCTGCCCCCTCCCTAACCTCCGCCATCCCATTTTCCCCAAATCTTCTCCCGTTTCTCAGGGCAACCCCTTGCATTGTAAATTCTCTTCTCCCGGTTCATACAACAGTCCATGTCAGTGACCCATTTAGCCAACCTTGGGCAATCGGCTTCCCCCCACTGTGTGCAACAGTTAGTTTCATCAGTCCGACGCCCATACACAGTTTCTCAAAACTAGTGAGGCCCGTTTCTCCTCACACCTCTAAAAGTAGTCGTCTCGGGTCCCCTAGGTATTACCAATCCCAAAACAGAGTGGACTTTACTCAAACACTTCAGCCAAAAGCAGCAAACCTGTGGGCATTCCCAGAGAATATTTAAAAAAAGGTGCCCTCCGACCCCCCATCTGACACACCCGGAGTGAGCTGCCTGCCCCCATTTGAATAAGGCAGTGCAAGAGTAATACATTGCATGCAATATCTTCAGTTGCATCAACCTTATTCAAGCTAAGATACCAATTTCCCTAGGGAACAGTAGGACCTTGACCCAATCCTCCGGTTCCAGTAGTTCCAGATCCCTTTCCCCAACGTGTCTTGAGGCAAATCAAATCCTTTGTGGCAAATTGCAATGAGGAACTGGTAAAGGGTAGAGATAACCTTTGAACACAAACGTTTCGGGAGAAGGTTTGCCTCGGGAAACAGGTCGGTAGATCTAGATTTTCAAAATTCAAAAACAATCATCCCATCCGAGAATGTCTTTATCAGAAGTCTCTCGTTACGAAGCGCAACAAAGAAAATGAAAAATTGAGTGAAAATCCAAAATAGCCGCGACGCACGCCCAGCGTGGTAAGGGCCTTTTTTCTAACCCGCGCGCTTACAAGATCCAATGCACTGTACACACCGTATTGCTCGCGCCCGTAACGAAAACTAAACTAATGTTAGTAAGTTCAAATTAGTATTAAAATGTTAACACTGAGATTCTGTACCGCATGCCTGGTTAGTTATATTCATACAAATAACACGCAATAAATGAATTATGAAGATAAGACAACTATCTTTGTTATTTCCTTGAAACTTTATAGATTCTTTCTGAGAATATTAACGCTTCTTTTCTCAAGTCTATTAAACAATATTTACAGTTCAAAGTTCTTAGCTTATTTACTAAATTCAGGTAATAACGAGTTTTAAACTATATATAACTGAAGATCCTGAAGATCACTTAGCTTAGTCTGTATTCTGTGGACAGGATAACTCTGTTGCTCAGCAATCTGGTTCTCTTTGGTTCATCTTCTCCTGCAGACTTCTCAAACTTCTTTCTGGACTACTATACTGAAATTGGGCTATTATTTTTAGCTTTATTTTACTGGAGAAAAATTCCATGTGACAACACAATGATGACTGCACAAGTCTAAACAAATCACTGTTGAAAGGTATTTCCACCATCTTGGCCTGGGAGAGTTAAGTCTTTCTGAATGATGAATAGTTAAGGAAAACAAGGTTTAATCCTAAAACTGCTACACTAGATCCTAACTCAACCAAGAACTTAAACTAAACTCCCCTTCTATATCTCCAGAATAAATGCCTGAAACGCCCATATTTCCTAAGGACCTACCCAAACCCCCAAATATTTGAAGCCCTCGGCCTTAGAACCAGCATGGACAGCCTTGGGGTAGATCATTCTATGTCCCCTGTAGTGGAAAGAAAATGGACTTGTCCCAGTTCAATCTGAGCCTACTGGCCCCTTGGAACTCTTGTAGGGTAGGTGTGACCCAGGTGCAGGCATCCTGCAGCTTACTAAGATAAACCAACAGCTTGTCTATGTATCACGAGACTTTATCCTCAACTCCATGCCTCCTATAGAAGCCTGACCATGTCTGGTTCATTCTCAAGCAGAAGGCCAACAGAATATCCAGTGTAAATAAGAGGGGAGAGAGGGCAACCTTGCCTCGTCCCCCACTCCAGGCAGAACGCTCAGTAGGTCACCCTATTGACCCAGACCTCTGCACCTGGAGACACATAGTAAGTGCACCCAACCCAGGAAACTGTCCCCATATCCCATGCGATACAGCACCTCCCACAAGAACCTCCACTTCACAAGTCAAAGGCCTTTTCCAAGTCCACCGAGAGAAGCACCAACGGCTCCTCCAGCGTACGTGCCCGAGACAGCGCCATGAATAATCTACGGATATTTCTCCTGGTAGGCATAAAGCCACGTTGATCCGGATGGACCAGGGAAGTGATTACTTTATGCAGGTGCTCCGCGAGCACCCGAGCTCGGATCTTGGCCTCTCTGTTGATGAGGGAGATAGGCCTATAAAATGGGCACAGGACTCCGGGGGCCTAACCGCTTTGGGAAATACAACTATATGGGCCCTCCTGAGGTCCGGGGGAAGCATGCCAGTAGTCCTCGAATGATTAAATAAAATGTGTATGTGCAGCAACGTCACTTTGCCCAGATTTCTCCATACCTCAACAGGAAACCCATGTATTACAGGGTCCTTTCCACACTGAAGGTGTGATACAGCCACCGCCACCTCCAACCCTGTAATACCTGCCTCAAGGTCATCTCTCTGAGCATTGGACAGCTGCGGCAGAGTGATATCTGCTAGGAAGGGGAAGCCCCCAGCTGTTCCCCAGTCTGTTGGGAGCGATAAGGCTCTTCATAGTAAGCGGCAAATGCTTCTGCGATCCCAGCGTCTTCTCCCATCCATGACCCCCCCAGACTTATCACCTTCCTGACATTCCTGTGCCCTTCCTCCCTCTTTTCCAGCGAGGCCTGCATTTTTCCACCACAGTCCCCCGATTCAAAGATCCGGCCTCTTTTGAGCCAATGAGCTTGCTTGGCATTGTCCAGGGCATTATTACAGAGTCGTACCTGTGCTTTGCGGAGCTCCTCCCCCCCCATTCGGGGTACCATACCCCAAGTATGCCTCCTCTGCCGACCTCTCCTGTTCCTCCGCCTGTCTATGAGCAGCTCTTCGAACTGTAACTAGGGAGATCAGCTCACAACGTAGGACCGCCTTATAACCTTCCCATAACACCTCTGTACTATGCACTGACCATGTATTTATGTTAAAGAACAAGTTACTTCTTACCTTGTAACGTTCTTTCGATGGGTTGTTCCTCCGACGTATTCCTTATCTTTGATAGATCATCTCCCAGCTTGCTGGCTCGGAATTTTTTTTTCAGTAGAGAGCGCTGCGCGTCGACGTCCCTCGAGCCGATGTCCCTCGACGGCCTCTGTATCGACGCCGACATCATCACGCGAATAAATAGACTCGCGCAGCGTCCGTTGCTCAGTTCCGTTTTGACATTAATAGTTGTTTAACATGAATTGGTTATTGCCTTGAAGGAGCGTAAACTGCAACCACAAGGGAAGTATTACTGCGGGGATGGATGGGAGGGGCGATAAGGAATACGTCGGAGGAACATCCCATCGAAAGAACGTTACAAGGTAAGAAGTAACTTTTTCTTCGAAGGGCTTGTGTCCTCGATGTATTCCTGATCTTTGATAGACTCCCATAGCAGTGGTGTGCAATTGCAGGTGGGAGTAAAACGCCATGTTTCCTTTTAGGAATGAACCGAATGTAATACAGCTTTGCCAAACCAAGTTTCTTGACTAGAGGAGGAATCCAGGTTATAAAATCTTGTGAAGGTATGTGCGGACGACCATGTGGCAGCCGCGCATATGTCTCGAACCGGCACCCCTCTTTCCCTGCTAGTCTAACATTCCAGGATGGCCAAAATAATCCATCTGGAAATTTTTTTTTGTTATCGGTAGTCCTAATTTGTGTCTTGCGTAACCTACGAACAGTTGGTCTGCTTGTCTAATCCTAGCCAGTCTGCTGATGTAAAAGCTTAAAGCCTGCTTTGGGTCCAGCCTATGTAGCCTTTCTTCCTCTTTCCCCGGATGGGGAGGCAAATAGAATGAAGGTAAGGTAATTTTCTGAGTGATGTGGAATTCAGAAACCACCTTTGGGAGGAAACTAGGCTTAACCTGTAGGACAACCTTGTCTTTATGAAAAATTGTATGAGGGGGTTTACAAGATAGCGCTTGTAATTCACTCACCCTTCTAGCAGATGTTAAAGCCACTAATAAGACAGTTTTAATGGTGAGAAATCTTAGCGAACTAGAGTGGAGTGGTTTCGAAAGGAGTCCCCATCAGGAAATTTAAGACTAAATTTAAGTCCCATAAAGGAACCTGGAAAGGTCTTGGAGGGTAGACATTAGTTAATCCCTTTAGAAATTGTATTACTAAGCGTAATTTGAAATACGAAGGCTCCTCTGCAGTGCGCTTGAAGATCGATAGCGCTGCGAGATAGCCCTAGATAGTGCCAATTTGAAGGCCTGAATTTGCCAAGTAGAGTAGAAAGGATAACACCGTTGGTGTACCACATGAAAAGGGGTCGATATTCTCTTCTCTACATCAGCTGCAGAATTTGTTCCAACAGCAGCGGTATAAAGACTTTGTTGCTGGCCTTCTGGCCGAAAGCAACACCTCCATGACGTCATCAGGGAGGTCCCAATCCTTGTATCTCAACCTTTCAGAAGCCAGGCGTGAAGGTTGAGGGTTCTGATGTCTGGATGGAGAACCTGACCTCCCTTCTGTGAGAGAAGATTCCCCTTGAGTGGAAGACGAATTGGAGGGCAGATGGACATTTCCAGAAGGTCCGGGTACCACGTTCTTCTGGCCCAGTCTGGGGCAATTAGGATCATGGTTCTCTGGAATCTTCTCAACCTCCTGATCATTTGAGGAGTAACAGGGATTGGTGGAAACGCATACAGGAGTGGAAACTCCCAGTCTACGAACGCATCCCGTAGAGCTCCTCTCGGGGGAAATTCTCTTGAACAAAACAGATTGCACTGTGTTGGTACTGGTGGCAAACAGATCCACTTGAGGGGTTCCCCAAAGGGCGAAGATCTCCTGAAGGACTTCCCGAGCTAGTTCCCACTCGTGGGAGACTGTGCCCTGCCTGCTCAGAGCGTCCACCGTCAAGTTCTTCTCTCCAGCTAGGTGAACTACAAATAGAGAGATTCCTTCTTGGATTGCCCAAAACCAGAGCTGCATCGCCTCTCTGGACAGGGGCAGTGCTCATACGCATCCTCTTTTGTTGAGGTAGTGCATGGCCACTGTGTTGTCCGTCATTATCAGGACATTTTTCCCCTGAACAGATGGCAGAAAAGCTTTCAGCGCTAGTCTGATTGCTCTCAGCTCTAACAGGTTGATATGTAGTCTGGACTCCGATGGAGACCAACGACCGCAGATGCGAACCTCAGGTATTTCCTGTGTTTGAGATGGATTGGCACATGGAAATAAGCATCCTGGAGGTCCAGAGATACCAGCCAGTCCTGGAGCTGGAGGCCCTGAAGGATCTGAGAGAGTTACCATCTTGAACTTGTCCTTCCTGAGGAACTTGTTCAATTCTCGGAAGTCCAAGATAGGTCTCAGTCCTCCGTCTTTCTTCGGTATGAGAAAGTAGGGGGAATACCAGCCCTTGTTCCTCTCCGCTACAGGTACCGGTTCTATGGCACCTTTCTCTAGCAGGTCTACAATCTCCTGAAAGAGGAGCGGATCTGGAACTTTCAGAGAGCTGTTCCCCGGTGGATGACTCTGAGGGATGCGTAGAAAAGGCAGGCAGTAACCTTGGGCAACTGTCTCCAATGCCCAAGCATCTGACGTAATAGCCTGCCATTCCGTCAGATGTTGAGTTAACCTGCCCCCTACTGGTGTTTTGTGAGCAGAGTCCTCAGAGCGGTTTGGAGGCGGCTGATGCAGATGCCGAGAGTAAAGAGGCACCTGCTGCGGCTTTTGTGTTTTTACCCCGTCCACCTCGGGTGAATTTTGTCTGACCCCTTTGAACCGGCTGTCCTCTGCCCTTTCCGAATGCGGAATAGAAGCGAAAGGACTTACCTCTCCAAGAGGTTCCTGAGGGGCGATATGGTGTCTGACGGATTGCAGCTCCTAGGGATTTTGCTGCTGCCTTTGATGTTTGAAGCTTTTCTAAACTGTCATCCGCCTTTTTACCAAACAAAGAAGAGCCGTCAAAGGGCATATTCAAGAGTCTGCTTTGCACATCTGGAGCAAAAACAGACTTTCGCAACCAAGCAAATCTCCGGGTTGTTGTACTTGCCGCCATGGCTCTGCTGATGCTGTCAGCAGAATCGATGCCAGTTTGAAGGGATTCGCACATAGCGTCTTTACCATCCTTGATGATGTTTAGGAGCACTTCCCTTTCTTCTCCATCCGAGAGGCAGTCAGCCGCTGATTAAGCACACTCCCAAAGTGTGTGGCTGAACCTAGTGAGTGTACAAATAGCATTGATGGATTTCAACGCCATGCTACTTGCGGAAAATACTTTTTTGGTCATAGTGTCATATCTCTTATCATCCCTATCCTGCGGAACAGTAGGGTAAGCCGATTTACTACCTGCTGAAGTAGCTGCCTGAACAACCAGACTCTCCGGAGTTGAGTGTTTGGATAAATATTCAGGGTCAGCAGAAGACACCCTATATTTAGCTGACAATTTTTTGTTAACCGCTGGAATTACTTCAGGTGTTTCCCATTTTGCCAATATTCTCCTGTGTAATGCCGCATGAAATGGCCCCACAGGATCCTCCTGTGGACCTTTGACCAAGATTCTGTGAGGTCGTCTTGCTGAACAGCAGGTGAGGGTGTGGACCACCCCATAAACTCGATTATCCTTGCCATCAAGGTTCTATAAGGGGTTTCAGCATGTTCCCCTGGGTCTGGTGTGGCAAATTCCACTTCTGGGGAAGTGTCCAACCCACTTGCTTCCTGTACGGATTCATGGAGGTCGTTAAACCTACCTTCCTCAGAGGTAAATTCCTCTGGTGCAGGAGTAGCAGGTCCCTGCAACTCAAAAGGTCTTTCCTGATCTGAATCCTCCCCTTCTTCATAAATAGAAGATAAGACTCTGGAGTGATGAGGTCGTGAAAATGATATAAATCCCATTTCCAGAGCAGAAGGTGTGGAATCAGAAAAAAATACAATATTACGGCTGTTACACCGAGCAAAGGAAAATACACCGACACTGGCTTATAAAGATTCCCAGAATCTTTATTACAAAACTGAACAGTATTCAACAAAGTACACAAATAGCCATTTGCCGTCAATACATCACAGAGACCACCAGCAGGGTTCAATGTGAGCAGTGACAGAATTTCCTAGCTGGACATCGACGCATTTATACAATTTGTAAAATGATGTCCAGCCCTCTTACAGGTTAATCATCCACTGAGCTAGGGTCGCGCCAGGTTTACTTTCCTAATTTACATATCTTGTGCATGCGGTTTACTTTTAAATACATTTATTAACACACTCCATTATTCTTTAATTTAACATTTACACTCTTTACTTGCTGGTTTAATACACACCAAACAAATGTTTCACTTATTATATTTGGATAGCATTACTGTCCTTATACACTTGTAGTTTAACTTTGCTAATTCAAGTAATCCCCTGCTCCCGAGGTCAACAAAGGACAAGGTCTACATGACCCTAACATATAGCCTGAAGGCAGGTTGGACATTAACTCCCCTACATAGGTTGGAGAGGTTAAGGCAAGAACAAGGACACACGAGACGGCCATTTTAGATTACAGGGTGACTTTGTATAAAACCCCAAAATGGCAGTTTCTAACCTAAAATTGAGGCTTGATTCAAGATGGCGGCTTGCATCAATTTCTAAGGTCAAGACCTTGCCGTAGAGAGTTATTCGCGTACAATTTTAAGCAACTTGGTGTAGGCCAATATACATACAAATCGTTTGTAATAAGAGGCATAATTTAATATCCGATTTGACAAACCCTCCTTTTGGCCTATGCCAAGTGCTAACACTACTTCTGATTTGCTTGCAAGTAACTCCATGTGTCATCGTTCATACACCCCAAATCATTGTCGGACATATCTATTGCCATTAGGTCTGATACCAGAGTTTCTTTCAACACATACTCTTTAGAGAGCTCCTTTGGGGCGTATATTTTATTTCCTAATACACTGATTGCACGCAACATCCCCCTAATACTGAGCATATACCAGGGAGACACTGTATATAACAACAAAGAAACAGAAAACTTCCCAACATAATCAGCAGGGCCGAGAACAACTTCCATCCCCATGACTGTAGGAGATCCCAAAACCATGTACCAAGTTCCCAGTTTCCCTCAGGAACATGTACTTCTGAACTAAGAACATGTAGATTTTGGATAGCCCTAAAGATCGTTGGCGGAGTCTGGAACGTAAACGCAGCAAGCGGACCCCACTAATTTACATACTCCTCCTCGCTCTGCCAGGATGACATCTAATGCCATCCGGTTCTGAAGAGCCACTAATCTTATTGCTCTCTGCTCTAACGTCATATTATAGAGTATGTCAGTGGTCCGATTGATGGTTCTCTCCAATACTCTTGCTAGTCCCCTAATATCTTCTGAATTCATAATTTGCCCAAAAAATGGTACAAAAGATTTCATAATATCTCCTAGAGTTTGCGCTGGAGTATCCCCTTTACACCTCATCTTGGACGAGTCTTTGATATTTCTGTAGTACTGGCAATAAATACCCCAGGTAATAGAATCCCTAAATAACAGGTTCCTTGCCAATCCCTGGGCATTTGTGGATGCCACATTACCGCAAACAAAATAGACAGGTTTGCCTACGTACAGAGGTCTGTTTTCACTAGTCAAATTCGCAACGTTGGCGCACTTTCTAAAATTACCCATTGACCGTGTTCCATTCCTCTGTATGCAGAAGGATACTGAATCGGGGCTATGATTAACAGAATAAGATGGAGGCGTGGCATCCTTATTGCCTATAGGAGCCATTTTGAAAGAGATTAAAGACTGAAAAGGACGAGAATCTATCAGAGGGCCTAACAGAACCAACGTTTGGCTTACTTCTATTTGCAAAAAGCGAGCATCCCAGGGGCGTCAAAACATTTTTTTCAAAACTATTTAAATTTGTACCATCAAAGTTCCTTGAGATGCTGTTATTCCATCGACCAAAAAATAGTGCTCTAAGAGAAGCGTAACAGCAGTTGTCAGAGGCAAAGGGTAAATATACCAACCTAGCCCCTTATCCCCCATGTTGCGGTAGATGTGTACAGATCCAGCAATTGGTCTTATTAAAAATTGCATGAGTGGCATTCATTATTAACAAAAGGGTATTATTCTGATAATTCCGTCTATGCAAAGAATCTCTAGGCGACAAAGTATGCAATTGCACAGAACGAGTGGGAATCACAGATACATTTTCAATAGGTGAAAAGTCCTCTAACGGATATGCTTCTTCCAGATACCATAACCCAAACCCAAAAGTCATTACAAATCCAGTAATTATTACGAGAAGGCAACAATACACTTTGGGGGTCCCCTTACATACTTGATCATTGTCTCTGCTAGTCACATTTTTATCTAAAAGTTCAGTACGAGCGGTAACGGGTGCAGGCATCGTAGTCTTCAATCGAAAAAACACCAATTGTTTGTTTGCTGGCGACTCCAGTCACGCGTCTCCTTAATGTCTTTCCCACAACCCTTAGCCAACAGAATCTTCCCGTACAATCGGGCCAAAAAGCAAGCCCTCAAATGATTTTCTCAATCGCACAGTCAGACCATGTTGTACATTTACTTCCTTGGCCGCAAATTATATTTTGCAGTTTCTGGTGGGAACAAAGTGTCGTCACTTCCTCCTGGAAGTGGCGAACGGACGGAAATAGGATCAAGAAAGGATTGATCCGGAAGTTCCACTGTTGGGGAGTGTGGAGACAAGATGGCCGTTTTGTCCGGCCCAGCGGATTCTGAAACGGTCTCCGATTCTCCCTTGTTGGTTGTTGCTGTTTCAGGCACGCTAGTTACAGCAGTGGGAAGGGATTCTGTGTCTTCTGTATCGTAAGGCACGGGCTGTGGGATCCGTTTGGTGTGCGTCGCATGGATCCAGTGTTTACGACCCGCTACGCGCACGGCAGCCTGAGTGACCAGCAGGACGTGGTAGGGACCCCTCCACCGAGGTGCAAGGCAAGACGACCTCTCAAAAACCTTCCTGAGGATCCAATCCCCCGGTCGTAGACTGACCAGGACCCTCGTAGTGCACAGGTAATGCCTCTCGCACCTGGTAATAAATTGAAAACAGATTTTTAGTCAACTGGTTACAGTAGTCTGAAAGAAGCACATTTTCTATATCCCCTAGTGTGCGACTTTTTGGCATACCCCAAATATTAGCAGGTCTCCCCATTACCACCTCAAAGGGAGAGAGCCCAGTCTTAGTTTGAGGGGTCGTTCCCATCGATAGTAACACGATCGGTAAGGCGTCCGGCCATTTTAGCTTGGTGCCAGCACACGTCTTAGCGAGTTTGTTCTTTATAATGCCGATGTGCCTTTCCACTAATCCGGCACTCTGGGCATGTCTAGCTGAATGGAACCGCTTGTCAATCTGTAATCCTTTACAAATTTGTAGGATTACAGTGGCAATAAAGTGTGACCCATTATCACACCAGATGACTCTCGGCAGCCCGAACCTAGGAAAAAACTCTTTCAACAGAGATTTTGCCGTGGTTATGGCCGTTGCATCTCTAACCGGGAAGGCCTCAACCCACTAACTAAAGGCACAAATAACAACCAATACATATTTAAGATTATTACACCGTTCCATTTCAATAAAATCAAAGTGAATAACCTCAAACGGGACAGAAGGTGGAGCGAAACTTCCCCAAGGAGTCGAGGTACCTTTTCCTACATTGTGCTGCAAGCAAACCATGCAGTTCTCGACAAAACGCTCAGCAGTTTTGAAAATCTTATCATTGGCCCATACACTGTGTAGCATTTTTGTTAATTTCCGCGCACACACGTGTCGGACCATGAGCCATAATAACCATCATTGTAATGTAAGCGTCAGGGAGTAACCATTTCCCTTCAATATTGTCTACCCAACACCCATCATCATCCAATCTCCCTGCACCCTCGATCCACCTCTTAGTTTCCTCTATGGTAGCATCTGCTTGAATATCTTTTACAGCATCGATACTTTCTCCCAAAGTGCAAACATTTACAATTTCTTTTACAGCGTACATTTCTGAACTGAAATCAGTGGCAGTCTGTTTAGCTATCTGATCGGCGAAGGCATTCCCTTTTCCTACATCATCTGTAACTTTTTTGATGTGCTGAACATTTTATAATAGCTAACTGAACAGGGAGTGCAAGTGCTGAAAGCAATAGCACTATTAAAGTGCCGTGCTGGATTTTCGTTCTGTGCGAGGTCAAGAAACCTCGTTCTTTCCAAAGTCTACCGAAATTGTGGGCCAGCCCAAAGGCATACTGTCAGTATATATATTCACTGTACGACCTTCAGAGAGCTCACATGCTCGAGTTAACGCTATAATTTCTGCGGCCTGCGCAGAGTTATGCATAATTCTTTTAGTTTCCACAATCGTGCTTAAAGTAGTAACATCATAAGCAGCCGTGGATGTACCGTCTGGAAGTTTAAAACAAGAGTCATCACAAAATAGCTCTCCTTGAGGGCTATTTAAAGGCGTGTCTTTCAAATCGATTCTGCCTTTAGTCTCTTGTTCTGTCATATAAAGGCAATCGTGTGACGTATCGTCATCATCAACAGTATTTTGTGAGACAGGTAAAAGTTCAGCCGGATTTAATACGCAAAACCTCTGAATTTGAATGTGGGGGGCAAACAAGATCAGTTCATATCTTGTCAATCGTGCAGAAGTGAGGTGTTGCGTCTGGGTTCTATTCAATAGAATATCTACAGTGAGGTACCATTAGGGTTAACGCAGGACCCAGGACCATTCCCTCCCCTCACTCTGTTTTACAGACGCAGCAACAGCGTGCAAACATCTTGGCAAAGCACATGCTACAGGATCAAGGGCGGAGGAATAGTAGCCGTACGGCCTATTCTTCCCTCCATGTTCCAGCGTTAACACAGCCAAAGCACATCCATCACGTTCATGCACAAACAATACAAAGGTCTTATCATAATTTGGAGTTCCTAAAACCGGCACTGAACACAGCGCGGATTTGAGCAAATCTAATGCTGTCTGGTGTTCCAAGGTCCATGGCAATGGCAAAGAAATGCCCTTCTTTGTTTTGACCAGCATTGGTTTAATCGTTAACGAAAAATTAGGGATCCACAGTCTACAATAAGAAGCCATACCTATCAAGGGTCTAACTTCCTTTTGCTTATTTGGGACAGACATACCAGAAATGGTCTTTATTCGTTCAGGTGTCAACCGTCTTCCCTCCTTTGACAGGAGACAGCCTAAATAGGCGATCTCCTGGCAACAATATTGGAATTTCTTAAGTGAAGCTTTGTGGCCATGTTTTGCTAGATGACAAAGCAACAACACGGTGCCTTTTTTACAGGCGCTCTCAGAATCAGCAGCCAAAAGGAGGTCACCCATGTACTGCAGTAACGTGCAAGTAGTAGGCAACTCGAGGGTATCAAGCTGCTCTTTCAATGCCCTACTATAAATACTTGGACTCTCAGTGTACCCTTGTGGTGCACGAGTGAATGTAAACGAGCGTCAACCTAGGGTAAATGCAAACAAATACCTACTATCCTTGTGTATGGGAATACTGAAAGACGCGTTTTTAAGATCAACAACGCTAAAATAAGTGGCAGAAGCCGGAATCATAGTTAGTATCGTTGTGACATCAGGTACAATAGGAAATTGAGGAGCCACAATTTTGTTAATAGCGCGTAAATCAATTATAAAACGAAAGGGAAGGAACAAGTCACTTACCTGTAACTGTTGTTCTCCAGCATGGGTCTGGCATGGATTCACATGCTCATGAATATTCCCCGTCGTCAGGCTGGGAATCCTCGGTAAAGAAAAAATCAGTATCAGTTTCGTTTCTGATCTGTCTTTCGTAGTAGTAACCAATCACTGATCTCTGCGTCATACTGACCACAGCCAATGACTGCCCTCTACCTAAGCCCCGCCTCTGGCAGCCATCTTCAGATTTGGTAGCACGTGAAGAGGCAGTATGACCAAGTGAAGAGCCGCAGAGGGGTAGGCAGGAGGGTTCGCATGTGACTCCAACAGCAGTTGCGGGACGTGATTTTCCTTCCTGGCCACAGGTGGAACGTGAGGGCACTTCTTCAGGAATTCAATAGTGTCCTCTTGCCAGGGTATCCAACACCCAACGGTCGGTGGAGATGGACTTCCACACGCCGACGAAATTCGTCAGCCGGCCTCCCACCGGGGTGCTTCGGTGGGGGCCAGAGACCACGGCTGGTTCAGTCCTGCTTGGAGGTGGTGGCCTTGCCGCCCTGGCCACCTTGCCGACGAGGCGCTCCCTGCTTGCCGCGACCCCTGTAGGCCTCCTGAGACGAGGAGCGTGCCGCCTGGCGGTAGGACGACGAGCAACCGCTAGATCCCTTGGAGGCACCCTGTCTGCCTCCGGAGCTCCGAAAGGGCCGTCGTTGCTGAAGGGCTCCTAGGGTGCGGGCCGTCTCCGTTTTTATGGCTTGGAGGGATTTGTCCACCGCCTTCCCGAACAAGTTGGGGAATTCGACGTCGAGGCTCCTGACCCCGCCGCTTTCTTCTTCGCCGCCGCCGAGACGAGTCTGGCGTTGGCTGGGCCCTGAGGCACAGGGGAGCGGTTTCGGGGACCCGGTACTACTTCTCGTACCGGTCCAGTTTGGCTGGTGCCGTGGAGGGGTTTTTGAGAACCGACAGGCCCTCCTCCCAGATGTCATCGATTAGAGGCACCGCGATGACAGTCTTCCTCTTGGCCTCCCGGCGCCGATAGAGGAAACCTTCCTTTTTCTGCTCCTCAGGGCAGAGCTGGAACAATTCGGACACCCTGGCGATCATGGCGTGGAATGAGCCAATCTCGTCGGGCGGCGAGGCCCGTGCGACGGGAGACGGGAGACCCGTTCCGTCGTCGTCGCCCTCAGAAACCCGTCGTCGAGCCCAACGCACCGTCATCTTCCGACTCGTGGGAGGATGAGGAGGGAACTGTAGGCCTTACGTGGGCGAGCGGAGAAGAGGGTTGGGTCCTCTGTCGTTTGTTCTGAGGACTTCCCGACGGGCCAGGTTGCGGGTCCTCCGGCCTGGGCCGGGGGAATCTCGTCCTTATCTCAAAACATAAGGACTGGATCGCAGATAAAATGGCCGCCGAGCCATCCTGAGGCCTAGGTTCCGGCTGCGCCAGAAGGGAAGGCTGCTCTTCCTCGCCATCGTCGTCTTCCTCGGTTATCTCCCGAGGATCTACCTTACAGGATCGAACCTTCTCGAATTGGACTTCGAGGTTCCTCACGGCCTCGGTCAGTTCCTCCTCCGAGGCGGACTCCGAGCTCGAGGAGGATACCGTGCCCCCCCTCGCTTCTTCCATCATGGCGGCCACGACGATGGGCTGAAAAGAGGATTCCCTCCTAGAGCAGGGACACTCTAGTCCCGGAGGAAGTCTCTGCTGGCGGGGTCTCTGCTGGCTTGGACAGAGTCGCCGCGATCGCCTCGATAGAGGCCTTTGCCTGCTGGGTAGGGGCCTTCACCACCTTAGGTGCGTCCCGGGCCTTCTCCTTCGGGGGAGGGGCGACGCCTCGCTCCCCCTCTTCTGAGATCGGACGGGGCTTCTCCCGAAGCTTACCCGGGGTCTCGGACTTCCTCTTCCCCGAACCGGAGCGCTGGCTCATGGTTGACGGTGCCGGGGAAGGTGCGCCCTGCCTGGCGACCGAAGAGCCCGACCTTTCGGCGCTCCCAGAGCCAGCGGACTCGCAGCGCTTGGCCTGGTGTTGGGCCCCCGTCGCCAGGACGCCCGCACAGGACTTAGAAGCCCGCTCGGACCCTTTCTTCTTCTTCTCACCTGTTGAGCCCTTCTCCAACCAGCTGGCGAGACGGGATCGACGGTCCCTCATGGTCCGCTCCGACAAGTTCTTGCAGAACTGGCAGTCCTTCTCTACATGAGTCTTGTCCCCATGAAGACAGAGGCATTGCGAATGTTCGTCTTCCTTAAACACATTCTGCAGCCCGCATCCAGGGCAGCTGCGAAACAGCTTGGGTCCGGGCGACGAACTCGCATCCTGGGCCATCTCGAAGTAGGCCGCAAATCTTCTGGAATCCTCCAAGAAGTTGATTCGACGAAATCTTCACCCTTGAGGGGCGTAGGAAAGTCCCGCAACGGGTAGCCGTTAACGGGAGTAGAAACGGTGGAGCTTGAGGCTCGATTAACCGAAAAAATGTGAAGATTCACCTGAAAAAGCGCGAAACACGCAGTAAAAGCTCGAGAGCTAAGCACGAGGACTCCAAACACTTGAACGTGCGGTAAAAATCTGAAGATGGCTGCCAGAGGCGGGGCTTAGGTAGAGGGCAGTCATTGGCTGTGGTCAGTATGACGCAGAGATCAGTGATTGGTTACTACTACGAAAGACAGATCAGAAACGAAACTGATACTGATTTTTTCTTTACCGAGGATTCCCAGCCTGACGACGGGGAATATTCATGAGCATGTGAATCCATGCCAGACCCCATGCTGGAGAATCACATTATCACCTTTTTTGTATAATGGCAAAATAGGGCTGTTACATATGCTACCCGTTATCTCCTCAATTACTCCACGATGTACAAAATCAGAAACCATACATTTCAAAGCCTGTTCGCCTTCAACTGAGATCTTATATTGCGGGATGCGAGGCAATTTTACTCCATGTTTCAAAATAATTTTAACAGGTTCAATTTGGAGAATGCCCACATCATTATCATCAATTGCCCATAAGCATTCTGGAACATTACTAAATTCTGGCGGTAAAGGCCGAGTCAAAAACTGAGAGGCGAGTGATTGCTGAGGTGAAATTGTTAGCCGAATTCCATCCGAAGAACAATGAATTACTGCATGTAATGCCTTCAACAAATTTAGCCCCAGCAAGTTCTCCCCACAGTTTGTGGTAAGTAGAAATGGACACTGTTCCGTGAAGGGACCCAGTGTTATCGGTACCGGCAAAGAGACCGGACAAACTACAGGTGTGTCTGAAAACCCTACAGAAACGTTGGATTGCCCTGACAGGGCAATATTTGGAACCCGTGAATGATCAATGGAACATTTCTGTGCTCCCGTATCTACTAAAAATAGATGCTTCCTATGTCCCACCGCCATCTCAATGTAGGGGGCCTTTCTGATGAAAGGGAATAGGCATAGGTTCCAAATCCTGCTTCGGGCAATCCTAGCGGAACAGAATATTATCAAAAGGAAGCTCTTCGGAGAGGTACGCGGCAGAAGGGTGATCAAAAATGTTTCTATTATCCACATTTGAAATTTGCTTATCTTGTGAAGGAGGTTGCTGTGATTCTGGTGTAAACGGACCTCTGCCAGGGCCCCCTGTGCCTGGGCGACCTCTGGATCGTCTAATCATTTTCCCAATTGACCTTTGCTGTAAGGTCGGACATTGTGCGCGCCAGTAGCCTTCCTGCCGGCAATAGGCACACTGGTTAATGGTTACCGGAGCCAAGGGCGCACTTCCCTGTGAAATGTACTGGCCTCTAAATTGATTACCCCCTCTAGGGTTTCTAACAATCTGCTGCAATAAAACTTTAGTTTTCAAGTCACCCTTTTTTTTTCTTAAGTTTCTCTTCAGTATTTACACGATTTTCATAATACTGAGCCATATGCAATACTTCTGATTGGGACTTCGCCTGCCAAGCGCTTTCAGAGGACATAATCTGTAACTGGACGTCAGGCAGCAATCCACGTACAAATTTGTCGACAAACAACCTTTTCCCTGACTCTGTGCCCAAGTCTTGTCCACTGAAATCCGAGAATACCTGCTCGAACCGATTGAAAAAATCGGTAGCACCCTCAGACTTTCCTTGGACACAGGCCGTAAGCTTGTCCCAAATGATTCTTTTTTCTGGAACCATAGTTTTCAATTTTACAATAATTCTATCAGGCAAGGTTAATATCACTTGAGGTGGTCGTTCGCCAGCTGGTCTTTCTCTGTCTAGCCTAGTCATGTTATCACATGTATCTCCCATCCCAGGTATGTCATCTATAGTCCTAATCTGCTTCCACAAATCAACTGGCAGGAGTACGGGAAATAATAGGTCAATATCACTTAAAGTGAATACCGACGACTGTAAGACCGACTCTATTTCTTTATAGAATCCGGTCGGATTTTTTCTTTTACCAGGAATAGATTGTTTTATGGTGTTCACTTCCTGTCTTGAAAACGGGACGTGAACAAACTGTGAAACGTAAGGTGCAGGAATTTCGCAGGCTACTATACCTTGTGCAGCATCAGCCGCAATCTCAACTGTCGGGACAAATGTCGGAGGGACCTCTCTCATAGGCAACTGAGGAGTAGGCAGCTCCGAACGCTTACTAAGCAACAGAGCCAAATCAAGCGCTAAGGCAGACGAAGAAGTATCAATTGAAAAAGCTCTCTTATAAACACTCAACAATTCTGCGGGACAACAAATCTTTCTTCTTACACACTCATTCTGCAGGTGCTCTACCATCACCTGTATCACTTTCTTTTGCATTTCTAACGTATACCGACTATATGTGTCATATACTTCATCTGGAGTTATCGACATATCCAAAATCCATCTTATTGCGTCCTTTGTACAAATTTGTGCTTCCTCACCTTTTAATTCTCGACGAGGAGAAAACTGTTTCTGTAAGTACATAATACCTAAACTATCACCATCTACTTCCTCATTCTGTAACTCTTCCAACTGCTTCCTATACTCAAAAATCCTCTTGACATGCTCATATACATTCTACGCAGTATCTCTGGACAACGCTAAGGCGTTCAAATCCCATAACCCTTGTGGGAAATCTACTTCATTTAGTCTATTCCACATTATACTTAAATGAGTCCCTAATCCTTCGATAAAAACATTTTTCTCAGGAATATCTTTTAAATTTTCGAGTGTGGAAAAAACATCAGCTTGTTCACCCTTTTCCATACAATGTTTAGCCCAAGCAGTCAATTCACTCCTTTTGTCTGGGGGACACAGTATTACGAGTCGCAACCCTTGGTCTTGCTCCCTGGTCTACTACAAGCGATGCAGGATCACTTGGAAGAGGAAAAGTAGGCACATTCTGAATAACAACAGGTGAAGGCAAGGGGGCAGGCAAAGGGGCGATGGCTGGAAGAACAACAGGAAGAACAACAGGGAGGACTGGAGGAACTACAGGGGGGGGGAAACTACAACAGGAATGGGCAAAGTACCAGGAGGAGGGACAAATGGGGGTGGCGCGGAGGCATCGGGCCTTCGTTCATGCAAAAGTTTATTAATCAATTTTCATCTGACGTATGAAAATCTTTTGAAGGGTAGATTTTCTGAATGCCTAATTGAAATGCCCTGTCCGTGTTCCTAACTGACTCCAATTGTTTATTTTGATCATATAACCGTGCCTTTTCGACACTTGTCATACATCTACGCATGTGTTTATCTCTACTCTTTTGTTGCTGCAAAGCTTCTGTTTTTCAACTGTGCAACTCGTCAAATGCTGCAGATCTAGCCTTTTTCTTTACTAATACAGACTCTAAATATTCTATACGAGGGATTTCAAAACTACCATTGGTTGGCCACTGGAGATTAGAATTATGTCTGGTTTGTCTGTGCCAAATGTCATTAAATGCTATACTACCAAAGCCTTTCTTACAGTACATAGTACATGCCGGCGACCCCTCCTGTGGTGCGGGACGGCTATCTTCCAAAGATTGTCTGTCGCTGCGGAAAAATGTCCTAAAGCAGGCAGACAATTTCCCAGGCATATCAAAGTTCTGGTGTTACCTGGTTAAATAATTGTGCTCGCGAGTACAAAAATCCAAATTCAAATTTGTCAGGGTTAGATTAAGAATCGGGACACGATTCACCTGACCAAAGGACTGGGAGGCCCGATCGGGTTACTAAGGACAATGCAAAGGACCCACGTGTCTGGTGATTTTCGGCAAATTTACCCACCTCAAATATATGGACCCTCGTCAAGACGTCGTCTCGGGCTACAGCTCACCGTCCAGGGATCGGATCGTGCAGTTTCGCTGAGGAATTCACTTCTCGTCTTAGAGTGGCCGGTTCTGTTGGCACCGTCCGATCCCGGTCCGATAGCCGAGCCAACCTTCAACGAGACAAAGTCAATCTTGAGGGTCCCTATTCGGGCGCCATCTGTGGAATCAGAAAAAATACAATATTACGGCTGTTACACCGAGCAATGGAAAATACACCGACACAGGCTTATAAAGATTCCCAGAATCTTTATTACAAAACTGAACAGTATTCAACAAAGTACACAAATAGCTTTTTGGCCGTCAATACATCACAGAGACCACCTGCAGGGTTCAATGTGAGCAGTGACAGAATTTCCTAGCTGGACATCGACGCATTTATACAATTTGTAGAATGATGTCCAGCCCTCTTACAGGTTAATCATACACTGGGCTAGGGTCGCGCCAGGTTCACTTTCCTAATTTACATATCTTGTGCATGCGGTTTACTTTTCAATACATTTACTAACACACTTCATTATTCTTTAATTTAACATTTACACTCTTTACATGCTGGTTTAATACAGACCAAACAAATGTTTTACTTATTATATTTGGATAGCATTACTGTCCTTATACACTTGTAGTTTAACTTTGTTAATTCAAGTAATCCCCTGCTCCCGAGGTCAACAAAGGACAAGGTCTACATGACTAACATATAGCCTGAGGGCAGGTTGGACATTAACTCCCCTACAGAGGTTGGAGAGGTTAAGGCAAGAACAAGGACACACGAGACTGCCATTTTAGATTACAGGGCGACTTTGCATAAAACCCCAAAATGGCGGTTTCTAACCTAAAATGGAGGCTTGATTCAAGATGGCGGCTTACATCAATTTCTAAGGTCAAGACCTTGCCGTAGAGAGTTATTCGCGTACAATTTTAAGCAACTTGGCGTAGACCAATATACATACAAATCGTTTGTAATAAGAGGCATAATTTAATATCAGATTTGACAAAGGAGCCAAATTTATCATGATTGGCTGAGAAAACGTCGACGTCTTTGATGCAGACATTCGAGGCTTCGAAGCCATCGAAAAAGGCGTCGAGAAAGGTGGTAGAGGCCTCGATGAACTCGAGAGTATCGGAATTCTACTTGAGGTTGTCGACGACATTCTCGTGCTCGAGGCTCTGGGTATGGCCACTGGCTGTGAGGTGGCCATGGGTTTATCCTTTCTCGGCGTCGACTCGACTGACCTGTGCGTCGAAGAACCCTTCGATATCGGCGTCGATGACGCCGATCTACGTGTTGAAGGGATCTCCGACGACGGCGTCGAAGATGCAACTTTGCCTTTACTCGAGGGTTTGTGACGCTCTCGAGTGGCTTCTTTCGGCGGGTGCTGCGACTCGCGGCTTTTTGATTTTTCGGATCTTTCACCCAGGGTATCACCCTCAGCAGTCTTCGAGGGAGTCGAGGCCACTTTCTCAAAGACGCTTAGCATCTTTTTCCTGAATTCCTCCCACCCAGCCTGAGAGCTATGTTTTGTGGGATAGGAGACCCTTTTTGGGGAAACGGAAGACGACGAAGACAAGGAAGGGGATCTTCGACGTCTCTCTTTTGAGTGCTTAGATCTCGAAGAGTGATGGGAACTGCTTCGAGACCTAGAACGAGAATGTCTTTTGTGATGGCGATTAGACAAATGTTTCAACTCCCCCGAGGAAACTTTCGAGGAAGTTTTAACTGCCTTACCTCTCTCGAGCTTCCCCTTACGCTCCTTCAAGGCTTTCGCCGTCATGGACATGCAGTCCTCGCACTCGGAACAATGGTGCTCGATTCCCAGGCACCATAAACAGATCCTGTGAGGATCCGTCAACGACATTTTCTTACCACAGTCTCAACATTTTTTGAAGACGGACCGTGGAGTCGTCGGTTCGGGTGAGGAAGCCATTGAGTACGAGTTGGTATTCACGAGGAATGTTGATATATTTGACTGAAGAACTGAGCAACGATATTCCGAGACCCCACGAAGCGCGGAAAAACAGAACTGAGCAACGGACGCTGCGCAAGTCTATTTATATGTGTGATGGCGTCGATACAGAGGCCGTCGAGGGATATCGGCTCGAGGGACATCGGCGCGCAGCGCCCTCTACTGAAAAAATAATTCCGAGGCCAGCAAGCCGGGAGATGATCTATCAAAGATAAGGAATACGTTGGAGGACACAATCCCTTCGAAGTATTTGTCTTGGAAACCAGCTCTGGCAAGAAGTCGGAAAACCCCATATAGTAGCTATTCATTTGCCATGGAGGCCTCCCCCTCTCTTTAAACAGGTGTCAAGGCAAGTGGTCGGAGATACCCCTGGCCAGAAAAGTGGCCGACCTAATTCTATGCGTGTGCCCCTTCTGGACAAAAAAAATAGTTCAACCTAGATAATGAGCCATGCAAACCTGACAAGAAGGAGAAACCTTTATCCAACGGGTGCACCACAGGCATCCACCAACCCCACTGTGAGGGCAAATGTGTTCAGCTTAGTGGGAGTAGCAACCAGTCTACCCCTAGTGTGCATGCGATCTTGCGCTTGGTCCATGACGCCATTGAAATCGTCCCAGATGACCCATCTGTCCACCTGGTTAAACTAAAGCGCTGCCAGTATTTTGTTCAGTCGGTCCAGTGCCAGGGTTAGAGGGGCGTATACACACACATCATTCCCCCCCCGCAACTCTCCCCATAGTTCCCCAGTCGCCAGCACCAATCATCCCCTCAGGTCCGGCGTTACCTCTAGGAGCTGGAAGGGAATCCGCTTGTGTACTAGTAACAAAGCGCCCCTCGCCCCCATAGAAAATAAGGATAGAGAGTCAAGGATTTACAGGACACCTTGAACAGTCTGTTACAAGGGAGACCAGGCGGAACACAGTACCTGAAATGGTGAGAAAGCTCCAGCGGTGGCAGTTGTTCCTGGCAGCGAGTGCAAGTCGGTGCTTCATCCAGGGGAAGAGAGGATCTCGACGTGGAGGAAAGCTGGGGGTCGTTGCACTGTAAGGGAAGAAACCACCCGCGGAGTTTCCCGGTTAAAAGGTACTACCCTTTTATTCGCGGTAGTGGTGAAGCGGGACTATCTGGCCGCCGGGGTGCTTGGCACGGGCGATTCGACCACGAGACGATCCAGGAAGGCGAAAAAGAGGGTGAACTGGTTATCCCCACCAGTTCAAAGGAAGAAGACTCTCCGGGATGAAGATCTTCTCTGTCGTCGAGAAGTGGTGAGGCGGTTCAGCAGGGCTCCACCGGTGGTGTCGTCGTTGAAGTTCCAGTCCCCAAAGCCCTGATTTTATGCAGAAAGCCCCCATTCATCAGTCCTAGCTGTCACTCAAACATGCTAAGTGGTGAGCCGGGGGGCTCACCACTGGGCCAATCACACAAGAGTGCGACTTGAGTTGCCGCTCAGTCCAGGGTGCCTAAACCCCCCCCCCCCTGCCACACATCCTGTAGACCCAGACAGAGTGGCACCACTTTTGGTGGCTTCTGTGCAGAAGCCCGCCAAAAGTGGAACAAAGGGCTCGACTTGGGTTGAAGTTACAGAGACGAACACAAACACCATTTTAAAACCGAGTCCTGGCAAAAAGACCCAACCGGCGAATAAATATTAAATAAATAACCCGGCGGTATCTTTAACATTACACCAAAAAAGTGGTGCGTTTAAAATGAATGGGAAAATCCCATAGGAAATATTCTGGTGGAATATTTTGCGTGGTAACCACTGCCACCAGCCAGAAACTCGACGAGGGGGGACTGCACAGTGCCCCCTCAAAAAACAGACCCAGGGGCAATGTAATTACCCCTACCAGTACTTCCACAATATGATGGTTTGTACTGGTTCTGTTCACAATTTAAGGCTAGTAAAGTTAATGGTGACTTTACATGCCCTGGGAGACAGTAGTCAGTCCCAGGGTATGGAGTCTATGTTTGGAGGTCACTACAACACCCCTGTGTTACTGCACTGAGGGTGCTGTGTAACACAGTTACCAAAAACACATGAAACCCTATGGAGTAAAAGACCCCATAGCCCATAAAACACATTACAAAGTCAAAGGATATCACAAATCATGTCCAAGAGTGGGAGAAGGAGAGTCTCACTCTTAGCAGGAGAAAAAATAAACCCCCAAAAATCCAGCAAAGCTGCTGGGGGACTCACTAGGTTTGGGAAATCAGCCTATACAGAGAATTCTCCCTAACACAGCCAAGCCCCAGGATACCCGAGGTGGGAAGCAGTGCGTTGCCGCAGGATGTTTGTGTGAGGGAGCTGTGCTAGCAGGTTCCCCGGGTGCAGCCAGCTCCGGACAATGCTGTCATATGCTAGTCTTTGCTTGTTTGTTTGTTGCGCACAGCAGCCAGTAAGCATCGTGGCACTTGTTACATGGCAGTGCTCAGTTACATTAAAAAAACAAAAGTATCGACATAAGTTACATAGTGATTCCATTTGTGATGCAAGATATACAAAGATTACAATAGTTTATATTACATTATATTACAGTATACAGGTTGAAGGAAAATGTGTGGTGACAGTGTTAGTCGAAGAAAGTGGTCTGTATTGCGGAAGACAGAGATGGAAGTTTCCGCTCTGAGGGTGGCAGGGAGAGAGTTGCATAGTTTCAGTGCAATGTAAGAGAAGCCTAGCCCACCCGCAGTATCTCTCTTGATGCGTGGTGTGTGGAGTTGGTTTGTGTACTGAGATCTTGTGGGGCGCGTGGAACGTGTTCTTGATATAGCTTCTGATAGATATGTGGGAGCGGTGTTGTAGATGCATCTGTGTGTGATGGTGAGGATTTTGAGAGTAATGCGGTCTTTGACCTTTAACCACCATGCTGCATGTCTGGCATGGGATATGTGGTCTCTTCTAGGGATGCTCATGGCGGCTCTTAGGGCATTGTTTTGTGTGGTTTCCCTTTATCCATGATCTGTGATATTTGATTTTATAGGTCTAACAAGGCGGATTCTGTTCCATGCCCTGTACGGAAGACAGATTGCCTTTTGCCTAGTATGGAATTTGTTTCTATGTAGGATTGGATCTGGTTGTGAGCTACCTTGTCCAAGATTTTCAGAAGGAAAGGAACTGTCGTTATAGGCCTATAGTTATTAGGCTGTGCTGGGTCGAGTGTGGCTTTTTTTAAGAAGGGGGCGAACCCACGCTTGCTTGAGAAACCACCCTCGCTTCGAGCCCCTTCATCACTCCTCTAGGCAGGGGAGCCCTACACTTCCAGTGTGCCCGACCCTCAGCTGCCACAGCTGCCACCACAGCCGGGCCATGGATTACACAGTCAGGCCTCCTCATAGTATTCCTGGCTGGCAATTCTCGCTGCACAGGTTCACACAGCAGTGGATGACCAAGGTGCGTGCTGGTGTGTGCAAAGTGGTTGGGGGGGCCGCACCCCCTGATAATATGAGTCCTCATCCACAACTGTGTCAATGTGCTGGTACAGCGACCTCCACGCCGCAATCACAGGTCTCAGTGCATCTGCCGTTACAGACACACCATCCCCCAGTCCACTCCGCCGTGTCTGTGCACTCGCTGTGGGGTGCGTGCTTCAATCACAGCATGCGGCCCGGCCCAGATCCTTTAATTGCAACTTCAGTGCCCCCGCCCCCTCAAAAGAGCAGGTCACTGTGTGGGCTCCTGCCAGAGGGGGCAGCCAGGACCTCTTCACGTGCTATCTTCAGGGCGCTGGAGCGCCACATCCCCAGATGGTGTTATGTCCCCATGCTAAATCTGCTCTCCAGTGCTGCACCATTGCTGCTGGTCCCCGCTGTTGGTGCTTCTACAAACACGGTGCCTCCCGAGCCTCTCGTGTCATGTCTGAGTACCTGCTATTTAATGTTCGCTGCAATCACCGCCTGCAGTCCGGATCCTCTATCCGCAACTCCGGTGCTCCCGCCTCGATGTACACAGCGGGCACCGGGTTGTGTGTCATCCACACTGAGGCACTACTTTCACCGCCACTGGCCTGGTCCAGGTCCTTCTTCCTTGTCTTTGGCTGCAATACATATGAGCTGGCACCGGGTCGCACACCCGCAGGCCAGCGTGCCCCTACGTCACCCCAGTGCGGGACTCAGATCTGCAGTCACAATGCCCACCGCAATATGCTGCGTGGATCAGGGGTGTTGCTAGGTCTGGAAAAGATCAGGGGCTAATCTAATGTCAGGATTGGCGGGACTCGGGGCTAGCTAGCCTTTAGGTTGTAGTGCCTGAGATTCTAGCCGGGGCTACAATCAAATGACCCGGGGCTAGAGCCCCTTCAGCCACCTCCTAGCAACACCTCTGGCGTGGATGCCGGGTTGCTTACCGGCACCCAGCCGTTACTGCCCGCGTCAGCTCGGGCTTCCCCACTGGAGCGGGTCAGTTGTTGGGGCCCGCGGCCCGTCCCGATAGTCTGCCTCAGCTTCAGCACCCCCAGCCTCTTCACTAAAATGGTGGGCGACCTCAGCATACAGCAGAGGATTCGCAAAGGCAGGGCTCTCCTGCACCGATTTTCTTCGTTGTTGCTGCAGAATGCGGCGAAAGCGCTCTGCTGCCTTATCAATGTAGAAACTTCAAAGGACACTAGCCGCAAAAAAGGTTTACTAAAGGATATCGGCAGGTCCGACGGAGCGTCGATGGCTCAGATCCCCATGAGCTGGCAGCTTAACAGCGCCCCCCCGTACCCAATAATTTTTAATGGCTAATGTTAGTCTATGGGTGAAACAAAAAAGTGTCTGCAATCTTCCCTAAACTGAAGGATCTGAACGAAGACCTAGAAGAGAATGAGGGCACACCAGCAAGTCCCGTTAGCGCGGACTTGGAGATGGTAGCGTAGAGCTCCGACATCGATATCTGGTGTCATCACAGTTAAAGGCAGGTATCTAAAGACCGCAGTGACTGACAAATGTAACAAAGGCCCCAGGTAGAAACACCAAAAAAAAGAAGAAAAAAAAAGGTACGTCACAGTTGCGCTTTTGCTGATATTTCAGAGTGGAGCCTGGTGATCCACAGGGGGAGATGTTCCTGCTGAATGTCAGATGGGCAAGGTTTGCCAGTGAAGACTCTACAGCCAGAGGTTAGGGGATCCTACAGAATCTCTAAGGACAATAAGAATGATTGAAAAAGATAGCCCAGATCACAGCTCTAGATAAAAGATGCTGAGCAAGCAACTGGAGCCCACCCATGTCAAAATGGCATGTCTAAAGCCCTGCTTTATGGCCCAGGCGAAAGACATTGTTCAGCAGCAGCAACCACCACGCCTGGATTCAAGGAAATTGCACTCACTTTTCTGGGACAGGCTACACAAGGAAAACCAGGATGATCCAGAGGAGCACAAAATGCTTTGGATAGGTATGGATCCAACTGGTCCCACCAGATTAAGGGGAAGGAGAAATGCAAATCGGTTCTCTCTGGTAGAAGGAGTAAAAGGGACTATCACATTTTTAAGGGATGAGGAGACACTGGTGCAGAACTTCAGTCCCAGTCCTTGGCTTAGCCCTCCTTTCTTGTGCTTTGGGGTAGAAAGCACAAGGTTGGACAACTCCAGAGTTTGGTTAAAGGGATATAAGCAGGGACTCCATTATTATTATTAATATTAGGGCATTTATTGAGCGCAGACCATGCTTCAAGAAGCAACGGAGCACCTTACAATCATAGGGGAAGAACACAGTGAAGGAAGGAGAGAAAAAGGGAGCAGCGAGCTACCAGGATAGGGCGAGGGTCGGCAATTGGCAGACTGGGATCTACAAGCAACCAAGAGAGGAGACAAAATATCCCTCGATGAAATGACATGGAACCCTCAAGGGTCCCAGGGTAGTCGCTGGAAGGCCTTCCAATAGGGCATTGCAACCATCCAGGTGGGAGAGGACCAAGGCTTGCTCAGCGGATTTGGACTCTGCACTAGTATTTGGTCTGAAGCTTAGGGGTGTCCCGAACCTCCCATCAGACGCCTGCACCCAAGCAAGCCTTTGAAGGCCAGCCACTTGTGCTGGTTACCACAATGAAACTTTTGCAGAATCTTTCACAAGACATGGATGAGGATTTCAGAGGGCTTCGGGACATCTCACACTGGCAAACCCACCAACAGTCTATGTGCGCTCCTGGCCAGAGCTCAATTCAGAAATTACATATATGGCCATTTCTAGAACCCAACCCACAACCCTCTGGCCCCACAGCTGCCTTTTTAGGGCTCCATAAGGTAAGAAAGGTGGCCTGTGGCAAAGCAGCCACTCATGGTGCAGGCATAAAATAAGGAAACGCTACCACCAACCAGAAATTTGACAGAGGTTAAACACCTAAAGAAGTGACAGGTACCCTTGCAGTACTTTGGGCTCTCAAGAAGGCCCAAGTGTAGAGCTGTGTGCCCAATTAGACTTGGATGGTACTCAGTGGGAAAATGGGCTCTGAAGTTAAATATTAAGCCATCAGTATGTTTGTCTTCTTTTGTGAACAGCTTTATCTGCCTTTCCACCCATATAGTTTCAATTGGCGCTTTTTCCTTCTGTGCTGCATCTCCTACCAAGGCTGTTGGTTCTCAAACCTGCATCTGGTGCTCTTTCTACATGTCGCCTCAGTCATTCTTTGGGTTGTTTGCCACTAAATCCACACCTTGTCAGCGAAACAGGTGCTTACCTACCTTTCTACATGCATGCCGATCTACTATTGACTTTGCCCCGTTGACTTGAACAGGGAACATTTTACTCACCTAAAACTTTCGCAAAGTGACATTAGGCGCACTTGACTGAGCTGACATTTTTCCTGAATCCAGTTTTCAAGTCAAATGAATTTTAGGCCAAAGACTAGAATTTCAGCTGGAACCTATAATTAATGTACTTTTAAAGTCATGTATTTCACTTCTTCTAACGGAGATGCCGGAGTATACATTAATTGCTTCTAGTGACAATGTATGTTTCCCCTGATGGGTAATGTTAGTTGCTATGAGTCTAAAGTGACCTAATTTGGCTGTACGTTAGAAATATTTGTATTCCCCCGGTCCTGCACTGACTGGGGTGCACATGTCTATTTTCTGAATATTATTATAGAGATCTAGAAATACTGTTTTATTGATGCACTAGGTATTTTCATTGCAAGTTATGTCTTCCTAAAATACTTATGAATAAATACATAACATAATAAAGGTGTATATGTTTCAGTATATCAGTGCAGTGAGATTTCTTTGGATACGTGTGTGGATTAACTGTACCTTTGTGTCAGCATACTTCCCCCTGCTTGAGTTAAGCCTGACTCCTCTGCCACTCTACCTACCTAAAGAGACACATGATTTACCGGTTTGTGTTAGTGTACTGCCCCACCTTAAAGTTAGTGATTGTACAGCAAGAGGGTTATACAAGAGCCACCTCAACAGGCAACCTGTAGACTGAGATCACTGAAAGAGTCATTAACCAAACTTGTGTAAGAACTCAACTGCCTTCAACAATGTTTTTACTGAATTGCTGCTGGGTGAACCATTGACCAGCATGCAACTTGACAAGGCCCAGATTTGGCACCAGCTGGACAAAGAATAATTATCATCCAAGAGACATTCATTTCAAACTGCATCTTTTAACATTCAAAGGAAAGCAATTGAAAGCCGCAAGGGAACATGGTCCAATGGAGTTACTGGGCTCTAAAATTTAACTGTTCTAAGACCTTCGTGGAAGTGCCTGGAAAAAAACCTCTTTCTGATCAATAAACAGCATACATAGGGCATCAAGTTTAAGTGGACCTTTTCATTTGACTTACAATTAGAGTACCTCAGCCAAATGCATCTATTTGAATTGTCAGTACAAGGCTGCACAATGTTGGAGATTGAATCTACTAATAGTGCAACTAACACTGGTAAAGAAGACCCGCCTGTGGAGTGCTGGCAATCATGGGCCACAGCTAAGAACAAGACGACTCCACCAACAGGGAAAGAAAACGTTACTGAAATCCACACTTGGGAGAAAATAGAAAGGTCTCGGTCACTCCTTCAGCCTGTTTGATGCTGGGATTTACATTTCTCGAAATCTTAGTGGTCAAAGCTGCTTTTGAGGCATTGCATAGTTATTCAATGATGAATTGGGAATATTACAGGCCTATGGCATCCAGGGGCACAGTTATCCAAGCACTTTAAAATTCGTTATGAATCTTGGTGTAGACGTCACCCATTCAAGCCTATGAATAATGCACTATTTTTGGATGATGATTATGATTCTACATAGGCTGTTTTTACAGTGTGAGATATTGATACCCCAAATTAGACAAAGCATAGGGAGCCTTTGGAGTTGTGGCACACTCTAGGGATGATTGTAATAACTTACTTGGTTTTAGAGATCACAAAGCCAGAAGGTAGGTAAATATGAACTACATGACCCCAAATATGGAGGGTGAAGACCAGGCTTAATTGATTGGTGCGTCAAGACACGCAAGTACTTCTCATTTAGTTTTTTTGTAGTTATAATCTTTCTGGGAGATGAGACAGGTACACACTAAGAATGTAGGGGCAAGAGGAGAGCTCTAAAGATCTGTTTCTAGCATAGTTTTGATCTCTCATCGGTCCAAGCAAATAATCTGTTACACACACACACAGAACACAGAGTAATCTATGTAGCAGTGGGTATTGGATAAATATATCATTTGTAAAACCTGCTAATACCAACTCAAACTATCTCAAATTATATAACAGAAGACTGCCGAGACACAGAACAGCTAGATATGCCAACATTAAAACGTTTTTTGTTTTACAGTTTTTAACACATAGATAAACCAGAGAAATTCTGCTTAATAAGGGCAGGGGAACCTGATTCATGGTCATAATAACTGTTCCGTATGGGGCACTGGCTCTGGGTCCCTTAGTAAGGTGGCTACATGGTTCTACTATTTGTGTGAGATATGCTGGTGATTAGTTAGGGCACAATCCAATTATGGAGCATGCTATTGGTCTGCAGAGAGGGGCTCGTCAATGGACTATTTTACCTCGACATTTACCAATGGTTAAAATTGCGCTCTTCGACATTTAAGGACTGAACTCCCCTAATAAAAGAATTACATTATTCCATTCTTGAAGGATTAGGGATTAGAGCACAAGCAACAGCAAATGATTCCCTGTACAGATCATAGCTTCAGATAAGAACAAAACTGCCTTTGTGGTTATCAACCCTACAGATAAGGGGTGTTTCAGCCACACTTATTCTCCAAATAATAGGCAAATACTCCCTAAATAAAATAAAGAGTAAAAATACTCCCAACAAAAAGAGGAAATGAAGATAGGAGCACTTCCCATTGATTTCATCCACGAAGCTCTATATATCTGTGTGTACCAGTAGGAGACAGAGCCCAATAGCTTCCACAGCCATAACAGGATTTCTGAATAATGCAGTGCTCTGGATCAGAGGCCAAGCAGCACAGACAACATCAGGATTAAAAGAGCAGGAAAATACCATAAGAACAGAGCCAGATGATTCTGCAGTGTCAAGTAGAAGGAGCGCTGAACAAGGTTCATTTTGGTGGTATGCGTGGCAGAGCTTTGCCATTGGGTTTCATAGAAAACAAGAAATGCTCATGCAGACCTTATGTTGTTTTCCTTGGACAAAGTCTTTCCTGGGGCTTTGGGGTCAAATCCCAGCAGTCAACCAAGTATGAGTGCGGAGTGCCAGTTTGAACGCCCAAACCGGAGGGAAGAGGGTGACACTCACCTCCAGCCACACACATGTGCACCAATCAAACATTTAGCAGCCAGCCAATCTGTGCTGGCTGTCAGATACACCCCTTTGAGGTATGCACGTATGCAACATCAGAGTTTGTGGATCCCAAGAGAATTCCAGAACCCCTACCCAAGCACCAATATGCATGCTCCTTTGTGAGCTGATTGGAGCTCATGCAAGAGATGTCTCCACATGGGCATCTCCAGTCTTCACCCAGCCAGACAAAGGCAACATATTACAGTTGCTTGGATATTGGGTGTATACACTAGAGACTCCATTTTAGAGCGTTCAGCAAAGAAACAGGCTTCCTTGAACGCCTCCAACATCATGCTATGATTTACTGACAGAACTCCCCGGGTATGGTTTCTTAGCCAGGGATACTAGGGCGCACCTTGGAATGAGCCATTAGCTGCATACACAAAGCTTGGTCCCAAGCGAGATCTGGGTTGAACTCGCGTAGGGGAAAAATAATCTGGGCATCACCAAATATGAGCAAAGAATTAAGGGGACATAAAAACGGACAAGAAAGGGTTATCTACCTTACAACGTCCCTAAAAACAATAAGAATGATAATTGCAGGTTTGCTGACTCATTCCCACTCTTACCCTGCATATATCGCCTGCGCCCTGCTCGATCGACTACTGTATCTGCCATTCCCCCAACCTGCACAGCACTTAATTCCCCTGCTACCTAGAAGTGTGCTGTAGAAATCCCATTCATACATAGATGTAACAGTTTCCATCCAAACAAATAAATACAATGAAACTGCAGATTACCCCTTCGTAAATGTCAGTCTTTTCATAGGAAATGAGGTTTCTCCTTTACATACCTGGTAATAAGTTGGCAGACCTGGATCACGCAGCACCAGTCTCACAAGCTTGATGAGCAAGTCCATCACTTCGCCCAAGCTGTCTCCAACATTAAACAGACCCTCTTGCAGGGTGCAGAGACTTGGCACCTCCTTGGCAACATCAAACCCCAGTACCTTGCCATAGCTGTGCAAAAACGCCACCACAGTCAGGCAGTCGGAAAAGGCACGGCTGGGCAGGAAGAGGCCAGGAATTCGGGAAAACACAGGCAAAGGCTGGAAGAAACAACTTTGCATTAGTGGAGTGAAATTGTTAAATGTTATATTTAACGAATGCAGAACCATCTGGCATCTACAGCAGCAGTAGAGTCTGGATCAGAAAAACATTTCTCATGACTTTTTTGTGTTAATTTAAATCATTATGAAAACGTGACTTGGGTAAAACAAAGGAGAATTATCTTCCCATGCCCCTTTTTAGAACACTGGCATAGGGTAGCTGAAGATGGTCTGATGATAGATCGAGTTTTCTGCCCTCTGTTAAACCGGTTTTGAGGCTTGCACAACACACAAAGGGCTTTTTTAAATGCCATAAATGTAAGTTATGTCAGTATGCTGTTCCTTTACCTACGTTTAAACATACTGTAGTTGGTACTAACTATACCATACGTTTTAACATCGATTGCAACAATGTTCTTAGTTGTCATTGTGGCAAATGGCATGTCGGCAGTACTGCTTGTAAATTGTAGATTAGAATACTGCAGCACATTCAAGCAATTTAGCATGCTGA
This sequence comes from Ambystoma mexicanum, assembly GCF_040938575.1. Lineage (NCBI taxonomy): Eukaryota > Metazoa > Chordata > Amphibia > Caudata > Ambystomatidae > Ambystoma > Ambystoma mexicanum. The sequence continues at coordinate 253,201,907 of NC_090926.1, read as the reverse complement.
CCTTTCCTACCCAATTGCAAAACATTTTCTTGAACATCACAATGGGTCATTGGATAGTTTTTCATTGTACGGGGCGGAGGTTCAGGAGGCGAGCTTGGATTGGGCTAAAACGGAGTCTTTTATTTGGAAATGATTTATGAGCCTTCCAGGTGGTACCCCATTCCCGCTGGTTAAGCATATTCTGGGTATCACATCTTTAGACACAGAAGAATTCTCATCCTAAAATCTATCATGTTTCGACCGCCTTCAACTCTTTTTTATTCAATTAAATACACTTTACAATCTGGACAACTGTCTGGCGCTTAAGGTCTGGGTGAATTCTTTTCTGACCATTGTTAATGAAAGAGCAGTACCTTTGGATGAATTGGAGAGTAATCCAGGCAAGGGTAAGTAGTTATTATTTGAAAATGGCTGGATTGCAAACAGAGAAAAACTGCTCTTTTACATGCTATTTGAGCACTTTTCTCTGGACATTATTCGTTCAATTCGCCCAGAAATACATGATAAAACATTCTTCAAGATCATTGAGAAACTTCTGGGTACGTATCAAACTAAAATTACTTCCAACCAACAATGTCCTAGATAGCCGGGCATTGGTTTCATCCCCTGAACAGCTGTGTCATTGCTTAGAATTGACTATGATACTTTGAAACATCTAATTGTGGAGAGGAATGTCCGGCCCCAACTATTCAACGAGAGGACATTTTTAAATCCTATTTTAATACTCGCCCTTGGTTAAATTGTGAATCTTTCTGGTGGAAGCTACTAGTGAGTCCCAATGACAGATTGTTAATTAATTTGATGAATCTACTAAAATTGCTTGTGTCTTTACATGAAACTCTCCGTTTTAAAATGTTTTTTATTAAGTAATACTTGATGTTGAATGACTTTGTATTTTTTAAATTCGTTTTTATTGTACCAAATGTTTTTGTGTGAGTATGTGTGTAAAGTTTAATTTGTTAACTAGATCACACAATAAATACATTTAAAAAATAGCTTTTCATTTTTTGGTGTGACTCAGGTCATCAAACACCACAGGGGTGGTGACAGGACTCTGAGATTGAGAGGTTGAAACAAGAACAATTTTCGACTTCCAAGCTAAAGTTCCTTTGGGCCACAACATTGATGATGAATTCCACACATTCATTGGTGTCTGACATGTTATTGGTACTTTGCAATCTATGATACGTTTTCTTGATTTCTCAATTTATTTATTGTTGTGTGGTTCGTTTGTGTGGATTTCACCCAGGTCAATGGCTGAGCTTCCGTTGTGGGGTGAATTTTGTTTCACCATATGTGCGGTTTGATTAGCATGACTTGACTAACTTCTCCTTTAGTCATCACATTTCACTTACCACTCGCGCTTGTCGTCATCACCTCTTTAATATTCATAAAATTCATCCCTTTCTCACGTTTCATGCCATTAAGCTCCTAGTCTCTTTTTTAATCTTCTCTAGACTTTTCTACTGCTCGGTTTTATTTTTTGATTTTCTTTGTCTACTATTTAAATCATTATATGGTCTTGCCCCCGATTATCTTGCCTCTCTTCTTTCATTGTATTCCCATCTCGTCCTCTAAAGTTCAGCTGGACTCTTCTTACTTACTGTTCCACGTGCCCCCTCGTTTACAGTCTTTTCAATTGTTGGCTCCTCTTCACTGGAACCTTCTTCGATTATCCCTCAGATCTATCACCTCTACTCATTTTTTCGCTCCTCCCTAAAATCTTATTTACTACAGTCTCCTGTCTGACGCCTATTGGTTAACTGTGAACACAATCAATTATAATGATTTTAATGTACTGTCAACGTTCTTTTGTGGAACGCTTTGGTAAAAAAAGCTATATGAATATCAATAAAATACAAAAATACAAATAGCATGTAGTACTACATTTATAGTAGGATTGTGGGCAACTCATTTCTAGGTGTTCTAATGACTATTGCTATAGGTTAGTGATTTTAGTATAAGTGGAGTTTTCAGTTTTAATGTTAGACTTTGGCAGTTGTGGCACAATTAACTTAATACTTGAGCATTCAGCAGTCATCTGCCTATTCATGTGCAATATTTCTGTAAAGTTTTTATACTATGCAATTATATTTGCTATTTTCTGGTTTATGATGAAACATGAATTTTCCAATTTCATGCATATGTTTGGTACTATTGCTATGTTGTGATTCCATGTTTTAACATGATCATGCACTTTATTCAAGCTTGCTCTTGGTTTAGGGTCTCCTCACAACTACACTCTGGCTGATTTATACAATTATTTATGAATTTAATGTATACTGGAGTATTATACTCAAGTTGAAAAATGGCCGACAAGTTGCACGTTTAATAATAATCCCAGCTGAGAGAGTTGTGAGAGGGCTCACCAATAGGTGGAACCATAGAGTTTGTACTTAAGCATCAATATGGTGATTTGTGTTAGCTAATATTTGTTTTTGAATGTTGTGCATTTTGCACTGTATTGAACTCTTGTTCTTTCCTTTGGTGTTTTGTCTCACCCCCCACTATTACTCTGCCTAACATTTTTGAGAATGATGTATTCTTTTGAGTATTTTACTCATGTTAAAAAATGACTGCTAAATTGTGCCTTTAAGCACATGGCTGGATGATAGAGTTGTGGGAGTTGTCACCAATAGGTGGAAGCATAGAGTTGTACTCATCAATGAATGGCTTGGTGTTTGCGGCAGGCTCTGTGTGAACAAGCACAAAGAAGCGCATCGCCTTTTTTGCTTTTCTCCCTCGTGGCGGCTGGAAATGCCATGAATAAACATTATATGGACTTTTAAAACTTTGGAGTCCTGTGTTCAATAACACATTGCAGTTTGTGCCATTTTTGGGGTGTTATATATATATCTATCTTTGGGGGACTGATTTCCATCAGGCAAAGTGAGTGGCACTCTTCACAGTCGTTTTGGTCAATAAAACATCCGGATGCCAAAATGTCAATTGGTAGAAAAAAGTTTTCTTTATTTGGATCCATACAACTCAGCAAAAAAAAAAAAAAAAAAAGTTTTTTTTTTAAAGGTTCAAATTACGGGCCATCAAACTATGGCACTCCCATAGTGCAAAAAAGTGCGTGTTTTCAGGCGTTAACGCATTTCGCGGCACATCTCGCCGCTTGTTCACAACTGCAAGCCCCCAACAACCAGTGAGTTACAACATTAGTGCAGAGCGTACGGGAAACACTGGAGATTATTTTAGCCAAAATAGAAAAAGGACTCCCTTTGCCAATGTACATCTTGTCTAGCAAAAGCATGGTGGCCATTTTATAACGTGACAATGGTAGTTCTTTTAAATCTTACATGCCATTTGTATACACAAGAGACATGAACAGAACCCCTCGTGCATCGAATATTTTGTATTGTACTCGAGTATCCTCTGTTTTGGGGGCTCCGTGCATTTCCAAAACACAGTGTCTGACATTTCAAATCTAATGTCATATGGATGCCCGACTTGCAACAAAATTATAAACAACCACATGGACATTTAAGGACTTTGACACAGAGTTCTGCCAAACAGGTGCACAGTGCACTAACAAGATTGTTGGCCACTCAACCCCAATGTGTGATTGATTGACACCTAATGGCTTCATTCATCAACATAACATTGACTTTCTCAGAGAACTTTCTATTTCGTAAAATGCATAGTGCACCAATGGCAATGTAGGTTAGTGATACAATTATCCCATCTTTGACTTACAATCGACAGCACGATTCTTATTGTACACAGTGCATTGGAATCCTATAGTATGTGGGTGGCAGGATGATGCATACTGCAACGGCAGTCACTCTAATAGTGTAGCTGTCTGCAGTAATCTGAAATTCACAAGGCGCATAGTACAAATGGCGACAGGCGCCAAATCTTTTCTGATTTGGCAGTATGATGTTATTCGTAACTAATGCATTGGAATCCTTACGTGCCAACATATTGATAGACCACAACATGCAGTGGCAATACTTGTGATGATTCCATAAGGTACATAGTGCAAATAGCGACAAGCGGCAAACCTTTTTTAATTTAGCAGCATGGTATTGTTCATAAAATTGCCTTAAAATCCTTAAGTGCAAATATATCGGGAAACCACATCATGCAGTGGCAATAATTGCGATTGTGTTCCTGTCCCTGATGCTCTAAAATATGTAAAGTGCATAGTGCAATAGCAGCAGTATTGGTCAACATTACAATGTATCACGACTGAAACTTTCAGTTAGCAGCATAGTTGGTTTTGTGCAAAGTTGCATTAGACTCAAAGTGCATACATATCCATAAAGTGCATAGTGCAATAGCAACAATTCTTATCAGTTGCATACTTGTTCTATAAAATCATTTCTGAATGTACCCATTGCAAAGTGCATTAAACTACTGCATCCAGTGTGTCTTACACGACAGGAACCAAATCATACAATTCTTGTAATATTGCAAAGTGACATATTATAGCGGAAATTATAACATTCTGTCTTAAGTCATACATTTGTCGACTCTAAAGAGGGAAGGAAATCCAGGAGGTATAGACTTCATTGTCCTAAAAATGTGTACAGTTCTTCGTCTATATTGTGGCCATTCGGGAATTTGCTTTCAAAGTCCAGAATGCACCTAGTCTCTTTTTGTCGTAGAAGTTTTTCTTTGTTTCCACCTCTGGGACCTGTGTCAATTTTGTGAATCCCAAAGAAACCAAAGCTCTCCATGTTTTTGTTGTGACAATCTGCAAAGAGCTTCGCCATTGGGTAATTAGCATCACTGTTGATAATGGCTTGTACATGCTGTTGAATGCAAATCTTTAATTTGCATTTTGTACTGCCTATATACCATTTTTGGCAAGAACATTTGAGGACATAAACAACATACTCAGTTTCACATGTGATTTTGTCCAATATCGAAACAGTTTGGCCTGTGATGGGGTGTTTGAAAGAACCACAGTTCTTTGCATACTTACAGATGCTACGTCGAGTGCATTTGAAGAAACCCTTCTTTTGATTTGATAACCAGCTTTTGTTGTTGGTGTCTTCTTCTTTGATCATATAACGTTGAACCAGAGAGTCTTTTATGGATCGATTCCTTCTAAAAGTTATCTGAGGTCTGGTCTTTGAATTACTACGAATATCTTGATCGACCATGGGGGGGGGGTGTGTGTGTGAGTGAGTGAGTGTGTGTGTATATATATGATACATTACTCACCGTAATCGTATTTCTGATGCTTGTATCTGCTTAGATTAACATGCTGTACATAGGTCGACATCTAGTGGAAGCTGCGAACTATTACAGTTTGTTTTTCGAAACTCGAAAAGGGGCACCGAACTAGGGTGGGCCAGTAATACTATCCCCAGTGTGACGTCCACTGTACCCATGATCCCTCACGCGTGTAGGACCCTCAGATTGTATTTTTTCTGACATGAGGTAGCATGAGCAGTAGAGTGAGTACAGAGTATCCAAGCAGATAAGATAGATAAGACTACAAGTATCTATGCACCTTCTCTCAGAGGGGAGGAAGGGCGGGCGCATGTGAATCTAAGCAGATACAAGCATCAGAAATACAGTTACGGTGAGCAATTTATCCCTTCTTAGGCTTGTGGAATCTGCTTAGATCACATGCTGTGCATAGAAGCAGTGTTAGAAGAAGGAGGTGGGATGTGAGAAGGGTCATGAGCGAACAAATGTCTTAGAACCGCTTGTCCCACTTCAGTATCTGTCTTGGAATGAGTGTCAATGCAGTAGTGCTGAGTAAAGGTGTGAATAGAGCTCCATGTAGCTGCTTTGCAAATCGTGTCAAGGGGTACATTTGCAATGAAAGCCCGAGTGGCCCCAGTACCTCTTGTAGAGTGGGCCCTTGGCGTAAACGGCAGTGTCTTTTCTATAAGGGAGTAACACAGCTGGATACATTTGACTATCCATTTCGAGATGGCACCTTTAGAGACGCGATCTCCTTCTCTGCCTGTAGCTATGGAGACAGTTGATCTGTCTTTCTTAGCGGTCTGGTCTGGTCTACTTAGTAGAGAACCGCTCTTCGCACATCTAGTGTGTGTAGTTTTACCTGAGCCGAGCATTTGGGTTCCTGGAAGAAGGCCGGTAGCTCAATGGACTGGTTAACATGGTATTTTGAAATTAACTTAGGTGAGAACCTAGGGCGAGTTCGTAGAACCAGTTTATCCTTATGAACAGTAAAGAAAGGATCCTGCACTGACAGAGCCTGAATTTCACTGACCCTTCCTATGGATGTAATGGCTACTATAAGTCAGGTGTTTGAGACTAGCTTTATGCATGGGTTCAAAGGGGGTGGGGGTTCACAGGAGTTTAGCAAGCACCACATTAAGGTCCCACCCTGGTGGTGGGTTAGAAATTGGAGGGTGGAGTCTCTTCACCCCTTCCATAAAGGCATTGACAACTGGCACCTTCCACCATGACACTTGGTTATGGGAGGTGGTGTAGGTTGACAGCACCACCAGGTGTACCTTGAGTGAATTAAAGGCATGGTCTAGTAAAAAAATGTATTTAAAAAATAGATAGGCAACATAAAAAAAAATACTAGCATTCTCTTTTTTAAAACTTCCTATGTAAAAGTTTGAGCTATTCAAGCTCAAAATTCGCAAAAGCAAGCACATGGGCGCATCCATTTTGTGAAATGGATGCCCTCCTGTGCTGGCTTTTGCGGCACTAATGAAGGAAAAGGCAGCCAGCTGTAGTAAACAAAAGCTACCGCTGGGTGGCTTTCCTTTCATTAGTGCTGTACGCGGAGGACGGGGACCAGAGACCAGAGCAGGAAAGCTGCAGCTGAATCTCGGTAAGTGCTATTTATTTTTAAAAAAAAAATAAGCACTAGCTGCGGTTTTTTTTCCTAAGTTTTCCGGGCTGGAGGAGCCCGAAAAACTTAGAAATAATACTGCAGCTCTAAAAACGTTGTATTTAGGTTTGCGGTCGCTTTTAAAGCGACCGCAAACATAAATACAACGTAATTGTATTGGAAAACGCTGCGGTTTTTCTTTCCAAGTTTCTCAGGCTCCTGAGACTCGGAGGAGCCTGAGAAACTCGTAAAGAAAAACCGCAGCGTTTTCCAACACAACCGCGTTGTGTTTCTGCCTGAATCTGCTTTCCCATTTGGGGCTCTCGGGCTCCCCGTGGGGAGCCCGAGAGCCCCAAATGGGAAAGCAGATTCAGGCAAAAACAACGCAGCATTGCGGAAAACAACCGCGTTGTTTCTGCCTGAATCTGCTTTCCCATTTGGGGCTCTCGGGCTCCCCATGGGGAGCTCGAGAGCCCCAAATGGGAAAGCAGATTCAGGCAGAAACAACGCAGCATTTAGCATTTCCCATTTGGGGCTCTCGGGCTCCCCACAGGGAGCCCGAGAGCCCCAAATGGGAAATCAGCTATAGGCAGAAACACTACGCGGCATGTAATCACAACCGCGTTGTGTTTCTGCCTGCTGTGGCTTTCACTTTGGGTCTCCGGTGCTACCCTGGGAGCACCGGAGACCCAAAGTGATAGCCACAGCAGGCAGAAACACAACGCGGTTGTGTTGGAAAACGCTGCGGTTTTTCTTTCCGAGTTTCTCAGGCTCCTCCGAGCTGGAGGAGCCTGAGAAACTTGGAAAGAAAAACTGCAGCGTTTTCCAACACAATAACGTATTTATGTTTGCGGTCACTTCAAAAGCGACCGCAAACATAAATACAATGTTTTTAAAGCTGCGGTTTTATTTCTAGGTTTTCCGGGCTCCTCCAGCCCGGAAAACTTAGAAAAAAAACTGCAGCTAGTGCTTATTTTTTTTTTTTTAAATAAATAAATAGCACTTACTGAGATTCAGCTGCAGCTTTCCTGCTCTGGTCTCCGGTCCCCGTCCTCCGCGTACAGCACTAATGAAGGGAAAGCCACCCAGCGGTAGCTTTTGTTTACTACAGCTGGCTGGCTTTTCCTTCATTAGTGTCGCAAAAGCAAAAGCCAGCACAGGAGGGCATCCATTTCACAAAATGGATGCGCCCATGTGCTTGCTTTTGCGAATTTTGAGCTTGAATAGCTCAAAATTTTACATAGGAAGTTTTAAAAAAGAGAATGCTAGTATTTTTTTTTATGTTGCCTATCTATTTTTTAAATACATTTTTTTTACTAGACCATGCCTTTAAATACCAACCCTGCATCCAGTAAGTGGAGCATGTAGGTGACAATATTGGAAGGAGTGCAATCAACTGGGTTGATTTGTTTATTCTGACACCAAATAACAAAGCTTTTCCACTTATCAAAGTAACAGTGTCTTGTGTTCGGTTTCCTTGATTCTTTAAGGATATCCATGCATCTCTGTGGTAAATTGAGATGGCCAAACTGTATGACTTCAGGAGCCATGCTGCCAAGTTCATCGAGTTGGGTTGAGAATACACAGTTTGTCCTCCGTGCTGGGAGAGTAGGTTATACCAGCTCGGGAGTCTGATGGGTTCGCACACCGCCAGTTTGCCCAGGTGCGGGAACCATGGTTGTCTCGCCCAAATGGGAGCAACTAGGATGAGCATCATTGATTCCCTGTGTATCTTGTTGACCACCTTCCTCATCGGAGGGGTTGGTGGAAAAGTGTAGGCAAACATCCCTGACCAGTTCATCCATACAGCGTTCACCTTGGAGCCTGGCTGGGGGAACCTGGATGCGAATCCGGGGCATTGTCTGTTTTCGCTTGTGGCGAATAGGTCTATAGTGGGGAAACCCCACTGTGAGAAGAGGACTCCTACGTAGACACCATTTGTGTTCTTCTGGGAGGGAGTCTCTGCTCAAAGCGTCCGCTGGTGAATTGAGATCCCCTGGAACATGTTTAGACGACAGGTAAATGTTCCGTCTGAGTGCCCATATCCAAATTTTCTGGGCAAGCCTGGACAGATTTAGCGAACGAGTGCCCCCCTGTTTGTTTATGTAAAACATTGCGGTCGTGCTGTCCGTTAGGATCTGCACTGACATGTTTGATAGGTGGGGTTCGAGCTCTCGAAGCGCTCTGAAGACTGCAGAAGCTCTAGCAGGTTGATGTGATTCTTGGACACTGTGTGAGACCAGAGGCCCTGAGCTGTGTGGTGAAGGTGGTGTGCTCCCCACCCTGACAGGGACGCGTCTGTAGTGACTATGGCCTGTATCTCTGGATCGTAAAAGGGTTTCCCCTTTGACACATTCTCTCTTATCCACCAGCGAAGACTCTGTGCTAGTGTTGGCGAAACGACCACTAGATCGTCCCATTGACCACTTGCCTGAGACCACTGTTTCGCCAACCATTCCTGCATGGGTCGCAGGCGCACGTGGGGAACCAGGTAAATACATGACGCCATCATGCCTAGCAAACACATGGCTTTGCGAACCCTTATCTGACGACCAGACTGATATTGAGGAATTTGCTGTAATAGATTCCAAATTATTTCCACTGATGGAAAGGCCGACCCCTCTTGAGTGTTTAGGACAGCTCCTAGGAACTGTTTGGAGGTGCTTGGCACCAGGCTTGATTTCTTTCTCATTGATTGAGAAGCCCAATTGGAAGAGGAGGTTGATCGTTCTTTGGATGTTGGCTCTGCAAATTACGGGGGGTTCCCCTGTGATGAGCCAGTCGTCCAGGTAAGGGTACACTGGGATTGCATCCCTGCAGAGGTGCACCGCCACCATCGCCAGTACCTTGGTGAATACCCTTGGAGCCGAGGCTATACCGAAGGGAAGTACCTTGAACTGGTAGTGCTGGCTGTCTACCTTGAAACGCAAGAATCTTCGGTGCGCTGGGAACATGGAAATATGAAAATAGGCATCTTTCATGTCCAATGTTGCAATGTAATCTCCTCTTTTTAGTAGGGGGATTACCTCTTGGAGTGCAGTCATGCGAAATTTTTGAGGCTTGACATACTTGTTTGCAGGCTGTAAGTTTAATACTGGGCGCATTGTTAGATCTTTTTTGGAACAAGGAAGTAAGTTGAATAAATACCCTTGTTTACCTGGTTGCCCGGGACGAGTTTTATCGCGTCCTTTGCAAGAAGAATGACAATCTCCTCGAGGACGATTCTTTGGTGCTCCAAGGAGTGTATTTTCTGTCTTGGAGGATGGTCGCGGGGGCGTTCCAACAGTTTGAAACAGTATCCCACGGACACTGTGGACAGCAGCCATCTGTCCGAAGTGATCCCTTCCCATGTGTGGGTGAAGGTGGAAATGCGCCCCTTACTGGGGATGCATGGGAAGGGACCCGGAGCGGAATGTCACTGTTTGTTGGGGGGTGTAGCGCCTCTACCTGGGCTGCCTCTCCCCCTCCCACGGACCCTCTTTTGACCTCTGGCAAAACCCTGTGAAGCCTGTTCGTTGCCTCCCCACAATGCTCCTTGCCCTTGAAAGTAATTAGACCCTCTCTGGGAATTTTGGCAGCCAGAGCGAGGAAAATTATTATTCCCTCATTGGTTCATGGGTTTATTGATTTATTAGTTAGTTGTCCAAGGGACTTTAGGGTATCATATTCGTCCTTGGCTGTTTTGAGTGCCTCTTCCACCGCTTTCCCAAACAAGACATTTGGTTTCACCGGTATGTCGATGAGGGTGGCTTGGGTCTCGGGTATAAACCCAGACTGCCTCAGCCAAGCCCGTCACTTAATGACTGTGTTCTCTGCGATGAGTCGGCCTGCATGGTCTGCTGCGTCAAAAGTCGCCTTGAGAATGCATCCGGACACCGATCTCCCAACGCAATCTGGCCCAACTGGCCCTTTAGAGGTTCAGGTGCGGAGGCAATAAGGGCAGCTACCTGTTCCCATTGGTGACAGTTGTAACTTGCCAGCAGAGTGGTGGTATTGGCAATTCTTGTCTGGTAAGTGGAAGTGGAAGCCACTTTCCTTCTTCCTTCCTAGCCCATATATCTTTTTGCTCTCCTTGTCTGGGGGAGCCTCAGAGGATGCTAGAGGTGTCCCCGCCCACTTCCTGGTGGTTGTAACCACCAATGAGTTAGGTTTAAGATGACCCCTTATATAAAGTGGGTCGGAGGGGGCGGCCCTGAATAATTCCTCTATTCGTGGGTTAACTGCCCAGGTAAGATTAGGGGTGAGCAGGGAGGGGTCAATTCTGCGTTGAATAGACTTCAGAATTGATATGGCTTGGGCAATGGATTTTCTATCCCCCATAATTTGCTCTGAAAAGTCCCTCTCTTCTTGAGCCCCTTAAGTGTCTATCTGAAAGTGGTCTTCAGCTTTAGCTAAGACCTCATTCAGTAATGGCTGATTATCCACAGGTGAGTCATTCACCTGTGGGTCCTTGGGAATAGGGGAGTCGAGACTATAGGCCTCTGCCTCGTCTTCCTCCTCCTCATCCTGGTCCTCGTCTACATATTATTCGACCCCTGCCTGGTCATCCAGTGTTTGTATGTCTGGATCTTCACCATACTGATAAGGTTCAATAGTGCGTGGGTTTGAAATCAGGCCCTGAACTGGAGTCTCAGTACGGGGTCTCTTACTAGGAGGTTGAGGGTCTTTGGATCCGGAAGGAGTAGAGGTAGCAGGGATATTCTGATAGCTCAGGAAGTAATCAGAGTTTTTCTCGTAAAAATTTGCCATAAAAGACATTCTCCTCATCACTCTGTCAATGTCTTCAGAACTCCATTCTTTGGAAATGGGAATTACCACTTCCTGCTGTGGTTCCTCTTCTATTCCCATATCCTGTGGAGTGGGATGGACAACTTTAGGCCTAGTGACAGGGTCAGGGGTCTTCAACTTCTCAGAATATTTACGTTTCTCCTTCTGAACCTGGTGTAAAGAAGCGTTTTTCTGTTGTTCCTCCCCTTTCCCATGTGTAGAGGCATGTTTCCCTGACTCTTTGGCTTTCCCAGAATCTTTCGACACCTGGCGTCGAGATTCGGAGGTATGTTCACGAGGTTCTGGAGTTTTAGAGGAGGGACATCAAGACTCTGAGGCAGACACAGAACGAACTTCCGGAGCAGACTTTGAACGTGCTGCTTGGGGGTAGAGGTCGGATTAGTCTTCTGACGACCATACCTCTGTGACCTTAGGTAACATGGCACTCTTAGCAATCGTAGACGGTTGCTGTGTGTCATGAGGCGACCGTGACCTGGAGCACCCAGAGGACACCGATTCTGCGGACCTCTCTCTCTCTGTGCCTTTTTCTGACGATCACTCGACACACGTGTCGAGTCTCGGGTGGGGTTAGTGTGCTTAGTTGAAGGTGTGTGGGTAGCGCTCTTGCTGCCAGGTGTAGTCCCCATAACTGCCCCGCCGGACATCCTCCGAGGTCGAGGGCTTGCGCCTGGGTGCCCAACGACACCCCTGTGCCCTCGCCGTCCGATACGGCGGCGTTGCTGCCATCGCTGAAGGAACCCACAGCGTCCATGGCCTCGAGCTGCCTGGCGTAGTGGGCCCAACATTTGGTGGAGCGGTCCTTAAGTGTCTTAGCTTTGAAGAGCTTACACGCTCTGCAATTTGCTTCGGGGTGGTCCCTAGGAAGACACAGATTACAGGTGTTATGCTTATCTACCCAAGGGAACTTACGGTTGCACTTGGGGCAGAATTTAAAAGGAGTACTCTCCGTTTTGTTAGTATATGACAGCGGGCGATTATGTAGGAAAATAAACGAGTGCGAGTATGTCCACCCCCCCACTCTCCCTACTTGCAGGGCCGAGACCAGAGGCTTTCTGAGGCCCGGGCCGAGGCCAGAGGCCTTCTGAGGCCCAAAGTCCGTCGTGCAGTCTCGACGGCTGTTCGTTCTTCAGTACCACCGTCGATCTTCGGAGTCTCGACGTGGGATTTGAGGAACAGGGATTTTTAGGTTAATTTATGACAAATGGCTGAAAGCCAGGGAACTCCGCAACTATGCTTCCGACAAGTATGGTGGAAAAAAACAATCTGAGGGTCCTACACGCGTGAGGGATCATGGGTACAGTGGACATCGCACTAGGGATATTACTGGCACGCCCTAGTTCGACGCCCCTTTTCGAGTTTCGAATAAAAACAAATACTCCGCAGCTTCCACTAGATGTCGGCCTATGCGCAGCATGTGACCTAAGCAGATACCACAAGCCTCAGAAAGAAAGAGAGATATATATATATATATATATACACACACACATATATACACACACACCATACACACACATATATATATTACAGGGCCTGCAGTAGCGGTTCCTGTAGTTATGGTTAAGATGCTCAACTCATAGAAAGAGCACTTTTTGTGTGGCTTATAACTTTGCCCCTACCCCCTGTAAAACAAGTATATGGCCCCCTCAGAATGATTGTGTGAAGTTTGGTGCGGTTTTGTTCAGGGGGGCAGGTAAAGTTATAGGGGGATCCCAAAATGTGTGGAAATCAAAGATGCAATGGGAAAACATTTTTGCTTGTGCCCACAGCCCAAACCGCTGGATGAATTTTTACCACATTTGCTCTAGGAGTGGCAACTTGGTCCTGAAAGCGGCCTTTTGTAAATTTGGTGTAGATCTGTCCAGTAGTTTTTTTTTAAAAAAAATTGATAAATGTAGGTAAAAAAAATGTGTGATATCTGGGTCCCGTCCGCGGACTCATTTCCTGATTCCGGACATCGTACACGTCCGCGGATTGCTCAATTAAAAACTTGGTGTGTCAAAATGTTTGAAACGGACGCCATGTTGGATTCGAGAACAGTGCCCGTTATCCACAGGCATCACGATAAAAACAAAAAAAATACAACATTGCACTTGTTAAACAAATGAAACCATCTCTGGGGATTGGTGATCAGGATAGAATGGAATATGGCCATAGAAAGCCAAAAATCTGGTGTTTTTCTTCTACAGAGTCCGGGAACATTTCAGATGTTCAGGGATATCCATCCATGCATATTTCTGCATTACAGGGTCAGTGAAAAGCAGTTTTTGGATGGCTTATTACTTTGGTGCCATTCAATGAAACTGCATAAAATCCTGCAATATTATGTTATACCTGACCCTGAATGGTTCTGCAAAGGTTGGTGCCGTTTCGCCAGGAGGGGGGGGGGGGAATTAGAGGAGGGCAGGAGGTGGCTCAAAATAGTTGAAAGGCTTATAAATTTGGTGCCGTTTGACAATTATGCACAAAAGTTGGCAAAAAAAGGTTTTAGACCCAGATTTGCATGTTTCTGCAAAGTTTGGTGCGATCATGTCAAGAGGCGGCAAATTTAGAAGGGGGGTCTCAACATTGTTCGATGGCTTATAACTTTGTTGCCATTTGACGAATTTGCACTAAGGTTATCAGAAAGATTATAGACTCAACCTCCAATGTTTGTGCAAAGTCTGAATGGATTTCGTCAAGTGTGGGCTAAGTTCTATGACTATTTTTTGTATGATCATATTGACAATTTCGAAAAATAAAACATGGACGGATTTGGAGCAAACTTGTGCAAGGAGCATTGGCAAGGAAACAAAAGCATGGTTTTGCAAATGCGTTTTCTTTTTTGAAAATTGTCATAGTGTAGCTACACAAAATCCTCATAAAGCATTGCAATACATGCTGGAGCCTGAGGGAGGTAGATCATTGCCCTGGGCTGAACATGTGAAAAGTCTCTTGCTGGAATTGAATCTAGAAGAACTATGGAATAATCCCATTGGCATCACTACGAGTGATGTGGAAAAAGCAAAGAGAAACTCAAGGGAAGGTGGGCGATTGAATTGGTTAATGCGTGCAGTGGGTTGCCTACAGGAGTTATTTATTTGTCCACCAAGTCGGTGTTGGAGTTTGAAAAGTACTTCGATTTGGTTAGTCACCCGCTTGAACGCACCCTTTATATGAAATTTAGGCTAGGCCAATTGAATGTGGCATGCCGCACTAGATTGTGGGATAGAACTGGAGACGACACATCTGGTATGTGTAATAGCAAGAGAATCCATAATTAATTTTCTGTTCTTGTGCCTGGGCTATCGTGGGGCTAGGATTAAATATCTGACGACAATTTGTAACGCACATGCTATACGCTGCACGAGTGAAGGCATTTTGCTGTTCTTGTGTTTTGACGACATGAATGTAATATTCTTTGTAGCAGTTATATCCATCAGGCCTGTCAAATAAGAGCTACACTATTAAACGTTGGAGTGGTGTGTGAGTGGATGCAGTCTGTGCAGTCCCTGACTCTTTTCGTGTGGAAAACTGCTGCTGGTACTTATTTTCGAAGTCTCTTTCACTGTTCACCATTGCTGGAGGTGGAACAGTTAAAAACTCACAGGACCGCGGAGTGGTGTGTGAGTGGATGCAGTCTGTGGAGTCTGTGCTGCCGGCTGAGGCAAGGTTAGGAGTCTTCCTTTGCCTCTCTACTGCCAGGTAACATCTAGTACGACTTGCAATTTGGAAGCTCTTCAGTGTTTACATTTGGTGGTTTGAGTGTTACCGCCGTTGTTTTGTTGCGGGACTGTATTGTAATCTACCCAGTAAATGTGAAGATCACCGGCGAGGCTAACAAGCAAACAAGCTTTTCCCTCACTTTTTTTTTCCCTCTTCGAGCCCCGGGGCTGGGACAGCAATTCGAGCCAGTAATCTCGAGTCAGCTCATCGTCAAGAAGTCTGTTTCTGTGCACGGGGGCCTGTTTGAAGTCTGTGCTGTGACTGCGGGCATTCGGCCTTTGAGCCGCACAGATTTTTGTACCCGCGCGGGTGAACCCAACTAGAACCGGGCAGAGATCAGGGTTTTACAGACCTCATTGGGGCTCATTAACTGGTTTGACGGTTAAAGTTACGGACTGAAGAGAAGAGGGAAGAGGGAGGAGAGAGTTTTGAGGAGTCACCGCAGAGGAGAAACCAGAGGGCATATACAGTGTTTGTGCTAAATTCGTGTTGGAAGGGCCATGAAGCTGCGCAGCAACTCGTTTCAGGATGACCCTAAGGGCCCCGAATGGAAGGAGCCCAAAACAGCTAGTACTCCTCTAGCCCGTGGTTCGAAGGGGCCACTCGAAATCATCAGGAAGGACCCGTTACTTGGGGAGGGGATTCAGCAGGCCCATGCGCAAGTACATGTGGACCCTTCCCTTTCCCCCCTCTCCACAACGGTAAGACCTAGTGGCGGGCAGGATGTCGAACTCACATTGGCGAATAATTGGAAAAAGGGCCTAGAATTCACTATTACCACAACTAAAATACAGAAAAAAATAGACAAGCACTTTAGAGAAAAAAGTCTGTCGTGTGAAATTGAGGCTCTCAGAGACAATGATGCCCCTTTGAGCCCTATCATAAAACCGAAAGGGTTCAATGAGCCCTCAAGGTCTTCATTGGATTTGGACACAAGCGATCACATGTTGAGCAAGTTAGATCTCTCTGGCACAGACAATAATCAAGAGCTGACTGGTCGTGTGCAGGAAGAAGTACCATTAGAAGTACCAAAAGCTCCAGATCGAAGGGACCCCCAGGTTGAAACAGCTGAAGAAAGGGTCCAGTGAAATGGAAACACATTGAGCGCACTCAATTATGTGTTGAACTCGTTAGTCTCCGTCTTTGAACTCCTGAAAGGCGAAGTGCAACTTCAATCTGGCTCCCTATTGGAGCTGACGAAGGAGGTAGCAGTACTAGACGGGTCAATAGTGGGCTGATGTAACATCATCAACACAAATGTGCTGCTAAAACTGCAGGAGTTGAAGCTTGAATCAGTCAAACAAGGCTTGGAAATTTCAGCGATTCAAAGATCCTTGGCAACCAAAAACAAATTGGAAGAGACAGATAGGGCTTTAAATCAAGCCTTACTGACTCAACTCCAATCTTTACATCTAAATCAACTGGAGTCGGATCTGAATGCACCAAAAGAGGTGGACAACCTACAGATGGACGACACCCCTCTTTCAGAGTTGGTTCTGGAGGAGTTCCGGAGACTAGCAAATGTGGGAGAGGGGTTCCAAGATGAGGACATAGTCGAAAAACTCCCCTCAGCTAACTCCAAAGGCCAGATGGATACTCAAGGAGTGGAGGACAAAGAAGTATGTCCCCAAAGTGTCAGTCTAGGCGGCAAAAAAGTTAGAAAAAGGGAATCCAGAAGGCTGAAAAGACTCAAAGAAAAGGGAGTCCAAATAAAATGGTAAAAAAAGTCAAAGAACCAAATGAAAGCAAAACACAAAAACTCAGAAACAAATTCCTTCTTGAAGAAATTAGGTAACTCACAACCATCGGTGGCTGAGGAGGATCAGGAAATAGTCGAACTCGACTCTGAACAGCCCACAGGAAAAAGGGGGGGGGGGAGAGCAAAGAAGAAAAATGATCAGGAAAGGGCCTCCCGGTGTGTTGCAAAAGGCGACCGAAATTGGGGTCAAAACCACCCCCAGTTAAGGTTGTGAGTATTGAAGAAACAAAAACAAAGATTGCACCCATTTTTCTGAAAAAAGCTTCTGCTCAAACCCAGATTAAAACCATATCTCAAATGGTGGAAATAAAACTGGGTGAAGGCAAATTCAGAAGCGTGGGAGACTCAGACTCTGTCTCAGAAAAGCCAAGATTGTCGGAAGAAAATGTGATCTCTGCCCCTGCAATCTCTTTGCCGTTGGAACAAATGCCTCTGCAGGGTTTTGAAAATACCAATACGGGATCCCATTTTGCGATGCCGATCATTTGGTTATCACTAACTGCAAACAAATCATGCAAAATTCCTAAATCGTGGGGCCATACTCTGAATCTTAAAAAAAGTACAGAGTCTGCAAAGACATAGAATCAGTAAGATTCCCAGATCCTAACAATACACTGCTGGCAGAAGTGGGTTGTGCCTCCAGGGAGTTGTTTACGGCAATTGATGAAGCAAAGCTGGACTTAAAGAAATTGGACTTATTTGTCTTAAGAACCCAACCGGAGCACCTGCAGCTGTTGAGCCCGGAAGTAGGAAAGATTGTGCAACGACAAGATGGGGCCGCTAAACATCAATCCCGACCCCGAAGTCTGTTGGTACCTGTGAACCATTGCGTGTTCCCAACAAGGACAATACTCTAGCCCTATTACCGAGCATCCTAACCAAGGTCTTTCAGAAGCTGGGTTTAGGTTCTCAACATCTTTGAAAATGAAGGGCTAAAAGTTATCTGTTGGAACACACGGGGGCCAAATAACTGCACATCAAGGGCAATGAAGAATTATCTTTTTGAGGTGGTGGTGTCCTAATGTTGCAGGAGACTTGGCTGGTCAATCTGATAGCATTAGAAGGGTACCTTATTAGAGTTCAAGGGGCGGCACAGAAAGCAAGAGGGAGGCCTAGTGGGGGGCTGCTCATCGCCTTTACAAACTCTAAATTTAAGGATGTTGTCTCTGCTGAAGTGAACATACAAGGTGTACAACTATGCAAAGCTACATTCAGAAATAGGGGATGTGACCGGGAGATGAATTTCTGCAATATCTATTGGAATCCCTCAAGCGCGGTGCTCCGTGTCTTCCTGGATGAGTTAGCCAGGGCTCTAGGAGACATGAAGTTAGCATTTCCAGGGGCTGACTATTTATTTATTATTTATTATTTTTTACGCTACTTACCTTGTACTGCACTTCCCCCCCACCTCCTCCCCCTGCACTTCCTCCTTTTCCCCTTACCTCTGCACTTGCGCGATCTGAATGACACCTGGCCTAGTAGGATCGTTTGTCTGTCTTCCCCTTGTTTCCCTCCCTCCCTGCCTCGTAGCGCCTTGAAACACTTGTGTATAGGCGCGTTACAAATACCATATCATATCTGACCTAATCTTGGGGGGCGATTTGAACGCACAATGTATTGATCTCTTAAGAAATCAGAGAATACCAATTGGAAAAAGAACCACTAAAAATGGTCAGCTGTGGGTTGATTGGTTAAATGATTGGGGCTTAAAAATGTCAAATGGGAGTCTGCCAGGAGACATCCCGGCTAATCCAACTAGGATTCAGGGTACATCTGCCTCGATATTGGATAATCTTTTCCTGTCTGGTGGTCTTTTTGAACATAAAGTCAGTCTAAACATAAAAGAATGGGGTAGGTAGTGATCATCTCAGGCTGGAACTCTTTTTCCCAGAAATAACATCAGAAATCTTGCCACACAATACTCAGAGTTTAGTAGCCAGGAAAGGCAAAGTTTGCCTACTTAAATATAAAGCAGGGGGAGCTAACCTGAATGAAAGGCTGTCAGCCTTGTCAGAAGATGTTCAAAAAGAGAACTGCTCCCCTCAAGCTTTATTAAATTTATATGGCAAACTTGTCCCCCGAAGCTCAACGGGGGCGGGCCTAAACAAGTCCACCGGCACGTTTACGATGAGGAAACTATGGCAAAGAAAAAAGATCTTAATGGGAGGTTGAGACTCACAAAAAAAGATATCTCTCTTCAAAACTGAACAAGAGGCGAAAATAAGATTGCTAAAAAACTTGCATAAACACTGGTCAGTTGCACGAAATATAAAAAGGTATCAACAGGATGGGGAGCACATCCTAGAGGTTCTGGGTAAGAGGGATGCAAAGGGGTTTTGGGACACCATGCACGAGATGGAAGGGGAGAAAACAACTCAGCTTTGTAATCTAGTATTCGAGAGTGATTGGATTAAGAACCTAAATTCAGCCTATGGTAAGCAGGAAAGAACAGTGTGCTATTACAATACTAAGGCTGAATGGCATCTTGATTTCAATGCCTCGGATATCGAAGATCTCATTATGAAGGCCTCCTCCTCGAAAGCGGCAGGCCCAAATGGCTTGACCTATCAAGTTTTGAAGGGCTGTCCGGCTCTATGGGCCAAATTGCTTAATTGGCACTTCAGGGAAATCCTGACAAAGAAACAACTTCCGACATCATGGCGTACCGCTACAGTTATCCCACTATTCAAAGGGGGCGATAGGGAGGCGGTGAAAAACTATTGCCCCATCGCCCTGTTGGATATTGACAGCAAGATTTTTATGAAAATCTTGCTGGGGGAACTGGAAGCATGGGAAAAAAAGTTGAAATGTTGTCTAAGTGTCAAACAGGATTCAGGATGGGGCTCTCAACTGCAGTGAATGGCATGGTGTTAAACCTCTTGAGCGAAAAATCACAGGCAAAGGGGGGAGAACAACTGTATGGTGCCTGGGTTGATTTCTCAAGGGCCTTCGACCAGGTGGACAGGGGAAGGCTCTGGTTGAAATTAAGAGCAAAAGGCATTCCAGAGGGGCTCCTGGTGATGCTCATTGAATTCCATAAAGAAAATGACATCAGAATGAGACTAGATGCTGAGGGCCACTTGTCAGAACCAGTGAGAGTAAACTGGGGGGTGAGGCAGGGTTGACTTGGGGCCCCCTTATTTTTCAATCTATATACAGCTGACATGGGGGACTTTCTAGCTCCTTCGGCGTTGGCCAGTGCATCCCTAAATGGAAAGAAAATACACTGGCTGGCCTAAGCCGACGATGTGGTGGTCTTGGACAAAACAGCCATCAGCCTGCAACGCCTGCTTAATGGCATTCCCAATTATGCAGTGGAAAATGGGCTCTCCTTAAGTCCAAACACATCAAGGGTGTTGGTTTTTAGGCAAAAGAACAAAAAAATTGTTTACACCAGGTGGTCAATGGGGGGCGGGGGTCGATCACAAGGATGGAGGACCTGGTCTACCTGGGTTATAAAATCTATGCTTCACCAGCAATTTGTAAGGTAGAATCAGATCTTGAAGCAAAAATAAAACCACGAGTAGACCAGATGAAAAGAATTCTCTGGAAATAATGGTAAATTTTTGATCATACTAGTCCTTAAGTTTTACCAGGCTAAAGTCATCCCTGTTCTGTTATATGGTCTTGAAGATAAACCTCAGTTATGTAACACGTCTTGGCAAAAATGGGAAGGTCTTTTATGCAAGCATGTCTTGGGCCTACCAATGAGTTTATCCATGGACAACCTCAGATTCGAACTGGGCCTTAGATCATTAAAATCTCAAGCGGGGTGGAAACTGTTGGTATTGCATCATCGTATCACGACAACCCAAGATCACTCTTTATAGGCAGACATGAGAAAACATCTGGAGGCAGGCAGCTCTCAATATCTGGATAGGCTAGACTTGCTGTTGAAGGAGCAGCCTGGGAGCGCGGACATAGACACAAAAATGTTGGAGGAAAACCCAACAAAGGCCAAAATAAAATTGGAGGAAATGGATTGGATCCAGACTCTTAATAAAATAAGATCAGGCCCTAATCCGAATCCTCTCCAAATGTCAGAAAGAAAACTGGGCTTCCTCAGTAAATATCTAATAAAGTTCGCAGATTGGAGACTGAGGAACACATTTCTGAGATTAAGACTAAACATCTTACATACTGGGGACATTCTAGCGAGAAGAGGCCCTAGCCTTGAATTTGTGTCAGTCTGGTGTCAGTCTGGTGCTAAGCCAGAAAATCAATCCATCAATCCATCAAACATCTGATGATGGAGTGTGAGGGCGCGAGAAACTCCAGACAACAGTTCTTCAGCAGGTTCATTTCTGACTCAATGTATTGGGTATATGACCATTTTTGGGAAAGCCTAATTGATGGCCAATCCCAACAAAAGACGATCGCTGTAGTGAAGATGCTGGAGAACTAAGTTAGAACTGTAAAATCCAGGCAAATGTCTGTTTGGGGGTCTGGAGTGTAATATGTTGCCCCCGAGGAATGCCAAAGTTTGGACAATTGATTTCCTGCAGAAGTTTCCTCTCTTTCTCCTCAGTTTTCACTCTTTTCCTCTATTCTTCTTCTCTCCTCCAATTCTTCTAGTCTGTCTTTCTTCCTGTCCTTTTTGTAAGAGCTGAAGGTTGGAAAATTGTTTTATCTGTTTTGGATTTACTTATTTTTAAGCATTTGGTTTTATTCTCAGCTTAAATATTTTGTACGTTTGTGAAAGGTTACATTTTTGTAACCATAAACAATGAACTTGGATTAAGTTATACAACTGTATTTCATTTTAGATTACGAAACCATTACTATCGTTACACAATTAAATATGCACTTAATTGCCTTTTGCACAATGCAATGTTGCTAATAGACAAATGAATGCACCTGCTGCAACATATGCGCATAGCCTGACCCCAGATTTAAAAATATTAGGATCCAAATAATGCTCATCTTTGCATGTTGCTAAGTGTATCTTATGCATATGTATAATTGCATCTGGTCGTATTTTAATTCATGCTCTGTAAATGCGACAGATTCAGATGAAGTATATTAGGACATATTAGTTATTGCGTCTTCATTTCTTATCAATGTATTGAATTGCTGCTTTTATCATTATAACTAGTGTTGGCAAACGACTAAACTGTGGAATAAAAGCTATATGAGAATAAACTTGATGTGTGATGTCAAAGATGTTGCTTAGCTTACCATAACTGACGAATTTCTGGGGGTTTTCGGTTTTACTTGTAACCATAACATCCCTTTCACAAAGTTATTTCACTGAATATATCATAGGGCAGCGATCGTCACCCTAAAGTTAAGGTGAGTCGGACTCCCACAGGAATCCCTCAAAATTCTATCATTAAAGGCATGGTCTAGTAAAAAATGTTTTTGTCCCTACGGGTCGGCCATGTTTTTTTAAGCCTAAGTGGCTCGATTTTAGAAAACTTTCCTATGGACCTTACCCGAGTTTTCGTCCATTAAACGCACGCGAAAACAAGCACCAGGGAGCCGCCATTTTCTGATAATCCTATCTTTTCCCCGATCACCCTGGCTGACCTGCTTTTGCGGCACTAAATCAATTTCCCCGCCCCTGAGCCTGTCATCAGCAGACTCGTACTGCCCATTTCCCAACGCCAAAGCACGTCTCGTGTCAACATTCGCTGCTCTTCAGCTAATGATGTGTCGCCATGGAAATGGCAGGACGCCTCTTTCCTCAATAAGTATAAACAGACCGTTTCACAACACACAGCAGCAGATTTTCAATTCCATTCCTCTCTGTGTGTTACTTTGAGTAATCTGTGACTCGTTTCAGTGCTCTGGTCAGCTACCTTCGCCGCTTGTAGCCCGTGTGAACAGATACCAGTACCACCGCTATAAGTTATTTTAGTTTAACACACAATGGCTACAATAATGCCCTATATGTACGAGCCCGAGTATACTGAGGAGGAACTACTGGAAAGGGAAGCACGCGAAAACGATGGGGATTCGGACGGCAGTTGGCAGGACGAATCAACAGATGAAGAGCCTGGGCCTAGTCGAATGGACGGCGTCTCCACATGGTGCACATGCAATCGGTGCGAGCTAATGCCAACTGAGGACGAGAACTGCTGCTGCCGAGAAAACTCGGGATGCCTGGCCTACATTTCGGAAGGCGAGCCACGACCGCAATGTATCACCGAGCTGCCAGACTTCAGGACAGCCTGCCTCACACGGGCCGTGTTGAGAATGATGATGGTGCTTATGCACGAACTTCGCGTAACTGTTCGTCCTCGTAATCCGAGTAACGAGTAAGTAAACTCTGCTTGTCATGCCACTCCTATTTCATGTTCTTCTACTATATCCAAAATTACATCTACATATCATTGTAACGCATGTAAGTCGGTCAATAGTGTGCATTGTCTAGATAGCATTTGTCCGTGCAGAATGCCATTAGTTACAAGAATTGTCATTGACAACAAACGTTTATTAAACTTATCTTGGTCATTTAAAAACAGTTTGTTTCATTCCTTTTCACAGGTGGTACAGGCTGGTGGCCTATCGTTCCTTTACATGGTGGCTCCACGGGAGGCTTGGACACCGCGTTCGAAGAGTGATACCCGCCTGTGTCGTTCGTGCCATTAGAGAAACGTTCCCGAGTGACAGCGGTCAGTACAGGGGATTTTCTCTCGCTGTGCTGCAACCTGACCTGTATAATCTTTAAAGTCTTGTATTTTTGTGTCATGGAAATAAGATACAAAATAAAACACCACATATATTTTAACAACGTTTGTTTCAATTTTTTAAATGAATCAAGTGTGTCTCCATTCAAAGATGGACGTCAGACATCTGTGCTCTGAATGGGTGAAGGTCTGGTCGCTGTGAAGCAGGGTGGTCACTATCTATCTAAGCGAACATAACATATTCTCGATAACGCATGCACTAAATAACACTTGTTCAAAGTCTTTCAGTAGGTTATGTCTCTATAAAAGTCACACATATATCTATACTAACAATTACCATTGGATTATACAGGCCTTAGGGTCTTGACCACCATAATACACTGGTTGAAGTGTGGGTCTGTGCTCACAAGAATCTCCGGTATGTGGCATTTGTTATTGATAAGCAACGATATACTATCATTGATATAAAGGCGATATACTATATATTGATATAAAGGCGGTTCGCACCAGTGGATGCGCGCTGGCATGGGGGGCTGTCAGAGGCGTAAAAAGGCCAAGGTGCCAAACTACATGTACACTTCAAAAGGTGTCCCACGCCAAGGGGCCATCGGTCACATGGCCTCCTCAGACCCCGTGTCTCCAGCCAGGCCTCCTCTTGAAGCAGGCCACCCCCCTGCAATCCACATAAGTGTGTCTCCATTCAGCAGTCTTCCTGTGCCTTATCTGCACGCCCCAGGGCCATCCATCCCACCCCCCTTTATCAAAGGCGGTTCGCGCCAGTGGATGAGCGCTGGCATGGGGGGCTGTCAGGGGCGCGAAAGGCCAAGGTGCCAAACTACATGTACACTTCAAAAGGTGTCCCACGCCAAGGGGCCATCGGTCACATGGCCTCCTCAGACCCCGTGTCTCCAGCCAGGCCTCCCCTTGAAGCAGGCCGCCCCCCTGCAATCCACATAAGTGTGTCTCCATTCAGCAGTCTTCCTGTGCCTTATCTGCACGCCCCAGGGCCATCCATCCCACCCCCCTGTATCAAAGGCGGTTCGCGCCAGTGGATGCGCGCTGGCATGGGGGGCTGTGACGGGCGCAAACGGCCAAGGTGCCAAACTACATGTACACTTCAAAGGGTGTCCCACGCCAAGGGGCATCGGTCACATGGCCTCCTCAGTCCCCGTGTCTCCATGCAGGCCTCCCCTTCAAGCAGGCCGCCCCCCTAATACCACGACATACATACGTCATTCATTCACAAACACACCCCAGTTTCTAATACTTTAAAAACCACTCGATATGTCTCATGAGAACATCTTTGTGCTTTGCAAGTCAACTCCTGAACGTGATACCTGGGAACCACTGAGATCTATGCTAATCTGCTCGTCATCGTGCTATCCGTGAACTTCTGTGACCGCTTCGAGCATACCCATCAGTGCGCTACCTGTGGCCATCCACCTATTCTCCCGCAACATACTGCTCTGCTTGCTGAATCCAACTGTTTGTTGGTCAAGGTAAGGCCATGTATCCTGGTCATATTTTGCAGATTTTTAAATTTCTATCTATTTGCGAGTAGAGTACCCAATAGTGCTATGTTCATTGGTCTCAATGCTATTGACTTGAATTTCCATTGCTATGCTATCAATAGATCTATTTATTTTCATCTGTGTCAATTGTCATCGAATTGCATCCTTCGGGGGTCCAGCCTATGATGTAAGCATGTTTCCTTCTCGTGCAATACAGAACATCCAAGGGATGAGTCACATGTTCAGTTTTTAGTCACATCATTTATACATTTCTGCAATTTATGCAAATACTAAGCCGCACATAATGAACTGGTATAGTTCCTGCAACCAAAACAAACCTTGCATTGATCATTGTAGGATTCATTTACTTTTGTATCAAATCTTTATTCTTGAAGATTGTATAATAATGTTGATATTTACTTTTCAGATTTATCAACAATGCCTGCCTGTTCGATTAGCGGTTGCCCTTCGAAGACCCATGCTAAATCTGAAGGCACTACAATGCATGTATTCCCGAAAACTGTTGATCGAATAAGAGAATGGGTCAGACATTGCGGATATCCACTGGATGAGCTGGAAAGTAGAGTCCAACAAGTCTTACAGGACAAGAGGGGTGATCGATACCGCATCTGCAGCCGGCACTTTTCCTTGGACATGTACACAACATCTTGGGTAACAAAGAAGAATAAACGGCGAACGACACGGAAATTGCTCGAAAACGCTATTCCCAATCTATTCGTCCACATTCAGCCACCGGTGAGTCAAGTGTCCGGATTTAGCTTTAGGCCTTGGGCTAGTGTGTAGGTATCCGAACGGATTAATTGATATTGTAGGTGTTCTATCCCTTGTAATAATTTCGATATTGATATGATTGTATAGTTTTTTGAATAATGACATTTACCAATATATTCTTTTTCATAACCCACAAACGCAATGTATATATATGGGAACAGGGAACTGTGCTGTATTGAGCATTTTACAAGTATTCTGTCGCCTTACATGGCTATTTTTAATATTGCCATTTCATTATCAATCATTAATTTACCTTTACAACTTCTTGACTATCCCTTGAATCTGAAGCAAGAACATTCCACATTCTTGACGTGGTCGCAGTTATCAACCACTTCTAACTCATATCAGTTAATCTTACTAGGCTAATCCGCTACAGACCTGATTTATGCATGTCAAGTAATATTTTTATTTTATCGTGTAATCATTTTACCGAATGTTTGGTTAGTGCTTTCCAATTGATATACACCTTAGTTATCGTCCACTGGTGTTTGTTTTCGGTTATAATTAGTGTTAGCCATACTAATGCAAGTACTGTCTTTCAGGGAGATGCTGAAGCGTCCGCCACATCTACAACATTTCTAGATGTTCTTCAACAGCAGGAGGTATGGATAACGACAGCTCCATCGAGTGTCATCATCAGAGCTGGAATTCTTGTCGTTTGATTGTTCTACCCAATGTTTCATTCGTGGTTAGCCGTTGATATGTACCTGTGCTGTCGACCCCAGGTGTGTGTAATGTTTTCACTATTGTAATCCTCACTAATGCAAGTACTATGTTTCAGGCAGTTGATGGAGCGTCAACCCCTGCACTTGATGCAGAGCCTGACATTCAAGTAATTCCAGGGGAAGTGGAAGCGGGACCATGCGTATAAGAATCGGCGCAACAGCTTTCGGAAGTGTGCACTACATTTGCAACATCCATAGATATTCTTCAGCAGCACGAGGTATGGATAATGACAGCTCCATCATGCGTGATCATATAACGTGATTCCATTTGCTATACTTTCTTCCCTATTAACGCAAGTGCTGAGTTTCAGGGAGACGACGAAGCTTCCACTACAATCACAACATCCAATTTAGATGGTGCAGATGTAAATAAATCGGAGAAATAAGTCGATGAAATGTGATCATATTTAGATTTTCCTTGATTCTTTTGGACAATGCATCATTTGCGGTTATCTCTTTATATGTACCTGTGCGTTCGACCCCAAGTGTGTGTTATGTTTCCAATATTGAAAACCATACTAATTCAAGTACTGTGTTTCAGGGAGACGACGGAGCTTCCACCACAATCACAACATCTCATTTAGATGATGCAGATGTAAAGGAATCGTTGAAATAAGTCGATGAAATGTGATCATATTTGGATTTTCCTTGATTCTTTTGGACAATGCATGATTTGTGGTTATCTCTTTATATGTACCTGTGCGTTCGACCCCAAGTGTGTGTTATGTTTCCAATATTGAAAACCATACTAATTCAAGTACTGTGTTTCAGGGAGACGACGGAGCTTCCACCACAATCACAACATCTCATTTAGATGATGCAGATGTAAAGGAATCGTTGAAATAAGTCGATGAAATGTGATCATATTTGGATTTTCCTTGATTCTTTTGGACAATGCATCATTTGTGGTTATCTCTTTATATGTACCTGTGCCGTCGACCCCAAGTGTGTGTTGTGTTTCCAATATTGAAAAGCATACTAATGCAAGTACTGTGTTTCAGGGAGATGCGGATGCCTCCTCTCCAATACAACCATTCATGGCAGTCCATGCAGAGCCAGAGGTATGGATACTGACAGTTCCATCGAAATAGATCATCACTGGTCGGATACTTGTCGTTAGATTGTTGCACACAATGTTTAAATCGTGTTTGGCTATTGAGATGTACCTGTGTGTTCGTCCTCACGTGTGTTTTATGCTAACAATATTTTGATACATAGTAATGAAAGTACTATGTTTCAGGGAGACGATGGAGCCTCATTCCGTGCTGTCTATGCGGATACAGAAAATATAGTCGTTGCA
The DNA here is from genome assembly GCF_040938575.1 of Ambystoma mexicanum. NCBI lineage: Eukaryota > Metazoa > Chordata > Amphibia > Caudata > Ambystomatidae > Ambystoma > Ambystoma mexicanum. Next base: position 253,173,920 of record NC_090926.1, on the reverse strand, counting down.
GCGCAAGAGGAAGGGAGGACATGCGGAAACAAATCGGATGTTGAAGGTCGAGTCAAAAAAGTTGCAAAGAAAAAAAAACAAAAAAAGGTTAGTTACAACCAGTTAATAACTCTAAACAAATGTTTGTGCTGGGGACTATTTTATGTTTTTTTCCAGTCAATTCTACTACACTCAATCTTGTGTTTAAACTGAACATCCCTTTTCCAATCTCTCCTCCAGTTACCCGTGGGTGTCAGAACTATACACACACAGACAGTGAAGCGAATGAGAGATGTGGCTTGCCAGACCGTGTACACTATGGAGGAACTATTAATTGAGGCGAGGCGTGTTCAGGCTCGAGATGCTCATGTCCAATGGCCAGAACATGAATTAACTGTGTTTGGAGACTACAGCAAAGTTGCATTGGACCATAGCTACAGTGCGACCGCACCACCACAAGAAGATGTTATTGAATGTATTGAAGATAGCTCTGAAGTAGTTGCAGATCAATTTACACAATCTACACCCGCCAAAAATTTGCCACCAAAAAACCTGTCAACATTGTTGTGTTCTCCCATCAATGTTGAAGTAATAGATGTTGAAATGACAGAGAATGAACCAGCCGCAGCATCCATAGACGAATCAGAACTTGATATCAGCGATATTACTTTCCAATGTGTTGAAATCTCCACAACGTCAAAGGCCGAAACAACGTTGCCGCAGGATGACAGTCTAATGAAAGAGAGCAAATACATTGTATTTGACAGTTGTTTGATGGAAATTATAAGTATGCTGAAATGTGTGCATTCCATTAGAGGGAAAGTATGTGGGAAGCCATTGATTAATGTGACTCGTCAAATAAAAGGCAGTAACGTCAAAATAAATGCCGCCTGTAGATTAAATCATAGGTTCTCATGGTCTGCACAACCGATGCTGGGGAAACTGCCAGCAGGCAATCTACTGTATGCAGCTGCATCACTTTTTAGTGGCTCCAGTTTTAGAAAGTTAGAGGCTTTCTTTCAGTTTGTGGGACTCTATTTCATTTCTAAAGCGCTGTACTACATATACCAACGTGATTATCTGTTTCCGGCCATTAGTGATGCTTGGAAAATTGAACAATTGTCTCTAGCAAGTACATTCGAAGGCAAACGATTCAGGGTAGCCGGCGATGGACAGTGCGACAGCCCTGGATTTTCTGCCAAGTACTGCACCTACCACTTTCAGGACAAGGATAGTAAGAAAATTGTGAGTTCGGGGGTCGTGCAGGTAACACAATGTACATCCTCAGTGGCCATGGAGAAACTAGGTTTTATAAAATCAGTGGAATATCTACAATCGAGGGGAATGCACATCGACCTCATAGCCAGAGATAGACACGTTTCAATTGCCAAGACAATGAGAGAGCAGTTCCCACATATTAATCATCAATTTGACGTATGGCATCTTGCTAAATCATTCAATAAGAAAATCTCGGCTGCAGGGAAAAAAAAAGGTTTTGAAAGTATTTTGCAGTGGTCACATTCTATCACCAACCATCTTTGGTGGAGCTCAAAAACTTGTGAGGGGTCAGTGGAAATACTACTTGAAAAATGGCGGTCACTGATGCACCACTGTACCAACGTTCACCGCTGGACAGCAAATGAACATTTCCACCAATGTGAACATGGCCCTTTGTCCCCAGAGGAGGCACGGAAGAAGAAGTGGTTGATTCCATCTTCACCGACACACAAAGCCATTGAGAAGATTGTTTTCGACAAAACTCTATCAAGAGATTTGAGAGGACTGACAGAATTCTGTCACACAGGTGATTTGGAGGTGTTCCACAATATGTGCCTAAAGTACAGGCCAAAGCGCTTGAATTTTAGCTTTCGGGGCATGAAACATTGCACTCTACTAGCGGTCTTGGCCCATAACAGCAATGTCGGACGTGAACAATCTAGGACTAGGGGTAAAGTAAGGATGCCTCGCTACACTAAGGTGTTTTCAAAACGAAGTAAGCAATGGGTGATCAAACCAGTCTATGATGAAATGCAGTTCGACTTTGTGAAAGGCCTTATTGTTGCTGTGTTAGAGAAGCACAGATATGGAATTTTGGACGTTTCTGTGTAGAGCAGTGATCCATTGCGACTGTGCCATGCCCACCCGAAGCACAGCTGATTGTGAAGTACAAATCCCGGTTTAAATAATTGCAATACGATTGTCTTTTTGTAAATAAATGTTATTGTACAGTGTACCTGTAAACCTAACCCCTACCTTCACCATCATGGGTGGCGAACAAGCTGGGCGTCATCTTTGAATTCTCTCTATTCACCTCACATATGTGTATGTATATATTTTTCTCATGTCTCATCTCATGTAAATGTAAATGCTGCGCACTGTTAACGGAGGGGAGGCTTTCGTATTGCAAATAATAAAACAAACAAACAATAAATCTCACTTTTAACTCAACTCCTGTGGTACTTTATACTTTCCCTGACCTTCCGCCAAAAATTAAATGTCTCAATTTGGGCTGCAAAGCTCGCAGACAACGGGGACAAAATTGGGGCACTTAGAACGCGCCAGCCAAGCGGGCCGTGGCATTTGGGAGAGAAGCCAGTTCGCATTTGCACATTGAGGCGCACAACATAGACGGATTCTAAACTTCAAGTTCTCACAGATGCCTATACTACGTGATGTTGCAAATAAAGAATGCGAAGGACAGCGCCCAGATGAGGCCCACAAGTCGCACTGGAAGTATAAGGGTCTATTGTTTTTTGACCTTGAGACAGGGATCATGCCGAAAGAACTACATTTGAAGGGAGTGTGCAATAACGTAAGAGACGATAAGGCAGAAAATTCAGAAACTAGACCGAGTTTCAGTTTTAGTTCAGTATACGAAAAATCATTGTCAAGAGCACGGTCCGTTTTACAGACTGCATTACGAAGAGACACAATGGAAATTTCAAATATAATTAAGTAAATCTTTACACGCTTTTATACCGGAATGAAGATTTAATGAATGGATGCATGAATAAATGAATGAATGAAGAGCTAGGAAAAGCAAGTACAACTGTTCGTAGTGGGAACATGGGCATGCAGGTCCACTGGTCTCACCGATCTCGGTCCTTGGCCCAGCCACTTTTCCCTGCACTACGGGACTGTCTCTGTATCCTTCAGCCCCTTCTCCCGGCATTTACCTTGCACTTGCCACCAGCTGGCCCTATTATTTAATTTGTATTCAACTAACCATGTACAGCCCTTCCCCATGAGCGATCAGAAAGACACCTGGCCTAGTAGGATCGTTGTCTGTCTGCCCTTGTTCCCCACCTGCCTCGTCACGCCTAGAAACACTTGAGTATAGGCGCGTTACAAATGCCATATCATATCATTCCTCACGCATGTAGACTAACTGTCGTTTATCATTGTGTGTTGGCCTCGATTTATCTCGTTACTTTTCGCATTGATTTTAGAGACGAACATACTCCATTGAACTATCCTTGCAAGCAAATAGTTTCTGATCGGCCGTAATAAATAAAATGAGTAATATTAATGATGTTCGGCTAGCGAGACTAATTATCATTTTTTTGTTTTCATAACAGGTATTTGATCCCATTCTGCCACTGCCATCTGTTTGAGACACCGGCGGATGGATTCTTCAGCAGACACCTGCAGCTTCGTGTCAACAACTGGAGCACGATCACCATATTATGGGACGATTGCCAAGGGCCCACATGCCCTTACGCTGTACTAGTGGCTAGAAGCAACATAACAACCTTTAGTCTGGACTAGTGCCTAGTTGATGGAACAGCCTTGCGGTTCACCGTGCTTCCAAAGTGATTCTTTTTACGAAAATGAACACCCTGTGTACCATAAAGGAACAGCGCGTGACTCTAGATGAAACGGAACAGTTATTGCGGATACAGATAAAAGAAAATAAATGGCTTCCGGAGTTCATATGGCAATTGCTGAATATTCTCTAAACATTTAATGTCAAATAAATGTACTTTACCAAATGTACCGTGTTGCTGTTTCATTTTAAAGTACAGTTTCATATTCCGAATTGTGGCGCGCTGTGTTGCGAGTTGATCTGTGTTGGTTTCCGGGATCTGTGTGGAGTCGCGCAGAAGACGACTGGGCGCGTTTGCCTACGCAGCACAGTAACGTCACGGGGAGAGGCGGGGAATATGAATGTTTTGATAATGTCAGGCTCATGGGCGGGTGAATTGATTTAGTGCCGCAAAAGCAGGTCAGCCAGGGCGATCGGGGAAAATATAGGATTATCAGAAAATGGCGGCTCCCTGGTGCTTTTTTTCGCGTGCGTTTAATGGACGAAAACTCGGTTAAGGTCCATAGGAAAGTTTTCTAAAATCGAGCCACTTAGGCTTAAAAAAACATGGCCGACCCGTAGGGACAATAAAAAATGTTACTAGACCATGCCTTTAATAACTTTTGATTTGACTCAAAGATTTGACAGAAATTTCTGAAGTGATTAAGGATGCGTGGACCTCACCAGACCGCTAAGTTTTGTAAAGATTTGTTAAAAAAAAATACAAGGGTTATTAAGAAGACAACACTTTTTTGTCAAAAGTGCAGCCTACTGCCCATTCATTTTCCCATGGACAAACAAGGCCAATTGTTGCCAAAGCGCACAGCCGAAACTGCTGGACGGATTTGGACCAGGTCCGAAACAACTTGTGCGCAAAGCGTTGACTCTCACTCCATGCATGGTTTGGGGTTATTCTGTGCATTCGTTTAATATTTGACGGAGTAGGGGGTGCCACTTCTCAAAAATAGATAGCTAGATCTCAGCTATTTACCCAAAACTGTGTGCTTTTAGAAATCAAACAGCTGCCATCTTATTTTTCTTTAGATGCGAGAGATAGCCGTGGCTATAGCAGAGGATATGGGAAAATGAAACGAAGGAAAAAAAGCTATTTGCAGGTTAAAATGCATGCAAATGCCATCAGGCTAGAGGTGGGGGGGGTAGCTAGAGGACACCAAGGGGCACTTGGGGAGGTCCTGGAGGGGGCAGGAAAACATTTTCTTTTTTCTGTCGGTTTTCCGATATTCGTGGCTACACAATTGCCATCCAGGTCTCACCTTCCTGTAGTAACCCGAACCCAGAAGGGGCTGGTCTCCTCAGGCCATGTTGCACGATAAATGAGCCAAAGTTACAAGACCACTTAGAGAAAGAGGCCGGCCCTTTCCTTGCTTTGAAGCTAAGCAGGGTCAGTCCCGGTTACTGCATGGATGAGCGACCGACTGGGCATCCAAATTATTATTATTATTTTTTTAAACCGAGCTTCTGTCAGTCCTTGAACGATTTGCACTCAATTTCTTTGCCTTTTGCTTAATTGCATTCTGGTATTTGTTTTTCTCCTAGTCAATTATAAAACAAATATATAAATATTTACAGCAACAGTGGGTTTCCCATCCCGGCAGTAACTGGGACGAACCCTGCTTCTCTTCAAAGCGAGGAAGGGGTCAGCCCTCTAAGGCTATGTTTTGCCTAATAAATGAGCCCACCTTACAAGACCACTTGGAGAAACATGGCCTTTAGGGGACTGGATCCTTCCTTGCTTTCAAATTAAGCAGGGTCGGTCCCAGTAACTGCATGGATGTGAGACAGTCCACAGTCCTGAATGCTGTGTGTTTTCTTAGTTCTAATCTCATAACACACAGCATCCGCATTATATTTTTTTAAACTGTGCTACTGTCAGTCCTTGAAAGTTTTGCAGTCAGAAATTCTTGTTTGCCTTTTGCTGAATTGCATTCTGGTATTTGTACTCAGAGTCAAGATGGAGGAAATAATGCCACAATTGTACACTTTTTGCCTAGCATAGTTCTATAAGGATTTACATATTTGAGTGACACTATGGTATGTTTAATTTTCAAGTTTGCTTTATAAAGTAAAGTACTGTTGAAAGACAGACATGGGGGTGAAGAGGGGAAATGATGAGGGCAAGTCAGTCATGAGCAATTGCCCACAATGTGGCAAGAGTTTGCAATCCTGGATACTCGTGCATCGTGCAGTTATTTCCCCCCCCGCCTCCCCCGATTGTGACTGCTTTTCAGGGCACCAGTAAAGGACACATGTGGGGTGGACAGCATAACGTTTCTTTCATAGGTCGGACGCAACCCTTTGTTTTTTTCTTCAGGTTGGCAAGCTTGCTCAAGTATTTGGATACCAGGATTTTACTCAGGTGGTCAGGTTCCCAGTGCAGACTCTTACCCACAAGCAGCCGTTTCCTATTGGGATTTTGTTTTCCATGGAATATTTCAATATAGATTGCTGGGTTTAAAAGGTGAGCAAGTTTTATACTTTGTCACCATATTTATTGGAAGATTTCCGCTCAGTATATTTTTCTGGGGTTCATAACTTTTTTTTTTTTAAAGTCCAATGTTATTTTGCCTTGCACACTTTCAAGAAGGTCAATTGAACTACATTTGTCTATTTTATTTTAAAATATATGGTCACTTACTGCGCGTATATTCATGGGTGCCAGCTTTTGATTTTTGCTATGGGGGCAAAAGTACCTGGGCATATCTTATTTTTGCAGCTGATCATTTTATACCCTTTCCACTGCTGCTTAAATGCAGTTAGTTGGGATTGTGCAATGTATCGCAACAGTCACCCAGAGACCAGCAATAAAACAAGGGGCTTGTAGCATGCTGTTTAACCCCTTAAGTGCTAAGGACCAGCTATCTCGTCTTCAGCACTACGTTTGCAGTGCTGAGGACGAGATAGCTTGTCCTTTTTAGCACTTTTAATGAGCGTTGACCTGAGACAATGTAAATATTACATCCGCAGCCATTTCTGGCTGCGGCAGTGAAATGGAATGTATGTATCTCCCTCGATCTGCCTCATTTCTATTCCGTTTTGATCGAGGGAGGTGTTGGAAAGGGGAGACTCCCTCCCCACCCCCCTTTCCAACACCACCTTCCTTGATGCAATGCTGGGCGCGGATCGCTCAATCCACACCCAGCAATGGCCCTAGACCACCAGGGATCCTTTTTGAAGTGGGGAGGGGATGAGGAGGCCTCCCCCCCCTCCAGCCCCTATAGCCCTCCCTGGGGGCAGATTGGCAGTGTAATCTGCCAATCTGCCCTAGGAAGGGGCAAATGTGTTTTTACTGGGGGGGTGTGAGGGTCAATAAACCACCAGGGATGACTTGAAAGTGGGCAGTGATTGGAGCGTGATAGTTCTGATCTGTTTCTCTATGTTGTTTTGTAAGTACTTTTTTAATTCTTTTTAATTCTAACTTAGGGCCCATTGTCAGTGGGGTGGCTGGGGCTGGATTGTTGATGGTGTGGGTGGGAGTGGGCGGATATATTTCAGTGGGCTAGGACACAATTACAGGGTCAAGCCACAAATTGCCCCCCATGCCAAGGAACATTGGTGTAATCCTGGGATCGACCATCCCCAAGACAAGCAGCAGTCCCAGGGAGCCCCGGCAGGGTCCCCATCCTTTCCCGGAAGGAAAAGCTGTAACACAGCACACAGCCAGAGCTCCAGGCTGGGCTTGGGGACGGTCGACCCACAAAACAGGCACCAAAGGACAGGGACATGACCCCCAACCATCCTGGAGCTCTGGCTGGCCAGCGTTCCAGCATCTCACTTTGGGAAAGGAGGGGGGACCCTGGAAACTCCACTGGGCTTGAGGATGTTCAACCCACATGGGAGACAGCCACCCAAGGCCAGGGACATGACCCCCGACCATCCTGGAGCTCTGGCTGGATTGCGTTACAGAATTACCCTCCGGGAAGGGATGGGGAACCTGCAGGGACTTCCTGGAAACACTGCTGGGCTTGGGGACGTTCAACCCACATGGGAGACAGCCACCCAAGGCCAGGCACATGACCCCCCCCAAACCACCCTGGATCTCTGGCTGGGTTGCGTTACAGCTTCTCCCTCCAGGAAAGGACGCGGACCCTGCCGAGGCTCCCTGGAACCGCTGCTGGGCTTGTTTGCGGTCAACCCACATGGGGGACAGCCGCCCAAGGCCAGGGACAATCCCCCCCCCCCCCCTGACTATCCTGGAGCTCTGGCTGGCGTGCATTACAGCTTCTCCCTCCAGGAAGGGTGGGGACCCTGCCAGGGCTCAGTGGGACTGCCACTGTGATTGGAGATGGTGGACCCTCATGGGAGACGGATGCCCAAGGCCGGGGACATCACCTTCATCCATCCAGGATTTCTGGCTGGGCTTCATTACAGCTATTCCCTCCGGGGAGGTATTGGCACACTGCCGGGGCTCCCTGGTGGGGAAAAGCTGTAATACAGGCCAGTCAGAGCTCCAGAATGGTTAGGCGTGATGTCTCCGGCATTGGGCTCTGTCACAGAGGAGAAATATCCAAAAATATCTGTACCATAAGCTGTTGGTACTCTTGTTCAGAGGAGAATTGCTTAGCATTTCGGTGCTGGACTGCCCTGTTTTGGAAATTTCGCCTCCATGAAAGATAGTGAGCTAAATAATCTGGGTAAGGCTCTCGCAACCAGGACTAATGTCTGGCAGAGAGACTCCCAGGAACCCCCTTGTTAATTTGCATAATACTAAGAGGATCCATGGGTCCGTGAACCTTGTCCGCCAGCGGTGTGTTTGAAGGGCAAGCCTGCCCCGCAACGGAGACTTGTGGATCCTGATGGGCCTGTCATCATTTCATCCCCTCTGAGGCTAGGGCTGAGGAGGGGGACTGGAAAAACCCTTTTGTTAGCCACCTTGTGCTGTTTGCGCCTGTGCTGGCTAGGGGATCTGTCCGGTTGACTGGACAGTCTCTCCCGAAATCCTCTAAGAACAGACTCTTGTCTGTGCGCTGGTGCGTTTGGCTGTAGGTTTTAGGAGTGGACTTGATGAGGATCGATAAAGATTTTGCTGTCTGCAAGCTATTCTTTTTCTTATCGCGTTCCTTGTCCGTTGTCGAATGGAAAAGGCCCCCCCCCCTTGAAAGTCAGGTATAGTATGCATTCCTACACATGTGGATTGAATTTAATTTTGTCACCCATGGCCAAGCCATCCTTCTCATGTCGGTGGTGATGCAAATAGCCCGACCTTTAGTGTCAATGTGGGCCACTGTGGACTCCATTATATCTTGTGCCACGATTGTAGCCTCAGCCAGCCCAGCCTTGAAGCGAGCCTGGCTGTGGGTAGGGAGCTCAGGGAGGAAGTCGGCAATCTCCCACCATAGCTTCTGCTTGACATCCGCCAACATGGCATCTACGTTGGCCTAGCACAGGTGGAGTGTGGCGTTGGAATAAATGTTCTTGCCGAACGCTTCCAATATCTTTTCCTCCTTGCCCAGGATTGCAGAGGACGAAGTCGAAGAAGATTGTGGCTTGGAGTACAGTGATGCTGCTGCTATCACTAAGGAATGTGGTTGGGGGTGCGCTGAAAATAAGAGGGGGTCCCCTTAAGTTTGCCTGTATTTAGCATTGAAACGCCTATTGGTAGAGTGTGGCTTGAGCCACCCTTTTTTGGCAAGCGCTACTATGTCTTTCTGAAGTGGGATTCCTGTTGTAGCAGTGGGGCGTATCGTGAGAACGTCAACCAGTACCCCGGCCTCCGGTTGTTCCACCTGTGGCTGCGGGATTCCTAGGTACTCAGCCAGGCCCGCCAGATGTTCGTGAAAAGCTTTAGCTGACGATGGAGTGTCCGGGTCCACCTCCTCGTCTGTGTCCACTGTTGTGTCCTGTGGTTCCGGGGGAGCCGGAGGAGTGCTGGGAGCTGGCAGCTGTGGCGTGCTGAGTATCAGTGCCAGGGGCTGCTGAGGTGGGGGAGCCGGGGCTGCCGTGACTGGTAACGGCATGGCAGCCGGGGCTGAGCTGGACCCAGATGCGTTGTGGCCGTGGGCGCTTGCAGCTGGACAGGAGGGAGCATGGCCCTGATCACGTCGCTGAGGATGGTATCCATCTGTGGTGATCTCATGAGTGCGAGGAACTTCTTGAAGAACCTGTCTTCACAGGCCAGAGGGGAGCCTGATGGTACAGGCATAGGGCCCATACAAACTGCAATTATCCGTAGATAAGTGCAAACCCTCTAATCATTAATACAATTCATATGTGAGACGCCACATAATCCCTTCAAAAGAAACCAACCCTACTTAAAGGGTATGTGTTCTAGACAAGAGACAATGTATATGTTGAAATTCATTCATTGTATTCATCCATCACATATAGAAAAACTTTTTTTTTAAAAAACATGAAACACATTGACAACACATCTATTAAAAACCAATTTTAAATACACACATCACACCCAACAGTGATCTCATCTCACACATCATTCCCACATACTCTTTTATCTCCATACATACAAACAACCTTTCGTACTTGTGCAAAGACCGCAAATTTAATAATTTTATTCTGTGATCAGAACCCCCATCTAATTGGGTTCATTCCTGATTTACTAAAAGTGCATAGTTGACAATATTTTGAAAGTCAAACATGCGGTAAATGTTCCAAAATGATCATTTTTGAACATATATCAATTACCACAATCTTTTGTGTAAACCCAAGTTAAAGCCAGCTCCTGGGGGAGTAGGCTCTAAGGTAATGTCTACTCGAATTTCGGGTACAGGCATAGGGATCAGGCCTTGAGGCTACTGTGTCGCGGGCATGCCCTGTCTCGCTGTATAGGGCAAAGTATACCTGCCCTGAGAAGTGAATGGATAGGATGTGGACCATGTGACAGGGGTTTACTAATCCCACACGGAAGTTTTTTCCCCTGCTTGGTCTCCGAGGGGAAAAGTCATTGGGTGAGCCGTCATTTTGTCTGGCCCAGCGGCCATTTTGTTTTGCTCTGCGCCACGTGCCTGCATTGTGAAACTTGCTGAGCTGGGACCGGCTTCCACCAGTACATTGATCAGTGGTGGTTGAGACCTACCATGTACCTCAGGATGGGGCCTGGTAGGCGGTGTGCCCTCGGCTGTGGTGCTGTAGTTCTGCGTGCAGGCGCTCCCTTAGACATGGGTCTGGTGTTAGGGCATAGCCCCTCGGGTTGGGACCCAGTAATAGAGCCTTGCGATGGCATCGGTAGGATCTTGCGACCCCTTGGCCGGCAGCAGGAGCAGCGTCAGTGTTGTTGCTGGTTTTAGGACCCGTTAGGTCCCTCCCGCTTGGGTGCTTCCTTGGGAAGGAGTCACCCTTGCGGGGTGCGGAGGAGAACAGGGCACCTACCTTGGGCCTGGTCTTCTTCACAAATGCTTTGAGTTCCTCTGGAGGTGATCTTCTGAAGAGCTCCCGCCACCTGGCTAGTCAGTTCTTTAGCACGCGCGCGGAGTCAAGGAGGTGCATGGGGTACAGCCGTCCCAGCCATGATCGGGGCGGAGGCAGAGGGCGTGGGGGTCAGACGTTGGGAAGGGACTCTCACAGGCTGGACACCTGCTGAAGCTAGCCATTGTCGACATGCGCCAGGGTGGAGCTTGACGCCAGAGGACAAAGCAGTACCTGATAATTGAAAAGAAAAAAAAAGACAAGAATACTTCTCTGGGGAAGAGCACATGGAATTACTAGGCCAGAGGCCTAACCCAGGAGTGCTGGTGAAAGCAGTCTGTTCCCTTTGACACGGAAAAGAGGACTGAGGAGTGGTGCCGGTGGGTGGCGTCAGGGGAGCGCATGATCCCAGAGCCGCGCCCCCGCCCACATTTAAATTTAAAGGGGAAGATGATTTTTCTAGTGAAAAAGTTTCAGTTTCCCGTCCCTAGCGAAGGACGCTCATACAGTATGGAGGAAAGGGGACAGGACAGAGGAGTAAGCTGTAACATAGCCTAGCCGGAGCTACAGGTTGGGCTTGGGGATGGTCGATCCACATTGTAGACGGGTGCCTTTGGCCAGGGACATCACCCCGGCCATCCTGGAGCTCTGGCTGGGATGCGTTACAGCTTCTCCCTCCAGGAAAGGACAGGGGCTGTGCCGGGCCTACCTGGAACGACTCCTAGGCTTGGGGGCATTCAACCCACATGGGAGGCAGCCACCAAATGCCAGGGACACTCTGGAGCTCTGGCTGGGTTGTGTTACAGATTCTCCCTCTGGGAAAGGATGGGAACCCTGCGAGGCTCCCTGGAACCGGATCTGGGTTTGTGGACGGTCAACCCACATGAGGGACAGCCTCCCATGACCAGGGACATCACCCAACCATCCTGGAGCTCTAGCTGGACTGCATTACAGAATTTCCTACCGGGAAGGGATGGGGACCCTGCCGGGGCTCCCTGAAACTGCTGCTGCACTTGAGGATGCTTAACCCACATGGGAGACAGCCACCCAAGGACAGGGACATCACCTCCAACCGTCCTGGGGTTCTGGCTGGGCTGCGTTAAAGCTTTTGCCTCCAAAAAGGTATTGGGCCACTGCTGGGGCATCCTGGTGGGGAAAAGCTGTAATACAGGCCAGCCAGAGCTCCAGGATGGTCAGGGATGATGTCCCTGGCCTTGGGAGGCTGTCTCCCATGTTGGTTGACCGTCCCCAAGCCCAGTGGCGGTTCCAGGGTGCCTCTGGGTAGGGATGGGGACCCTGCCGGGGCACCCTGGGACTGTCGTTGGAATTGTGGACAGTAAACACTTTCTTTTCCGCCCAAGTAGGCGCACCCACACATGTGAGGTAGTTTTCATCAGGACACCTGTGGGAACATGAGAAGATAGGACATGTGTTGTTGGCCGTGTGTTTTGGTTGTTACCTGGTGGCAAATGTTTTAACATTTTATTTTTTCCCCCTACATTTTGGTTTTTTCCCCCCAGACATTGTGGGCAAAAGGTTCTAGGGCGATTTGCGCAGGCAGACCTCTGTGGATTCCCATGGGTGTCTTTCTAAAATGCATGGGGTTCCCCGTTTTCCTTTGTGGCTGTAACTCCCCAGGCCCAAATCTGTAGGTTGTCCACAAGACCAAAATCCTAAACATGTCCTCTTCCCAAACCCTTGGGGATACCAGTGGTTTAGCCTTTACCCTTTGTGCACAGCAACATCACATGTGAGCTACAGTTTTCTTCGTCGGGACACCTGTGGGAATGTGGGAACATAGGACATTTGCTGTTGCTTGTGTGTTTCAATGGTTTCCTGGTGGCAAATGTCTGAAAATTGTGCTTTGTTCCCTACATTTTGGACTGCTGGGCATTGTGGGTAATACATTCTAGGGCGATTTGCGTGGGTCAGATCACTTTGGATTCCCATGGGGGTCTTCTTTTCATAAATGCATGGGATTCCCTGTTTTACTTGGTGGCTGCAACACCCCAAGCCCAAATCTGAGGGTTGTCCACAAAGCCAAATCCAGTGTTCCCCAAGGCATCAGGTGTGCCAGTGGTTTAGCCTTCTCCCTTTTTGCCCAGGTAGGTGCACCCACACAAGTTAGGTACCGTTTTCATCGGGACACCAGTGGGAATGTAGGAAGGTGTTTTCTCTTGGTTTTGATATCGTTTTCATACATTTGCTAGGGTTCCACAACCCTTTCATTTCCCAAATGTAATCTACATCTAGTCACTGCTTTATGCACTGTATGCCTGCACAAGTCACCTATCCTTCAAAAGGTCTGCCTGTGCTCTTTCAAAACATGTATGCTTGCCATTCCTCACGACATTTGCTTTCCTTATTTTCAAATGCTAAGTACTTCGGTTTAAGCCATCGGCATAAAAATCCTGTGTACCATGGCTCCGTTCTTGGCTTGTGGTATTGCTTGTTTTGTGAAGCATTCCGAAAAATGTTTATTTCCTAACAAGAAGGATCAGGGGAATGTAGCGGTGCATTGCTTTTCTCAATATTCACATAAGCCATTACCTTACAGGTACAGACATGTCCAGCACATACCTTTTTTTCGGTCATTTTTCCAATTTATTCCCAAACTATGGGAATTTTACCTACATAGTTGTTGCCTGACCTGGGCAAATGACCCCTTCCTTAACTTAGAATTTTCTCTACTTGTCAGAAATGTATGCCGTTCTGTCTTCCCATTCAGCTTTCCTACCCTCCACTTCCATTCTGTCCACGCATGTCCTACTGGAAAAAAAGGGAAAACAATCACCTCTCACAAGACTGATGGTAACCTTATGAAAATTTGTTTGTTTCCACTCAACCTGTTTTTGAAAGCCTGGAAAGTGGCGAATTCAGAACAGCAAACCATGTGTTGCTAGCTCTTACAAGGGAAATAACCACAGGCTTTGTACATCGTCTTATTGGCATTTTCTGAAAAAACACAAAATGTGCTCTTTTTTGTTATTTTCGCTCACCGCTATACAGAAAACTAGGATTCTGTGGTGGCGTTATGATCGCCTACAAGTGAGAAGAAAAGGACCCAATTTGGCTGAGATACTCCATATAAAAGAAAAGTTACAAGGGATTGAATGGCGACATACCAAAATCTCCAAAAAAGGGCTCAGCACTGGGAAGGAAACCCCTCAGTAGTTAAGAGGTTAACCAAAGTGTGTGATCCTCCGTAAATGATGTAATCTTACCGGGCATTGACTAAAAACATTGAGTTCTCAAAGCCTGCAATCTTTTATACATAATTTTAAAAAAAATAGATATGTTTAAAGCTACAGTGGGTTTCCCATCCATGCAGTAACCAGGAATGAGCCTGCTTAGTTTCAAATAGAGGGAGGGGCCAGCCCTCTCAGGCCATGTGGCCTAATAAATGAGCCAACCTTACAAGACCACTTAGAGCAGCATGGCCAAAGGGGGCCGGATCCTTCCTCGCTTTGAAGCTAAGCAGGGTCGGTCGCAGTTACTGCATGGATGGGAGACAGTCCACAGTCCCGAATGCCCTGCTTTCCTAGTTTTAAATGTCTCATAACACACGATATCTGCATTATTTTTTTAAACCATGCTACTGTCAGTCCTTGAAAGTGTTGCACTCAGAGAATTTGTTTTGCCTTTTGCTGAATTGAATTCTGGTACTTGCAGACTGCCAGTGAAGGGGAGTTGCGCGGGAGGGGGATAATGGCACAATTGTACACTTTTTGCCTAACATAGTTCAATAAGGATTTATATATTTGAGTGAAACTATGGAATGTGTACCTTTCAAGTTATAAAGCAGAGTATGGTTGAAAGCCAGACATGAGAATGAGGAGGGGAAATGGTGAGAGGGCAAGTAATTCATGGGTATTTGCCCACGATGTGGCAAGAGATTTTGTAATCCTGGACACTGTTGCAGTTATTCTCCCTTGATTGTGGCTGTTTTTCAGGGGACAAGTAAAGGACACGTGCGTAAAGAGCGTAACTTCTTTTCAGTGGGCGGACACAACACGTGGTTTTTTTTTTTAGGTTGGTAAGCATGCTCCAATATTTGGCTACCAGGATTTTACTCCGGTTGTCAAGTTCTCTTTGCAGACGCTTGCCCACAAGACCACAAGCACTTGTTTTGTATTGGGATTTTGTCTAGCAGGTAATATTTCAAGACAGATTGCTGGGTTTAAAGGTTGAGCACCTTTTATTCTTCGCCAGCATATTTATTCAAACATTTCTTCTCACAGGTTATTTTTCTGGTGTTCATTACTTTTTTTTTAAAGTCCAATACTTTTTTGTCTTGCGCACTTTCTTCTTAGGGCAAGGTCATATGAAACACATTTGAATATTTCACTTTAGGATATATGTTCACTTACTATGCGTATATTCATGGGTGCCAGCTTTTGATTTTCGCTATGGGTGCAGAAAAAACCTGGGCATATGTTATTCTTACAGCTGGTCATTTTTATCCCCGTTTCCGTGCTGCTTAAATGTGGTTAGTTGGGGTGGTTCGATGTATCACAACAGTCACCAAGAGACCGGCCATACAACAAGGGGTTGGAGCACGTAGCTTAACCAAAGTGTGTGGTCCATGGCAAATAATGTACTCAATGCGCATTGCCTACAAACATTGTGCGTTCTCAAAGCCTGCAATCTTTTATACATAATACAACTGTCAAAACAAGACAAAATCAGTTTGTGATTGATGAGGTCTTTGAGGGATGGGTTGCAAGTGTTTTAAAATATAGAGTGGCCTTGCCCCCCAGCCATGGCTAGTGGGTTGGTAATGTTCAGCTGTACCAGTTCATCTGCAGGTCTGGTGCAAAGTTGCCCACATGTCAGGCCTGAGTGGATCTACTTTTTCAGGCTTCCGAGGTTGGCAAAATACATACCATTGGGAGGGTTCATAACTGTGTATTAAAGAATTTAGAGTAGCGCAGGGAAGTTCGTGCACTCACACGGCATCCTGTATTCTGGGCACTCGTTACCTCATACATGCAAAAAAACATCCTGAACAGCATGACAGGTAGATAAAGATAAACACATTATAACAAAGCATTAATTGTGGCATAATAAAATCAAGGGCTACTTTATGTGCTATGGTCACACATTTCCACACTGTACACAATCTTTTAGGCACACAGATTTTGTCAAGTGACCGAGGATACTGAGATGGAATGTCTTGTGATGATCGTAACAGAGACAACGGCAGAAATGAACATGGTATAACTGCAACTTGCGAAAAGCGGAATACATAGTCCGAAATGGATGCTTAATTCTACTGTAAATGCTTTTTGGAAGTTGTCGTCAATTATTGTATAGAATTCAAGAAAGAAATTATTTGTTATTCCTATTCTTTCTTATTTGGGGTCACTGTTCAAATTGTTAATAGAAAAACAGGGGAAGGGGATTCCACAAGTTTAAGAGTCTTGAACAAGAATGCCAGCCATTCAAGAAACAAAAAGCCATATGGCGCTGGCCACAGCCCAGGAGCGTCATTTACATTAAAAAAATATTTAAAAAAAAAAAAAATTGGGATAGCAAGGGAGACCTCAGGGGTCGCAGGTGCGACCCCTGGCGACCCCCAAATGACATCCCTGATTGTCAGGCAGCAAAAGATTGAAAAGTACATAAAGCCAGAACTAGTGGATAAAATCATTTTACATAGATTAAGGTCCAACTATAAAGGGTTTATTTCAGGGGAAAAAAGTGACCTTGTTAGGGAAAAATGGTCTCTATTAGATAATGCACTTAAGTCTGGGGACACATGACTTTTCTGGAAAATGGTATCGGGGGAAGGAGCTAAAAGGGGATGTGAGACTACAATGAACGATAGGGGAAGACATTTGGTGGCATCATTTCTTCAGTGTATATGGACCAGTGCCAATACAGGACATCACTCTGGCCCCAAGGAGTTTATCCCCCAGAGTCAATTTTGCATTCATGGGTAGCGAAGTAGCTATCGCTATCAAATCACTCAAAAACCACAAAGCAGCCGGGCCAGACTTAATTCCGGCAAACTTGTTCAAAGATGAACCATTCATTTGGGCACTGGTGCTAAGCAGAGTGTTGAATGGGATCTTGGCCACTGGCGAGATACCCAATTCATGGAGGAAAGCCACTTTAGTCCCCATTTATAAAAAGGGGGGTAAGGAACAACCCACAAACTATCGACCAATCTCCCTTCTGGATGGTGCAGGCAAGCTATTTGGTTAACTGTTACTATCGCGCTTGCAGGATTGGATGGATAATGCAAACGTGATCAGTGACCTCCTGGCAGGGTTCCGGCATCATAGAGGTACTTTGGTTCATTGTTTTTTGTTACCCTTACTTATCCAAAAATAAAACAGTTTTAAACAAAATGCACCTCTATGTTGCTTTCTTAGACTTACAGGCCACGTTTGACTCATTTCTAGGGATGTTCTTTGGCAAATCATGTTAACACGCCATGCCATTATTGAGTTGGTTTCAATTATCTCTGCATTGTATACTGGTAACAAGGCTAGAGTCCGCTATGGGCCGGGTGTGGAGATGACATGGGAGTTTGATGTCTGTGTGGGAGTTATACAGGGCTGTGTCCTGTTCCCCAACTTTTTTGGTGCGCTGAAAGTGGTGTGCCAGGTCCCCGCAAAATTGACCTCTGATAAATACCCTGGTCTCTTCTATTCGGATGACCGTGCTACTCGCCACCTTCCCGAGCTGGACTTAGTACGGCTTTGACTATCTTTCAGTGTAAATTTAAATCTCTCTCGCTAAAGTAAAATCTGGAAAATCAAAAGTGATAGTCTTTAAGCCTCCCTTCTAAGAAAAAAGATCTATTCCTTTTTCTACTAATGAGATGTTTATTGAGCAAGCTACATATTATGATTATTTGGGAGTACACTTCCAAGATAATGGTGGCTGCAGCGAACAACTTGCTAGGTCAGCTCTCACCTTGGAAAAGTATGGTGGTGGTATTCTTTCGTTCTTCTATCACCATGGGAGTGGTGCCATTTCACCGGCACTTGACTTACGGAAGAAGCAAACTATACCTGCTGCCCTGTATGGGGCTAAATTGTGGGACCACACCAACTTAAGTGTCTGTGAGAATACATTTCTCTAAATAGGTTTACCACTTCCTCCTAGCGCACCTTCTGCGACACTTGAACTTTAACCACCTACCAGTAATATCCTATGCCTCCTTTAAACTGTTTTTATATTGGCTGAAAGTATGAAGCTCGAGGGATGTATTAAAGAGGGGCGTCTGCATATTGTGAGTTTAACAGGTGGAAGAAGCCTTAAATGGCTTGCCCACGTGAAGGCATCTCTCCTAGACCTGGATAGGTCTGACCTCTGGAATCAACCACAGGTTCTCTCTAACCAGGAAATTAAGCAGCTGAAAGCCCTTATGTCATGGAGAATTAAACAATGGATGCTATTTCCTTGAAATTGAGGCCTCTCTATCTAGAGGCTAGACTGGAGTGTGGTTTTAAGGTATATTTAGATGCAGTTTGTCCTCCTCTTGAGGAATCTTTGTACCTATGATTTAGACTAGGTATTTTACCAGTTGCAGTTTTTAGTTTAGCATGTAGATCAGATTCTGTGGCAACGTGTCCTTTATGTGGTCTTTTTAACCAAACACTGATGCACTTTGTTAACTTGTGAAAGAATTCTTGAGGCGTTTATATTTGTGCCAAATATTCACAGACAAAGGAATTTGCCAAGCTGTTGCTCCATTGCAGTTTTTAACTCAAAGTTTCTCTGTATATTATTCATGCGACTACACAATAAATCTATAGGGCCGGCTGGCAGAGAAACAAAGCTCTGAACTAGAACCAGGCCGCTACTGGGGCTGAGCGTTGCAGTTCATATATTTTATTTCTGAACTCCATGTCGTTTTGAATGTATTGTAACTTATGGAATTGGGAATTTTTGTATTTTTTTAAAAGTTTTTTTTATATATTATAGGATATGTAATTTGTACTGCATCACCAAAACATGTATTGCTACTTTCACAATGTGCAAATAGCCTTGTAGGCCTCAGACGTTTGTCATTATCACTTGGGATCATGACCCTTCCCCACTGAATGGCCCTCTGCTTTGCCTTGGGCCATAATTTGGTGGTGGGTAATTATCACACGATAATGTCCCTTGTCTTGGTCTGGAAGGATATATAATGCAACTCTCAACAAGCATCACCACTCAATTTACAGCCGTGAGTGCCAACATATTGGCATAAACGCCACAAAAACAAACATATAATCAATGAAGGATTTTAGTTTATATTCCAGAGGAAACCCCAGCTGCTTGTATGTGAATGGGGTTTCCTGGTGGCCTCCATTTACTTTACCTTTAAACCAACTCACTCGCCTTGACTGCTCTGGCCATAATACAACTTGGAGAGTCAGGAACCTGCGACAAATCTAGACAATTCGTCCCTTCTTCCCAGAGGGGAGCCACCCCCTGCGAGGCTAGGTAGGTGAGCCTGCACGCAAGACCCTCTCCAGGGGTCTGGGCAAGTGAGACCCCACTGGAAGTGACTCCCCTCTTGGGGACAAGGACTCCCATAATGGAACTCCCTGTACATGCCAACTTGTCTGTGTATTTGAATATAGTGAAGACTTCTTCTCCTAGAACAACTGTTTTTTACAAGGATCCTTTTAGTTTTTTGGCTGTAGGCACTGCTGAATGCCAACAACAAAGAAGGACAACGTCACATTCATACCTGTGACATGTATGAGAAAAGTATGGATTAGTGGGAGGGGAGGAAACTTCTACAGAGGCAGTAGAGTTGTTACGCAGAGGCGAGCCTCCACTACATTTATGTCCTGGAGGGGCAGAGCCATGTTGGTCCACGAGGCCAGTGGAAACACGAAGCACGAAAAAAAGAACAAAAAAAAGAAAGGAGTACCCTGACCGAACCCCTGCAAGTTGGCGTTCGAACCAACCGAAGAGTCCAGCTAAGAACAGGAGCAAACAGTAGCAGTCACAGAAGCACAGCGTCCAGTGGTGGGCTGGAGGACCGGCAAAGGACGCCGAGACCAGATGAAGGAGCCTGGATCCCTGAATTCTGTGCATGTCTGATCGCAGCAGCAGAGACGCACAGCCTCTGAGAAAATCTACAAGGTTTCGGGAACCGGAGAAACCCAACGGAAAACATATCACTGCAAGTTACGAACTTTGTGAATACAAGCTGGGAAAGCCATTAAGGTCACGGGCGCCTGAGAAACCCAAGAATAAAAAAACCTACGAAAGAGAGACTGAGAAAACTTGACTTTGGGAAGTCCCATGGTCTCACCGAAGGAACAGATAGACATTTGAGAGCGTCAAGTAATCCTAGGGGATTGAAATGGATTGCATCAAGAACTTTGTTTTCTTTATAAAAACAGAGACTGCAACCTTTAATTTTGTACCACGCAGGAGAAGAATATCCTGCATGAAAAGAGGGACTTTTGGTGATTGAAACCAACCAAGTAGGAACTGGGCCAGGCAGAAGACTTGCTGGGTGCTAGTGTACCAAGCCCCACCGTTTGCCTTTTATTTAGTTAGGTGTTTTCTAAAGTGATAGGGCCAGTTAGTTGATTAGGATTTGGACATGAGAAGTTTATTTTGGACTAACAACCACCCTTAGTTTGGTTTCGCTAGGTAGGGAATTTCTCTCACAGAAACAGGGCAAGTTAGGCGTTTGATTCTTTTTGCTTAAATATACAACCTTGAACATGATTGCCCCTCGTCCGCATCCTCTTTCTGGTTCACCACAAACCAAGTAATGGATATATGGACGTTATTAGAAAGATCTCTAAAACAAAATCTAACAGTGGGCCTCTTTCAGATGTGGATATTTGCGACTAGAGGGGGTTTTCATAGTGGTTTGCGACGAATAATAGGGTATCGTCACTGCCCCATAGGGTGAGGCTGAGGCTGCTACCCAACAGTCCCTCTGGAGGTGGTACTCAGTGGGAGTGTTGGGCAGAAACCTGTGCAGTTCCCTTAGGGACCACTGCAAAAGGCTTAAGACTACAGGTGTTGGCAGTAAACCCAGTTGGTAGCAGTCTGTACCACCCAGATTTACCTGGTAGCTGTGGCTGAGCAGCCAGACTTCTCTCAAGAAGAGTTAGACAGTATATAGAGTATACAAGATAGGTACCAAAATACAGTAGCACAAGTAAACACTGACCAGAGCTTTGGTATCAAGTATATAATTATTTATTTAAACACACACTTAGAAATGCTCTAGCACTATTATTATAAGTAAATTCAAAAACACAATCACTATTATCATATGTACAACCCTTATTCCTTATTAGACAAGTCTTAGTTAACACCACTTATTTCCAGACAGAGGTGAGCGCTTAACTAACGATGGCACTCCAATAAGTTTAAGAAAAAGGGAGGGAAAAGGCAGAAATTAGGAACAGCACACAACACAATCCTTCAGAAGCACTTAGCAAGGCAGGAAAGTCAAAGTCTACTTGTGAGCAAAAAGTTCAGAGGCCAGGCTCCGTCTTGGAGAGATTAGACCACTGTGCCCAAGATCACAAAGTTTAAAAGGCTTGGAGAGTCTTGCAGAGAGTTCAGAAAGGAATCAGTTCAGTTTAGAAAAGTTGAGTTAGCCGGCATAGGGCCAACCCAAGTGGTAAATTGAGGCTTTAAGAGTCACCCCACACAGACTGTTGCGAGGGAGGCCAGGCGGACACAGTACCTTTAAAGTGGAGAGGATCCTCCAGCGGGGGCAGTTGTTCCTGGCAGCGGATACAAGTCACGGCGTCGTCCCGAGGAAGAGATGATCTTGACATGGAGGAAGGCTGAAGGTCGTTGCACTGCCAGGGAAGAAACCAGCCGCGGAGTTCTCCAGTTAAAAGGTACTACCCTTTTATTCGCGGTATTGGAGAAAACGTGGTATCCCGGTTGCCGGGGTGCTTGGCACAGGCAAGGCGGCCACAAGATGATCCGGGAAGGCGAAAAGGCGGGTAAACTGGTTATCCCCACCAGTCACAGGAAGAAGACTCTTCGGATTGAAGATCTCTGTCGTCGGGAAAAGTGGTGAGACGGTTCAGCAGGGCTCCACCGGTGGTGTCGTTGCAGGTCGGCTCAGCTTCTCCCTCTTCGGATTCTTTGGTCCTGTGGCGACGTCTGAAGTTCCAGTCCCCAAAGCCCTGCTTTTATGCAGAAAACCCCCATTCATCAGTCCTAGCTGTCACTCAAACATGCTAAGTGGTGAGCCGGGCGGCTCACCACTGGGCCAATCACACAAGTGCGACTTGAGTTGCCGAGGCAACTCAGGCCAGGGTGCCTAAACCCCTCCCAAACCCCCTCTGGTACCCAGACAGAATGGCACCACTTTTGGAGGCTTCTGTGGAGAAGCCCGCCAAAAAGTGGAACAAAGGGCTCTACTTGGGTTGGAGTCACAGAAGCGAACACAAACGCCATTTTGGAACCGAGTTTCGGCAAAAAATACCAACCGGTGAATTTATAT
Source organism: Ambystoma mexicanum (assembly GCF_040938575.1). Taxonomy (NCBI): domain Eukaryota; kingdom Metazoa; phylum Chordata; class Amphibia; order Caudata; family Ambystomatidae; genus Ambystoma; species Ambystoma mexicanum. The sequence continues at coordinate 253,151,307 of NC_090926.1, read as the reverse complement.
TTATTTAATAAACCGGCAGTATGTTCGAGGCTATATTAAAAAGTGGTAGCCTCGAACAATGGGAAAATCCCATAGGAATATATTTGCGGTCGAATATAAAAAGTAGTATCCACTAGCCAAAACTCGGTCGGGGGGACTGGACAGTGCCCCCTCGAACAACAGACCCCGGGGCAATCAAATTGCCCCGACCAGTACGTCCACAATAGGATGGTTTGTACTGGTTCTGTTCACAATTTAAGACTAGTAAAGCCAATGGTGACTTTACATGCCCTGGGAGACAGTAGTCAGTCCCAGGGTATGGAGTCTATGTTTGGGGGTCGCTATGACACCCCTGGGTTACTGCACGGAGGGTGCTGTGTACCCACATACCAAAAACACATGAAGCCCTATGGGGTAAAGGACCCCATAGCCCATAAAACACATACAAAGTCAAAGGAACACCTCAAATCATGTCTAAGAGTGGGAGAAAAAGAGTCTCACTCTTAGCAGGAGAAAAAAATAAACCCCAAAAATCCAGCAAAGCTGCTGGGGGAATCACTAGGTTTGGGAAATTAGCCTTAACAGAGAATTCTCCCTAACAGGGAGGATCTCATGGGGAGGGAATCCCCCTATGGGACCAGTGACTACCACATCGGGAGAACACAGTATTCCCACCAATCATATGACCCTAGACCCCCTTCCCACAGTTACCCCACCTTTCCCTCACCTCATTCCTCTTCATTCCTACAGTCATACCATAGGTTATTTTCTAAAGCAGTCCATACAGAGAGTACTGAGACGAGGAAGAGGGAATTGCCTCGAAAAAAAAAGAATTACAAAATAAGGCTGAAAATGACGAATTGTATTGATCAAATTGTTCACGATTAATGGATGGTGGGTTGGGTAAGAGAATAAAATAAGACTGGGGGATGTGGGAGGTGAAAGGGGCTGCAGGGGTTCTCCCCCGCATTAAAAAAAATAAGGAAATCGAAAAAAGTGCAAATTCTGCATTTTCAGCCTTGTTTTATATTTGTTATTTTAACGTAGATCTGAGGAAGAGTCTTAATGAGTTACCACATCAGCACTCGCTTAGTACTGATACGAGGAGGAACTGCAGAGCAATGCCGAATAACCATTGGAACCACTTTTACCAGTCTAGTAGTTCGCAACAATTAATTGGAAGAAACAAGATAAAAAATGAAGGAGGACTTGACAGATCATCTAGCCCTCCCTTGAGGAACAGCGAGAGCCAGAACTAGTGATTTGTAGGCGGGTGCTGACCAGGACACCGAGAATAGGGAGAGGGTTTGAGGCTGGTCCAGGACGCGATGACCGTATGGCCCGCAGGTGCACCAAGATTCCGTGCACCCCATAGATCTGCGAGAGTGCGAGACCACGCTGTCCCAGAAGGAAACACTGTGGAGCGAGCTGTCACAGAGCAAGGGAAGCTCCGGGAACTTACGAGCCTACCTACCTCAAGGGAGCCCACACTTGCAAACCACACCACAAGGTACGTGGGTAGCCGAGAAGGCTCTGAAGGCTCAAGGAGGTTGATGCACGATCAGAAGGCTGGGAAAAGAGTGTCTGGTACCCCAACGCAATGGGAGAAAAGCAAAGGGGTACATTGACTTGTACTAAGGTTTGGGAGGAGAGTAGACCTGTATGTGTGCCATTTGGCAGACATGATTACGGAGTCACCTCAGCCGATGACACTCAATTAGTGTTTCAGCTAGACTGCCCACTAACTGAACCCTTTAGTAAACTCCGAAACAGCCTGGATAGCATAGGCAAGTGGATGTCTGCCAATTGGCTAAAGCTGAATGGAGCCAAAACAGAGGTTCTGGTGTTTGGTACCCAAACTGCTAGTGGTCTTCGGAAGTCCCAATTTTGGCGTGACTCACTAGGCCCGTGCCCAGCAGTATGCGCATCTGTAAAAAGACTTGGGGTGAGGATTTTACCTAGTGGCTCGCTGGAAGCACGGATTTCGGCTGTCTGTAATGCAGGGTTTGGGAAACTCAAGGTTTTGGAGGAAGATATTGCCTCTGTTACCTGCAGACAGTCGAACTATGATGGTTACTTCGACCATAACGGGAGTGCTGGACTACCGCAATGTGATCTATTTGGGGCCGCCCAAATATCAGATGCAACATATGCAAGTACTTCAGAATGCGGCAGCTAGACTGGTGCTTAGTGCACCTCGTTTTACCTCCCCTGCTGCTTTGTTGCACCAGCTCCATTGGCTTCTGCTTGTGGCCCGGATTAAGTTTAAGATCCTCTGTGTCACTCACCGGGCTCTATATGGCATAGGTCCAACCTATCTGAAGAAAAAGTTAGAACGTTACTATCGAGTTAGGGAACTGCGTTACCCCTATCAGCTACTTCTCAAAATACAGATGTATCAGCGTACCAGTTTGGGAGGCCGCTCTTTTTCGGTACTGGCTCCCACACTATGGAATTTTCTCCCATTCTCCTTGAGAGCCATTGAGGAGTTTTTCGCTTCTCGCAGGGCACTTAAAACGCACTTGTTCTAACTAGTCAGGGTGTGAATTCTATTTAGGGCAGCCCTTTCCTTTGTACTGTCTTTGTAGGCGCCTAAACGCTCTCGGGTCTTAGTTGCGCTTTATACATTTCTAAATAAATACGTTTATACATTTCTAAATAAATAAACCAAGCCTACAGAAAGGAAAACTAGAGCCGGAATTGCGAGTCTGGGACTCACAGCAAAATAAAGAGAACTGGAAGTTAATAGAAAGTCAATACAGTACTTGGCAGGTTAGTGAACCAAGTCTGTTTGACCTACTACTACGTGGGAAGTGCGTCCAGGCTACTCTTCTTCATCGCAGTACCTGGTGAGAGGGAACTAGGTCTGCACACCAGGGCCAGGGCCCCACTACATCTTGGGATGTGTCCAGGTTATTCTTCTTTGTGAGAGGAACCAGGTCGGCACACCAAAGTCACAGGCCCACTACAGCTTGGTGAGTGCTTCCAGGCTGTTCTTCAGCGCAGTATATGGCGAGATGAAGCCAAAGCTGCCAACCAGTGTCTGGAACCCAATGGAACTAAGTTGTAAGCATGAGGAAGGCTGGGGAAAGCGAGCCATTTCCCAACAGCCAAGGAGTGGCTGAAAACATATTGGGAAAATCTACCAAGACAAGAACTGCCTTTTGCCCAGGGAAAGGGAGTAATTTCTCTGGACCAAGAAGACATTTCCTTTGATTTAGTTAACAGTGTGTATGGGACAGAGTTAGGATTTTGACACCAGGACTTTTGCTTTGGACATTCTGACAATAGTTCTTTCAGTTGAGGCAGGGAAACCCCTCAGAGTTAGGGCGAGGTAGGGTTTTCTTTTCATATTTACCCATGAATAAAAGTTTATAGCAAACACTATGACCACACCCTTAAAGTCTTTAGATTCATGAGAAGTCTGTTGCATGGCCATTTGATACACCCTAAGTGACACACATTGGGGTAAGCAGTAATCGCCAACTTCTAGGGGTAAAAAAATAGCCAAGTGCTGACTCTTTGGGGCTCCAAAATCAAAAGATTTCACTCTGTTACACTTAATACATATATGCACGTCGATTCTAAAAAATTCCCCCCATTAACCCAGTTCATACTGGCTTTCTTTTTGTGCTCCATTATACTATCCAACCATTGAGTGGGAGTTCTTGACAAATGTCTTAAAGGAATGGTTCGGTCAAAAAATATTGTCTCTATGGGCCGGCCATGTGCTTTTAATCATAATTCTATCGATCGTACAAACATTTCCTATGCAGCTTACCCATGTTTTCGTCTCTTGAACACAAGCAAAATCAGGCAGCAGGGTGCAGCCATTTTGTGATAATCCTATCACTTGTCGCATCGCCCTGGGTGACTTGCGTTTGCGGCACTAAATCATATCCCCCCGCCCCCGGGTCTGACATCACTAGACGCGTACCGCCCATTTCACAACGCCAAAGCACGTCTCGTGTCAACATTCTCTGTGCCTCAGCTAATGACGTGTGGCCATGGAAATGGCAGGAAGCCTTTCCTCGACAAGTATAAACGGAGCGTTTCACAACACACAACCGCAGATTTTCTTTTCCATTCCTCTCGCTGTATTTCTTTGATATTCTGTGACTCGTTTGTGCTATGGTCAGCTACCTTCGTTGCTTGTAGCCCGTGTGAACAGATACCAGTACGACCGCTATAAATTATTTTCCTTTCTTTACCACACAATGGCAACAATAATGCCCTACCTGTACGAGCCCGAGTATTCCGAGGAGGAATTACTGGAAAGAGCAAGCTCTGTAGAGTATGGGGATTTGGACAACAGTTGGGAGGATATATCAACAGATGAAGAGCCTGGGCCTAGTCGCATGGATGATGTTTCCACCTGGTGTCCCTGCAATCTGTGCGCGCTAATGCCAACCGAGGTGGAGAACTGCTGCTGCCGAGAAAACTCTGGATGCTTGTTCCACATATTGCAAGGCGATCCACAGCTGCAAATCCTTACCGAGCTGCCAGACTTTACGGCAGTCTGTCTCACACGGTCCGTGTTGAGTATTTTGATGGTGCTTATGCATGAACTTCGCGCACCAGTTCGCCCTCGTAATCCAACTAACGAGTAAGTGTAGTCTGGTTGTGTTGTCAGTTAGGCCACTACTATTTCTTGGTTGTCCCCTATATTCTCGTAACTTCAAGATATCATTGTCATATCCGTTTAGTCTTGCAATTCTCTAGTAATAGTCGCATAAAAGTCGTTCAATATTGTGCAGTGTCTAGTTAGCATTTTTCATGGCAAAAATGCCATAGCATACAAGAATTGTCATTGAAAACTAAGGTTTAATACACTTATCTTGGTCATTTAAAAACAGATTGTATCTTTCTATTTCATAGGTGGTACCGGCTGGTGGCTATCGTTCGTACACATGGTGGCTGCATGGGAAGCTTGGAAACGTTCGACGAGTAATACCCCCCCTGTCTCGTTGGCGCCATTATCCCTCGCTGAGCTGCAACCAGACCTTTACAATGACTAGTATTATTGTGCCATCAAAATAAGAAACCAAATAAAACGCAACATATTTTTTATCAATGGTCGTTTCAGTTTTTAAGTGAATCAAGTGTGTCTCCATTCGGCAGTGTTCCGGTGCCTTGTCTGCACGCCTCCCGGCCCATCCATCCCATCCCCCACTATCAAAGGCAGTTCGCATCAGTGGATGTGCGCTGCCATGGGGTGCTGTCAGGGGCGCGAACGGCCAAGGTGCCCAACACCATGTACACTTCAAAAGGTATCCACATGGCCTCGCCAGACCCCGTGTCTCCAGGCAGGCCTCCCGTGAAGCAGACCGTGCCCCTGCAATCCACTTAATACCACGACATATACACATCATTCATTCATAAACACACCCCTTTTTGTTATTCTTTATAAACCACTGGATATTTACCATGAGAACATCTTTGAGCACAGCAAGTCAATTCGTGAACGTGCGACTCTGTCACCGCTTCGAGTGAACTCGTCAGTGTGCTACCTGTGAACATCTCCCTGTTCTCCTGCCACTAATTACTCTGCTTGCTGAATCCAACTGTTCGTTGGTCAAGGTAAGGGCATGTATCCTAATCATATCTCCTTCATTTGTAAATTTATATCTATTCCGAAGTATCTAACTCCGTACTGCTATGTTAATTTGTATCATTGCTATTGACTTGAGTTTCTTTTGTTATGTTATCGATATATCAATTTTTATCAGTGTCAATTGGCATCGTATTGCATCCTTCGCGGGCCGTGTCTATATATAAGCATGTTTCCTTTTCGTGCATGATAGAACATTCAAGGGACGAGTAACATGTTCTGATTTTCAACACATTAATTAATCGTTTGTGAAATTTATCCTATAATACAGCCGCACACGCTGCACTGCTTTCGCTGTAGTGCCCAAAAGAAAGCGTGCAATGAACAATGTATGGTCCAATTCATTCTCACATGCTTATGCAAAATATTTTTTTAATAATGTTGACTTTTATTTTGCAGAATTTACAACAATGCCTGCATGTTCTATTTTCGGCTGCCCTTCGAAGACCCATGACAAATCCGAAGGCATTACAATGCATGTATTCCCCAAGACTGTTGATCGAATAAGAGAATGGGTCAGACATTGCGGATATACACCGGAAGACCTTGTAAGTAGAGTCCAACAAGTCTTGGAGGACAAGAGGGGTCATCAATACCTCATCTGCAGCCTGCACTTCTCCCCGGATATGTATGACACATCCTTCTACACAAAGAGGAATCAACTGAGAACAACTCGGAAATTGCTCCCAAACGCTATTCCGACTTTACTCGTGAAAATACCGCCACAGGTGAGTCACTCTTCCAGATTTAGCTTTACGCCTGTATTTGCCACTTAGAGTACTTTCCATATTTATGTGATTGAACAGCTGTTGAAATAATGACTTTTTTGCTAACCATCAGTCCCTGTTTTGTAGAACCCACATAGAAAAATGATTTATGGGGACGGATAACTATGCTATATTATGCATTTCAATAAGTGTCATTTTCTCGAATTCAGTCTCCTTACATGCCATTTTGTAATGTTGGAATTTCTAAATCGAATAATACTTTCCCTTTACCACTCCATGACTATCCACCGAATATGAAGGAGCAAGAGTCAACATCCATGTATTGCCTGGAGTCATCAACCACTTCGAGCGCGTATCAGGTAATGTTACCTAGCTATTCTGTTCCAGACTGGTTTTATGCACGGAATTCTAGATAATGTGATCATATTTTCCCAACGTATCATTGCATTACACAATGCTTCTTTACTTCTTTACTGTTGATATCTACCTTTGTCGTCTTTCCAAATTGTGTGTCCCGTTTCCAATCTATTCGGCCTTACTAATGCAAGTACTGTGTTTCAGGGAGATGCTGCAGCATCCACTATAATTAGAACATCCCTCTTAGTCGATCCGGTGCCAGTGGTATGGGTCTTCATAGCTCAATAGGACAAGATAATCTGATCATATTTTCATATTGTGTAATTGTTTTACACAATGTTTCATTCCTACTTTACTATTGATATGTACCTTTGTCTTTCCAAATTGTGTGTCCCATTTCCAATCTTTTCGTCCTTACTAATGCAAGTACTGTGTTTCAGGGAGATGCTGCAGCGTCCTCTACAATTACATTATCCATTGTTGTTTTTCCGGAACCAGACCTTACAGTTGATCTGGACCCAGAGGTATGCGCACTGACAGTACCATCGAATTAAAGAAAGTCAGTCTAATTGGATGTGTAATGCCAATGACTTATTTTAAATGGATACTATTTTTTGTAGGGATGCATACAAGATCCGTATATTGAACCCGAGGTACATGTATCTGAGTCGGTGCGCCAGTTTGCTGATGTTAGAGTAAAGAAGGTTTCAAAGAAAAGAAATAAAAATAAGGTTAGTTATAAACACTTTCTATTGTTGGCAATAGTTTTGTGCTAAGGCCTTCATTATATGCTTTTTTTAATGTCAATTGTACAACACTGTATGTTGGATTTACACTGAACATCTCTTTTCCTATCTGTCCTGTAGTTGACCGATGGAGTACAGACTATGCAGACACAAACAGCGATACAAATGACAGATGCTGCTTGCCAAACTGTTTTCACCATGGAGGAACTATTCATTGAGGCGCGTCGTGTTCACACTCAAGATGCCTATGTCCAATGGCCAGAAAATGAATTTAATAAGACCGGCGATTCCAGCAAAGTGTTGTTGGAACATTGCTACAATGCGCCCGCTCCGCCAGAGGAAGGTGAAATTGAATTTATAGATAGTTTAACATTATTAGATGAGCACTTGACACAATCTACACCCGCCAAAAAAATTCCCCCCAAAAAACAGTCCACAATGATCTTTTCTCCTATCCATCGTCAACTAACAGATGTTGAAAGGACAAACTGTAGCATCAACACTATTGACTGACGAAACGAAGATATCGACTATAGTATGTCCGGTTTGGCTGATATGTCCACAACGGTTCACTCCGAAACCGCAGTGTTGCCAGGTGACAGTACAATAAAAGAGGCCAAATACATAGTATTCAACAGCAGCTTGATGGAGATTATACAGATGCTGAAATGTGTGCATTCAGTGGGAGGGGAAGTATGTGGAAAGCCATTGGTGAGTGTGACTCGTCTAACACAAGGCAGTAACCTCAAAATACATGCCACCTGTGAAAAGTCACAAAGCATTTTCATGGTCAGCTCAACCGATGGTGGGGAAACTGCCAGCTGGCAATCTACTGTGTGCAGGAGCTTTACTTTTCAGTGGCTCCAGTTTCATGAAGATATCCAGTTTCTTTCAGTTTGTGGGACTCCATTTAATTTCTAAAACAGAATACTACAAATACCAACGTGATTATCTATTCCCTGCCATTAGTGATGCTTGGAGAATTGAACAATTGGCTATTCAAAGTACATTCCTCGACAAGGGTTCTGGCTAGCCGGCGACGGACAGGGTGACAGCCCCGGATTTTCTGATAAGTACTGCACCTACTGTTAGGCAGAAACCTGTGCAGTTCCCTTAGAGACCACTGCAAAAGGCTTAAGACCACAGGTGTTAGCAGTAAACCCAATTGGTAGCAGTCTGCACCACCCAGATTTACCTGTTAGATGTGGCTGAGCAGTCAGACTTCTCTCAGGAGGAGTTAGGCAGTATATAGAGTATACACAATAGGTACAGAGATACAGTAGCACAAGCAAACACTGACCAGAGCTTAGGTGTAAAAGTATATAATTATTTATTTAAAGACACACTTGTAAATTACACTAGCACAAAAAGGTAAGTAAATTCCACACACAGTCACTATTATAGATATACAACTCTGATTACTTATTAGACAAATCTTAGTGAGAAACACCACTTATTTTCAGACAGAGGTGAGCGCTTAACCTAAGATGGCACTCTAATAAAAAGGGAGGGAAAAGGCAGAGTTATGAAAGCACACAATTTCAATACTTTTAAAAGAACCACAGTGAGGCAGGTTAGGCGAAGTCTACTGGAGAGCAAGGAAGTTCAAATGCCAGTCCCAAAGATTCTTTGTAGATAGTTCACAAAAGATTGAGATCAAGTCAGGAAAAGTTAGTTAACAGGCCCCAGGCTAACCCAGGTTAGAAAGTTGAGGATTTACTGTCACCCCGAACGATCTGTCGCAAGGGAAGCCAGGCGGGACACAGTACCTGAAATGGGAAGAACGCTCCAGCGGGGGCAGTTGTTCCTGGCAGCGGGTGCAAGTCGCTGTTTTGTCCAGAGGAAGAGGAAGTCTCGACATGGGGGAAGGATGAAGGTCGTTGCACTGCCAGGGAAGAAACCAGCCGCAGAGTTTTCCGGTTACAAGGTACTACCCTTTTCTTCGCGGTAGTGGTAAACCGTGGTATTCCGGTTGCCGGGGTGCTTGGCACAGGCAAGGTGGCCACGAGATGATCCAGGAAGGCGAAAAGACGGGCAAACTGGTTGTCCCCACCAGTCACAGGAAGAAAACTCTCCGGACTGGAGATCTCCTCTGTCGTCGGGAAAAGTGGTGAGACGGTTCAGCAGGGCTCCACCGGTGGCGTCGTCGTTGCAGGTCGGCTCGGCTTCTCCCTCCTCAGATTCTTTAGGTCCTGTGGAGACTTCTGAAGTTCCAGTCCCCAAAGCCCTGCTTTTATGCAGAAAACCCCCATTCATCAGTCCTAGCTGTCACTCAAACATGCTAAGTGGTGAGCCGGGCGGCTCACCACTGGGCCAATCACACCAGAGTGTGACTTGAGTTGCCAAGGCAACTCAGTCCAGGATGCCTAAACCCCCTGTGGTACCCAGACAGAGTGGCACCACTTTTGGAGGCTTCTGTGGAGAAGCCCACCAAAAAGAGGAACAAAGGGCTCGAATTGGGTCGGAGTCACAGAAGCGAACACAAACGCCATTTTGGAACCGTGTTTCGGCAAAAAATACCAACCAGTGAATTTATATTAATTTAATAAACCGGCGGTATGTTCGAGGCTATATTAAAAAGTGGTAGCCTCGAACAATGGGAAAATCCCATAGGAATATATTTGCGGTCGAATATAAAAAGTAGTATCCACTGCCACCAGCCAAAACTCGGTCGGGGGGACTGCACAGTGCCCCCTCGAACAACAGACCTCAGGGCAATCGAATTGCCCCGACCAGTACGTCCACAATATGATGGTTTGTACTGGTTCTGTTCACAATTTAAAACTAGTAAAGCCAATGGTGACTTTACATGCCCTGGGAGACAGTAGTCAGTCCCAGGGTATGGAGTCTATGTTTGGGGGTCGCTACGACACCCCTGGGTTACTGCACAGAGGGTGCTGTGTACCCACATACCAAAAACACATGAAGCCCTATGGGGTAAAGGACCCCATAGCCCATAAAACACATACAAAGTCAAAGCAACACCTCAAATCATGTCTAAGAGTGGGAGAAAAAGAGTCTCACTCTTAGCAGGAGAAAAAAATAAACCCCAAAAATCCAGCAAAGCTGCTGGGGGACTCACTAGGTTTGGGAAATTAGCCTTTACAGAGAATTCTCCCTAACACCTACCATCTTCAGGACAGTGAAAGTAAGAAAATTGTGAGTTTGGTGGTTGTGTAGGTGTCCCAATGTAAATCCTCGGTGGCCATGGAGAAACTTGGTTTTATAAAATCACTGGAAGATCTACAATCAAGGGGAACGCAAATCGACCTCATAGTCACGGACAGACACGTTTCAATAGCCAAGACAATGAGAGAGCAGTATTCAAATATTAAAATTCAATTTGATGTATGGCATGTTGCCAAATCAATCAATAAAAAAATCTCGGCTGCAGGGAAAAAAAAAGGTTTGGAAGGTATTTCGCAATGGTCCCAGTCTTTCAGCAACCATCTTTGGTGGAGCTCAAAAACATGTGATGGTCTGTGGAAATTCTACTGGAAAAATGGCAGTCACTAATGCACCACTGTTCCAACGTTCACCACTGGACAGAAAACCAACATTTCCAACAATGTGAACATGGCTCTTTGTCCCCAGAGAAGGCACGGAAGAAGTGGTTGATCCCATCTTCACCTCCACACAAAGTCCTTGAGAAGATTGTGTTTGGTAAAACTCTATCAATTCTGTCACACAGAAGATTTGGAGGTGTTCCACAATATGTGCCTAAAGTACAGGCCAAAGAGATTGCCTTTTGGCATCCAAGGGATGAAATGTCAGACTTTACTTGCGGTATTAGCGCATAACGAGAATGTGGGCCGGGAACAATCTAGGACTGCAGGAAACTTAGGGATGCTTCGCTACACTATGGCCTTTACGAAAAGAAGCAAAAGAATGGGTTGTCAAACCAGTATATGAGAAAATGGAATTTGATTTTGAGAAAGATCTTATTGTTAATGTCGTCGAGATGCATACTCATGGAATCGCACACAAATCTGTTCAGAGCACACATACATTGCCACAAAACATTGCCAGCGTGCCATGTCCACCCAAAGCAGAGCTTGTTAAATCGTTCAAATCCCAGTTAAAATGATTACCGTCTGTTTTTATTTTTGCAAAAAATGTTTCTATAAACTGTACAAATAAAGTATGCATTTTGTCTTTTGAAATCTATCCTCTCAGTCATTTTCTTAAAAATATATTACAATTATTACGATTGCTTTCACATTTCACTGTTTAGTTGAGATACTGTGGGATGTTCATTTTTCGTGTTAATGACCAATGGGTAACAGTGTGTAAGAGTATTTTGGTTTTGGCAGTTGACTTGCAATAAAGTTCAGCAAAAAGCTGAATAACTGCTGGACCTACAAAAGGGATTAGACCTGGGCCACAAAACATTCTAGGAACGCAAGTAGTACTGACTGTGAAAACATGCCATGGGGTCGGAGGCCATGAGATAAGCAGAGGCGGCCCTATTATTAGACACATTTTGACTCAGTTTTTGTGGTACACCGACTATAATTAGGGAATAGGGGACATTCTCTCATTGGCAGATTTCACCTACAGCTGAGCAGCGCCACAAACAATGAGCAGTGATAGCCCCCAATTTTCTATGCCCGTGCTTCAAAATTCATGTTCTCATGGATGCGTTGACACGGGATGTTGCAAAGTAAGAATGTATGTTCATTTTGAGTGAAGTTCACCAGCTTTGAATTTTCCCGTGCACAGTATAAGGTTCTATTTTTTTTTTCCTTGAGAAGCAGGGACCATTCAGAAAGGGATTGTATTGAAGCGGGGTGTAATAACGTATGATATGATAAGGTTGTCCATTCCAAAACTGCACCTAGTTACAAACATGCTCAGTTTATGAGAAAACGTTGACACGAACGGAGGAGTCTGCATTACGCTTAGAGAATGGAAATGCTGAATATAATGTAAGTTTCTCTTTAGACTATTTCATATCAGAACTAATCGAAATACGAATAGCTGACCTTTACTGCTGGGTGACATTGTACTTGTTCGTTCTGTTTGGCATATTGCAATGAAGTGCTAGTACAACCTTTGTGTGCAGGGCTATCTACCAGGCACATGGGCAGGCCAGCATTGAGACGCATGTAGACCACCACTCGTTTCTCCCTGGCTCTACGCTAATAAATCATTACATTGTTTTTGCACCTCGAAATCTTGCCCCAGTTTACGCATTACGTTTAGAGCTCAACATTCTCATTCGACTATCCTCAGAAGCAAATAGCAGAGTACTTTGATATTCCACGTTGTATTCTCTCGGTTCACATTGTGTCACCTCTGCGCTAATAAAGGAAATGATTAATTGTAATAAGGATCGGCTACTGAGACACTTTTTGATTTTTATCTTTTGCAAACATATACATTGTGCCGTTCTGCGATTGTCATCTATTCCAGGCCCCGACCGAAGGCTTCTTCAACCGCCTGCTGCAGCTAAATGTCAATCACTGGATCTACTTGACCGTATTTTGGGACGACAGACAAGGTCAAATCTGTCCGTACGCGGTACTGGCGGTTAGGAGCAACATAACCTTTACGGTGGCCTAGTGCCAAGTTGAAGCACCAGCCTTGCAATTCACTGTGCAACCGAAGTGCTTTGTTTACCCAAAACGAACACCCGGTGTACCCAAAAGGAACAGCGCGTGACTCACGATAAACATTTGCGGATTTATGTAACGAGAGCAAAGAAAAAAAGTTCAATATTAATTGATTTGGTCACACGCCGAATCTTATCGAAACATTTAATGTGAAATAAATGTACTTTACAAATTGTACAGTCTTGTTTTCTTTTAAAGTACAGTTTCATATTCCTAATTGTGACGCGATGTGTGTTTCCCGGGTTCCGCGTCTAGTCGCGTAGGTGACGACTGGGCGCGTTTGGCCACGCTGCCCAGCAACATCACGGAGACAGGTGGAGAATATAAATGATTTGGTGACGTCAGGCTCAGGGACGGGGGATATGATTTAGTGCCGCAAACGCAGGTCACCCAGGGCGATGCAGCAAGTGATAAGATTATCACAAGATGGCCGCGCCTTGCTACCCGATTTTGCTTGTGTTCATGAGACGAAAACTCGGGTAAGGTGCATATGAAATGTTTGCATGATCGATCGAATTATGGTTAAAAGCACATGGCCGAACCATAGATTCAATAATATTTCTGACCGAACCATTCCTTTAATGATCCTCCTTTATGCATTCTGTGAGGAACCTAGCAACATTTTCACTGATTCTCTGGAGGAAAGCTTCTCCTACATGGCCTAGGAAAGGCAGACCCTACCCAACTCTGACCCTGGGGGCGGCTATCTGCGGGAGGATCACGTAGGGGGAAGACAAACTCCAGATGGACAAGAAAATACTAGACCAAAATAATCTTATAGGCATCATTTCGAATGACATCCATGTGCCCGTACAAAATACATGTATGGTTCATTGTGATGTAGATGATGAATAGCCAAATATTCCCAGCCAATCACCTTGTCCCCAGCCCTTTTTAGTACTGAGACGAGGAAGAGGGATGGAGCAATTAAGATGACCAGAAGCTGTAAGGCAATGCCGCTTCTAGTCCATGGAAATAGCTAAACCATGCCGGGAAGTTTAAAACTCCCTCGCTGACAGACCTACGAGAGAGAGGCAGAGACAGAGTTTGATGGTAACTTGTTTTCATGCCGGTCAGAACGCTGGAAGCGAACATAACATTCAAAGCAGCACAGAGGCTGACCTGAATGACGTGCAGAGAAACCAGAACGAAGGAAGCAGGAGCTTAGTGCTGCAGAAGAAAGCAAAACGAGAGCCAGCCGACTAATGGGACGCACACAGTCAGCAAACCGAAACAGACGAAGAGAGACGCAAAGGACACTGAAGCCTCCTGGTAAACCCAAAGAAAGCAAACGGGTTTTCGGAGAGTCTGAAAGTGTATGCTGCATCACAGAAACCGCGCGAGAGAGGCAAAGTGAAACATTCAAATGAATTGGAATATTTGCAAAAAATATTGAAAAGGCGTTGGTGACGTGATGCTTTAAAATAGAAGTTAATGTAAATACGAACAGTGTTGGAAAATGTGCAAGAGCCCAATGTTTGAAAGGAAGAGTGGAAACAGACAATCTTTGCTAAACAAGGGTCAGTCACCCACATTTGGTTAAATACAATATTGTGGATAGAAGAAAGTGAATGGAGAAGGGAGAAGCCCTGGCAGGTTAGTGAACCAGGTGCACCGTGAGCACTAATTTAACATTCATGCATGAGTGTAAACCAGGAGTAAGAAGAGAAGTAAACTTGAAAGATATGAAAGTGTAATTTGACAACCTGGCAGGAGAGTAAACCAGGAGTAAGAAGCAAAGTGAATGTGGAATTTTGAAACAGAAAAACAGGTATACAAGGGAGGAATCATACCCCTTATTGGAGTACTGATGAGAAAGTTGCAAATACCCTGGCACAAAAGTACAACAGGGATATACAAAAATAGAGCACCCAATGGAAAAGGGAAGAATGGTGCCCCTTTTAAATTGATGGAAAAAATGAACGTGTGAAACTGACCATTTAAAAGCATTGTAAAGTTTGAAGGATAGTGAAAGGAAGAGTTCTCCCTCTTGAACAAATGTGAACTACTGTGACCAAGTAACTTTTGGATTGCCAGAAGAAATCTAGGGGAACCCCTTTTCCTGGTGGAACTTACTTTCTTTTCTACACTTTAGACCTTTATGTTTTGGAGCTTTGAAGGAAAGCTACAAATTATAGTTTACAGAAATCCCCTTGTGCACATTAAATTGAGTTTAGAGTGTAAGTTTATTTTAGGGTTTGGACACAGGGTGGAATACAATCTTTTTGCTAACATCCTGACACAGACGTTCCTTAGTTTTGTTGAGGCAGGGAAACCCCCTCGTAATGTTAGGGATAGAAAGGATTCCCCTCCCCCCAACCTGCTTATTATTGTGCAAATAAAACTTTACAACCAACACTAAACATGCCACTGTGTCCGAATCTTACTCTTGATCCCTTACAACTCATACTTCTGTTTCTCACCAAAGAAAACTCAAGGCATCAGGTTCATAAGCAATCGGAGGAAGGCGGCCAATCAGGCAAGTAGTTTGGGCTTTCCCCACACACATTTACATGTCTGCATTTCAAAAGTGTCCAGCTACAACAACATTCCTCACCAAAGGAACACGTTATTTACCTGTAACTGTTGTTCTCCAGCATGGGGTCTGGCATGGATTCACATGCTCATGAATATTCCCCGTCAGGCTAGGAATCCTCAGTAATAGAAAAAACAGTTTTATTTTCGTTTCCAAACTGTCTTTCTCCCACTAACCAATCACTGAGCTCTGGGTCATACTGCCCCCAGCCAATGACTGCCCTCTACCTAAGCCCCTTCTCTGGCAGCCACCTTCAGATTTGGTAGCAGTAAAGTAGTTAAGTGGCAGTAGGACCAAGAGAAGAGCCGCAGAGGGGAAGGCAGGAGGGTTTGCATGTGAATCCATGCCAGACCCATGCTGGAAAACAACAGGTACAAGTAGGTAACTTATTCCTTCTCAAGCATGGGTCTGGCATGGATTCACATGCTCATGAATAAAGAATACATAGCAGTACATACATGCACAACCATGGGAGGTGGCAAGGCTCAACAGAAGCAATCTCTTACCTCTTCACTAGGGTCACCTTCAAGCATACAGGTTGCACAGCACTGCCTGGCCGACTCTGGCTCCTCCCTGGAATCCCTGTCGACGCAGAAGAATCTCGTGAAGGTGTGCGTAGACCTCCATGTAGCAGCCCTGCAGATGTCCAGCAGGGGCACACCAGACAGGAACGCCGTAGTAGCAGCAATTGCTCTGGTAGAATGGGCTCTCGGACGGCTAGGCAACGGTCGCTGTGCCAACCAGTGACAGTGAGTGATACAGCCGGAGAGCCACCTGGAAATGGAAGCTTTGGACAGGACCTTCCCATGGTTCACAGGAGCAAAGTTCACAAACAGCTGAGAAGTTTTTCGGAAACTCTTTGTGCGGGCCACATAACACATCAGCGCTCTAGCCACATCCAGTGAGTGCAAAGCCCTTTCAGCTAGCAACAAAGGTGTCGCAAAAAACACAGGTAACACCACCGGCTCGTTTAGATGAAAGTCCGACAGCACCTTGAGCATTAAGGAGGGGTGCGTATGCAGCACCACCCTCGTCTAGTGGAAAGTCAAGTAAGGTGATTTACAGGATATAGCCTGCATCTCACCCACTCGTCGTGCAGAGGTGATGGCCACGAGAAAACCTGTCTTCCATGACAGAAGCTTGAGAGGAACAGAATGCATAGGCTCGAATGGGGCTCCCGTGAGCCTAGTAAGTACCACATTGAGCTCCCACGCTGGGGCCTGAGCCTTGAATGCAACGGAGGGAACGAGCGGAATAGTCCCTTGACAAATTCCTCAATTTACCAGTGCAACCACAAGAAGGGTCGTCCTGGGGATCTTGTGTCGTGGTAAACAGCCGCCAGATGAACCTTGATGGAGGCGTGAGCCGAGCGACTTAGCCAACAGCAAATATGGAAGTACCTGAGGAGCCGTGACCTTCAGCGGTTCGATCTTCTGTGAATGGCACCAAATAGCGAATCTCTTCCATTTGAGTCTGTGGCATTTCAAAGTAGATGACGCTCTGGCCTTGGCGAGTACCTCCTTGCAGTCCGCCAGAAGATCGTAACCCCCGACTTCCAATGCTGCAGGAGCCAGGCCTTCAGGTTCAGCAATCCTGGGTCATGGTGCAGAATTGCACCTCCCTCCTTGGCAAGAAGTTCCACGACCAGTGGCAGATTGACTGGAGGGGACGCCGATATGCTGAGAAGGTCCTGGTACCAGACCTGCCTCGGCCAAGCTGGTGCAACGAGAATCATCCTGCATAGATACCGACTGAGTTGATTGATGACTCGCAACGACAACGGAGAGAATGCATACAGAAACAGGCCATCCCAGTGGAATGAGAATGCGCCCACCATGCTCCCCGGCTGGGGAAACCTGCTGGCGAAACTCCAGCACGTGGTGTTCGTCGCCATCGCAAACAGATCGATCTGGGGATTACCCCATTTGTCAAACATGTTGTCCACTTGGTCCTGCCGAAGCTCCGACTTGTGGCAAGAGCGTAGCTCCCTGCTGAGGGAGTCTGCGACAGTGTTCTTTACTCCTGCCAGGTGGAATGGAATGAGGAACATCCCCATGGCAACTGTCCAGTGCCACAAGTTCTGCACCTCCCTGGAGAGCGCCAGGGGATCTGGTGTCCCCCTGCTTCCGGATGTAAAACATTGTGGTGGTATTGTCCGTGAAGACCCTCACGACTTTGCCCTTGAGGGACAGTAGAAACGACCTGAGGGCCCAAAACACTGCCCGTGGTTCCAGTACGTGTATGTGCAGAGTCTTCTCTTCCAGCAGCCTCTGGTGTTAAGACGTCCGGTGTGGGCTCCACATCCTTCCAGAGATGCATCCGTCGTGACCGTCTCCTGCTATGGGCGGGGGGTTTGGAAATCCGTGCCTATGGCTGAATTGGAACACACGCCCCACCATCTGATAGCCTGTAAGAACTCCTCGTGTAGCTCGATCTTGACCTGGAAGCTTTGGACACCTGAACCCAGCGGGCGTTGACCTCCTGTAGAGGCCGCATCCTTAGCCTGCAGAGCCGAATCAGGTAAATGCGTGAATACATCATGCCGAGCAGCGACTTGATGGTTCTCTCACCGTGGCGACCTTCGGTGCCAACAGTCGTTGTACCTTGCCCAAGTTGGCTGATATCCTTTCCTCCGACTGTGATGCCAGGCACGACACCGTGTTGAGCTTGGATCCCATGAACAGAGCGTCATCCGATGGAGTTAAGCAGGACTTTGCATAGTTCACTGAGAACCCCAGATCCGTCAGAAGACGGATGATCCGCCCCGTGTGTTCGACGGTGGTGTCCTTTGACTTGTCCCTGATGAGCCAGTCGTCCAGGTAGGGGTGAACGTGGATCCCATGCAGTCGCAGATGGGCCGCCACCGGCGGCAAGCACTTGGTGAAGACTCTGGGTGCAGACTTCAGTCCGAATGGAAGGGCCATGAACTGATAATGCTTCCCCTGAACGACGAAGTGCAGAGACTTGCCATGTCCTTTGTGTACAGGGATGTGGAAGTACGCTTCCTCCAGATCCAACGATGACAGAAAGGTCCCCACCTCCAGCTGGTGGAGCACGTGCTGCAGCGTGACTATCCGGAACTTCTGGTACTTGATGTATTTGTTAAGCCGTCGTAGGTCGAGAATGGGCCTCCAGCCCAGTCTTCTTTCATACAAGGAAGTACCTGGAGTATACTCCGGAGCCCAGGAGTCGTTGCGGAGCCAGCTCCATCACCCCCTCTGTAACATGCCCTGCACATCCAGCAGCAGCTGAGGGATGTGGTTTTCCTGCCGGCAACTGGTGGTATCCACGGACACTTTCGTTGGAACTGTAAGGTGTGTCCGTGGGCGAGAGCGTCCAGCACACATCTGTTGGTGGAGATTGTCTCACACACACCAACGAAGTTCACCAGCCGGTCTCACACCGAGTTGCACAGGTGGGGCCGAACATTCTGGTCAGGTCAATCCTGTCTGGAGGTAGACGGGTCGCTCTGCGGTCCCGGACAATGACGTCCGCTCCCGAAGGACTTGGAGCGACCACTGTTGGCTTCCTGGGTCAAGAAGCGGGAGGGACTGGCCACCAGGAGGCGCACAGATGAGCTCTGACTCTGTGTGAGCTCCGATGCCGTAGGTCCTTGAGACGATATGAGCCCCCGTCTCATGACCCCCCGGAAAATGAAGTGAGGAGCAGTTGTATGAAGATCCCCCCCCCATATCCAGGAGAAAACGTGGGCAAAATCGGCTAGGGGAAGCAGAAGAAATCGCCCTCCGAATATACATGCTCCACGGCGTGCCTGAAGTGAAAGCGAAACCCTGTCTCAGCAACGTGGCTGCCCAGCTGTGGATCTCACGAGACGGCAAAGGCCTGGACAAGCGGCCCTGGAAGTGCCCCCCGACCTCTCCTTCCTCCCCCTTCGCTCCAGCCGTCTGGGGAGGCAGCGCCGTGTGTGAGTGGGAGAAGAGGGGAACGCGGAAGGAGCTCCAGGCAGGTCACCCCGACCTGCGTCTCATCGAGGATCCAGAAAGGCCCGCGAGTGAACGAAGGTGAGGAGCCTCCTTCGGCCCCCACGGAGCAGTGAACTCTGCGAAGCAGCGCCCTCCACGTGCTCCCTGCACTCACAGCACCCGACAGGCAGGCCCCTCCAATCCTGCTGCTTGCGGCCCTCCCCACGGAGGGTCCGCAGCTCCCAGGAGGCCGCGAGTTGCTGTAGTCTCGATACGGCGAGGGGTACCAGGGGTGCCCACCAACCACTAGGCCCCCAGAGCCATAAGCCCGCTAGGGCTGCCATCAGAGGTGCGCCCCGAGCACCCCATAAATGAGACCGGCGCCCTCCTCCGAAAAGGACTGACCGCAACATTACATTAGAGCACGGGCCGTACCACAACGGAATTGGGACGGCTGCTGACGCCCTAACCAACCGCATTGACTCGGAATTGAAAAAACGCGGCTCGCCACAGTGGCTCTGCGCCTGACGCCTTAGGCCTGTTGCTCTAGGGGGGAGAGTGGGATCCCAGTTTGGGGATTGCAATAACCCCTCTACCAAGGGGAACCAAGTGAATATTGCCCCGTAACGAACGCGGAAAGAGGTGCACTTCAGAAGGCTACACATCAGCACGGCGCAAGGCCGTCCTGGGCCTCCCTCGGACACCCCTGAGCTAAGCACCCCACCCCAGCCCTGCAGTCACATGACCACAATTCCCTGAGGTGACTGAGGCCTACAATCACTAACGCCGACCCACTAGTGCCACAAACCGCAAAACGGCGATTCATCAATAAACTGAACTGGACTCCGACCCCATGGGCCCCCGTCCCCCACAGGCGGCATCTTCAAGTGAACTCCCCAGAGGACAGGCCCTCGGGCACCGCAGACTGTCTACTGAACTGAATATCTGGGTCTACCCTGTTCCTATCTACCCACGCAGCTCCACTGAGGGAAAGGCCCCCGATCCAGGGGCGTGTGCCCCCTATGACCCTGGACTCACTCTATGAACACAAAACATAGGCTGGCTAGATACGCCTACGCCCCATCCTCCCCGTCCCTCAAAAGCACAGCCACCATGTCAAGAGAAACCGTGGGAGCGGCTGATGCCAAAGGGGACATCGCCGCATTGTTAAGCGAGATAAAAAACATGGGGGCAACCTTGGTGATAAAATTGACAAGATCAACTAGAGAATGGACACCTTTGATGAGAGGCTAGAGGGTGTCGAAAACAATCAGGCCTCGATTGATACCCTCGAGACCCAAATGGATATGAAGATACGAAACATCAAAAAAAGATAGGAGGAGATACGCCTCAAAATGGACGACTTAGAAAACAGAGAAAGAAGGAATAACCTACGCTTATTTGGAATTCCAGAACGCGAGGGTGAAACTGAAGACGACCTCAAAAGCATGATCCACGATGTCATCAAAATTTTAACGGCAGATGAAGACATTGACGAACCCAAAACTGGACGAATACACAGAGCAGGCGGACCACCAGGCAGCCCGCGTACGATCCGGGCCAAATTCCACCGATACCAAGACAGAACCAGAATCCTTGAAAAGGCCAGATCTGGAGGCCCACTCACAATGGGAGGTGCCCAAATCAAGATATTTCAGGACTTATCCTCACTCACACTGGCGCTAAGACGCCTCTGCAGCCCTCTGACGAAATGGCTCAAGGAACAGGGCACACAATATAGATAGGGATACCCCTTCGCACTCACCTTTCAGCACGGCAGCAGGAAAATGACACTTTGAACGGAGGGGGAGATCAAGGAATGCATTGCGGACATCCTGGGAACAAGCCCTGGCGCCGGCGAAGGGGGTGAAAATTAGCGGACTGGAATACAATGGAAGCTCCAGGGCCCTGGGAGAAAAAGTGAAAAGATCAAGAAAATACAGGCGCCCTAATAATACACCTGAAAGTGGAAAATGAAGACTAGTCTCACGATTATTGCGAACCAACGCATTGAACCCCACGGCTGAATTACTGGAAACAGACCCCCATAGGGACTGAGATCCAGGAACACAATCGACATGGGAGTTGCCGGTCGCAGAGCGCCCTCCTGAAGGAAAGGGGGACACGAACTTCCGCAGAAGGGGCCGGAGAATGCACGTAATGTTACAACTTTGTATGTTTATTATCGTTACTATTGCAATATACGATGTTGGGGGGAGGGGGGAACGGGATGGGGGCTCAACCTAATGTTAAGATGGTTTACTCGATTGGGAACGTGAGGCAACGGTCCCCACTGATGGTCCGACATGAGACTGAACACTTACATCAAGTCCGAGACGGACACCGTCAATGGCTGCAAAAGCAGCATCCTCAGTTGCTGGGATCACTCGAACACAATCAACTGAGGAGGGGGACGGAAAGAGGAATAGAAGCTTGAAGGTACTAGCATCATCTGAACTACTTCGAAAAAACAAAGATAACTTGGGTCTGTGGGAGACCGAATAATTGTCTGGCCGTTGAGAATGAGAAACTTCCCAAAAATAACCAACGATGGCATCATCTGACAAGCCTAAAGGCGGGGACTCCCTTAGAGTTGGGACCATCAATGTGAAGGGCTTGAACTCTCCAACTAAGAGGTCACTGGTGCTTAAGGAATTTCGCAGATCCAATATTGACATCCTCCTCCTGCAGGAGACTATGTTTGCAAAGGGAGAGGAGCGGAGCATCCTGGGGAGGCCTGGAGTTTTGGGGCTCTGGTCCACTCAGGAAAGGGGGTGTCTGAATCCTACTCAAGAAGGGAATTAAATTCGAAGTGGAAAAAACATGGTCTGATGTGAGTGGTCGTGCCCTCCTGATAAAGGGGAAAATTGCGAAAGTCCAGGTGACAATCGCCACTGTATACTCACCCAACATCGGTCAGGCCGCATTCCTTGAGAAAACGATCTCCAAAATAATGTTAGAAGCCACAGGACATATCATCCTGGGAGGTGACTTCAATCAATGGGCAGACCCGTCCAAAGACTGGAAACCAGGTAAACCTGAAACGAGGAACCAATATAGAGGAGATCGTACCGACCTGTCCGAAGAACAAGTTACTCTTACCTGGTAACGTTCTTTCGATGGGATGGTCCGACGACGTATTCCATCACCACAGCTGTGCTACTTTGGAAAATCTTTGGCGTCTGCGTCCTGCGTATATGAGCCGCCCTGGAGGACCTCCTCTGACGGCCGACGTCACTTGATGTTAAAAGTAGGACGCACGATGCCCGTAGCCTCAGTTGTAGTTTTTTCCCACAGAACGTGTGGCACCAGTCTTCTGTCAGTCTGACACACAAAGCCTTGTGGAAACGTAAGCTGCAATCGCATAGGAAATTCTGTAGCGGGTAAGGCAGGGAGGGAGCGATATGGAATAAGTCGTCGGACCATCCCATCAAAAGAACGTTACCAGGTAAGAGAGTAACTTGTACTTCGAGGGGATTGGGTCCTCCGACATATTCCATATCTATGACAGACTCAGAAAGCAGTACCAATGCAAGGAGGTGGGAAAATAATTTAGAAAACAGAAATTTAGACTGCCCAAAACAAATTGCAGAGTAAAGGACCGCCTTGCCAAAGGCCAGATCCTGCCCACGGATGGAATCGAGGGAGTAGTGAAGTACAAAAGTATGTACCCAAGCCCAGGTGGCTGCATCACAGATGTTACGAATACGAACACCCCTATGTAGGGCAGTAGAAGCAGCCATACCCCTGGTAGAATGGGCCCTTAAGCCGACCGGTGGGTCCTTACCCGCCAAGCAGTAACACTCAGAAATAGCCAAAATAATCCAGCGAGACAAAGTCGGTTTCGTCACAGCTTGTCCCAAATGCTTTCCAGCATAACCAATGAAGAGTTGATCGTCCACTCTGACCCGGGACATGCGTGAAATATAAAAGCTTAACGCTCTTCTAGGATCAAGCCTATGGACCCTCTCCTCTTGCTCACCAGGATGTGGAGGAGGATAAAATGCCGGAACAACCACCTTCTGGCTTAAATGAAATTCCGACACCACCTTCGGAAGAAAGGAAGGACGAACTCTAAGGACAACCCTGTCCTTATGAAACACAGTGAAGGGTGGCTTAACTGAAAGTGCCTGCAACTCACTCACTCTGCGAGCGGAAGTGACTGCAACCAAAAATACAGTTTTAAGAGTTAACAGTCTCAAAGGGCATGAATGCAAAGGCTCAAACGGAGCACCCATCAGAAACTTGAGAACAAGGTTCAAATCCCAAACGGGCACCAGGAAAGGTGACGAAGGGAACAGATTAGTGAGCCCTTTCAGAAACTGAGAAATTAAAGGAATTTTAAAATAGGAACACTTCAGACGAGAGCTTAAATATGGCATTGTCACAAGGTAACCTTTAACGGTACCCACTTGCAGGCCCCTGTGGGCCAAAGAAAGCAAGAACCATGGGAATGTCACATGCAAAAGGATCCACATTCTTAACCCTGCACCAGTCGCAGAACTTACGTCAACGGTACAGAGACTTTGTTGCTGGCCATTTGGCCGAGAGCAACACCTCCATCACGTCTTCAGGGAGGTCCCAATCCATATACCTCAACCTTTCAGAAATCAAGCATGAAGGTTGAGGGATCTGACCTCTGAATGGAGAACCTGACCCCCCCCTCCCGTGAGAGCAGATCGTCTTTGTAGGGAAGACGACTTGGAGGGCAGATGGACAAGTCGAGAAGGTCCGGGTACCACGTCCTCCGGGCCCACGCTGGAGCAATGAGGATCATCCAGGAACCAAACCTCCGTAACTTCCGCAGTACTTGCGGGATGACGGGGACTGGAGGAAACACGTACAGCAGTGGGAATGACCACTCCACCACGAACGCGTCTCCTAAGGCTCCTTTTGGAGGAAATTCCTGCAAGCAGAACCTCTTGCACTTCCGTGTTGACACTGGAGACAAAGAGATCCACTTGAGGGGTCCTCCAAATGGCGACGATCTACAGGAGAATCTCCTGAGCCAACTCCCACTCGTGAGAGATCGCGCTCTGCCTGCTCAGAGCGTCCGCCGTCTCGTTTTCGTCTCCGGCCAGATGAACTGCCGAGATCGAAACTTCCTGCTGGATTGCCCAGAACCAGAGCTGCATCGCCTCCCTGCACAGAGGAAGTGACCCTGGCCCCCCGCCCCTTTTTGTTGAGGTAGTGCATGGCCACCGTGTTGTCTGTCAGGATCAGGACATTCTTCACTCACACATTCGGCAGAAAATCCTTCAGGGCTAGCCTGACGGCCCTCGGCTCCAACAGATTGATATGGAGTCTGGACTCCGACGGAGACCAACGACCGCTGACTGTCAACTCGTTGGCATGAGCTCCCCATCCCGTGAGGGATGCGTCCATCACAAGAGTCACCTCCGGCCAGGGTAGCCAAAATGGTGCCCCCTTCATCAGATTGTCTTCGACGGCCCACCACAGAAGGTCCTGGACGACCGAGGACGGCACCTGAACAGGGTCCGACATCCTGCTGGAGGACTGAGACCACTGGAGCTTGAGTGCCCATTGCAAAGATCTCATCCACAACCTGGCCTCTGGCACCAGAAGCAGCCAGGATGCCATGAGGGCGAGCAATTTCAAGAACTCGAACGCTCGGAGACTCTGGGCAAGCTGTAACTTGTGCAACATCTGCTGAATGTGATGATCCCTCACCTGGGGAGGAAAACACTGCCCCAGGGACGGGTCGAGCACCGCTCTGATGTACTGGAGCCTCCGAGTTGGTGTCAAATGGGACTTCTTTAAGTTGAGGGAGAAGCCCAGCTTGTGGAGGGAGTGACAGGTGACTGACAGATGATCCAGGACTTGCTCAGGAGAGCGTGCCCTGATCAATCAATCGTCCAGGTAGGGGTAGACGTGAATCCCCCCTTTCCTGAGGTGCGCTGCCACCACTACCATGAGCTTGGTGAAGACCCTCGGGGCGGAGTCAATCCGAATGGCAGGACCCGAAACTGAAAGTGCGAGTCGCCAACCGCGAACCTCAGGTATTCTTGTGCTTTGGATGTATCGGCACATGAAAATAAGGGTCTTTGAGGTTGAGAGACACCAACCAGTCCTGAAGTTGAAGGGCCTGGAGGACTTGAGAGAGAGTGACCATCTTGAACTTGTCCTTCCTGAGGAGTTTGTTCAAACCGCGCAAGTCCATGATGGGTCTCAATCCCCCCGACTTTCTTGGAAATCAAAAAATAAGGGGAATACCATCCCTTGTTCCTCTTCGCTACAGGCACCAGTCCTATGGCGCCTTTCTCCAGCAGGGATTGAATTTCCTGCGCAAGGAGCGGATCCGGACTCTTCAATGAGAGATTCCCCGGTGGATTGTCTTGAGGCCTCTGCCGGAAAGGAAGACAGTAGCCGTGGGTTATGATCTCCAGAACCCACACATCCGAAGTAATGGCGCGCCACTCTGCAAGATGCTGCGCCAGCCTTCCCCCAACCGGCGAACCATGGGACATGGCCTCATGACTGAGCTGAAGCGGCTGCGGCGTTGCCTGAGGGCAAAGAGGCAACAGCCCGAGCAGCCTTGGCAACTCGAGTACCTTGTTTTCCACCTCTGGCACTCCTACGGTGGCCCCTTTGACTGGCAGCTCCTCTCGCTTTACCAAAGGATGAGTAATAACGAAAGGAACCTCCCCTCCATTGCTGTCCCCTAGGACGAAAAGGCGGAGGTTGGCGAACTTCAGCGCCCAACGACTTTGCTGCAGCTTTGGATGTCTGCAACCTCTCAAGGCTCTCGTCAGCCTTGCTGCCAAAAAGATGTTCCCCCGTCAAAGGGCATGTTGAGGAGCCGGGCCTGCACATCAGGAGCAAACCCCGACTTCCGCAACCACGCAAACCTGCATATCACGGTGCTCGCCGCCATGGACAAGCTGACACAATCTGCCATGTCCAAAGCCGATTGAACGGCCTCACACATGACATCCTTGCCATCCTGAACCATGGCAAGGAAACCATCCCGTTCGTCCCCTTCGGGAATATGTTCAACCGCTAAGGAAACAATTCCACAGAGTGTGCGTGAAACGTGACAAGGCACATACGGAGTTGGCCGCCTGAAGCGCCATACCCCCTGAAGAAAACACTTTCTTCGCCCAGCCGTCAAAACGCTTGTTGTCCCCATCAGGAGGGAAGGTAGGATACAACGCCTGCTTTGCCGGGGCCGTAGTCGCCAACACCACCAAACTCTCCGGAGAGGGGTGTTTGGTCAAGTAGCAGGGGTCGCTACTGGCTGGGTGGTATTTTCACGGCAAAGACTTGCCCACTGCCGGTAGTCTCTCCGGAGCAGTCCAAGCTGCTGCCACCCACCTCTGTAGAGCCATATGGAACGGCAGTACCGGGTCAGTTGGTGGAACATGGTCAAGGATATCCGTAAGGTCATCCTGAAGAAAATCCTCTGGGGGAGCAGACCATCCCAAGTACTCGGTGACCCTGGACATAAGGCGCCGGTACGAGGAGTCGGCATGAGTGCCAGGCTCAAGCCTACAAAACTCCACCTCCAGAGAGGTGTCCAGTCCACTGGCATCGTGCAGGGACTGCCGCATGTCCTCATTTTGGCTATGGCCTGAGAGAATCTCATCCGGCACCGTATCCGGAACCATGCCATCATCAGAGCCCTCATCCACCTCTGAAATAAACTCCAGCTGGCGGTAAGAAGGCACAGAATGTGGAAAAAAGCCATGCTTGACCTTTGCCAGAGCCTTTCTAGGTGGTTACACCGAGCCCCGGGGAACCCCCGTCGAAACAGCCTCGAAAGGAGTCGAGTGAATCAGCGTTGATGCCGAACACGGCGCCGACAGCATCAATGGCATCGACACAGTCCTCAAGGCCGGAGCCCCGAGCGTGTCCCTAGACAGCCTGGGCGCCGATGGCGTCGACGACTGCTTCGGAGGCGGGGCCTCGAAAGAGTCCGGCGACGACCTCGGCGCCACCGGCATCGACGTCTTCCTCGAAGACACCACAGGTGCACACAGTCTCGAGCGCCGAGTCCTGGAACGGGCATGACGAGAATGATTCCCCTTGTCCGAGCGGGACCTCTCCCACGAATCGTGCTGACCACCCGAGCACAAAGGGGTGCGGGCAATGTCTCTCGACCGATCACGACCGACCCCACTCGAAGGCGCGGACGAACCAGTGCCCTGCGATTCGAAAATCACCAACATTTTATTCCCTAAGGAAGCCCATTCCTCCGGCGTCGCATGCTTGGTGGGGTAAGCAACCCGCCGACGGGTGGAGTCCTCGGATGAGGACGGATGAGGACGGGTAAAGCGACCGATGACAGCGCTTCCAGGAGTGCCTCGGAGAATCAGGAGTGGCGGGGCCGACTCTGGGACCGAGACCCACTGGACTTCTGACGACGACGCGGAGAGTCGCTTCTCGAATCGTCCGTCGAAAGCCCCGCAGACCTCGACTTCCGTGGCTTGGACACCTTACCGACCGATAACTTGCTCTCTCGCAAGGCTTTGGACGTGAGCGACTGGCAGTCGACACAATCATCCGTGTCATGGGCCTCCCCGAGGCACCAGAGGCAGGCGTCGTGCGATTCCGTTAATGACATCTTGGACCCACAGTCCCCGCACTTCTTAAAGCCCGGACGCGGTGTGGAAGACGAGGTAGACATCTTCACGAAGAAAGACTTCACAATTCGAACAGGTTCAAAGAACCGAGAAAGAACAGGAACTCCAAAGAGTCGAGGCGCGACGAGATCTCCGAAGCAAACACGTTTGCGGAAAAAACGGAACTGAGGCTACGGGCGTCCTACTTATAACATCCAGTGACGTCAGCCCTTCGGAGGAGGTCCTCGAGGGCGGCGTATCGACGTCATCGACGCAGGAGCCGAAGATTTTCTGAAGCAGCACAGCTGTGGTGATTACTGTCATAGATATGGAATATGTCACCTTCTAGTCGAACCCTCACAACACATTCACACGTATAGACTATATATTTCTCACGGCGGATCCCACAGGCACCGCACGTTATTCTGATATCATCCCGATAACGTGGTTGGACCATGATATCGTACTGGCAGACATCAACTGGGCAGACTTACCGGTTACAGGGGGGACCTGGCGGTGCAACGAGACTCTCTGGAAGGATGCGGTATTCAAAACCGAAATGGAGACCGAGATTGACGAATACTTAAGAACAAATAAAAATGTGGAAGTTTCCAAACAAACGATCTGGGAGGCTGGGAAGGCTACATGGAGAGGCATTCTAATACGTCCTCTAAGAAGAGGGAGCGAATGATCATAGAACATAGACTGCGGGCTGAAATACATCAGCTAAAGGGGGAGGTAAGAAAAAACTCTGAGGTGGACCCTGATAAGATAGAAGCAGCCCAATGAAAAAGGGAGGAACTACGGCTGTTGGAACACGATCCAGTTGTACGCAAATTGCAATTTCTCAAACAGAAATTCTACGAAAAGGGAGACAAGGCCGACGCGTTATTAGCAGCCAGACTTGGGGAGCAAAGGGCGGAACGCAAGGTGAAGGAAATCGAGAACCCCACCCCTGCGGCTCACCCCCCCCCGCACTATCCCTGAGTGCTTTGCCAGCTTCTACAAAAACGTATGTACCTCTGAAATAACTACTGACCAATCAGACACAATCTCCTACTTATCTTTGATCACCATGCCTACAATAATGCATGCAGAAGCTGAGCTCCTTGATACCCCAATTGCCGAACAGGAGATCCATGAGGCAATCAAAAGGCTAACGCTGGGGAAATCCCCAGGGGAAGACTGTTTCACCGCCGGCTTCTACAAAACCTTTAATAGGCAACTAACACCCTTCCTAACATAACTATTCAATGAAATCATAGAGACGGGGGTGGAACCAGATTCTTTCAAATGAGCGCTGATAACTGTGATCCCCAAAGAAGGAAGAGATCAAAAACATTGTGGTTCGTATCGCCCCATTTCCCTCCTTAACCTTGATGCCAAAATTTATGCCAGAGTACTGGCTGCAAGACTTGAAACACTGATGCCCCACTTGATACATCCCGACCAAGTCGGGTTTATTCTCGGGAGACAGGGAGCCGATACAATGCGCAAAACACTACATCTCATCCATGCTGCTCACAACCTCCCCGGTGATCCTGCCCTCTTATCAATCGACGCAGAGAAAGCCTTTGATAGGGTGGAGTGGGAGTTCCTGGGAACAGTCCTAAAGAAAGTTGGAATAGGCCCGAGAATTCGAGACAGGATACGAGCCATATATACGTCCCCCAAGGCGTCGATATTTGAAAACTGGGAATACTCCAGATGGTTCTAGCTGAAACGAGGGAACAGGCAGGGATGCCCCCTCTCCGCAATTTTATTTGCACTTTCCTTAGAACCCCTAGCACAAAAGATGAGAGCCGATTCTAACAGAGGGAATGCGACTAGGGACGACGGAATATAAAGTAGAACTTTACGCATAACCAATCCGATAGAATCTATCCCCCACGCCCTTATTCTCAGGGTTCAAAGTAAATAAGTCCAAGTCCATACTGTTCCCCCTCCAGGGATCTTCTGAAGAGAACAATGTTAGGTTCCTCCCACTAGGCCTCAAATTAGAACACACCACATTGCAATACCTGGGCATACAGATCACTAAAACCCTTGATGACCTCTATGAAGCCAACTTCCCCCCACTTCTCCGGCGATTTGCGGCCGATCTCAAAAGAATGGAACAAACTCACGATTTCCTGGTTAGGGCGAATCAATGCTGTCAAAATGGTATTCCTCACCAGTTTCCTGTACCCCTTCCAAATGCTACCAGTTGAGATACAGAAAGGGTTCTTTATGGAAGCCAAAAAGGTTATGATGCGATTCATCTGGCAGGGGAAAATGGCGAGGATTCCATAGCATACATTAGCACTCCACAAAGATAAAGGAGGAGTAGGGCTCCCTGATTTGAGAACCTACTACAAAGCCGCCCAGTTGCGTGTCCTAATTCCACACCTTAGGGACCATAAGAAACTCCAATTGGTACAAATGGACAATCATTATTTGTCCCCGGCTACGGTATCAGAGTGGCTATGAACCCCACATAAAAGGGTGCAAAGGAAAATCAAAGGCCACCCCATACTCAGCACTATATGGAGTATATGGCGAACTGGCAAAGAAATGCACAAAATCACTACCTGGCCGTCCCCGCTCAGCCACATATGGTCCCCCGGCATAAACAATCATATTCCCAATGTGGAGAGTTTCCAATCATATGAGGCGGGCCTAGAAAGGGTGGGGCAGTTACAGACAAAAGATTTGTTCATTACGCTGCCAGATCTGACGGAGGCATTGGGTATAGGCACGCTATCCATATTCCAGTTTATCCAACTAAAAGGTGTACTAACAAAGCCCGAATGAAGAGACAAACTTAAGAGAGACCTAACCCCATTTGAGAAACTCTTGGTCTCTAAATCCGAAATGAAAGGCCTCATATCCGCAATGTACCAGGAGCGGATAGTGGCAGGAGAGGGATCTACGGACCCCCTGAGAGCTAGATGGGAAAGAGACATTGGAGAAGAGACACACCCTGACCAATGGGAAATAATGCGTAGAGCTGCGTCCAAAACCTTCATATCCAGCCAATACAAACTCCACACCATTAAACTCTTACACAGATGGCAATACGATCCTCTCAGACTCTCCAAAATGTCTCAAACAATGAGCCCGAGATGTTGGAGAAAATGTGTCGAAATAGCAAATTATTGGCATATGTGGTGGGGTTGTCCATGCATTAAAGAGTTCTGGGACGAGGTCCTGGGATGGATCAAGGAAGTAGACGGGATTCAAAGGGACGCTGACCCCTATCTAATACTATTTGGCCTAGAAAGAGATGAAGATGACTGGATCAGAGTGAAAGGCTTGACCCCCCCACTTATTGTTGGTCGGCGCGGGCCTTATTAGTGATGAAATGGAAATCCTCAACAGTCCCAGGAAAGGCCGAATGGATCAACTTGGCCTCTAACATTTACTCGATGGAAACAATCACCGCCTCCCTACATGACAAAACAGCTAAATGCTAAGCCTTATGGATGGACTTCAAGAATAAATGCCTCGCTACAACCTCTGACTCCCAAACAGGGGAGTCCATGGAGCCCTGATACAAGACGCAAAACCCAATAATATCAACGTGGAAAGAAGCTCATACTACGTGGCGACTGAATCGCCAGACAATTAAACTATCCTAACTGTGCCTTTGCAGTTCTCATGATATGTGAACGTTCACAAGATGTATGCTAATCCAAGAAGGGGGTGGGAGTGGGTAAAGACTAATCGGCGATGTGACACGCCCAGAAGTAAGGAACTACTGCCAAATTAATGAAGTGAAATGTTGTAATACTTTCTGTTTCAGTGAAGCTACTATGTGCTAAATGCGGTGTACCACATAATGTGAATTTTTGTTTCTCGGTTTTATTTTCTCTTTTTTGTTCCGTATTATTAAAACTAATAAAACCAAATAAAAAAAAAAAAAAGCAGGAGGGTAAGAAGACGAACCCCCCGCTGAAACCTTTCGACAACCTAAAGACTTCCTTCCTGAGGAAAGAAAGGATGTCAGTCCTTGCTCCAGGGTGCCAAGGGCACGTGCCATCTCGGTTTCAGAGCTGGTGGCCTGAAGTGATTCATCCACCGTCTTTCCAAACAGGTTGTCCCCGTCAAAGGGAATGTCCTAAACCCTTGTCTGGACCTTCTGTCTAAAGTTGGTGGCCTTGAGCCAGCCACAATGACAGACTCCATTTCCCATTTGGCAGAAACCCATGTCTGCGATGTCCAGGGCCACCGTAATGGCGTGGTCCCACGCCGCTTCACCTTCTTGAAGGATCTACAAAGCTTCCAACCACTTGTCATAGGGGAGGAAGTGAAGCAGTGGGGCCAACTTGAACCACAATTCCCTGTTGCATCTGGCCACGATCGCTAGGGCGTTGGTGGCCTTGATCGTCGTCGCCGCCGCAGAGTAGATAACCTTTTCTACCCATCAAATCCAGCTTCTTTCCTTCGTTGTCCAGAGGGGTGGAGGAAGAAGAGGTCGCTGAGTCTGATAACTTCTTCATAGCAGCGGTAGATACCACAGAGTCCGGCGATGGCTGAGACCGCAAACACTTTGGTGCAGAGTCCTACACCCTGTTCTTCTTTTCCAGCCGGTCCCTCTTCGCCGGGGCTGTAGAGGGGTTCTTCATCAACCCCTCGTCCCAAACATCATGCAGGATAGGGATTGAAAGGATGGTCTTCCACTTCGCCTACAGACGCTGATATAAGAAGACTTCCTTCTCCTTTGGCGTGAGCTGGAACAGCTCTGAAGCTCAGGCGATCATCGCGTGGAAAGACCCCACCTCGTCAGGTGGAGAGGCTCTGGGAGGAGGTGACAGGAGGTCCCACATCCTACCGTCGTCATTCGTGCCTGTTGTCGCTGTGTCCGTGTCCCTCAGGTAGTGGGGCGATGGAGAAGGTGGTGAAAGGTGGCATGGAAGCGTAGGATGCCTCCTCTTCTTGGCCGGTGGTACCCCTGGCGTCAACGGGGTGGCCGGAACTGGTGCCATGGGAGGAGCGGGCGCTGAAGAAGCCGGGATTCTCCTCGGTATCTCCAACACCAGAAATAATTATTATTATTATTTAGCATTTATATAGTGCTACGAGCCCTCAGGCATCCGAGTGCTGCGCATTATTACCCACGGAGTGTGTTGCTCATTTATCGACCTCGGAAAGATGAAAGGCTGAGTTTGGCCCTGCCAGGATTCAAAGCTGCGACAGCAGGCTCTGCACAGATGTCAAAGCGAGCTCTACAACCCTGTGCTATCGGACCGGCCAGAGTGTGGAGAAACGAGAGAATGTCCGGTGAAATGTCTATGCGGTATCTGGGTTGCAGGGATGGGTGGTGCCGGGACCTTGTAGTCCTGGGGCCGCTCGTCGTCGCCTCAGTCATCGCCCTGGTTGTGGGGCGAATCTCCGGCATTACCCTCATCATTGCCCTCCTGGAAGGTGTGGATGGAGATAATCTCATCTTCATCAGCCGAAGAAATGTCTGTACCCTGCTGACCTTCGACACCCCACAATCCCGACCACCTTTCTTCGGGTCCAGAGGGGTCAGTCCAGGGCCGAGGTCGGGCATCCTCTTTTCCGGGGTCTTCTCAACAGGGATGCTTGAAGCCTCCATCCCGGGAGGAAGCAACACCCTGGGCGTCGCCGGGGGCTGTCTGAGGGTCCACCACGATGGCCTTCGAAAGCGACGCCATTACCACCTTGACGGAGGGCGACGGCTTTGCATGGTGCACCTGGGCCTTCACGGAAAGGCTGGTCCCCTTGTCCGGTTTGGCCTTCTCCTTCGGGGCCTTGTCAGGCTCCATGTCTCACTTGGCCTTCCCTGTCGTGGGTGGGTCTGACACCGCACCCTGCCTGACCTTCTCCTTGGCCTTCTCTGGATTCTCTCTCAACTTCATCGGGGTAGTTGACTTCCTCTTGGACGACGATCCAGAGTGGTGGCTGGAGACCGATGTTGATGGAGATGACGATCGCGACCTGACTGTCGCATGACCCGCAGCAGCAGAGACCCCGACAGAAGCAGACTTGCAGTGCTTGGCCTTGTGTTGGGCCCCCACGTGTGGGGTGCCATCAAAGGACTTAAAAGCCCACTCAGGTTTTCTGATCTGGGAGAGGCATGCCCCTGGGTGGCAACCCGGGTAGAGGCCTTGGACTGCAACCACGCTTCCAAACGTTGGTGTCGATCCTTCAACGTGCGCTTCAAGAAGCCATGGCAAAATGCACAATCCTCCTCCTTCTGCGGATGCAAGCAATACAGGCACTGGGAATGCTTGTCGTCCATGTACACATTCCGCAAACTGCAGTCGCAGAAAAGCTTGAAGAGGGAAGCGCCGCCGTCCTCTTCCAACATGATCCACGCAGTGTAGGCCTGAAGAATGTTCTGGAAGCCTCCAGAAGAACACTCAACGAAAATAGCCCTTGAGGGGCTAAAAGAAATCTGAAAACGGGTCCCTGTTAGTCGGACTGATGATCGATGGAGCACACCGGATCGATTGACCGAAAAATAGAGTTTAACTCGCAAAAAACGCAGCAAAAGCTCAAAGAGCAAAGCACAAAGACTCCCAACACTTGAACGTGCGGTAAGATGGCTGCCAGAGGAGGGGCTTAGGTAGAGGGCAGTCATTGGCTGGGGGCAGTATGACCCAGAGCTCAGTGATTGGTTAATGGGAGAAAGACAGTTTGGAAACTTAACTGAAACTGTGCTTTCTATTACAGAGGACTCCCAGCCTGACGAGGAATATTCATGAGTATGTGAATCCATGCCAGACCCCATGCTGGAGAATAAGTACTTACCATACTGTTGGAGAAAACGGAACCGGCTTATGAATTTGTAGCCGAGTACTTAGGCATTCTATGAACTATAACCTTGGCATCTGGAATGGTCTGCCTTTCCAATTCAAGTTGATTGTATTGTACTTGTCATTTATATAGTGCCTTTTACCATTATTATAGTCAAAAGCGCTGGTAGTAGGAACGCCCTTGGTGGACCGAAGTCCAGAGTGTTGGAGGTAATGGAGCAAGATTAGAATGTGTGTGTGCATTTGGCCAAATAAGGCTTAGCAGGGCTGGCCATGCTTCGGTAGAGAGCAACCCATGCAGTCAGGCATGTGATGGGTGCTGAGAGAGTCAGGAGATGGCGAGAGTGCTAGAGACTCGCTGTGTGTTCATAGGTCTTTGCTGCATGAGGATCGTGAGGGCATCCTCCTATCTACTCCCCTTGTATCTTCCTCTCAGGTGACCAGTGATAAAACATCGCTCTTGGATCCTGACCCTGGGGGTGAATATGCGAGGTAGGATCACCTGGGTGGAGGCACCTTGGGGAGTGGGAGGAGGATGTCTTCAGGTGAGACATGGTATCTGCCTTTCCTTTATGATAATGAGCCCTACCCTCCCATTGCCTTCGTAGAGTATTGTCGGTCTTTATCTCTTCCATACATCCCAACTGTCCCACAATCATATGCCTTTAAAACAGGTACGAGGAAGAGGCAACTGAAAGTAATGCACACTTCTATCAATTTCACCCCTTTGGTACTTAGAGGACGAGAACTATGGAGGAAAACCATTGCGAAGGTCAGGAATGTCCCATTAATGGGTATAAATAGTCAGGCAAAGCACTTGCATCTGTAACAAATCAAGAGGCCACAGGTGCATAAAATGAGACCGACAGAGAGGAAAGGAGAACCTGCCTAGGAGAAGGACGCATCTGAGAGGCGAGGAGCAGGCTGGAGAGGGTGCGTTGGAGAGGATGGCGTGTATTGCAGAGTGGTGAGAGAGGCACTGTGAACCAATGGGCTGAGAGAAGGTCGGAGCCCCTGCAGCCCCCTATGCTGCGTGTTCCCAGCTGAAGCTGGGAACACAGAAGACTCTGAATTGCCATGGGCGCCGGCAGTGAGGTTGACAGGTGGCGAATGCTGGAGCTTCCGACACAAACCCAGAAAGCAAGTGGAAGCTGGAGAACTGAAGGAAGATGCTCGGAGGAGTAGCCGAGCATAGGAGAGTGTGGAAAAGGGCACACTCGTACTGGGGCACTCAGGGGGTCGGGGTGAGGGGGGCGGTATAATTGGGCATTTGCTATTACTGATCAAACTGAAACCGAATGGGGTTTGTGGACCGAACAGAGGAATATTGAATAACCAAATAATTGACAAGTATTTTGTGAAATGCAACATTTATTGAATACCAAACTAAAGAGAAGATCTGGAAATACAGCATGAGTGAAAAGATGTGCTGTTATGAATATAGTGAAAACGGTCAAAAGCATTTATGAACAAAGTGAAAGCCTGTAGGGAATACCTATGAATTAAGTGAAAAGCAAGTTTGAAAGACAAGTTGATTAACTTTAATGGACACTGTGAAAGCAAGTCGGTGGAAAAATATGAACACCACAAAGTAAATTTAATACAAGTTCTGGTAAAGTCAGAAGACTGCCAAAGAGAATTCTACAGCAAGTGTTGATTACCGACACAGGTACAATACCTGTGTTGGCCAAGGGAAACCAAGAGCATCACAAAGTGCCAAGGGTTAGTGGTTGAGTGACCTGTAATGGGTGGACTGTGTGGTCCCACAACTGCGCCTAGACAGAATAGCCCATAGTTGGGAAAGAGCCAAGAAAAGCCAAGATACAAAAGCTGTGTGCTGAAGTGAAAAGAAATCATCTGTTTTAACTGTTAAAGAGTCTAAAGGATTACAGAGTTAAATCTGAAGTATCATTGAAAGTCAAGAGACTTCGAACTGTTTTGAATTTGGGGGAAGGTAACCCAGAGATATCTTTCAACTGTGTTGAACTTTGGGAAAGCAAGATGAAAACAAGAGAGCTGGAAGAAGCTCAGAACTTTATTTTGAACACTGTGTTAGAGCCGACATCCATACACATTGTATATCTTTTGTTTTGAGGGCAAGTATAGGTTTTGGACGCAGACAGACATTTGAGATTAACTTAATTTAACAAACTATTAATAGTTTCTTTAGGTAGGGAAATCCCACTTTAGCAAAGGGCAAGTTAGGCCTTACTCCATCCTGACAATTAAGTTAATACAATCCTTTTAATAAGAAAGATGAATCTGCTGTCTGTGTCTTGCTTCATGTTGCCTTCAAAGTACCCCACCAAAATAATTTAAAATTCTTGCAAAAGGGCCCAGTTCACACCACATGAGGCACTACTACAACCCAAAGTGCAATGTAACACAGGAAAGAATGACGTGCATTACCACATTTTTGCCCCAACACCACACATTTTCATGGGTGGATTAAAAAATGTTGGCCACTAGTTCGCCTGGTTTTTCCAAACGAACCACTCCGACTGATGACACTCGGGAGATCTAAAAATGTAAGAGTACCTCACCCACTCCAAGTTTCAAAGAGTACCTCAGAAAAGGGCACTTTGGAATCTCAGAGCAATTGTAGGCCACTACCCTTTTGGCTCAAGCACAGTCTGTAGATTTTGCAAAAAGTGTACATAGTTTGAAATACAGGGCAAAGCATGGCAATTGAAACACTTTACCAACTGCAAAACAGCAAACTCAATCTGTTGCGTTGAATGCCCGTGGCAAACGGTATATTGGACATACCAGCAGACCATTTCATAAAAGAATAGCTAAACATAGGTCTCGTAACAGGTGCAGGAAACATGAAGCAACATTGGTGTCTCACTTTGTCGATTATCAGCACACACCTGATATTACCTGGTGGGTGCTTGATGTGGTGACTTAAGGAGCAAACATGGGCAGCACCCTTGCACGCAAGAAACTTTGGTGGATTTATAAAATGTGATCACACAGCACAGGTCTTAAAGATTTGCCGTTTTGTTGAGTTAATCTTAGGCATCACTTGCAATTGGTTTCTCTTAAAAACACATGGATATAAAACACTTAGATGTTTTGGCACCATAATGCCTATGCACTCACAGTAGTCCCCTGGTCAATTTTGTATACCAAGGTTAATGATGTCCTTGTAGTAAATGTGACTGGCTTTTTAGAATAATATTTTTCTAGCACTACACAGACATTATCGTCACAACGATCACAGCACGCAATAGCGAATTGTGATCGAGATTCCAAAGCCTAGGAATATCCGTGCATGTATCACTGTTGACGGTTCAGTGGTTGCTCGCTGCGCGTACTCGGCCAGATTGTAACTTAGCAGCGTAATCACGTCCTGCTCTTCTAGATCACACAATGTAAAGCTGAGTAAACAGAGAGACTGACGCCACAAACACAAAACGGAGCAGTTGCAAAAAGTTAAACCTATCAGTCACAGTGCCCTGCCCCTTAACTTCATGCAGCACGAAATGGGCTGAAACCATTCAGTGGAATGGGTACTCCATGTGACATACCATTTTTGTATGTGTTTCTGCAGGTCCCTATACTGACGGACACACGTGAAACACGCCAACTAACTTTATAACGTGGAACGGCTTATGCACCTGTGGTTAAGAACACAACTAAGTTGTTTTGAGTGATGGCGAGGACATTTGCTAGAACGTCTACTAGAACTATATGCTCTGTATTGCAGGTCCTCCTCAATTCATGGAAAGCACCCATTATGCTCACCTGCCTCAGAAAACTATATGAAATGTAACCATAACTCAACCAGGCATTGTTTGCGGATACAACATGACCACCCAATAGAAGGTCAGTGAATAGAAACTGCTTCCATTACAGCCCAGGCCATACAGTGAGGTTCACGCTACACCAATGTTGAATTATATGTTTTACATTCAGGGTCCACTCCTATTCTGTCGTTCCGATGAAGCGAGGAGAGACATCTCGTAGAAACACCTCTGTATATGGGGGTACACTTTATCATTTGTTAAGTTTACCTCACAGAGACGTCGACCCCTAGAGCTACCCTAAACACTGGACCTAGTGTGTCAGAGTGAACGCCCAATGTTTTAAGTACATTAGTTTCATACACAAGTTTGTGTTTTGTTGTTCAGTTGTTTGGAATAGCGAAGGGAACATAATTGATGCATCTACCAGTAATTGTCTACTCATAGCACTCTTTATGAGGCTAGAAGTCAATGTGAGAAAGTAGGAAACTCAGTGTTCTGCTCTTGACACCTTCAGGTTGTTAGCAGTAAAAATGGCTCCAGCCCATGACAGTAGGGGTACTCTCCTTAGTATACATAACATCATCCCTCAAGTCCTTCCATTACGATTCCGGGACTAGTTCTTTATAGCCTTCCTGAAGTAATGCACTAGAAACCCACACCTGGACTTCTGGTGCGAGACATGGCCCTAGCACAATTCCCTGCAGTACATCCCAGTCAGTCGGACTGCAATGGTAGCAATTCTATCACAACTACTTTGAGTGCGATTTGCCCGTTTTCCTGTATATGCCAGGTGTAGTGACTAATCCTGGAACATTTAATAGTGTGAATAAAAGGTATGAAGGGCTGTGTTTCAGATGATGGTGCTTGTGGAAAACCAGGGTCATGATTGGTGTATGTTAGTGTGTGTGGTTTGAGGCGCCGCAATAACATCCGGTGTAGCTAGGTGTAGCGAGGTCGGGCCGCAACAGCCTTTTTAAAAGGAAAGGTAGTTCTCAGTGCGGCGGATGTGCAGAGGAAGAGTGTTCCGGTTGGTCGGAACTAGGATAGAGAAGGCCAACGTGGAAACTATGGTGGAGTGGTAAGGGGGAATAGCAAGGAAAAAAGCTGAGCCCGATCAGAGGTTTCTGCAGGGTTGGCAGTTTATGATTTTTTTCAGAAGGAACTCAGTGATGCACATGTCTTTAAAGGTGGCTCTTAAGCTAACAGGGAGCCAGTGTAGTAGTCGGGAGTGCGGGGATGATCCGTTCTCTGGGTGAGAGGGCAAGGAGCAGTCTGGCTGCTGAGTTTTGGATTTGTTGAAGTTTGCTGAGCTGGCACAGGCTAGGCGGGAGATGTTCATTACCAGTATTGAAGACACTCTTTGAGGATAGGAGAGGTAGGGAAAGATGTTTTTAGGATGCGTGAGTGGAAATGGCAGGTTCTGGATATGGAGTTGAAGTGTTTGGAGAGAGATATGTCTGTGTACATGGTGCATCCAAGATTTATAACGGAGGTGGAAGCGGCAGGTGGGGCTCTGAGGGCTATAGGCCATTGTAATGTTAGGGGAATCTGAGCAGTTTTGCTGTATATTAGGATTTCTGTTTTGCCTGGGTTGAGTATTAGGTGGTTGGTCGTCATTCAAAGGTCGATATACCCGAGAGGTAATAAGCGAAGTGGGGAGGCTGGAGTCTTGGGAATTTTGTAAGTGATCTAGGTGTCTTCTGTGTAACTGTAGCAGGGAAGGTTGAGAGCTGTTGAGAGCTGGCAGTGGGCTTAGGTAGAGGTTGAAGATGAGGGGTGAAAGGGAGGCTCCTTGTGGAACCTGTTTTGTGACATGGCGAGGGGTGGAGGAGAAAGGTGGGAGGGGAATGATTTGCGAGCGATTGGAAATAAGCAACAAGTTACTTACCTGTAACTGTATTTCTCCTGCATGGGTCTGGCATGGATTCACACATGCGCATGAATATTCCCCCTTAGGCTGGGAATCCTCGGTAAAGAAAAAAATCTGTCTCAGTATCACTTCTGAACTGTCTTTCTCCTAACAACCAATCACTCGTCTCTGGGTCATACTGCCCCCAGCCAATGACTGCCCTCTACTTGAGCCCCTCCTCTGGCAGCCATCTTCAGATTTGGTAGCACGTAAAGTGGCAGTAGGCCCAAGAGAAGAGCCGCAGAGGGCTAGGCGGGAGGGTTCGCATGTGCATGCATGCCAGACCCATGCTGGAGAACAACAGTTACAGGTCAGTAACTTGTTCCTTCTCCAGTATTGGGTCTGGCATGGATTCACATGTTCATGAATAAAGAATACATAGCAGTACACACATGCACAACCACAGGAGGTAGCAAGGCTCAACATTAAGCATCTCTTACCTCCTCACCAGGCTCACCTTCAAGCAAACAGGTTGCGCAGCATTGCTTGGCCGACTCTGGACTCCTCCCTGGTATCCCTGTCAAGGCAGTAGAACTTCGTGAAGGTGTGCGTCAACCTCCATGTAGCAGCCCTGCAGATGTCAAGCAGGAGCACACCAGACAGGAACGCCGTAGTGGCAGCGATCGCTCTGGTCTAATGGGCTCTCGGACAGCCAGGCAACAGTCGGTTTGCCAACCGGTGATAATGGGTGATGCATCCAGAGAGCTACCTGGAAATGGAAGCCTTGGAGAGGGCCTTCCCATGGTTCACAGGGCTAAAGTTCACAAAAAGTTGCGACGTCTTCCAAAAACTCTGTGCAATCCACATAGAACTTCAGCGCTCTAGCCACATCCAGCGAGTGCAAAGTCCTCTCAGCCGGCGACGAAGGCGTCAGGAAGAGTACAGGTAACACAAAGGGCTTGCTGAGATGAAGTCGGACGGCACCTTGGGCATGAAGGAGGGGTGCATCCGTAGCACCACCCTTGTCTTGTGAAAATTCAAATAAGGTGGTTTACAAGAGAGGGCCTGGACCTCTCCCACTCATCATGCAGAGGTGATGGCCACAAGAAAAGCTGTTTTCCAAAACAAAAATTTCAGTGGCGCCGAATGCGTAGGCTCGAACTGAGGACCCATGAGCCTAGTCAGCACCACATTAAGCTCCCACGCCACGGCCAGAGCCTTCACCGGTGGGAACGGGCGAAATAGTCCTTTGTTGAACTCCTTGACCAAACGATGTGACCATAAGGATGATTATCCAGGAGATCTAGTGTAGCGGGAAATAGCCGCCAGATGCACTTTGATGGAAGCATGGGCCAGTCCTGCCTTGGCCAACGACAACAAATACGGAAGCACCTGCAGAGCAGTGACTCGTAGATGGTCTATCTTCTGGGCACAGCACCAAACGGCGAACCTCTTCCACTTGTGCCCGTAGCATTTGAGAGTAGATGAAGATCTGTTATGTTATGTTATTTCATTTGTAAGGTGCCAAAGCCCGAAGGCACCCAGGCGCCGGAAGAAAAGAAAGTACGCCCTATCTAATACACATAGGTAGCTGGATCAGAATATTATGAGAAGAGGAAAGTCTTTAACTGTTTCCGAATCATCATAAGATTGTTTGTATTACGCAGAGACACCGGAAGGGCATTCCAGGCCTGTGCGGCCTGTACATGAAAAGCGCGCCCATTGCCACAAGCTCTTTTCTCTCGATGTACGTGTAGAGAGCAGGTTTTAGCTGAGCGAAGAGATCTGCTAGGTACGTATATCTTCAACCTATTCTTGAGATATATGGGTGCATCACCATAGATACATTTATGGCAGGTTGTCAGGAGCTTGAATTGTATTCTAGTTGAAACTGGCAGCCAATGGAGACTCCTCCTAGCTGCGGATGTGGGCTCTAAGCGCTTCATCAGAAAGACAATGCATACTCCAGAGTTTTGAATCGTTTGGAGTCTTTGTAAGTCAACTTTCTTCGCCCCTCCCAAAACAGCGTTACAATAGTCCACTCTAGGCAGTATTATGGCGCTGACTAATTTTTTTCGGTTTTC
The DNA here is from genome assembly GCF_040938575.1 of Ambystoma mexicanum. Classification (NCBI taxonomy): domain Eukaryota; kingdom Metazoa; phylum Chordata; class Amphibia; order Caudata; family Ambystomatidae; genus Ambystoma; species Ambystoma mexicanum. The sequence continues at coordinate 253,108,781 of NC_090926.1, read as the reverse complement.
CTCCGAGACCAGCGGGGCCACTTGACGAAGCACTTTCAGATGATAGTTAGTGCTTTTCACAATGGCGTCAACGTGGGCCTTGTTGTCTAAACTGGCCTCCAAATACGTGCCCAAGGTCTTAACCTTGGATACCACTGGTATCTGACAGCCATCGACCAAAAAGCTGTTATACTGAGAACCCAACTTCTCTCTGGCTTGTCTGGGACCATAAAGCATTAGCTCTGTCTTGGTGGCGTTAAGGCAGAGCCAATTTGTTGTCATCCAGCTTTTTACCATTTGGTAGACCCAGTCTAAGTTTTGATGGTCCTTAGTATGGTCTCCATTGACCTCCAGTGCCAACTGGAAGTCGTCTGCATAATTGCAGAAAAAGAGGTCTGAATTCTCAAGATCCCTGCATAAAGGAATGATATAAATGTTATATGCATCCTAACTGTGTTTGAACACCACCCCATCCGTGCCCCCTTGTGACTGTTTTTTTTAATATAATGGTTTTGTAGCTGGTCGTGGGGAGCACCTCCTTACAATCCGCTGGGAGATTGTAGCCCCCAAACCCTAGTGCTGCAAGAGCCAGGCCTTCAGATTCAGCGATCCTGGGTCGTGGTGCAGATTTGCGCATCCTTCCCTGGCGAGAAGATCTGCGACCGCCGGAAGCTTGACTGGAGGGGACGCCGACATGTCCAGAAGGTCCGGGTACCATATCCACCTCGGCCACGCCGGTGCGACAAGGATCCTCCGGCACCGGGACCATCGGAGTTGATTGACTAGTCGAAGAAGCAACAGCAACGGAGGGAACGCATACAGAAACAGGCTGTCCCAGGGGAAAGAGAATGAGTTCCCCATGCTCCCCGACTGGGAAAACCTGCTGGTGAACTTCCAGCACTTGGTGTTCATCGCTGTCGCAAACAGATCGATGTGGGGCTTGCCCCATCTGCGGAACAGGTGATCCACTTGGTCCTGCCGAAGTTCCCACTTGTGCCAAGAGCGTAGTTCCCTGCTGAGAGTCGGCAATGGTGTTCTTCACTCCTGCGAGATGAAACGGGATGAGGAACATCCGTGGGACAACGGCCCAGTGCCAAAGATCCTGCGCCTCTTGGCAGAGCGACGGGGATCTTGTTCCCGCCTGCTTCCGGATGTAGAACATCGTGGTGGTGTTGTCCATGAAGACACGTACCACCTTGTCCCTGAGGGACGGAAGGAATTACTTAAGGGCCCAAAACACAGCCTGCAGCTCCAACACGTTGATGTGCAACGACTTCTCCTCCGATAGCCATAGGCCTCTTGCATGAAAATCTCCGGAGTGCGCTCCCCATCCCTTCCAGGGAGGCGCCCATCATGACCGTCTCCTGATGAGGTGGAGTCTGGATATCCAGCACCTGCGGACAGATGTGCGTGTACTTCCCACCACTGTATCGCTTGACGGAAACTCTCATCGAGTGTGATCTTTTCCTCGAACCTCCCCGGCACTTGTATCCAGCAGGCGTCGGGGAACTTCTGCAACTGACTCATCCGTAGCCTGCACAGCCGAATGAGGTATATGCATGACAACATCATGCCGAGTAAGGACTTGATGGACCTCACGCTGGCGACCTTCAGGGCTAACAGCTGTTGTACCTTGCCCGGGATGGCCGAGATCCTCTCCTACAACGCAGACGCCAGGCACGACTGTGTAGAGCCGGGCTCCCAGAAACAGCGCGTCTTGCGATGGAGTCAAGCAGGACTTTGCAAAGTTTATCGAGAACCCCAGGTCCGTCAGGAGTTGGACTGTCTTCATTGTGTGGTAAATGGCAATGTCCTTTGAGTTTGCCCAGATGAGAAAGTCGTCCAGATACGGGTACACATGGATCTCTCGTAGACGCAGCTGCGCAGCCACTGGGGCCAGGCACTTGGTGAACACTCATGGCGCCGACTTCAACCCCGAAGGGAAGGGCCTTGAACTGGTAATGTTGTCCTTGAATCACAAAGCGTAGGTACTTGCGGTGTCCCTTGTGTAAGGGGATGTGAAAATAGGCATCTTCCAAGTCCAGCTACAATAGAAAATCCCCCTCTTCCAGCTGCCCTAGCATGTGCTGAAGAGTCACCATTCGAAACTTTTGGGACTTGATGTACTTGTTCAGACGCCGGAGGTCCAGAATGGGCCTCCAACCGCCGGTGGTTTTTCTGACGAGGAAATAACGAGAGTCCTTGGGACGAGCTCAATCGCCCCCTTTCTCAACATGGCCCATACCTCCAGAAGCAGCTGAGGGACCTGGTTTTCTTGACAGGCCCCTGGTGGTATCCGTGGACACTTCACTTGGAACTTTAGGGTGTGTCCGTGGGCGAGAGCGTCCAGCACCCAACGGTCGGTGGAGATGGTCTTCCACACGCTGAATGAGTTTCTCAGCTGGCCTCCCACCCGGGGTGCATGAATGGGGGCCCGACTCCACAGCCGGTTCAATCTTGTTTCAACGTTGAAGCGCCGCCTTTGGTGCCTTGGCAACGACATCCACCTCCAGACTTGGCACGGCCCCCTGTAGGTCTCCTGGGCCGATGAGCGGGAGGGCTGACGGTAGGACGAGACACTCGCTCAGAATCCTTTAGAGGAACTTTGAGATTTCCCTCCAGAAGTCCGAAAGGACTGCCCTCGTTGCTGAAGTGTACCCAAGGCACGAGCCCTCTCAGTGTCCGCTTTGATGGCCTGGAGAGACTCGTCCACAGTCTTTCCAAACAAATTATCCCCGTCGAAGGCCATGTCCAACACCATCGACTGAACATCCTGGCGGAAATGAGTGGCCCTCAGCCAGCTTCACTGACGACAGCAAACGCAGTTGCCCATTTGGCGGAATCCCGTATCGGCAATGTCCGTCTCCATTGTAATGGCGTGGTCCGAAACCACCTAGCCTTCCTGTAGAATCTCCAATGCTTTAGTCATCTTTAAAGTTCTCTATCGTAACGCGCTACGATGGCGAGGGCGTTCGCGGCCTTGATGGTCATCGCAGCTGACGTAATCACTCTTCGCTCCATGGCATCCAACGTCTTCCCCTCACTGTCCGGGGGTGTGGGTGGGGGGTGGTGCTGACGAGGATGAGACCAAAGACTACTTCTTAACACCACAGTCGAAACCACAGAGTCTGGAGATGGCTGGGACCGTAAGCACTTGAACGCAGAGTCCGGCACTCTGTATTTCTTCTCATAGCGATCCCTCTACGCCAGAGCCAACTAAGGATTCTTCATGAGGGACAACCCCCTCATCCCAAATGTCATACAATAACGGGATCAACAGCACGGTCTTCCTCTTCGCCTCCCAGCGCTGGTAAATTAAACCCTCTTTCTTCTCCTCCTCCAGGACGAGCTGTAACAGCTCTGAGGACCTGGAGATCATGGCGTGGAACGAGCCAACCTCGTTGGGCGGAGATGATCTGGCCGGTGGAGACGGGAGATCCCCCAGGCCGCCACCGTCGTCCGTGCCAGTGCCTGTCAACGCCGTGTCCGGTCCCGTGTCATCTCTCGGGGGAGAGGGAGGCGAGGGGTGAAAAGGCAGAGGGTGAACTCTCCTCTTGGATGGTGGTTCCTCCGACGGCCTCAGAGCCGTAGGCGGGGCCGCCGGCACAATGGGCATCCTTGTCCAGATTTCCAAGCACAGGGTATGCAGAGCTGTCTGAATGTCTGCAGCGATATCCCCAGGAGGCTGCTGGGGTGGAGGTGAAGGGGACCTGGGCGTTTGCAGCTGAGGCTGGTCCGCTCCGTCGTCACCACCTTGTTGCTCCTCGTCGTCATCGCCCTCATCGGGATCTCTGCGACCAAGGGGGGTGGTTTTGGTGAAATGATGAGCATCATCTTCTCCAGTGTCTTTTCGATGGGCTGGAAGGACGACCCCCCCCTTCCTGGCAGGCAGGGATACTCTCGCCTTCTGAGCCGTGCCCTGAAAATCTGCCCGGCGGCCTTCACGAGGGACGCCGCAATCACTTTGATGGAAGTGTGTGCCTCTGTCTGATGCACCTGGGCCTTCGCAGTCCTAGCCAAGTTCGCGGCCTTCACCTTAGGGGGAGGGTCGGGCCCCCGCACTCCCTTGGACTTCTCAGTCGGGCCAGTCTGGGCCTTCTCCAAAAGCTTACCCGGATGGTCCGACTTCCTCTTCTTCGAAGAACTTACCCAAAGGTGCTTGAGACACTGAACTTGCCCTGGCCGTCGAGGAGCCCGTCGCAACGTGGCTGCCAGAGGCAGTGGACTTGCGGTGCTTAGGTTAGGCCACCGCAGGAGAGGCGTCCTCAAAGGTCTTAGAAGACCGCTCAGCTTTCTTCTTCTGGTCAGGGGAGGCATGCTGACAGGACTCACCCAGAGCAGGAGCCTTGGCCTGCAGCCACTCGTTGAGGCGCTTGCGCCGGTCGGCCCGTGTGCGCTGCAGCATCTCCCGAAATGCCATGCAGTCGTCCTCCACATGAGTTTGATCCGAATGCAGGCAGTAGAGGCACAGAGAATGTCCATTGTCCGTAAAGACATAGCTAGGTTGCAGCCGGGACAAACCTTGGAGGCGCGCCGAATCCTCCTTCTCCTCCGCCATGATATGCGGTGTAGGCCTCGAAGAAGCTTCTGGAATCCTCCAAGAAGAAACTCGACAAAAATCTGTCCTTGAGGGGCGCTGAAGAATCCGGAAACGGGTCACCATTAAATGGAAGGTTGATCGGTGGAGCTTGAGACTCGATTGACCGCAAAAAATGGCGCAAAACTCTGAGAAAAATCGCAAAACGCAGTGAAAGCTTGAGAGATATAGCACAAGGACTCCCAACACTTGAACGTGCTGTAAAAATCTGAAGATGGCTGCCAGAGGAGGGGCTCAAGTAGAGGGCAGTCATTGGCTGGGGGCAGTATGACCCAGAGACCAGTGATTGGTTGTTGGGAGAAAGACAGTTCAGAAGGGAAACAGACTGATTTTTTCTTTACCAAGGATTCCCAGCCCGATGACGGGGAATATTCATGAGCATGTGAATCCATGCCAGACCCCATGCTGGAGAAGGAACAAGTTACTTACCTGTAACTGTTGTTCTCCAGCATGGGTATGGCATGGATTCACATGCTCATGAATATTCCCCGTCGTCAAACCGGGAATCCTCGGTATAGGAAGAAAATCAGTATCAGTATCGTTTCTGATCTGTCTTTCTCAGTATTAACCAATCACTGGTCTCTGGGTCATACTGCCCCCAGCCAATGACTGCCCTCTCCCTAAGCCCCACCCCTGGCAGCCATCCTCAGATTTGGTAGCATGTGAAGTGGCAGTATGACCAAGTGAAGAAGAGAGGGGTAGGCGGGAGGGTTCGCATGTGAATCCATGCCGGACCCATGCAAGAGAACAACAGTTACAGGTAAGTAACTTGTTCCTTCTCCAGCATGGGGTCTGGCATGGATTCACATGCTCATGAATATAAGAATACATAGCAGTATACACATGCACAACCACGGGAGGTGGCAAAAGGCTCAATATCAAGCAATACAACAACTCAACATTAAGCAACTCTTACCTCCTCACCAGGCTCACTTTAGGCGAACAGGTTGCGCAGCACTGCCTGGCCGACTCTGGACTCCTCCCTGGAATCCCGGTCGACGCAGTAGAATCTCGTGAAGGTGTTCGTCGACCTCCACGTAGCAGCTCTGCAGATGTCGAGCAGGGGCACACCAGACAGGAACGCCGTAGTAGCAGCCATCGCTCTGGTCGAATGGGCTCTCGGACGGCCGGGCAGCGGTCGGTTTGCCAACCGGTGACAGTGCATGATGCAGCCGGAGAGCCATCTGGAAATGGAAGTCTTCGAGAGAGCCTTCCCTTGATTCACAGGTCCAAAGTTCACAAACAGCTGTGATGTCTTCCGGAAACTCTTCGTGCGGTCCACGTAGAACTTCAGCGCTCTAGCTACATCTAGCGAGTGCAGAGTCCTCTCAGCCGGCGACGGGAAGAAAACTGGCAACACCAAGGGCTCGTTGAGGTGGAAGTCCGACAGCACCTTGGGCATGAAGGAGGGATGCGTCCTCAGCACCACCCTCGTGTAGTGAAAAGTCAAGTATGGAGGCTTGCAAGACAGTGCCTGGATCTCTCCCACTCGTCGTGCAGAGGTGATGGCCACGAGGAATGCTGTCTTCCACGACAGAAACTTCAACGGCACTGAATGCATAGGCTCGAATGGGGCCCCCATGAGCCTAGTTAGTACCATGTTGAGCTCCCACGCCGGGGCAGGGGCCTTCACCGGCGGGAATGATCGGAACAGTCCTTTCATAAATTCCTTCACCAGACGATGAGACCACAAGGACGCCCGTCCTGTAGTTCTGGTGTAACGTGAGACGGCAGATGTACCTTGATGGAAGCGTGAGATAGGCCAGCCTTGGCCAAAGACAGTAGGTACGGCAATACTTGAGGGGCCGTAATCCGCAGAGGGTTAATCTTCTGTGCCCGGCACCAGGCAGAGAACCTCTTCCATTTGTGTCCGTAGCACTTGAGAGTTGAGGATGCCCTGGCCTTTGCAAGAACCTCTCTGCAGTCGGCCGGGATGTCGTATCCTCCAAACTCTAGTGCTGCAGGAGCCAGGCCTGCAAGTTCAGCGACTCTGGTTCGTGATGAAGAAATGCGCCTCTTTCTCTGGAGAGAAGATCCGCGTCCGTCGGCAGCTTGAGTGGTGTGGACGCTGACAAGTCCACAAGGTCCGGAAACCAGATCTGCCTCGGACATGCCGGTGCGACGAGGATCATCCTGCACCGGGACCTCTTGAGCTGGTTGACGAGCCGGAGTAGCAACGGCGGGAATGCATAAAGGAACAGGCCGTCCCAGGGGAACGAGAAAGCATCGCCCATGCTCCTCGGTTGGGGAAACCTGCTGGCGAACCTCCGGCACTTGGAGTTCGCCGCCGTTGCGAAGAGATCGATCTGGGGTTCGCCCCATCGTCGGAAGAGTCGGTCCACTTGATCCTGGCACAGTTCCCACTCGTGGCACGAGCGCAGCTACCTGCTGAGTGAGTCGGCAATGGTGTTTTTTATCCCTGCCAGATGAAAGGGTACCAGAAACATCCCTTAGGCGATGGCCCAATGCCACAGATCCTGGGCTTCCTTGGACAGGGCAGGGGATCTGGTTCCGCCCTGCTTCCGAATGTAAAACATTGTGGTGGTGTTGTCGGTGAAGAACCTCACCCCCTTGCCCTTGAGGGACGGAAGGAAGGACCTGAGGACCCAGAACACTGCGCGGAGCTCCAAGATGTTGATGTGTAGAGTCTTCTCCTCTGAGCACCAAAGGCCTCTTGCGTGTAGGCCCCCTGTGTGCGCTCCCAAACCTTCCAGGGAGGCATCCGTTGTCACCGTCACCTGGTGGGCCGGGGCTAGGAAGCCTGTTCCCGCTGTCAGATGAGCGCGGACACCCCACCATCGTATCGCCTGACGGAATGTTTCGTCGAGCGAGATCCTGTCCTCGAAGCTGCCCGTCTGGATCCAGTGGGCGTCGAGGAATTCTTGCAAGGGCCGCATCCGAAGTCTGCAATGGGGCACCAGATAAATGCAGGAGGACATCATTCCGAGGAGGGACTTGATGGACCTCACTCTGTCCACGTCCGTGGCCAGTAGACGTTGCACCTTTCCTAGGATGGTCCTTATCCTTTCCTCCGACGGTGAGGCCCGCCGCGCCACTGTGTCAAGCTAGCTCCCAGAAACAGGACGACTTGCGACGGGACCAGGTGGGATTTTGGAAAGTTGATTGAGAACCCCAGGTCCGTGAGCAGCTGGACGGACTTCACAGTGTGTTCCACGGCAAGCTCCCTTGTCCTTGTCCGTATGAGCCAGTCGTCCAGGTAGGGGTAGACGTGGATCCCCTGCAGGCGCAGCCGCACCGCCACCAGTGCTAGGTACTTGGTGAACACCCTGGGCGCCGATTTTAATCCGAACGGGAGGGCCTTGAACTGGTAGTGCCGCCCTTTGACCACGAACCTGAGGAACTTTCGGTTCCTCTTTAGAATAGGGATGTGGAAGTAAGCATCCTCCAAGTCCAACGACGACAGGAAATCGCCCTCCTCCAGCTGTCCCTGCACGTGCTGGAGGGTGACCATCCGGAACTTCTGTGCCTTGATGTATTTGTTTAGTCGTCGCAGGTCCAGGATGCAATGCCATCCTCCTGTCTTCTTTCTCACGAGGAAGTATCTTGAGTAAACTCTAGAGCCCCGAAGCCTCTTCGGGACGAGCTCGATGGCACCTTTCCTGAGCATCGCCCGTACTTCCAACAGCAGTTGAGGGACGTGATTTTCCTTCCTGGCCACGGGAGGAATGCGGGGGCACCTCTTCTGGAACTCGAGGGCGTGCCCCAGGGCCAGGGCGTCCAGCACCCAACGGGCGGTGGAGATGGACTCCCACATGCCGACGAACTTCGTCAGCCGGCCTCTCACCGGGGTGCTTCGGCGGGGGTCCGACCCGACTGACGGTTCAATCTTGATTGGAGGCCGCTTTGCCTCCTTGACCACCTTGGCAACGATGGCGGGATCCACCTGACTTGCCGCGTCCCCTGTAGGCCTCCTGCGACGAAGACCTTGCCGCTTGACGGTAAGTAGAGGAGCTGCTGCCGGCTCCCTTGGAGGCACCCTGTCTGCCTCCGGAGCTCCGAAAGGACAGCCGTCGCTATTGGAGCACACCCAGTGCACGGGCCGTCTCCGTGTCCGTCTTGATCGCCTGAAGGGATTCATCAACCGCCTTGCCAAAAAGGTTGTTCCCATCGAAGGGCATGTCCAAAACCTTGGTCTGAACGTCCTGGCGGAAATCTGTCGCCCTGAGCCATCCTCGTCGTCTCAGGCAAACGCCGTTGCCCAACTGACGGAAACCGGTGTCGGCGATGTCCGTAGCCACCGTAATGGCGTGGTCCGAGGCAATCTCACCTTCCTGCAAGATTTCCAGGGCCTCAGCCCTCTTGGCATCCGGAAGGAAGTCCAACAGAGGGGCGATCTGGAACCACAACTCCCTGTCGTAGCGGGCTACGATGGCCAGAGCGTTGGCCGCCTTGATGGTCGTCGCTGCAGATGAGATGACCAGTCGTCCCATCGCATCCAGTTTACTACCCTCGCCGTCCGGAGGGGAGGTTGAAGTCGAGGCCGATGCCCCCCCGCTTTCTTCTTGGCCGCCGCCGAAACGACAGAGTCCGGGGTAGGTTGCGCCCTAAGGCACAAGGGGGCAGCGTCGGGGACCCGGTACTTCTTCTCGTACCGGTCCCTCTTCGCAGGAGCCGTGGCAGGGTTCTTGAGGAGGGCGAGCCCCTCATCCCAGATGTCATCAAGAAGCAGTACGGCGAGGACCGTCTTCCTTTTAGCCTCGCGCCACTGGTGAAGGAACCCCTCCTTTTCCTCGGGGCAGAGCTGGAAGAGCTCGGATGCCCTGGGGATCATTGCATGGAAGGATCCAATCTCGTCGGGCGGGGACGCCCGGGCAGGGGGCTACGGGGGACACGTCCCGTCGTCGCCTCCGTTCCCGTTGTAGTCGTGTCCATGCATGTATCATCCCCGTGGGTAGTGGACCGGGGGGGGGGGAAGGCCGAGAAGGCCGCAGAGGCGGGAGAGGAGGCCTAGGATGCGTCGTCCTCCTCTTAAGCGGTGGGCTCCCCGAAGGTCCTGGCTCCGGATCCTCCGTCGGGACTGGCTCAGGCTCCTCCGTCGGGGGAAGGGGCAACCTAGTCCTTATCTCCAAGCATAAGGACTGGATGGCTGACAAAATGGCCACCGAGGAGTCCTGCGGCGCCGGAAACGACGGGCGCGAGGGCTCTTGAGGAGCCTCGTCTGCGTCACCGTCGCCCTCGTCGGGATCCCTCCCAATGGGCTGGGTCTCCTCCACGACTTGGATGAGCTCCTCTTCAGAGGTCGTGTCCGTATCCACGACGGCCACCACCCCCTCCACCCCCCTTTCCAACGAGGACTTCGTGGGGGTCTTCTCGATGGGCCTGAAAGAAGACACCCTCCACGGTGGCAGGGAGACTCTGGTACCTGAGGGCACCTCCACTGGTGTAGCCTCCACAGGCTGAGCCAGGGCCGCAGCAACATCCTCAATCGAGGTCCTAGCAGGGTGAATCACGGCCAACATCACCTTCTGTACGCCTGGGGCCTTCACCTGCGGGGGAGGGGCCGAGCCTCGCTCCCCCTCTGCCAGAGTCTTCGAGATCGACCGGGGCCTGTCCAGAAGCTTTGCCGAGTTCTCGGACTTCCTCTTACCCGAGCCAGAGCATTGGCTCGTGGTCGATGGCGCCGGGGAGGGTGCGCCCTGCCTGGCAGCCAAGGAGCCCGACCGTTCGGCGCTCCCGGTGCCCGCGGACTCGCGGTGCTTAGCCTTTTGTTGGGCCCCTGTCGCCGGAGCACCCTCACAGGACTTAGAAGACTGCTCGGACTTCTTCTTCTTCTTCTCGCCTGGCAGGCTCTTACCTTCCAGACAGTTGGCGAGACGGAGGTGGCGATCCTTCATGGTCCGCTCTGACATGTTTCCACAAAACGCGCAGTCCTTTTCCTTGTGCGCCTTGTCCTCATGGAGACAGAGGCATAACGAATGCTCGTCCTCCTTGAAAACGTTCTGAAGCTGGCATCCAGGGCAGGTCCTGAATAGCTTCCCGGGCGTCGAGTTCCCTTTCTCCTGGGCCATGTCCGGGGTAGGCCTTGGAACTCCTGGAATCCTCTAAAAGCGTAACTCGACGTAATCTTCACCCTTGAGGGGCGTAGAAAACCCCGAAACGGATCACCGTTGATCGGAAGTAGAAACGGTGGAGCTTGAGGCTCTTTTAACCGAAAAAATGAGAAAATCTCCTGAAAAAAGCGCAAAAACGCAGCAAAAGCTCGAGAGCTAAGCACGAGGACTCCCAACACTTGAACGTGTGGTAAAAATCTGAGGATGGCTGCCAGGGGTGGGGCTTAGGGAGACGGCAGTCATTGGCTGGGGGCAGTATGACCCAGAGACCAGTGATTGGTTACTACTGAGAAAGACAGATCAGAAACGAAACTGATACTGATTTTTTCTATACTGAGGATTCCTGGCCTGACGACGGGGAATATTCATGAGCATGTGAATCCATGCCAGACCCCATGCTGGAGAAAAGAGGTGATCCAATTAAGGGTGGAGTCTTTGTTGCCTACGGTGAGGAGCCGGTTTCTGAGTATTGTCTGGTGGATGGTATCAAAGGCTGCGAATAGATTCAGGAGGATGAGTGCAGCACACCCTTTTGAATCAGCAGTTCTTTTTAGGTCGTCCCAGATAGAGACCAGAGAGGATTCCATTCCACAGAGGGGTCGGAATCAATGGGGACAACCTTTAACCCAGAGGCTTTGGTTACAGCTGAACTTGTAACCATCACAACCCATGAACCTGAACTGCCCATTTTTGAATTTACTAATACCTTTAACACAGTGTTTTGCTTTTCTCCACCAAATCAAACCAGATCGATATTTTTAGTGCTATATTGTGTGGGCATTCTCTTACTGAATACTTTAAAGAGTACCTTACCACCATGTTCCCGTCCTGAGAGTTTAGACTGGGCAGCTACTTCACTGTTCCCACTAGGGAGGGTAAAACCCTGCTACGTAGCTGTAAGCAGACCTCTCAAACCTTGAACACTGAGGAAGAAAAACTTCCTTAAACAAAGCAATTCTGTTGGCTGTTCGGTCTCCAGTTTCCAGCACAACAGGGTACACAGTGAAACATGTATTAGTCTTCCAGCCCTTTCTGTAATGGTATGGCAGACTGAAAAACAATGATCTTGAGGGCTGTCCAAAGCAATTGCCATAAAAAAGCCACCCGTTTTTTTGTGAACACCCTTAATCAGAGTATTTGAAGTATGCTCACGCTCCAATATCCACACAAACCTACCTGTCCTATTACGACATAGCTTTCTTGGATTGCTCTCTAGGTAAGTCTGTTTAGAACTACTAGAGGTATATTATGTATGCATGGGATTTATGAATTGCTAAATTAGCTGGGAACAATGGCTTTGATGGCAAAGCATTTTATATTAAGATTGATTTTAAACGTTTGATCTATTCCCTCTGAGGAAATGGGTGTTAATAATAATGAGATTTTACGAATACCACAAGCCCCCTCAGAAGTTTAGTGTGCTGTCAAAGGGAAACCCAGGCATCAATAGATTCTGCTTGTATAGAAACAGGTGTTCCTCAGGAAATTCCATGAAATCTTTTAAGTCCCAAAACTGGAATCAGACCATGTGGTGGTTTCACTGATGGTACTCGTGCTAAGGCAACCGTTGTTATTGGACAACATCTTATTAAATTTACTTAAGCAATGAACAGGTAAAACATTTCTGCATAAAATGCAAACAGATTCTTTTGTCGTACAAAGATGTAACTCATTCAAACACATCACAAGCAAGTTAAAAACCATCGCCATAGTACAACAAAGCAAAGTGGTTGTCTTCATAAGAGGAGTAACTGTAAGCCTTTGAATCTGCTGTATGCAGGGTGCATTTGCACACAAACGAAAAAAGGACTACATAGAAAGCAACAACGAGGGGATACTACAGAGGCCATGGAGAGAGCTCAACTGAGACAAAAACAAATAAGTCGGGAGAGGTCAGACACACAGGTCATTAAAGGTCATTCACATAGATTCACACCACTCTTGTAAAATACCTTTTACCTAGAGGACAATAAAATCAGACTCATTTGCCAATCTTCAAGCGACCGCCTATGGTCTGTCCTCCACACCTTTGGTATTTATTTCCTAGCCATAATCAAAGCCATAAACAACCGCTTTCCATTTCCCATTGATAAGAACAGTTTGTGGGGGGTTGCCCCAAGGAGGGTCATTCAGGAAGATTTAACTAACTCGCTGTGTGGAACTAATTCACACACCTCCACAACTCTTCCCAAAATTATTTAATGCTCACATTTGAATATCATTTGTGCAGGAGAACCCCCCATCTGTCAAGAACACACTGCAGATGTCATTTTTGGGCAGTCCACAGCTGTGCATCCCGATTAGAGGACAGTATAAATAACCCAAACCAAGAATTTTTTTTTTTTTTTTTGGATGACCCTGTTTTTGTCAAGCGTAAACAAATGTCTATCACGTAAGATGGAGGGCAGAGTAAGTTATGGAATTCTGCATCATTTCAAACATTTCTATAGGGTACTTACATCGCCAAATCGAAAGCTCTTTGAATTGAGATTATGAAAATTCTCCCACGTGTACCATAGGGCCTAATTTTGGACATTCAGTCATTACAAGGCATTCACATTCTGGCACAAACAGCACTTTGTTTTACAAGAGGTAGTTTTAACATAGGGCCCAATACAGACTACTGGAAGATGGTCTATATGAAAAATGAACCTACGTAAATACTTTGAAGGAAACGGCACCAAATAAGTCTTGGGTTTCTTAAAAATATTTAGCATTTCCGCAGCATATAATAAGATTTAAATTTAGCTAGATGTATACAATTGTTTCCCCACTACTCAAATTTTTTTTCAAACATCCTTTTCAATTCGTAATATCCTTTATCCCAAAACCTGATCCATTTAATCAAATCAAACAAGGATTGTACAAGCGTTTTGTGTACACCACCATTCTTCAACTTCATGCTCTGACCCACAGAATAAAACAGAGGACATTTTGGGTCATACAGCGCTTTTATATATAATAGACCTTGCTTCTTTAGTACTGCAGCCCCCATGGAGATAAGACCCAACTCGAGTCACAGTATCTCCATGGGGAGACACTTTGGAAGACCTTACATCCTTCTCCAGAAGCAAGCCTCAACTCTGTGTAGATATGTCAGGTGCGTAATAGAAAGGCACGCTAAATTGTATGAAATTGCAGGAACAAAACACTTTGTAAAGGCAAATAGTGCCATCAAGGGTATAGCCGCCTGTATGACTGAAACAAATTGCTATTAATGCAATGCTTTGTGCAGCCTTCATCTACGTATTGAAATGCATTCATTAAAACCATGTTTCGATTCAAATTCAACTCCCAGATAGCTATACCAGTCCGTGTATTCCACATAGACCCCTCTCCATATTTTCTTGTGTGAGAACAGAATAATTGAGTTTTATTCAGGTTTTTAGTTAAGTTATTGGCTGCAGCGTATTCCCACAGCTCCCCTGCAGTACTCACCAGGCCAGAGAAAGTGTGATCTAGTATCACTAAATCGTCAGCGTATGCAAAGCATACAATATGGTGGTTGCCAATCTTTGGGGGCAGGCTTTAGCCTCTTTAAGGCATTTTGGTAAATCAGCCAGGTACAAGTTGAAGAGTAAGGGGGCCAAGACGCAACCCTGCTTGACCACACCATTTAATTTAAAATTATTTAAGGTGTAGGACCTGTGAGAAACCTGTCAGTTTCTCCCTAGTAAGTCCCCGGGCATCTGTCATCCAGGTGGCCAGGACACGACCATCGCTATTGGATCCAGTTCCTGGGGGTGGACCAGTGAGGGAGGATCACATGGATAGGGGGTCCTTGGGGAGTGGGAGAGGGACACAGACGGGTGAGACGTGGTATCCCCCTTCTTGCGACACCTTTTCCCCATCCTACCACGTAGGATATTCAAAAACAATGCTCCCCCTTTTCCGACACGAACACTTTCGCACAACGTGAAATACAATGGACTAACACCAGAGCCGTTAACCCGACATGTCCCAATACAAGGGTCAGGCAAAGTCAGGCAATTGACCAGAATATCACACACCTTAAAGCACTTTCCCTTCCCCGCAGGGATAAAAGGTGGAGCATGAGAGCACAGGACGAGCAAGGCAGATGGCACGACGCGACAGATAACTCAGTACGGGAGTTCAAGAGGAGGCAAAAGAAAGCGCATACCAAGAGGGTTACAAGGAGAGAAGCGACCGTGCCCTTTCCAACCAAGGCCTGTGAAACCGCTGCAGATGAAAACATAAGACTGAGAACAATAGCCAGTGTCTATTGCAGCAGATGTCAAAGGTACACAAGACACTCCTCTGCTGATTACCAAGCCGGGGAGACGCGCTTGTCTCGGAGGTACCAAAGAGTCAATAAGAAACCGAAATATGTTTAACGAAAAGTAGCCAATGGCTAATTTCCACTTTGAAAGGTTTAAAGAAGCTATTGATGAAAGAGGGGGAATACCAGCAACAGAGGCGTCCAGCACCATGTGGGTGCTCATGCAGGAAACTCTGGGCGATTACCCGATGGAGACTACCGTAACCAGAAGGCCTTGGGAAGAGGCGAAGAGAGGTCAAAGTGGTCATACAGGGTTCTTGTAAATCCTCTGTACCATCAAAAGTCTTTGACCGATAGATGATTTTGAAGGAAAGGGAGAGGAGTCCTGCTTGGTGAAACTAGCGTATGAACTGTGTGTCGTAAAGGTTGGCAAGAATGAACCCGGCGGAGGGAGTCCAACAAAAAGGGATGAGGCCTGAACTGTTTAAAAAGACATTAAGATTCGTGAATGCAAGAAGCCTAAGGGTCCGAGCCCGAGAGGGAGATCCAGGGGTGGAACGTCATCACCCAAAGTTCATTGAGAAAGGAACTGTTGATTTTGTTGAATAGGACTTGTGAGGGGTCTACGCCTGGAAGAGGGGGAACCAAGAAATTAAGCCTTCACCAAAAGTATACCGGGGACAGAACTTTCTGTATGTTGAAAACCTCAGGCCATCCAAGGCAAGATACTTTTGTTAAAAGAGACTTAACCATCCAAGAACCTGATAGGTAGAGCAGAACTGTTGGCTCGTGCTGGGAAAGCTCAAGTGTGAGCTGTGCACAGGAGATCCACCTTGTCCCGTGCTCAAAACGTGGGGAAGGAAGACCCTTGGCAATCACATCATGAATTATTATTTGTGAACACTTCTTTCTTCATTGAAAACCCTATCCCACACTCTTTCTGTAATTAGTTTTAAGGATGTGGCTATAGGTTTTTTGTACAGGCCTTTTTACTTTGACAAGACGCCACAAGGACTGCCTTTTTTCCATTGGTGGTTGAAGCCTGCTCCCATCTTAGATTTAGGTTTAGATTAAGCGTGTTTCCACCCTGCATTTTTACAGTTTAATAAACACCCTTGAACTGTTATCACTTGTGTGTCTTTACTGTTGCCACGAGTTCCTTACAGACCCCAGCCTAAACCCAGTTTGAAACCTATCGAGAAGACCACAGGCTTCATCCCATTTCCGAAGCTCTTCGACTATGAATGACGCAAACAATTTGCCCATTACATTCAGCATAGACAAAAGTCTATAGTTGTCTGGCACAGTCGGTCTCCTTTTCCCCCGTGATTAATACTTTGAACAATTTCCAAAATCGTGGCGCATATTTCAGGTTTGTCCTTTAATCCAATGCTCACTAAGCCATCCAGGTCCGGAGACAGATGCTTTTAAAAGTCGTATTTTGTTCATGATGTCAATTTTTATCAATAACTATACCGTTTTTACTGTTGTTTGAAACTTTCTGATGGAAGCAAGTATTTATTTTATCAAAAGTGATATCAGACTCAAGATGTTCTATCCACTGCTGTACATTTATCGGGGTAATCATTCTAGCATTATTTCCCTTTGCCTCCCCAGCAGTTTCCAAATATTTCTAGTGTTGCAGGAATTTAAGACGGCTATATTTTTTTGCCAGTCAGCACTTCTGTGGGAAGAGCGCCATCAACCTATCCAATTTCTTTATTTGTTTTTAATCACCTTTATAATTACAAATACATTAGGATCATGCTCCTTTCATTTAGCAGCATGGATTTCCCTTTGCATGCCTCTTTTAATATCTTATAACTTTATCATAGGACGTACCTCATCCAGATTCAAATACGGCTTGTGTACGTTTATGTACTGCCACTTCATTAGAAAACTTGTATAGCTAGTTTTAAATCTCGTCTATATCCAGCGAGGCAATTTGTGCAAACAAATAGGTTCCCATTCCACTAATACTATTAGTTGCCTTCTTCACATTTTGCGCTGACCAGATGATCCGGTTACCTGCGTAATTTACAACTGAGCCGATATGTTGCACACCTTCCAGTGCAAAAAGACATTGTGATAATGGCATGATACTAAAATCATTCCTTGCTACTGACATACTTTTGATATACTCTATGAAATTGGGGTTTACAAATAAATAATCCAGGGTGACCTTCTCGTCTCCCAAGGCCCAGGAATCATTTCCAGAACAATCACCCTTTGTGGGGCTGTTTAACATACTTAATTCCCAGTCGCCTAGCAACCGTAGCCATTTCCGCACTCACCTATTTGCAGTCTCTGCTACATGACGCTTCTATCTTCTCCCACAATTTCATTGGTGCATATGCACTGGGCATTTAGGTCGCCGTCAAGTATTACCAAATCTTCATTATCTCCCCTTATCCAATTTGCCAGCAAGTCAGTTAATGTATCGAATATAGAGTCAGTGTCGGTTCTCCCAGGGGGGGTCATAAACATTAACCAACATACAGCCTTGATTCTCTGGGCAGATACCTTCAATCTATCTACTGCTAGGACATAGTCTTCGTATCCCATGCTATCAATCTTTCGGGCAAAAAAAGATTGCTTACTTCCAATTAACCACCCTCCATAGGATCTACCCATTTCCCCCTTTCTGGCCAATGATTGCGTTATTCGATATCCATCAACATACATTTTTGACATCATCCATGTCTCCTGTAGCAAAGATCTGGCTTTGTGCTAGCAGCTGTAACTACATCCCAGGTCTCAGGAGATGAATACATCCCCTGGAGTTCCAGCAGGTCATCTCGATTTCTCAATTTTGATTTTCTGAAATTGAGGGTAAAGAATCTGCCAGCCACTTCAACACTTGAAGGATATCCTCCAACTTAGCCTCTCGTCTTCCCCCCTCGTCCCCCCACCGGTATTCACAGAATTTCTCAGAGAGTGGGATTCGTGGATTGAGGTTTACATTATTCACAGGAATATTTAAATCAATCTTATCTCCATTCACATCCACCTCCATACATTTCATCTGCATTATATACGTGCAAATCATTTCCACAGTAGCTCTAACTTTACAATGGACCCGAGTGACATTTGGGTTTATAGTTTCCATCATTTAAAAAAAAATCTAAGTTCTCCGTTACTAAGACCTGCAACGGTGGAATTTCCTACACAATTTGAAAAAAGGCTGACCCATTCAGCCAGCAATTTCTCGCTTTCCGATTTAAATGTTTCACAGTAAAAAACGTAGGATCTACATCGGAGATACAGTCCTTCACAAATTCAACCAGCGCATGTGCTCCAAAGCCAACAATATTAGTATGTTCAGGGGTGGATCAGTAATCAATGACAGTACCTCCATTTGTCCCCAAATCTTACAATTCCCATCCCAGCATGTCAAGCACCTCATCGGTGTTGGTGCTGGCTACTGATTTCTCACTATTCTGCAGCCAGCTAGAGTTCCCATTTTCTAAGATTACCTTATTATATTACGCAATTGCTGCTTTTTAGATTTCTTTGAAATTTTAACAGACTTTGGTATAGGCTGTATTTTTGTATTTGTAATTTATAGAGCTCTCTACTCCAAATCGCTGCGGAAATAAGTTACAGTACAATAAAAGGCAGATTGCTTCAATTAACACAATTCTCACAAGATATTTAAGACTGAAGTTAGTTCCTCGGGGAGGTACGGAATGAAGAATAAGTAGTAATAGAATGGAGAGAAAAAGGGAGAGAATTCCAGTGCAGCGGGGCAAGAAGAGAAAATAAACGGAATCGAGACTGGGCACAGGAAGGACAAGGGACGGATAATAGAAATATAGAATGAGAATGAAGCTAGCGAGTAGGAGTATAAAAAGATACCAAGGATGACAAAAATGGGAGCAAGACCATAAAGGGATTTGAACACAATGCAAAGAACATTTAATTTGAGACGATTGGAGAAGGAAAGCCAACCAAGCAAAGTAAAAGATTGAGAAGTAGAATCACAAGGGGCTAGCTGATACAGAAGGCGAATGGAAGCGTTGAAGACAGAATTAAGGGGGACCAGGCGCGAGAGAGGAGAGAGGAAGACCAAAGAGAATAGTGGAATAATAAAATGCGAGAATAAAATACGAGATGAGATAAGAAGTTTGGTAGCACCAAAGATCAGAAAAGAACGAGCGTTACGAATATTAAAAAGATGAAAACGACAAGAGCGAGAGGTAATAGAAATGTGATGAGAACAAGATAGGTTGGTGTCAAGTTAAAGACCAAGATTACAGAAGTGCTAGAAAGAGATAAAGAAGGAGGGAAGAAGACAGAAGAGGGAGGGGGAAGACATGTGGATAGTGGTGTTGGGGAAGAACAGAACTTCAGTTTTAGACGAGTTCAGGACAACAAAAGGATCGGATATCCTGGACTTGATTGCAAGCAAACAGGAAGTTAATTTTATCGTGAATAGCTGATGAGAACGAAGAAAAGGAGCCAAAAAGTTGTGTATCAGCAGCATAAATGTGGTGCGAAATCGCAAAGAACGAGATAATTGCAGCAAGAGGAGAAGTGTAACGAGAAAACAGAAAGGGGCCAAGAACAGAACCTTGGGGAACACCATGAAGAAGAGGTGCAGTGCCAGATGAGGAACCAGCCCAGGAACTGAGTAAGTGTGGTTAGAGAGATAACAGCAAGACCAATCAAAGACAGTCAGCAAAACCAAATGAAGAAAGGCAAGATATAAGTAGTCTATGATCAACAGTGTCAAGTGCAGACAGATCCAAAAGTATGAGAAGGGAAGAATGTTTAGTGTAGCGGGCAGAGAGCAAGGAGTCGCATACGGATAAAAGAGCAGTTTCAGTTGAATGGCAAGGACGAAAGCCAGACTGGAGAGAAGGAAGAATGTAATTATCTGTGACAAAAGTAGAAACCTGGGTATAGAATAGTCATTCAATGAATTTAAAAGGGTAGGGAAGAAGAGAGATTGGACGGAAGTTAGAAGGAAGAGCAGGGTCAAGAGATGGTTTCTTCAAAATGAGTAGACTAGAAGCATGCTTAAAGCACGAAGGAAATGTCAAAGTAAGAAGAGAGATAGTAAGGAGAGTGGTAAGGTAGGAATCAAGAGAAGGGTAAACTTTAGGTATTTAAGAATAGGGAATAGGATCTGAAGGGGAACTAGTGGAATGAGAGCGAGCTAAGAGAAGATGTTTCCAAATTAGTAATGGGTGTAAAGGAGGAGATAACAAAAGTGGGGGGCGGGAGAAAGTTTGGGAAAAGGAGGACAGAACAACAGCAGCACAAAGAGAAGCAACTCTAGAAGAAAAATAGGTTTCAAAATCAGAAGCCGTAAGAGCAGAATGAAGTGAATGATCAGGAGTGGGAGGTGTAAGTACACGAGAAAAAATTGAAACAATCATATGGTACAGACTGTGTATGCAAGTGGTCCAAGTAATAAGCATGTTTGGCAGAAACAACCACCCCCCATCGTAAAGAGAATTTTAGGATGAGAAAAGAAGAATCAGACTTGGAAAGGGATGTGCGCCAACGATGCTCAAGATGATGAAGAACTCGGCGCATTAAGTGGAGGTGAGAAGATGGCAGGGTTGAGGGGCTTGAGAGAGGAAGCAGGATAAAGAATATCAAGAAAGAGGAGAAGAGGTAAAGGATTCAGTGTCGGCAACAAAGAGCAGAAAATGCAAGATAAAACAAACAAGGGAGTGTTAAAAGCACGAAGATCACAACGAAAGTAGTTCCCTCAGAACCAGCCAGATAAGGTGGAGAAAGTGGAGGAAAAAGAGGCAAGGATAGAAGATGGTGATCAGAGGAATAGACAGGTAAAAGCGGATACAGAAGAGCTCAATAATTGGAAAACGAAGATAAGATCCAGACAAGAGCCAGAGACATGGGAAGGGGGAGTAGGAAGAGCAGAGAAAATGGCAGGAATCAAGCTTTGCAAGAAATGGAAGTGAAGAGTGAATAGAATAAAGATGGAGATTAAAATCGCCAGAGCATAAACGGACAAAAAGGTCTGGGAGCCCCTCTACCGAGAACAAACCTGGCCAAATAACCTGTTCTATGGCAAGGTGCCCACTTGGGAGGGTCTACAACCACGTTCTAGCTCAATGTACCTTTCACAGAGGAGAAATATCAATTTGCAATCAGTCTTTGTCCCACCCACAAGGGCAGTCCAGCACCGAAATCCTATGCAATTCTCTCAGTTACCCCAGACACGTGTTTCGGCCTAGTCGGGCCTCATTAGTGAGGTGAAGCAGTGCCTCTCTAAGCACAGTGAGCAAGGGGTCCACATTTGGATTACCTTGGGTAATTTAGGGTGAAACCAAAGTTCCTAAAAATGCACAAAAGGTCTGGGAGTGGAAGACGGTAGAACAGCAGAGAATAAGGCATCAATATTCTCAATTTGAATAATACCAGGACAAGGAGGGCGATAAACAAGTAGAAAAGTGAGAGAGTATAGAGTGGTTTTAAGTCATCTTATTGCTCCTTTCCTTATTGCGTAGGGCCAAGCATCTGTTTACGTTAAAGAAATATTTCTGAGGTTTCTGAAATCTCTGCCCTGATAACATTTGGGCATTCTAATGACGAGTCATCCTCAATAAGGCTGGCATGTACTCACACCTTAGCTTTGTTCGCTGCTGTTGGCTCATTTTCAACAAAAGACGCTTGATTCGTAGCATGGAGAGGAGCAGTTTCTAGTTTAGAATTGGATGTACTAGTTTAGAATTGGATGTCAAATCTTTCGCACACAGAGTTTTAAGAAACCTTTCATTGCAAATTGTATTGTGACCATGAAAGAATGAATTTCAGGTATGGGATCTGGAGCTCTACTTTCGTCTTTAGTAAAAGCGGATGAATCTAATTGAGGAAAAAGATTGGGTGATGCTGATAATCTATTAGGATCTTCGATAGAGCCACCTTCTGGTGCCGCTCTACTCACCTCAAGAACCAGTGGTACGCCCACCTGTAAGGACGGTTTCTCTGCTCCTGCTGCAATACTCTCCTGCAGAGAGTAGCACAGGTTCAATAAAGAGTTATTATCAATGTCATCAAAATTGATGTCATCACAGAGTCTTAAGCCATCGTTTGCGGGTTCTCTGCCACCAACTGTCCAGGCAGTTACGCGAGGGAGTTTGTGGTCACCCCAGACACCTTCCCTTTTCATTGGTTGTATCCCCCTTTTCTATTTTTGGGTTTAGGTGGCATTTTCCATACAGCCTCTTTCCTTAAATCATAGCGCAAAATGATCAAGTTCAATTGAAACAGCCTGAGTACAGTTCATAATTGATATCTACAATATTTCAAATTATGCACTTACTAAATATTCTGTCTCAGTGGGAAGCTGGACAGCACTTGCTCAATGTACATAAGCCGAATCCGATGTAGCTTCTGGTCCCTTGAGGGCGGGACTTCTCTGGTGACCGATAGAATGAATGAGTCATCGGATTTGTTGGTGATTCTGCAATTGACACCGGTAGCACAGCGAGGCCAATAGAGGGGAACAGCTAGACAGCACTCGCTTGATGCCCCCATTGGACTTCACTTGGGTAATGGTAAAAATACCTCAAGATCTAATTCCATTGGATGTATTTTCTCAAATTTTTTAATAGGCAATACCATGCATATATTGCTGGATGTATTAGCTCATTTTGGGTTTGTTACACAATCAGGACAAATGAAAAAAGTGGAGGTTGTTCCGTTGACCTCCAAGTTGGTCATGGGGCTCACCTTGTGGTAATTTCGTGATTGGCTTTGACCCAGTGTTCCCTATCTAGTATATGTGCAGCTTTGATAAAATGTAATGGTGGCTCCATATTTTACCTGATCATGTTTATGGCTGCACATTACTATAGGTGATGGAGTGCAATATTTGTGTGGTTTTGGGACAAAGCCTGAAAGGTTTCCTCTCCAATGACAGAACAACAACCTGCTTGGCCTCGAAATATGTATATTTTTTTAATCAAAATCACAAAATATGAACTTTCCATTGAGCATACAACCCACCCTCAAATACCTAACGTCCACTATCCCTGAAGTTCAGTTAAGCATGAGGATAAACCAAGTAATTTCAATCTCCATGACTTCATAGATGTACATTTTTTTTTACTCGGGCAAAATAAAAATACAAATAAAAATGAAGATGTTTATAGTCTTGGAGCATTGTGGGGTTCCATCAAGTTGATTGTATACCAGGGGTTGGATTCCCAAAACGACTAATCATTTTCATTAAACCTCCAGGACAATTCCAGATCAAATGATTAGACAGCAGGATAAAGCAAAGCATGTGGATTTTTAAAACAATCTTACCCAATGAAAATGTTTGACAAAAACACCTTCAATGGAATATGCTCACCACACCAATATTTATACCTTGCTTCTCCTATCACTTATATGACTGTAAACCTTTAACTACCACCATCCTTCAAAGGGAATATTAAAGGGAAAGGCACACCTGCTATTTGGGAAGCAGGTGTGCCTGGTAATCATGTTTCTGCCATTCAATGTAGGTTTCTAAGGGGACCTCTCCAGTCTGCCCCAATCCCAACAATGTTCAGTACACACCTGATGGTCCACTAGGCACATGTCCTCTGTGGGCTTCTTCATCTCCTCCAAGATCAGTTGCTGCCGGTGGCGCTCTTCTAGCTTCCGCTGCGCTAGTTCCTCCATTCTTCTTTTTGCAAGCACCTTTCGCTCCACCCTTCGTATGGTCACCTTTTCCTGCTCAGGCAACTTGACCCTTTCTTTCACCAGCTCCTTTTCCTCCTCCTCTCTCCGAATCTCTTCTTCCTTCCTCGCTTTATCATTTTTCTTCTCCAACTGAACAGGGAGAGGGAAAACAAAACCTCCATGAGGAAATCTATGTGACAGTAACAAAACAGTGTGATGTTCTAGAAAGGACGGAAAACCACGGTCGCATGCAGCAACATTGTCAACTTATGTTCATTATCAATAATGTTTAACTCTTAGACTGAATAGAACTGGCAGAACATGAAAAAACATTCTGAATAGATTAATTCTGGGCAGTGCCAAACTCTTAACATTACTGCTTGTTACAAAACAGTACCATAGACTGGCGCCCTTTTGGGATGCAATTGTTTGAAGGGAATCTCAAATAATGGAGGTAGTTTATACTCACATCTTCTTGCTTTATGGCAAGTGTAGTCCTTTTGTATTAAGGCCACCCGACAACCATTGCTTAGTGGGGCTAGGATTGCTCATTTAAATAGCCTTTTAGATGGGTATCCACAAGAAGCTTGTAAACAGGCTTCAAAATTACATCGCAAAAATGTTGGCTATACCAAAGTAACATAATCTTGCCTTGTTTTTCCTCCTACCACTTCCACGGTGCAGGTATTTACTGTGCGTTTATGTCCTGCACGTTTTTTCCCATAGGGACCCTGCCCTGTTAATGCACAAGGAAACAAGGGAGTTCCCACCCTTTGCCCCGCCCCCTCCACCATCCACTCTTGATGTGGGTCCCCAACGTCGCTCTCGGTCACCTCCCCATCTTCTATTTCTCCACAGAGCCTCCCATCTGATCTTCCCCACATCTCCCCCACCCCAATCTAGCCCCTCCTCACACCATCCCAAACCAGACATTGCCTGAGCTTACACTTCCATTAACCCATTAAAAACCGACGTTGCAAAGTTTGCACCCTTAGTACTGACGCTGCTAATGTCAGCATGTGAAATACAGGGCACCTTCTAAACATTTCTTTATAATAATCTGCATAGTAAATAACTACAAACTATTTCCAGGAAAGTAAAGCAAATAAACTTTTTAGACTATGGGAAAACAGAACAGTTATTTCGCAGGATCATATAATGTCCACAAAGTCCAACCAGACTATTAGTGAAGCTCACAGGCCTCTGGCAGAACAAACATTCACACGTCCAATGTTAGTCTATGGACCAATAGGAATCCATGGGCAAATGTCAACATATATAAGTAGGAGTTCTGCAAACAGGGTCACATGAACAAGAAGGGCTCAATGGCCACACCACAGGGCTGGGAAGGCCAAAAAGGTTGAACTTCACAGTGTTCACCTCACCAAAAAGTAGGATAAGAGCTTGCAGAGGCGAGTAGTTGCAACACGAGCAAACACTATTGTGTCTCGGTTCTAAATGAACACGGAAGAACACAATCAAAACCCCACAGGTGAGTAGGGGATCCCGCAACCGGAGAGCCAAGTGAAAATTGTTCAGGAAAACACATGTTCAGTGGCTACATAGGACGCCTCATGAGCAGCAACAAGCGAGGTTGCAGGTGTCAGCAGATGGGCACGGGCAGTACAAGGAGCCCTGCAGCGCCAGAAGAATAGAACTACTTCCTCCTTACAGGAGTAGTTCCAACATGCACATCCCTTCTTAGCTTTGCTGAGTTTTTCTGGATTAGCATAAGATTATCTACACCATCTCAAACTGAGTAACTTCAGAAAATGACCCATACCCAAGGCTACAACTTGCTTAAGCATTCTAGAAGAGGCACCATTGATCAGTTTATGCAGCCTAGAGACACAGAATATGAATGTAGGTTATATTCAGGATGGAATCTCACAAATGCACATACAGACACCTTTGCTTGCTTTTCCGCTTCCTTCAGAGCAGCAATTTCAGACTCTTGCTTTCTTTTGTTTCTTTCCTAAGGAGATGAAAATAATCTAAAAATGTTAAGGAGCCACATTCTAGAAGACCATCAAAGGCCTTAATACAATTACCAACATACCATTTGCTATTGGTTAAAAAGTTGTAAGAGTTTACAGACAAGTGCAAAGATTCCACTTTTTATATTTGACAAATTCAACACCTTCCTGACGTAGTAGTCAAGTCCCACTTCACGAACTGCCTTACGAGCAGTCCATTAGCAAACTCTGAAAGCCAATGACCTTAATAAACCTACACACAGCATCAGCTTGCTTGAGATTGCAGCCCATTCATTTGTACGGAAAATTTAAATTTGCAGGTTGTACCACTGAGTAGAACAAGTTACTTACCTTATCTGGTAACGTACTTTCGATGGGATGTTACTCCGACGTATTCCACATCTATGACATATAATGACAAGAAGGTTGGGCAAAAAAAAAGCCAAGTGGGACACTGCGCTTGCAGTCTTGGTTAGTGTTAGATGGAGGGCAGCAGGTGACTGGGTTGTGTGGGTATATTGCCCATATACACCACTGTGAGGTAAAGTTAAGGAGGAGTGTTTCCAGTCTCACTGCGCCAACACATACAGATTTAAGACACTGCTTGGTTTGCAGTTTTATTAGGTGAGTATGGTACAGCCTAACACGTGTTTCGAGCAACACTGCTCTTCCTCTGAGGCTTGTACATCAAAATTAAAATTAAATTAAATAATGGTCAACCATATAAGGGGTTGTAAAGGTAACAAAATAAATAACGAGAAAAACATAGAAATAAATGTAAAGCAACCATAAAATGCAAATTCATGGATTTCAAAATTTAAGAAGTACCATGGGGCAGTAGGGGTGATATGACCCCCAATTTTTAAGATAAGTAGGTCACATTTATGCCCCCATTAGTTAAGAGGCGTGAGTAAAATTATATAAGGCAAAAACGTTTTAAGTCCAAAAGTAGCAGAAAACATTATACCATGCAATGCATATGGAATTAATACATTATTGGGTGATCCCACAGATGCATTTGTATACATTTAGCATTGTCAACCAGATAATAAGAAAACCCACCGTGTTAATATGGTGGGTTCAAGTTGCATAAACAGTTTGGAAACAAAGTTGTAGAGTGGAGAGGGAGCGGAGAAAAAGAGAGAGACAAAACAATGGGAAAACTGTTAGTGCATAATTGCAGTGTATTCACAGTGGCCAAAAAATGTAAGGTTTAATTTGATTTAAAAAACTAAATATAAGGTACCTTGGATTGATTGTTGAACATACGTGATTACGTGTTGTAGTTGTACTGAAGGTACAAACCTAAAGTAAATGATATTGATTATGGCATTGGTCGTAATTAATCAATTTGGAGTTGCTAAATTATGCAATTTAAAATAATTATGGCATACCTTGTTATATTCCTCGCAATTGCGGAAAGCTACCCAGTTAATATATCCGACTGTAGATGTAACAAAACAGTTGATCCGAATAAGCATTCCATTGGAGCAAAGCCGTAAAAGAAAGAGAGGTAAATCATTAGGTTAGAGCGCTAGCCGCTTGTCTAATTATAGACAGGTGGGCATGCGAACACATATTGAAGGGTGTTCTAGGGACCGGCGACAGTTACTTACCCCGGTGGTCCTGACTGAACGATCTATTCCCCACGCATGCGCTGTGTGAACTGTTGTTTTTATTGACCTGCTTATCGCTGTATACTCCAAAATGGTCGAACCCCATCTAAACTCATGTCGGCCATTTTGGAAGGGTTAAAATACTGTTACTTTCAATTGGAAAAATGGTAAAAAGACGCCTCGCGCGAAATAGTGCATGATATTTTCAAAACCTAATATATTGAAACTAATTTAAGCAATTGTCCAACTGAAAGTTATGGAGAAATAACAGAATTCTAAATGGTGTTCCAATAAAAATCTCAGGTTGCCATGGAGACCAAATACATCTCTCCAATATGGTGATGTAAAGTGTTATAGAGGGCCAAATTGATAAATTATGATTGGCAACTATATGTATACCTTGAGATATAAATGCATTGAGCAGCTAAGAGGTAGATTACAACTCTTGGCAAGAGTGATAAGACGGACTCGCTCTCTACTAATTTGATGGATTCCGGGAATTGTTTGTCTAAAACTGTTTGCCCACTCCTAAACCTTGTGCACAGCGATTGCTAAAATTTCTTATAGTCATGGGATAAAACTAAGTTAAATAATGTTATGTGAAAGACACGAACACAATTAGATATAGAACCAGACCAGGAAAGACAATAGGAGGAGAAACTTGAAACTAAATTAGGCAATAATAGAAGGGCTTACGATATAGTCTGAGCAAATTAAATGAGACATTATTATAGAAAAACTGAAAGTTCATGGTCCGTGTTCAGACCCTCAATTACTGTTCTATATTGGCATATGAGGCGTGCTTCCAATCGGCGGAGAATCAGAGTGAGGTTACCGCCTCTTTGTGGTAATGTCACTTTTGCAAGCCCTACAAATCTAATGTTTTGTTTGAGATCAAGCTGATGGAATTTCTGCCAATGTGATGCTAGCGGGAATTTGGCATCCTGGCTAGCAATGGTCGACAGATGTTCACGAATTCTGGTTTTGAGGGGCCTGATCGTACTCCCAATATATTTCTTACCACAAACACAAATGATGCAGTAGACCGTGTATTTGGTATTACAATTAATGAATGACTCAATCCGATGTGTTTGCCCAGGATTAAACAAAACATTATTAGTTTCTAATGTATATGGGCACATGGAACAGCTGCCACATTTGTGAAAGCCTTTGAATTTGTCTTGGTTGAGCCATGTTGTTTGGCGATCTTCATTAGGCATGAATGATGGGCTGAGTAAATTTTTTAGAGTCCTTCCTTTACTAAAAGTAAAATTAGGAAATGGGTCAATCCAGTTACTGATATCCGTATCCAATTGTAGTAAGTGCCAATGTCTCTTCATGATAGAGTATAGTACATGACTATCCGAATTATATCGAGTAATCAGTCGAATCTTGTCTGGACCTTGTCGATGATTCATTTGTTTGGGATGGAGTAAGGTATCTCTCTCTAACAAGCTGACTTG
This sequence comes from Ambystoma mexicanum, assembly GCF_040938575.1. Classification (NCBI taxonomy): domain Eukaryota; kingdom Metazoa; phylum Chordata; class Amphibia; order Caudata; family Ambystomatidae; genus Ambystoma; species Ambystoma mexicanum. The sequence goes on along the minus strand of NC_090926.1, from coordinate 253,080,190 downwards.
ACGGGCTGTGGCAGCTATTTTAGGTTGGTAGTAACCCCTTTGTAAAAATCTATTTTGTATTGATTGACTTTCAAGATAATATTCATTCAACGTTGTACAATTCCGACGTGCTCTAATCAGTTCTCCCTTAGGTATGTTTGAAATCACATGTTTTTTGTGACAACTGTCAGCATGCAGAATTGAATTAACTGCAGTAGTTTTCCTGAAGGTTTTGGTTGTGAAGCCACAGTCCGAAATGCGGATAGTGAGATCCAGGAAATCAATAGTAGTGGCGCTGGAAGAGTGAGTGAATTGTATGCCCCATGCGTTTGAATTAAGCATATTCACAAAAGCCTCGAGTTGTTCTAAGTTACCTGTCCAAAGCATAAATACATCATCTATATAACGCTTCCAAAGGTAAATAAATGAGGTGAAGGCATGTGTGCAGAACACAAATTGCTGTTCAAAATTATGCATAAAGATATTGGCTAATGCTGGGGCGAAGCTAGCGCCCATAGCAATCCCAATGAGTTGTTTGAAATACACATCATTGAAGAGGAACACATTGTTCTCCAAAGCAAACATAATAAATTGCTTAAGCATTTCAATATGCACATAGTAAGATGCTGAGGTATTACGGAAAATGTATTCCACACTTTGAATAGCCATATCATGTTTAATCGATGTATATAATGATTTGACATCTAATGTCACCATCAATAAATTTTGTTGAAAAGGTAAGTCATTTAGGATTTGTAGGACATGCATTGTGTCTCTAATATATGCCGTGGTGGTGAGCATGGCAGGTAACAAACATTGATTGATATATAGCGCAAGGGGTTCCAAAACACCTCCTCTTCCACTCACTATTGGTCTGCCATCGGGTATACTAGTATACCTTTTGTGTAGTTTAGGCAGAAAGTAAATGGTTGGCATGGTTGGACCATCTGAAATTAAAAATTGTCGTTCAGTGTCTGATAGTACTCCTTTCTTGTGCCACTCTAAGATCATTTTGTTGATCTCTAATTGAATTTGACGAATAGGATTAGATGGTAGCTGTAGATAGCAGCCTGCCTGATTAAGGTGAGCAAGTCCCATGGTGATGTAATCTACCTTGTTCATTATCACTACGTTTCCGCCTTTATCTGCTTCCTTAATGATGAGGTCCTTATTGTCTGCCAGTTCCCGGAGAGCGGCACGTTCCGCTAGATTTAGATTCTGTTTCGATTTATTCTTGAAAGAAATAGTTTGTTTGTCAATCGTAGAATGGATATCTTTGATTACTGCTTGATGAAAGGTATCAATAATGTTATCTTGAGCAAATGTAGGTGTAAATTTAGATTTCGAACTAAGTTCTTTAATCGACAGATTCTGTTGATCTATGTCTAGTTCATTTAAAATATTAGAAATTGTTGATTCTGACTGTATGTCTGCATCTTCCAGGGTCATAAGTATATGGGTATTGAGCATTGTTTGGAGCGTGATGTCTGATGGAACTGGTGCTGATGTTTGAGGTTTGAAGATTTTGATCTGAGTGGTAAAGAATTTTTTAAGTTTAAGTTTGCGAATAAACTTGAAAATGTCAATTTGAATATCCACAAAGTTATTGAGCCCGGATGGTGCAAAAGACAAACCTTTATTGAGCACAGCATGTTCAGCAGTAGAGAGACAATGCTTACTCAAATTACAAACAAGATTCAGCGGTTCTGGTTCATCAATTGTTGTTGATGATAGGCTCTTGTCATCCTGCGTGGCACGGCAGGGGCGTTTCCGCCGGGGTTGATTGCCACCCCTGGTGCCCCTTGTGGTATGTTTGGGATTGGCATATTGGCAGCGATAGGTGTTTGGAATCGAACTGATTTTCTGTTGTTTGCGGTGGCCAGAAGTGCTTGTCGATTTCCCTTTTTGTACCGTTTGATTTGCTCTAAAAAAGCGTTAGCGATAGTGGGGGGTCGTGACGAGTTAACTTCTTCTGTTAGATCTTCAGATTGGTCTTCATTAAGCTCGATATCTGCATTGTTGATTACGCTTTGTTCCTTGGATACATTGATGGGTACTGAGGTCTCTGTTTCGCTGTCCGGATCCGAACTGACAGCAGATGACGCTGCACTATTGGATCTGGATCTGGACACTTGATCATATTTAGGTTGGTAGGTGTAGACCCTGTTGTCTCTATAGTCACGGTCATCTCGAGAGAACTTTCTTGATTTTCGTAATTTGACTTCATCTTGATGTTTCCTTAAAATGTTATAGAGTGTCTGATAGTTTTTGTCTACAGTTGCGCTGGGGGCATCAAAAAGATTGATTGCTTCCTTCAACTTGTCAATTTCAATGACAATCCGTGTGTGTTCCCGTGTTGCATGCTCAATTAGGAGTTTCATCATGTTATTGGAGCTTGTTGCTAGATTGGTTTCCCATTCTGTAATTAAATCTATATCGGATGCGTCTTCAAAATCCGGTAAGATTACAATTCTAAGACCTCTTGGTATTTTCTTTTCTCGTACATAATGGGTGAGTGTAGTTTTCTCCCAAAATTTGTTAATTTCTCTAATACTGAGCTTCTCAAGTTTAACAAAAAGGGAACGTAGGTCCGTTGTTTCTTTGTTAATTCTTTTGAACGGGTTCAATGTGGAGCCGCGTGGGGCAAAGAGAGCCTTAATATCTTCTTCTCTAGTGAGGATGTATTCTGCCTGTTCTGCCATGGTTGCTGCAGCTGCACGTTCCGAAGGCTTAAATTTACAAGAACAAGAAGGTTGGGCAAAAAAAAAGCCAAGTGGGACACTGCGCTTGCAGTCTTGGTTAGTGTTAGATGGAGGGCAGCAGGTGACTGGGTTGTGTGGGTATATTGCCCATATACACCACTGTGAGGTAAAGTTAAGGAGGAGTGTTTCCAGTCTCACTGCGCCAACACATACAGATTTAAGACACTGCTTGGTTTGCAGTTTCAATGATGTGTATTTCAAACAACTCATTGGGATTGCTATGGGCGCTAGCTTCGCCCCAGCATTAGCCAATATCTTTATGCATAATTTTGAACAGCAATTTGTGTTCTGCACACATGCCTTCACCTCATTTATTTACCTTTGGAAGCGTTATATAGATGATGTATTTATGCTTTGGACAGGTAACTTAGAACAACTCGAGGCTTTTGTGAATATGCTTAATTCAAACGCATGGGGCATACAATTCACTCACTCTTCCAGCGCCACTACTATTGATTTCCTGGATCTCACTATCCGCATTTCGGACTGTGGCTTCACAACCAAAACCTTCAGGAAAACTACTGCAGTTAATTCAATTCTGCATGCTGACAGTTGTCACAAAAAACATGTGATTTCAAACATACCTAAGGGAGAACTGATTAGAGCACGTCGGAATTGTACAACGTTGAATGAATATTATCTTGAAAGTCAATCAATACAAAATAGATTTTTACAAAGGGGTTACTACCAACCTAAAATAGCTGCCACAGCCCGTCAAGTCAGCTTGTTAGAGAGAGATACCTTACTCCATCCCAAACAAATGAATCATCGACAAGGTCCAGACAAGATTCGACTGATTACTCGATATAATTCGGATAGTCATGTACTATACTCTATCATGAAGAGACATTGGCACTTACTACAATTGGATACGGATATCAGTAACTGGATTGACCCATTTCCTAATTTTACTTTTAGTAAAGGAAGGACTCTAAAAAATTTACTCAGCCCATCATTCATGCCTAATGAAGATCGCCAAACAACATGGCTCAACCAAGACAAATTCAAAGGCTTTCACAAATGTGGCAGCTGTTCCATGTGCCCATATACATTAGAAACTAATAATGTTTTGTTTAATCCTGGGCAAACACATCGGATTGAGTCATTCATTAATTGTAATACCAAATACACGGTCTACTGCATCATTTGTGTTTGTGGTAAGAAATATATTGGGAGTACGATCAGGCCCCTCAAAACCAGAATTCGTGAACATCTGTCGACCATTGCTAGCCAGGATGCCAAATTCCCGCTAGCATCACATTGGCAGAAATTCCATCAGCTTGATCTCAAACAAAACATTAGATTTGTAGGGCTTGCAAAAGTGACATTACCACAAAGAGGCGGTAACCTCACTCTGATTCTCCGCCGATTGGAAGCACGCCTCATATGCCAATATAGAACAGTAATTGAGGGTCTGAACACGGACCATGAACTTTCAGTTTTTCTATAATAATGTCTCATTTAATTTGCTCAGACTATATCGTAAGCCCTTCTATTATTGCCTAATTTAGTTTCAAGTTTCTCCTCCTATTGTCTTTCCTGGTCTGGTTCTATATCTAATTGTGTTCGTGTCTTTCACATAACATTATTTAACTTAGTTTTATCCCATGACTATAAGAAATTTTAGCAATCGCTGTGCACAAGGTTTAGGAGTGGGCAAACAGTTTTAGACAAACAATTCCCGGAATCCATCAAATTAGTAGAGAGCGAGTCCGTCTTATCACTCTTGCCAAGAGTTGTAATCTACCTCTTAGCTGCTCAATGCATTTATATCTCAAGGTATACATATAGTTGCCAATCATAATTTATCAATTTGGCCCTCTATAACACTTTACATCACCATATTGGAGAGATGTATTTGGTCTCCATGGCAACCTGAGATTTTTATTGGAACACCATTTAGAATTCTGTTATTTCTCCATAACTTTCAGTTGGACAATTGCTTAAATTAGTTTCAATATATTAGGTTTTGAAAATATCATGCACTATTTCGCGCGAGGCGTCTCTTTACCATTTTTCCAATTGAAAGTAACAGTATTTTAACCCTTCCAAAATGGCCGACATGAGTTTAGATGGGGTTCGACCATTTTGGAGTATACAGCGATAAGCAGGTCAATAAAAACAACAGTTCACACAGCGCATGCGTGGGGAATAGATCGTTCAGTCAGGACCACCGGGGTAAGTAACTGTCGCCGGTCCCTAGAACACCCTTCAATATGTGTTCGCATGCCCACCTGTCTATAATTAGACAAGCGGCTAGCGCTCTAACCTAATGATTTACCTCTCTTTCTTTTACGGCTTTGCTCCAATGGAATGCTTATTCGGATCAACTGTTTTGTTACATCTACAGTCGGATATATTAACTGGGTAGCTTTCCGCAATTGCGAGGAATATAACAAGGTATGCCATAATTATTTTAAATTGCATAATTTAGCAACTCCAAATTGATTAATTACGACCAATGCCATAATCAATATCATTTACTTTAGGTTTGTACCTTCAGTACAACTACAACACGTAATCACGTATGTTCAACAATCAATCCAAGGTACCTTATATTTAGTTTTTTAAATCAAATTAAACCTTACATTTTTTGGCCACTGTGAATACACTGCAATTATGCACTAACAGTTTTCCCATTGTTTTGTCTCTCTCTTTTTCTCCGCTCCCTCTCCACTCTACAACTTTGTTTCCAAACTGTTTATGCAACTTGAACCCACCATATTAACACGGTGGGTTTTCTTATTATCTGGTTGACAATGCTAAATGTATACAAATGCATCTGTGGGATCACCCAATAATGTATTAATTCCATATGCATTGCATGGTATAATGTTTTCTGCTACTTTTGGACTTAAAACGTTTTTGCCTTATATAATTTTACTCACGCCTCTTAACTAATGGGGGCATAAATGTGACCTACTTATCTTAAAAATTGGGGGTCATATCACCCCTACTGCCCCATGGTACTTCTTAAATTTTGAAATCCATGAATTTGCATTTTATGGTTGCTTTACATTTATTTCTATGTTTTTCTCGTTATTTATTTTGTTACCTTTACAACCCCTTATATGGTTGACCATTATTTAATTTAATTTTAATTTTGATGTACAAGCCTCAGAGGAAGAGCAGTGTTGCTCGAAACACGTGTTAGGCTGTACCATACTCACCTAATAAAACTGCAAACCAAGCAGTGTCTTAAATCTGTATGTGTTGGCGCAGTGAGACTGGAAACACTCCTCCTTAACTTTATGACATATAATGTCCACAGCTGTGCTGCTTTGGAAAATTTTCGGCAGAGGGAGTCCTACGTCGATGGGGTTGATCCGTTGTCCCTCGAGGGTCTCCGTCGAGCATCGACGTCACCGGATGTTATATATAGTATGCACGGCGCCCGTAGCCTCAGTTGTAGTTTTTTCCCCAGAACGTGTGGGACCAATCTCCTGCCAGTATGACTGTAGAAAGCCTTGCGGAAAACGTAAGCTGCAATCGCATAGGAAATTCAGTAGAGGGGCAGGCTGGGAGGGCGTTGTGGAATACATCGGAGGAACATCCCATCGAAATAACGTTACCAGATAAGGTAAGTAACTCGTTCTTCGAGGGGATTGTGTCCTCCGACGTATTCCACATCTATGACAGACTCCCAAAGCAGTTCCAACTTATGGAGGTGGGAAAAGAATTTACAATTTTAGAATTTTAAAGTGCCCAATCATACGGCTGAATAAAGGACTGCCTTACCAAAGGCCAAATCCTACCCATGGATGGAGTCCAAGGAATAGTGTCTCACAAAAGTATGGACAGGTGTCCATGTAGCTGCTTTGCAAATATTGCGAATAGGAATGCCCCTGTGTATAGCAGTGGGGGCAGCCACACCCCTAGTAGAGTGAGCCCGTAAGCCTACTGGAGGGTCCTTTCCCACCAAATGGTAACACTCGGAGATCATCAAAATGATCCATCTGGACAAGGTCTGCTTGGAAACAGCCTAATCCAAGCGCCTTCCAGCATTCACTCTGACCCGGGACATCCGTGAGAGATAGAAACTCAAAGCTCTCCTAGGATCCAACCTATGGAGCCTCTCCTCTTCCTTACCAGGATGTGGAGGAGGATAAAACGCTGGAAGAATCACCTTCTGGCTCAAATGGAATTCCGACACAACCTTCGGAAGAAAAGAAGGCCGTACCCGCAGGACAACACTGTCCTTATGGAAAACAGTAAAGGGAGACTTGGCGGAAAGTGCCTGCAACTCACACACTCTGCGTGCGGAAGTGACCGCAACTAAAAACACAGTTTTAAATGACAACAGTCGCAACGGACAAAAATGTAAGGGCTCAAACGGAGCTCCCATTAGGAACTTCAAAACCAAATTCATATCCCATCCCGGCACCTGGAAAGGCGATGGTGGAAACGCATTAGTTTGCCCTTTTAGAAACTGGGAAATCAAAGGAATCTTAAAATAAGAACATTCCTCAGGCGAGCGCTTAAATATGGACAGCGCCTCCAGGTAGCCCTTAATGGTACCCACATATAGGCCCTTGTGGGCTAAAGAAAGCAAAAAAGACAAAACCAAAGGAATGGAACATTGGAAAGGATCCACATTCTGTACCCTGCACCAGTCACAGAACTTTCTCCAACGGCAACGGTACAGGGATTTCGTTGTGGCCTTCTGGCCGAAAACAACACCTCCATCACGTCTTCGGGGAGGTCCCAAATCCTTATACCTCAACCTTTCAGATACCAAGTATGAAGGCTGAGAGACTTGACCTCTGGATGGAGGACCCGACCCACCTCCCGTGAGAGTAGATCGTCTCGGTAGGGAAGACTGTGTGGAGGGCAGAGGACATGTCTAGAAGGTCTGGGTACCACGCTCTCCTGGCCCATGCCGCAGCAATGAGGATCATTCGGGAACCGAACCACCTTAACCTCTGCAACACTTGCAGAATGACGGGGACTGGAGGAACTGCGTACAGCAGTGAAAAGGACCACTCCAAAACGAACGCGCCCCCCAAGGCTCCTCTTGGAGGAAATTCCCACAAGCAGAATCTCTCGCACTTCCGGTTGACACTGGTGGCGAAGAGATTCACTTGTGGTGTTCCCCAAAGGGCGAAGATCTCCAAAAGAACTTCCTGAGCCAGCTCCCACGTGAGAGACCGTGCTCTGCCTGCTCAGAGCGTCCGCCGCCGCATTTGTCTCCAGTCTGATGAACTGCCAAGATCGAAATTTCCTGCTGGATGGCCCAGAACTAGAGCTGCATCGCCTCCCTGAACAATGGGAGTGACCCTGCCGCCCCTTTTTTGTTGAGGTAGTGCATGGCCATTCTATTATCCGTCATAATAAAGACATTCTTCCCCCTCACAGATGGCAGAAAAGCCTTTAGAGCTAGCTTGACGGCCCTCGGCTCTAACAGACTGATGTGGAATCTGGACTCCGACGGAGACCAACGTCCGCTGGCTGTCAACTCGTTGGCATGAGCGCCCCAATCTGTGAGGGATGCGTCCCTCACGATCGTCCCCTCCGGCCATGGTTGCCAAAATGGTGCTTCCTTCATCAGATTGTCTTCGACTGCCCACCATAGAAGGTCCTGGGCGACCGAGTCGGAATCTGGACGGGATCCGACATCCTGCCGGAGAACTGCAACCACTGCATCTTGAGAGCCTACTGCAGAGATCTCATCCGCAGCCTGGCCTCTCAGGAAAATGCAGGATGCCATGAGGCCGAGCAACCTCAAGAACTCGAATGCCGGGAAAATCTGGGGACGTTGAAACTTGTCTACCATCTGCAGAATGTGATGAGCCCTCACCTGGGGAGGGGAACACTGCCCCAGCAATGTGTCCAGCACTGCTCCGATGTATTGGAGCCGCGTAGTAGGTATCAAATGTGACTTCTTTAATTGAGGGAGAAGCCCAGCTTGTGAAGGGAGTGGCAGGTGACGGGCAGATGACCCAGGGCTTGCTCAGGAGAGCGTGCCCTGATCAACCAATCGTCCAGGTAGGGGTAGACGTGAATCCCCCCTTTCCTGAGATACGCTGCCACCACCACCATCAGCTTGGTGAAAACCCTCAGGGCGGAGGTGAATCCGAACGGCAGGACCCGAAACTGAAAATGCGAGTCGCCAACCGCGAACCTCAGGTACTTCCTGTGCTTGGGATGAATCGGCACATGAAAGTAAGCATCCTTGAGGTCCAGAGACACCAACCAATCCTGAAGTTGAAGGGCCTAGAGGACTTGAGAAAGAGTTACCATCTTGAACTTGTCCTTCCTGAGGAGCTTGTTCAACCAACGCAAGTCCATGATGGGTCTCAATCCCCAGTCTTTTTTCGGGATCAAAAAATAAGGTGAATACCATCCCTTGTTCCTCTCCGCTACAGGCACCAGTCCTATGGCGCCTTTCTCCAGCAGGGATAGGATTTTCTGCGCAAGGAGCGGATCTGGACGCTTCCAAGAGAGCTTCCCCGGTGGATTGTCGCGAGGCCTCTGCCGGAAGGGAAGACAGTAGCCGTGGGCTATGATCTCCAGAACCCACACATCTGAAGTAATGGCCCGCCAATCTCCAAGATGCTGCGAAAGTCTGCCCCCAACCGGCGAACCATGGGACATGGCCTCATGACTAAGCAGACGCGACTGCGGTAGTGCCTGAGGGCAAAGAGGCAACTGCCCGAGTGGCTTTGGCACCCCGAGTACCTTGCTTTCCACCCCGGGTACTCCTACGGTGGCCCCTTTGAATGGCAGCTCCTCTCGATCTGCCAAATGAAGAGTAGTACCGAAAGGAACCTCCCCTCCATTGCTGTCCCCTAGGACGAAAAGGTAGAGGTTGACGTACTGCAACGCTCAAAGACTTCGCTGCAGCTTTGGAGGTCTGCAACCTCTCAAGGTTCTCGTCAGCCTTGCTGCCAAACAGATGAACCCCATCAAAGGGCATGTTCATAAGCCGGGATTGCACATCAGGAGCAAACTCCGACTTCCACAACCACGCAAACCTGCGTATCACAGTGCTCGCAGCCATGGACCAGCTGACACAGTCTGCCCGGTCTGAAGGGATTTGAACATGGCATCCTTGCCGTCTAGAAAACCATCCCTTTCTTCCCCTTGGGGAATATGCTCAGCCGCCAAAGACGCACAGTTCCACAGTGTGTGTGTAAATCTCGCTAAGGCACAAGTGGAGTTGGCTGACTTCAATGCGATACCCCCAGCCGAAAATACCTTCTTTGCCCAAACATCAAAGCGCTTATCGTCCCCATAAGGAGGGATGGTAGGGTACGCAGCCTGCTTCGAGGAGGCTGTAGCCGCCTGCACAACCAAACTCTCCGGAGTAGGGTGCGTTGATAAGTATCAGGGGTCACTACTGGATGGGCGGTATTTCTCCAGAAACGACTTATTAACTGCCAGTAAACTCTCCGGAGCAGTCCAAGCCGCCGCCACCCTCCTTTGCAAAGCCATGTGAAACAGCAACACAGGGTCAGTGGACGGACCTTGATCCAGGATGTCCGTCAAATCATCCTGAGCAAACTCAACAGGTGGAGCAGACCACCCCAAGTATTCTGTCGCTCTTGACATGAGAAGCCGATTGGAGGAATCCGCATGCGCCCCAGGCTCAGATCGGCCAAACTCCACCTCTGGAGAGGTGACAAGGCCACTAGCGTCATGCAATGACTGACGGAGATCCTCCATCTGACTATGCCCAGACAAAAGGTCATCAGGGACATCAGGAGGCACAGGCAAGGCCATCTCCTCAGACAGTTCCTCAACCTCTGAAATCTCCTGTAAAGGTTGGAAAAACTCCAATCTAGGAGGAGGAACAGAATAGGGCTAAAAAAACAGGGCTCAGACTTACTGGCAGCCTTCCTCGGAGGTTCCACACCCCTCAGGGGCACCTCCATCAAATCCTCCACAAACGGCGTCGAGTGCGCCGAAGGAATCGGTGTCGACCGAGGCGCTGATGACTTCTTTGAGGCTGGAGCCTGGAGAGAGCCCCTCAACGGACACGGCGCCGATAGCGTTGACGCCTTCTTGGAAGGCTTCATAGGTTCCGATGGTCTCGATGGTGTCGAGGATCAGGACCGGGAGCTGGCACGGCTATGGCGATCTCCCTTATCCGAGCGGGACCTCGACAGCTCCCGATGATCGCGCCAACCGCCCGAGCCTGAAGGCGTGCGAGTGGTGGACCCAGCCCGTTCCCCACTGGCTCCTTCCAAAGGCGCGGCCGGAACTGTGCCTTGCAACTCAAAAATCGCCATCATCTGCTGGCAGAATGCATCCCATTCGGCCGGCGCCGAAGACTTGGTGGGACAAGTCAACCGTCTGGCGGAGTCCTCCTCCGATGAGGACGGGGAAGGCGACCAGTGACGGCGCTTCCTAGAATGCATCGATGAGGCAGAGAAATTGTGGGAACCACTCCTAGACCGAAACCCCCTGGATTTTCGCTGACGCAGTGTGAGTCGCCCCTTCAGTCATCGGTCGAAAACCCAGCGGACTTCAATATACAGGGCTTAGACACCCTATCTACCTTCAATTTCCCCTTATGTTCTCGCAAGGCCTTAGACATCAGGGACTGGCAATCATCGCAATCGTCGGTGGCGTGGCTTTCGCCGAGGCACCAGAGGCAGGTGTCGTGCGGGTCCATGATGGACATCTTCGACCGCAGTCCCGACATTTTTTAAAGCCTGACTTCGGGGTAGTAGAAGATGAAGACATCGTACACGAAGAAAGAATCGAGCGCGCTGAGATTCCGAAGCAAACAAACGGAACGGAGGCTACGGGTGCCGTGCGTCCTATATATAACACCCAGTGACGTTTACCCTCGACAGAGGCCCTCGAGGAACAACAGATCAACGCCATTGACGCAGGACGCCCTCTGCCGAAAATTTTCCGAAGCAGCACAGCTGTGGACATTACCCGTCATAGATGTGGAATACGACGGAGGACACAATCCCCTCTAAACATTTTGCATAATCCGCATAGTGGTTTGCGCCAAATACAATATCTTATTGACAAAACCTGCAGTTGGAGAGCATGTGCAAATGGATCAAGGTCATGTGGCGTAAGCCCTGCCCATCTGTCAATCACTGCTAAACTATTGATGCCTTCATGCTTTGCCGCTCTTTTTCCCTACTTAAGCATCCGTACAACCTTTTTTCCTTTGCAGTTGGTGAGCAGGTGCAAATGGTTCTAGGTCATGTGGCCTAAGCTCCAACAAGCTTCTTAGCCCTGCCTCTTCCTTTCTGCTCATAGATCAAGGACGTGTCTCGCCCGGGCGTCTCAAGTGAAGGGCAGACGAAGAAAAGGGCAATTCCTGTTCGGACCAGGAGGCGCCAGGTAACAAACCCCTGCTCAGATAACAGGTAAGCACGCACCGACATGTGTTTTCTCCCTCTGTCCCCACAGGCAATGGCCACTATCACCCGGCAACGCCAAGGTCATCGCCGCTCTTCTAAGGCATGGACTCCGCAATACAGCAACCTCACCCACATCAGCCTCAAGCCCATCGGCACCCACAGCCCAGAAGTTGACGCTCAACAACATCTGCTCAGCTATCACCCATGCAGCAGACATTGCCAACCTCATCACTACACACGACCTTGATGCCATCTTCATCACCCAGACCTGGCTGACACCCACCTCCACCATATACTAGTTGTCCTTGTCCTCGACTGGTACAGTACCCAACACAGAGACTGCCCAAACAAGACAGGAGGAGGATTCAGCTTCATCCACAAGACCTTGTGGCACAGCACCAGACTTAATGTCAACAACACAGGCTCCTTCGAAGTCCTCATCTGCCACGGACACAGTCACCTTCCATCTCATCTACAGAGCATCCAAACCCTACACTGCTTTCATCAGACTTCACCAACCTGGTCACCACTATGTCCCTCACGCACACCAACATCTTTCTAGGGGACTTCAACCTCCCAGGCAACAAGCCCACCAAACCGATTAAGGAAGCGCTCCTCGGCATTGTCAACACCTTCAGCCTCACACAGCGGACAAAAGACCCAACGCACGCGAAAGGTAACATCCTCAACCTAATCATCACTGCACTGCCTTCCCTTCACTCCAGCTCTCCTCTCCTGCTTGAACACCTGGTCCTGGCAGTGCCTTCCAACATCCTTCACACCACCCCAGTCAAGCACTCGCAGCAGAAACCCATCAAACAAACCTCCATGTCCTTCAAGAACTTCCTGACGGAAGCCCTCAGGGCAAGACCACGCCAACCTTCACCTCCAATGGACCCAACACCCCCAACCAAAATGTGAATCTACTGGAAGCAACGCTACCCTCTCAGGCTCCTTCGACTGACACAAGCCTATGAAACATACCAGCATACCAAAACCATCTCCACCCTTGTACAAGCAAGAACTCAACCTCAGCAAGAGAGTCATCGGAAAACGAGAGAAAACCTGGCACCACTGCAGGACCGCTTCCGACCTGGCGCTTCTCAAGGAACTCTGAGCAACCCACAGACAAATAATCGACACAGCAAAGGCCTCCTACTATCAGAACACCATAGCAGTAGTAGACAACTAAATCTTATCCCTCTTCCAAGCGGTCAAGCACTGGGTCAACCCGCTACCCGACCCTGCCATATGACACTCGATCAAACAATCCACCGCCATCAATACCTTCTTCATTGACAAAATCAGCAAAATTTGCCAGAACATAGACACAAGCTCTGCATCCACAGACCCACCTCACGTCCCTCCTTGTGAAATCTCCACACCCTGGACAACACTCAAGACGCTCTCTACAAAGAACCCATCAGAAACCCTGACACTCAAAGGCACATAGTATACAGACAACATCCTCCCAGCATCAATCCTAAAGACGCTACCCGCAGAAGCTCTCCCTCCCTACCTGGAGATCATCAACAGCTCCTTAACTCAAAGCACTGTCCCATTGACCTTAAAGACGAGTCAAAATCCTCCCTCTACTAAAGAAACCCACTCTGGATCCTGACAACCTAGGTAACTATTGCCCCATCACCCAGATTACCTTCCTAAGTAAGATCATCAAGAAAGCAGTAGCCGGGCAACTGCAGCTACACATTGACACCAACAATATCCTCCAAACATACCAATCTGGGTTCAGACCCAAATGCAGCATGGAGAAGGCAACAATATGATAGCCTCAACATCATTGATGGCCATCCCTGCCTCCTGATTCTACTCGACCTCTCGGTTGCATTCAACACAGTAGACCACCAGGTGCTCACAGACACCCTACATCAGGGCATGGGGATCAGCGACCTTGTCATACGCTGGTTTAAGTCCTACCTCGCCAAACGCCAGAAGTTTGTTCAGATGGACTCCATTAAAATCGACACTGCTACCCATCACCTGTTGAGTCCTGCAGGATTCCATCCTCTCCCCAGTAATCTTCAATCTAAACATGAAGCCGCTGTGAGCCCTCCTAGCCACACACAACCTCCCAAATACATGGACGACACCCACAGCTATACCGCAAGATGGACTCTATCAAGGACATTCAGAGGCTCAAAACCTGCCTCTCTGTGATCCAGTCTTGGATGTCCAGTGCATACTTGAAGCTCGACCCCTCCAAGACCGAATACCTACGCCTCACCAACAACACCGATCACCTAGATATACAGATATGACTACCAGCCATTAAACCTGAGGGCTTCACACCAAAGGTCACCTCATGTGCTAAATCCCTCGGGTTCCACATCAACAAACACCTCTCCTTCAAGACACACATGGCTAAGAAAACTCAGACAGCTTGGTATCAGTGCTCCCTCTTGTGGAAAGTCAACCCCTTCCTCCCTCCGGACACCTTTAGATCCACTGTTCAAGCACTGGATCGGAGCAATGCCCTCCTCGAAGGCCTCCTGTCATACTCCCTTGTGCCCCTGAGAAGTGTCCTATACGTCGCTGCATGACTCCTCAAGGGTCTACGCAGATACGACCAAATCACCCCAGCCCTCATCGCCATTCACCGTCTTCCACTGCACCCACAAATAACCTTCAAGCCTTGCTGCATCATCTATAACACAGTCGCCTTCAAGTAACCCAGTTAACTTGCGGAGAAACTCAGCATCACCGGCGGACAGTGCACCACAAGAAGGCAGGACACTTGCAGATCTAAAATCCACTGCTGCAAAAAGGAAAGGACCAGAAAACAGGACTTTTCTGTCTACGCCCCAAGACTATGGAGCCTCCTCCCATCAGCATCAGACTCATCCCCACGCTCCTAAAATTCAGAAAAGAATTTAAGTCCCACTTCTTCAAGGAGTCTCTCCTCTTCAACACCTTGGCCATCAGGTCGCCCCACGCCACCTGACTGACTGGACGCCGTCCACCTCTCTTCTTCCCACCACCCGGTACAGCTGTACCCCTCAGTGCCCCTCTGTATCCTACCCCCCGCTGCATAGCTGTGCCGTTACCTCTGAAAAGTGTTCTGAGATGCATCAGTACTGTTGTATCCCTCTGTTGCTTCTTGGAGCTAGGTCAATGCTCAATGATTACCATAAAAATATTAAGAATAAAAAGGGAATCTTCTCTCTCTCTATATATATATATATATATATATATATATATATATATATATATATATATATATATATATATATATATACATTGTTAAAAGGACGTTATGGTTACAAGTAAAACCGAAAATACCCAGAAATTCGCCAGTTATGGTAAACTAAGCAACCATAACTCACGCCACCACCGTGCACTGCTAAGACTAACCCCCAGGACATCAAAGATGACATCACAAATGGCACATTTCTGCGGGTTTTCGGTTTTACTTGTAACCATAACGTCCTTTTAACAAAGTTTTTACATTTAATTTCATAGGTTTTTATTAGTGCAACTTAACCATAATGTCCCTTTAACAAAGTTATTTTCGGGGAATTTCATGGGTTTTTACCAGCGCACGCTACAACTTACTAATATCATACTTAACCAAATACAGCAATATTTGTGTCCAATTTATAAAGTGTCACCTTAAAACTCTGTCATTTCCCACCTTCTAGAATCATTTTTAACACTTCTAGTCACTTTTTGCAACTATTTCAACTAGTTTTGCATCCGTAGACGTCTACGAACATCTGACTTCATTGCAGACCTTCCAGACAGTGCCATATGACCATACGCTGGCACGCGGTATGATGATGTATGATGTGTCCGAGAACCCGTCCGCACTTCACAATAAGATCCGTGCTTCACGGACAGTTCGGAACTGCATTTTTCTTACTGATCTAGTAACTTTCAACTTTAAAATGTCCCCCTTGCACAGCTCCAACACCTATTCCTACTCATTATTCATTAACAATCTAGTACACACTACATACTTTTAGTAAAATTGCTATCTTAAAATGACAACAGCTAATGCCATCCCTCCTCCCCAAGAGCCACCACCACTGCTGTAATCAAGTAGCATGAGAAACACTACCCCCTACCTTAGAAATAACAGATGCGCAACCTTTTCCCCTGTCCACCTACACCTTCATATTAGTGTTTGGTGCCTCTTCCCTCATCCCCCCCCCCGCCTTTCTTTCTTAGCTCTCCTGCCAAAAAGAAAATATATACATCCAAAAATAACAAAATAAATGTTCCTTTAGGAACCACCTTTTACAGTTAAAAAAAAAACAAAACTTATAGACTCCATCTACTTTATTTTTCTCAGTAAAGTTCATAGACTCGATAAGATTTTCCAACATTTCCATTTGCATTTTGTGTTATGCTAATGGGAATATTGTGGCGTTCATCCTCCGTTCCAGGGACTGGAACAGTGAATACCGGCCCAGCAGCCCAAGTTATCAGCCCAAGCGAATTAAGGGTGGATAACAAGGTCTCTGGACCATTATCCACCCCCATTCCAGCCCTTGTAATAGGGGATGAAGGCATTAGTTCCCAAATGGGAAACCGGGGTGCTAAAAAAAAAAAAAAAAAAATGGATTTGTCTTCCTACGCCGGGAAATTCTTTTCCAAGATGGCCACCATGGAAAGGGATGCCATGGTTCCATACAGGGCCCCTCTTCGCTTTCTATGGCAGCCTGCAGAAGGCAAAAAGAGAACCCTATGACCATATTACCACAATCACATGTTTCTTCCCTTTCAAACCTATCCCAATTTCGAAAAACTTTACCACAAAGCCAGTCCCAGGTGGACATGGCCACTTTAACCACATGTTTATTGTCCCATGTGGTTATGGCCAGTAGCCAGATTGTCCGGATCATGACCTTATTCCATGACCCGGACAATCTGGCACTGGCCGTGGCCACAGGCTACACCTCAGTCACAAAAGGTATATCACTATTTTGTGTACCTACATTATGACACTTATCAAAAAATAAACACGGGCACATTCGCAAAACTATGCTTTCAGGTCCAAGCCAATGCTCCTTACACAACTTTGCTGGAAATCCACCCATGTTTTATTTTTTCAAAAGTGTCAAATGTATGCAGATACAATCGTGATACAACCTAGCCCTCACTTCCATTCAGACTTTACGAAAACATTTATATCTAGATCTATAATCTTTTTGCAAACCTTTGTGTAAATTTGTCAAATGGCACCACATTTATAAGCCTTTACAATATTCTGGGGACCCCCCCCCCTCAAATTTTGCCCCCTCGACAGAATCCCACCAAACTTTACAAACTCATTTGGAATCGGGTCAGAAATATAATTGCAACGTTTCATGCAGTTTCATTAAGTGGTGCCAAAGTTATAAGCCATCCAAGAACTGCTTTTCACCAACTCTGTAATGCTGAGGTGTCCGCAAACTTCTCAGGACTGTTTGCAAACATCCAAACTGTTCGCGGACATTCGCAGCAAAAAACGCCCTTTTTTTGCTTCTTGCCAGCCATAACCCATCCTTATCCTCATCACCCCTCAACTCCCCAAAGATTATATGATAAGTTTGACAAGTGCAATGTTGTCTTTTTTAATACGTTTTTACCGCAATGTCCGCAGACACCAGCCACTGTCCGCGATCCAAGATGGCAGGTAGTTTCCAATACTCTGACGCACTTCACGTTTTTCACCATCCAATCAGCAGGCGCGTCCGATGTCCACGGACACCATGTTGCCCTCTAAGCCAATCAGAGTCCTGTCCTCGGACCGAACAGGGAAGTGTGTCCGCGGAGCGCACATAGATATCACTCATTTTTTAGACCTACTTTTTGGTTGTTCTAAAAAAGAAAATACTGGATGGGTTTCCACCAAATTTACAAAAGTACGCTTTCGGGACCAAGCCGCAGCTCCTGCAACAAATTTGGTGAAAATAGGTCCAGCGGTTTGGGCTGTAGGTGTGAGCAAAGATTTTTCTCCATTCAGTCTATGGGAAAAAAATAATTTTGGAACCCCCCCTATAACTTTGCCCCCTCTTGACCAAACCTCACCAAAATTTGGAATTCAGAGTGGGCCATATACGTTTATTGCAAAGTTTGGCGAGGATTCGTCCACGGGGAGCAAAGACATAAGCCGCCCAAAAAGTGCTCTTCCTATGTGTTTAGCTACCGCAGGCCATGTAATGGGTTACATTACTCACCGTAATCATATTTCTGGGGCTTAGATCTGCTTAGATTCACATGCTGTGCATAGTCCAACATCTTGTGGTAGTCACAGAGTATTACAAGATTTGTTTTCGAAACTCGAAAACGGACGTCGACAGGGAGTGTTAGTAATACTGTTCCTAGTGTGATGTGTACTGTACCCATGGTCCATCACGTGTCAAGGTCACTCAGATTGTTTGTTTCTGACATGAGGTTGCATGAAGTGTAGCGTGAGTACAGATGTGATAAACCAGAAAAACATCTATGCGCCTTCTACTCCAGTAAGGAAGGGTCAGTGCACGTTAATCTAAGCAGATACAAGTACCAGAAATACAATTATGGTGAGTAATTATCCCTTCTGGAGCTTGCAGATCTGCTTAGATCAAATGCTTTGCATATCTTAGCGAGCAGTATCTGGAGCAGGAGGTGGGAAGTGAGACGGTACAGCCGAAAAGATGTTTTAGGACCGCTTGTCACACCTGTGAATCTGTTTCAGAGAGTGTCAATGCAATAATTCTGTGTGAAAGTATGGATGGAACTCCATGTAGCAGCTTTGCAAAAGGTGTCTAGAGGGACTTTTGCAATGAAGGCTAAGGTAGCTCCTGTACCTCTGGTATAGTGAGCCGTGGTAGTGAAAGGTAAAACTCTTTTGGTTAGGGATTAGCAGAGCTGTATGCACTTGACTATCCATTTGGAGATGGTGTTTTTTGATATGTGATCGCCCTCTCTCAGGTGCTATGGAAACAAGAGTTGGTCTGTTTTCCTTAGAGGTTTAGTTCTGTTCACAAAGTACAAGACTGCCTTCGTACATCAAGTGTATGGAGGCTCATTTCAGCTGAATTGGATGGATTTGGAAAGATGGTAGGAAGTTCTATGGATTGATTAACATAGAACTTTGAGATGAACTTGGGTGAAAACCTGGGGTGTTTTCTGAGGACAACCTGGTCCTTGTGGATTATGAAGAAAGGGTCTTGTACGGACAAAGCCTGTAGCTCACTGACTCATCTTATAGAAGTGATATCTACTAGAAATGCAGTTTTGTAAGAACAATGTTTTAGGCTGGTGAAGGCCAAATATAGGATGCACCCCAGTAGGGAATGAGACCAGGAGATAGATTGCAAGTTAAACAAAGTTTATATCAGTAAAGATGTGCACGCAGAGAACTCTGCTGCCCTGAGAGGGCTCTGCCAAAAAATATACGGGCAGCACTTTATGAACCAAAAAATCGTCATGAGTGACGCAGTGACATATAGTACAATATAACAGTCTTGGTTGGTTCATCTTCATGACACAGTATAGGATGTAGGTACAGTCAGGCTTCAATCGACTGTCATGGCTGTGGCGGTCAGTTGGCACGTGGTTTAGCAGGGCTCATCTTCACAGAGTGGAGGTCAGGCTGAGATCACAAAGTGTTACAATACCGTCTAGTCCAAACTACACAATGGTCACTGACATGCAAAGAATAATGTTATACATGAAGCCATTATTTGGAGGCTATAAAATGTGGACCGATATGTACACATTCTAACCCATGCTTTTATGGGGGCAAGGGTACCTCTGGGCTTCTCCAAGGTGCCTTATCTACAGGGTCCGATATGTGATTTTATTCTCCCCGGTGCCTCACGATTCAAACGAGTGGATGGATAGATGTTAGTTTAGAGGAGGATATATGACCACATGGGATTAGGTAGATGGTGGGCAATTTAGGGTGGCCCGTGGGGCAGGGTCTACCAGCAATTACGTTCAAAGGGAATGGAAGGGCAAAGGGTATGTGAGCAGTAACTTCTAAAGGTGGGGGTGGAGGGGGTACAGGCAGGTTTGTGGAGACGGATGATCATGCAGGCCAGGGTTTGCTCCGGTCACACGCAGGGCAAGGGGCTCAGAGGAAGAGAGAAGGCTACTGAATATTTGCAACACTACATGGCCAGGCGCTTCTGTGAGAAATGGGTCTATTCAGAGCTGCCAGGAAGAGGAGAGGGGGGGTTGGCTGGGCTGGCCGTGCGTGGCGCTGGACAGAGGGAGAGATGGCTCTTGAGAAATCACCATACAAAAAGGTATTACGGTCAAAGGACAGATACCAACCCTCTTAGCATTTATAGTCTCAAAACACTCAATAGTAAAAAAAACAATCCCTTCCATTCAACAGTGATTGTTCCCAGGAAGAAAGCAAGTAAATCTAGACAATAGCATATGTAAATCTGGTTTATTATTTTTTTGTTCATATAAATACATCAATGTCATCATAACTGTGCAGCCACCATTACAGTAAATGTATTAACCATCATTAAAATCAAAGTGTACTAAAAACATCCACACCAACTAGTAACCTTACATATCAAAAAGCATTAATCTCATACCATTTCATACCCATTCAAACCCATGTCATTCATACTTGAGCAAACAAACTTCAAATCTAGCAACACAAACTTCAATCTAGCATGTCTTCACTCAGTCTATATCAGACTATAAATGCCGACTAGTATTTCTAGTCATCAATTACATAGAGTATATTCTGAAAGTGGTAGATATTATATCTCATTATAGCCAATACATTCAATTGCCACGTTTTTTGGTATTTAAGGTATATAGCCCAAGTCGTAACTCACTCCTAGCTGGAGCGATAATTTGTAATATCGTCGACTCGAATTTCGGGCAACTGACCAGTTAACACATCTCAACCAGTGCACCTCATCACGACATGTGGGTATAAGACACACATTTGTTAGCACAATAACTCAAGTTGGTGTGTAAGACAATTTGATAAACAATTATTCCACTCTGTTTCTTCTATAATTCATGCTCCATCATCTCTGATGGTGGAATGCATTACAGAGAAGGGGAAAAGAAAGAGGAAACAGAAAATAAGCAAAAGTGTGCATAAAAAAATTAAATCTCTACAAACACATTATACACAATATTCCAACATTTGATGAAAACCAGAGGCATGTGCCTTGTCTATTGAAGCCATAATACAGTTATGGCTTCTTCAAACATTAATTTAGTGATAAAATCAAAAGCAACATTTTTTTTTTCAATTTCTTATTTGCTTTGGAAGGGTTGTCTCGGACCCACTCACCGACCCAACTGGCAGACTGGGGACCCCCCAGCACCGCACATACATTGAAAGAATTCCAAGATTAACATGAATTAATCTCTATCTGATATCTGTCATTGCTACATTGGTCAAACAGATGAATATAAAACCTATTCACTCTTATGTAGCTTACCTATGGCTTGTCACAGGTAGAATCTTGTCCAATTTTCTGGTTATTTCACGCAGGTGTCACTAGCTGATTACACCTACTGGTGCCTCCCATCACTTTGCAGCAGCAAAGTTAGGCGGGGTTCTCTCCTTCTCTTAAATTATTAGCGGCCTATATCGATAATGTTCTTGCATCTGTTGGTAAGTGATACAGGAAATGTTATTAGGTATACCGCCTGGACTATAACAACCCGCCATCGTGTGCTTTGTTCTCCATTATCAAGATGTCTATGGAACTGCCACAGGTGTCACTATAATTACCTCCACTAGGAGTTATATAAAGGGGACAGATCATATTTCCCCCGTCAAGAGGAAGCAATCTGGAGAGTGCCCCAAAGGTCCGGCTCGATATAGTGTATGCAGCAGTCACTCGCTATGACAGTTTTTCACTGTATTTGCCTCCTAAATGAAAACAGAGCGCACAAATTAAGTCTCTCATGCGAAACTCATATGTAAACAGCGCCAGCCGCAGGCTGTCAATTCCTTAAATGATGTTGTGTATGTTTGACATCCGTCGGCCATTGACAAACACTGCCCTGTGTCCGCTCCAAAAGGCGTCTCACCGATAGCTGACCTCTGGAGTCGCACACGCGCAGCGTTGCCATGGCACACAGTCAGAGGCGAGTCATGCAGGACTGCACTGCCCGTTTTGTGTGTGACTTGTTCCTCGCTCGTCATTAACTCTTCGTTCTTCAAGGCAGCACAACCAAGTGCTACCCTCAGGAGGTCCGTCCGCCCTTTCAAAAAAGCCTCAAGTCAAACGCAACAGCATAGTCAGGGACAGACACACTCACCCGTATCTATGCGTGTTCAAGATCAGTTAGGCATACATTTCTAAGCCCAACTGATGTTCTTCTCATTGCTACCGCATTCGACCAAACAGCGGAAATTGGCGTTCGATGCAGTTCCCAAACAAGTCTTGTTTATAAATATAGGGGAAGAGCCAATCCCAACATTCCGTGCGTACAGCATCACCTCCTTTTGCCGCATTCTTTCTTAAAGCAACATTACCTTGTTTGTTGATTTTCCTACTACAGGACGACCTTATATGGGGCAGAGAGAACTGTCTTACTAATGTGTGCCCCCTCGGACAATGGGCAAGCACTAGTGGGGGACTATGTTGCACTGCGTCGTGCCCAGACCATTCACTTTTCCGAACGGAGACCACACATGTGTTTAATCTGCCGAGGGCTCAAAGGAGACCAGTCTCGCAGTACAAGGCACATGTTGGCCAATGGTATGATTACCCATGTCTGTGTTACTCTGTTTCAATCTGAGTTCACTTATATGATTATGGGTAAACAACCAATACCCCTGAGTTGTTTGCTCCCAGTCAGTTAGATGGTGTGCACTGTACTGCACTTCATTCATGTCTCAAACCCAAATGCACCAAACCCACTCCCCCGGAAATCGAGCGGTCGTTTACAATTTATAGTAACATAGGCCATTGGATGTCCTCATTCAGGCCAATTATGTGTGTTTTTAGTCTAAAAATCCAATGTTGCTCTAGTCTGGTCAATCTATACTGCGTAGAGTATTGAGTGATGTCTTGGGGCAATTGCTCTATCACTGTCCAGTGCAGATCTTCGGTGTGGTTTTCTGTGACAAAATGTTGCACCATTGGAGCACCCATATATTTAGTCCGAATGCGTATGGAGACTTTTCTTGTGGTCATTCCAATATATAGTAAATCGCATGGACACCGGATCACATAAATCATATTACAGGTTAGACAGTTTGCAAAGCGGCAAAGTTGCCAATTAAATGTCCCATGATTGAACCTGGTGGTTTTGGAAGTTAGATGGCAAACACTGCATTTACCACAAGGATAGTGCACCACAATTTGTTCTTTTTCATGGCTCCAAGCTGCTCGAAGACTGTTCTGTGCAAAGTTAGTTCGAATAGGTTGTAACCTGGATTGTACCAAGCGATCACGCAGATTTTTATATCTTTTTAAGGCAAATAAAGGGAGACCACTGGTACATCCTGTGCTGGTAAATAGGTTCCAGTGTTTTTTGATTCAATATTTGATCAGGACCGTTTGGGGTGAAAAGTGGTCACACACACCAAACGGTCTGAATCTGTATTTTTCTCCCTTGGACTCCGAAGGTGCTCTCTCGGTGTCCATCGTGCCCTCTTTGCTGATCTCTTCACCAGTTTGCGGGGATAACCTCTCTCCCCAAGTCTTTCACCCAAGATGTTCGAATGTCTTTCATAGTCAGCTGAATTGGTGCAATTACGCCGAAGGCGAAGAAATTGCCCATAGGGCAGATTATCCTTTTGGGAATGAGGGCGTTGGCTCGAGTATTCCAGTAAGGTGCTACGGTCCGTCTACTTTCTGTACACAGATGTATATATATATGTCCTTGCTGATGTTGAGATAAACAAGTCAAGGAACAGAAGCTGTGTGCGATCCGAATGACCTGTGAAAATCAAATTGGGATTACACTTGTTCAACCACCTTAGAAAAGCATCTAGATCTTTGCTGCCTTTTCAAATAAAGAAAATCTCGTTGATATACCTTTTCCAGTTGGACACACAGTGTCCAAAAGGATTATTATGGTAAACAAATTGATCTTCAAATTCTGCCATGTAAATGTTTGCCAGACTTGGGGAGAAGGCTGCCCCCATGGCAGTGCCCTGTTTTTTGGATGTAAGTATCTTCCCAAAACTGGATACAAAATTGTTACACAGGGCGATTTCCAGGAGATTCAATATGAAATCCATAGGTATATCGTGTGGTGTGGGACGATGGTTCAGTTTGCGTTTTATACATGCCAGCGCCTCGTTCTGTGGTTTGTTTATAAGGCAGTGATGTCCAATGTGACCAAAAGGTTTGAGTCTCCCTCTATTGGCAATCCCTCGTAGTGGTTAATAGTGGCCATAGTGTCCTTCAAGAAAAATGGAAAATCTTCCGCTAGTTCGTGGATGGTTTTTTTCTGTGCATTTGCCCAAAGGCTCCAGAATGGACCCACACAATGAAATTATCGGCCTACCGTGAGGATTACTGCATTTTTTGTGCACTTTCAGTAGCGCATATATTGTAGGCATCCTACATTCCCTTGTAGTCAGAAAACATGCCTCTTCTGTAGTTAAAAAAACCTGCTTCTATACCTTGTGTGCATAGATCTTGAAGTGTTGCCAGAGGGCATCAGTGGGGTCAGAACAGACTTTTACATAGTGATCGGTGTTGTTGATTAGAGCATATACCATTTTTTCATATTCTTGTCTCTCCATCACCACTATTCCCCCGCCTTTGTCGGCTGATTTTATGACTATGTTTTTGTTTTCAGCTACCGATTTTAGGGCTTGATTTCCTTACCAGGACATGTTTTGTCTATGTTGTGAAGTCCTCAGCTAGTTTGTAATCTCGGGTATTGCTTTGAGGAACATCCTTTCAAACGTGATGATCTCCGGAGGGACCTCATTCATGCCTGGTGTAAAGGAGGATTTAGGTTTTAACCTGTGATAGACTGGTCGAGAAATCACCACATGGCCTTGAGAAAGATGGCGTTTTAGGGTGGCACAAAATGGAGTCAGCACATCTCCCCAAAGGACTTTGTTTACTGTCTTTTGTGTAATTACATTAAGGCCAAATTATTAGAATTGACAAACATGGGGACATCTCCCTCCATTTGGGTAAACACGAAATCCATTTCACATAGGAATGTCGGGGGGGGGGGGTCTGAAAAGACGTTTCCTCCCTTACATTCCCCACTTCAGCAGTAACAAATACCTTTGACCAGTATTTACCACTGCATCCCACGTTGGAGTGCCTTTTATTAGCATACATGTCTCAAACGTTCACCCCTTCCAGCATATTCTTCGGGAGTACACGTCATACAGATACAATCCCCATCACCAGCTAGGTCCACCCATACCTCCCGATGGTTCTCCAAGTCTTGAAGTTCGTCAATGGTTGTATGCCACAGAATGACCACTAGATCTCATGTGTCATACACTGCCGTCATAGGGTATTTTGGCTAATTATTTTCCTCTCTTTGTACTTGTGCTTGCCTTGTACCGTGAGGCACCCTATTTGGGTTACACACTGTGATCATCATAGCACTACTAGGTTTTGCTTTAGCACAGCATCGAACCCCTACCTGGCACACACAGAAAATCAGCAGCAGGAAAAAGATGATTGGGACCAGCATTTTCATTGCAGTCCCGAACTATGATGGTACACAATCAAATACTGCAACGAATCAGTCACTGGGCTGGACCCCTCCTTCCTTCTCACCCAGAGGTAATGTACAGCAGCAATCATGTGATAGTGTCCCGTTGTCCGCATCTGAAGGTATGAAAGTGCAACATGCGATCCCGATATTTCGGCAAACACTGCCTTCTATTGCTGTTAGGAGGTCCAAGAAATAGCGGTTCTGCATTGTCATCAACTACAAGGCTCTTAGTTCCACCTTGAGGACCTTGAACCCTTCTTCAGTGTTGTTGGCCAGTTGGATCAGCTCCCATCTGATTATCTGTAGCCATTTGGCATTCGCTCTAGCTTGGATGCTTGGTATTAGTGATACATAAAATGTCTCTGCTGAGTTAAAAAAATTAATATTGCTCAGGTATCTGCGCCAGGAGGTCGGAAGAGTCTCGAGAGAGGTAGTTGGATGCTCTCATTTTGCACGATACCTGATCTTGCAGCTGGTTCTCTGCAATAGATTGTGGATGCAGGGTTCTTCCTTAGTTGACTGGGGTGCCGACAAAAGTCCAGTGGGCACCCTCTCCCCATGGACATGACTCTCCGGAATCACCATCAGAGCAGAATGGAGCGATGCCAGAGTACAATCGCCTCTCCATGATTGCGGGAGGTGCAAGTATGCCTGGTTGCCACATACCCAATAATTGTCCATTAAGGCGGCAGTTCCTTTTCGCATATCAGTGATGACGTGTTCTATTGGAATGATTATTTGATCCCAGGGCCACCTTTCCTTCTCCACGAAAGCAAAGTTTGAATATGTCTCAATGCTGTATTTTGATTGGGTTCTGGAGAGCTGTGACCCAAGTAGGCTTTGCAATGTGTTTCAACCACGTTCCTGCACATGCATCTTCCATCCACTTAAGTCTGTCATCGGTCTGCTCGCGTAGTGCTCCAGCCTTGCACATCACGATTGCATCATGCCATTTGCTTTCAGTAAACATAGTTCCCTTAATTTCAAAGAATGGCTCCTTGAAACATGTAGCACCTTCTTGCATAATTTTTCGTCAGGAGGTTGTAATCATAGTTTCACTGTGTGTGCCTGGATGGTACTTCGAATTCTACACAATGCGAAATGAAGGACACACTTCCACTATGGGGGTTTCCTGCGGCACCAAAACTTTAGGTGTTCCTGATGCATGGGGGAATCAGCAAACACACAACTTCATTAGTGGCCTGCTTGCCGGTGGTGCTCATATCAGAGTACCATTTGTTAGATTGTTCTGGGTGATCCCATATCAATTTTACTCCATCCCATATTAGCTTAGTACCTTCTTGTATTCGTTTTCCCCCTTCCCTCCGTTCTTTTATATTATTAATGATATATTACAGTAAATGCCCAAACAATAATATAATGAAAAAGACAACTGCTACAAAGTATAATCCACAGTAATAGGAAAAAGCTCTAGTGGCACTAACATTGTCCCTACTACTATCTAATTCTCTTCTGTCTGTATTCAAAGGGCTCGCCTCAGCCATGGTTGCTTCTATAGAGTTGAATAAAGCGGGTTAAGTATATTTTCAGTTGTTGGAACACTTTCATATTTACTAAAATGCTTATATTTGAGAGAGATTCTATTCATCTATTCACTGTACATTTTTATTACTTATTTTCTGTAATTTTTTTCCCTTGACATCACAAACATAGGATCAGTGTACAGTACTTCTCAGAGTCATGTGCACATCTTAGCATTTCCCACTACTCTGCCAATTTATTTCCATTGGGGCACTGCTACTTCATGTTCCTCTGGCACTACTGTCTGTGGTGCTATGCTGTCATGCGCCTTCCTAACGTCAGACGGATGGATCCAATATTGCAGGCCTTTACCTTCACTGCCGAAGCAGTACAGTATGTAACCTCATAAGGGCGATGAAATCTTAGAGAATTCCATCTCCTGACGAAATTGCAGACATAAACTAATTCACCTGGTATCAGTTGTGTTACAAGACTGCCTGTTGCTGCTGTTATTGTGTCTGTTCCATAAAGTTGTGTGAAGGGTGGCGCTATTTGCTTAGCAATGCTTCTTACTGCTCGTGTTAGCTGTGTTAAGTACTCTTTGAACTCTTCCCCCAGTATCGTTGCTGTTTTATGGGCATCTGACACTCTACCTACTGGGGAAAGTGGTGTTTGCATGCACCTCCCTGTCACTATTTCGTGGGGTGACAAGTGTGGTCTTTGCTAGGCTGTGTGCAGTGTTGGAATGTTAGGCAGAAATCTGTGCAGTTCCGTTAGGGTCCACTGCAAAAGGTTTAGGACTACAGTAGTTAGCAGTAAACCCAATTGGTAGCAGTCTGCACCACCCAGATTTACCTGGTAGCTGTGGCTGAGCAGTCAGACTTCTCTCAAGAAGGGTTAGGCAGTATACAGAGCATACACAATAGGGCAGGTACACACAGTAGAACAAGCAAACACTGACCAGAGCTTTGGTGTAAAAGATATATAATTATTTATTTAAAAACACATCTAAGAAAAGACACTGGCACTAATCTCAAGCAAGTTCAAAAACACAGTTACTAAAGTACATACACTCCCTTAAGAGAATATTAGGCAAGTCTTATGTAAAGCCCCACTTATTTTCAGACAGCGGTGAGCGTTTAACGCAGATGGCACTCGAATAATTCAGTTTAAAAGGGAGAGAAAGGCAGAGCATAAATTGAAACAGATCCCAACACTTTCAAAAGAACACAGCAAGAGAGGACGGCAGAATCAAACTGTGAAGTTAGAGTTCAGAAAGCCGGATCCACTTTAAGAGGATCAGAACGAAATGTGTCCAAGGTCACATGGTTGAAAAGTGCACAAAAGTCTCGAAAAGGTTCAGAAAGAAGTTGGACCAAAAGAAAGGGACCAGTTAGATGGTCAAGAGGCCAGCCCAGTTTAGAAGGTTACGGATTTACTGTCACCTTGTAGCAATCTATAGAAAGGTAGCCCAGGCGGACACAGTACCTTGAAATGGTGAGAACACCCCAGCGGGGGCAGTTGTTCCTGGCAGCGGTTGCGAGTTGTTGCTTCGTCCGGCAGAAGAGAAGATCTTGTCGGGGAGGAAAGCAGGGGGTCGTTGTACTGCCAGGGAAGAAACCAGACGCGGAGTTTCTCGATTCAAGGGAGTGGTCCTTTTATTCGCGGTTCAGTGGTATGTGGCTATCCGGTTGCCGGGGTGCTTGGCACGGGCAATTCGACCACTAGACGTCCTGGTAGGCGAAAAAGAAAGCAAACTGGTTGTCCCCACCAGCTCAAGGGGAAGAGACTCTCCGGCAAGATCATCTCCTCTGTCGTCGGGAAGTGGTGAGACGGTTCAGCAGGGCTCCACCGGTGGCGTCGTCGTTGCAGGTCGGCTCAGCTTCTCCCTCTTCGGATTCTCAGGTCCGGTGGCGACTTCTGAAGTTCCAGTCCCAAAAACCCTTCTTTTATGCAAGAAACCCCCATTCATTCAGCCTAGCTGTCAATCAAACATGCTAAGTGGTGAGCCGGCCGGCTCACCACTTGGGCCAATCACACAAGAGTGCGACTTGAGTTGCCAAGGCAACTCAGTCCAGGGTGCCTTAACCCCCTCCCACGCCCCCTGTGGTACCCAGACAGAGTGGCACCACTTTTGGAGGCTTCTGTGGAGAAGCCCGCCAAAAAGTGGAACAAAGGGGTCGACTTGGGTTGGAGTCACAGAAGAGAACACAAACGCCATTTTTGAATCGGGTTCTGGCAAAAAATACCAACCGGTGAATTAAAATTAAATAAATAACCCGGCGGTATGTTCGAGGCTATAGGAATTAAATAATTAAAGTTGGTAGCCTCGAACAATGGGAAAATCCCATAGAGATATATTCGCGGTTGAATATAAAAAGTAGTATCCACTGCCACCAGCCAAAACTCGATCAGGGGGGACGGAGACGTGCCCCCTCGAATAACAGACCCCGGGGCAATCGAATTGCCCCGACCAGTACGTCCACAATATGATGGTTTGTACTGGTTTCTGTTCATAATTTGGGACTAGTAAAGTCAATGGTGACTTTACATGCCCTGGGAGACAGTAGTCAGTCCCAGGGTATGTAGTCTATGGTGGGGGGTCACTATGACACCCCTGTGTTACTGCACGGAGGGTGCTGTGTAACACATAAAAAAAACATATGAGACCCTATGGAGTAAAAGACCCCATAGCCCATGAAACACATTAACATTCAAAGGAACACCATAACTCATGTCCAAGAGTGGGAGGAAGAGAGTCTCACTCTTGGCAGGAGAAAAAAACAAACTCCAGAAATCCAGCAAAGCTGCTGGGGGACTCACTAGGTTAGGCAATCCAGCCTAAACAGAGAATTCTCCCTAACAGGGATTACTTATTGGAGCATGGTCATGCAAAGCTTTTGGGATTTGACATTTGTTCGCAGGGCGCAGATCTAATACTGGGCGCATGGAAAGGTCTTTCTTTTGCACAAAGTAGTACGTAGAATAAATACCCTTGTTTACCTGATTTTCTGAGACGATCTCTATGGCGTCCTTTTCCAGCAGGGCCTTTACTTCATGTAACAGAATGCGCTCTTCTTCTGGCGTCTTTTTCCTCTGTCTTGGCGGGCGGTTTGGTGGTTTTTTTAACATTTCGATACAATACCCGCCTGCCGCAGTGGACAACACCCACTTGTCTGACGTTATACTCTCCCAGGCGTGGGTGAAGTGCGAGATTCGGCCTCCTACTGGAGTGGCATGGAAGGGGACCCTTAGTGCTGCGTCACTCTTTGGGATGGGTGGAGGCCTCTCCAAGGTGAGGTTCTGCCTCTTCCTCTGGACCTTTCATTTCCTCTTTGAAAACCACAAGAGGAAGTTTGTCCTTCCGATAAGCCCCATGTTGAAGACTGTCCACCCGGAGTATATCCGGAGGAGCGTTGGGAACTCTGTCCCCAAAATCTTCTAGAGTTGGAGGAGCCCTGTTGTACGTAGGGCTGGTTTGTCAACTGGCCAAGGGATTTAAGAGCGTCATACTCCTCCTTTGCACTATTGATGGAGTCTTCGACGGCCTTACCGAAAACTACAGTAGGCTCCACTGGCATGTTAAGGAGGGTGGTCTGTGTCTCTAGCTTAAAGCAAGACTGTCCGAGCCAGGCGTGTCACTTGATGAGCATGCCTTCTGCGATGACGTGGCCTGCATTGTCTGCCCTCTGCAATAGTACTTAATAGCGTGTTTAGGAGTTCTGGAACTGCTTCAATATGATGTTCCAGGTCACCCTACTTGTGGCAGCTGTAACTAGCTAGTAGCGCAGTGTTGTTGGCAATTCTGCCTTGGTATGTCACGGAGGAGGCAACTTTTCTCCCGAAAACAGATTTTCTTTCTTTCCTTGTCTGGCAGGGCTTGAGCTGATGCCAGGGTAATGTCCACCCTCTTTCTGGTAGTGGTGATCACTAGAGAATCAGGTTTTAGCTGACCCCTAGTATACAGAGAGAGTGGGCGCTGGCCTGAATAGTTTCTCGATTCTGGGATTAACTGCCCTTGTGAGATTGGGCGCAAGTAGGGAGGTCTGTATACAGCTCTGTACAGACTAACGGAGGGATAAACGGAGTGGCAGACTTGCTGTCTCCCAGAAGGTCCTCCACAAAGTAATTGTCTACCTATGCCTCTAGGATGTCAATATTTAAGTGTTGTTCAGCATTCAGCAGCAGTTCATTATATTGTAGTTGATTGTCAATGGAAGAATCTGCTACAGGCTGGCCTTGGTAGTCAGGCGACTGGATGATGTAGATATAGTCATCATCGCCGTCGAAGTAATGATCCTGGTTATAAAGGTCACCTTGAGAGCCGGGGTCTTGTAATCCAGAGAGATCCACATTATACACCTGCGAGGTGTCTTGGTAGGTCGAGGCTGGGGGCCTAGCGCAGAGGTGCTAGGCTGCGGCACAAGACTAGGTTTTTTGACAGGGGGTTGGTGTGCTGAGGCCCCTGGCTGCGAGGCATCTCAAAGGGACGTTAGTTCTTCTGGATTGGATGCTTGTCCATGAAGTCGACAGCACAACATCTTCTTAAAATGTTATGAATTGCTCAGGAGTATAGTCACATGAAGCTGGGAAGGCTGACATGGTAGGGGTTGCTTGGGAAGGAGTTTGGACCTTGTGGTACATAGCCCATAAGAGTTTGTCCACAGGGGGGGGAAGAATGTACAGCCTGGGTGCTTTTGGAGGACAAAGGCGTCAAGTATTTTGACTTTTCTGGTGACTTTGCTTTTAACAGAGTAGCAACGACGTGCTTTTTAATTAATTCTTGCATTTTTGGCGTTTGAGGGACGCCGATACGCCTTTTGCTGCATGCATTTCAGCACGCAAAAGAGGAGCCTTTTTGTGCGCAGTGTCTGAACCGACCTAGAGGTCCGGTTTCGGAGGCCAGTCATGAGGCGAGAGCGTACGCGATGGCCCAGAGGGTAGGAAATAAAACGTGAGGCTTTTTCCGCAGAAACATCGCATGGGCTTCGACACTCGACGGTTTCGTCCAATGACGGCCGTGGGATATGTGCTTTGTGTTCTTGGACTTGTGTGTGCTATGGTCGCCGGGTGTCGTCTCTGTCACAGTGCCGCCGGCCTGCTTATTGGAGTCGGGGGCCCGCACATGGGGTTCAGACAAACACTAAGGACACCGATACTGCCCTCGCTGGAATCCTCGATCACACCGATGGACGCCTCTGTCTGCATTGCGTGAGCAGCCCAGTTTTTGGTGCGTCGATCCTTGAGAGTTTTTGGTCGAAAAAGTTGGCAGGACTTGCAAAGCATTTAGTGGTGATCCGTAGGGAGATAGTAATTGCACACTCGGTGTATGTCCTTCCACAGGAATTTTCGATGGCAGGAAAGGCAAAATATAAAGGGAGTTTTGTCCATTATTATTTAAAAGGGCAGATTGGTGAGGAAAACGGAAAGGGGATGGCAGAATATGCATTATCTAAAGAGGTCAGTATGAAGAGCCTCCCCCCTCTATACCTACCTTAGGTGCCAATGCCTGAAGAGGCCAGTGCAGGCCGCATCTGGTTGTCGATTCAATCAAGTGGCCGATGATGGAGTTGTCTGTCGAAGGCCGTTAAGGAGTCTGTTGGTCGTGCAGTAAAAATGGACAATAAGGAAAGAGAGTAAAGTCTACGAATAAGCTTTCAACTAGTTAAAGGCATCAGCCTGGAAAAGAACTCTGCAACTTGCGACCGACCATGATGACGGAAAGAAACAATCTGAGGGACCTCGATGCGTGAAGGACCATGGGTACAGTACACGTCACACTAGGAGAGTGCACAGAAGGTCCCACTATGCTGCAGTATGCCAACTCTCCCGTCCCCTCCACGTCTGCGCCAGAGATATGTAAACCAGCCACACATGCCCATTCTCAGGGCAGTTTACTTCAGAGTGCAAATCCCATCAAGCGATTCGGAACAACAACCTCCAGGATCACTAATTTTCAGCAATTGAGTGTTGATGTCTGTCTAAAGAACCTGTTGCTAGTCTGTAATAGGATCCATGTACAACATGTATTGACTATGCTTCGAGACAGCACAGACTTCAGTTCATGTTTTGCCAATGTGTACTTACACAAGTTCTACATCAAAAAATATGAGGAAGAACATTGAAGCATATATAACTAAAGATATATACCTCTATCACAATTATTCGTACTGCAAATCGATTGTCCCCATCAATTTATGCATTCCTGAAAATAAACACTTCTTTTCTTCCAAAATACATATTACTTTACTCATCCGCGGGGAGAGACTGGACGGATCGCA
Organism: Ambystoma mexicanum; assembly: GCF_040938575.1. NCBI lineage: Eukaryota > Metazoa > Chordata > Amphibia > Caudata > Ambystomatidae > Ambystoma > Ambystoma mexicanum. Next base: position 253,046,728 of record NC_090926.1, on the reverse strand, counting down.
TAACTCACAGAAAAGCTGTAAAAATACTGTTACCGGTAAACAGTTCTCCAGAGAGGATTACGAAGTTGGAGTATTTTACTCTCTATATTTCAAAGTTGGGAGTTCAATGATTTTTAAGGAGTAAAAAGTAAGTTCCACTGGGAGTATTTTTCATAAGTAAAAATATGTATTAACTATAAAGCAAAAACAAAGAGGTGATGGCTGGAAGGTTTGGAATGAATCTTAACCTCTGGGATTGCTCTGGGCAACCCTCCAGACTATCGTTCTTCACCTGCCAACCCATTACAGAAGGGGAAAGACCATATGCAAATCAGGATTGGTCCCACCCCAAAAGGGAACCAAGCTGCACCTTACTGAGGCGGCCCAACAAGACCGAAACATGTCTGGGATTGCTTGTGTTTCTGTGCAGAGGGGACCTGGCCTAGCAGTTCGGGCTGGGCTGCTACCCTTGGTGGCAGTACCTGACTGATTTGCATATGGCTGGACCCCTTTTGCAATGCGAAGACGGGCTAAAAAAACAGTGGTGTGGAAGGTTGCCCAGAGCAATGCCAGTGGTTTAGATTCATTCAAAACATTCCACCCACCACTTTTGTGGTTGTATATATTAACTATAAAGCAGGAATGCATTTGTAATAGATATTTATTGACACCTGGTTCTTCATGCACATTACTTTTACTGCTTCGGATCAGGCAGGAATAATAGAAGTTTTCTCCTGTGGCACAAGCTGTACTACTGGTCCAAACGTGTGGGTGAAAGCAGGGAGACAAGCTCCCATGTGTCTGTTTCCTATTTTCTGTTGGGAGTATTTTTACTCCCGTTTTCTCTTTTGTGAGTATTAGCCAATGATTAGGGAGTAAAAGTAGCCAATACACCCCTTCACTGAAGGGCTGCCGATAAGTGGCAGTTTCGTTTGGCTCTTTGTGAATCCATTTTAGATTCTTGCGCTTTGCAAGGATTAATAAACATTGCCTCCTTGTGGGGGATTTCACTTTGGAACAGTATTAAATACATTCTGAAGTATTGCCTCACCCACTTGTCAATGTACTCTCTTTATCCTGTCGGAACAAAAGTGCTCTCTGAATGTATACCCTGATCTCCACGTTTCTTCTTTTCATATATTATCTAATTTGTAAAGCATACATTTATAGCCCATTGCACCTACTGGAATGGGCTTTGGTCTGGTGTTAGATTTTCAGACACATAGGGAGGGTTCTGAGAGGCCATCCCATTATAGTGAAAAAGAGTAGAACAGTAAGGTTAAGACCTCAGGAATTGTGGGGGAGGTGTAATGGCACAATGAGAGACGGACAGAACACACAAATGAATCGAATGAATAAGTATAAAAATACACTAATTATTAGGCCTGAACGAAAACTATGCAATGATAGCAACCGGTAGGTACTACCAAACACATGTATACATTCACCAAGGTTGGTCTCAGTAGAGATCACCAACAATGTACTTTTAAGACCGCTGGAAATTATTTAGCTATGCGACAGAAAACTGTGTGCAGTAAAGCAAGTATTAACAGATAAGTAGTTCACAAGCAACTGAAATTCAAAGTATGTATTGTAAAGCACAGCCCTTATATTTAAACACTCTTCCCCTAAGGTGAGTAGGCCTAGTGCCCTTAAGAGTCCCAAGTCACAAAAAGAAACCTTTTGGAGGGATGTTGGGAGTCTTAAATGAATAAACAAGTAGTGTCAAGGCCAACAGGTGAATAAAATGGTGCAGTGGTGAAAGCGCAAAGATATGTAGACTCATGCACCAAAGACAAGACATGGTGTACAAATATACAAAATGCACTAGCCAACAAAATATCCATGCTCCAAAAGAAAATAGTCGCCAAGAAAGCCTCACTTAATCAACCATCTCAAATTAACTGTAATCCACCCCACAAAGAACAAATCCCAGCCACTCAATTCAGATTTGCCAGAACATCCATCTTGGAGGTTGAGAAACTAATCTTAACTCTTAAACCATCCAATTGTCAAAGTGACACGTGCCCTGCTCAACTTATAAAAGATGCCGCCAGAGAACTCTTCCCCCTTCATTTCCAAACTGGTCAATACCTCATTCGCCCCAGGCACTGTACCAACCAACCTGAAACAATCCTGGGAACTACCTTTACTAAAATAAAAAAACATTGACCCCCTCATCCCTACCAATTACCGACCCATAACAGTCCCATTCCTGCTAAAAATCATTGATAAATTTGCATATATCAAATCCAAAATTCCTGGAACACCACAAGCTCCTAGAGTACGGCAATAGGAATTCCGCCCGAAACATGGCACCGAAACCGCCCTTATCGACTTGAAGGCCCAAATAGTTAAGCTTCGTGATGAAGGCCAAACAGCCCTCCTCCTACTATTAGACCTCTCGGCCGCTTTCGACCTCGTTGATCACAAGGTCCTCTGCAGTCACCTCAACTCAGCTGCACACTTCTCCACAGAAGCCATTACATTGGTCAGATCCTTCCTCAGTGACAGGACTATGAGAGTGTTCTCCCCTTCAGATGCAGCTGACCCAATCCCCATCCTATGCGGCGTTCCTCAGGGATCCTGTGTATCCCCACTTTATACAACATATTTACCAAGCCCCTTTTTGATGATCTGGACCTTCTTGGTATCACCTAAACTAACTATGCAGATGATACTCAGATTCTCCTCCCACTTACAGGGGATTAGGACGAGGATTTGGCCTTGGTGAATAGGGTGTATTTCATCATCCAGGCATGGATGGCAACTCACGGTCTACGCCTGAATGATAAAACCAAACTAATCATTCTGGGTACACACTCCAACCCGAGAAAACTAGGCCTAGACTATTTGTCCTTTAAGATTGATGGGAACATTATCAAGGTGGCCAAGGAGGTAAAGACACTTGGCTTCTATTTGGACGCCACCCTCTCCTTTAATAAACAGGTGAACTCATTGTCATCTGCCACTGCTTATACATGTAAGCTTATCAGAGCTGGCAAACATTTAATCTCATATGACAATTGCATTATCTTAGCCAGAGCTCTCATTCTATCTAGGCTTGATTACTGCAATGCCTTATACATTGGTGCCAATAAATCCATCCCACGCAGAATCCAAATTCTCCAAAACAATGCCTTGAGAGCAGCGTTAGGTATTTCCAAAAGATCATGTATATCAAAGATAAGACGCAATAACAACTGGCTGTCAACCCAAGACAAAATACTCCTGAAAGTTGCCTCCCTTACGCATAAAGCTCTGAATAACGCTGCACCTCGTTACCTGATGGATAGATTTGCAATGAAAAACCCTTCCAGACCATCTGGGACATCTCACATCAACAGCCTTATAATCCCTAGATACAAATTGACTACGGCCAGAAGTGCCAGCTTCCCTGTACGGGCGGCCCAAGTTTGGAACGCTCTACCCCATTCTCTACGTATCGAGCAATCCTACCAGAAATGTAGAGCCAGTTACATCAACCAGCTGAACTCCACTAATAACTAGACACTACTGATCAGCTCCTTACGCTCCTCACACTACCTGTACATATTCTATTCACCTGTATATATTCCCTCCTCCACACACACAATATATATATATGATACATTACTCACCATAATCGTATTTCTGATGCTTGTATATGCTTAGATTCACATGCTGTTCATAGGCCGACATCTAGTGGAAGCTGCAGAGTATTACAGTTTGTTTTTCGAAACTCGCAAATGGGCGTCGACACAGGGCGTGCCAGTAATACTATCCCTAGTGTGACGTCCACTGTACCCATGATCCCTCACGCGTCTAGGACCCTCAGATTGTATTTTTTCTGACATCATGTTGCATGAGGAGTAGTGTGAGTACAGATAATCCAAGCAGATAGACAGAAAGGTAAGACTACAAACATCCATGCGCCTTCTCTCGGAGGGGAGGAAGGGCGGGTCGCATGTGAATCTAAGCAGATACAAGCATCAGAAATACGATTACGGTGAGTAATGTATCTCTTCTGAGGCTTGTGGAATCTGCTTAGATCACATGCTGTGCATAGATTAGCGAGCAGTGTTAGAAGAAGGAGGTGGGATGTGAGAAGGGTCATGAGCAAATAAATGTCTTAGAACCGCTTGTCCCACTTGAGTATCTGTCTTGGAATGGGTGTCAATGCAGTAGTGCTGTGTAAAGGTGTGAATAGAGCTCCAAGTAGCTGCTTTGCAAATGGTGTCAAGGGGTACATTTGGACTGAAAGCCAGAGTGGCCCCAATGCCTCTTGTAGGGTGGGCTCTTGGCGTGAAAGGCAAAAGTTTTTTTCAGAAAGGGAGTAACACAGCTGGATACAGTTAACAATCCACTTAGAGATGGCAAATTAGAGACGCGATCCCCCTCTTTGCCTGTAGCTACGGAGACAAACAGTTGGTCTGTTTTCCTTAGTGGTCTGGTTTTGTTTACATAGTATAGGACCGCCCTACGCACATCTAGAGTGTGTAGTTTCACCTCAGCCGAGCTTTGTGGGTCTTACAAGAAAGCCAGAAGCTCGATGGACTGGTTCACGTGGAATTTAGAAATAAATTTAGGTGAGAACCTAGGATGTGTACGTAAAACCAGTTTATCTTTATGAACTGAAAAGAAAGGATCCTGCACTGACAGAGCCTGAATTTCACTGACCCTTCTTATCAATGTAATAGCTACTAAGAAGGCTGTTTTATAAGTCAGGTGTTTGAGATTGCTTTTATGCATGGGCTCGAATGGGGGGCCCCATGAGTTTAGCTAGCACCACGTTAAGGTCCCATCCTGGTGGTGGGTTTGAAATTGGAGGGTGAAGTCTCTTTACTCCTTCCATGAAGGCTTTAACCACTGGTACTTTCCACCACAACACTTTGGAATGGGTGGCGGTGTATGCTGACAGAGCTGCCAGGTGTACCTTTAGTGAGTTAAAAACCAACCCTGCGTCCAGCAGGTGGAGCATGTATGTGACAATTGTGGAAGGAGTGCAATCAACAGGGTTGATTTGCTTATTCTGGCACCAGATCACGAATCTTCTCCATTTGTCAAAGTAGCGTTGCCTCGTGTTTGGCTTCCTAGACTCTTTTAGGATGTTCATACATCTCTGCGGCAAATTGAGATGTCCAAACCGTATGACCTCAGGAGCCATGCTGCCAGGTTCATTGAGTTGGGTTGAGGATGCACTTTCTGACCCTGGTGCTGGGACAGTAGGTTGTACCAGCCTGGGAGTTTGACGGGTTCGCACACCACTAGTCTGCGTAGGTGTGGGAACTACGGTTGTCTCGCCCACATGGGAGCAACCAGGACGAGCGTCATCGATTTCCACCAACTCCTCTCATCAGGAAGGTGGTCAACAAGATGAACAGAGCATCTTGTTGACCACCTTCCTGATGAGTTGGTGGAAAAGCGTACGCAAACATCCCTGACCAGTTCATCCACAGGGGGTTCCCCTGGGAGTCTGGTTGGGGGAACCTGGATGCGAATCCCGGGCACTGTCCGTTTTCGCTTGTGGCGAATAGGTCTTTAGTGGGGAAACCCCACTGAGAATACATCTTCTACGATTTCTCTGTGTAGACACCATTCGTGTTCCTCTGGGAGGGGATCTCCGCTCAAAGCGTCCGCCAGAGAATTTAGATCCCCTGGAACATGTTGAGATGACAGGAAGATGTTCTGTCTGAGTGCCCATATCCAAATTTTCTGGGCAAGCTTGGACAGATTTGGCGAACGAGTCCCCCCCCCTGTTTGTTCAGGTAGAACATGGCTGTAGTGCTGTCCGTCCGGATCTGCACTGACAGGTTCAACAGGTAGGGCTCGAACACTTGAAGCGCTCTGAATACTGCCAGAAGCTCTAGCATGTTGATATGATTCTTGGCCACTGAGTGAGACCAGAGACCCTGAGCTGTGTGGTGGAGATGGTGAGCTCCCCACCCCGACAGGCATGCGTCCGTTGTGACTACCGCCTGTTTTTCGGGATCGTAAAAGGGTTTCCCCTTGGACAGATTTTCTCTTGTCCACCATTGAAGACTTCGTACAAGTGTTGGCGAAACCACCACTAGATCGTCCCACTGACCACTTGCCTGAGACCACTGTTTCGCCAACCATTCTTGCATGAGACGCATGCGCAGGCGCGCGTGGGGGACCAGGTAAAAACATGACGCCATCATGCCCAGCAAACGCATTGCTTTGCGTACCGTTATCTGGCGACCGGCCTGATATTGCGGAATTTGCAGCAGTATATTCCGAATTCTTTCCTCTGATGGAAAGGCCAACCCCTCTTGTGTGTTTAGGACAGCTCCTAGGAACTGTTTGGAGGTGCTTGGCAGAAGACTTGACTTTTTCTCGCTTATGGAGAAACCTCATTCGAAGAGGAGGTTGATCGTTCTTTGAATGTTTGTTCTGCAAATTACTGGGGTCTCCCCTGTGATGAGACAGTCGTCCAGATAAGGGTACACTGGGATTGCCTCCCTGTGTAGGTGTGCCGCCGCCACCGCCAGTACCTTGGTGAATACCCTTGGAGCCGAGGCTATACCGAAGGGCAGTACCTCGAACTGGTAGTGCCGACTGTCCACCTAAAAGCGCAAGTATCTTTTGTGCGCTGGGAACATGGAAATATGAAAAAAGCATCTTTCATGTCCAATGCTGCCATGTAATCCCCCTTTTTTTTTTTAGGAGGGGGGTAACCTCTTGGAGAGTTGTCATGCGAAATTTTTGGGGCTTGACATACTTGTTTGCAGGCCTTAAGTTCAATACTGGGCGCATTGTCAGATTTCTTTTGGCACAAAGAAGTAAGTTGAAAAAATACCTTTGTTTACCTGGTGTCCCGGGATGAGTTCTCTTGCGTCCTTTGCTAGAAGATTGTCGATCTCTTCGAGGAGGATCTTCTGGTGGTCTAATGAGTGTACTCTGACGTGGCGGATGGTCTCGGGGACGCTCTAACAGTTCTATGCAGTATCCTGCAGACACTGTGGACAGCATCCATCTCTCTGATGTGATCTCTTCCCAAGCTTGGGTGAAGTTGGTAATGCGTCCCCCTACTGGGGATGCGTGAGAAGGGACCCTGAACGAAACGTCACTGTTTTGGTGGAGGCGTGCCGCTGCCTCTACCCTTACCACGTCCTCTCTTATTACCCCTGCCATAACTGTGGGTAGACTGCTGGTTGTTGTTCCATGGTGTACCCTGCCCCTGGGAATAGTTTGTTCCTCTCTGGGAATTCTGTCCGCGTGGGCAACGAAAATGGCCATTCCCTCTTTGATTTGGGGTTTGTTGGTTAATTGGCCTAGGGATTTAAGAGTCTCGTACTCATCCTTGGCATTTTTCAGGGCGTCCTCTACCGCCTTCCCAAACAGTAGATCTGTCTCCACCGGTTTGTCTATCAATGATGCTTGTTTTTCGGGTTTGAACCCAGATTGGCATAACCAAGCATGTCTTTTGATAACAGTGCTTTCTGCTATCAATCTTCCGGCGTTATCTGCGGCATCAAAGGTTGCTTTTAAGATGCAACCGGACACAGCTCTTCCCCTCCGACGCAACCCGTACCAATTGGCTTTTTAAGGGTTGTGGGGCGGAGTCTATGAGCGCAACGACTTCCTCCCACTGGTGGCAGTTGTAACTCGCCAGTAGGGTGGTGGAGTTGGCGATCCTAGCCTGGTAGGCTGAAGTGGAGGCTACTTTCCTACCCAAGCCATAAATCTTCTTGCTCTCCTTGTCGGAAGGAGCTTCGGACAATGACAGGTTTGTTCCCGCCCTCTTTCATGTGTTCGTAACTACCAGGGAGTCCGGTTTCAGTTGCCCCCTTATGTACAGCGGGTCTGATTGGGCTGCCCTGAAAAGTTTCTCTATCCTGGGGTTTACCGCCCTGGTGAGGTTGGGATTTACAAGGGAAGGGTCTATCCTCCTTTGTATCGACTTAAGGATAGCGATGTCCTTGGCAACGGGTCTCCTTTCTCCCACTAATTCTTCGGCAAAGTCCCTCTCTTCCTGAGCTCCCTGGGTGTCAATGTGGAAGTGTTCTGCCGCTCTGGACAGAACTTCATTCAGGAGAGGTTGGTTGTCGACCGGGAAGTCGGTAACCGGGGGATCTTTGTCTACTGGGGATTCTACTCTGTAGGTTTCTGGGTCGTCCTCTTCCTCCTCTTGGTCCTCATCATCCCCATAGTAGCCCGTCCCAGATTGGTCTCCCAACATGCCCAAATCAGGATCCTCAATAAAGGGTGGATCCTCATTATATTGAGAGTAGGGCTGTATACAGAAAGGTTCCGAAGACCGTGTTGGTGCTTCAACCCAGGACTTCTTACTTGGGGGTATCGGGTCCCTAGAACCTAGAGGAAGTGTTCGGGATTCTTGGCATAGAAGTCTGCCAAAGACAACATCCTAGACATAACTCTGTCTATGTCGTCACTATACCATTCCTTTGAGCTGGGAATGACTTTCCTGGGAGAGTTTCCCTGGCTTGTCCTGACTGGACCTATGTGTTTGTGCAGGGGTCTTTAAAATGACAGAGGACTGAGACTTGTCCATCTGTTTTTGCCTGAATGACTGCTTCTGAGGTGTGGAAGAAGGTACAGAATGCTTCTTTAGTTGTTTTCCCCCCTCCCCGTGGGTGGAAGAGTGTTTACCCTGTTTATTTGCCCCTTCAGAGCCTTTCGACGTCTGTCCAGAGTGTGGAGGTTGGGACTCGGGAACAGCCATTAAGCGGTCTGCCGATGCCGACTCCTGGAGTGCGGCCTGGGGATAGAGGTCGGCTTCATCTTCCGACGATCGAACCTCCGTTACCTTAGGGAGCGAGGCACTCTTGGCAACAGTGGATGGCTGCCTGGAGTCATGCGATCTAGATCGAGAACGACCAGAGGACACCGTTCTCTGTGTGCCTCTTTCCGAGAACTCAACGTGCACGTCGAGTCTCGGTGGGACTTATGTTTGGTCGAAGTGGTGTGGGTAGCGCTTGCGTCGCTGGGTGTTTTCCTCGCAGCCGCCCTGCCGGATCATTTTCCGAGGTCGGGGACTTGCGCTTGGCTGTCTCTCGACGCCACGTTGCCCTTGCCGTCTGAAAGCATGGTGTCACTGCCATCGCTGAAGGCGCCCTCTGCTGCCATGGCCTCTTGCCGCGTGGCGTGGTGGGCCCAACGCTTGAATCTGCTTAGATTCACATGCTGTGCATAGGTCCGACATCCAGTGGTCACTGCGGAGTATTGCATTTTGTTTTTCGTAGTCGAAAAGGGGACGTCGACAAGGCGTGTCTGTAACACTATCCCTATAGTGACGTGCGTTGTACCCACAATCCCTCACGCGTCGAGGTCCCTCTGTTTGTATTTTTCTGCCTTGAGGGAGCCTTCTAGACGTGAGTGAGTACAGAAAAGAGAGAAATATAGTAGAGGATGTCTATGTTCCTTCCATCCGAGCGGGGAGGAAGGGCGGGCGCATGTGAATCTAAGCAGATACATCCATCAGAAATGCTTTTACGGTAAGTAATGCATTGTCTTCTGATGTTTGTTAATCTGCTTAGAATCACATGCTGTGCATAGACTAGCGAGCAGTACCCGGAGTTGGCGGTGGGTTATGAGAAGGAACAGTAGAGAAAAGATGTCTTAATACTGCCTGTCCCACCTGGGAGTCAGATCTAGAGTGTGCATCTAGACAGTAGTGTTTTGTAAAGGTGTGCACAGAACTCCAGGTAGCCGCTTTGCAGATGGACTCAAGGGGAATATTTGCAATTAATGCTATGGAAGCCCCAGTGCCTCGAGTGGAATGTGCTCTTGGCTTGAAGGGTAGTTCTCTCTTAGCAAGAGTGTAACAGAGAATGATACATTGTACAATCCATCTAGATATAGTGGACTTAGAGACTGCATCTCCTTCTCTTCCTGCTGCCACCGAGACAAAGAACTGATTAGTCTTTCTCAGTGATCTGGTTCTTTCCATGTAGAACATGACAGCTCTGCGTACATCTAGTGTATGCAGACTTTTTTCTCCCAAGCTGGAAGGGTTTTGAAAGAACGTTGGTAGTTCTATAGATTGGTTTACATGAAATTTTGAGATGAATTTTGGTGCAAACCTTGGGTGTGTGCGAAGAACCACCTTATCCTTGTGAACTGATACGAAGGGGTCTAGTACAGAAAGAGCCTGTAGTTCACTTACTCTCCTAATGGAGGTGATAGCTATTAGGAAAGCAGTCTTAAGAGTGAGGTATTTAAGAGTTGCCTTGTGCATGGGTTCGAAAGGAGTGCCCATGAGTCTAGAAAGTACCACGTTTAAGTCCCATCCGGGAGCTGGGTTAGCTATCGGGGGGTGTATTCTTTTTACCCCTTCCATAAAGGCCTTGATAACTGGTATCTTCCACCACGACACTTTAAGTTGGGAAGTGGTGTATGCAGAAAGTGCCGCTAGATGGACTTTAATGGAATTAAACACTAGACCTGAATCCAGTAAATGGGTCAAGTACAGAATAATGTTAGTGGCAGAGCAGTCAACCGGGTTGATGTTCTTACTTCTACACCAGATGACAAATCTTTTCCACTTGCTAGAATAGCAGTGGCGAGTATTAGGTTTTCTGGCTTCCCTGAGGATGTCCATACATCTCTGAGGGAGATGTAAATGTCCAAATTATATGATCTCAGGAGCCAGGCTGCTAAATTCATGGTCTGAGGGCATGGATGCAGTGTCCTGCCCTTGTCTTGTGACAGCATGTTGTACGGGCAGGGAAGTTTCATTGGGGGGGATGGGGACATCTCCATCAAGTGAGCGAACCATGGCTGCCGGGCCCACATTGGGGCTACTAGTATCATGGTAACCTGCTCTTGGTGCATCTTGTGCACCACTTTGTTGAGGAGGGGAGTCGGGGGAAAGGCGTAAACAAATTTCCCTGATCATTGAATCAACAGACCGTTCCCCTTGGACTGGTTCTGGGGGTACCTGGAGGCGTAACTTTGGCATTGTGAGTTCTCCAGGGTTGCGAACAGGTCTATTTCCGGGAAACCCCATTGCGTGAAGACGTCTAAGACGATGTTTTCGTGTAATTGCCATTCGTACTCTTTGGGTAGGGGGAAGTCTCTGCTGAGTTTGTCTGCTAGCAGATTGAGTTCCCCTGGTACATGTTGTGATAGTAGGAACATGTTGTGTTTGAGAGCCCACTTCCATATATTCTGGGACAGCTTGGACAGTCCTGGAGAGTGAGTGCCCCCTTGCTTGTTGAGATAGTGCATGGCTGTGGTGCTGTCTGTGAGGACCATCACTGTCTTTCCTTGTAAGTGTTCCTGAAAGGCTTTCAGTGCTTTGAACACTGCTAATAGTTCCAGCAGGTTTATATGCTTGGATGCTAAGCTCGGAGTCCACACTCCGTGAGCAGTCTGATGGGATAGGTGAGCCCCCCATCCTGTAAGGGATTCGTCTGTGGTTAGAGTGGCTTCCACTGCGGGTGTGGCAAAAGTTTTCCCTAATAACAGGTTTTCCTTTGTCCACCACCGTAGCGAGAGAACCAAGGCCTGCGAGACTACCACCAGATCGTCCCATTGTCCGCTGGCCTGACACCACTGGCTGTAGAGCCACTCCTGCATTGGTCGCATGCGCAGGCGCGCGTGAGGTACCAAATAAATACATGACGCCATCATCCCTAGCAAGCGCATTGCTTTGCGTACCGTCACCTCTCGACCTGCCACATATTGGGGGATCTGAAACAGCATGTTTTGGACCCTCTCGTTGGAGGGGAAGACGAAGCTGTCCTTTGTTCGGATTAGAGCACCTAGAAATTGTTTGATTTGGCTGGGGTCTAAGCTGGACTTCTTTTCGTTGATGGAGAAGCCCAGTTGGGACAAAAGGTCTACGGTCCTTTGGGTATTGGAGAAGCATGTTTCGTAAGAATCCCCTGTTATGAGCCAGTCGTCGAGGTACGGGTAAACCGGGATGGATAATCTGCGCAGGTGGGCCGCTGCCACTGCCAGTACTTTCGTAAATACCCTTGGTGCCGATGCTATCCCGAAGGGTAGTACTCTGAACAAAACTTTTGGGGTTTGACAAAGTTGTTCGCTGGGCGCAGATCTAATACAGGGCGCATGGTTAAGTCCTTTTTGGGTACAAGGAAGTACACTGAATAAATACCTTCTGTTACCTGAGATAGGGGGACAGCCTCTATAGCTTCTTTTTTCAGTAGCTCTTCTACTTCTTGAAGAAGAATAGTGAGGTGTTCCGGTGTCATGCGTCGGTTCCGTGGGGGTCTGTATTTCGGGTAACCGTTGAATTTGATGCAGTATCCGTGGGCTATGGTGGATAATACCCAGAGGTCTGACGTTATTCCCTCCCATGCTGAAAGGAACGATGTTAGCCGGCCCCCGACTGGTGATGCATGGGAGGGGACCCGAATCTTTGGGTCATTTGTTGGTATTGGGCGTGGGGCCTTTTGGACTGGAGCCGCGCCCTCTTCATTTGCCACGACGTTGGCCTCTTTGACTGAACTGGGTGCTTTGGTTAGAGGGCCAGTTGGTAGCAGAGTAAAATTGTTGTTGGCTTTGCTGCTGGCGTTGGCCACGAAAGGAGCGTCTATTGCCATAGCTGCGTCTGTTAGGTGGCCTAGAAATTTGGTCGAGAGTCTTGATGGTATCAAACTCCTTCTTCGCATGTTCTAGGGCCTCATCAACTGCTTTCCCAAACAGATGTGTTTGCTCTATGGGCTTATTTATTAGGGAAGCCTGGCTTTCTGGCTTAAATCCCGAATTGCGCAGCCAGACATGGCGTTTGAGAAGTATTCCCTGAACCAGGGAGCGGCCAGCTGTCTCTGCGGCATCTAAGGAGTTCTTTACGATGCCCTGGTTTACAAGAGTTCCCTCTGATATAGTAGCTAACAGGCGTGAGCGCAGGGGTTCTGGTGCGTCCTCTGCTTCGCTGCGCAGCTTGCTCCACTGTGCATCTGCGTAGCTAGCTAGTAGGGAATTGTTATTCGCGATCCTGGTTGAGAAGGCGGCGGATGTCGTGATTCTCTTCCCAAGTGCATAGAGCTTCTTGCCCTCTTTGTCAGGTGGTGCCTCACTAGTAGATAGTGGTACCCCCGCTCTCTTTCTTGTGTTAGTCACTACCAGAGAGTCCGGGATAGAATGTCCCCTGATGTACAAAGGGTCAGAAGTCGAAGGGCTGAAGAGCTTTTCTATCCGAGGGTTGACCCCTCTGATTAAGGCCGGATTGGAAAGGGAAGGAGTTCTTCTTCTCTTTATAGGAGCCAGGAGCGGAATGGACTGGCTGACCGGGGCTTTTCCTTTAATAACCTTTTCTACAAAGTCTATGTCCGGAAGGGTCTCCCCTGTGTCTATTTCAAAATGCGCTGCTGCCTTGCGCAATAGTGCATTAAGTGAAGGCTGGTCATCTATGGGGGAGGTGTTCCCAATAGGTGAGTCCTTGGGAGGAGAAGGATGAAAGACATCAGGGTCTGAGTGCACTGATGGGGATTGCCAAGGCTGCACTGATGGGGAGTGCCAGGGCTGTGAGGTAGCTGTATCTTCTTCAAAAGCTCCTGCGCTAGTGTAAGGGTCTTCCTCAAACCTCTCCTCCTCAAGTTCTTCCTCTCCACCTAAACACTTCTCATCTTCCTGGAGGTATTGCTACTCTTCAGTGAGGTCATATGCATCTGTAGAAGGGGTAAATAGCCTAGGAATCTTGACCCTAGGGTCATCCTGGGTCCATTCTCTTGGTCTTTTGGGTGTGGGTGGGTTTTGGCTACCCAAAAACCTCGCCATCTTTTCCATACAAGAATGGAGTCTTTCCAGGGTCTCATGGGGAACCCCTGAATAGTCTAGAGGGGGGAAATCAGTGTTTTCGGCTTCAAAACGCTTCAAACGCTCCCACAACGTCGACGAAAGGTTGCCGTCGCCCTCAGAAAAGCCCTCCGGTAGTTCAGAAGTGCCTTTAGATGGATGGGGCAGTTCCTGGCTTTGTGCTTTTTCGGCGTTTCTATATCCTTGGGTGCGGTATTCGACGTCTGTTTCGTCGTCCGCTTACGTTTGTCCTCGGAAACAATTCTCGCCAGACTCTCGACGAGTTCGTCAGTCGAGGGTTCTGGAGTCGGCGTTGCCTGCGTTGCGCGTTGTTTTTCGACGGCCGCTCTATGGAGCGTTACGTCGGATGTTTTTGGGGTAGCGCCCGTCTTAGATAAAAGCCCAATCGCTGGTCGCGGCTGCGTTTGCGGGTGGGGCTTGAGACCCTTGCGGTCTGAGGTCGACGCCGGAGTGCCCTGCGTCCCCTTCGGCGCTGGTGGATCCTTCGTCCTGGACGAAGAAGAGCCGTGGGTTGTGTGCTTAGGCCTATGGGGTCTGTGTGCGTCCTTGTCACCGGGTTGTTCATCCCCATAAGCAGGGCGTGAGCCGAGCCCATCGGGGCCGGGGACTGACGTCGAGGAGCGCGAGCGCTCCTTCTGGGGGTTAATGACTTCCGTAACGGACGTCGAGTTATCACCCTCCTCGTCACTTTCTGTAACAGCGGCGGCGGGTGAGGAAACTGACTTCGACATCGCGTAGTCCGCCCACCTCTTAACTTTCCGTTCTTTAAGAGTTCTTGGTTTCAAGAGCTTACAGGCCGCGCAGCTGTCCTCTTTATGATCGAGGGGCAAGCAACGATTACAGAGCTTGTGTTTGTCCTTCCAAGTGTATTTGCCCCTACAGCGTGGGCAAAACTTAAAAGGTGTCCTCTCCATAGCTGAGGCAATAAAAACTGGTGATAACAACCCCGAGGGAAAGATAGGGGAGAAAGAAAGACATTCTCGACGAGAAGGTAAAAGTTTGAAACCCCCACTCTCCCTACTGTATGTTGGCCAGCGAGGCCTGGCCACGTGTTCGGCAGCGCCGAAGGATCTCCTCCGTCTCTTCTCCTCCGTCGAAAACTTGCTCGGCGGAGAAACAGCTTCACAGCTAACGTCGAGGGGAGGGATCTTTAACAATAAGTATATATTAAGGACCGAGGTCCGTAGTAATTGTTTAGCAATGTCTCTCTAGGAGCTCCGCGTAAGGCGACCATAAGCTGGGCGGAAAAAAACAATCTGAGGGACCTCGACGCGTGAGGGATTGTGGGTACAACGCACGTCACTATAGGGATAGTGTTACAGACACGCCTCGTCGACGTCCCCTTTTCGACTACGAAAAACAAAATGCAATACTCCGCAGTGACCACTGGATGTCGGACCTATGCACAGCATGTGATTCTAAGCAGATTAACAAACATCAGAAATATATATATTTTAACAAAAGGTGAGGAACCTTTCAGGGTGGGTATTCCTTAGGTTGGATCTCTGCGCCCTTTTGAATTAGTGTTTCGTTGTTTCCTTGTGTCCGGTCGCATGGAGGGGTAACCTCGGAGTATCTGGTTCCTCAACTCCGTTGATTAGTAAGTGATTCCAGATGGTTACTATAACATATTACCCATGCGCCCATATACCTTTGAGAAACAAAGACAAGTAGCCGTTTTCTCAATTTTTCAATGTAAATGGATTTAATTGTTCTTTTCTTCAAATAAGAGTGCCCTCTGTGATTACACGTGTTTCGACGGATCCACCGTCTTTCTCAAATCGGGGCTAGTCATGTTACATATTAAATAACAGTTTGCGACAACATAAATTATTTGGAATTTTGTCATTCATTACAATAGTGAAACCCCATAAAAAAGAGATTGGCCGTTTGGGGGCATGAGGGGGGGGGGAGGGGGTATGAGTGTTAAGGGATAAAAAAACCACATCAACAAAGAGAAAAAGAAACAATACATTAGTCTATACCAGTTTGCATACATACATCCTATCCATATGTCACATTCTCCATGATTCTTATTTCATTACATTCGTTCTATAATCCTTTAGGAAAATGGTCTGTATGGTACTCAGAAAGAAAAACCGCAGCCTTTTCAAACACAACTGCGTTGTGTTTCTGCCTGAATCTGCTTCCCCATTTGGGGCTCTCGGGCTCCCCACGGGGAGCCCGAGAGCCCCAAATGGGAAAGCAGATTCAGGCAGAAAACGCGGCATTGCGGAAAACAACTGCGTTGTTTCTGCTTTCCTATTTGGGGCTCTCGGGCTCCCCACGGGGAGCCCGAGAGCCCCAAATGGGAAAGCGGATTTAGGCAGAAACAACGCAGCATTTAGCATTTCCCATTTGGGGCTCTCGGTCTCCCCACGGGGAGCCCAAGAGCCCCAAATGGGAAATCAGCTGTAGGCAGAAACACTACGCAGCATGTAAACACAACCGCGTTGTGTTTCTGCCTGCTGTGGCTTTCACTTTGGGTCTCCGGTGCTCCCCTGGGATTATTGAGGGTTTAGTAGAGTTTGGGAATGATCTGGGAACATTTAAGTTGGTTCTGAGCAGCTTCTGCATTTCAGCCTTCACTGGAGAACTTTGGTGCAAGAATTAAATTTCTCGAGACCAAAATCGCAAACAGAGTGACAAACAGTACGTTGCCAGAGAATGTGAGAAAGGGTTAAAAACTAGTTAAGAGTTTGTGAAGTTACGAGAGAGCCTGGAACAGTAATTATGTTGAATACACAGCCAGCCACTAAATGTAGGGAGACAAATCACAGCAGGTTCTTGCCTGGCAAGAAAATCGGGAGAAAGGATCACAATCCGTTTTTAGACTTAAGGATCAACTTGCAGACGTTTTTCAGAAGCGCTTTGGGGATAAGTGGTTCAATGTGGCTGGGGTAAAGCACTGCATTTTCCTCTGAACTGGATGGACTCCAGCCGGCCCATAAGACTGGGGGTCTCAAAACAGCCCTTTAAGATGAGTAGCAGCACCCTCAAGATAGATGGGGATGCAGATTCATACTCTTGCATCAAATAATGACAACTCAATAGTTTGGCAAAGGGAGTCTGTTTAATGACAAGTACAGAAAACGGGGAGTTCAATGAACATCAGCAACCGCTCGATCTTCCTTCTTGCTTCAACTCCAACTAATTTCAGAAAAACATTATTTATACCAAAAACTCGTCATCATTGACGTGTAATCTTAAAAACCGAACATGCAACTCGATTGGTTATAGGAAGGTAACTTGAATATAGGTACTCTATCTGTATATGGTAACAGGGAGAGGGGATTGGATAATAATGTAAGGTGGGGCAACTAAGCCCTTCCTTCAAACTGGCCACTGTAAACGTCACAAAAAGTACGACGTCCTATTGGCTCTACTCTCTATAGGACCCTATATTACATGGTCCTCTATGATTGGGTTGGCATTGAGCCCACACATACTTTTCCACTTGCGCTTAGCAGCATGCAGAATAATGAGGCCAGGTGCAGGGAGTAAGTCTGTACCCCAGCTTCCTTCCAATTTATGTTACAGCCATTCATCACCTTAGTGGCCGTGTGTCAATTACTGCCTTGTAGTTTGGCTTTGAGTCTGCATCTTGGTCTGAGAAAGTTAAGGAGGATGGGTACGATAAGGCTCCATGTGAAGGTGTGAAAGTCTCATCCCCATCGGCCTGTCTTGCCACGTGACTAGGACACTGTGAAATAGGCCTCTTCTTCGTGCAATTTCATTTATTTGATTTACTTCCGTTAGTCGTTTACCATCTGCGGCTTATCTCGACCTTGCTGAACAGGAGACTCTTGTTATTCTTCTCTTAAATCGTAGGCATTGCTAGCCTATTCCAGTCTGATACGACCTGGCTTCCTTGCATGGTTACCTTCAGCAGGATTTCTCTCCGTCTTTAATTCTTTAATTGTTAGCTGAGGCCCTCTCCTCTCGAGACCTTTAGTAACCTCGATTCGATTCTGCTCATGTGCGTAGTGGATTTTCGCTCATCTATAAAGTGCTTTTGAGGTAGATATGTATAGTCGGCGCTTGCCGCAATCTATTTTACTATTAAGCATAAGCAAGCTTTCACAATTTCTTTGCGGTTCCCTGCGTATGTACACGTTTAAACTGGCTTAATGTCTTCCTCGTGCATATGGCATAACTTTCTTTATCTTGAAATCACCTGTTTCACCTTAAGCCCAAGATGTCACTTATCCATGGCATTTCGTCGCTTTATCAGCATTCTTGGGTCATCATATACCCTGTGTGTCAGTCCGATCTCTCGTGACATCACCAGTCATCATCTTTTAGTATCATCTTGGCTTCTTCGGGTATTCCATTCTGACAAACGTCCCTTTGTCGTGTCTGTAGGTATGGATTTCTCAGTGGGTACCTTGCTGTCCAAATTTGCTTAGGTGCCGGTACTTCAATAGATGCTGTTCTTCCGATAGGCACTGGACAGAGCCCAACTGCGGCTCTCTGCTGGTTTATCTGTTCTTCATACGTCACATATTTAAGTGCGACAGTTCCTGGTACTCTGAAGGGGGTGGCTGGGGTGCGGCTGATACTTAGCACTTCCTCTTCACCTCTATGCCAACAAAATCTTTGTAGATTTCAAATATCTTTGTGTAGTGTTTCTTCATATGGTGGAAACAATTGAATTACTGAGACTGCTAGCGGAAACATTTAGGTGTTTGGGTTTATTTAGGAGATAGATATAGTGAATCAGAAAAATGTAGATATATTGTTAAAATCGTGGAGGAAGTCTGTGGGGTTGTGGGCAAGTTAAAATGCTCTTTAATGGGCAGATAGGAAATCGCTTAATACTTATTGACCCCTGTTTATTATATCCATTTGTATGGTCTATAAGGCACTTAGGATAGCATTAGAATTGACATGAGGAGGTGGCTGGGATAGGCATACCTGATGCCAGGACCTATTATTGCACAGCAGTCATGTAATTATGTAGTACTGTGGTTTCTGACAGGGGCAGGAAGATCAGGTTACTGGTAAGCTGCATAGACTGGTGCAACATATTTACTGTTGAGTATGCAGTTATCATGAGGCTGCAGAAAAGTGGGTGAGGAGGGAAATAGAATCCAGCAATTGTATAAAGCTGGATTGGCCAAGTTGGAGAAGGGAGGCGGCTGCATAGGGTTGGGAGTAAATGCTGTGACTGCTTGTGACATTTTTAATTGAGTGGGCATAATCATTTCCCATGAATATGCGTAGCAAGGGAATATGAACCCAGCAAATGGAAGTTCTCTCCCAGAGAAATATTTGTTATATTTTAAAATAGTGCATTTTAGCACACTTTCTGTGAACAATTGGAAAAAAGCCACATAGGTTTGTAGGATAAGATGAAGAAAACATCCTTGAGATGCCAAGTCACCAACAGTGCACAGGAGCACTTTTCAACCTATTGTCATGAAGTCTTTCTGTGCAAAATACGCTAGCATGGGGTATGATGCTAGCGTATTAAAGCATTTTCATGCTGGCTACACCAAGTATTTCCACATAAGAATATACTCATTTTTACTTTGCCAATAATTCCAGGTACAATACTATAAGAAGCCATGTCCACGCTGCCTCTGCCGATATATGCCATTGTCCCCACTTAAGAACATACTCCTGTTGGGCTTGCCATCAATGTCAGTAACAGACAAAATGGCATGCCATAGTAAGAAAAACTGCCCAGACTAGTTGCACCAATTTAAGAACACCCATCATGTTGACTCTGCCCTTAAAGCAGAAAAAAAACAAGCCACAAAAGGAACATGTCTTTACTGGCTGCTGAAATGCTGCCCCTCATCCCCCACCGCCCAACATGCCAGTGTAAAATGGCATGCCATAGTAGGACAACATCTCCATGCTGACTGTGCAAAGGTCCACCCCGCCCCCCATTTCTAAGAATACTCATCATGGCTTTATACTGCAAGTATAGCATGTATGTCGTGTTTTTGCTGCTAGTTTTCCACGTTTGCCTTTTAAACTTGCCACCAAAGTTTTCGCTGAATCGCTAAAAAAATGTAATAATGTTTGTTGTGTGTTTGGGTTAGGGGTATTGGGGAGTGGTTGGTGGCAGGGTGAGGCGATGGGGGCTGGGGAAGAATGTCGAAAGAAGAGAACTTTATTATCAAGAAACGACAGCAGCGAAAACATCACGTTTAAAAGGCAAACATCGGAAATGGCGGTAGTATAGAATGTGGCTCCCTCGACCCCACCCATCTGTAAAAACTCTCATCTTGGCCTTACCCTTAACACCAGTATAGACTACTTTGCCATAGTAAGAAAACATGTCTTTGCTAGCAACGCAAAGGCCTTCCTCTCTATACACAAGAACAATCATCATGTTGGCTTTGCCCTTAAAGACCGTAGTATAAAACGCTGTGCCATAATAAGAAAACATGTCTTTCTACCAGTTCCCCCTCTGCCAACTATATTTAAGAACAATTATGTTGGTTTTAAAGCCATTATAAAATGCTACTCCGTAGTAAGAAAACATCTTTGCTGTCTACACAAATGCCCCCCCCTCCTTCCCTCTACCCAGCATGTGAGAACACTCATTATGTTGACTTTCTGTGCGTCAGAAAGGCAAATCTCCCAGGAAGAAAACATGCCCCTTGTTAAGATGGATTTCCAAAATCAACCCCGGGTGGACGTGGGTGGTGGATGGGGGCATCAGTTCCAAATGTTATACTTTTCAGGGAGGTTTACCAAAGTAGCTCTCTCAGTCTCACTACACAAGGGAAGGTCTAGGAGGGGACCCTATACTGGACCACCACTGATCAGTCTCTCCCACGCGACTGGGGGTGTAGGAGATGGCGGTTGGTGAGGAACAGGTGTGCTAACTTACCCGCGCCCACCCACTACGATTTTCAGAGGTTCTGGATTCCACTGGGGACATGTTCTTATCTCTTTATGTGTTTTTTTTCTGGCCGAGGGAGGCCCAAAGGTTGTGGGTGCCGAGGTCACTCGGACGCAGGATTTACTTTCAGTCAGACGCTGTACCTGAATTTCCAGCCGATTACCCCAACAACAAAAGGAAGAAGATTTCAATGGCGCAGGCGACTCATACCACCTCCAGGGAGCGAAGAAGATGGATTTCAACTGGAGTCACCACAGTCAGGGAGTGACATGCGTTCTTCGTTTGGCAAATAAAGAAGCAGCCCCTAAACACCTTCCGTTGGGACTAGAAGGCTGAACACGCAGGGGCAGGCATGTTGTAGCACAAGTTGAAGATCCTCCAAGTTCGAAGAACGCACTTGAAGAAAATTACTTACCTCTCTGTAACTTTCTTTCTGATGATGTTCCTTCCACAGATCTCATCTATTACAATCCTAACTGAAGCAAAGCTGATCTTCTGAAACATTTCCTGTCCACCAGGAGGTGCAACACTTTTCTGCAAACGCCTCTATGCACCCCGTGCCAGATAGCGACGTCAGGCCCGTTTATATCAAGGTACTGCACCTTGTGACCTCAGGGAGGATGAGGAATCCGCGGGAGGAACTTCCATCAAAAAGAATATTACAGAGGTTGTTCATTTGTTCTACTAATGGATTCCTTCCCGCCCACGGATTCCTGATCTATGAGGGACTCCGATACCAGTGTGTGGATCTGGAGAGGGAGAGCAAGGACACGACATCACACCACAAAAGTAACTGGAAGTCCAAGCAGTAATGTTTGGCTTACGTCTGCAGCGAGGCCCAAGTAGCCACCTGGCAAATGTCCGGAACATGGCAGAGGTGGCAGCCAGACCTTTGGTGGAATGAGATCTGAAACAGTCAGGCACCTCCTTCACAGCCAGATGAACAAGTTACTTTCTTACCTGGTAACGTTCTTTCGATGGGATGTTCCTCTGACGTATTCCACATCTATGACAGGTAATCACCACAGCTGTGCTGCTCCGGAACATTTTCGGCGTTTGCGTCGATGATGTCGATACGCTTCCTCGAAGGCCTCTGTTGAGCCGACGTCACCGGATGTTATAAGTAGGACGCACGACGCCCGTAGCCTCAGTTGTAGTTTTTTCCCAGAACGTGTGGCACCAATCTTCTGCCAGTATGACTACAGAAAGCCTTGCGGAAACGTAAGCTGCAATCGCATAAGAAATTCTGTAGTGGGGCAGGTTGGGAGGGTGAAATGTGGAATACGTCGGAGGAACATCCCATCGAAAGAACGTTACCAGGTAAGAAAGTAACTTGAACTTCGAAGGGATTGTGTCCTCCGACGCATTCCATATCTATGACAGACTCCCAAAGCAGTACCAATGTATGGAGGTGGGAAAAGAATTTAGAATTTTAGAAAGCCCAATTAAATTGCAGAATAGAGGACGGCCTTGCCAACAGCCAAATCTTGCCCATGGAAAGAATCCAGTGAGTAGTGTTTTACAAAACTATGGACAGAGACCCATGTGGCTGCTTCACAAATGTTACGAATCGGAACACCCCTCTGCAGAGCATTAGAGGCAGCCAGCCACACCCCTAGTAGAATGGGCCCTTAAGCCTACCTGAGGGTCCTTACCCGCCTAACGAGAACATTCATAAATTGTCAAGATAATCCATCTAGAAAAAGTCTGCTTAGTAACAGCTTGTCCCAAATGCCTTCCAGCGTATCCTACAAAGAGCTGATCGTCCACTTTGACCCGGGACATGCGTGAGATGTAGAAACCTAAAGCTCTCCTAGGATCCAACCTATGGAGCCTCTCCTCTTCCTTAGCAGGATGCAGAGGAGGATAGAATGCCGGAAGAATTACCTTCTGGCTTAAAGGAAATTCCGACACAACCTTCGGAAGAAAAGAAGGACGAACCCCAAGGACAACCCTGTCCTTGTGGAATACCGTGAAAGGTGGCTTCGCGGATAGTGCCTGCAACTCCCTCACTCTGCGAGCGGAAGTAACTGCAACTAAAAATACAGTTTAAGGTCAACAGTCTCAAAGGACAAGAATGTAAGAGCTCAAACGGAGCTCCCATCAGGAATTTTAACACTAAGTTCAAATCCCAACCAGAAACCTGGAAAGGTGAAGGTGGAAACACATTAGTGAGCCCTTTAAGAAACTGAGAAATCAAAGGAATCTTAAAATAAGAACACTCCTCAGACGAGCGCTTAAATATGGACAGCGGCGCCAGGTAACCCTTAATGGCACCCACTTGCAGGCCCTTGTGGGCTAACGAAAGCAAAAAAGAAAGAACCACAGGAATGTCGCATGAAAAAGGATCCACATTCTTAACCCTGCACCAGTCGCAGAACTTTCTCCAACGGCAACAGTACACAGACTTTGTTGCGGGCCTTCTGGCCGAGAGCAACACCTCCATCACGTCTTCAGGGAGGTCCCAATCCTTAACCTTTCAGAAACCAAGCATGAAGGTTGAGAGACTTGACCTCTGGATGGAGAACCCGAGCCCCCTCCCATGAGAGCAGATCGTCTCGATAGGGAAGACGGCGTGGAGGGCAGATGGACATGTCGAGAAGGTCCGGGTACCATGCTCTCCTGGCCCATGCGGGAGCAATGAGGATCAATCGGGAACCAAACCTCTGTAACCTACGCGGGATGACGGGGACTGGAGGAAACGCGTACAGCAGTGGGAAGGACCACTCCACTACGAGCGCGTCCCCTAAGTTCCTGCGAGCAGAATCTTTCGCACTTCGGTTGACACTGGTGGCGAAGAGATCCACTTGCGGGGTCCCCCAAAGGGTGAAGATCTCCAAGAGAACTTCCTGAGCCAGCTCCCACTCGTGAGAGACTGTGCTCTGCCTGCTCACAGCTAAACTGCTGAGATCGAAATTTCCTGCTGGATGGCCCAGAACCAGAGCTGCATCGCCTCTCTGCACAGAGGGAGAGACCCTGCCCCCCTTTTTGTTGAGGTAGTGCGTGGCCACTGTATTGTCTGTCAGAATCAGGACATTCTTCCCCCGCACAGACGCCAGCAAAGCCTTCAGGGATAGACTGATGGCCCTCAGCTCCAACAGATTGATATGGAGTCTGGACTCCGACGGAGACCAACGACTGCTGACTGCCAACTCGTTAGCATGAGCTCCCCATTCCGTGAGGGATGCATTCGTCACGATCGTTACCTTCGGCCAGGGTAGCCAAAATGGAGCCCCCCCTTCAACAGATTGCCTTCGACGGCCCACCACAGAAGATCCTGGGTGACCGAGGGCGGCACGTGAACGGGACCCCGACATCCTGCCTGAGGACTGCGACCACTGCATCTTGAGAGCCCACTGCTGAGATCTCATCCGCAGCCTGGCCTCTGGCACCAGGAGAATGCAGGATGCCATGAGGCCGAGCAACCTCAAGAACTCTAACGCCGGTAGACTCTGGGAATGTTGAAACTTGTGCACCATCTGCAGAATGTGATGAGCCCTCACCTGGGGAGGCGAACACTGCCCCAGGGATGTGTCAAGTACTGCTCTGATGTACTGGAGCCGCTGGGTAGGTGTCAAGTGGGACTACTTTAAGTCTCAGAGATGTTATCCAGAGGCTGGAATAAATCCCTGGATGAGGGCACAGAAAAAGGTTCAAATACAGGCCTCAAGTATTTGAAAAAGGTTCAAATACTTCCTCAGGGCCTTCCTCGGAGTTTCCACCGATGCACGGGGTACCTCTGGTAAAGCCTCCTCAAAAGGCTTTGAGGGCGTCGACGGAATTGGCGTTGACGGCTTCAACACAGGCCTCGAGGCCAGAGCCCCAAGCGTGTCCTTCGACGGCCTCGGCGCCGATGGCTTCCTCGGAGGCGGAGCCGAGAGAGAGTCCCTCGACAGACATGGTGCCGATGTCTTCTTAGAAGACCTCACAGGCTCCGGCGGTCTCGAGGGCGTCATGGACCGGGACCTGGAGCGGGCATGGCTAGAGCGATCCACCTTGTCCGATCGGGACCTCGACGGCTCCCGATGATCGTGCCGACCACCCAAGCCTGAAGGCGTGTGAGCGGTGGCCCTAGCATGTTCCTTGCTGGCTTCTCTCGAAGGAGCGGACAGAACGGAGCCCTGCGATTCGAAAATCGTCATCTCCTTACGAAATGCGCCCCATTCCGCAGGCGAGGAATGCTTGTTGGGACAAGCTACCCGCCGTCTGGTGGAGTCCTCGGATGAGGAAGGCGACCAGTGACGGCCCTTCCACGAGTGCCTCGAAGAGGCAGAGGATTGGCGGGAACCACTCCGGGACCGAGACCCCCCTGGACTTGCGCCGACGTGGAGAGTCGCCCCTCGAATCGTCAGTCGAAAGCCCAGCAGATCTCGACTTAGGGGCTTAGAAACCCTACCGACCGTCAACAACTTCTTCCGCTCCCGCAAGGCCTTTGACATCAAAGACTGGCAATCGTCACAGTCATCGGTGGCGTGGTCCTCGCTGAGGCACCACAGGCAGACGTCGTGCGGGTCCGTAAGCGACATCTTGGAACCACAGCCGCAGCACTTCTTCAAGCCCAACCGTGGGGTAGAAGAAGACCAAGACATATCTTCACAAACAATCAAGTTTGAAGAACCGATAGAAATCAGAAGAACCGAGGTGTGCCGAGATCTCCGAAGTGAACATGTTCGCTGAAAAAAACGGAAATGAGGCTACGGGCATCGTGCGTCCTACTTATAACATCCAGTGACGTTGGCTCGACGCAGGCCCTCGAGGGAGCGTATCGACGTCATCAACGCAGGAGCAGAAAATTTGCCGAAGCAGCACAGCTGTGGCGATTACCTGTCATAGATGTGGAATGCGTCGGAGGACACAATCCCTTCGAACATAGCATTCTGAAATGCAGAGAATGGTCCACCTCAACAGGTGGATTGGTCACAGCCCTGCCAGCACAGGCACCACCATAACCCGCAAAAGGCTAGTCATATCTTGACGTCCCTCCTCGGACGTAGAATTTGAGGTGCTGCACCGGGTCGAGATGGCAGAATCATTCTTCTCCCTTAGACAGAAGGGATGGAAGAAAAAAAAAAAACACAAATATGGATCTTTTGAGAGCGATGGAATTCAGAGACCACACCTTTGGTAGAAAGGAATGTCTACAGAGTGTTGTGCTGGCGTGCTACTCTGTTTTAAGTCTTTTGTCTCTGCCTATCATTTTGAAGGCGGAATATTTCAGAAGCCCATTACAAACACTCCCTGCATAGCGGAGCATCTGCGGAGTGTCTACAGAGTGTTCTGTATTCAGGGTTCGGGCTATGGCGTGGGCCTGTCCAAGCTCAGCGACCCCTTTCTCTGGTCCAGTCTTCCAGCGGCAACTTCCCGTCACACGCACACAAAAAAAAGTAGCACGAAGAGTGTCACTGTCTCATCAGTCAGTCTTGACACTGCATCTAAGGTGACGGGGTAAGAGAAAAGGTGGTGTTGGGGGGCACTTAACACCACAACGCCTGACGTAGTGTTAGATTTCTTGAGTTTAGTGCTTGTATCTCCTCTTGGTCATACTATACTGCACTGGGACTCTTTCAAACGCATGGCGACTGTGGGGTTGAGAATCCCTCTTCCCTTTCAGCCGTGTATGTGAAATTAAGTGCAGGACACGACCTACCAACACTTGTATTTTTTTTGTTTGTTTTTTGACATTGTATAAATGTTTGCATACTAGAGCTCTCATCTAACCCTGGGTCTGTACTAATAATTAAACCCTTGCACACACCAAGTTCAATTAAAGTCAGCAACTAGACATTTTAAGGAGCCCAGTCCCTTTGATCCTTGGAAATAACCAACAGCATGCTTGGCAAATCGAAGCAGTACCCGCTGCAGAGTGGTGATCTTCAGCCTGCGGCTAATTCCACAGAACATAATGGCGCTCTCCACACAGTCTTCTTGCACAAAAAAACAGGGAAAGATTCCTACATTGTTCCCCCATTAGCCATATAAACTATTTAGTCAAGTGATCAAGGAGGGGTATAGAGTGTCCGACAACACCTTAATAACTATAAATGAAACACAGCCTAATGAGGAAAACATGGGCAATCCAGTGAGTGAAATTTCAGGTCATGTTCTTACAGAAGTCAAACACCAGGCGAACACCACAATTGTTGAGACCTGTGTGAGCTTGGAGAATGAGATCCAAGCCTTAGAACGTGTGTGAATGACCGTGCATCTCCAGGCTTGTTTAGAACTCAAGGCACATCTACTGAGGCGATCCCAGATACTCTTAGACCTGACAGCCAAGAAATAAAATGACTCTGCAACAACAGACCTTAGTTCACTGCCCTTCCAAAGAAACGACTCAATGAATAATGAATCAATGGAAGGAGGATTTTCATCTTTGGCTGCTCTTACTATGGTCTTGCAATCCTTCATTCGTCTCTACAACTTTAGTTTACAATGTACAACTAAACACATTCGTTGAATGAGATAAAATCACTTCTGACGAACAAATCCCATCTGTGTCCCGAAACTTAGCGAGAAGTCTCCTAATCTTGATTCAAATATGCTGCCATCAAAGGATCAAGATATGACAGATATCCTGCACGAGGAAAATAGTGCAAAATCTTCTACAGACAAAAGTTCATATGATGCTTCCCAATCAACAAATATTGCCATTAGGAAAAATCAATCTAAAACACAATCAAAAGAGGAAGTTAATATAAATGTAACGCAAAGGAAAACCAAAAATATCAAAGGACGACAGAAAACCTCTAATAAAGGATCTCACAAGTTTCTCAGAAACATTTCGCTGGCTGAAAGCACTGCCAATCGACAGAGAAGAGGTGATATGATTTTGAACAACAGCATCTGTATTATTGATGAGTCAAAAAACTAGTGACAAAACTGCCAAAAAGGTGAGGTTAACCAAAAGAGTATCCTCAAGACCTAAGTGACTAAGATCGCACACATAGGTTCAAAACTCTGAAACAGATTTGGCAATGAGAAAGCAAGTATGTGATATTCCAAAACAATCAGAGAAACCATTTATCGCGTGTTCTCAAGAATGGCGAAAACAGGAACAAAAACATTGAGAATAAAAAAAAAACATGAAAGCCAACACCATCAGAAGTCTGACCCCTTTAATTGACTTAACTAAAAACAAATGTCAACAAATGAAGGCACACTCTTACCGAGGTCAGCACACTCAGGAGGAAAATTTAATAGACCTAGAAGTGTGCACAACGAAGAAAAATCATCAACAAGACGAAGTGTCTGAACGTTTTTTCCGATTTTCTAATCTATACGCGACACAGATCATAATATTCCACTTCATAGAAGCAGATTGTTAGTGCTTCTTACCTTCATTCAACAACGGACTCAATTTCATCTGCAGATTTGAAATATGTACATCTTTTTGATTATCAACATTTGGGGAAATGTGCAGTAGATTTCCACTCAAAAATGGTGGAAAAACATAATTGATCAACAGGAAGCCATTTTACTTCAAGGCTTTGAATACTTTTATACATGTCAAGTAGAGGAAAATGGCTCACTACAAGTTAAACCAAGGATTAAAATAACTTGTCGCTTCGACTTGAACAGTAAGCAAGATGCTTCCCCGGAACTATGAGTCGCCGAATTGGGGTTGGCTTTCTTTAGTCTTGCCAGCCTCAGCGCGAAGCAGACCAGGCTTCATTTAACACATGGAATATTTCACGTTTGCACTCCTAAGGATATAACTCCTTTTTAAATAGGCAAATTAATGAGATGTGGGATAAATCTAAGCTTATTTTTTTGCAAGAAACATGGCTTAGATCAACGCCTGTATGGGATGGTTTTACTGCCGTGTCCAAGTTGGTGAAAAAAGGTACTAGGGGTAGGCCAATGGGTGGGCTTAGTATGGCTGTAATAGGTATTGAAAGGGACTGGGTGTGACTGAATTGGTGACCAATTCCGATGCTTCATTGATCACAAAGATTGTTGACACAAGGAAACTTCCAGGAGTTCCTTTGGCTCTTGTGATCAATGTATATTTCAACCTATTGAGTGCATCCCTTGAGGAGACTGAATGAAATTGAGAACTCCTTGGTTAGTTGGTCAACCGACAATCCACAAGATGGCATAGTTATAGCGGGAGATTTCAATTGTCAGTGCTTGGTCAGTGATTTTGAAGGGGAAGATCTGGACCAGGGGAGGGGACTAATGCCTGTTGTGCACAAAGCAGGAAAAGTTAAGAAAAAGGTTTGGCTGAAATTTCTCTCCAGATGGGATTTTACAAAAAACAATTTATTAAATGACGGGGTCCTTAAAGATGCAACGACTTGGTCTAACACCTTTGCAACGTCGGTCATCGATTATATCTTTGTGAAAAACTTTGAAATGAAGCAAATTGGATCCCTTGAAATTGTTAAAACAAACACTAGCGACCATGCAATTCTCCAAATATCCAGGACAATTGATGGCTTTGAGGAAAATTGAGCTTTAATGTCAGCAGAATCATTGGTAGTCTGTAACACGGGAAACCGGGTTGTTCAATAGTGTGAAATCTGGAGATGTTAGCTTGGGGGCTCCTAGAGTGGTGTACGAATTTGAGTTACAGTGAAAAACAACTACAAACCCTCCCAGAAAATTTTCCAAAATTACTCAATAGACTACAAAAAAAACAAGGGAAAGAAACACGCATAATCAAACACGCACTCCCTTCCACCCTAAAAGGTTGAATTATGAAATTGCGATCCAGACCCACAAATGTACATTGCGAAAAGATTTAATAACGTTACACAAATGTTTTGAAATGAAGTGGGAAGAGAAGGACAAACTGAAAAAGATCATAAAATGATATAAGAATTGGTGCAAATCACATAAAATACAAAAATACATGGAAACCAATCAGGAACTGCTGTATAAGATTGTGAAAAAAGATACACAAGCCATTTGGTGGGTATAAAATAACAAAAATCAGTCACAGGCAGTTGCCCAATCAAGTGGGGTAAGTGAAGGATAATGGGTGGAGCATCTCTTTAGCAAATACGATGCCGATAGCAATGGACCTTTAGGGACACACAGTCCCTGTTCCCAATCTTTACCTCTTGCTTTTGACCACCTTAACGTAGAAACAATAATCAGTAAGTTAAAGAACTCCAGAGAAAGTTGCGCTTATGGAGTAACACATGGAATATTCAAAGGACAATCCTGTCCTTTGGGCAGATATTTTGTTTCATGCTTTTCAAACACGTAACATCAGATTACATTTGTCCTATGTCATGGTCGGAATCTATACTCGTTCCAATCTTGAAAAAGGAGAATCGAGTAAAACTGTTGTCCTATAGACCAATTTCCATCCTGGACACCTCATCAAAAGTCTTTGCCAACCTGGTACTCAATGAATTAACATCTTGGGCGAATAAGATCAATTTACTTAGTCCACTGCAAACTGGCTATAGAAAGGGCGTAGGCACCATAATCAGTGGACTAGCTTTAAAGGCTTGTCTGTCAGATGTAGGGTCTCACTCTTGGCGTGCCCTTTATGTAGTAGCGATAGATCTCTTCAGCATAGCATTTGACACTGTTGACATTTCTAGATTGTAGTCTAAACTGCTGAAATGGGATATTGACCCCTCTGCTGACATAGCTCCAACTGCTGTACTCGAACAACTCTACAAGAGTAAAAGTGAATATCTTGGGGGAACGGTCAAGGACAATCTTGCTGAAAAAAGGTGTACGTCAGGGCTGCGTCCTGGCCCCGCGCTGTTTAATTTATATCTGGCGGATCTGTGGGAGGCCAGCAAGGAGTTGGGAGGATTTGTGCCCAAGTGGTTGGGACTGAAATTGAGGTGCATTGCATTTGCCGATGATATTCTCCTAATGGACTATACCCCTGCTGGTCTACAGCGACAACTTGACAGGGTGGATAAATATCTGAAAGAAAACTCCCTGCAAATAAATACTGCCAAATCCTACATAATGGTCAGTACTACTAAGAAAAAATGCAGGGAATATACATGGAAACTAAACAACTCTACAATTCAGCAAGATGATACAATTCAGTACTTGGGCTATGAGATTGCAGTAAAGAAACAAAGCAAAATAGAAATTGCCCGAATTGAAGAAAAGATTGCATCATGTTTGTCATTCCTAAAAATGGTAAAGAGCAAATGATGTGCTTATTCCCTGGTTCCGCTAATAGAGTTCAATACAGCGAAAGTTACCCCCATCTTCCTCTACGGGTGTGAACTGATGAACATCTCAAGTAGGAAGTTTTGATGTGCTCAAAGGTAAAATCTTAAAACAGTTGTGGGGGATTCCACTTTCAGTCCCTATTAAGTACTTTTAGACTTCAATTGGGCCTTACATCTAGGTGGGCCCAGTATATTAGCAGAGGTCTAGCTGCGATTTAAAGTCTTGAAAAAGCAGGTCGAGAGTCACTGGGGTTCTACTTAAATATCTTAGTACAGAGAAATACAAACCCATTTTTAAAAAAACTGAAAAAAGATGTGATAACTTCACCATGATGATTGATCAGGATGGCTCAGAGTGAGAAACCGTGTTTAAAAACAAGATAACAAGGTGGGATAAGTCGATGGATCTCTCGGACTTGAGCCGTTTAAATCTATATATGGGAATTTGTGTCTCTACCCCACCCTATTTAAGATCTTATTCAGCCAAATTTACTTGTTCCCATTACTGACTCTGGTATTTTAAAATTTCGGTTTAACTGTTTGCCGACGATAGAGGTTGTGGGTCCCAATTTGGGTGTAACCCGTGACCTGCGTAAATGCAGGTTAGGGAAGATAGTATGCAGTACCCTGTGGGAGACTGCACCAGCCTTGTCCTCTTGGCAATAGGTAACCCAACCTTTGGTATAAGTGTGTACTACACAAGTTGGTAGAGTGACTGAGCAGCCAGGCTAATCACAAGAGGGGTCAAAGTGAGCTGTAGGGTTGCAACACAGTTTCATAGTGACAAGTATCCAAATAACACCTATACTCCAGGTTTCTTGATCAAATAATAATTTATTTTAATTTAAACAGTCAGTTTTAAAATAAGCCTTCTTTAAAAGGAAGCAAATATGGAACACTTAAATATACTTCAAAATACACACACTCAGTTTCAATAAATCAGTAGATACCCTTTGGGGATGGTACACAGACACTTCCTGCTCCCTGAGGTGACTTCAATATTTAAAGGAATGGTTCGGTCATAAATATTATTGTCCCTATGGTTCAGCCATGTGCTTTTAACCATAATTCAATCGATCGTACAAACATTTCCTATGCACCTTACCCGAGTTTTCGTCTCTTGAACACAAGCAAAATCAGGCAGCAGGGCGAGGCCATCTTGTGATAATCTTATCACTTGCCGCATCGCCCTGGGTGACCTGCGTTTGCGGCACTAAATCATATCCCCCGCCCCGGACATCACCAAATCATTTATATTCTCCGCCTCTCTCCGTGACATTGCTGTGCAGCGTAGCCAAACGTGCCCAGTTGTCACCTACGCGACTAGATGCGGAACCCGGAAAACAACACACATCGTCTCTCAGCGCAGCGCGTCACAATTAGGAATATGAAACTGTACTTTAAAAGGAAACAGCAAGACTGTACAATTGGTAAAGTACATTTATTTCACATTAAATGTTTCGATAACATTCGGCGTCTGACCTAATCAATGAAAATGGAACTTTTTTTCTTTGCTCTTGTTCCATAAATCCGCAAACGTTTATCGTGAGTCGCGCACTGTTCCTTTTGGGTACACAGGGTGTTCGTTTTGTCTAAATGAAGCACTACTGTCGCTCGTGAATAGCAAGGCTGGTGCATCAACTTTGCACTAGACCACCGTAAAGGTTGTTCTATTGCTCCTAATCGCCAGTAAAATTTAAAGCAATACAGAGTTTGATGCCAAAAAGGGAAAGGTTAGGGAAGAAAACAATTGTTAAGTTTCTCAAACAGGTAAGTCCTTTTGAATCCCCCAATGCAATGTAGATTAACACTTTCCCAGCTATACAAGTAAAGAATGTATGACTTTTTGGAGGGACAGATCAAAACACAAAGTCAGAGGTAAGAAAGTCTTCAGGGAGCCTGGACAGCCAATGTCAATTGGGCAAAGTCTATGGGAGCTGAGGCCCTTCTTGACGGTAAGTCTTGCAGAATGTTATAGAGAGTTTTGTAGAAAAATAAATCACTGTTGGGCCACCAGCTGCGAGGCTTAAGATGGGCAAAGCAGCAAGCAACTCTTCAAAAGTCAGCAAATTCAAGTCTCAACTGAGAGCAAGCAAGCTACACAACAAGGTAGGTACCCCTTAGTTCACAGTACCTTAGGTCTGAAGAAAGTGGTTCCAGCTGGCTTCTGTTCCCGTTGTAGTATGGCAGATCCTGTTCCTGGGCCTCAGTCGTGGAGACAAGAGGGAGGATGTCTGGGATCTCCTGCACTACGATTTGATGGTCGGCAGCAGCAAGGGGCAAAGTTCAGATCAGTGCCACTTCGCGGTTTCAGCTTCTCCCGAATAGCACTACTGCGGTTCTCGGATACTTTGTGGACTTTCCTTGCTTAAATGTCCAGCACACTGTTGAGGTGGCTCAGGCTTGGTCTGCCCTGCTTCGAGGGAGTCCGGATGATCTTCCTGGGGATCAGGTCTGGCTTAAAAACAAAGAACTCAATTCTGGTGTTCCGGTCCCCTGGCACACAGTTCCTGCATCAGCAATGGAAGTACAGCCAGCACAGAGAGAATCTCCAGTCGAGTTAGTCTTGGGGTCGAATGGTCACACCAACCCAAGGGGAGAAGTCGTCCTTTGCAGGGCTTCTCTAGTTCAGGCGAATTTGGAGCTTCGACACTGCAGCAGGGCTTCACCGGGCAAACCAAAGGTCCAGGAGTTGTAGCTAGCTTCTCCTCCAAGTTCTTCTATAGATTCCTTCATCCAGTGGTCGACTCTGCTTTCCTTGCAAAAGACCTCCCCTTTTAGGCCAGTTTTTCCCATTCATTCACAGCCTAGCTGTCACTCGCACAGCAGGGTGGCTGTCCTCCAAGCAAAGCCAGCTGACCAATCGCCTTTGGGTGCATTCCTGTAACCAAGGAGACCAAGCATAGGGAGCTCCGGGCACCTCCCTCGCTTCCTGCCCTGCCACACACACTGGAGCCAGAGGCGGGCTTCACCAGTGAACCCTGCCAAAGACAAAACGAACAAAGGGACCAAACCTGGTTTGGTGCGCAGAGTAAATCTCAAGAAGGACCTTTACAACAAGAAATGGTGAAAAAAAGAACATCGGCCATTTTGACTAAATGAGCACCCATGGGTGCTATATACTGCAGCTGTGAACGCAGCCACATTCAAGGGAGAAGCTATGGAGCCATAGTTCTCAATGAAGTTCCGATAGTAACCAGTGAGACCTAGGAAGGCTCTCACTTGGGTTTGGTAGTAGGGGTGGCCCACTCTTGTACAGCTTGTACCTTGCTAGGCAATGGCCTTATTTCACCTCCTCCTACCTCATGTCCAAGGTAGACCACTTTACTCTGACCAATTTGACATTTGCTTGCCTTTATGGTCAGATGGGCCTGTTCAAGAGCCTACAAAACATATCCAAGGTGGTCAAGATGCTATTCCCAAGTGGGGCTGAACACTGCAATGTCATCCAAGTATGCCATGCTGAAGTCCTCCGTCCCATGCAGAAATGGAGTCACCATCCTTTGGAATGTAGCATGTGCATTTGCATTTTTCAGCCCAAAAGGCATAACCCTAAACTGGTAAAGGCCTCCTGGGGTAGAAAATGCATTTTTTTCCTTGGCATGTTCTGCTGCCAATAGCCTGATGTTAGGTCAAATGTAAGGAGGAATTTAGCAGAACCAAGTTTGTCTACCAGCTCATCTGTCCTAGGTAAAGTATGGGCATCAGTCGTGGTGACTGCATTAAGATCTCTATAATCCACACAGAATCGCAAATCCTTGGATCCTGCCTTTGGCACTAGTACCACTGGACTAACCCATGGACTTGTAGATGGCTATATTACCCCAAGATCCGGCATCTTCTTGACCTCTTCCTTTATGTGGGTTCTTACATGGCCTGACATTCTTTAATCCCTGCTTTTGACAGGGAGACTGTCACCAGTGCAGTGAGTATATCATGCTGGCCCCAATGGGTCAAGCCTGGAATTGGTGAAAACAGGGAGGCACACTGATTCAACATAACTTTGCACTCCTCCTGTTGTTGCAGGCAGAGTCAGACCAGAAGAGAGATTAACTCATTTTTCCATCTAAAGGCTGTCCCTTGGGGAAGGTCAGGCAGAGGTTAACTCTCCTCCTACTCTTGAACAGATGCTAAGCGCACAGCTCCTAGTTCTGGTCTGGATACGTATGCCTTTAGGCAGTTAGTGTGAAAGACCCTAGGGGCCTCCTTGGGATTGCTCAAGTCCACCAAGTAATTGACCTCTCCAAGTTTGCCCACAACCTTGAAGTGTCCAATCCATTTGTCATGTAAGGCCATCTGCCTTGTAGGCACTAGAACTAGCTGGTCTGGACCATGTTGGCCTTCTTGTCATGCCAATGTTTAACCAGAGCCTGACCTGCTTTCAAGTTATCAGAAGCTTCTGTCATCATTTGTGTAGTTCTCCTTTGGAGACCTATCACATAGTCAGTGACCCTGACTGGCTTAAGGGAAGGAGCACTCTCCAGCCCTTCCTTGATCAGGGCCAATGGACCACTAACTGCATGACGATAGAGGAGCTCAAAGGGGCTGAAACCAACCCCTTCCTGAGGGACTTCTCTATAAGCAAAGAGAAGGTATAGCAGTAGAAGGTCCCACTTTGTTCCAAGGGGTTCCCCTAAAGCACTAATCATGCTCTTCATAGTTCTATTAAACCTCTCCACCAATCCATTGGTTTTGGGGAAGGTAGGCTGTTTCGAACGTATACGTCACTTCACAGTTTTTCCACATGGTCTGCATGTAGTGGGACATACAATTTGCCCCCCTGTCTGAGATAACCTCCTTAGGAAAACCACCCCTGGTAGAAATACCGAGGAGGGACTTAGCCACTGCCTGAGCAGTAACAGTCCTCATAGGTATGGTTTAGGATACTTGGAAGTATGGTCTACCACAACAATATACACCAGTTGCCTGAAGATGTGGGAGGGTCTGGGGGACCAACAATGTCAATCCCTACCCTCTCAAAATGAACTCCCACCACTGGGAGAGGCACCAAGGGTGGCACGTTCTTGGCTCCGATCTTGCCAGAAGTCTGACAAGTGTGACAGCTTCTACAGAATGTATCTACATCTGATCCCATCTTGTGCCAGTAGAAACACAGATATCCTCTCCTTGGTCTTCTTAAAGCTTAAGTGACCAGCTAGAGGAATCTCATTGGCCAACTGTAGAAACTGGGGTCTCATCACCTGAGGCGCTACAAGTCTTCTGTAGTCCCCTGGGGTAGACTCAATAGGCTCACTGTAAAGGAGGACATCCTCCCAGTACTGCCTGTGCTTCCTTGGCTCTTACCCATCCAGCTGGGAAGCTGCCTGTTGGTGAAGTCCTTCAAGAGTAGGACCTTATTTGACCTCTGCTAAAGTCTGCCCTAGAGGGTACACCTTCTGCAAGCAAATTCTGCAGCTCAGGAAGGTCTTTAGGATCCAGATCTCAAACATAGGAAAGGGCGTCTTCCATCTCTGTTTGACCAGTAGCTGATTCACCACTTTCTGGTTGATCCTCCCACTCAGCCTCAGCTGGGGCAGGGGTCACATGTGTGACCTTGGACTGTCCTCTCTGGGATGTCCTTGTCCTGTGAACAGGGGTGGCACCTTTCTTCTTTAATGAGGCCTTGGGTTTCCTCTTTGCCTCCTTCTTTGGCTTGGTATTAGAAGGGTGCCCTTCCTGTGGACTGGGAGTTTAGGTACTTCTGTTACTTCCCACTGAGAGTCATCTAAGGTTACACCTAGTCAATCTAGTTTGCTCCTGCTTTCTGCTACTGAGAAGCCTGGGGTGTTTGATACAACTCCAAGTCTCTTTAAGTCATTCCCCAACAGGACTCTCCCAGGCACCTCACTTTGTAGACTAACAGGTAGTCTTACAGTCCTATTGTTGCACTGGGTGAGAGCTGGTAGTCTAGGAACCATCTGGAGCGGGCCTCCAGCAAGTTTACTGGGACCTCTGGGTGCCTTAACAACATTCTCAGGCTTGAAACAATGTTCATTCACCACTGTAATGCTGGCTCCAGTGTCTCTAGTGGCAGGGGTCTCCTGGCCATTTAAAAGTACACTATCCTTGTAGTATTCTTTTGTGTTATCTGGAATAGAGATATACACATCTACATTCTGCTAGTCCCACAGACACAGGGACACTAAAGAAACACTGGCTGAGACTCCAATGGGGTCTTCAGCCAATAGTTGCAAGTTACCACTTGCCATATGAACTTCTCCCTCAGGGATGAAGGCTAAGGAGGCAGTGTGGACCCCTGAAGGTGTACCCTGGCATCTGGGATCCCCTTTCACATTGTCAGTTGAACAACGAGCATAACATTTACCAAATGTTCTTTGGAATGGGGGCTTCTGCTGACCCGTCTCTGGTTTAGCACCAGAGGTTTCACTAGACTGACCTGGTTTCCCATGGTATTTACACTTTATCTGTTTGTGGCCCTCTTGAGTGCTGTCATGGCCACAGGCTCGAGAACAAAAAAAAACACCATCTAGCGATGGGGGCAATGGGTCACTTGACTCACTTATGTCCCTTTGGGACCTATAAACACAGGGGCCCTAGATGGGCTCAATCCTGGTGCCTTTGGTGCCAGGCTCATATAGAGATGTGAGCAGGAACAGTATTTCAGTGCAGCAGTGCTTTTATTTTACAAGAACTTTCCAGGAGCTGAAAGCCTTTATACCAGAGAACATCCTCATGTGCTGACTCATCGGGTGTGGTAGGCAGGCTGAACCTGGTGGAAGTGGCTTCAGAAGCTCAGCTATATAAGCTGCTCCATCCTTAAGGCCGGTGCTTTGCGTTACTGTCCACTCGCGTGCAATGTGACACTCACCGCCGCTTGGACCAGTTTACTTACCCTTGAAACCAGGCGTTCTCCTGCATACTCTCCTCTAGGAAACCGGTGCTTCATCGCTTCATCTGAAGACTCATCGCCTGACATCCAGTGATCTTGATCCAGATGCCGCAGCACCGCACTCCACATCTACAAACTCGACAAGAGACCAGGTGAGCGTAACAGTGGTTGGAATTAGAATTCTTCTTTCCATCTTTCTTGTGCAGCTTGCCCTCATTCTTTTTGTGAGTGGCCCCCATAATCCTTGTGAGTGGCCCCCAGAATCCTTGTGAGTGGCCCCCAGAATCCTTGTGAGTGGCCCCCAGAATCCTTGTGAGTGGCCCCCAGAATCCTTGTGAGTGACCCTGTTGGCAACCCACAAGTCAGCAGCCGTTGCTAACGTTTTGGGATCAATCTCTTTTGAGACAGCCAAGTGCTGTCTCGGCTCAGGAGAGCAGGCATCAAAAATAGATTCTAACGAAAACAGATCTCTCATTCCTTCAAAGGTGTTCAACTCTGTACCCCTTAACCCAACCATCTAAGCTTTTCAAACATTCACACACCCAGGTAGCATAAGGGGTACCATCAGTCTTTTTGAGGGTCCTAAACCTCTCAAGGTACTGGGAAGGAGTTTCCCCAAATCTGGCTATTAAGGCCAGCTTCACATTCTCATACTCCTGTCTTTTAAGTTCACCTACCTCCATTACAGCATCAGTTGCAAGCTGGGGAAGCCTAGAGAAAAGCCAAGGAATCAGCCGATTCCCTGTGAGACCAGGAATGCCACGATTGTATTCAAAGAAAACCCAACCAATCCAAAATATCAAGTTTCACATCATACATACTCACTGCTTCTTTAGGCAGGCGTTGCCTCTTGGGACTGGAAGACCTAGAGGACTCTGGGAGGGAAACATTTTCAAGAGACAATCTTTTCATTTTAATAGCATGTTGAATTTCAGTTCCCTGAGCTTGATGTCTTGATATTTGGCTTGAGCTTGCAACCTTTTAAATTCCAATTCAAGTCTCATTGTTTCAAGAGACATATTCTGGACTCAGTGTTGGACCTTGTGGGGTCCCAGTGGACATGGTTTGAGGGAAAATGGCAGGCTTAGGCAAAGTGGTGCTTCTCTGCCTCCTCTGACTCTTCTAAGACATTTGAGTTAGACTGAACTATCATCCTTATTATCAATTTCCACATTTCCTGGGTAAGTAGGTGTTGAAAACCTACTACCCAAACTTTGGCTATTCAACAACCTTGTAATTAACTAATTTTACTTTCTTTTTACAATAAGATTCCTGACTTTACACATTTATTTCGGTTGATCTACTGTCAAAATGATCATGGCTTCCTGACTAAAGTAATCCATATTTGGCATGTTACAATTGCTGTTCTGATGGAGCTTAGCCTTGTGGGCGTTTAGTTGAACACAAGCAAAGCAAAATACACTATGTAACAACTCTAGAATAGATCCTCACCGCCTGCCACCAGTCTTCGGCAAGATTGTATGCAGTACCCTGTGGGAGACTGCACCAGCCTTGTCCTCTTGGCAATAGGTAACCCAACCTTTGGTATACGTTTGTACTACACAAGTTGGTAGAGTGACTGGGCAGCCAGGCTTATCACAAGAGGGGTCAATGTGAGCTGCAGGGTTGCAACAGAGTTTCACAGTGACAAGTATCCAAATAACACTTCTACTGCAGGTCTTGAGTAAATAATTATTTTTTAATTTAAACAGTTTTAAAATAAGCCTTCTTTAGAAGGAAGCACATATGTAACACAAATATACTTCAAAATACACACTCAGTTTCAATAAATCAGTAGGTACCCTTTGGGATGGCACACAGACACTACCTACACCCTGAGGTGACTTAAATAACTTAGACACTGTGGACCTTAATATATCACTGGTACATTTAAAGCAATACTGAGTTCGATGTCAAGAAGGAAAAGGTTAGAGAAGGAAACAATGGTTAACACGTTTCTCAAACAGGCAAGCACTTTTGAACGCCCCTCCCCCTCAATGCAATGTAGATGAACACTTTCCCAGCTATACAAGTAAAGAATGTATGACTTTTTGGAGGGACAGATAAAAACACAAAGTCAGAGGTTAGCAGAGTCTTCAGGGAGCCAGGGCAGCCAATGTCAATTGGGCAAAGTCTAGGGGAGCTGAGGCACTTCTTGCAGGTAAGTAATAAGTGTTGCACAATGTTATAGAGAGTTTTGTAGAAAAATAAATCACTGTTGAGCAACCAGCTGGGAGTCTTGTGATGGGCAAAGCTGCAAGCAACTCTGAAAAACGCAGCAAATGCAAGTCTCAACTGAGAGCAAGCAAGCAAGCAAGCTACACAACAAGAGGTAAGTACCCCTTAGTTCACAGTACCTTAAGTGCAAAGAAATTGGTTTCAGCTGGCTTCTGTTCCTGTTGTAGTGTGGCGGATCCTGTTATTCCTCGGCCTTAGTCGTGGGGACAAGAGGGATGACGTCTGGGGACTCCTGCACTACGATTCGAAGGTCGGCGACAGCAAGGATCAAAGTTCAGATCAGCAGCACTTTGCGGTTTCAGCTTCTCGCGAATAGCACCACCGCGGTTCTTGGACACCTTGTGGACTTTCCTTGCGTCTGGGGTCCAGCACTCTGTTGAGGTGGCTTAGGCTTGGTCAGCCCTGCTTCGAGGGAGTCCGGAGGATCATCCTGGCGATCGGGTCTGGCTTAAAAACGATGTACTCTATTCTGGTGTTCCAGTCCCCTGGCACACGGTTCCTGCTGCAGCAAAGGAAGTACAGCCAGCAGAGAGGATTTTCAGTCGAGTTCGTCTTTGGGTCGAATGGTCCCACCAACCCAGGGGGAGAAGTCGTCCTTTGCAGGGCTTCTTTAGTCAAGGTGATTTCGGAGCTTTGGCACTGCAGCAGGGCTTCACCAG
Source organism: Ambystoma mexicanum (assembly GCF_040938575.1). Lineage (NCBI taxonomy): Eukaryota > Metazoa > Chordata > Amphibia > Caudata > Ambystomatidae > Ambystoma > Ambystoma mexicanum. Next base: position 253,006,237 of record NC_090926.1, on the reverse strand, counting down.
GCAAACCAACAGTCCAGGAGTTGCAGCAAGCTTCTCTTCCAAGAAGTTCTTCGGATTCCTTCGTCCAGTGGTCGACTGTCTTCTTTGCAAAAGACCTCGCCTTTTATGCAAGTCTCTCCCATTCATTTGCAGCCTGTCACTCACAAAGCAGGGTGGCTGTCCTCCAAGGACAGCCAGCCGGCCAATCACCTTTGGGTGCATTTCTGTGACCAAGCACAGGGGGTTTCAGGCATCTCACTCACTTCCTGCCCTGCCAGACACGCTGGAGCCAGAGGCGGGCTTCACCAGTGAACCCTGACAAAGACAAAATGAACAGAGGGACCAAACATGGTTAGGCGCACAGAGTAAATGTCAAGAAGGACCTTTACAACAAGAAATGGCAAAAAAAGAACACCAGGGCCATTTTGACAAAATGGGCACCCCATTGGTGCTACACTGCAGCTGCGAACGCAGCCCGCGGTAAAAACACAATGGTAGGAAAAAGTAAACCACTGCCACTAGCCATTAATTGTAGAAAGGGTAACATAAAAATGTTACATGAGAAGGTAGACAAAGGGGATATTAAGTAACCCCTCCAGCAATCTATGGAAGATCTTGTGTGCTCGGTCTACAAAGTCACAAAAGGTAAGTGAAGTCAATTTCACTTTACTGCTCTTGACAACATGAGTTTAACCGAGAGAAGGTATTTAAACCTCTGGGAAATCTAAAGGACTGATGTGTGTCACAATGTAAAAAGATGCCGCCTATGGAGTTTGTCAGACTACAAAACCCTAAGAAACTGTGTTCAAATCAAAGAAAAACACATTAGAGAGTGGGGAAAAAGGTCTCACTCTCTCCAGGATAAAAATTAAAAGTCCTAAAGTCCAGCAAATGAGCTGGGGGTCTCCAAGATAGAAGGGAATTAGCACATTTCCGAGAATTCTCCCTAACAATGTAGAATGTGTGAATCAAACTGTATGGAGTTCTTATTCCATCTAGTGATGATGTGTCCAGCATTTTCCAACCGTAAGGTACGCTATTTTGAACGGTTTATTCACTCAACGTCTGCAGTGCTGATTAATGATCTATGGCACTGACTTATGACATCTTCTCAACCGTTACCATTAAAGTGACAGAGCTAGGAATCCAGGATTTGGCGAAAGTATGTAAATCTATCGAGTGAGAAGCACATTTGCAGATTATAATCGCAAGTACCATTACGGGATTCAGATTTCAGTGTTGGTCTATTTATGTTTCTTTCTTACCTGTTTTTGTGTTCGTGTTCTGCTCCTCTGCTTCCATTTTTTTTCTTCTTCTTGTATAAATTATTTATAATGCAACAAAAAGTGCAACGATTTTGTTTGTATTAGATTTGTGAAATATTAAAACTAATGTTTAAATTGTTTTATAAAAGGTGTGTGTAAATGCACAATGTGCAGAAAAAAACAAATAAAAAATAAAATGATTAAATTTAAAAAAAACATTGTCTCACACTCAACATCTTTCTCTTTGGAGTAAACCAAATAGGGAGGTTTAACAGACAATGCCTGAAGCTCACTCACCTATTTGTTAGAAGTGATGGCAACCAGGAAAATCCCCTCAAAGGTAAGCAGTCGGGTCCCCCTGCTCCGCGCCGTATCATTAAAGCACATCAGCTAAGCGGATCATCGATACAGTGGCAGCCCCAGACCCACGGGAGGACAGGATGGGGGCACTCCGACCTGCCCCTCCACAGGAGAGACCGGGGGAGACCTCCGGCTGTGGACTAGATTGGGCGCGAGTCCCCCACGGCCTGCAACCAAAGGCACTGGCAAAGAGGCAGGCGACCCCAGCAGCCGGGCTGAGGGCACCAAGATCGCAGAGGTGGCGGTATCCAATAGAAAAGGAGAGCCGTCTGAGTGAGCCAGCGGAGAACAACGATAATCCCCCGGGGGCAAGCCGAAGCAGGGAGAACCAGAGGAGGGACCGAAACAGACGCCCATCAGAAGAAGGCGGTGGTGGCTGGGGAACCCACTGGAACCCCGGGGAGCAGGCCGGAGACGGCGCGCCACCGGAGGGAGAAACACGGCGGGCCAGAGTAAAGAGGAGCAGGACGCCCCTCTCCACCTGCCAACCAGGCAAAGAGACCCACCCGTTAGACGCCATACAGGGGGGACCCTCCACTAGCAGCCCCCCTTCAGAATCAACAGAAGCAGCAGTGCGGCGGGGAACACCGCAATTACACGGGCCCGGCCATTTGCAGCAGACGCCCCGAATGCCCAGAAGAGGCCACAGAGTGGTTCGGAACACACCGGACCCACACCAGCCGCACCTCTGGAGAAGCAAGTCGGGAAGCGGGGGAGTCCCTCAGACAAGAAGCAGGGACTCTCCACCCTCCACCAGCCCAGGCGACAGGAAAACAACTTGGAGGGTGCTCCGGAGCAGCAGGCCCCCAGGCGCTGCAGCAACACAAGGAGACACAGTAAGAAGGCCCTGCAAACAAGCACCTCAGCCCATCTGCACCCGCCCCAGCCCAGAAGGGGAGAAAAACATGCACAACAGCCCCCACAGCCAACCAAGCCACAACAACACACAAGGGCTAGCTGGCACACAAAGCAGAGAGAAGTCCATAAAAGGAACGGGGTGCCTGTTCCACCTTGAGAATGGACTCAAAAGGTCTACCAATACGGGGCAGAAAAAGCCCACAGAGATCCGTGGGACTCACAAAATCGGATACATAGAATACCCGCACAAGAGTGGCACACATGTCAAAAACAAGGGGGTGTCAAACAAGAGCAGCGAATAAAGCATCAAGCCAAAAATCAAAGCAAGAACAGAATCTGGTGCAACTCTGGGGCTCAGACCTACACCCACTCACTAGAGCGACCCCTCCGAAAAGTAAGGACATGGAGTCCACCCCAGGCTCGGGGAGGGCGGAGATGGTCACTAAAGAAGATATGAAAACCTGGTTCAGCTAATTCCAAGGACACTTCATGGACTCCATGCACACACACTTTGAGACAATGAAAGGGGAGATGAAGCAGGCGATACAAGAGCTGAAGATGGAAATAGGGAATATAGGGGAAAGAACGGACACACTGGAAAACACAGTCCAGAACCTGGATGAGGAAACACAGCAATACGCAGAGTCACAGGAGAGGCTTGTGCGCCTAACCCACAACTTTCCAATGCAAAGACCTCGAAAACAGATCCCGAAAATCGAACATTCGGATTAAAAATATGGTGGAATCTGTTGAGGAATCAGCAGTGCAGCAAGTTCAAGGACATTATCACAGAAGAAGAGGACACAGAAATCCCAATAGACAGAATTCACAGGGTAGGCCCATGCAGGGCTGGCGAGCCAGGAGCATGCCCCAGGGACGTATTGGTGGCAATGACCTCATACACACAAAAGGAGCAGATACTCCGAAAAACCAGAACAAGGTGGAAATATACCTGTACCAAGATCTGGCACAATCAACGCTCCAGAAACGCAGGGAGATGGCTCCAGTTATAAAAGTGTTGGTGTCAAAGCATCTTGGATACAAATGGACACTCCCATTCAGGCTGCTGTTCACGTGGGAGAGAAAGCAACAGAGAATTACAACATGCGAGGAAGGTCTGCAGATACTGACCCCGCAACACCAAGAAAGTGACCACGATGACAACAGGGGGAGCCCCCCCCCCCCAGGAGGAGGACCCCCTGTGAATGGAAAACCATTAAGAGAACAAGACGCCCTGAAAGAACGTGATCTGGCCCTGAGAGATCTAAGTCAGGCGAAACCAGCTAGGGCCTGGGGACTCCGAATGGTTGGGCAACAGAAAGGGCCCGATGATCTGACATGTAGAGACAGCTAACGCTTGGAGACCGTCTGGGAAGTCTAAGTAACCCGAGTGGGGTTTAGGCCCCCCACAAAGTTATTATCCCCGAGTACTTGTGGGCATGGCGCAGATGGCGGAACGCCAGAGCGATCATATGTCCCAGAGCCCTCCTCAGGGCAATTTTGGGGGATGGAGGGGGAAAAGGCAAGTTGGGGGTTGCCAAAGTTACAAACAGGGCGGGCAGGGGTTAGGGGGGGGTGGACCAGAATATGACAAAGTCAATGCAGAAGGGTCCAAAAGAGCCAATCGGAGAACATTCCAACCAGGAAAGAATGGGGCTGAACATACTAACATAATGTCAGGGGGTTAAACTCCCTGGTAAAGAGAAAGAAATTGGAGCACTATTTACACGCAGGGATGTTCAACGTTATAATGCTACAGGAAACCCATATAAAAAAACAAGACAGCGGGAAGCTATGACTAAACGGATACAATCTAATCAGGCAGGCAAACGACCAGGAGAAAAAGGGAGGGGTCTCGATAGCCTTCCACAAATCTCTAAATCCGCACATCATGGACTCCCAGGCGAAAAACAAGGGAGATTCCTGTTTGTAAACATCCAAATCGATGGATACCCATTAAAAATAGCAACCATATACGCCCCGAACACAGGTCAAGACGGCTTCGTAAGGGACTGTCTGGATAAGCTGGAAACCTTCGAAAAAGCGGAGGTGGTACTAGGTGGGGACTTCAATTTAGCAAGGTAACCAAATGTTGTTGTTCGAACAACAGACCTTCGAGACAAGGGACTCCGTTGTTGAAGGCCCTGAAAATGAGCATAACGAGGCTATCGCTGGAAGATACATGGTAGGGGGTCAGAGGAGGGACCCCAGTGTACACGCACTTCTCGCATGTTCACAACTCCAGGTCCAGAATAAATTACATATGGGTATCCACGGGTCTATTAGGAAAGATACGAGAAGTGGAGATAGGCCCGATCTCGCTGTCAGACCATACGCCACTATGGGCGACTGTCCTATTGACACACAGGCAACCTAGACTATGGAGATGGAGACTACCAGCGGAAATATTACAAGACCCAGCCATGCCGGAATCGATCAAAGAGCACATTAAAGAATACTTTGTGAACAACGACTCCCCAGAGATCTCAAGAGCTACCCTCTGGGAGGCCTTCAAAGCAGTGACACGTGGATATCTGATAGCTCTCAAAGCACAGGAGCATAAACAGAATCGGCAATGGGAGACCAAATTGGAAGAGATTCAGGCGGAAATTACCTGTAATACGTCATCAAAACTGAAGGGATCCTTAAGGCACATACAGGGGCAATTAGAATCCATTCACACCAAGCAGGCGGGAAGGAGCCTGCTCCACCTGAAACATTGGTACTACATGAAAGCTAATAAGGCAGACAAGCTCCTAGCCAGACAACTAAAAGGAAAACAACAGATCCAAACCGTCAAAGCGCTGAAAGACTCACAGGGACAAGCAAGGAATCTAATGTCGGATATCAGGGAAATATTCAAAGAATTCTGCTAAAACCTGTATACCTCAGACAATCCCAGCAACGAGGAACAAACCAAATACATAGAGGGGGTCACCCTCCCAACCATTACGAACGAAGAAAAACAGCAACTAGACTCCACAATTACCACAGAAGAGGTATCCAGAGCAATACAGCAACTCCCCAACAATAAGGCCCCGGGTACAGACGGATATACCGCACACTTTTACAAAATATACAAAGAATTCTAGCCCCGATCCTGGCGGAGCTATTCAACACGTTCAAAGAAAACGGCAACATAACAGTCCATGAACGAGGCGAAAATCTTGGTGTCCACAAACAAGGAAAAGATCCGGATAACCCGGGCTCGTACCGCCCGATTGCCTTAATAAACCTAGATGCTAAATTGTACACCAAGGTCATAGCCAACAGGCTTTCTCGAGTCCTCCCGAATCTGATCAACCAGGACCAGTCTGGATTTATCCCCAACAGACAGGCACATGACAACATACGAAGGATAACCCACCTGATCAAGAATAGGGCCGACACACACACACCGGCCTTACTCCTAGCACTAGATGCGGAAAAACCGTTTGACAGAGTGGAGTGGTCCCTACTATTTCACATCCTGGAGAAAATGGGGCTTGGGACTGGAATCATCAATGCGATACGTGCCAACTATAACACACCCACAGCGCAAATAGCAGTAAATGGCGAGCTTCTGGCACAGTCAGGCTAGGAAGGGGAACCAAACAGGGGTGTCCTTTATCGCTGCTGCTATACGCAATATTCTTAGAACCCCTCCTTGCACGGATTAGAGAAGCACCGGACATCAAAGGCATAGATATGGGGGTTGGGGGGAGCGCACAAAATAGCAGCATACACAGATATGCTGGTAGCTCTAACGGATAGATGAGCTCACTTCCACTCCTCATGCGGGAAATAGAGGCCTTTGATTCCACCTCAGGGCTGAAGATAAACAGACAAAAGTCCGAAATTTTTATACTGGCCGGAAACAGAGTCGCCATCCAAAGACAAGCCACAGAGTTACAACTGAAAGGGGCAGTAAACGGGGTCAAATACCTAGGAGTCAATCTGACCAGCACTATAAAGGACCTGTATGGAGAGAACTTCCCCCAACTTCTAGAAAGAACCAAAAGAGATCTGGAAAAGGGGAATCCCTTGTCTATCTCGTGGTGGGGTCGAATCATTTCAGGTGTTCCCAATCAGGCTTCCGCCTTCCTTCTTCAAAGCCCCAACCAAAACAGTTTCAGTTTCAAGGTAAATATGGTGGAACAAGACCCCCAGGCTGTCCAGTGTGGTACTCACGGCGCAGAGAAGCTGCGGCGGCCTGTCTCTCCCCCACTTCCGTAAATACTATGAGACGGCCCAGCTATGGGTCCTAAAGGAGTGGATACCTGACTCTTCTCAGAAGATATGGGCAGCCCAACATAAAGCAGTGGCTACGACTCGACTCCGCCACCTTCTATGGACAAAAAAAGAACAGACATCTGAATGTACAAATAAGCAAAATTATGAAAGCAACGCTGGAGATGTGGAACAGGGCAACACAAAATGAAACATTAACAATAGATCCAGATCCATTCATCCCAATGTTCAATAATCCAGAATTTCAACCAGGCATGGAGAAAGGTGCATACCATAAATGGGAGGAGGCGGACTGCACAAAGATAGGCGACATGTTGCGGGACCAAGAGATGAGAACCTTTGCAGAATGCCAAACACTACTCTGCCTCACCGCCAAGGACAGATACAAATATGAACAACTTCACCACTGGCTGTCCTCCTGATGCATTACAGTGGCAGTGATGAGCAAGTTAACCCCGTTTGAAACATATATTATTACACACAATGGGACGAAGAAGTTTGTCTCAGATGTCTACAAAATCCTCAATGCCCAGACCGAAGACATCAAGTGGCAGTATATGAAGAGATGGGACAACACTCAGGGGCAACGTAACAAAAGATCAATGGCCATCCCCAAATTAACTAGAGCAGTCCAGACAAGGGAAATGTGGATACAAATCCTGGTTCAGTGGCATTACACCCCGGAAAGGCACCCGGAGACACATGTGGTGACACTGTCAAAAAATTCACCAATTCTGGAAAGACGTGAAAACACAAATGCAGATAATGTTTAAGGGCACGGAAGAGCTAGTAGAGGAAGTGTGGCTGTGCGGCCTGTGGAACCCCAGAGATAAAACTTTGACAACGATTCAGAAGAGGAATTTCATGGGCCTACTAATGGCGGCCTGCCTAACCATAGCAAAAAAAAATGGAAAAACAAAAACACTGCCCACGATATTCAAATGGCTACAAAGAGTATGGTCTCATATAGCAATGGAACGCATCACATACATAATACAAGGAGACGGGCATAAATTTAGAACGGATTCAGGGGTGGCTCTGGAATACCTACAGAGTAACTACATGGAGCAATCGTGTCCGCATAAAATAAGAATCCTAGACATGTTCACGTGGGCTCCATTGAAGCTCCCTTGCTGCATGAACATGAGAATAGTGACCTTCAGGGGGGTGGGATAGGGGGAGGGAGTTGGGGAGATAAGGAATATGGTTGGTTGGATGTACCACTGTCAATGTGAAGAAATGCAATAAAAACGTGTTTTTTTTAAAAAAAAAGGTAGTCTAATAGAACAAGAATTCAGGTGCTTAAACGGCGCACCCACACACACGAAACATCAACACAAATTAAATCCCAGGTCGGGACCATGAACTGGCAGAGGAAATTGATTTCACAATCACCATGAAAACTGCATTACTGTTGGGAGTGTGAAAAACGAGCTGGGAGCATTTAAAAACCGAGATAGCGACACGTATCCAGGATATAGGTTATGAAATAGGATCCGGATCCCTTTGAAACATTATTGAAACACTTGCCTGTGTATAGGTGCTATATAAATAAACAATACCATACCAAGAAGAGAATTTACATGATCTACAAGCATAAAATGACTTAGTGGCGGGCCTCCAGGCCAAAAGGAGCACATCTAGAACGTCGTCTGACAATTGCTTCTCCTTGGTATGTCAGCCTCTCAGTAGCCAAGCATGACGGTTCATGCTGCGGAGGTTGGGATGGAGGACCTGCACCTCCGACTGGGAGAGCAGATCCACTCTCCTCGGAAGGTGCCAGTCCAGCAACTCCGGGTACCACATGCTCCGGGCCCAGTCAGGAGCGATCAGCATCAATGTGGTGCCAAACAGGCGCAATCTCCTGAGAACCAGCAGAATGACGGGGATAGGTGGAACGCATAAAGGAGGTCGAATGTGCAAAGGACAATCAATGCGTCCCTCCCAGAGCGCCCTGATTTGATTGATAGGGTTACTGATGAGGAAATTAACTGGAGCCAAACAACTTGCACTTCCGGTTCACACTGGAAGAGAAGAGATCCACTTGAGGAATCCTCCAGTGGTGAAAAATCTCTTCTCTAACTTCCAGGTAAAGCTCCCACTCATTGGAGGCACAGGCCAGTCTGCTCAAGGCGTCTGCCGTGACATTCTTTCATTCCGGGAAGATGGGCAGCCATCAGAGACGCGTTCTCCAGAGCTCAGAACCACTGTTGCATTGCTTCTTTGCAAAGAGGTAAGGCCCCTATAACACCTCACTTGTTGAAGTAGTGCATGGCCACAGTGGTGTTTGTAAGGATCAGCACACATTTCTTACTCTCCTCCTCCTCCTCCTCTACTCCTGTCACTCAATCTGAAATTACCCTCCTATCTAAAACTAAAACTCATCTTACTGCTTCTCCCACTGAACCCATTCCAACTCCCCTCATTCCTAAAAACTACCTCCTCCTCATACCCTCACCTCCTTTTTTAAAATCTGTCTATCTACTTCCAACTGTCCTACTCCTTTCAAACATGCTACTATTATCCCCATTCTCATAAAACCTTCTGTTAATCCCCACCTTGCATCCAACTATCGCCCTATCGCTCTCCTACCTTTCCTCTCTAAACTTCTCGAATGCATTGTCTATTCTCAACTTTCTTCCTTTATCTCCAACCACTCTCTCCTCCCCTCTACTCAATCCGGTTTCTGCCCTCCACACTCCACTGAAACTGCCCTAATTTCTGTTCTTACCTCTCTCCTTTCTGCACGCTACTCTAAGCACTCCTCTATTCTTATTCTCCTCGACCTCTCTGCTGCTTTTGATACTGTTGACCATCCTCTTCTCCTTAATTCTTTCTCCTCATTTGGTCTCAAAGACTCTGTCCTTAACTGGTTCTCCTCTTATCTTTCTAACCGCAGCTTTGCTGTCTCCTGGGGTGGCTCCACCTCGCCCACCCATCCTCAACCATGGCGTCCCCCAAGGTTATGTCCTTGGCCCCTTTCTCTTCTCACTTTACACTTCCTTCTTAGCTCCTATCATCTCATTTGGTGTCTCGCACCATTTCTACGCCGATACCCAGCTCTTCCTCTCCTGACATCCACCATAAGCTCTCTTCTTGCCTCTCTGCTATTAAATCCTGGATGTCGTCTCACTTCCTTACTCTTAATGCTGACAAAACTGAACTCCTCTTCTTCCCTGCCAACACACTCCCTCCTCCTCCCTCCCCTCCCCCTTTCATGCTCTTTCCCCCCTCCCAACTCTCCTCTTTCCCCATGCCCGTACCCTTGGTCTTCACATTGACCCCCACCTCTCTCTGTCACCACATTTCTCTTACTGCCAGATCTTGCTGCTTTCACCTTTACTACATTTGTAAAATTCAACCCTTCCTAACCTTTCACACGACCAAACTCTTAATCACCTCCCTCATCTTCTCCAGACTTTTTTACTGCTCCTCTCTTTTCTTTGGACTCCCCCTCCTCTCACCTCTCCCCACTCAAATCTGTCTACCACTCAGCCATCCGCTCCCTCTGCCTTCTCTCACCTCATGACTCCCTCTCCTCTGCTCTCACCTCTCTAGGCTGGCTCTCATTTCACTCCCAACTCAAATTCAAGTTCCTCTATCTAGTCTTCAAATCCCTCTATGGTCTTGCCCCTCTCTACTTATGCTCCCTTCTCACTTTCTATATCCCTTCTCGTTCTCTCTGCTCTGCTGATCTTTTCCTACCCTCTCCTCCTCCACCACCCGTCCCCGCTTCCACTCTTTCCAACTACTCGCTGCTTTCCACTGGAACCGCCTCCCCCTTTGCCCTTTCCCCTTCTACCCTACCCTTCTGCACTTTTCTAAAATCTTATCTCTTCCATTGACCTCCCTAGCACCTTTTGCTTCCTCTCTTCGCTCTGCTACTACCTCTTCCCTCACCTCCTACTCCTCCTCTCTTACTTCTGTACCACCTCAGCCTCTCCTTCCTCTACTCCCGCCTACCCTACTTCCTGCACTTCTCTAATTTCATCTCTTCCATTCTTCTCCCTTACACCTTCTCGCCTACTCTTTTACTTCTGCTACTACCTCTACTCCTACCTCCTACTCCCTCTTGCACCTTGCTCCCCTTCTACTCTCGCCTTACCTCAGCAATAATGTAAATTGTTCCTTGCACTGTTTTCTGGTTGCGATTATTTGTTATTATAACGCTCACCTGGTATCCACAGGGGCGCCACCTAACTTGGTTGGACTGCTTTCTCCCCCGGGTTCTCGTTCTGCCAAGGATCTAGTCTTGTGTTTCGATAAGATGCGCTCTCCGTCCTGCAGTTCTGTGCCGGGGTGCGTCGTGAATGATATGATATGATATGGTATTTGTAACGCGCCTATACACAGGTGTTTCAAGGGGCGACGAGGCAGGGAGGGAAGGGACAAAGGGAGCAGACAACGATCCTACTAGGCCAGGTGTCATTCAGATCGCGCAAGTGCAGGGGTGGGGGAGGGGGAAAAGTGGAAGGGGAGGGGGGGAAGTGCAGTACAAGGTAAGTGGCGTAAAGTAATAAATAAATAAATAGGGCCAGCTGGTGGCAAGTGCGAGGTAAGTGCAGAGCAAGTGCTGGGGAAGGGGGGGGGGGCTGTAGGGATACAGAGACAGTCCCGCAGTGCAAAGGGGTTCCAGGGCATCAGTGCAAGTGGAGAGTGGCTGGGCCCAGGACCGAGGCCGTTTGGAGTGGTCCAGTTGCAGGATCAGTGCAGTTTCAGTGAAGAATTAATTAGCTGTTCAGCAGGGGAGAGGGAGAGAGAAAGCAGAAGCAAAGAGGAAGGTTTTGAGGTGCTTCCGGAACCGGAGATGGTTCTCCTCAAGTTTCAGGGAGGCAGGAAGGCTGTTCCAGAGGGAGGCCCCTGCCGCGGAGAGAGATCTACCCCCAGCTCGTTGCTTCGAGAAGCGGCTAACCCTGAGGGAATTGGAGGCGGATGAGCGAAGGGCTCGGGAAGGAAGATATTTGGGAAGAGAGAGTTGAAGGTATTTAGGACCCAGGCCCCAGAAGGCCTTGTGGACAATGCAGAGGGTTTTGAACTTTATCCTCGCAGCCACTGGGAGCTAGTGTAGAGATTTCAGTCCTGGAGAGATACGGTCCCTGGGCTTGAGGCCAAGGACAAGTCTCGCAGTTCTGTTCTGGATGAGTTGCAGAGGGCGGAGAGTGGAGGCAGGCAGATTAAGATAGAGGCTGTTACAGTAGTCCAGCTTCGAGAGAACCAGGGCTCGGGAGACAGTGAGCTTCTGGGGGAAGGAGAGGAAGGGAAGAATACCTCTGAGGTGCAGCTGGTAGTGTGACCTCTTGGCGACGTCAGAAATATGAGGAGAGAAGGAGAGTGTGGAGTCGAAGATGACCCCAAGGTTTTTTGCCTTGCAGGTAGGAGCAGGGAGGGGGCCAAGGGAGGCAGGCCAGAGAGCTGCAGGGAAGGAGGGAGTGGGAGTACCGATGAGTAGAATCTCAGTCTTACTGGCATTAAGGCAGAGGTCATTGGCGGCACACCATTCTTGGATAGCAGACAGACAGTCAGAGATGAGGGAAGGAGAGGGGGAGGCTGAGGGTAGCCTGAAAATGAGCTGGGTATCGTCCGCATAGCACTGGAAATTAGGGCAGAGAGCGGCGATGCGGTGGGCAAGGAGTGCCAGATACTGGTTGAACAGCCAGGGAGAGAGATTAGATCCCTGGGGGACACCACAGGTGGAGAAAAAGATGTCGGAGAGGAAGGACCCCAGTTGGACCTGGGAGGGTCGATTTGAGAGGAAAGAGGTCAGCCACGCCAGAGCCTGACCACTGATACCCAGGTTTTCCCGGAGACGGTTGAGCAGGATGGCATGGTTGACAGTGTCAAAGGCAGAGGAGAGATCGAGCAGAATGAGAACACACGGAGTGTTGGAATCGAGGTTCAAGAGCAGGTCTTCACGGATGTTCAGGAGAGCAGTTTCCGTGCTTCTGGCAGCTCTGAAGCCAGATTGATGGTCATGAAGACTACCAACAGATTCAGCATGGAGGTTAAGCTGGGAGATGGCCAGTTTCTCCAGGAGCTTGCCCAGGAAGGGAGTGATGGAGATAGGGCGATAGTTAGCCGGGCAGGAGGGGTCGGAGGAGGGTTTCTTGAGAAGAGGGTGCACAAGGGAGTGCTTGAGGGGGGAAGGGAAGACTCCAGAGGCGAAGGAGTGGTTGCAAAAGTCAGCCAGGGCAGGAGCCAGGGAGTCGATGTGGTCCTTGATAGTTTTGGAGGAACAGGGGTGAACCTGTTTAGACGAGACTTTCATTGATCGGACTTGTCTGGAAACCTTGTCAGCAGAGAAAGGTGGAAAGGCAGAGAAAGAGGGAGGAGGGGTGACCGCAGAAGGGCCAGAGGAAGGGCCGGGTAGGGAGGGAGGGAGGTGAAAGGAGGAGAGCGAGGACAGGATGTCCTGAGTTTTAGAGATGAAGTGAGAGGCCAGTGCAGTGCAGAGGGCCTGGGAGGGGACAGGAGAGGTAGAGACTGCAACAGGGTTGGCCAGCTCCTTGCAGATTTTAAAGAGTTCGGCGGAGTTGTTTGATGCCGCAGAGATGCGGGCTTGGATAAGGGCTCTCTTCTTGGTGAGAACGGAGAGCCGGTACTGCCTTTGGAGCAGGCGGCAGGCCAGTTTGTCAGAGGATGAACATGAAGCACGCCATTTCCTCTCTGCAACCCTGCACTTGCGTTTTAGGGTGGCGAGATCCGAGTCATACCAGGAGTTACATTTGGCTTTGGGATTCAGGCGGATTCTCATGACGGGGGCAAGGGTATCAAGAGTAACAGATATAGCAGAGTGGAGCATGGAGAGGGCTGTGTCAGGGTGGGAGTCAGCCGAAGGGGCAGGGGGGGCGAGAAGGTAGCAGCGAAAGCCTCAACTGACACATGCTTCATGGGTCGGATGACCGAGAAGGTGGGTGGCAGTGAAGAGGGTGGCTTTGCCTGTGGGGTAGGCAGGGTGAGGTGGGAGGATAGGAGAAATTGATCACTCCAGGAGAGAGGAGTGGAGAGAGGGACGGAGAGGGGAAGGTCAGAAGAGATCAGAGCATCAAGAGTGTGCCCAGCAGAGTGAGTAGGCCCAGATGGGAGAATAGAGAGTGAGAGAGAGTCGCAGAGGTCACGAAAGAGACCAGTGGGGGGACTGGAGGCATCAAGGTGGATGTTAAAGTCGCCAAGAAAGAGGAGTTGAGTGGATGAGGACAGGAGTGCGGAGGAGAGGTCAGCCCACTCAGAGAGGAAGGAGGAAATTTGACCAGGTGGCCGATAGATAGTAGCCACGGTAAGGGAATGGCTAGGAGAGAGAGAGAGTCGGCAGACAAGACATTCAAAAGAGGAGTAGGTCTGCGTAGGAGTGACAGTGGCAGGAATCCACTCAGGGAAGATAAGGGCAACACCCCCCCCTGCACGGTTGGGCCTGAGCATGGAGAGGATCTTGTAACCGTCAGGTAGGAGTGTGTCAAAGCTGGTGGCAGAGCTGGCTGTGAACCATGTCTCAGTGAGACAAAGGACGTCGAGGTCCAGTTCCTCAAGAAGGTGACAGATATTGGAGGAGTGCTTGATGGCAGAGCGAGTGTTTAGTGTGGCAATGTGGAGAAGGCTGCCATCCTTGAAGAACTTCCGGGGAGGGGTACAGATCAGAGGTACGCCCTGCGGAGGTATTGAAGAAGGAGGTGAAGAAGGAGCACGAGAGGGGGCAGGGAGGGAGGGTAGAGGCAAGGTAGCCAAGGATAGAGGAGGGGGGACAGCAGGAGAGGAGAGGAAGTTGATGAGGTGTGGGAAGCGTCTATCGAAGAGGTGAAGGTTGGCCTGAGGGCCTTGGACCAAGACGGTCCCATTAGCGTAGACATTAATGATGGCCTTAGAGGAGCGGAAGGGGGCCAAGAGGACATCCCAACGGGTGCCACCATTAATGGGAGAGGAGGAGAAAGGAGAGAGCACAGAGACCATATGAAGGGTCCATAGGTCAGGCAAAGGCACGAAAAAGAGGATGTCAGTGAGAGTTTCCTTAGAGCAGGCATTAGTGTAGGTGTCAGCGATAGGGAGGCCTGGGTTGGAGACCAGGATGTCCTTTTTAAACTTTTTCCTACCAGATTTAGTGAGGAGAGCAGGATAGTCAATGGAGAAGCAGTTAGAGAAGATAGGCGAGACGGAGAGCACCATGGAGTAGGAGGGAGGGAGGGGGGGGGAGACAGACGAAATGAGAGCACGCAGACAGGAAGTGAGCGGCAAGCACAAGTTACCACAATTAGAGCAAACAAACAGTAATGCGTATTAGGTACCGGGCCACCTAAGTTTGAGAATCCTGCGAGGGGAGAAAAACACCCTAGTATACCACAAATCAGAGCAACAGTAATGCGTATTAGGTACCGGGCCACCTAAGTTTGAGAATCCTGCGAGGGGAGAAAAGCACCCTAGTATACCACAAATCAGAGCAAACAGTAATGCGTATTAGGTACCGGGCCACCTAAGTTTGAGAATCCTGCGAGGGGAGAAAAGCACCCTAGTATACCACAAATCAGAGCAAACAGTAATGCGTATTAGGTACCGGGCCACCTAAGTTTGAGAATCCTGCGAGGGGAGAAAAGCACCCTAGTATACCACAAATCAGAGCAAACAGTAATGCGTATTAGGTACCGGGCCACCTAAGTTTGAGAATCCTGCGAGGGGAGAAAAGCACCCTAGTATACCACAAATCAGAGCAAACAGTAATGCGTATTAGGTACCGGGCCACCTAAGTTTGAGAATCCTGCGAGGGGAGAAAAGCACCCTAGTATACCTCAACTGTGAATACAGTGAGGCAAGGCCCCATGCGGATGTAACCAGGAGTAGGAGGGGTGCCAAGTTACTTCACTGGCGTTGGCCTGAGAGTCCAAACCTGCTGCGACTCCGCTCTTAAGGTAAGTCTATTGTTCTTAAATAAGGTGTCTGTAATTGTAATTGCCCTGATTAAAGTCCTCCTTCTCTCATAGGTGCAGAAGGGATGATGAAGACGTCAAGCTGATGGAGAGGGCTGTGCTTGAGATGGTAAGTGAATGCGCGAAGCGCGGCGCTATGTGCGCTTTGCTGTTTGGCTAACCTGCATTATTCTTCTCTTGCAGGCCGCCGTGATGTTCCTCGATGAAGAACGGCCGGGAGGATGCGGAACGTTGAGTGGAAGATGTCCGGACAGCCGTCGAGTACCAACAGAGAGTTTTGCTAGGTAAGCGCTCTTCCGAATGATGCTTGAATGAGGAAGGCGAACGCTTACTAATGTTGTCCTTTTCTTTCCCCTCCAGGATGCTGCTTTCAAACGAAGATGAGCTTCCGAGGTGACACTGGAGCGATCGAGGAGCTGGATTGCCAAGCAGGTAAGGATGGTTAATGGTGTTCTTTCCTCCTTTGCAGGTGCAGGCCTGGAATGCTGAGGACAGTGAACGTCACGCTGCGAGTGCAGAGCAACGCAAAGCGTGTGCTGCAGCTCGGGCATGGCTTAAATAGTCTACAGGTAGCCCAGGTGTCTTCAGGGCTGACCACACCCTAGATGCTAGACCGCATGGTTCAGTTCTGAACTGAACCATGTGGGGGCAGCCATGTTGTTCCATTCCCATTGGAAGCTCCATCTGCCATATGAGCCTGGCGCCAAAGGCGCCAGGACTGACTCCAGGATAGTCTTGAGGGGCATGATTGGGCCCTTGGGGCCCTGCAGGAACATAGATGGGGCCCAGAGGCCCCTAGTACCAGGGCCAGAGGCTATGGCCATGACAGGAACCCCCTTCACCCCCAGGCCCCTCTCAAGGTGGTTCCTCTGTCTGGTCCTGGATTGGTGGGGTACTCATGATGAACACTTGGTATTAAACTTGGTGCATGGATGTAATCACTGGGTTCCCATGTTCTGTCCTGTGGGCCATATCCCTTCCTGTCCACTAGGTAGTATAGTCTTGTTCTAACGTACTTTGAGACCAAGATGTCCTTGACCTCGAATTCTGGTTCTCCGTGGACCATTAGGTCCTGGTGGTGTGGTTACTCGAGTCCCAGGCTGAACTGGTTTTAAAAAGGGACACATGGAACACCGGGTGGATATGCATGTTGGTTGGCAGAGTCAGTTTAACTGCAGCTGGGTTTATGATGGATTCAATGGCAAAAGGCCCCAGATATCGTGGGCGGAATGTCCGGGTCCATTGTAGAGGTACATGCTTGGATGCTAGCCGCACTCTGTCTCCTACTTGGTAGTCTGGGGCCTTTTCGCAATGCAGGTCTGCGTATTTCTTTTGGCGAACTTTGGCTTGACGCAAGTGCTCAATGGCCCTTGTGAAGGCCTGAGAAATGGTGGCGTGTAGGGTTTTGATGGCTGGCATTTCCAGAGTCGTAGGAATGTCCAGTTCGGACGGGCGTGGGTGTCTGCCATACACAGTATAAAATGGAGTCTGCCCAGCGCTGCTGTGTAGAGAATTGTTATAGGCATACTCTGCAATCCACAACAAGTCTTTCCAATTCCCTTCCACTTGATGGAGCACACAGCGCCAGGACTGACTCCAGGAGAGTCTTGAGGGGCATGATTGGGCCCTTAGGGCCCTGAAGGAACACTGTGATGGTGCCCAGAGACAATGAGTACCAGGGCCAGAGGCTATGGCCATGACAGTTATTTAATGCTTGTTGTATTTTTCTTGTTCCTCATGTAAAGCACTTTGGATTGAATTGCTATATAAATTTAATGGAATACAAATGCATTTCCCCTTCATAGATGGGAGGAAGGGGACTATTGCCAGCTTCATCGCCCTCAACTTCAGCAAGTTGATGTGCTTCTGAGACTCGGAGTGAGACAAGTTTCCGCTCACAATCAGGTCCGACAGGTGAGCACCCTAATCTATCAGGGACTTGTCCATGACTACCGTCAAATGAATCCAGGGCTGACAGAACAATGCACCTTTCGGCAGGTTGTCCCTCAGGAACCACCATGCAATGTCTGAAGCAGCTCGACTCGAGACCTACAGAACATCTGATATGTGGTCCTGAAACTGCAACCACTGGTAACAGAGTAGCCACTGAAGCAACCCAATGCGTAGCCGGGCCTCTGAAAACATAAGAATAGAGGAGGCCATGAGACCCAGCAGATGCGCATAGGCGGAGGCAGAAACTTGTTCCTGGGATTGAAAGCCATATACCAACAGAGATGTTTGCCACTCGTATTTGGGCAGAAAGGCTCTGCCCAGGTAATTGTCCAACACCGCCTGATGAACCAGAGGAACAGGGACGGCGAAACATGGAATTTTTTTAAGTTCAGGGAAAAGCCAAAACTATGCAACCGGTGCATGTGCAGAACAAAATGTGTCGACGTCTGGTCTGGGGATGAAGCTTGAATGATCCAGTCGTCGAAGTGGGGAAAGACATGAACGCCTTAGTTCCTGAGTTTGGTGAAAATCCTGGGTGCCGAAGAAATACGAAATGGCAGACCTCTGAACTGCTAGTGAAGTTGGCCCACAATGTTTTACAAGTGTTCTTTCACAGGACAAATTCAGAAGCCTCAGCCTCAATATGGGACACAAGCCTCTGTCTTTCTTCGGGACCAGAAAATAAGTGGAGTACTACCCGATTACTTGTTTTGAGTGCGGTACCAGTTGTACCCATCGAGGGAAGCTGACAGACCCCCTCCAATAGGATGGAGTCCACAGGTGCGGGGGTGGTGTGAGGAAGGTGGTCCAAGGGACGCTGAATGAAAGGAAGGCAATAACCCTGCTAAACGGCCAGTATACCCAAGCATCAAACGGTTCAAGACCATTCGGCGATGAACAAGGAAATTCTCCCTCTTAAAGGGAACTTGCGGCAGAACATCTCGGAGGATTTGTACCCTCTGCGAATGAGAGGATAGTGGCTGCAGACGTCCCACTCCTACTGGCATCTCGGTCTACTGCTTAGGCAGAATCAGCCTTGCAGTCTCCCACGTGGTGTAGGAGGTAGAAAGGAGAAAACCCTGTCCCCCTCGTAGATGGTGCAGAGGGTTGCTGTACGGGCAAACCCAAAGACTTTGCAGCCACCTTGGAAGACTGGAATCATCTGCCTTGGCTCCAAACAAGTTTGCCCGTCAAAGGGCATGCCCAAAAGCTTTGCCCCACATGTTGCGCAATGCCAGATGTCCTCATCCAAGAGTAATATACCACCATGCTTGTGGCCATGGAATGTCCAGCAGTCAGCTGTGTTGATTCAACAGTGCAAGATCTGCCAGGAAGCCTCCCTGCCATCCTGAACCATGGCCAAAAGTCGTTCTCATGTCCGCTTCAGAGAAATGGTCTGCTGCGTTGGCCACGGAGGACCACATACGAAAAGAGAACTTAGCCAGGGCACAGAAGGAGTGGATTGCCCTGAGAGCAAGGCTGCCGGAGGCAAATATCTTCTTTCCCCAGGCATCAAGTCACTTACTTTCTCTGTCATGTGGTAGAGCTGGATAGGTGGACTTCTTCAAATTAGCAGTCATGGCCTGTACCACTATGTTTTCTAGGGAGGCATGGATGAGTCGGAGTGTGCAGGGTGATGTTAGGCAGAAACCTGTGGAGTTCCCTCTGGGACCACTCCAAAAGATTTAAGACTACAGGTGTTTGGCAGTAAACCCACTTGGTAGCACTCTGTACCACAGATTCACTTGGTAGCTGGGGCTGAGCAGTCAGACTTCCCTCAAGAAGAGTTAGGCAGTATACAGAGTATTCACAATAGGTCAAAAGAACACAGTAGAACAAGCAAACACTGACCAGAGATTGGTGTAAAAGAGAGATAATTATTTATTTAAAACCACATCTAATAAAACACACAGGCACTAATGTTAAGCAGTTCAAAAACACGGTCACTAAAAGATATACACTCCCTTAAAAGAATAGACAACTCTTAAGTAAAGCCCCACTTATTTTCAGACAGTGGTGAGCGCTTAACGCAGATGGCACTCTAATAATTTGGTTTAAAAGGGAGAGAAAGGCAGACTATAAATTGAAACAGATCCCAACACTTTCACAAGAACACAGCAAGAGAGGAAGGCAGAATCAAACCGTGAAGTTAGAGTTCAGAAAGCCGGATCCACTTTAAGAGGATCCAAACTAAATGTGTCCAAGGTCACACTGTTGAAAAGTGCACAAAAGTCTCGAAAAGGTTCAGAAAGAGTTGGACCAAAAGAAAGGGACCAGTTAGATGGTCAAGGCGGCCAGCCCAATCCAGAAGGTTAAGGGATTATTATTACCTTGTAGCAAACTTTAGAAAGGGAGGCCTGGCGTACACGGTACCTTAAAGTGGTGAGAATACTCCAGCGGGGGCAGTTGTTCCTGGCAGCGGATGCAAGTCGGTGCTTCGTCCGGGGGAAGAGAGGATCTCGTCAGGGAGGACGACAGGAGTCCGTTGCACTGCCAGGGAAGAAACCAGCCGCGGAGTTCACAGTTAAAAGGAGCGGTCCTTTTATTCGCGGTCCAGTGGTAAGTGGCTATCCGGTTCCCGGGGTGCTTGGCACGGGCAATTCGACCACAGAACGTCCTGGGGTGCGAGGAAAAGAAGGTAAACTGATTGTGCCCACCAGTCAGGGGAAGAAGACTCTCCAGCCGGGAGATCTTCTCTGTTGTCGGGAAGTGGCGAGTCGGTTCCGCAGGGCTCCACCGGTGGTGTCGTCATAGCAGGTCGGCTCAGCTTCTACCTCGTCGGATTCTCAGGTCCTGTGGCGACTTCTAAAGTTCCAGTCCCAAAAGCCGTGCTTTTATGCAGCACACCCCCATTCACTCAGCCTAGCTGTTAAACATGCTAAGTGGTGAGCCGGCCGGCTCACCACTTGGGCCAATCACACCAGAGTGCGACTTGAGTTACCAAGGTAACTCAGTCCAGGGTCCCTAAACCCCCTCCCACACCCCCTGTGGTACCCAGAGTGGCACCACTTTTGGAGGCTTCTGTGGAGAAGCCCGCCAAAAAGTGGAACAAAGGGCTCGACTTGGGTTGGAGTCACAGAAGAGAACACAAAGGCCATTTTAGAATCGAGTTCTGGCAAAAAATACCAACCGGCGAATTAATATTAAATAAATTAACCGGCAGTATGTTCGAGGCTATGAGAATTAAATAATTAAAGTTGGTAGCCTCGAACAATGGGAAAATCCCATAGAGATATATTCGCGGTCGAATATAAAATGTAGTATCCACTGCCACCAGCCAAAACTCGATCGGGGGGGGACGGAGACGTGCCTCCTCGACTAACAGACCCCGGGGCAAATCGAATTGCCCCGACCAGTACGTCCACCGAATGATGGTTTGTACTGGTTTCTGTTCATACTTTGGGACTAGTAAAGCCAATGGTGACTTTACATACCCTGGGAGACAGTAGTCAGTCCCAGGGTATGGAGTCTGTGGTGGGGTGTCACTATGACACCCCTGTGTCACTGCACGGGGGGTGCTGTGTAACACACATAGTAAAAACACATGAGACCCTATTGAGTAAAGGACCCCACAGCCCATAAAACACATTAACAGTCAAAGGAACACCACAAATCATGTCCAAGAGTGGGAGAAAAAGAGTCTCACCCTTGGCAGGAGAAAAAACAAACTCCAGAAATCCAGCAAAGCTGCTGGGGGACTCACTAGGTTAGGAAATTCAGCCTAAAAAGAGAATTCTCCCTAACAGATGTTTCTTAGTAAACTCTGTGCCGACGGCAGGTGCAGAGGCGGGCCTTTCCCACACCTCTTGCACTGGAGCATCTACCGCTATGTTGAATGGTAAAAAAGTCTCCCTCTTGGGTCCTTCATCCAGGATGGCCATAAATTCCGACTGGATTTTTGGTCTGGACAGGGCAAATAACTCCAGGGTATCAGCTTCTCTGGAAAGATGCCAGAGGTTTACCTGAGTGGGGGCTGGGAGCATGTCGAGCTGTCATGATTGCTAACCTTGGGCTCCCATACAAACCCCTCAAACCTTAAGCACAAGCGCACACAGGGGCAGGTGGGGAAATCAGATAGGGGCCGTGTGGGTGAAAGCCTGGCAGTTAAAATATTCACATCAGTTAATTAGTACTGACACTCCCATTTCATAGGAAGTTGCACACCTTGTTTCCTGTTCACATCCTGCCACTCCAATATGAGCATTTTGTGTCATTCTGAAGCAATCAGTGCATTCTAGTCATTGGGCTTGGCTGCCTTTAAAAGCCACGCCGAGATCAGCCCGTGCTTCGTGTGCTTTCTGTAGCTTGCAGCACACACGTACCGTCGCCTGGACTACAGTCTTCAGATCCGGATTCAGTTTCTTCCCCGCGATCAAAGTCAGCGCTCTCCTCATCGGCTCCGATCCTGGAACGAGAAGAAGAGAGACAGGCGGTCAGTTTAGCAGTGAGTTTTAGTACGCCTGTAAATCCCCGCTCCCATGCACTTAAGAACAGAATTGCAAAACTTACCTTCCGCATCGCTTGGAGCAGGAACCAGCTTTTCCATCATTTTTCGCACAATTCCACCCGACTCCGGGAACCCTGTAAGGAAAGAGAAAAGCATTTAGAACTCTTCCGATCGCCATCTCCGCGCACAGCTATCGCTACAGTCCAGTGCAGTAACTGGGCATTCGAGTCAGCAAGCGCTATGGCGGAACATAGATATTGCACTGAATAACCCCAGTGCGGTAACTGGATAGTCACGGACTTGGTGGCTCTACAAATCTAGCAACAGTGGTGTGACAAAACCAATTGAACTTACCTGAACTTCTCTGAAACTTACCTGAACTAACAATCCAGTGCAGCAACAGGGCAACTACAAACTCTGAACACAAACCGCTTACTGCTGGACTCAGTTCTCAAGAACAGCAACACCCGAGGCATCTCTCCCAGAATAGCGCCCTTGCATGAGCTGGATGGAGTGCGCACCAAAATAATCCCACAGGTGAGACACGCTCTATATTAAATTAGGCATCTAAGTGGGGGTCAGGGAAGGAGGAGGGTTAGACAACCCCTTTAAAACAATACTAACCATTTATTCTTTTGGCAGGTCTAACTTCCCATTAACCAACGGGTGATGTAGACCAGAGAAGGGATCGAAGGACTCCACTGCTCCTGCAGAGACACAGGTAAGCGTGACACCAGCTCAGGGGGAGGTTTCGAAACCACTGACCTCCTGAAGATCTGTGGACAAGTCTTGTATGTCCTCTCCTTTCCCATAACATTCCTACAGGTAGTCCCTCTTCTCTGGAGCTCAATGGTTGAAAACTAAAGGGCATTAGCATGGCTTCCTCGTCATATATTTGGGTAATTCTTCACATGAATGACCTCATTGGAAGATGGGCATGCACCAGAGGAGCTCAGGAGCCCTCTATGCTGATCAGCGCAGTGGCCTTGACACCAGAAGGCATCACCCGTCCGTGTCAGGAGACATTGCTTTTGGGATCCAGACCCAAGCCAGTAGGCGTGAGTGTTGTGCCTGTGGTCACCCTGCAGGTTTGGGGCAATGAGGTGGGTCCCGGTGATGCAAGTGGCGCAGCCAAAATCCAGCATCTTCAAGTGGACATTTTCCCATTCCTCCAGGGTGGAGCATTGGGTGGGAAACAGTACCTTTGGCACCACTTTCAGGGAGTCTCTGGAACAATGCCTCCTCCTCTTTGAGGATGAGGAAGATTAAAGTTATGAAAAACCGCGGGGAAGCAAGATCGCTTTTGGTGCTGCTTCTTGTTCTTTGTGGCGAAGTGTCTGTTAGGTAAGATTGTATGCAATACCCTTTGGGTGCACTACAATAACCCTGACCTCCTGGCAATAGGGACCCAACCTTTGGTATAAGTTTGAACTACACAGGTTGGTAGTGTGACTCAGCAGCCAGGCTCATCTCAAGAGGGGACAATGTGAGCAGTAATGTTGTGACAGAGTTTCATAGTAACAGTTATTCAAATAAACACTTACACTCAAGGTTTCTTGATAAAACAATTTATTTCACAGTCAGTTGTATAAGCATTCTTCAGAAGGGTGCGAAATATATAACGCTTATAATACACTTCAAAACACACTCTTAGTTTCTCTAAATCAGATGATGCCCATTGGGAGCGGCACACAGACACTTCCTACACCCTCAGATGAATTAAATAGCTAGGACACTGTGGACATCGATTTATCACTGGTACATTTAGAGCAATACTGGGTTTGGTGTAAAAGATAAAATAGAGCAATAAAACAAAGGTTAACAAATAATTCACAAGCAGGTAAGTACTTTTAAATCCTTCCAATGCAGAGTAAATTAACCCTTTCCTGGGCGAAAGGCAAAGCACAAAGTCAGAGGTAAAGGAGTCTCTAAGGGAGCCAGGACAGCCAATTTTAATTGCACAATGTCTAGGGGAGCTGAGATCTTCTTTGCAGGTAGGTAAAAAGTCTTGCACCATGTTTTTAGAAAGGTTTGTAGAAAATAGAACACTTGAAGGGCCACAAGCTGGGAGGCTTGTGAGGGGCAACGCTTTAGCAGCTCTGCAAGGTAACCAAGACAGGTCTCAACTGAGAGCAAGTAAGGCTACAAAACAAGAGGTAGGTTCTCTTAGACTTTACGTTACTTCTGGTTAAACAAAATGGTTCCAGCTGGCTTCTGTTCCTGTACAGCTCTGCAGATCCTGTTGTTCTTGAGTCTCAGTCGTGGGGACAAGAGGGAGGCCGTCTGGGGACTCCTGCTCTGCAATGGAAATGTCAGCAGCAGCAATGGGCAAACTTCAATTCAGCAGTCCTTCGTGTTTCAGCTCCTCGCATCTGACAGCAAATAGCAACACCGCGGTTCTCGGATACCACTTCAGACTTTCCTTGCTTCTGGGGTCCGGCACTCTGTTGAGGTGGCTCAGGCTTGCCCAGTCCTACATCAGGGAAGTCCAGAGGATCTTCCTAGCACTCTGGTCCGACTTAAAAGCAACGCACAATCTGGTGTTCCTCTCCCTGGCACTTCCGTTCCAGCAGCAGCATTGGTGGAAATACAGCCAGCTCCCAGAGGATGTCCAGACAGGCTTACTTTGGAGTTGATTGGTCCCACCAACTCAAAAAGGGAGAAGTCGTCCTTGCAGGGCTTCTCTAGTCGAGGCGAATTCGGAGCTTCAGCACAGCAGCAGGGCTTCACCGGGCAAACCAACGGTCCAGGAGTTGCAGCAGGCGTCTCTTCCAAGTTCCTCTTCGGATTCCTTCGTCCAGTGGTCGACTGACTTCCAAGCCAAAAAGCCTAGCCCTTTATGCAGGTTTCTCCCATTCATTCCAGCCTAGCTGTCAATCACACAGCATGGCGGATGTCCTTGCCGGACAGCGGGCCAGCCAATCACCTTTGGGTGCATTCCTGTAACCAAGGGGATTAAGCAGAGGGAGTTTTGGGCACCTCTTCCTGTCCCTGCCTTACATACTGGAGCCAGAGGCAGGATTCACTTGTGTATCCTGCCAAAGACAAAATGAACAAAGAGAACAAATCTGGTTTGGCGCGCAGAATAAATCTCAATAAGGACCTTTCCAACATGAAATGCTGAAAAAAGAAGACCGGGCAATTTTGACGAAATGGGCACTCATATGTGCCTTACTGTGACTGTGAACGCAGTCCGTGGTAAAAACACACAATGGTAGTAAAAAGTAAACCACTGCCACCAGCCATTACTTGTAGAAAGGGTAACAAAAATGTTACATGAGAAACTAGACAAAAGGGATACCAAGTAACCCCTCCGGTACCCTGTGGTAAGGTAGTGTGTGCTGGGCCTACAAAGTTACAAAATGTAAGTAAAGTCAATTTCACTTCACTGCTCTTGGAAACAGTTTCATCAAGAGAAGGTATTGAAACCTTTGGGAAATCTAAGAGACTTCTCTGTGCCACTGCACTGAAGGTGCTGTGTGTCACAATGTAAAGATGATGCCTATGGAGTTTGGCAGACTCCAAAGTCAAAAGAAACAGAATAAATCACAATAAAAATACAGGAGAGATAAAAAGTCCTTAAGTCCAGCAAAAAGAGCTTGGGGTCTCTACGGTAGAAGGGAATTAGCACATTTGAGAATTCTCCCTAACAGTGTCTTCGGAGAGGTGCTCTACGACAGACTGCGCACGCCTTCACCCAACTCCTTGTGGAGATAGGTGAAGGAATTCGTTGCTTTTTTCCAGAGCGCACTGGGGTGCATGGATTGGTACAACTTGCAATTGTTGATGTTGTGAATCTCCCCCCTCCCAAGCAGTATAATCATACTATGGGGCTCTGAAACAGACATCTTCAATCCATGCAAGTTTTTAAACCAAGGTCCTTACCACGGTTGGACATTATTTGTCGAAACGAAACAGCTTGTTCTTGAAGCAATAAAGTGCATTGGAACTGAGGTCACAAGGGCCTTGATATATAATAGCCCCAACATCCTGTTCGACGCATAGAGGCCTCAGGCAGATCAGACAGGCAGCTGTGCTGCACTCCCTGGTGGCAGGAAAGCTTCTGAAGATCAGCTGCGCTGCAGATAGGATTAGCATAGATGAGGAACCAGCGGTAGTAAGGAATCCGTTAGAATGGCAACGACTGCAGTGAAGTAGCAGCTCTATCCACAGACCATCACAAAGTAATAAACAATACGAATTTCATTAGTAATGCATTTATCTTCCAGATCAGACCTTCGACCTGGCCCTTAGTCATGCATTCAGTTCCACCTGGCTCTTAGTCATGCATTCATGTTATCCGCCACTGGCAAGACAGACGATAAAAACAGTGAGAGTGGCTAAGAGTGGCAGCCTTTATCCACATTTACCAGGGGGAGCGGTTAGCAAAATATGCTGTAATTGGGAGAGGCATTGAGGTGTGCGTCTGAAAAGCAGGTCATCCTAATAGATCAGGAAAGGACAGAGGGATTACCTAGAACTTGCATTTCAAGGAGCTCAAACTGTCAACAAAATTAAAGTGTAGGCTCTGCAAACAAGAAATGCAGTATTTTATTACATAGGACACTTCGAAGCATTTTCTTTTTATTCAAGGGCTGCTTGACCACAGTATCTTTTAACAGTCACATATTGTACAGATA
This sequence comes from Ambystoma mexicanum, assembly GCF_040938575.1. Classification (NCBI taxonomy): domain Eukaryota; kingdom Metazoa; phylum Chordata; class Amphibia; order Caudata; family Ambystomatidae; genus Ambystoma; species Ambystoma mexicanum. The sequence continues at coordinate 252,979,596 of NC_090926.1, read as the reverse complement.
TCACAGTGACAAAATAGAACAGTAAAATTGATTCCAGAAGCCATCTAGAGGCACGTCTGCAAACATCTCAGTGACAGACTACAAAGAAAGTCATGATTGGGCGATACCCATCATTCAGGCATGGTTGGCCACACAGACTATGCCTGAATGATGATAAAACCGAAATCCTACTCCTCTATCCACTGCCAACTTAAAAAACTTAGCCCCAACTACTCAGCATTTAACATTGATGGCAATATAATCACAGTTTCCAAAACAGTATAAACATTAGGCTTTCACCTCGACTCAGCCCTAACACTAAAGAAACAAGTTAACTCCCTTGCATCCTCTACAGCCTACACGTGCAAGCTTATTAGGGCAAGTAGAGCTTTCCTCACTCAAGCCAGCTGTATCATCATTGCCAATGCCCTAATACTCTCCAAACTTGACTATTATAATGCTCTGTATATGGGAGCTAACAAATACAGCATTGACAAAATTCAAACATTGCAAAACAACACCCTTAGAACTGCCCTCAACGTACCCTCTAAAGAACACATTTTTAACACTAGAAGAAAACAAAAATGGCTCAAAATCAGCGACAGAATTTCACCTAAGACAGCATCACTCCCCTTCAAATGTCTTAATAATGCAGCACCCCCTACCTGGCAGCTAGAATTGCAAGAAAAACGTCCACTCGCCCCACCAGAACCGCCAACTCCTACTGCCTTCAGATACCCAAATTTAGACTAAAAAACACAGGCGGCAGCAGCTTCCCAGTTGAGGCAGCCCAATACTGGAATGCTCTCCCACTTGACATCAGAACAGACCAGTCCTACTATAGCTTCAGACGGAATGTTCTCGCATGGCTACATTCCAATGACCCCCAAGATTAACCATGTACTATCCTTCCCTATTAACCCAACTATACATAAGTATATCTTCAACTGCTTTTTCATGTGATATGATGTATATTTCTATATTATGACTGTAACTAAGTTTTTAAGCAATCTTGCTTTCTTGTTCTCTGTTGCGCCCTGTTACCTTTGGGTTTGTCGCGACATACAAAATCAATAAACAAACAAGCAAAGAAGGACACAAAAGAACAAGTTACTTACCCATGGTAAAGCTCCTTCAACTGGAGTTCCTCCCACTTATTCCTTATCTTTTGATAGCTTTGCTGCTTCGGAAAATACATTTCTGCAGGGGGCACTGTGCGTCAATATCTGTCAACTCGATGTCTCTTGGAGGCCTCCGTCTCGATGTCAACAAAGATATATGTAGCACGCGCAGCGCCCGTTGGCTACAGTTCTGTTTTTACGAGTGAAGGATTTATCTTATACCTGACGGTTACTACTCCTGAGAGAGCACAAACTGTAATCGCAAGAGAAATTCTACTATGGGGTAGGTTGAGAGGGGCGATGAGGAATACGTGGGAGGAACATCCAGTCGAAAGAACTTTACCAGGGCTAAGTAACTTGTTTTTCAAATCGATTGTGTCATCCCCCGTATTCCTTATCTTTTGATTCACTCCCAAAGCAGTTTACAGTTTTTTGAGGAGGGAGTCAGAACTTTATATAACAATTGAATAGTTTTCATGGGTGTGCATGTGCACGGAATGCAACACTGCTCTGCCAAATACAGTTTCCTGACCTGAGGAACAGTCTAAACTATAATGTTTAATGAAGGTATGCACAGACAACCATGTGGCAGCCGCACAGATTTCCATCATTGGTACTCCCCTCTGTAAAGCAGAGGAAGTTGCCATGCCTCTGGTCGAATGAGCCCGTAGGCCTTCTGGAGGAGCTTTTCCCGCCAGTTTGTAGCATTCTGATATTGCCAATATAATCCATATGGATAATGTCTGTTTGGTGATAGCCATACCCAATTTGTGACCTGAATAGCCCACGAATAATATGTCATCCTGTCTTAACTTTGTCATTCTAGATATATAAAAGCTCAGTGCATGTTTAGTGTCAAGCCTGTGAAGACTCTCCTCTTCCTTCCCAGGATGTGGAGGAGGGTAAAATGATGGTAAAGTTATCTTTTGTGAGAGATGAAACTCAGACAATTTTGGGTAGAAATGTGGGTTTTACCTTCAGCACCACTTTATCTTTGTAAAGGAAAAGATAAGGAGGCTTGCAGGATAAAGCCTGAAACTCACTCACCCTACTGGCAGGTGTAATCGCTACTAAAAAGATGGTTTTTAGTGTTAGCAGCTTCAAAGGACATGAGTGTAAAGGCTCAAAAGGAGCACTCATCATAAACTTCAACACTACATTGAGATCCCAGACTGACACTTGAAAAGGGATTGGAGGGAAAACATTTGTCAGTCCTTTTAAAAAAGGAATTATTAGGAGGTATGCGATTAAAAATACAAAGCGTCGCCAGATATCCATTGATGGTACCAATCTGGAGCCCCAGATTAGCTAGATGTAACAAAAAGGGTTACACCATCGGGGTATTACATGTAAATGGGTCAACATTCTTATCTCTACACAAGCTGCAGAACTTATTGCAATGGCACAAAGATTTAGATGCTGGCCTTCTGGCCGGAAGCAAAATCTCCATTACGTCGCCCGGGAAGCCCCAACCTTGTATCTCAGCCTCTCAGAAACCATGTGTGAAGGCGGAGCACCTTGGTACCTGGATGAAGAAACCGATCCCCCCCCCCCCCCACCTCTTGCGCAAGAAGGTCCTCTCTTTGGGGAAGACGTATCGGAGGGCAGATGCACATGCCCAGAAGGTCTGGGTACCATGTCCTCCTGGCCAAATCCAGAGCCACTAGGATCCTGGATTTCCTGAACTTTCTCAACCTCCTGATTACGTGAGGAATGACAGGGACTGGAGGAAATGCGTACAGGAGTGGAAATTCCAAGTCCACCACAAACGCGTCTCCCAGAGCTCCTCTTGGGGGAAATTCCCTTGAGCAGTACAGCTCGCACTTCCAGTTGTCACTGGTCGCAAACCGATCCACTCTAGGGGTTCCCCAAAGGGCGAATATCTCTTGAAGGACTTCCTCAGCTAGTTCCCACTCGTGGGAGACGGCTCTGCCTGCTCAGAGCATCTGCCGCCGTGTTTCAATCTCTAGCTAGGTGAACTGCTGACAGAGATTACTTCTTGGATTGCCCAAAACCAGAGCTGCATTGCCACTCTGCACAGTGCTAGTGACCCTACACCACCTCTCTTGTTGAGGTGGTACATGACCACTGTGTTGTCCGTCATTATCAGGACATTCTTTTCCCGTACAGATGGCAGAAAGTCCTTCAGCTCTTGTCTGATTGCCCTGAGCTCCAAAAGGGTAATATGTAGTTTGGACTCCGATAGAGACCAACGACCACTGATTGTCAGATCGTTGGTGCGGACTCCCCACCCCGTGAGTGAGGCGTCCGGCACTACCGTCATCTCCGGCCATGGTTGCCAAAAAGGTTCTCCTTTCTAGATGTTCTCACGACAGGCCCACCAGCGAAGGTCCCGTGAGACTGCTTAGGATTTGTAGAAGGGTCTGACATCTTTCCTGAGAATTGGCACCACTGAGTCCTGAGAGCCCATTAGAAAGGTCTCATTCTCAGGCGAGCCTCTGGCACCAGAAAAATGCAGGATACCATGAGACCGAGCAACCTCAGAAAATCGAAGGCCGTTGGAATTTGGAATTTGGTCACCATCTGCAGAATGTCTTGAGCCCTCACCTTTGGTGGCAAGGCTTTTCCGAGGGATGCATCCAGGACTGATCCGATGAATTGGAGCCTTTGAGATGGTGGTATGTCGGACTTCTTGAAGTTGAGGGAGAAGCCCAGTCTGTGAAGTGAGCGACTGGTATAGCTCAGATGTTCCAAGGCCTGTTCTGAGGAACAGGCCCTGATCAGCCAAATCATCTAGGTAGGGGTAAAGGTGAATTCCCCCGCTCCTGAGACTTGCTGCCACAATTGCCATCAGTTTGGTGAACAACCTTGTGCGGAGGTCAGATAAAATGGCAGAACTCGAAAATGATAATGAGAACTACCAACGGCGAACCTCAGGTACTGTCTGTGCTTGTGATGGATCTACACATGACACTAAGCATCCTGAAGGTCCAATGATACCATCCAATCCTGAAGCTGGAGAGCCTGAAGGATGTAACAGGGTTACCATCTTGAACTTGGCCTTGCTGAGGAACTTGTTCAAGTCTCTTAAATCCAAGATGGGTCTCAATCCTCTGTCCTTCTTGGGGATTAAAAGGTATGGGGAATACCAACCCTTATTCCTCAACACTACAGATACTAGTTTTATAGCACCTTTCTCTAGCAGGGTTAGTATCTCCTGCAAAAGGAGGGGATCTGGAACTTTGAAAGAGCTGTTCCCCGGTGGGTAACTCTGAAGCTTTGTTTTAGAAAGGGAAAGCAGTAACCCTGGGCAACTGTTTCCAATGCCCAAACATCTGAAGTAATAGCGTGTCATTCTGTCAGATGCTGCGACAGTCTGCCTCCCACTACAGTCTTGGGGACCAAGTCCTCATCAAGGTTTTGGGGCAGCTGACACAGTGGCTGATGGTAAGGTAGCTGCTGCTGCTGTGGTCTTTGTACTTCTTCCCCGTCCACCACGGGGGAATCTTCTTTGGCCTCTTTGAGCTGGCTGTCCTATGCCCCTTCCAAATGTGTAGTACTGACGAAAGGACCTAATCCTCCAGGGTGTATTCGTGGGGTGGTTTGGAGGTTGTCTGATTGCAGCACCAAGTGATTTTGCTGCTGCCTTAGACGTTTTAGCTTCTCCAAACTTTCATCAGCCTTGCTTCCGAATAAATGAGTGCCGTCAAAGGGCATGTTGAGAAGTCTTGATTGTATGTCTGGGGCAAATCCTGACTTTCTCAACCAGGCAAATCTGCACGTAACTGTACTCTCCACCATAGCGCTGTTGATACTGTCAGCAGAGTCGAGACCAGTCTAGAGGGATTTGCACATCGCATCTTTCCCATCCTGGTCTCGCTATTCCCCTTAGGGGCTATGGTCAGCCGTCATGGATAAGGACTCCCAAAGGGTTTTAGTAAAACCTTGCCAACATGCATGTTTCAGGGCCATACTACCAGCCAAAAAAACTTTTTGGGGCAAGGCGTTGCACTGCTTATCATCCCTATCTGGAGGGATGAAAAGGTAGGGATTTTGTCTCTTTGAGGTGGCAGCTTGAACCAGCAGGCTCTCTGGTGTTGGGTGTTTTGACAAATAAAGTGGATCAGAACTTGAAACCCTATATTTTCGAAGTCAGCTTGAGGCGCCTCCCAGTTGGTAGCCACACACATTTGCAATGCTGCATGGAATGGCACAATTGGGTCCTCTTGGGGTTCCCTGTCCAAAATGTCGGTTAAGTCCTGTTCAAAGACTGGAGTCGGTCTAGGCCAACCCATATATTCCATTACTCGTGACACCAATTGTCTACAAGTAACCTCTGCATGGTCCCCAGGGACTGCCCTGCCGAATTCTACATCAGGTGCGGTGTCCAACCCACTGGCATCATGTAGGCATTCTTGTAAAATTATTTATTCTAGAATCCTCTGAAATTAATGCCTCAGGCACTGATGGCGTTCCATACTGTAGACCAAAAGGTCTAGATTCATCTAAAGAATCCTCTGCATCCTGATAAATAGAGGAGAGAGACTTGAAATATTCAGTCCTGGGCAAAGGAGCATATATTTTCTCTATTATAGTCGATGGCGTCATAATGTTTGTGGCCAAAGGAGCCGAAATCGTTGAGGCGGTCGATGGCTTCGATGGCTGTGTCGACGGCTTTGACACCTGTGGCGTCGAGGAGCTTGACGCGTAGATGGCTTCTCATAAGTTGTCGGCGCCAATGGCGTCGATGACGCACCTTTCGATCCTGATGGTGTCGATAGAGTTTTTCAGCTTCAATGACTCAAGGGATCCTTCGATCGATTTCGAGGAGTTTTGCCCGCCGGGTCTGATGACGCACAGCTTTTATGCTTATGAGGTCTTTTGAACGGAGCATGGCTTTTGGGTGTAGTCATGGGGGACAAGGCCGTGTTCGCGAACACCTTTAACATCTTCAATCTAAACTCTTCCCGCTGAGCCGGTGAGGCAAAATTTAGTGGGGCAAACAACCTGTTCCGGTGAGGAACTGGAAGACAAGGAAGATGGCGATCTATGGTGCCATTTCTTTCCATGTCTAGACAATGACGAGTGGTGGGAACCACTAAGTGATCGGGATCGTTTGTTCTTCTTGCAGCGAGGAGAAACAGTTCGACTAGTCCAAAGTTTTGTTTTTTCAACAGAGTAAGTGATTTATGGATCCTACCTCCCGCAGGCTTCGCCCTACGCGCTCTCAGTGCTTTCGACATCATGACAGGCAGTCCTCACGCTCCGATGAAGGATCAGTGGATCCCAGACACCATTGGCATATCCTATGTGGGTCCGTAATTGACATCTTCGCACCGCAGTCACAGCATTTCTTGAATCCCGACTTGGGAGTGGAAGACGCTGATGACAAAGCCAATCTCGCGAATTCACTCGAAGATTTTATGATTTTTACTCTAAGCAATTACTCTAAAACTTTCCTCACAAGGAACGAAGCGTACCGTATCCGAAGACTAAGTGCAGAAAAACAAACTGAAGCCAGCGGGCGATGTGTGTGCTACATATACCTTCGGTGACATCGACATGGAGATGGAGGCCTCCGAGGGACATCGATTCGACCGGCATCAACTCACAGCACCCCCTGCTGGATTTATTTTTCCAAAGCAGCAAAGCTGAATATTGGAAGTATCAAAAGATGAGGAATACGTGGGAGGACACAATCCATTCAAAAGGGCTACTCTACAAATCAAACACCAGGACATGCTATATTTGTGCACTACAAGGATTGCAACAATACCTTTCGACGCATTTTCTTCTTGATCTTCCGTAGCATCAATTTGTCTTCATTGCTTAGCTCATCTAAACAAATTGAGAAAGAAGGCACTTGTGAAAAGGAAAAGGGTTGTCTAACATCATTAGTGTCCCAAAAGCACTGGCATTACAGTGCTTCATGGTAGAAACGTCGGCCACTAAAGTCTGAGAATCCCAGATGTTTATGCAAGGACTTGTGCAAAAGACATATGATTTGCTGCATTTCTGTGGCTTGTATCTGCTTAGAATCAAATGCCATGTATTGTCCTCCATCTAGTGGTTGGCTCAGAGTATTACAGAAAAGTTACTCACCACAGTGACACTCTTACCTTTAGGTCCAGTCCCCTTTCCTCCATATTGTTGGGATGTCCCACAGAATGGAGGATGGGACCACAGCGTGTTGCTAAGCATTGCAGTGTAGTTGGTATTGACCAACAGGCTGTTGGTTATTCTTATTTGGTAGGATAATAGTATGTTCTTTGGCCATGCTCCTTGAGCAGCGAGTCCCTGGCAGTGAGACCCCCAGCAGCAACACATCTGTACTGGCGGTTGTCTGGTTGACTTCCCCTTAAGAGATTTAAACTTCTCCGGCAATGCAGAGCCCCTTCTACATCCTTTGATATAACTACTAGATTGTACAAATCACAAGCTACTTGAGACCACTGATGTGAGAGTCACTGATGGACTGTGAGCCTGTTTAGGCGCTCATGCAGAACAATGTAGATGCAGGATGTCATTTTAAAGACTGGAGGGGGGTGTCTGTACTCCTGCTCTCTATATGGTAGAGGAGAGGCACAGCGGACCCCAGCCAAGATTCTCTATTACAGTAGCTATGGACGAGCAATCAAGGCTTAAGCTATCGTGAAGGTGATGCAGGCTGGTTCTTAAGTACAGTGTAGTCCCCAAGTCCCCACAAAGGAATGTCCACACACTGTTAGTGAAAACACAGTCTTCATATAAATAAGATTCAAGCTATGTACACAATCACAACAACACACTCTGTGCTCAAGTTAATCTAATATGGTAAATATGACAATGCATTACTTACCGTAAAAGCATTTCTGATGGTTGTATCTGCTTAGATTCACATGCTGTGCATAGGTCCGACATCCAGTGGTCACTGCGGAGTATTGCATTTTGTTTTTCGTAGTCGAAAAGGGGACGTCGACAAGGCGTGTCTGTAACACTATCCCTATAGTGACGTGCGTTGTACCCACAATCCCTCACGCGTCGAGGTCCCTCTGTTTGTATTTTTCTGCCCTGAGGGAGCCTTATAGACGTGAGTGAGTACAGAAAAGAGAGATATAAAGGAAGTCTATGTTCCTTCCATCCGAGCGGGGAGGAAGGGTGGGCGCATGTGAATCTAAGCAGATACAACCATCAGAAATGCTTTTACGGTAAGTAATGCATTGTCTTCTGATGTTTGTTAATCTGCTTAGAATCACATGCTGTGCATAGACTAGCGAGCAGTACCCGGAGTTGGCGGTGGGTTATGAGAAGGAACAGTAGAGAAAAGATGTCTTAATACTGCCTGTCCCACCTGGGAGTCAGATCTAGAGTGTGCATCTAGACAGTAGTGTTTTGTAAAGGTGTGCACAGAACTCCAGGTAGCCGCTTTGCAGATGGACTCAAGGGGAACATTTGCAATGAATGCTATGGAAGCCCCAGTGCCTCGAGTGGAATGTGCTCTTGGCTTGAAGGGTAGTTCTCTCTTAGCAAGAGTGTAACAGAGAGTGATGCATTGAACAATCCATCTAGATATAGTGGATTTTGAGACCGCATCTCCTTCTCTTCCTGCTGCCACCGAGACAAAGAACTGATTAGTCTTTCTCAGTGGTCTGGTTCTTTCCATGTAGAACATGACAGCTCTGCGTACATCTAGTGTATGCAGACTTTTTTCTCCCGAGCTGGAAGGGTTTTGAAAGAACGTTGGTAGTTCTATAGTTTGGTTTACATGAAATTTCGAGATGAATTTAGGTGCAAACCTTGGGTGTGTGCGTAGAACCACTTTATTTTTGTGAACTGTTACAAAGGGGTCTAGTACAGAAAGAGCCTGTAGTTCACTTACTCTCCTAATGGAGGTGATAGCTATTAGGAAAGCAGTCTTAAGGGTGATATCTTTAAGAGTTGCCTTGTGCATGGGTTCGAAGGGAGGGCCCATGAGTCTGGAAAGTACCACATTTAAGTCCCATCCGGGAGCTGGGTTAGCTATCGGAGGGTGTATCCTTTTTACCCCCTCCATGAAGGCTTTGATAACTGGTATCTTCCACCACGACACTTTAAGTTGGGAAGTGGTGTATGCAGAAAGTGCCGCTAGGTGGACTTTAATGGAATTGAATACTAAACCTGAATCCAGTAAATGGGTCAAGTATAGAATAATGTCAGTAGGAGAGCAGTCAACTGGGTTGATGCTAGTACCTCTACACCAGATAACGAATCTTTTCCATTTGCTAGAATAGCAGTGTCGAGTATTAGGTTTTCTGGCTTCCCTGAGGATGTCCATACATCTCTGTGGGAGTTGTAAATGTCCAAATTCTATGATCTCAGGAGCCAGGCTGCTAAGTTCATGGTCTGAGGGCATGGATGCAGTGTCCTGCCCTTGTCTTGTGACAGCATGTTGTACGGGCAGGGAAGTTTCACTGGGGGAGATAGGGACATCTCCATCAAGTGAGCGAACCAAGGTTGCCGTGCCCACATTGGGGCCACTAGTATCATGGTAACCTGCTCCTGGTGCATCTTGTGCACCACTTTGTTGAGAAGGGGAGTCGGGGGAAAGGCGTAAACAAATTTCCCTGACCATTGAATCAACAGACCGTTCCCCTTGGACTGGTTCTGGGGGTACCTGGAGGCGTAACTTTGGCATTGTGAGTTCTCCAGGGTTGCGAACAGGTCTATTTCCGGGAATCCCCATTGCGTGAAGATGTCTAAGACGATGTCTTCGTGCAATTGCCATTCGTACTCTTCGGGCAGGGGGAAGTCTCTGCTGAGTTTGTCTGCTAGCAGATTGAGTTCCCCTGGTACATGTTGTGCTAGTAGGAACATGTTGTGTTTGAGAGCCCACTTCCATATATTCTGGGACAGCTTGGACAGTCCTGGAGAGTGAGTGCCCCCTTGCTTGTTGAGGTAGTACATGGCTGTGGTGCTGTCTGTGAGGACCATCACTGTCTTTCCTTGTAAGTGTTCCTGAAAGGCTTTCAGTGCTTTGAACACCGCTAGTAGTTCCAGCAGGTTTATATGCTTGGATGCTAAACTCGGAGTCCACACTCCGTGTGCCGTTTGATGGGATAGGTGAGCCCCCCATCCTGTAAGGGATGCGTCTGTGGTTAGAGTGGCTTCCACTGCGGGTGTGGCAAAAGTTTTCCCTAATAACAGGTTTTCTTTTGTCCACCACCGTAGCGAGAGAACCAAGGCCTGCGAGACCACCACTAGATCGTCCCATTGTCCGCTGGCCTGACACCACTGGCTGTAGAGCCACTCTTGCATTGGGCGCATGCGCAGGCGCGCGTGAGGTACCAAATAAATACATGACGCCATCATCCCTAGCAAGCGCATTGCTTTGCGTACCGTCACCTCTCGGCCTGCTACATAATGGGGAATTTGAAACAGCATGTTTTGGACCCTCTCGTTGGAGGGGAATACGAGGCCGTCCCTTGTTCGAATTAGAGCCCCTAGGAATTGTTTGGTTTGGCTGGGGTCTAAGCTGGACTTCTTTTTGTTGATGGAGAAGCCCAGTTGGGACAAAAGGTCTACGGTCTTTTGGGTATTGGAGAAGCATGTTTCGTAAGAATCCCCTGTTATGAGCCAGTCGTCGAGGTAAGGGTATACCGGGATGGATAATCTGCGCAGGTGGGCCGCTGCCACTGCCAGTACTTTCGTGAATACCCTTGGTGCAGATGCTATCCCGAAGGGTAGTACTCTGAACTGGTAGTGTTTGTCCTCTATTTTGAACCTGAGGTATTTTCTGTGCGATGGCAACATTAAAATATGAAAGTATGCATCTTTCATGTCCAGTGTTGTCATGTAATCCCCTTGTGATAACAGTGGGATTACCTCCTGTAAGGTCACCATACGAAACTTTTGGGGTTTGACAAATATGTTCGCTGGGCGCAGATCTAATACAGGGCGCATGGTTAAGTCCTTTTTGGGTACAAGGAAGTACACTGAATAAATACCTTCTGTTACCTGTGATAGGGGGACGGGCTCTATAGCTTCTTTCTTCAGTAGTTCTTCCACTTCTTGAAGAAGAATGGAGAGGTGTTGCGGTGTCATGCGCCGGTTCCGTGGGGGTTTGTACTTCGGGGAACCGTTGAACTCGATGCAGTATCCGTGGGCTATGGTGGATAATACCCAACGGTCTGACGTGATTCCCTCCCATGCTGAAAGGAACGATGTTAGCCGGCCCCCGACCGGTGATGCATGGGAGGGGACCCGAATTTTCGGGTCATTTGCTGGTATTGGGCGTGGAACCTCTGGGGCTGGAGCCACGACCTCTTCCTTTGCCACGGCGTTGGCCTCTTTGACTGAACTGGGTGTTACCCTGGTTGGTGGGCCAGTTGGAGCCAGAGTAATATTGTTGTTGTTGGTTCTGCTGCTGTCTTTGGCCACGAAAGGAGCGTTTATTACCATAGCCTCGCCTGTTAGGGGGCCTAGAAATTTGATCAAGAGTTTTGATGGTATCAAACTCTTTTTTAGCATGTTCTAGGGCCTCATCTACTGCTTTCCCAAACAGATGCGTCTGTTCAATGGGTTTATTTATGAGGGAGGCTTGGGTTTCGGGCTTAAAACCTGAATTGCGTAGCCAAACGTGGCGCTTGAGAAGTATTCCCTGAACTAGGGAGCGGCCAGCCGTCTCAGCGGCATCTAGGGAGTTTTTAACGATGCCCTGGTTTACCAGTGTGCCCTCTGATATTATAGCTAGCAGGCGAGAACGCAGAGGTTCAGGTGCTTCCTCTGCTTCGCTGCGCAGCTTGTTCCACTGTGCATCTGCGTAGCTAGCTAAAAGTGAGTTGTTATTAGCAATTCTAGTGGAGAAGGCGGCGGAGGTCGTGATTCTCTTCCCCAGTGCGTAGAGTTTTTTGCCTTCTTTGTCTGGAGGTGCTTCACTAGTGGATAGTGGCACCCCTGCTCTTTTTCTTGTGTTGGTAACCACAAGGGAGTCTGGAATAGAGTGTCCTCTGATGTATAAAGGGTCAGAGGATGAAGGGCTGAAGAGCTTTTCTATTCTAGGGTTGACCCCTCTTACTAGAGCTGGGTTAGTAAGGGAAGGAGAAATTCTTCTTTTAATAGAAGCCAGGAGAGGAATAGATTGGCTAACAGGGGCTTTTTCTTTGATGACTTTTTCTACAAAGTCGATGTCTGGAAGAGTTTCCCCTGTATCAATCTCAAAATGCGCTGCTGCCTTGCGCAATAGTGCATTGAGGGAAGGTTGGTCATCTATGGGAGAGGAGTTCCCGTGTGAATCCTTGAGAGGAGAAGGGAGAAAGGCATCAGGGTCTGAATGTACTGATGGGGATTGCCAAGGCTGCACTGACGGTGAATGCCAGGGCTGCGAGGTAGCTGTATCCTCTTCAAACCCTGTAGGAGTGGTGTAAGGATCTTCTTCGAAGCCCTCTTCCTCAAGTTCTACCTCTTCTTCTCCACCCAAACACTCCTCATCTTCTTGGAGGTATTGCTCCTCCTCAGTGAGGTCAACCAGCCTAGGAATCTTGACTCTAGGGTCATCCTGTGGCCATTCTCTTTGTCTTTTGTGAGTGGGTGGGTCTTGGTTTCCTAGAAACCTTTCCATTTTCTCCATGCAAGAATGGAGTCTTTCAAGGGTCTCATGGGGTACCCCTGAATAGTCTAGAGGGGGAAAATTAGTGTTTTCGCCTTCGAATCGTTTCGAACGCTCCCACAGCGTCGACGAGAGGTTCCCGTCTCCTTCTGAAAAGCCTTCAGGTAGTTCGGAAGCGTCCTTTGGAGAAAGGGGCAGTTCCTGGCTACTTTTGTGTTTTTTCGACGCGGTATTCGACGTTTGTTTCGTCGTCCGCGTACGTTCGTCTTCGGCGACAATTCTCGCTAGGCTCTCGGCCACGATTTTGTCCGTCGAGGGCTTTGGTGTCGACGTTGTGTGCGTTGCGCGTTGTACCTCGACGGTCGCTCTATGGAGCGTTGCGTCGGATGTTTTTGGGGTAGCGCCCGTGTTAGATGGAAGCCCAATCGCTGGTCGCGGCTGCGTTTGCGGGTGGGGCTTGTGACCTTTACGGTCTGCGGTAGACGCCGGAGTGCCCTGCGTCCCCTTCGGCGCTGATGGATCCTTCGTTCTCGACGAAGAAGAGCCGTGGGTAGTGTGTTTAGCCTTATGGGGTTTGTGTGCGTCCTTGTCGCCGGGGTGTTCATCCCCATAAGCAGGGCGTGAGCCGAGCCCGTCGGGGCCGGGGACGGACGACGAGGAGCGTGAGCGCTCCTTCTGGGGGTTCATGACTTCCGTAACGGACGTCGAGTTATCGCACTCCTCGTCACTTTCAGTAACAGCGGCAGCGGGTGAGGAAACTGACTTCGACATCGCGTAGTCTGCCCACCTCTTAACCCTACGTTCTTTAAGAGTCCTGGGTTTTAAGAGCTTGCAGGCTGCGCAGCTGTTCTCTATGTGATCGAGGGGTAAGCAACGATTACAGAGCTTGTGCTTATCTTTCCAAGTATATTTGCCCCTGCAGCGTGGGCAAAACTTAAATGGTGTCCTCTCCATAGCTGAGGCAATAATAGCTGGCGATAACAACCCCAAGGGAAAGAAAAGGGAGAAAGAAAGACATTCTCAAAGAGAAGAGACAAAGTTCTAACCCCCACTCTCCCTACTGTAAGTTGGCCGTCGAGGCCAGGCCACGTGTTCGGCAGCGCCGAAGGATCTCCTCCGCTCTTCCTCTCCGTCGAAAATAGTTCGGCGGAGAAACAGCTTCACAGCTAACGTCGAGGGGGAGGGATCGTTACCAGTATATTAAGTTATGACAAAAGGACCGAGGTCCGTGGTAAGTATAGCAATGTCTCTCTAGGAGCTCCGCGAAAGGCGACCAGAAACTGGGCGGAAAAAAACAATCTGAGGGACCTCGACGCGTGAGGGATTGTGGGTACAACGCACGTCACTATAGGGATAGTGTTACAGACACGCCTTGTCGACGTCCCCTTTTCGACTACGAAAAACAAAATGCAATACTCCGCAGTGACCACTGGATGTCGGACCTATGCACAGCATGTGATTCTAAGCAGATTAACAAACATCAGAAATACAGTTTCTATGTGGTACCACAATTACTCTTTGATTCCATTAAAATGCATCAACTGTACTCAGTTCAGATGTCATACAAATCAGTTAATAAAGTGAACCAACAATAGACATAGGAGGAACGCAGGTTGGTTAAAGTAATAGGCAGAATACTGGCCCGTTACCTAGACACAGATCTGTGTGAGGATCCTCCCCACCTGGGCAACCTGTAGATAAAGATATAATACAAGCCCAGTCCATATATTGTTTCTATGAATCTTATTTCCTTCTAAAATAGTTCTACCACACCAATGTACTTGGAATAGCAGAGTTCGACATTGGGTCGTTCACAGATCCTTCTTGAGCGGCTCCCTTTAAGGCAGGAGCCATGGATAGTCGAGATCCCTCGATGAAATGGTGAACAACAGTGTCAAGACAGCAGCTTTGGTCCTGGCGGTGCTTGTCAACGATCGGCCATGGATGTCCTGCGAAGAGGCGGCGTGCGGTGCACCTTGACCACCATAGTTTGTTGTCACAAAGAGTCACTGAAGAACTTTGGCCCAGCAAGGGCGTCCGGCGTCTCTGCGGTCTTTGGGTGGGAAACCCACCAGCGGATGCTCCTCGGCGGCCTTGACTTTCTCCGGCCGGACAAAGCAGTCGGCGCTGCTGGCGAGAGCATCCTCGAATTCAAAGTGTCTTAATCAATGGAGCGCTGCGGCTCCGGTCATCGGCGGCTCGGTGTCAAGCGGTTCCCGCTTCGGGGCAACACAGCTTCGACAGGCCTCCAGCGGTTATAGCAAACCTGCGAACCCTGGTCGATGACGGTTGACGGAATGTCCGGTGCTTCTCTTCGTTCTCCTCAGCGGTCGCCATCTCCGGTTGACAGTCTTTCAAAGGCTGGCTTCAAGGGCACTTCGGCGAAGGTTAGCGGTGCACAATGGTCCCTCATAGCTCGGGGAGAGGTCTCCTAGCCAGGTCCTCTCTCGGATCAGTCTCGACTTCACAGCGGCTTTCAGATTGCGGTCAGGATAACAGCAGTCAACCTTCTTCTTCGGGCTCAGCGGTCGAGATCAAGCATCAGTTTCGACTTCAGCTTCTGAATGATTTCTAGCAGTTAGAGGCCCCCAGATATACTGTTCTGTGGCTCATTCATTCTGCTGGGTCACACTTAGGCAACCCATCACTCAGAAGGGCATTCAGCAGGCAGGCAATCGGGCCCACAGTGCATTCAGGCCATTCTCCTCCCTCTCAGACACTCACAACAAGGAATGTGTATTGGGACAAGTACCCAGCCATTCAGCACTCCACACTGCATTCATACCAGTTTCGGGGAGGGCTGTCTCAGTTGTTGTGTCACATACCAGAAACTAGACACCCATAACAAGAAATCCATATTGGTCATACACTCCATTCGCCCAGGTCCCACCCCAAGGATGTACCCACAACAAACAGTCACTGGGAAGGCTCCAGCCAGTCTGGCCTGGACTTCTCCCACAATGCCATATATGGAACTTCCACCCAACAGCCAGTCAGGGGGAAGGAACAGAGTCAGGGGTTCCCAGGACTTTGGGAAAAACAAGGTAACAGGCAATAGAAAGCAAGAGGCCACAGGGGCCATCTGGTCTTCCATCAGGAATAACTGATTCCAATGGAAGGGCCTTGGTATCCCAAAATGGAGGATACTCGGAGCACCTGTCAAATTCAGCAACAAGCTGCCACCAGCCCATACCCTGCTCTGTGGGCAACACACAGGTGCCCAACAACATACACTAGGGGTACAGGGTTGTACCCCCACCCATGGGTGCCATAAGGGTATTCCAAGGGTCTGCACACCAAACCAAAAAGAGGAAGCGCTGCACTGCCAGGAATCCCATATAGACTCCTGTGCAGAAAATAACAGACCATACACGGAAAAGGACTACAGAACAGGGACAGGGATGCCTTGTCCCTCCAATGCATTTCCAGCATCACAGTCATCATGCCTAGTAGTTTCATGACTTTCCTCACTGATATTTCTTTCCCCACCAGACAGCTGGCAATTTGGCGAGAATTGCGTGTACTCTGAGAGATGAGTATGCTAGTGCTAGTTCAGGTTTATAGTGATTGTTTCGACAGTGATAGTTTCTAAATACAAAGGTTTCGACACAAAAGCCTCGAAAAAAAAAGTTTTGAATGCATTTTTTTTTATGTGGGGCATACCCCACCCCACCCCAACTCCCCGTATTCTTTTTAAAACAAACTTTTTTCTATACGAAACTAAAATAAAACCTGTACCATGAAAAAAAAATGCATTTGAAACTTTATCGAAACTTTGTATTTGGAACTTTTGCCTTTCAAAACTATGTTTTCGAAAGAATGACTGGATACTGCTAGTTCAGAGTCTATAATGGCACCTGAAACCTACTTGTATAACAGATTTACAGTCGTCTGTGTGTTTGCTAGTCACCACTATAGAGTTTCCCTGTTACGAGCTAGTCATCTACATGGGGGTAAATGGGAAAATGTTGGCGGCAGAGATGCGCTGCCACTACAGCAAGTAACTTTGAATACAGGCGGTGGCGATGCTACTCCAAAAGGTAGTACTGTGAATTAGTAGCGTTTTTCTACCTCTGAAACATGGATATATGAAAGTATGCACCTTTCTTGTGTAGGGTGATCAAGTATACCACTTTTTTTTTTTTTTTAGGCATGAACTCCTGAAGAGTTTTCATTCAAAACATTTGCGGTTTCACAAACTTTGCTGGCCTTCGATCTAATACTAATCTTTTCATCTTGTCCTTATTTGGAACTAGAAAAGACAGCGAGTATATGCACTTGTTTACCTGGATCAGTAGCACATTTTTTTATGGCATTCTTTCGGAGCAAGTTCTCCATTTCCATTTTGAACAGTAGTCTCTGTTCTGTTGGCCTTTTCATGTCCCGCAGTGGTAGAATGTAAGGGAACTTGAGTAATCCACTGCAGTACTCCTTTGTTGCTCTGTCTAACACTAATTTGTCTGATGTGGTGTCCTCCCAGGTGTGGGTGAAATGTTTTATGCATCCTCCCACTGAGGATACATGGGAGCAGCCCTGTATCAGAGTTACTGCTTTTGTTTATTTAGTTTATATAGCGCTTTAAACCAAAGCACTTTACAATATAACAAGGTACAATAATGGAATAAACAAGTTAACAATCATGAGACAAACCATCGATTCAATATGTACAACAGTTTCCTTGGAAAGTGGAGGTGAGGGAAGGAGAGAAGGAAGGGAGAGGAGATAGTAAAGGGAAGAGGAGCAATAAAGTCAAATATGTGATATAAGGTCAAGTGGATGTGAGAAGGGAAGGTATGAGGGACAGGGAGATGCAGAGATGGTAGAAGGTCAAGGGGGGGATAGAGCAGATAGAGAGAGGTAAGGAGTTCCAGTGTAGGGGGACCAGGAGCTGAAAAGAACGGAAGCGAGAGGCAGCACATGGCTCAAAGGAGGATGATCCTACTTGTGAAGATTGTCCTCTACCTCTCAGCTTTCTCTATGCATGTGTCTTGTTGGCAAGGAGTATGTTGTATGTCGAGACCCTGTATACCAGCAAGCCCAGGTCTGGGACTGTTGATTGGTTGGTTGTGTATATGTTGAGGTCCGAAAAGCTGGGGACGAGGTCTGAAAGCTCCTGCCTATTTGTCCAGGGGGTTTTAGGGTGCCATAGTCATTTTTGGCTCCTTCTAGAGTATCATCAACTACTCTGCCAAATAATTGCGACTCTTCTATTGGATCATCTAAGAGTGTGGCCTGGGTTTCTGGCTTGAATCCAGTCCCCCGAGGCTACGCATCTCGCTTAATGACAGTCACTACTGCTATTTGGTAGCACTAAAACAGTCCCTATAACTGAAGTTCAGCCCTGTGAAGGATTGGGGGCTAGTGCCCTAAAGTCATGGGTTCCAAAAGATATACTTTTCGGGTAGCTTTACTATGTGATTGGATGATGCCAGTGGTTGCAATTCAGAGTTCCGAAAAGTTATGGAAAGTTCAAACACGTAAATCTCTAAACATCACTAAACAAGGGTGGGCCCAAGAGGGGATCCATGAGAGACCAACACTGATCTTAGTCATGAAAGAGACAGAGATGGTTTAAGTTACTTGGTAACTATTGTTCTCCAACATGGGTCTGGCATGCATTCACATGCTCATGAATATTCCCTGTCGTCAGGCAGAGAATCCTCAGTAAAAGAAAAAACGCTTCATTTAAAAACTATATTTCTCCTCTAAACCAATCGCTGTCTCCTAGTTCATACTGCCCCCAGCCAATGACAGTCCTCTCCTTAAGCACCTCCTCTGGCAGCCATCTTTAGATTTGGTAAGCACGTAAAGTGGCAGTAGAACCAAGAAGAGCCGCAGAGGGACGGAGGGAGGGTTTGCATGTGAATCCATGCCATACCCCTGCTGGAGAAAAATAGTTACAGTTAAGTAACTTAAACATTCTCCAGCATGTGGACTGGCATGGATTCACATGCTCATGAAGAACGAATACATAGCAGTACAACATCACAAAACCACGGGAGGTAGCAAGGCTCAACAGAACACTTACCCTTGGAACAGACTTGGCTCAAGCGAACAGGTTGCGTAGCACTGCCTGGCCAACTCTGGACTCCTCCCTGAAATCTCTGTAGACCTCCACAAAGCAGCCCTGCAGATATCCAGCAGGGGCATACCAGACATGAATGCTGTAGTCGCAGCGATCGCTCTGGTGAAGTGGGCTCGCGGACGGCCGGGCAGCAGTCGGTTCGCCAATCAATGACAGTACGTGATGCAGCCAGAAAGCCACCTTGAAATGGTTAACAGGACCAAAGTTCACAAGCAGCTGTGAGGTCGTCTGAAAACTCTTTGTGCGTGACACGTAGAACTTAAGGGCACGAGGAACATCCAGCGAGTGAAGGTCCCTTTCAGCCGGCGACAAAGGTTCAGAGAAAAAAACAGGTAATACCAAAGGTTCGTTGAGGTGGAATTTCGATGCAACCTTTGGCATGAAGGAGGGGTGCGTACGCAGCACCACCCTCGATTCGTGAAAAGACATGTATGGTTGCATGCAGGATAGGGCCAGGATCTCACCTACCCTTCTGGCAGAGGTGATGGCCACAAGGAAAGCTGTTTTCCACAAGAGGAACTTGAGTGGGGCCTGATGCATAGGCTCGCCCCCCCCCCCATGAGCCTCGTCAGAACAACTGAGTTACCACGCCTGGGCAGGAGCCTTCACCAGCGGGAAAGATCGAAAAAGGTCCTTTGAGAAATTCCTTGACTAGTCGGTGTGACCAAAGTGATGATCTTCCTGGAGACCTGGTGTAGTGAGAGATAACCGCCAGATGTACCTTGATAGATGCGTGCGCCAGTCCGGCCTTGGCCAAGGATAGCAAATATGGAAGGACCTCCGGGGCTGTGACCCTGAGAGGGGTAATCTTCTGAGAGCGACACCACGTAGCAAAATGCTTCCACCTGGGATTGTAGCACTTCAAGGTTGACGACACCCTGGTATTGGCGATGACCTCCTTACAATCTGCAGGCAACTCATATCTCCCAAACTCTAGGGCTGCAGGAGCCAAGCACTGAGGTTTTGTGATCCTTGGTCGTGATGAAGTATTGCGCCTCCTTCTCAAGATCCGCAACCAGTGGTAGCTTGACCAGAGGCGACGCCGACGGGCTTAAAAGGTCCGGATACCAAATCTGTCTCGGCAATGAGTATCATCTTTCATGGACAAGGAGTGTGTCAACGACTCATAGCAGGAGCTTGAATGGAGGAAACTCATACAGAAACAGCCCTTCCCACTGGAAGGAAAAAATGTCACCCAGGATCCTCGGCTGGTGGAATCTGCTGGCAAACTTCTGGCACTTGGAGTTTGCCGCCGTCCCAAATAGATCAATATGGGGCCTGCCCCATTTGACGAAAAGACGGTCCAACTGATCCTGGCAAAGCTCCCACTCGTGGCAGGAGCGAATATCCCTGCTGAGGGAGTCTGCAATGTGTTCTTGACTCTCGCCAGGTGGAGAGGAATGAGGAACATCCCCTGTCCGATGGCCCAGTGCCACAAGACCTGCGTTTCCTTGGAGAGCGCTGGGGATTAGAGTGCCCCCTTGCTTCCTGATCTAGAACACAGTGGTGCTGTTGTCCGTGAAGATCCTCACCACCTTGCCTTTTAGAGATGGTAGGAATGACTTGAGGGCCCGAACACTGCCTGTAGCTCCAGGATGTAGATTTGAAGATCCTTCTCCTCCAGGAGCCACATGCCTCTGGCGTGCAGACGTCCGGTGTGCACTCCCCAACCTTCCAGGGAGGCGTCTGGGTGGGGGGGTTCTAAAATCTTGTGCCTTGGGCGATGTTGGAGAGGACACCGTATCGCCCGATGGAACTAGTCGTTGAGAGCGATCTTGTCCGCAAATCTTCGGGACACCTGTATCCAGTAGGCATCCAGGAATTCCTGTAGGGGTCGCATTTGCAAACTGAAGAGGTAGATGCAGGACAGCATCATGCCCAGTAACGACTTGATGGCCTGCACCACCATGGCCGTCTTCATCAACGAAAGCTGTTGCACCTTTCCTTGAATGGCTGCCAGCCTCTGCTCCGAGGGTGACAGGCAGCACACCGTATTGAGTCTGGCGCCTTGGAACAGAGAGTTCTGTGATGGCATTAAGCAGGACTTCGGATAGTTGACCGAGAATCCCAGATCCGTCAGCAGTCGGACGGTCATCCCAGTGTGTCCGTCGGCCAGCTCCCACGAACGGGCACGAATCAGCCAGTCTTCTAGGTACGGGTATACGTGTATGCCCTTTAGAGACTGATGGACCGACAATGGTGCCAGGCATTTCGTCAAGTCTCTGGGTGCCAACTTCAAGCTGAAAGGTACGGCCTTCAATTGGTAGTGCTGACCGTGCCCCACGAAACGCAGAAACTGCGATGTTTCTTGTAAATGGGGGACATGGAAGAAGGCGTCCTCCAGGTCCAATGACATCAAGTCTCCTTTTTCCAGTTGGCCGAGCATGTGTTGTAACGCGACCAATCTGAACTTTTGGGACTTTAGGTATTTGTTCAGATGTCATAGGTCTAGGATGGGCCTCCAGCGCCCAGTCTTCTTTCTGACCAGAAAGTATCTGGCATAGACCCCAGAGCCTCAGAGTCGTAGGAGCTAGTTCCCCATCGCCCCCTTTCAGCAGCATGGCCTGTACCTCTTCCAGGAGCAGAGGGATGTGCTACTCCCGACGGTAACCGGAGTGATCCACGGACACCTGCGTTGAGACTCCAGGGTGTGTCCTTGGGCAAGAGCATCCAGCACCCATCTATCGGTGGTAATCTTTCTCCACTTGCTGACAAACCTTGCCAGCTGGCCTCCCACCGGGACGCATGAGTGGGGCCCAACGACCCGGATGGTCCAGGCTTGCTTCAGCGCCGGTGTCCTGCCCTTGGGCGCCAGCGACGCAGTTCTCCGCTACCCTAAGCCTGGGAATGGCCTCTGTAGGCTTCCTCCGTTGAAAATCTGGACGGCTGTCGGTACGACGCGGAAAACCCTTTTGAAGACATGCCTGACTTCACCCCTGGAGCAGCGAAGGGACGAGCGCGGCTGGAGAGTGCCCAAGGAATGGGCGGCCTCCATATTAGCCTTGACGGCCTGGAGGGACTCGTCGACCTTCCCAAACAGATTGTCTGTTTCAACGGGCATGTCCAGCACATTCACTTGGACCTCCTGACGGAAATTTGTGGCTTTCATCCAACCTTGGCGACGAAGGCAGACACTGTTCCCCATTTGCCAGAACCTCTTGTCAGCGACGTCCAATGCCACTGTGATGGCGTGATGCAACCCCACTTCACCTTCATGGAAGAGAGCGATTGCCTCTATCTAATTATCACGGAGTAACTCCAGAATAGGACACAGCTTGTACCACAGTTCCCTGACGTACCTAGCCAGGATAACCAGTGCGTTGGCCACCTTGATGGTGAACCCTGCGGTGTAAATCACCTTCTTTCCCATGCCGTCTTAGCCTTTTCCCCTCGCTGTCCGGAGGGACTGAAAACGAGGACAGGTTGGCCAACCGTTTCCCCGCAACCGCCGATACCACCGAATCCGGCGATCGCTTGGGAGTCCGGCACCCTATATTTCTTCTCCAGCCTATTCCATTTGGCTGGAGCCATGCAAGGGTTCTTCATGAGGGCGAGGCCCTCCTACCAAATATCGTCCAGAACGGGCATCGCCATGATAGTCTTCCTCTGTCTCGCGCCTTTGATACAAAAAGCCCTTGGTTTCCTCGGGCACCAGCTGGAATATCTCGGATGACCTCGCGATCATGGAGTGGATCGATCCCACCTCATCCAGTGGGTACACCCTATGTATAGCATCCAAATGCAGCGATTCACTGTCCGCTGCAACAATGTCTTTGTCATCCGTCCCCGTGTCTTTGTCAGCTGGGGGAGAAGGGACCGGACGTGGTGGAGGAGGCTGAAATGGGGGCCTCAGATGACACTTCCTCTTCTTCGCTGGAGGTTGACCGGGAACCTAGGGAACCACAGGTACCGGAGGCATCCCCATCTGGATCTCTGACACAAAGGTGTGTAGAGTTGACAGAATATGCAAGGAAATGTCCCTCGGCTGAGCGGGCAGAACAGGAAAACTAGGCCCTGCGCGGTTGTCCTCCTCTTAATAGTCTTTGTGGACTGTATGCAAGGACTCCTCATCTTCGTCATCTGTGGACGAAGCCTCCAAGGTTTGGGTGACGGCCTGGGCGGGCTGCTTTGGGGCCTGCTTGTCCCCCCTGCACCCACCCCTAACCCCCCTGAGGGTCTTTAACCAGGGCCTGGGCCAGTTTCACCCTTTTTGGCATGCTGCAGACTTTGCCAAAGTCACTGTGGTGGCATTGAGCCTGGGGGGTGGGGACACTTTTTGAGCCGTGGGAGCTACCCTTGCAGGATCAGCACCCTTAGCTGACGTGGCAGTAGTAGTCGTTTATCCCAGATGAGGTCTTAGCCTGTGCCGGTTGAGCCTTTTTGGGCTGCTAGGCCTTCTCCTCTGTCCACTGCTTCTCAGATTTCTCAAGTAGTTTAGCCCGGGTAGATTACTTCCTCTTTGAAGAGGAGCTTGATGGAAGGCTGGCAATGAAGGTGGAAGACGATGCTGATAGTGACATATCTACTTTGGGACCCGCTTCCGCAGCGAA
This sequence comes from Ambystoma mexicanum, assembly GCF_040938575.1. Taxonomy (NCBI): domain Eukaryota; kingdom Metazoa; phylum Chordata; class Amphibia; order Caudata; family Ambystomatidae; genus Ambystoma; species Ambystoma mexicanum. Next base: position 252,956,337 of record NC_090926.1, on the reverse strand, counting down.
CCAGGTGGACTTGGACTTGTGGCTCATGGCCTTATATTGGGCCCCCAAGGAAGAGGCACCCTCAAAAGGACTTAGAAGACTGCTCCTCCGACCAGCCGGTACTGGGTGAGGCATGACCCTGCACGGAGCACGGGTCAGAGGCCTTGCCGTTAAGTCATGTTGCCAACCTACTGTGCCTGTCCGTCATTTTCTTGGACAAACCGAGGCAAATTTCGCACTCTACCTCCTTGTGGTCTGGGTGCAGGCAGTAGAGGCATTGCAGGAGCGTGTCCTCCACAAACACATTCCGTAGACCGCAATTAGTGCAGGGCCTGAAGAGCGACCCTCTTCCCTTTTCCTCCGTCATGGTCGTAGGGCACGAAGTAGGCCCAAAGGCCTTGTAGAATCTTCAACGATCTTCTCCATTGAGGAGCGCAGAAATTCACTGACAACGGGTAGCCCATGTCGGCAGATGAAGAAAAGAGCACACAGGCTTCTTTGAAAGAAAAATAAAACTTTTTCCATCAAAAACTGGAAATAAAATATAAGTAGCTCAGAGAGCAAACTCGAGGACTCCCAACACTGAAGCATGCAGTAAAAATCTGAAGCTGGCTGCCAGAGAACGGGCTTAGGGAGAGGAGGTCATTGGACGAGGGCAGTATGACCCAGAGCACAGTGATTGGTTTATAGGAGAAATATACCGAAACAGTTTTTTCTTTTACAGAGGATTCCCTGCCGGACGATGGGGAATATTCATGAGCATGTGAAGTCTTGCCAGACCCCTTGCTGAAGGAGGATAGGACTTTAAAGTCATGTAAACCTATGGAGGATGGGCAAAAGGGGTGGAACAGGAGTGTTAACTTACTCTTGATTTCTCCAGAAACCACTGCTGAGGTTTCGCATTCCATTGTTGATACTTCCTTCTGTGCTAGACCCGGGGTGGGAGGCAAAGGGGGGTCATGAGTGCAGAGGTCCGTTACCATCAACGCAATATCTATATTAAGGTTCCAAGCACTGTCCAGCTGAAAACCTTTGCGAGGAAAGGAACATTTCTGCGGAGCAGTCGAGCTCAAGATATCTCCAGCGGGCAAAGAAACTGGGTTGAAACAGTAGTCCCCATGATAAGGTGGCAACAGGCAATCTTCAATGGCCGAGGGCTGCACAGCTTCCTTTGGGACCAGAAGGCACAAAATGCAGCAGCAGGCATTTTGTAGCACAAGTTGAAGATCCTCAAAGATCTAAGAATGCAATCGGGTCAGCGAAAGCTGCAGCGAGGTAGCCCAGGAGAAAGCTAGTCAGTCCACCAGGTGGTCAGGGGACACTACAGAAGTCTCAGAAGGCATGATCCTCAAGCCGGTGGTCGAGACTGGTTGTTGCCACCCATCCAGGGGGTCGAAGCACAGTCTCTTCTTGAGATCAGGCAGAGAAGCAAAAGTTACTTACCGCTGAGAATGTTATTTCGACTGGAGGTTCCTGCCACGTTTCCTCATCTTAATATATCTCCTTCCAGTGTTAGCTGCTTCAGAAATGTTGTTTGTGGTATAGAGTGCTGTGCGTCACTGTCGTCAACTCCATGTCCCTCAAACGCCTCTGTCCCCTCTCGAGGATGTCATCGACAGTATAAATAGCACGCACTGTGCCCGTTACTTCAGTTCAGTTGTTTCCACTTCTTCACATAGAATAACCGGCACTTGTGAGATCCAAGGCACCAGACGTTCAAGAAACGAAAGTATAATAAATGGAAATTCTTATGAGGGGTAGGATGGGAGGAATATGTGGAAGTAACATCCAGTCGAAAGAACGTTACCTGGGGTATGTAACTCATTCTTCAAATCGATTGCATCCTCCCATGTATTCCTCATCTTGTGATAGCATCCTAAAGCAGTACGATACTAGAAAAAAGAAAACATTTTCAGGAGGAAATAAGAATTTTCAAGGTCTGTCAGGAATGCTGTGTGTTACAACTTTTCCAAATCCTGCCTCTTACCCCAACAGGACTTTAGACAATAGTACTTATTAAAGGTGTGAACCGTTGACCAAGTGGCTGCCACACATGACCTGAATCGGCAACGCCCTTTGTAAGGCAGTTGAATTAGCCACGCCCCTTGTGGAGTGAGCCCACAAACCAACCAACGCGTCTTGACTGGCTAGCCTCTAACACTCGTTAATGCATAAAATTATCCATTGGGATCAAGTTTGCATTGAGCCTGCAAGACCCAATTTGTGCCCGTTGTTTACAATAAATAGTTGATCATCTTGTCTCATTTTAGCAAAACTGGAAATGTAAAAGCTTAAAGCTCTTTGGGGGTCAAGCCTGTTGAGCCTTTCTTCCTCATAACTAGGGTAAGGTGGAGGGTAAAAAGTTGGTAATACATTCTTAAGGGATATATGAAAATGCAAAACCACCTTCGGCAGAAAAGAAAGACTCTTAACACCACCTTTGTTGAAAGTTATAAACGGTGGCTTACATGGCAAGTCCTGCAAATCGCTGACCCTGCATGCAAATGTTATTGCCATCTAAAAGATCGTTTTTAATGTCGGCATTCTAAATGGGCAAGAGTGAAGTGGCTCAAACGAAGCACACATAAGGAACTTTAACACTTCAAATCCCAAACGCAAACTACAAAAGGGACTGCAGGGAACACATTTGAGAGCCCTTTTAAGAATTGAATTACCAGTGGCATCTTAAAATAAGAAGTCTGCTCAGAAGTGTCCTTATAAATAGAAAGCACCGCCAGGTATCCCTTGAAAGAACAGGTTACTCTCTTACCTGGTAACGTTCTTTCGATGGGATGGTCCGACGACGTATTCCATATCTATGACAGTAATTAACACAGCTGTGCTGCTTTGGAAAATTTTCGGCGTCTGCGTCCTGCGTCGATGACGTCGATGCGCCGTCCACGAGGACCTCCTCTGACGGCCGACATCACCCGATGTGATAAGTAGGACGCACGACGCCGGTAGCCTCAGTTGTAGTTTTTTCCCCAGAACGTGTGCCACCAGTCTTCTGCCAGTCTAACGCACAAAGCCTTGCGGAAACGTAAGCTGCAATCGCATAAGAAATTCTGTTTCGGGGAAGGTAGGGAGGGAGCGATATGGAATACGTCGTCGGACCATCCCATCGAAAGAACATTACCAGGTAAGAGAGGAACTTGTTCTTCGAGGGGATTGGGTCCTCTGACGTATTGCATATCTATGACAGACTCCCAAAGCAGTACCACTGCAAGGAGGTGGGAAAAGAATTTAGAAAACAGATATTTTGCATGCCCAATCAAATTGCGGAGTACAGGACCGCCTTGCCAAAGGCCAGATCCTGCCCTCGGATGGAATCGAGGGAATAGTGATGTACAAAAGTATGTACCGAAGCCCAGGTGGCTGCATCACAGATGTTGCGAATAGGAACACCCCTCTGCAGGGCAGTAGAGGCAACCATACGCCTGGTAGAATGGGCCCGTAAGCCGACCGGGGGGTCCTTACCCGCCAAGCGGTAACACTCAGATAGCCAAAATAATCCAGCGAGACAAAGTCTGTCTCGTCACAGCCTGTCCCAAACGCTTTCCAGCGTAACCAATAAAAAGCTGATCGTCCACTATGACCCGAGACATGCGTGAAATATAAAAGCTTAACGCTCTCTTAGGATCAAGCATAGGGAGCCTCTCCTCTTCCTTACCAGGATGTGGAGGAGGATACAATGCCGGAAGAACAACCTTCTGGCTTAAATGAAATTCTGACACCACCTTCGGAAGAAAAGAAGGACGAATTCTAAGGACAACCCTGTCCTTATGAAACACAGTGAAGGGTGGTTTAACTGAAAGTGCCTGTAACTCACTCACTCTGCGAGCGGAAGTGACCGCAACTAAAAATACAGTTTTCAGAGTTAACAGTCTCAACGGGCATGAATGCAAAGGCTCAAACGGAGCACCCATCAGAAACTTGAGAACAAGGTTCAAATCCCAACCGGGCACCTGGAAAGGTGACGGAGGGAACACATTAGTGAGCCCTTTCAGAAACTGAGAATTAAAGGAATTTTAAAATAGGAACACTCTTCAGACGAGCGCTTAAATATGGACAGTGCCGCCAGGTAACCTTTAATGGTACCCACTTGAAGGCCCCTGTGGGCCAAAGAAAGCAAAAAAGACAGAACCATGGGAATTTCACATGCAAAAGGATCCACATTTTTAACCCTGCACCAGTCGCAGAACTTACTCCAACGGTACAGGGACTTTGTTGCAGGCCTTCTGGCCGAAAGCAACACCTCCATCACGTCTTCAGGGAGGTCCCAATCCTTATACCTCAACCTTCCAGAAACCAAGCGTGAAGGTTGAGGGTCCTGACCTCTGGATGGACAGCCTGATCCCCACCTCCCGTGAGAGCAGATCGTCTCGGTAGGGAAGACGACGTGGAGGACAGATGGACAAGTCGAGAAGGTCCGGGTACCACGTCCTCCGGGCCCACGCCGGAGTAATGAGGATCATCCGGGAACCGAACCTCCGTAACCTCCGCAGTACTTGCGGGATGACGGGGACTGGAGGAAACGCGTACAGCAGTGGGAATGACCACTCCACCACGAACACGTCGCCTAAGGCTCTGTTTGGAGGAAATTCTCGCGAGCAGAACCTCTCGCACTTCCGGTTGACACTGGAGGCGAAGAGATCCACTTGAGGGGTCTGCCTGCTCAGAGTGTCCGCCGTCTTGTTTTCGTCTCCTGCCAGATGAACTGCCGAGATCGAAACTTCCTGCTGGATTGCCTAGAACCAGAGCTGCATCGCCTCCCTGCACAGAGGAAGTGACCCTGCCCCCCCCTTTTTGTTGAGGTAGTGCATGGCCACCGTGTTGTCAGTCAGGATCAGAACATTCTTTCCTCGCACAGTCGGCAGAAAAGCCTTCAGGGCTAGCCTGATGGCCCTCAGCTCCAATAGATTGATATGAAGTCTGGACTCCGACGGAGCCCAACAACCGCTGACTGTCAACTAGTTGGCATGAACTCCCCATCCCGTGAGGGATGCGTCCATCACGATCATCACCTCTGGCCAGGGCAGCCAAAATGGAGCTCCCCTCATCATATTGCCTTCGTCGGCCCACCACAGAAGGTCATGGGCGACCGAAGACGGCACCTGAACAGGGTCTGACATCCCGCCGGAGGACTGAGACCACTGGAGCTTGAGTGCCCATTGCAAAGATCTCATCTACAACCTGGCCTCTGGCACCAGAAGAATGCAGGATGCCATGAGGCCGAGCAGTCTCAAGAACTCTAATGTTGGGAGAGTCTGGGCAAGTTGAAACTTGTGCACCATCCGCTGAATGTGATGAGCCCTCACCTGGGGAGGAAAACACTGCTCCAGGGACGTGTCGAGCACTGCTCCGATCTACTGGAGCCTCTGAGTTGGTGTCAAATGGGACTTCTTTAAATTGAGGGAGAAGCCCAGCTTGTGGAGGGAGTGGCAGGTGACTGACAGATGATCCAGGACTTGCTCGGGAGAGCACGCCCTGATCAACCAATCGTCCAGGTAGGGGTAGACGTGAATCCCCCCCCTTTCCTGAGGTGCGCTGCCACCACTACCATGAGCTTAGTGAAGACCCTCAGGGCGGAGGTCAATCCGAACGGCAGGACCCGAAACTGAAAGTGCGAGTCGGCAACAGCAAACCTCAGGTACTTCTTGTGCTTTGGATGGATCAGCACATGAAAATAAGCTTCCTTGAGGTCGAGAGACACCAACCAGTCCTGAAGTTGAAGGGCCTGGAGGACTTGAGAGAGAGTAACCATCTTGAACTTGTCCTTCCTGAGGAGTTTGTTCAAACCGCGCAAGTCCATGATGGGTCTCAATCCCCTGACTTTCTTGGAAATCAAAAAATAAGGGGAATACCATCCGTTGTTCCTCTCCGCTACAGGCACCAGTTCCATGGTGCCTTTCTCCAGCAGGGATTGAATTTCCTGCGCAAGGAGCAGATCCGGACTCTTCAAAAAGAGATTCCCCGGTGGATTGTCTTGAGGCCTCTGCCGTATCCGTGGGTTATGATCTCCAGAACCCACACATCTGAAGTAATGGCGCGCCACTCTGCAAGATGCTGCGCCAGCCTTCCCCCAACCGGCGAACCATGGAACATGGCCTCATGACTGAGCTGAAGCGGCTGCAGCGTTGCCCGAGGGAAAAGGGGCAACAGCCCGAGCGGCCTTGGCACCTCGAGTACCTTGTTTTCCACCTCTGGCACTCCTACGGTGGCCCCTTTGACTGGCTCTTGCTTTACCAAAGGATGAGTAATAACGAAAGGAACCTCCCCTCCATTGCTGTCCCCTAGGACGAAAAGGCGGAGGTTGGCGAACTGCAGCGCCCAACGACTTCGCTGCAGCTTTGGAGGTCTGCGACCTCTCAAGGCTCTTGTCAGCCTTGCTGCCAAAAAGATGTTCCCCGTCAAAGGGCATGTTGAGGAGCCGGGCCTGCACATCAGGAGCAAACCGCGACTTATGCAAACCTGCGTATCACGGTGCTCGCCGCCATGGACCGGCTGACGCAATCTGCCATGTCCAAACCCGACTGAACGCCCTCACACATAGCATCCTTGCCATCCTGAACCATGGCAAGGAAACCATCCCGTTCATCCCCTTCGGGAATATGTTCAGCCGCCAAGGAAACAGTTCCACAGAGTGTGCGTGAAACGAGACAAGGCACAAATGGAGTTGGCTGCCTGAAGCGCCATACCCCCTGCAGAAAACACTTTCTTCACCCAGCCGTCAAAACGCTTGTCGTCCCTATCAGGAGGGATGGTAGGATACGACGCCTGCTTTGCCGGGGCCGTAGCCGCCTGCACCACCAAACTCTCCGGAGTAGGGTGCTTGGACAAGTAGCAGGGGTCACTACTGGCTGGGTGGTATTTTCGCGGCGAAGACTTGCTCACTGCCGGGAGACTCTCCGGAGCAGTCGAAGCCGCTGCCACCCTTCTTTCCAGAGCCATATGGAATGGCAGTACCGGGTCAGTTGGTAGACCAATGTCGAGGATATCCGTAAGGTCATCCTGAACAAACTCCCCTGGGGGAGCAGACCATCCTAAGTACTCGGAGACCCGTGACATAAGTCGCCGGTACGAAGAATCGGCATGAGTGCCAGGCTCAGGCCTGCAAAACTCCACCTCCAGAGAGGTGTCCAGCCCACTAGCATCATGCAGGGACTGCCTCAGGTCCTCAAACTGGCTATGGCCCGAGAGATTCTCGTCAGGCACCGTGTCAGGCACCATGCCATCATCAGAGCCCTCATCCACTTCTGAAATGAATTCCAGACGGCGGTAAGAAGGCACAGAACTGGAACCAAAGCCATGCTTGACCTTGGCCAGAGCCTTCCTAGGTGGTTCCCCCGAGCCACGGGGTACCCCTGTCGACACAGCCCCGAAAGGCGTCGAGAGAATCGGCATCGACGACATACGCGGCGTCGACGGCATCAACACAGGCCTCAAAGGCGCAGCTCCGAGCGTGTCCCTCGACATCCTGGGCGCCGACGGGGTCGATGACTTTCACGGAGGGGGAGCCTCGAGTTGTCCGTCGAAAGCCCCGCAGACCTCGACTTCCGGGGCTTGAACACCTTACCTACCGATAACTTCTTCTTGCGCTCCCGCAAGGCTTTCGACGTGAGTGACTGGCAGTCAACACAGTCATCTGTGTCATGGGCCTCCCCGAGGCACCAGAGGCAGGCGTCGTGCGAGTCCATGACCGACATCTTGGACCCACAGTCCCCGCACTTCTTAAAGCCTGGACGCGGTGTGCAAGACGAGGTAGACATCTTCACGAAGAAATCGTACACAAACAGGTTCGAAGAACCGAGATGAACAACAGAAACTCCAAAGAGTCGAGGCGTACTGAGATTCACAAAGCAAACAGGTTTGCGGAAAAAATGGAACTGAGGCTACGGGCGTTGTGCGTCCTACTTATCACATCGGGTGACGTCGGTCGTCGGAGGAGGTCCTCGAGGACGGCGCATCGACGTCATCGACGCAGGACGCAGAAAATTTTCCGAAGCAGCACAGCTGTCATAGATATGGAATACGTCGGAGGACCCAATCCCCTCGAAGTGCCAATTTGGTGACCCAGATTATTCAGTCAGAATGATAACACTGTAGGTGTGTTGCATAGAAAAGGATCCACATTCTTCTCTTTGCACCAGCTGCAGAACTTGTTAACTTGTTCCAACGGCAGCAATACAGAGATTTTGTTGCTGGCCTTCTGGCCAAAAGCAAAGTCTTCATCACGTCTTCCAGGAAGTCCCAATCCTTATATCTCAACCTCTCAGAAACCATGTGTGAAGGTTGAGTGTCTTGACCTCTTGATGGGGAACCCAACCCTCCTCTTGTGAGAGAAGGTCCTCTCTTTGTGAAAGACAAATTGGAGGGCAGATGCACATGTCTAGAAGGTCCAGGCTCCACGTCCTCCTGGCCCAATCAGATGCAATAGGATAATGGATTTCCCAAACATTCTCTCTCCTGATTACGTGAGGAATGATGGGGACTGGAGGAAACACGTACAGGAGAGAAAACTCCCAGTCCACTACAAACACATCCTCTACAGCTCCTCTAGGGGGAAATTCCATGGAGCAGAACAGCTCGCACTTCCAGTTGAAACTGGGCGCGAACAGATCTACTTGAGGGGTTCCCCGAAGGATGAAGATCTCTTGAAGTACTTCCTGAGCTAGTTCCCACTAATGGTAGACAGTGCTCTGCCTGCTTAGAGCATCCGCTACTGCGTTCTCCTCTCCGGCTAGGTGAACTGCCAAAAGGGAGATTCCTTCTTGAACAGCCTAGAACAAGAGCTGCATTGCTTCTCTGCACAGTGGTAGTGACCCTACACCACCCATCTTGTTGAGGTAGTACATGGCCAATGTGTTGTCTGTCATTATCAGGACATTCTTTCCCCATACAGCGGGCAGAAAGACTTTCAGCGCTAGCCTGACTGCCCTCAGCTCCAAAAGGTTGATATTTAGTTTGGAATCTGATGGAGAGCAGCAACCATAGACCGTCAGTTTGTTGGCATGTGCTCCCCAGCCTGTGAGGGAGGCATCCATAACTACAGTTATTTCCGGTCATGGCTACCATAAAGCTTCTCCCTTCAGAGTGTTGTCCTTGCAGGCCCACCACAGGATATCCTGTGGGACCCTGCTGGGAACCTGAAGTAGATCGGATATCTTGGCAGAAAACAGACCACTGGGACCTGAAGGGCCCACTGAAGGGATGTCATTCTCAGACGAGCCACTGGCACCAGAAAAATGCAGGATGACATAAGGGCAAGCAACCTCAGGATCTCAAAGGGCGGTAGACGCTGGGCATTCTGAAATTTGGTGACCACCTGATGAATGTGTTGAGCCCTCACCTCGGGTGGCGAGCCTTTGCCCAGAGGAAGCACTCATGAGCGCTCCAATGAAATGCAGCTTTTGGGAAGGTATGATGTGGGACTTCTTGAAATTGAGGGAGAAGCCCAGTCTGTGGAGAGAGTGGCAGGTGATGCAGAGATGTTCCAAGACTTGTTTGGGGGAACAGGCCTTAATCAGCCAATTGTCCTGGTAGGGTAGATATGAATCCCCCCGCAACTCGCTGCCACTACCCTCAACTTGGTGAAAAGCCTCAGGGAGGAGGTCAGTCCGAATGGCAGAACTCCAAACTGATGAGAACCATCAACGGCAAATCTCAGGTACTTTCTGTGCTTGAGATGGATAGGCACATGAAAGTAAACACCCTGAAGGTCCAGTGACATCATTCAATCCTGAACCTGGGGGGCCTGAAGGATCTGAAAAAGGGTAACCATTTTGAAATTGCCCTTCCTGAGGAACTTGTTCAAGTATCTGAAGTCCAAAATGGTTCTCAATCCTCTGTCCTTTTTGGGAATCAAAAACTAAGGGGAGTACCACCCCCTGTTGTTCTCTGTCACAGGTAATGGTTTGATAGCATCTTTCTCTAGCAGACTGGAAATCTCCTGCAAGGGGAACAGATCTGAGTTTTGCAGGAGTCGCTCCCTGGTGGATGATCCTAAGACCTTCTTAAAAAGGAGGGAGGCAGTAACCCTGGGCTACTGTTTGCAAGGCCCAAGCATCAGAAGTAATGCCCTGCCATGCTTCCAGATTCTGATTGAGCCTTCCTCCCTCCGGGGTCAGTGGATTAAGACCTCAGAGTGGTTTTGAAGCAGCTTCCTCACCCACCACAAGGGAATCTTCTCTGACCTTTTGACTGGCCAGCCCTCTAACTCTTCCAAATCAGGAATAATAGCAAAAGGACATACCCTTCCAAGCTCGTGCAGTGGGGTGCAAAGTTTGAGGCTGTCTGATAGCGAAACTGAGTGACTCGGCCGCAGCTTTCGAGGTTGCTAATTTCTCATGGCTCTCATCAGCCTTGCTGCCAAACAATTGAGTGCCATCAAAGAGCATGTTGAGTAGTCAGCACTGCACATCAGGTGCAAAGCCAGAGTTCCTCAACCACACAAATCTGTGCATGACTGTGCTCACCACCATGCCTCAGCTAACACTATCTGCAAAGTACAAATATGACTGTAGAAACAAACACAGCATCTTTTTCATCCTTCACAAGTCATAAAATAAGCAGTGTCACATAGCAATTTACTATGCAATTCGGTAGGTTTGCTAATTAAATGGACACTTGCGTAGCACAGCTTACTATTTAAATTGGCCTGTTAAATTAAAGACCAACTGGCCCTGCATTCCTCTCTTGCCCTCATGGCTCCCCACCATCTTTTCTCTGTACAAAGGGGCTAATCGAGAGACAGTGCAGCAGTACTCATTTCTTTCACTCTTAAAAGTGCCAAATGCCTGTGTTGAAGTGCTAGCCAAGAAATGTTCTTTCGTTTTCATATTATTGCAAACCAGAAGCAATTTGGAAGATACTTTTATTAACCTGGCTATATCCTGTTTGTCAAAAACCAGTATGTGTTATTTAAAAGGAAGTCTTGCAATTCCATGCCTAAAATAAATAAGTTTGTGCATAATGGAGAATTACAGTATCGCCACTGTAAAATATTGCATTGTTTCCAGGTTTTTCAGTAAGAGTTAGGTTAGTGTATCTAAATCACATAGTGCCAACGATATTTCATTTAAAAAACGTGCATCATATTGATGAGTGAACACTTTTGAAAATGTATATGATCACACAGTCAAATGCTTTTGACGGCAAACCTAGACCTGTGACCTGCTGATTGCATACATATGTGCAACTTGTGCTACCCGTGAGCTGATCCCAAACTTCTTGTCATCCTATACTTTCAACCTCTTGGTTTGTAGCAGCAGTTACCCTGAATGTGCCATGGCAGCAAACTACAATATTCCACTTGTTTTGCCCATGACTCTTCCTGCTACACCATCCATTCTGCTTAGTCTCTTACTTTCTTTCTTCTTACATAGTGATTACACAAAGCTAACTAGATGTTTACACACAAAGAAGTGATTAATAGTTCCATCCAGTCTCTGCTTATACATATCTGCTGCAACACCATATACTGTAGTTGTCTTCCAGAGCTTGCTTTGGTCTATAATTATGATTGCATTATAAATTAACACCTGTGAGAGACAGCTGGCCAGCCCAGAGGCTGGGAACACAAGCAGTATTGGCAAGTAGCTGCCCGCATTTCATACCAGCCCGTTTTGCGTCTGCTCAGCCCTTACCCTGTCCTTCGAGTCAGTGCCACCGGCAGAGTTCCACTGGAGTGCCACACCTCAAACCCCCTATTCACTCACCTGAGCACCTCCTGGACTACCTGCAGGTCCTTGAAATAGTTATTTCCAACCACAGACATGAGTAGTTTCGTTTTAAGGGAAGCATGAATTGCGCAAAACATGGTTCCCTTAATAGCTAGAGTGCCAATAGGGATATATACGGCTTTCCCAGGTGCTTGGGCCGGAATGCTGTGCTTGGGCCTCCCTGGCTAGGGCTTGAGAGCCACTGCCGGGCCTGCCCCCCCCCGAAACTGGTATTTAACGCTATGTTGAAAACAGTTGATATCAATGACAGACAAGGTTCATCTTGTCCATCTGAAGTTGAAAATTACCCAGCCCTGCCTGCTGAAACACCATATAACGTACTTAGTCTAAAGCTATAGCTTTCCTTTAACATTGTAAACCTTTTGATTAATGTAGCTTTTGAACTTCTCCTTTCGCAGCAAATTATAGGTCAAGCATGCAGTATATGGGATACTGTCCAATGCTGCAAAGAGTCTCGCACTTGCCCGTTCATACAGCTCACATTTACATTTTACAGACACTCGTTTTACGAATGTCTTCAGCTGTACGCAAACATGCTGCATTATTCCTCATTTTATGTCTTGGGTACAAATAATTTCTGGTGACATTTAAAATATTAGTAAAACATTGCTAATCAAATATATTTGTTTGCTAATCAATAAAAGTTCAAATATCAAACTCTGCTAATCAATTTTTGAAAACTAATTTATGCCTTACTTCACAATGTTCATGAATCCTTCTCTCTCCTCACCTTCAGAGATATGCTCATCTGCCACATAAATGCAATCCCACAAGGTGTAGGTACATTTTGCATGAGCACAAGTGGCATTGATAGAGTTTAAAGCCATACTATTGGCCGGAAATACTTTAGCAAGTGCGTTGAAACGCTTGTCCTCATCTGGTGGTATGGTAGGATAAGCAGCCTGCCGTGATGTAGAACTTACAACCTGTACCACAAGGCTTTCCGGGGTAGCATGCTTTGAAAGATATTCCTGATCAATGCTTGAGGGCCTGTATTTTCTTTGTCAGATTTGCATTGATGGCCGGGCTTGAATCATGGGACTCCCAGTTATACTTTACCCTTTGCTGTAGAGATGAATGAAAAGGTAAAACAGGGTCTTTTTGCGGACCCTTATTAAAGATGTCTGTCGGGTCATCCTGTTCAAAGGGTGCAGCTGGTCTGCCGCAACTCCAGTATTTGGTTATCTTATTCATAAGCTGTCTGTAAGACGCCTCTGCGTGCTCAGACGGGTCAGATTTACCAGACTCAATTTCAGGGCGAAGTGTCAAGGCCACTTGCACTCTGAAGATTTTCATATACATCTTGCATTAATGACTCCTCGGATATTAAAGCTCCAGGAACATTGGGAACACTATATTCCAGGCCAAAATGTGGAGTTCCTGGTCTGAGAGTTCATGTTCCGCGAATATAGAGGAAAGGGATTTGAAAAATTCCTTTTTTGCTGGAGGCTTGAAAGATTTTTCAATTTCCTTTGAGAGCGTCAAATGCTTCGACACCTTTGACATCGATGGGACTGGGCTCAACCCAGTCAAGGGTCGAGGGCTGAGCCTCTCCTCGAGGGCGGTTGATGGGCAGGCCGTTTTTCACCCGTGCTCGAGAACGCATGAGTTTTAGCCTTTTTGCCTCTTTTTTTGGCCTTGGTAGGGAAGACAGTGTTGTAGCTTTTCTTATTTTCTTTTGAGGGGGGTTGGGACCACCTTCTTGAAGATTTTCATCAATTGAAGGCTAAAGACCTCCCATTCAGCTTTTGAAGCTGACTTACCTGGGTAGGCACGTGCAGGGAAAGTGCAACTCTCGGTACGACTCTGATCTGGCTGCCCTTAAACGCAAGTGTGGGGCAGCTGAACGGAAATGGAATGAGTCAGGCGGTCCCTCGGACAAACTAGCCTGCCGCCTCCTTCAAGGGCAATATCGACTCTTCATCCCCACCAAGAAAAGAATCTTTATTCAAGCCTGCATCTCCGCGGCATCAAACAACACGGCTGAACTTTTCAAAGCCTGTAACGAACTGGCCAATATAGCAGCAGCCTACTCTTCTGTCGCACCCACCCAGGACCTTTGCTCTGCCCTGGCTTCTCACTTCGCCGGGAAAAAAAAAATACATGACATCCTTTCCTCTCTCACTTCCACAACAAACCTTACACCAAAACCCCTCGAGAGTCCCTTCCACCACTTCTATCTCACTCCCATCAAACCTGATGAGGTTGACAGACAAGTACGATCTATGAAGGCCTCGTCCAAACAGGTGGACCCCTGCCCCACAAAAATCATTAAAGGACAACATTGAATCTCTCGCCCCAGCCTTGGCGGATCTCTGCAATCACTCTTTTGCCACTGGAGTTTTCCCAACTTCTCTTAAGCACCCTCTGCTTAAGAAACCCTCTGCCGACCACTGCATTCCCGCAAACTACCGCCCCATCTCGATCACCCCTTTCCTGGGCAAACTTCTGGAGAAGCTGGCAATCGCCCAGCTCACCTTCGACACGGAATCTACCAGTTGCCACAACGACCATCAGTCTAGCTTTAGATCATCCAGTGGCAGACTGCTCTTCTGAACCGCCGTGAAGACCTGCTCTCAAATCTTGATATTAACACTCCCCTCTGTTCTCATTCTTCTTGACCTCTTCTCTCCCTTTGACACAGTAAACCACAACATCCTGATCACTCAACTCCGTGACAACCTGGCAATCAGTGATCAGGCTCTGGCGTGGTTAACCTCCTTCCTGTCCGACTGCCTATTCCAGGTGGAACTTGGGCCCTTTCTCTTTACTATAACTCTTTCAACCTGCTGCGTTCCCCAGGGCTCTACCCTTTCCCCCTGGTTCTTCAATGTCTACATGGTTGCCAGTTTCACCTCTAATTTCCATTGTTCTGCGGATGACCCACAACTCTGCTTCAGGCTACCCTCAGCCACCTCTTCTACCTTGCTCATATCGGACTGTCAGTTCGCAATTCAGTCATGGTGTGCTGCAAATGACCTCTGTCTCAACGCCACCAATACTGAGATTGTTCGCATTGCAACTCCTGCTCCAGCTTTAACACTCCCTCTGGCCCGCCTACCTTGGCCCTGCGCCCGCACCCACCTGCGAGGCAAAAAACCTTGGGGTCATCTTCGACTCCACTCTTCTTCTCCACTCACATTTCGGACATCTCTAAAAAGTCCAACTACCAGCTGCACCTCCTCAGAGGTATTCTTCCTTTTTTCACCTTCCCCCCAGAGGCGCACCATCTCCAACACCCTGATTCTCTCAAGGCTTGACTACTGCAACAGCCTCTTTCTCAACCTCCCTGCCTCTGCTCTGCACCCTCTGCAACTCATCCAGAACAGAGCCTCAAGACTTATTCTTGGCCTCAAGCCCAGGGACTGCATCTCTCCTGCGCTGAAATCCCTCCACTGGCTTCCCGTGGCTGCAAGGATCAAGTTCAAGACCCTATGCATTGTCCACAAGGCTATCTGGGACTCACCTACCTTCACTGATGCCTTCCTAAATACTGTCCCTCCCGAGCCCTCCGCTCATCTACCTCCAACCTTCCGCGAGTGAGCCGCTTCTCTAAGCAGAGAGCTGGAGGGAGATTGTTATCCTCAGCATGGGCCTCCCTCCGGAATAGCCTCCCTGCCACCCTCTGCCTTGAGCTTGATCTCTTTAAGTTCCGTAAACTCCTTAAGACATTCCTCTTCTCTTCCTTCTCCCTCTACCCTGCTAACCTCTCTCTCTCCGCTCTCTTCCTCCTTTTCCAAACAGCACGCAGACTGGCAGCCGGGAGCACTTCAGAGTCTCACTGGTCCTCGGCACCCTCTCTAGTCCGCCAGCACTTGCCTCAGGACCTGCACTTGCCTCATTGCTACTTCACTCGGTCAATTACCCATTGAGAATGGCATCTCTCAGCACTTAACCAGTTTCTGAACTGGGACATCTGGATCTCTCCCCCCGCCCGCACTTGTCCTCCTCCACGTCCCCTCTCCTGTACCATCTGTGCACTTGCCCAATCTGAACGTATCATGATACGTTCAGATTGGGCAAGTGCACAGATGGTACAGCATTTAGAGATCATCTATTTTCCCGTCTCCCCTCCAGCATGGTGGTGACTATATGCTCTTGGAAAAACTGCAGAATCGTCGTCAGACCCATTTGTTGTTATCTACACCGTATTACATGCACTTAATCTGCCTGGGCAGTCTGGTTATCGTTCATAAACTCAAAGGCTCTGAATTACTGTTTTTCTCCCATGTTCCCTCCCTCCTTGAGCGCCTTGAAACACTTACCTTGTGTGTAGGCGCTTTACAAATAAACATTACCATATCATATCATACCTGGCTAATCTGCTTTCAGGCAAGGAGTCAGAGGGCGGGGACGGGGACCTGTAAAGTTGCTTCGAGGGGGCATTTGCAGCAGAAGCAGTAGAGCTGTGGTTGTCTATAATTTTGCCAGAACATGTTCCTTTGAATTAACTTGAAGCAGAAGTAGACTGAGGCAGTGGAGCCTGTTCTTACAGTTTAATTTTGAGAAGGGAGTTACAAAGGAGTGAGCAACTCCATTAGAAGAAGCATCCTAACAAAATATGCTGCAGAGGAAGAATTGTTAAAGCAGAAGTACAAGTTACTTCTTACCTTGTAACGTTCTTTCGATGGGATGTTCCTCCGACGTATTCCTTATCTTAGATATATCTTTCCAACTTTGCTGGCCTCGGACAATTTTTTCTCTAGAGGGCGCTGCGCGTCGATGTCCGCCGAGTCGATGTCCCTCGACAGCCGCCGTATCGACGTTGACGTCATCCTGCCTATCAAGGCTGCGCGCAGCGTCCGTTGCTCAGTTCTGTTTTGTAGCCCACAATAATTCTTTCTGGACTAGACTAATCACCCTGAAGGAGCGTAAGCTGCAACAACAAGGGAAGTAGTACTGCGGGGATGGATGGGAGGGTCGATAAGGAATACGTCGGAGGAACATCCCATCGAAAGAACGTTACAAGGTAAGAAGCAACTTGTTCTTGGAAGGGATTGTGTCCTCCGACGTATTCCTTATCTTAGATAGGGTCCCATAGCAGTATTCTGTTATTGGAGGTGGGAGTACTGACTTCATGCTTCCTCTTATTGATGAATAGAGTACAATACTGCCCTTCCAAACCTAGTCTCTTGACTGGAGGAGGAATCCAAGTTGTAAAACCGTGTAAAGGTATGGACGGACGACCATGTGGCAGCCGCACATATGTCTCTAACCGGCACTCCTCTTTTGAGGGCCGATGAAGCTGCGATACCTCTGGTCGAATGAGCCCTAGGATTTTGAGGGGGCTCTTTTCCTGCCAGTTTATAACATTCCAAAATGGCTAGAATGATCCATCTGGAAATGGTCTGCTTAGTTATCGGTAACCCCAGCTTGTGACCTGCGTAGCCTACAAACAGCTGGTCTGCTTGTCTTATCCTAGCCAGTCTACTGATGTAAAAACTTAAAGCCCTTCTTGGGTCCAGCCTGTGTAATCTCTCTTCCTCTTTCTCCGGATGACGAGGAGAATAGAAAGATGGAAGGGTAATCTTCTGAGTGATATGAAATTCAGAAACCACCTTTGGGAGGAAATTAGGCTTCACTTGCAGAACAAATTTGTCTTTGTGAAAGATTGTATGAGGGGGTTTACAAGAAAGAGCTTGTAACTCGCTCACCCTTCTAGCAGATGTAAGTGCTATTAATAAAACAGTCTTAAGGGTAAGAAATCTTAACGAACAAGAGTGGAGTGGTTCGAAAGGTGTGCCCATCAGGAAAGTTAGGACTAAGTTTAAATCCCATAGGGGAACCTGGAATGGTCTTGGGGGATAAACGTTAGTTAACCCCTTTAGAAACTGTATTACCAAGGGTAACTTGAAATAGGATGGTTCTTCCGCAGTGCGCTTAAAGATGGATAGTGCTGCGAGATAGCCCTTGATGGTGCCAACTTGAAGGCCTGAATTTGCTAAATAGAGTAGGAAGGACAAAACCATTGGTGTACCACATGAAAAGGGGTCGATATTCTTTTCTCTACACCAGCTGCAAAATCTGTTCCAACGGCAGCGGTATAAAGATTTTGTTGCTGGCCTCCTTGCCGAAAGCAACACCTCCATATCATCATCAGGGAAGTCCCAATCCTTGTACCTCAGCCTTTCAGAAGCCAAGCGTGAAGGTTGAGTGTTTTGATGTCTGGATGGAGAACCTGACCTCCCTTCTGTGAGAGCAGATTCTCTCTGAGTGGAAGTCGAATTGGAGGGCAGATGGACAAGTCTAGAAGGTCCGGGTACCACGTTCTCCTGGCCCAATCCGGGGCAATTAGGATCATGGTTTTCCGGAATCTTCTCAACCTCCTGATCATTTGAGGAATGACAGGGACCGGTGGAAACGCATACAGAACCGGAAACTCCCAGTCCACATGAACGCATCTCCCAGAGCTCCTCTCGGGGGAAATTCCCTTGAACAGAACAGATCGCACTTCCTGTTGACACTGGTGGCGGACAGATCCACCTGAGGGGTTCCCCAAAGGGCGAAGATCTCTTGAAGGACTTCCTGAGCTAGTTCCCACTCGTGGGAGACTGTGCTCTGCCTGCTCAGAGCATCCGCTGTCAAGTTCTTCTCTCCGGCTAGGTGAACTGCCGATAGAGAGATTCCTTCTTGGATTGCCCAAAACTAGAGCTGCATCGCCTCTCTGCACAGAGGTAGTGATTCTACGCCTCCTCTTTTGTTGAGGTAATGCATGGCCACTGTGTTGTCTGTCATTACCAGGACATTCTTTCCTTGTACAGATGGCAGAAAAGCCTTCAGCGCAAGTCTGATGGCCCTCAGCTCTAACAGGTTGATATGTAGTCTGGACTCCGATGGAGACCAACGACCGCTGATGGTCAAGTCGTTGGCGTGGGCTCCCCACCCCATGAGTGAGGCATCCGTGACTACTGTTATCTCCGGCCAGGGTTGCCAAAACTGTTCTCCTTTCAGAATGTTCTCCTGACAGGCCCACCACTGAAGGTCTCGAGCCACCCTGTCGGGAACCTGAAGAGGTTTGACATTCTCCCTGAGAATTGTGACCACTGAGTTCTCAGTGCCCACTGGAGAGATCTCATTCTCAGGCGAGCCTCTGGCACTGGGAAAATGCAGGATGCCATGAGGCCTAGCAACCTCAAAAAGTCGAAGGCTGGGAGACGTTGGGCATTTTGGAACTTGGTAACCATCTGTAGAATATCTTGAGCCCTCACCTCTGGTGGCGAGGCTTTTCCCAGGGAAGTGTCCAGGATCGCTCCGATGAACTGGAGTCTCTGCGATGGTATCATTTGTGACTTCTTTAAATTGAGGGAGAAGCCCAGTCTGTGAAGGGAGTGGCAAATGTGATTTAGCTGGATCTGAGCTTGTTCCGAAGATACAGCCCTGATCAACCAATCGTCCAGGTAGGGGTAGACGTGAATCCCTTCCCTCAGACTTGCAGCCACTACCGACATTAACTTGGTGAAGACCCTCGGGCGGAGGTCAGCCCAAATGGAAGCACTCGAAATTGATAATGAGAGTTGCCAATTGCGAACCTCAGGTTTTTCCTGTGTTTGAGATGGATTGGCACATGGAAATAAGCGTCCTGAAGGTCCAGAGATACCAACCAGTCCTGGAACTGAAGGGCCTGAAGGATCTGAGAAAGAGTTACCATCTTGAATTTGTCTTTCCTGAGGAATTTGTTCAATTCTCGCAAGTCCAAGATGGGTCTCAGTCCTCAGTCTTTCTTTGGAATGAGAAAGTAAGGGGAGTACCAGCCCCTGTTCCTCTCCGCTACAGGTACCGGTTCTATGGCACCTTTCTCTAGCAGGTCTAAAATTTCCTGCAAGAGGAGCGGATCTGGAGCTTTTTGAGAGCTGATCCCCGGTGGATGACTCTGAGGTATGCGTAGGAGAGGCAGGCAGTAACCTTGTGCAATTGTCTCCAATGCCCAAGCATCTGACATGATAGCCTGCCATTCCGCCAGATGTTGAGTTAACCTGCCTCCTACAGGTATCTTGTGAGGGAAGTCCTCAGAGTGGTTTTGGGGCGGCTGATGCAGATGCCGATGGTAAAGGGGCACCTGCTGTTGCTGCGGCTTTTGAATATCTACCCCGTCCACCTCGGGTAGTTCTTCTTTGTCCCCTTTGAGCCGGTCGTCCTCTACCTCTTCCGAATGCAGAGTAGAAGCGAAAGGACTTGCCTCTCGCAGAGGATCCTGTGGAACGAAAAGGTGTCTGACGGATTGCAGCGCCTAGGGATTTTGCTGCTGCCTTAGATGTTTGCAGTTTTTCTAAACTGTCATCCGCCTTTTTCCCAAACAAAGAAGAGCCATCGAATGGCATGTTCAAGAGCCTGGCTTGCACATCAGGGGCAAAACCAGACTTTCTCAACCAAGCGAATCTCCTGGTTGTTGTACTTGCCGCCATTGCTCTGCCGATACTGTCAGCCAAATCAATGCCCATCTGGAGGGATTCGCACATAGCGTCTTTACCGTCCTGTATGATATTTAGGAACGCCACCCTTTCTTCTCCCTCTGGGATGCAGTCAGCCGCTGTAGAAGCACACTCCCAAAGTGTATGGCTGAATCTAGCAAGGGTGCAAGTAGCATTAATAGATTTTAACGCCATGCTACATGCCGAAAAAACTTTCTTAGCCATAGCATCATATTTTTTATCGTCCCTGTCCTGTGGGACGGTAGGGTAAGCAGTCCTGATGTCAGTAGAAGATGCTGCCTGTACCACCAGACTTTCTGGGGATGGGTGTTTGGACAAAAACTCCGGGTCTGCAGAAGATAGCCTGTATTTAGTAGACAGTTTTTTATTTACTGCCGGGACGACATCTGGGGTTTCCCAGTTCGTCATCATTTTCTTTTTAAGAGCTTTATGAAAAGGCACTACAGGATCCTCCTGTGGACCTTTATCAAGAATATCCGTGAGGTCATCTTGTTGGAAAGCCAGTGAAGGTGTTGACCACCCCATACATTCTGTGATCCTGGCCATTAAGGCTCTATAGGGGGTTTCAGCATGCTCCCCCGGGTCTGGCCTAGCAAACTCCACCTCAGGGGAAGTGTCTAAACCACTTGCCTCATGTAAGGAATCATGGAGTTCCTTTAATCTGCGTTCCTCTGAGGATAACTCCTCTTGAACTGGGGTTGCAGATCCCTGCAACTCAAATGTCTCTTCTTGGTCAGATAGTTCTCCCTCTTCCATAATTGAGGACATAGTTCTCAATTGGTCTGAACACACAAAGGGTGTGAAACCCATCTCCAAGGCAGAGGGTGCCAAACTTGTTGTAATCGGCCTCGAAAACGTCGATGTCGTCGACGGCTTCGAACGTGGCGTCGAAAACAAAGGCGGGGCCTCGAGGTCCTCGATAGAATTGGGATTCTGCTCGAGGATGTCGACAATCTCGACGACATCGTCATCGAAGACCTGGGGATAGCCACTGGGTGCGCCGCAACCGTGACTTTCCTTGGCATCGCCGCCGGTGTCGAAGATGGCGTCGAGTCGACAGACCCGTGTGTTGAAGGTCCCTTCGACAACGGCGTCGAAGACACCGACCTCGGCGTCGACGGAACCTTCGAAGAAGGATTCGAGGTCATAGCTTTACTCGAGGGTTCGTGACGTGCTCGAGAAGCTTCCTTAGCCGGGTACTGCGACTCGCAGCGTTTTGGACCTTTGGGTCTTTCGACCAGAGCATCGCTCTCGGCAGTCTTCGAGGAGGTCGAGGCCGCTTTCTCGAAGACACTCATCATATTTTTGAGGAATTCCTCCCATTCAGCCCGGGAACTATGTTTCGTGGGGCAAGGGATTCTCTTAGGTGAAACAGAGGAAGAGGAGGACGAAGAAGGGGATCTTCGACGTCTCCTCTTCGAGTGCTTCGATCTCGAGGAGTGATGGGTCCCACTTCGAGACCTGGAGCGTGAATGGTGACGAGGAGACGAATGTCTCGACTTCGTCGAGGAAGAAGAAGCTTTAGAAGTCTTACCTTTTTCCAGCTTCCCCCTACGCTCCTTCAGGGCCTTAGCTGTCATGGACATACAGTCCTCGCACTCCGAACAATGGTGTTCAGCTCCCAAACACCACAGACAAACTCTGTGAGGGTCAGTCAGCGACATCTTTTTCTCACAGTCTCAGCATTTTTTAAAGCCGGACCGAGGGGTCGTCGGTTCCGACGAGGAAGCCATCGAGTATGGATCAAATATCTTGAGGAAATTGGATTAATTCTCTACGAAAACTGAGCAACGATATTCCGAGGCACTGAGTAAGCGCGGAAAAACGGAACTGAGCAACGGACGCTGCGCGCGGCCTTTATAGGCTGGATGACATCGAAGTCGATACGGCGGCTGTCGAGGGACATCGACTCGGCGGACTTCAACGCGCAGCACCCTCTAGAGAAAAAAAATTCCGAGGCCAGCAAAGCTGGAAAGAGATATCTAAGATAAGGAATACGTCAGAGGACACAATCCCTTCGAAGTGGTATTTTTGAACTTTATCCTCTCCATCCTGGACAGAGGTCATCCAGGATTACCATTGGTGCTGTTGTCTTTGTGAATCTTGGAAGGGGAACATTTTCAACTAACCAAGAAGTGGATTTTTTGTTTAAGTGAACTATTGTTTCTTTGGAATTTTTCAAGAACTGATTTAAGACTTTATTTTCCTTGCAATTAATGGACATTGGACATCCCTGGGGAAGAAGATCTAGCTAGCCCAGATAGAAGTCATCCAAGACACTGGCTGTTTATAGTCATCTTGAATTTAGGTTTATGCTTTGTTTGGATTGTTTTTGTTGTTTAGAGCGAGGGCCAGTTTTGCATATGGTCGGAGATATTCCCTTAGATCCTAGATTGGGTAGGGAATTCCCTGGTAGAGTAGGCTTTGTTTGCATTTTTCCGATGAAATAAAATATCGAATACTGAGAAAACTACAAGCAGTTGTCTGCCTCGTATTACTGACCCCTCACAGTCCAGTCAGCCAGCATGTGGTCGGTGCCAAGGCACCACAAACAAAAATGATGAGGGTCGGTTATGGAAATTTTTTCGACCCACATGCAAGACATTTTTTCAACCCAGTCTTTGGGGTAGAGGACAAATTTTTTTGTTGATAAATGCCAAAGTTTCATCAGAAACTAACCGCGCTGTATCTGAGGTGAAAGCTTTACCAGAAAAACAGAACTGAAGTAAAGGGTGCAGTACATGCTATTTATACTGTTAAAGAGGGACATTGAGTCGATGGCGGCAATGCGCGGCACCCTCTACCGCAAAAATTCTTTCCGAAGCAGCAAACACTAGAAGGAGATATTATAAGATGAGGAATACGTGGGAGAACACAATCCATTTGAAGCAGAGCTTCACCAGGTATTTACTGGAATTGATGCAGGTCATCTGCAAAGGTTGTCAGAGCGTGCACCATTAAGTAGGTGCCTTGCCTTCCACAATGATTTATCGAATGGCTCCTTTTATCCAAGATCCAGACTGGAAGCTAGTCTAGGTCCACCAATGGTCAGGATCTGCACCATTGAAACTGGCAGTGGTGTGGGATGTTTTAATCAGGTGACATCTAATTAAAGGGAACTTTAAACCGACCCAAATCAGGCGCACTTTTGCTTTATTAAATAAAGTTCTGTTTATGAATCTGGGACCCGCAATTGATTCCCTGCATCTTCTCTACACCTTTCGGGACAATAAGCACACCGGGTTGCACAGAAGGTCTGTTTGATAACAAAATAGGAATAATTACATCAATTCAAAGATAAAGAAGTTTTACATCAATAAAATTCTAATGCAAATGAGGAAAAAGAATCAACACTGTAGTCACCTCAGTTTCAAAGCTAGTTAGAACACACACATGACCATGTTTTGTTTACATGTGGCACGTATGCACCTTTGATTAAAAATGTATAAGGGTTCAAATAAGACTCATTTACTAAAAATCAAATTCGTTCAAAACAACCCTGCTCATCCAATTCTCTCTACTTCCCAGTTATTGTAAATAAATAACCCCCCCCCTTACACAATAGACAAGTCAGAATTTCAACAGCATTCTACAAACTCAATTTCAAACAGCTACAGGGCCTTCATGTATGCAAATGTCTTGTAGAAAGGAAAATATATGTTCACCATGTATGTCGGCTGGATTCCCTTGGATGATGTTTCTATTGAATTAACATCTAAAAGTGTACTTTCTCACTTTCAATGGGCAACTATTAATCACCTTTTCACTTTTGTTTGTAACAATTTTGCGTTATTCAATTGCAATATTCTGCTTGATGGTATACTCAGGCATAAATTCAATTATATTATTTTTGTAGGTATGCACACAGTGAGATGTCTCTTTAACTCCCAGACAATTCTTCCATCCTAGATGTCTTTACGTAGAGAAAGAGTGAAGGGATCTTACTGTATCCACATCATTGGACCTACTCTATACAATATACATATATTTTCCAGAAGCACATACACTTCTTAAATGTTCCTAAACTTTCTTGGGATGCACGATCAATTTATATATTCCCACCCCGCAGTACTGACAAACCACAGGGGCCAGGGTTTATTCTAATTCCCTTTATAGTATCGCACCTCTCAAGATTACTTCCCTTTTAGATCATACTCGCATATGAATATCTTGGCTGTGACAGATGGTTGGGCACCCTCTTAAAGACTTGTGCAATTCTCCCCCTTTAGAACCAAGGTGGCCTTGGATTTTCACTCCAGGTAGGTCTCACTTACAGGGCTCTGATATTTATCCAAAATGGTTCTAAAAGGAGAACAATCTATTCATTCTCCTTCCCGCTATCAATTCTTCTTTCCCATCAGTCCGTGAGTGAGCGTCTCCTAGTGAGTGTGTGTTTGACCTTTTATAGAACAATAAACCCTCCTTTTTGAAGTGTGCATAATTTCTCCACTCTAACTAGTCAATATATGTGACCCAAAAGTGACATCAGACTAGACCTACCCCATTGTAGTTATTGGGCATATTAATGAAGAGGGCAGTCTGATGGGAGTAACTTCTAAACCCAGTTTACCTCCCATTTGATGTGATGCCATTTTAGGGATTTCTTGCATTAAACACTAACATTCTGAAACAGTAAATTCCAGACATATGCCCACTTTACTAACCGGCTCCACAGATTTCTCTCTCTGGCACAAATCGAAAGACAATTTTTATCGTGATAAGACAAATCGTTAATGACTTACATATTTTGGCTTATTTTTCCATCTCAACGTAACTGGCTCGTCACTGTGAATGATAGTGTAGGGGAAAATAATGACCACTCGTGATTCCGGTGGACTGATACACTATTAATAAAGCAGTAAACAAACAAATGACCAACGGCAATATGAGACATCAGAGCAAGTGAACCACCTCCCTCCTCGGTGCAGATTTTTTATACTTACCGGAATACATGATTGTCAATGGAAGGGGGTAGTCTAAGCCTGGCAAGGTCACAACCAACCCCTCACTGTACACTCATTTGATGCTAGCTGCACTCGGCAACGCTTGTTAGTGTTATCAGTAAAAGCAGCACAGTGCAAGACATTTCTTCAAGGTGAATACACTCGCTAATGATTCACACTCGCCTTAAAGAAGGCGAGAAGTCTAGTTATATGACATCCACCAGCTAAAGCCGACTTTCAGTAAAAAAGGTGAGAGGAGTCGGGAATGGGACACAAGTTTGCCATGTTTTTGGTTAAAAATTTTTGTTAAAATAAACGGGTTGGGGAAAGGGCCTCTCTGACCCTACTCCAAGAGGAATTTCCCTACCTAAACCAAAATTAAGGATCCGTCTGTGTCAGGATGTCAAAATCAAAACTGTCCTTGTGTCCAAAAATTCTATTCTGACCCTCGCACTATAAACTAAACTAGAAAAGGAATGGTGTCTTTAACCTTTGATGCTTTTTGAAAATGTGTTCGTAAAGGAAGAAGAATTGTAGCAACACAAATGTTTTCCAAGGGTGAAGAGTACCAGAGCGTGATTTCCTTCCCCTTGAATAGTTATTTATAGAACAGTTCTTTGTGTCTTTCTTGGCCCACAATAACACTGTCAAATACAAAGCTATTTAGTTTTGTAATTCTGTTTCTCTCAGAATTCCTGGTTTTCCTTTCTGCCAGGATTTGGTTCCTTCTTGTCCGGTCAACATGGTTCTAATATTTCTCTTATGATTTCTGGAATCTACACATTTGCAATTGCCTGGTATACTCTCCTTCAAGGGCTTCTTGCATTCACCCACTCTGATTGCCTGGTATACTCTCCTGCCAGGTCTTCTTACGTTCCCTCAGTGTTTATATCCACTTCCACAATTGCACATTTACTTGGTTGGATAATATATCCTCTTGATATATTATTCAATTCAATGTCCCTATGTATGTGCATTCCATGATTTTGCATACTGATAAGGGCCATTTTCACAATGAGTCTGTTCACTTTCTCTCTTTCTTCTGTTCTGTTTATTATTCTTTGCGTCACCGATCACCCCAAGTGTGGCCACCATCGTTAGGTTGACTCACCAGCTCTTATTGGCATTCTCTGGCTCATTCACGGTCAACCGGCGAAGCTACAACGGCCGCCTTCCACAGGTGACACTGCTTTCTCTTAGTTCTTCCATCTCCCACGGCTTCTCTTCAGCACGCCCATTTCTCTTCAGGCTCTCGTAAGCAAGGTGCTGCTTTCTGCAGTCAGCGAGCGGCCAGGAGTCTTTCACCGGCTCCTGGCGAGTCTGCAGCACGTCCCATTCTCGAAGTGCCTAACCTTCCTGGATGGTGAGCCGCCTGGCTCCACCACGCATGTCTTTGCCTTTCAGATCTGTGAGCCTCGCAGAGGTGTGAAACTTTCTCTCGCTAGCATTAGCCTCTACCAATTTGCTTCTGTTCTTTAAATTTCCCAGGCATAGATGTTTGCGGGAAACAGAGTGCTCGCTGGACTTGTGGCTTCTTCCACTCTGCACTGCTCTTTCCCTCTTCCCAGTATTCAGGTGATTCTGACAAAAAGGAGTCCATTGTTGATGGTTGGTTTAAAAATCTTGAAGCACTACTTTTAACAATTCTAAATGAAAAAACAATTGTGATGATGGGAAAACGGAACTGGAGAAGGCGGTCTTGTAATTTCCACAAGGTTGACCACAGTTGGAAGTTTGGTCTCTGATTTGGGGAAAGGTTTTCCCTATTCTACATCACAAACGCGAGCGAAGGGAACACGCTTAGCTATGCCAAACACATATGTGTCAGAGGCGTGAACAGTGAAGGTAAGCATTAAGTGGTGTGCAAAGCGCTGTTCTAAGGGTGACATGCGCAGTGCAGTGTACATCTGCCGTTCATGCAGGCCAGAGGCAGTGGTTTAAACACAAGTTTAAAGCTTAATGACAAACGGAATATACTGTCACACAATTGTAAGGTAACAGGGGTGTACTTATATGATCATGCCTTATTCAATTGCCCCCCCCCACAGTCCCCTTCCATGAGACCTTCACTTCAGTCTCATTCCACATATTCTTAATAGTGCATACTTCACATCACACCACGTCTTAAATTGTATCTTCAGTAACCATGCCGTCCATTACTTGAGCAGTTTGTGAAACATCTGAAGAGGAGCTGACTGCACAATGACTGAATCATTTACGTACCATGAACAGACAGGACAACCCTAAGAGTATGACCACAGCTATGGCGAAAGATTTGCCCAATAGACACTCCTAGCAGCCCCAATGGTATTGTACGAAATTACCGACTTTAAAAGTCCGACCTCACCAAAAGACCTAAAACACACACCACAAAAAGTTCTAATGACCAAAAGTTCGAACTTTTCATGGTATGTGTTTAGGTGTTCGGTGGGGTCGGACTTGGGGCTGGGGAGGTGTCCCCCACAACACCCCGCTCACTACAGTGAGCAGGGATTGCGGGGGACTACCCTCCAGCCCACCGCCAAATGAAAAAAAAAAAAAGAAAGAAAAAGCCGGGGGCTAAGGGGGTGTGCCCCGCAATACCCCGCTCACTATACTTTATAGTATAGTGAGCGGGGGAAATACCTGCAGCTGCCAGGGGGAAAAAAAAAGATAAAAGAAAAACGACCCTGCAGCGCCGGTTCCTGATCACTGAAGTGAAAGGGAACTGGCGCTGCAGGGCCTCAGCGCATCTTCAAAGGTAAGTAGGGTGGGGGTATGTTGGGGGTGTGGGTTTGTAGGGGGTTTTAATGCATGTTCGCATGGGAAATGTGCAAACCTTTTGTGGTTCGTACATTTCTCATGCACACTTTTCCGCCGCTGACTTTTCCTCAACGAAAAATTCCTGCAGATCTGCCTCAAAAAATCCTACACACATGACCCAAAATCCCACGCAAACTCCTCGCTGCTGTGAAAGTGGGTCACAGTATTATGAATGTGTGTGATGATATCCGTGATATTGCTAGCGTAATCTTGTATAAAAGGTACAGCACTTGCATTTTACGACTGCGCATGTGCCCCTCCTGGGAAGCTAATATAATATCTAGGGCCATATGGTTCTGGAGTACCATTGTGCAGATGGACAGCTGTTCATGAAACAGGGATGCAGTGGTGGCATTGGCAATGTCCTCCACTAATCAGGATAGCAGAGTAAAGAGTTTTGGTTTATTTTGACCCCAAGGGCTGGTATCAGGTACCCCGTTCCCACAACAAAAGACTCCCAATCGGAGGTTCTCTTCGAGAGGCACAGAGCAGATAAAGTTGGGGTTTTGTGGGGGGGGGGGTTGGGAGCATACCGCAGGCAAGATATATCCCAGGTAACAGCTGCCTCCACAGATAATGGGCAACTAAGCATAAGCCTTATCCCCAAATGAAGTAAGTTCCACAGTATGTTGCGTACCCGGAATGAGTGAATGTGAACCTGAGGTCAAGCGCAAACATAACATTGTTATTTACTACACTAGAGCTGGTGGACATGTAGTACAGACATTTGCTTGTTCACATATACAGGGAACCTTCATTGGCACAGCATAGGAGCCCAGTTTCCATAGATAACAGACGAAGCGCAGCGAGTTTAGTCTGTGCCTGGTCTGGGGTGGGGGAATTTTGACAGCCCTTTGAACCTCATGTGTGACTAGGCACCCCAGAAGGGTCTGGGACTTAAGGACTGGGTAGATAGCTTCAGGTCTCTTCACTTGAAAAGAATGGCGACAATAGAAACTGGGCAGCCATATCGTGAGGCAGGTGGGCGCACACCCAGCAGTCTAAGGTTGAAATTACAGGCATACTGCCACAAGAGATGCAAATAGGTGATTGCAATGTGGGTCCAGGGGCATGCAATGAGACCCTCCTTATCTTGACAAGAAGTGCCGAAAGATTCAGACAGATTTACATCAGGGACCATTATTAATTTTACAATCACTACCATGACAAATAGATATCCAGATATGGTGGCCTCTGTGAGGCTTTATGTGGACTTGTCTGACTCTGAGGTCCTTCAGGCTCTTCCAAGTGAAGAGTTCAAGGTGAGGGTACCTTGTTCAGTTGGTCAGTCTCAGTAAGAGGGTGCAGGAAGAGAAGTTTGGGTAAGGCCAGTCTCTTTACTCCAAATAGTGGATGTAGTGAGGGAGATGCTGACAGTGGAGCAAAGCTCAAAGGTTCCCAGCTATGCTCCTCCAAAGTTCAACTCCTCCTCCAAAGTTCAACTCTTCCTCCAAAGTTCCAGACTCCTTCTACCAGTACCTGCACTACAACAGTCGCAAATACCAGAGCCAGACAAAGAGGAGGGTCATGGTCACGAAGATGATAGACTACACGTGATAGCAGCAGGGTCAACACTTCATAGACCTGGGAGCCATAGCAGTAATGACATCGACTGTTGGTTCGGGAACCACCTTGAGTGGCGGATTCATCGTCGTTTGTGAATTAGATCCAGAGGTGAGTAACTGGACCAGTCACCACTTTGTTTAAACCTTTTGTATCGCTGGTTGGTCGTATTGTGAGATTCAGGGGTGTCAGGCTGCGCAGGTGGTGAGCCAACAGGGAAACAAGAACTAAGGTAGTTCCCTCCGGCGCTGTGACCGCTTTAGCAGAAGCTCCCGCACAGGCCCTCCGTATCGTGAAAAGACTCGGCAGCTGCAGGTCTTGTCTCAGCACGTGAACGTATTGTCTGATTGCAGGTCTGGCGATTGCTCTCCAGTATAGTAGTTCGTTCTGCTCCAGAAACACAGGATAATTCAGACACTGGCACAGGGCTGAAGGCATTACGGTTGGTGTTGTCGGAGATCTTTGCAACTCCAGAGCATGTCCAAGGAGGATCAGTGGTGATGTCAGAGCAGGGTCAATGCGATGCTTGATCCAGGCCGGGATCCAGTCACACTTCACTGCAGAGTTCGTGGTGAGGAGGATCTAGTACAGGGCCGTGCCACCTTGGTTGAAGCAATGTCTTCTGCTGGTGGATTTTCACTAAGTCCCAGTGTCCTGGCTGCAGAGGGTGGCTACGTCCCACGGTTGGCTCTGGCAAAGTTTTGCGGACCTGTGCGTGGAGAGATCGGACAGTCTTAATCAATGTGCGACAGTACTGAATTAATGTGTCATCCTCCAGCATTAAATTCAGGATACAGTGAACTCCTGGTGGAGCAGTTCCCATTCTGATTGGGTGTCCCGAGAGGATTTCATGTGCCGACAGTCTATGCTTTCGCTGTGGGTTATTTCTCATTGCCAGCAGGACTAACAGTCGGGCATGGGGCCACTTTAACGCCGTTTCTCTACACATTTTGCTGAATTTCAACAAGGTCGCTGTTGCAGAGTTCTATGTGGACACTAGAACATGGGTGGTACGAGCAATGAAATTGCTGTACTATTCTCAGAGACTTGCATACTTCTCTAATAGCTAACCAGGCCGGTGAAGTGAGTATCTCGGTCGCTGTCTATGAAGAGGGGCTGTCCAAACCGAGGTATACATTCAGCAAGCAGTTTCTTTGCTACAGTGATTGCATCTGCCTTGCTACATGGGTAGGCTACCACCCGCCACGAAAACACATACACCAAACAGTACAGATATGTCAACCAAGAGGTGAGCTGTATGAAATCCATCTTCCGCTACAGGGCGTGCAGATAGTTTCATGTACACCAGTGAGGGTTTTGAGAGCCTGGGGCTGCCGGAAAAGACATACCCCGTGATTCCTGGCAGCAACATGCATCAGGCACATGCCGCCGGGTCTTTAAGAACTCTTACCCCGCCCATGCCAGGTGCTGGTTATGGTTTCCTATTCATAGCGAGGTCAGGTTTGGAGTGAGAGAGCTGGCGAGTTGGGTGGTGTTGGAGCTCACAGGCGTGCCGCCGCCGCCTGAGGACATCACTACTGTCGCCAGCCCACCAAGGGAAGCTTGTGAGGTTCCCCGGGCTTGAGCTAAAAACTGATAAGTATTTTGTACTGATAACACTCGCTCCATGGTCACAGAGCACAGTGTTAAGTTTAATGTGCATGTTGATGTAAAACTGCTCCGAGAAGGAATGGAGTGCAGTTCACTCACTGCAAGGGTCATTGAGTGTTGTGTCAATTCAAATTCCGTGTATTTATGTAATTTCATTCAGAAAAATATCAGAGCAAGTTTGAGCATTGCCTTCAATGTTGCTTTGACCTTTATGAAACCACAGCACCTTGACCTTTATGAAAACATAGCTCTGAGCAACCACAGAGCACCGTGGTATGCGTTAGTGTTTTATTTTTTTTAGCCATCATGGCTCGGTTGGGGCAACAGAGCGCAAAATGGTTTGGAAGGCAACAGAGCGAAGTAAAGGGTTCTCACTGTTTATGGCTATTGTTTGTTTGGTGCTTAGTTTCATGTGTCTAACATCCAGCTCATGTGTTCCATTTCACGCTTGGTGTTTTCCATTTTAGTGCTTGTGCGTCCATGTCAACATGCTTAGGTTTCATTTGCTTATGTGATGTTGCTAGGAGGTACATGCTTGGGTTAAGATCGGAGGAAAAGGCAGGAGTAGGTGGGTCAGTACAGGGTTGGAGTGTTGAGTTGCGGGGCAGGTTACAGGGAGTGATTCAAGAGCTAGGCAACATTGGCGTGAGTTGCAGGTGTGGAGCAGGGCTCATAACAAAAGTTTGCCCTTATACCCCTTTCCTAACTTTCCCTTACCTATGAAAAACCTCTCCCTAACCCTCTGCCCCTCACCCCATGGTTGCCTCGTGGTGACCCGTTATTCCAAAATCAGGGACCCGTGCCAACCAAGGTGGGAGGGTCATACTCCAATCGGCTTCCGTGGTTGGGGAAGAGGGTGTGACTACTCCTCTGGTCTTGACAACACCGCTCTCACGACATTACATGATAAACATGTTACACAATAGTGCTGGCCCACAGAAGCTAACCAAGGTGCTCTCCAGTCTCTCTGGAGTAACAGGATCATGGCATTTTTACCTAAATGGGCCGCACCATGTGGTTCACAGACCAAGTCAGGGAGCTGTACCTTGGGAACCACCAGGCGGTCGCCTGGGGAGCGCCACAAGAGGTCTACTCCCAAGCTATACATATGCTGAATCCAGGTCACCTTCTCAATCTCTGGAGGTTGATCTTGGAGGTTCACCAGACTGGCAAGAGACAGTGTTAGTAAAGATCTCTTTTTAGCAATTGTCCCTCTGTATTCCATGGACCCCCAAAAGTTTTGTTTTACACCCTATCCTGACCTTTTACAGTTACTACACTCAAAAGGATTTTGTGGTCACTTTCAAGTGGGCATATAGGCAAACTGGTGGCTGCAGGTACTTTTACGTGATTTTTACTGTACTTTTTGTTATCCTTCTCGCATCTACTGCATTTGGCTACCAAAGTTTCCTGCCACTAGGTTTTTCATTTGTTCTTTGGCCATTTCTTACAACAAGAGAACATTTGGGCGATCATCAATCTCTCACATGTCAGCAATATCCTGGAATCACCCACCTAAAAAGATACACAACACAAAGGATCATTTAAAATTCAGAAAACTGCCCAGAACTTGGCTTTTGCTCAGGAAACGGGATGAAACTACTGAAAAGGAGTAGAACCATTCGGAAACGAGATACCGAGGGAGGAAACCATAACCCTAAATCAATTCCTCACCTAACCATAAGACAGAGGGACCCTCTGCTCACCCACCCCACAAAAACCCACAGATAAATTTAGGTAGGTTAAATCCCTGCATGGGATGGGCTGGAAGGGTCCAGAGTCCTCTAACCTAAACATCTCCGACCCAGGATGAGAGAGCACAAAAACGCAAGGATATAGAAGGAAAAGAGGGAGAGAGGAGTAGAGGAAAGAAAAAAGAAAAGAAAAAAAACCACTAACCCACAAGAGACGTAGGTAGGTAAGATCCCCACACAGGACGAAACCTGTAGGGAGGGACCAGAGTCGTCTAACCTAAAATAAAATATAACAAAAAACCTGCTAACTCAACTCTCATTTTCCTCATACAACTCTCATACAGAAAACTAGACAATCACCTTTTTGCCTGCCTCCTGCCTTTTCAGGTCAGGAAAGTCCTTTTATGGTCCTGAATTTTCCAAGGAAAGCAGTGCTTTCTGTGGGCTAATTTAAGGCATGTGTGTTGAAAGCCAGGAAGTCGGTTGGGACTGGCTGGTCCCAATTCAAAAAGGGTTTCTGTTTGTCTGGGGTGTATGCATGCGTTTCCCCTACAGTGGTCCCCGATCGGACCAGTGCTGGGGTCTGTTTGTGGGGCAGATCTTGTATTGGTTGGGATGAGTTTCGCTGCTCACCTCAATTTAGGATCAGAGGGGTCCTGCCACCATTTCTCCAGATATGAAGAGGAGCCAAGTATCCTGAGTAGCCATGCAAAAAAAGGAGGATCTGTGGAAGCATCCTGGAGAGGCCTGGTGACCAACTCTTGCTGCAGTCCCGGTGAAACCCTGCCTTGCTAATAATCTCAGAAGACCCTTTTTGGTGCTTCGACCCTGTTGACTGGTGGGAACAACCAGTCTCGACATCTTCTCGTGGCCCAGCAAGTAGGAGTCTTCAGAAGTGTCCCTGGGCCATCCAGTGCGCTGACCAACTCCAGTTTGGGTTATCCCAGTAGAAGCTTCACTGTTCTGCCTCAGAACTGCAGGGGTCTTCAGCATGCCCGCAAGTAGCCTCTCTGCACAATTCCGGCATCCCTGAATCAACGGGTCGCCATACAGAAGGTTTTCTTCAACCATGACATCTGTGACACCTGCTGTCGCCGTGCATCGGTGGCCATCACTAAAACCGGCTTTCCCACATCTGGGTGAGTGCCAAGAGGAGACCTGCATCAGTGTTTGCTGCATTCATCCACAGGAACTGGTTGCACCAGCTCCTGGACCCAACCAAGACTCTTGCACTGTAAGGAACTCATGGTGGCAACAGTAAAGAAAGACACAAGTGATCACAGTTCAAGGGTGTTAAACGGTATATTGGGTGAGAAAAATGGCTAATCTAGACCTAAATCTAAGATGGGAGAAAGCTACGACCATCAAATAATAATAAGGCAGTCCTAGTGGCGTCTTGTCAAATAAAAAGATCCTATACCAAAAAACCTATTGCCAATCCTTACAACTAAGTTCCAAAATAGTGTGGGATAATGTACCCAAGAAAAGTGTTCACCAAATGATAAATCAGGATGCCATGGCTGGGGTCTCCCTTGCCTACGTTTTTAGCACGAGACATGGCAGTACCTTTGAGCACAGCACACTCCTGGGCCTCGCCAGCACGAGGTTACAGTTCCTTTCAACGATGCCAGGACCTTCTTCGGCCAAGTGTCTTTCCTGCAAAGTCTCTTGCTTCGAAGGCCTGCTGTACCATGAACAAACAAAAGTTCTTTGGTAATCTTTCACATTGGGCGATTGCTCTTCGCCCCTTTGGATCCCCTCAACGGATCCTTCTTGCAACGTTAGCCTCCCTCAATTGGGTTCCTGTTCTAATCTTTGTGTGCAAAGGAAATTGTTAATGTTGTCTTGGAATATCACTGAGCCCTGTGTTCTGAGGGGTCAGAGCGTTCTGGTTTATTTCTGAACGTTCTTGGATTTGTCCGTTGACGTTGTTGTTAAAGAGGTTAAGGCTCTGACACTCTGCTGGGGGTCTTTATATGGTTAATCTTAATAAATCTCATTTTACCTGCTCCATTGAGTGTCCTCCGTCTTTTGTAACAATGGCAACGAGGATGGGATTTCGAAAATAGACCCCCGAGGATTGGCGCCGCTCCACTTTGTTGAAGTGTAGAAGCGGGCGCCGAGGGACGTTGAAAGCGATCGATGCCGCTCCACTTTGGGCCAGTGTAGAAGCGGCCGAAGTGGGATGTTTGCCTCCCTCCACAAGTAAGTGCCCTTGGCGTCCTTGCGGCCGTCCCGAGCCTCAGCGTGTTCCCGTAGAGACTTCCTTGTACTGCGCGGTTCATTTGGTTTCCGTTTAGTGTCTGCAGCTGAGCCCTGGGCTTCACCGTATGAAGCTGCGTAGAGTCTCAGTGTGTCCTCGCAGAGACTTCCTCAATCTACGCGGCTCATGCCAATTTCGTCAAGCGATTACAGCCGAGTCCCTGCTTTACCGTATATGGCTGCGTAGAGGCGCATTAATTTTCACCGCTCATTCATATGTGCCAGAGCGTTGTTTGTCTGCATGATTCATCGGTGCCCATAAAGGAGCGTGATGTTGATGGAATTTCAAGCGGCAGCATAAATAATGCCTAATTGACTCTGTCAAAGTCGGTCGTGATGCCAGGGGCAGGGACATTTCCGATTCAACACGTTTGAAAGCTGCAGCAAATTGCGTTCAAGAAACTAACTTCACAGGCATATGCTGTGCCTAATGCTCGCCAGTGTGGAGATTTAAGGCGTTGGTTTCTGTTTCACCAGGAGCAGTATTGGACATTACTGAATTTCATTGTTCACTGGAGAATATACATATATTAGTGAGCTCTCAAAGTGAACAGTACAGAGACTGAATTGCACTGCTAAGGAAAGGTTGAATGGGTGGCAAGTAGCAGGTTTTCCTTCTCATAACAGCCATTGTTGTGTGGATATCTGTGAAGAAGATTTCTGTTTTAGCAGAAAGTAGCATTGCTGTCAAGAGAGCTACAAAGTGTGTAAAACATTTTGTCATCATATAAGACAAATAACTTAATATGGTATTGCCGGGTATAGCTGGTCCTCCGCTATTCATGCCCACGCCTGGACCGGTCAAGATTTTGTGGGCCCAATGGCGCAAAGGTTTCATGCATTACCTCAAGGCCGCAGGTGGTAACTCATATTCAAATGACAGGAAGCTTGCTCTATTGTTAAGATTTTTAGGTTACGAGGGGCAAAGGATCTATGAGACGTTAACCCAGCCTCCTACAGATGGGAGTGGAGATGCGGTGAATGAGTTTGAGAATGCTTTGATCAAGTTGGATTTGCACTTCAATCCTAACACAAGCACAATATTGGAAAGATTCAATTTCCGCACCCGGGTCCAAGAGAATCTGTGGAAGAATACGTAACAGCTTTACGACATTTGGCTCTGTCATTCAAATTTCAAGAATCATTAGATGAGCACATCTTAGATCAATTTATGTCTCATTGCAAGGCCAATACAATTCTTGAGGAGTTGTGGCTGAGGGATGAACCTACTTTAGATGAGGTGTTGGACATAGCAAGACGTGTAGAACATTCCCTTGCTTGTGTGGCAAAGTTATCTAAGGGAGAATCCAGTGACTTGAAGGAGAATAAAACAGAGGTTTTAAATGTAGTTGATGCAAAAAGTAGAAGAAGAGGAAAGGACAAGCAAATGACTCACAGTGCTACTGAAGATAAAAGAAGAATAAACAATCCGCAAAAGGGAGAGAAGAAAGACTATGTTTTCGCTGCGCTAGTAAGTTCACATTTTGCTTCTTCAATGGTGTGTCCTGGTAGAAGAACTATATGTTTAAAGTACAAAAGAAAAGGGCACTTCGCAAATTGTTGCAAGAACTACCTGCTTGGGAAATTTAATCAAAAAAAGGTTTTGTATGTCAACGATGATGAAGAAGCAAGGTCATCAGAGGATGAGATTACGCTTCCTAAACCAAATGTTATTGTTAATACTGTGAATGTTGTGTCCAATGGCGAAAATGAAGATGATTGTGAACGCCATGTTGCTACGGTGTGTGTGAATGGATACATGATGGAGGTTATAACCAGGACAAAATTGATTTATTAGGTGATGCCATGGGAAAATTTGAGTTCAAGGGTCGTTCCTGTAATGGGAAGATATATGTTACAAAGAAGGGCCAAACTGTTGGGTTGGAGAGAGCAAAAGAATAAAAGAATTAAGCTGGATCCCAACGAGGTAGAGCAGGTGCTACAAGTATCGAGTGCACCTGTATCAAGTTATTCCAAGGTTTTTAGCAAAACATTGGGAAAGATAAAAGGTGTGCAGCACCAGATATTAGAAAAGAGAAGTAGCATTCCTGTGGTTGCCAAGTTAAGGCCAGTTCCATTAGCCTTACGCGATGGAGTCAAAAAGGAAATACAGAAATTGTTGAACATGGATGCGATAGAGAAGGCTGGAGGTGTGGAATGGGTATCGCCTGTTAAGAAAGGGTATGGTGATTTGAGATAGTGTACTGATATGCGTGAATTAAACAAATGTTTGTTAGTGAATAGACACCTATTGCCCAACATGGGTGAGACGTTGACGAGTGTGGGGTCTGGGAAGGTGTTCACCAAACTCGACATGGCTTCAGCCTATCATCAAATTGAACTAGAGGATATCAGTAGATATCTTACTGCTTTTGTTACCCATGAAGGAGTTTATCAATTTAAAAGAATGCCTTTCAGGCTGGCATCGGCTTCGTCAGTCTTTCAGAAGGTTATGGACCGTTTGATTAGAGGCATGAAGGTGTTTTCTGTTTCCAGAATGACGTCTTGATATGTGGCGTGTCTGCGGATGAACATGATAAAATTCTTCATTCTGTACTTAAAATCTTTGAGAAAAAGGGGATCACGTTGAGGGAAGAGAAATGTAAATTTGCTATGTCCAAGGTTGTGTATTTGGGACACGAAGTGTCTGGTGAGGGTGTGAGACCAAAGGAGTGTCTTATAAATTTGATAAAATAAGTAAAGAGGCCGGCGAGTAAAGTTTGAATTGCGATCTTTTCTCAGCATGACCGAATTCTACCAAAAATTTGTGGAGAATTGTGCTATGAAGGTGGAAAATATGAGAAAATTGTTGAGGAAAGGCGCAGAATTTGTATGGAACCAAGTTTGCGAAATGGAGTTTCAAAAGATAAAGGAGGAAATAGATTTAGCTCGCCCTTTTTGGGTTGTTTGTATACCAGGAAGACGAGTATAATTACTGTAGATGCTAGTGAGAGCGGGTTAGGTGCTGTACTGTCGCAGAAACGTGATGATGGATTGGAAATGGTGATTGCTCATGCATCCCGTGGTTTGAGAGGAGCCGAGTTGCGTTATTCTGTTTTAGAGAAGGAAGCGTTAGCTTGCTATTGGGCGGTGGAACGCTTTAAGAGTTTTGTATGGGGATCTGATTTCGTTATCAGGACAGATCACAAACCTTTGAAAGTGATATTTGAAAATATGGGCCTGGATAAAGTTTCTCGCAGGGTGGCTGGATGGGTCACCAGACTGCAATGCCATAGATTTGAGATGCAAGTGATCCCAGGTAAGGAGAATATCCTGGCGGACCGTTCATCAAGAGTGAAGGTGGACAATTGTGATGCATTGGATGATAGAGATGGAGATGGTATTTGTGAACTCCGATGGTATTGTTACCAAGAAGGAGTGGTTAGAAGAAGTGAGGAGAGAATCTTTTCATCAAAGTAATATCTTATGTGATGACTTCAGTATGGCCCAAGCAAACAGATTTGGTGGATGGAGAGAGACCATTCTGGGAGGTGAGAGATGAGTTGTCTGTTTCAGAAGGGATTTTGTTCAGGTGGGACCGAGCAGTAGTGCCTGAGGGGATTTGTTCGAAAGTAATCGATCTAGCTCATGTAGGTCATATTGGTGTGTCTAAGACAAAGGGAGTTTCGAGATCAGATTACTGGTGGCCGGGTTTTGACAGAGATATCAAGAAGCGTTTGTGTGTCAAATGTGCATTAAGACTGGCAAAGGATGCGAAGCAAGGAGGCAGCCGGTAGCAGATGTGGGAATGCCGTTGAAAGTGTGGAGTGACTTGGCCATGGACATTTTGGGGCCGGTCGATTTGGGTTATGGTAGAGGCAAGTATGTGATCTTGATTGTTGATCTGTTTTCTAGGTGGTGTGATTTCAGGGTTGTGAGCGAGATTTCAGGGGAGAGCATGGTGAACGTTTTGCAAAGCATATTTGCAAACGAAGGTCTCCCGGAAAGTATCCTTACTGATAACAGGACTCAATTTACAAGGGTTTTTTCCCTTAATATTTGAGTAAATGTGGTATAAAACATAAAAGGTCTGCCTTATACCATCCTGAGACCAATGGGGTCGTCGAGAGAATGAACAGGTGCGTTATGGAGAGTATACGCATGGGACAGGAGTGTGGTTTCGACAAGATGGTAACCATTCAAAATAGAATCTGGGCAATGCGGATGGCACCTCACGCGACTATGGTGTTGTGTCCTTTTGATGTAATGAGGGGACGCAAACCGTACTCCAAAGTAAATCCTCCATGGTTGGGGAGGAGTAGAGAGTCTGATTTGGTTGTTGTGGAGGTGAGGAACATGTTAAAGGAAAAGAATAAGAAGTGGGTAATGCGCGAGAATGAGAGGCGAGGCAAGAAGGAGTTGCGTGTAGAATGTGGAGATTGGGTGAGAATCAGGAAGGGTGTTGTCAAGAGAAAAGGACATCTCTATTCGGAGCCTGTAAAAGTTGTGGCTGTTTTGAAAGGATCTGTGCGAGTTGTGGGAGGCCAAGTGTGGAATAAGGATAGAATTGCAGTGGTGAGAAGGAGGGATGTGTGATGAATTGATCAGATGCATCCATTTGTGATGGTAATTTTAGATGTGTCTATTTGTTGCATTATATAAAAAGGGGAAGATGTGTTTTAATGTTTGTCTGCAAAGGAAATAGTTAATGCTGTCTTGGAATATCACTGAGCCCTGTGTTCTGAGGGCTCAGAGCGTTCTTGTTTATTTCTGAACTTTCTTGGATTTGTCAGTTGAATTGTTGTTAAAGAAGTTAAGGCTCTGGCACTCTGCTGGGGTCTTTATATGGTTAATCTTAATAAATCTCATCTTACCTGTTCCAGTGAGTGTCCTCCGTCTTTTGTAACAGTTCCTTACGGCCTTTCACTCAAAAACATATCATTCAACAGTCTCAATGTCTTTTTACACAACTATCCATTGTGGACATCCCTAATTCGGGTTCACACTTGTTGTCACAATGTTCACGGGTACATCACTGTTTCCCCTTAATTCGCAGGCATCCCTCTGTCGGGTTCACATTTGCCAGTGTCGCAGTTCAATCAGTTTTCTCCAATGTGTTAAAGACTTTAGAGTCTACGAGGGGTTTTGCTCGACCCTCGCAGGACCACTATGACACTTTACCCTGACCTCTCCTAAGGCCTCTTGGTTGTTGTAGTTTCAACAACAACAAAAAAAACACGACCCACAAAAAGGCTTCAGTCAGAGTCTTTGAATGAGCGCCTGCAACGCTTGACCACAAGTTCTTTGTTCAACAAGGTTGCCACCTGCAACTTTGGGCCCAGCACAGTTTGGTTTTACTATCAGTCTTCTCCGACTCACCGGCTGTGCTGAACTGTTGGAGTTTCTTGTCTTGGGA
Organism: Ambystoma mexicanum; assembly: GCF_040938575.1. NCBI lineage: Eukaryota > Metazoa > Chordata > Amphibia > Caudata > Ambystomatidae > Ambystoma > Ambystoma mexicanum. The sequence goes on along the minus strand of NC_090926.1, from coordinate 252,915,957 downwards.
GGCAAGGACGGCACCACGGCGGCAAGCTCTTCTCCCCGCGTTGGCCATCAGCGCGGGAGGGCCCTGTGTGCCGTTGACACCTATCACACCATATGCTAGCTGGACTTCCCAGTCTTATGATTTCCCTTTCAGAGGCTTTGAGGGTCTAAGTTGAAAAGTGCAAGGGCAGTTCCCCCCTCTTCATCCCTACATGTCTCGCCACCTTTCGCCTCCGTTTGAACTGCCGGTCCAGTGAAGCTGTTTCCTCGTGCAGTCAGCCTTGCTCAAAGTGTGCTCTCGTGCTCTGCCTTTTATCCGTGTGGGGAAGGGAAAGGGCTGTCAGGTATGCATAGTTATTATCAATTGGCTGACTCTGCCTGACCCTTGTGTTGGGACATGTCAGGTAAACAGCTCTGGTGTTGGTCTGTGGTCTGTCACAGTGTAGGAAAGTGCCCGTGTTGGAAAGGGGGAAGGGGGCCTAGAACGTCTGGATATCCTAGAGGGTAGGATGTGGAAAAGGTGTTTTAGGGAAGGGGGTACAGCGTTTTACCCGTCTGTGTCCCACTTCCACTCCTCGAGGACCCCCCATCCAGGTGATCCTCCCGCACTGGTCCACCACCAGGAACTGAATGCAATAGTGATGGACGTGTCCTGGCCACCTGGATAACAGATCCCTGGGGACTAGCGGGTGAGACATCTTCAGGTTTCTCACAGCTCGCACCAGGAAACAAAGGCGAGAAAACCTACCTCAGGCGAACTACGAATGACACGCCAAGTGTGAGGAAAAAAAATTAGAGTATGGGTGGTAAGTTACAGCGATACTTACCGATGCCCCTATCTCCACCCTTTTAAAAGCGGTGGAGATAGGGGCATTGGTAAGTATCGCTTTAACTTACCACCCATACTGATTTTTTTTCTTTTGAATTGTTTTACATCTATTGGCATTGGCACTACTTGTCACCTACAGCCACCCAAAAGATAGTAAAGGTTTTATTCACCATTGAACATCTTCATCTGTCTTTTGGACCAATTTTTACATCCTCAGGATACTTTTTCCACCAACTCCTAAAACTCTTTGGAAACTTTGTGAACTTTTATGCAAAAGACTCCCATTCAACTCAGAGGTGAACTTTATAAGCTAGGGCTGCTATTCCTCTGGACTGGTGGTGCTAAATATAATTACTTACCTTCCCGGTAATTCCTGCATAATTGATTGTATATAGGTTTAATAGTATTGTGTGATATTACGGTTATGTCATTTTTCATAGTGTGTTTTTGGGCCTACAATAGAGTATTTTTAGAACTCCATGTCATGTGTAATCCTCGATTGCTTCACTGTGTGGACTCTAGGACCCCTGATCCCACTCACCTCTCCAGAGACTCAGCCTTGATGACTCGCCATGCTACCTTATTTGGTTTTGCTAAGCTTTCAGAAGTTCTCCCCGTTCACTATAACAAGGGTGGCCCGCCAGGCTAGAGTCTAGAAATCCATTCTAACAGACAGGATGGGTGACTGGTACTGCAACACAAATGAGACATTCATTAGGAGCCCGGGGCCCTCAGGGCTGCTAAGCGAACTGCATGGTCAGCTAAAGTATTTACCAAAGCGGTAAAGGACAGGGAGGTGTCGTGCCTTCGGCATTTCCCTATGGCAATACAGCAGGAAGGAGCAATGCATCTAATAGAGCTGCCACATATTTTCCATTCTGGATTGGGGTACCAGTGGACGGCAAGTATCCACACAGTTTCCAGAGGACACCGAAGTCATGGACCACACCGTGGGCGTTCCTGGATTCAGTGTAGATTGTTACTGATCTATAATGAGCCAGCGTACAAGCATGTGTGAGGGACATGCAGGACATGCGCTCGGCTTCTTGTGCTGACTTGGAGGTAGCAATCTGTAGGATTCTAGGACTGACTGCAAGGCATAAAATTAGCAGTGCCGCATAGCAATTTGCTATGCAATTCTGTAGATTTGCTAATCAAATGGGCACTTGTGTAGCAAAGTTAGCTATTTAAGTTGCCCTCTTCTATAAATCACAGCTCGCCCTGCATTCCTCTCTCGTTCTCGATGCTCTCTTTAATCTTTTTCTCTGTTCACAAGTGCTAATGGAGAGAAAGTGCAGTGATCATCTCCTCCACTAGTGCCAAAGGCATGTGTGGGAGTGCTAGGCAAGAATTTCTTTCTTTTTCAAATAATTGCAAACCAGAAATCATCAGAATGATACTTTTACTAAGCTTTCAATATCCTGTCTGGCAAAGACCACTATGTGTCAACTTTATATTTTTTTTAAAAGACAATCTTGCAATTCCATCCTAAAATGTAAGTTGTTACATAATGCATAATTACAGTATTGAGACAGTAAAACACTATCATCTTCAGTAAAGTTTATGTTGGTGTTCTAAATTTCATAGTGTCAACTACAATTAATTTTGTTGGAGAAGATGCATCACATTGACAAGTGAACAAAATATACATGATCACATGCTTTTGATGGCAAACTTAGTTCTGTAAACTGCAGGATGAATAAATCTTGCAACTGGTGCGCCAATGAGCGAACCCATACTCCTTGACATTCCATCTAATCACCCTGTTGCTTTATACCAGGTACCCTGAAAGTGAGATGACCACAAACTACAATATTCCACCTAGTTTGCTCAGTTCTCTGCCTGCTATGCAATCCACTCTGCTAAGTCTTTCTGGCCTCTTACATAATGAATACACTATGCAAACTAGATGCTTATGCAAAGTAGTGATCAATAGCTCCATCCAGTCTGTACATCTACAGATCTACTGCAATACCAAACACTGTAGTTGGCCTCCTGAGCTGGCTTTGTTTTACGATTATGATTCTATTATATATTGCAACCTGCGGAGACAGCTGGCCAAACTGTTTTCAGGGCTTTTTTATCCAATGTATTTGTGTCCATTCATGCAACTAACCTACATTTTACAGACACTCACATAAGGCTTGCAAAGTCTTTTCACCCACTTGCATAGCCAAGTTGATTTTATGAAGGACGAGTAGCATTTACAAGAGATGTTTTAAACTTTTATTTAACATTTACTTTGTTTGCCAAATAAAATGTCAAAGGTTTCCCTATGCATGGCAGTAGTGTTCCGAACATAAAGTGGGTTTGTAGTGACATGCACCGTTTTACAGTAATCAGATTTTAAATGTGTTGTCCTCTATTGCTTTGGGTAAAGTGCATTTCTCATTGGTTGAATAGGTAAACCAAGTTACCCGGCCTGCAGGTCTAGCAGAAGATTTTGCAAGGTCTGACTCCTCTCACTAATGTCTTATTTCAGCGGTACGCCAAACTGCTGTATTTTTGCTAATTTCGTATCTTGGGTACAAATAACTTCAGGTGACATTAAAAATGAGTACAAAATTGCTAATCAAATGGGTCTTTAATCAAACAAGATTTAATTAGCAAACTCTGCTAATCAATTTTTGAAAACTAATTTATGCCTTAGAGTGGTTTGTGCATGTGGCATACACACAGACCAATTCTCCGGTCTGTGGAATACAGGTGCACAAATCATCCATGAAGAGAATGAGCTTTGGGTTCAACAGGGGCACATCAAGCAAATCAGTGCGAGGGGACAGCAGTGTGTCTACAACCACCTGACGGTCATGTGGCTCGCCATCTTAATGGGTTGGCAATAGTGAGGCAAGGTTAAGGACAGGACTTAAGGTCACCTTGGCAACGGAGATGAGTAGCTTCTCATACCGCATAAGGCAGGAATCAGATACATGCTGGGTTTTCCCGGCTTAATGGTGTCAAAGGCATGTTTGGCTTCCTTGAACCATGGCAGGAGTTCAGGGGTCGAATCATGTGTGAGGTTCTGAAGGGCTTCACGATAGATATAACTCCTGGGACCCATTGCCTACAGTAATTTACCACCCCGATGAACCCTCATCTGCTTCTTGGTCCGTGATTTTGGGACCTTCTGGATCGTGGAAATCTGATCCTGAGACAGGTGTCTTTACCCAGCAGAAATGTCATGGCCCAGGTATCGCACTTAGGGCAGACATAACTAACTTGTCTTTAGCTGCGTTGTGACCTTTTTCAGCAAGCGATTTTAACAGAACCAGTGCGTCTTCCTCGCATGCTTCCAAGAAGGGGGAGGCTATGCGCACATTGTCCACATGCTGCATTAGCGTCGACCCTCCTGGGCACTGCACTGAATCAAGATCTTTCATTAGAATTTGGGAGAACAGTGTGGGGCTTTCTACATAATCCACTTTAAGACAAGTGAACGGATATTGCGTCATTTTATGCGTGAACGCAATGAGATACTGACTGTTCATGTGTATGGATACAGAGAAAAATGATTAAAACAAATCTAAAACAGTGAAATATTTGGCAGTGCAAGGAATACACAACAAAATTGGAGCGGTATTAGATACCACAGGAAAAAAATGGCATTGCGGCAGCAGTCGCTGCGCGCAGATCCTGAATAAAACGATACACTTTTCCTGGCTTTTTCGTAGGCTGTATCAGGGTATTACAGGGACTGTGGGTTGGCACAATGATGCCTTGTTGGAGCTGGGATTCTATTACCGGGCGAAAACCTTCTTCTGCTTGTCGGGAAAAAGCATACTGGGGTACACATGGCAATGGTTTGGCAGCATTTAGTTTTATCTTGACTGGTTCAGCACTCAACATGTACCCAGTGTCTTTCGCATGGGTTGACCATAAGTAGGCTGTGACCTGGTCAAACAGCCTCTGCCGCAGACAGGCAGTATCGATCCGGTCTTCAGGTCTCGAGTGGTCTACTTCTTGTAAAACAGGTAGCACTTTGTGCTCTCTATGAGTGAGGCTATCCAAATACACAGCTTTGGGGGAAGAATGAAGGATACAACTCAGTTTACACAACAAATCTAATCCTAACAAATTCACAGGTGAACAAGGGCTTAGTAAAAATGCATGCTGAGGTCCTAACATAACCATCATAAGGGTGGACACAGGGTGAGGTACCTGCATACTTCCTATGCCCACAGCATCCAATATCTCTTCTTGATGGGGGCATCTAGGAAATCTTGCATGCTCTTAGAGTGGAGCATGATGCCCTGTATCCACTAAACATGGAAGCTTGTGGCCGGCCACCTTTCATTCGACATACGGGGCAGAAGGATCAATTGATATAGGCAGTGCAACAAGCTCGGGACCCCATGGCAATCCTATACTTTACTCCTAAGTAATGACTGTGGGGGCGGACCTCACGCCTCCCATCCTGGGCCGGTCGTCTGTCCACCTCGACAGTCATACTGAGGCTGATTCGGGAACTCAGCTTTTCAGTGCCCGGACTGATCGCAATAATTGCACTGGTCAAGATTTATGCTCAGCTTGTCCTACCTGAAATGACTGGGGTGTCCCCTTTCCCTGTAACCTCTACTTCCTTGAGAGGGTTGTAAGCTCTGTATTTGTAGCGCCATAAGCTTGGCTTCTGTCGTTTCTTTCTGCCTTTCAACCTTTCATGAAAATGATGTGCGGCCAACAAAACCTTTCCCTTCCCATCCAATCATTACAGCCTTAATGCCTTCTTTTTTTAATTTTATTTATTTGATTCAAAGGATTTACAACTTTTACAAAATAAGCAGTCCGTTGGTTTCTTCTTGAGAAAATGTTCGTTTTGTTTTTTTCCCTTTCATTGCATTACATTACATTTCCAGTTCTTTTTCAATCCCTTTTACCCTGGATCCCCAAGTTATCCGATTCAATTTCCTCGTCAATTATTCTATATATTCTGTGTTTTCCTGCGGATTATTCTACACATATTTTTCATCATCATTTATGATCCTACTTTCCGTAAGTCTATTTAGCCAGTTTATTTAAAGAGATTTAGGAAAAGTAAGACTACAGCTATCACAAATGAGGTCTTATCTTTGTTCATCAATACTGTCCACCTGTCTTCTTCATTGTAAGATCAGAATTTTAGAAAGTGATGGCACAGAAAGGTTTTTCTTTCCTTAGTTAGTCCTGAGCAATAGAGTAGTAGGTGCTTCAGAGTTTGAACCGGATCAGGTTTTTACAGTAGCAGCACTTATTTTGGTCGGATTTCTCCCTGATTGCAGTGATCTCTTTAGTTGGTAGGAGGTTCAGACGTATCCTCAAGAATTTCTCGAAATACTCTGCTGGAGAACTTTAGCCAATAGTCTGGCGGCAGGTTTAGCCTTCTACAGTTCAATGGTAGGTTAGCAGTTAGATTATAGGCCGAAGCAAGCACCAGAGTGCAGATCCAATCAACTTCATCTGGCTTCCTTTTTACCCTTGTGGCGTTAGATTCCAGGACTGCTTCTGTGCATCCAATTTCTTCCAACTTGGATTTGCTTTTAATCGCCAGTTATTCAACAGTTTGCTTGCCCCACCCAGCAATTCATTGTAGATGATCTGAAGAATTTTCGGGCGAGTTGGCAGGCTGACTTTCCTAAACAGCGCCAGGCTGTTCCAATCTACTGTGGCTTGGAGAGAAAGGAGGTTCAATTCTCTACGAATGACTTCTATTGGAGTTGAGTTTGGGAGACGTAAGACTCGCCTCCAAAACAGCCCCTCGAGTCTGAGCCAGATTTGTGTTGGTATTGCAGGCATCGCCGACTACCTTCACCTTGTAATAGTTTAAAGGCGGTAACAGTGAGAAGCGGGCAAGCTTATTATTCATGGCCTTAGATTGACTATCCAAATTTTTGGTTTTCTCGAGCAAGAACTTTTGCATCAGGGTCTCTGTTGTGCTTTTACTCAGAGTGACTCCCAGATATTTAAATTGTTTCACTTGCTCAGTTTGTGAATCCTCCAAAAACCATAGCAGTTTTTCGGTTTGCTATTTTTTCGAAGCACATGATATCTTTTTATCTTTTCTTTATTTATCTCCAAGTAGTTACCCTTAATGTACTTCTGGAGACTGTCTAGTTGTCGCTGAAGGCACACTTCAGTCTGATATATTAAGAACAGGTCATCAGCGTACAAAAGACGGGTGACACAAGCTCCCCGGATGGTAGGGGGCAAGATCTAATTTATGGCTCAAAGTGTTGGAGGTCCTAGATAAAAGTAAAATAAAGCTGGTGCAAGGGGGCAACCTTGCTTGACGCCTCTGGCTGTAGGCATTGCGGATGATAAGGTGTCAGAGTAATTTAAACAGACTTCATAGAGGTGTTGGAGTGGAGCGCTATTAGCGGTTCAAGGATGGTAACCGGGCAATCTTTCTCCCATAGAGCTTCCCAGTTGACCTGGTCAAAGGCCTGACCAGGTCAACAAAGGCCATGAAAATCCTTGGTCTTCCCCACTGCACCTTTCCCTTCAGAGTACTTAGGAGGAGAATGTTTGCCGTTGTGCCTACATTCTTTACAAATCCGGTTTTAAAAGGGTCATTACAACCCACAATCTTAGTCCAATCCTGAAAACTATCCAGTAGGAGCGAGCTGAAAACCTTGCCAATCACATCTAGAAGTGCGATTGGCCGATAGTTTCTTGGGTTTTCTTTACGCCCTTTTTTAAAGATGGGAACCACTATTGATGTTTGCCAGGACCTGGGAATCGAACACGTTTGTGTAGCTTGCTTTAAGACGCTGTAAATGAAGAGCCCATTCCTCTGGATGTTCTTTCAGGATTGGATTAGTTATACCGTTGGGACCAGGAGCCTGTGAAGTGTTCAGCTTTCATAAATTCCCCAAAATTGTGCCGACATTGTGGGGAATATTCTGTGTTTTAGTCTGGTTTATTGGTTGTTGGTAATTT